>NC_061797.1:43909604-45400437 GCF_021462225.1 Girardinichthys multiradiatus | reverse complement strand
CACAATCAGTCCATAAATATTAGGTATTGGAGACATATCTTTTGACTTGTGAGTTTCCAGATTTCCCCTTCTATCTCAATGTTCTTATCCAAATGGAGCCACGCTGTCTCCAAAAACAAAAGCAGTCTGATCAAATTCTGAACTGTATTTCTCAAACCAATGGGTTTACCTTTATCCAAGCTAAAATTTTGAATAGGGATGTAAAAATATTGTATGTTTATCGTATACCTGGGAAAAAAGTATCTTGCTAATAATTTTTTATCCTGTGATAATAATAATGTAGTAAACACAAACATATCAGATTTCACCTCTGGCCCAATTTAACTGTTTTACTCTGGGTCACTTCAAACTATTCTTGCAGGACCGCTTAGTTTCAACATCCTCTTATGCCATGCAGACTGCATCATTAAATCTCAAAAATATGAATTTCTTTATGACCTCTGTTAAGCTTTAAATGTTTTCGTTCAATTACCAATATATGACAATATACTGTATGTCAAAGTTTTTTTTTAATGAGAACATGATTCAGCCGGTTCAGAAATTCTGAAAACCTTTTGAAAAGACTAGTAAATAGTCAATTTTAAATATTGATTTTTGTGTTAAACTCCAAAATATGGACCTGTATTTCTTTATTTTTAAGCCAGAATTATTATGTATATGGAACCTTGGATATGAAAACAACCCCTGTGATGAAATAATATTTTATCTGCAATGATAGTTTGTTGATATTTTCATGTTTTTCAAGTGAAAGTACTGAGTTTTAGAAAAACAAAATTGAATCCAATTGTACCTCTGATTGTCTGATCAGTCCCTTGTGATGACTCCTTTTCCTGAAGCATAAGAAGTCATTGTCAGAGCCAGGACTGATCATCCTTTCCAGATTCATTTGTAATAATTATTGTATCTGTTTGCATTATGGGGTAATGGTCTGCTTATTTTGTGTGACGTTCCTTACAGATTTTTGTTTTGCCTTTACACCTTGGACGTGTTCAGATTCCCTAATGACTTTGATGAAGTGTGTCATTCATTTCTGAATCCAAAATGAGTAACATAGGAAGTTTGAAAGACAAAGTGCAAAGAGAGACCATCTGCGCTTGACCTTTCACAGTGATGTGGCAGACCACACCATTTCTCTCCAGCTAAGAAGAAAAGGGAACTAGCTGAGCTAAAGGAACCACAGGAGAAGAATCGCAAGTTGGTTCCAAGCCAGTGAACATCTGTGTCTGAACAATGGGGTACACCTTCCAATTCTATCCCTGGTGGTTCTGATGCTCGAAGCTGATGGATCAAAGATACTTTCATTGTCTTCCCTTTTTCCCCTTAAAACTTTCCCTTGTCAGATTAAAGTTGGGTATTAGAACCCAAAATTCAAGACTGTACAGCCACTTCTTCTGGACTCCAAAAGGACTGGTAAACATTTGATAAAGGTTTTTCCTCACCATAAACTCCCCTTTTTGACTATGATAAATGTAATAAGTAGTATGAGTAAAATTACCATTGGTATCCTTGTTTGTGTGTTCCTTTAGCTTAATTAAATCATTAAGTAAACCTTTGTGGTATGAATTTATTTAAAATTTATTTGATCAGGGACAAGATATAAAACAATTTTCCATGAAGAAAAAAACACTCTTGTTATATAAGAAATATAATTTCTTGATTACATTGGATTTTTGTTATTTATTTAAATTCAAAACATGATTTATTGTTGATCCAAAATAAATTCTCATGTTCAGAAATTTACAAAACTATGCAGATTTACAAAAATAATTATTAAATTTGTGATTAGAATTGTTCGACAGAAATACAAAGAATTTAAGAAGGAAAGAATTTTGATAGATTATGATACTGATTGTGAAACTAATTTATGAAATATAATAGTTTCACTAGCAAGGACCATGCCACAAAGGTATGAGTTTAAAGGTTTATTGAAGGAAGGGATTGAGGGGGATGGATGGATTGGGTGTGGGGACAGGTCTTCCTGGGAGACTGATTATGAAGGCTTGGGAGGAGGAGAATCAGCATAGGGGAGTAGTCTTCTGGAAATGGTTTTTCCAGAGCCAGACGTCAGCAGAAGTTGCTGTGTATAGTGTATAGTGAACCAAAATCATGTAACTGAACTTCCTGACAGTAATGAAAAGTGGATCTTGAGGTGAGGCATTTTTTGCTCATTAGGACTGAACATAGAGATCAGTTTATAAGGTCTGAGAAAGAAGCTAAGACAGAAGACATAAATTGAAAAAGAGATTGCCAGCTGTTATATTTAAATTTTCTGGAGAGTGAATATCAGAGTTTTGTAGCTATGAATTATGATATTTGAAAGGCATGAATGAATAGAAGAGTTATGCTTGGATGAAGATGGGTCAAACGCTGAGCACCATAGGAAGCCGAAGAAAGCCTGCAGAAACATAGAGTCACGTCCGCGGAAGGAGATGAATAGCCAGAAAGCAGTGTCAGGATGGAACGACTGAGGAGATCTGTGGAGTCATAGGCATTGATCGAAGGCCGAGGGTTCTTGCTTTTTAAATCCTTTAAGAAGCATGGGTGCATGGCAGTGAGTAATTGATGGACAGCTTTTACCTGTTACCAGCTCAAAGAAAAAAATTAATACTTGAGAGTTAAGTCTAGGGGCCACTTAGATCCAAACCATCTCCTGTTGTATTAGCCACCAAAGCCAATGAAAGACACTGCATCTGTTTGGAGCTGAATGTCGTCAGGATTAATAATGAAAGTGTTATTAAATATGCCTTTCCAAGAGGACAGAAAGGCTTGCTAAGATGCATTTCCTGTGAATGATTATTAGGGCTGGTTGAATGAGCCTTTTATGAATCCTTCTTTAACTTCTTTAGTTAGAGTGTCAACTGTTTTTATGTTCCTGAAAGAGCAGAGTGGAGATTGTGAAAGATAGGTTTGGATATGTGCTTTCTTACTCAATCCGCCTGGGATGTAGGCTTGTGGGGGCAGGAGTTCCTTACATAAGCACTGCCACAGAACGAGCAAGCATGTAGCAATCTACAGCTGGCGACTGAACAGCCAAGGCAATTGACATTAATAGACCATCCTGTCTCCTTGATACAGGAATGCGCAGCATTGTTCATATAAACTCTTTGGGATTGGAATATTGATTAATGGAGTGGATGTTGAGGGATTTTTGAAAGGTTGGTGGAAGAGGGGTGGCAAAAGATAGATGATCAAGAAATGAAGCTTTTACGAGATAAGGAGGAATGAGGACAGACAGGGATGATGGTTGTACATGCAGTGCCCAGATGAGAAGGAGCACCACCAAGACTGCATGACAGAGACGTATAAGGAACAAAAATGCGTCAGTACAATTCAGAGTCAAGAGTACCACTAAATGCCACTTGATTAAATTGGTGCAAGTGACCTACACTCTGGATAGTGAATAGGATACGATATTGATCTCTGAATCGGAGAGCCATGTTGAGAAATGATGGAAAGATAGTCATCAAGTTCTGGTCTAGGATCAGGATAGACAAAATTGGTAGGAGTGAGGTCTTTTAACTTAGGCTTAAATGCCCCTGGTAGGGTCTCACATGGCAAGCAGGCTCTAGGTGATGGGTCAGACAATGAGTGGTTCAAGACACCTTCATGAGGACCATAAAATCAGGGGATGTGACATCGCCCGGTACGGCGGAGCTGGGGTCCCCCCTTGGAGCCAGGCCTGGGGTCGGGACCGTCGGAGAGCACCTGGTGGCTGGGTTGCTCCTGGCGGGACCCGGCCGGGCCAAGCGCGAATGAGGGATGTGAGGCCGTCTCCCAATGGAAACATCACCTGCAGGGGGAACCATGAGGGACCGGTGCAACGAGGATTGGGCAGCAGACAAAGGTGGAGACCTTGGCGGCCCAATCTCCAGATGCTTAGGCAGGCTCTAGGGACATGGAATGTCACCTCGCTGGGGGGGATGGAGCCTGAGCTTGTGCAGAAGGTTGAGAGATATTGACTAGAAATAGTCGGGCTCGCCTCTACGCACAGCGTGGGCTGTGGAACCCATCTCCTGAAGAGGGGCTGGACTCTCTTCTACTCTGGAGTGGCCCATGGGGAGAGGCGGTAGGCTGGGGGGGTTTGCTTGTTGCCCGCAGCTCAGGCGTCTCGTGTTGGGGTTTAACCCAGTGAATGACAGCGTCGTATCCCTGCGCCTTCGGGTTTGGGACAGGTCTCTGACTGTCGTTTCAGCCTACGGGCCGAGCGGTAGTGTGGAGTACCCGGCCTTCTTGCTGTCGCTGTCGGGGGTGCTGGGTAGTGCCCCACCCGGGGACTCCATTATACTGCTTCACCAGATTCCGGGGGATGTTGAAGACATAGAGTCTGAGTGGACAAAGCTCTCCGCATCTATTGCCGATGCTGCTGCCTGTAGCTACGGCAGTAAGGTCTGCAGTCCCTGTCATGGCGTCAATCCCCAAACCCCGTGGTGGACACCGGCAGTAAGGGACGCTGTCAAGCTGAAGAAGGAGTCCTGTCGGCTGTGGTTGGCTTCTGGGACTCCTGATGCGACTGACGGGTACCATAAGGCCAAGAGTGCCATGGACCGGGCTGTGACAGGCAAAAACTTGGGCCTGGGATGAGGTGAGGCCATGTAGAAGGCCACGGAGAAGGACTACCGGTTGGCCTCAAAGCGATTCTGGCAAACTATCCGGCACCTCAGGAGGGGGAAGCAGTGCTTTGCCAACACTATTTACAGTGGGGGTGGGGAGCTGCTGACCTCAACTGGGGACATTATCAGGCGGTGGAAGGAGTACTTTGAAGATCTCCTCAATCCTGCCATCAGGCATTCCCTGGTGGAAGCAGAGGCTGGGGACTTGGGGTTAGACTCTTTCATCACCCAGGCTGAAGTTACCGAGGTGGTTAAAAAGCTCCACGGTGGCAGGACTTCGGGGGTGGATGAGATCCGCCCCGAGTACCTCAAGTCTCTGGATGTTGTGGGGCTGTCATGGTTGACACGCCTCTTCAACATTGTGTGGTGGTCGGGGACAGTACCTCTGGACTGGCAGACTGAGGTGATGGTCCCCCTTCATAAGAAGGGTGACCGGAGGGTGTGTTCCAATGATAGGGGGATCACACTCCTCAGCCTCCCTGGTAAGGCCTACGCCAGGGTTTTGGAGAGGAGAGCCGGCTGATAGTCGAACCTCGGCTTCAGGAGGAGCAGTGTGGTTTTTGTCCCGGCCGTGGAACACTGGACCAGCGTTACACCCTCTGCAGGGTACTCGAGGGTTCATGGGAGTTTGCCCAACCGGTCTACATGTGTTTTGTGGACCTGGGGAAGGCATTCAACTGTGTCCCTTGTGGTGCCCTGTGGGGGGTGCGCCCAGAGTATGGAGTCGGGGGCCCTTTATTAGGGGCCATCCGGTCTGTACAAACGGAGCAGGAGTTTGGTCTGCATTGCCGGCACTAAGTCAGACCTGTTCCCAGTGCATGCTGGACTCCGGCACAATTCTGCAAAAAAGGAGAAAGCTTTTATCAAAGCAAGAAACTTGTGTTGCATTATGGCTGGGTTTAAAACTGAACTTGTTTCTTGTGATATATTGTGTATTTTATTGATGTGAATCAAATGGGCCGAATAATCTGCTGTTCGAGTCACTGATTTCCACGAGCTGTGAGGAAAGCACAAGCATTAGGAAGAGACTGAGCTCTGACATATACCAACAGCATTAAACCCAGACCACATAATAGTTTAGGCTTGCTCTGGCATCAAGTTACTCATTGTGAATTAGCCAAAGATGCAATGCCAGCAGTAGTGTTTTATCACATTAATTAGTGTAAATGATGCTTACCTTGAGCCAAAGTATCAAAAGCTGCTTTTTAAATGTTTGTACCCCCCCCCCCCCACCTTAAACTAAATCACTAACTTGATAAATCAGAAATACTGTTATTTATTAATTTAATTGTTTGTTTGCTCAGGCCCTGACTCTCCATATAGACTTTTACACTGGAACTGTAACATAAATGAGATGATTTACATTTGGGTAATTAAAGAACAGATACCAAAATTCTTAGAGGGGCATTTAACAGACAGATGACATATAAACTTCTTAGTTGTCTTTAGGGCAACAATTACACACTTCTTTCCCAAATTGTTCTGTTTAGAAATGAGCAAATAAACAAAAGATTACCAACTTAAATCCGTTCACAATTGGGTTGGCCTCTCTTTAATTTCAATTAAATTAAATTCAGTTTATTTATATAGCGCCAAATCACAACACGTTGTCTCAAGGCACTTCACAACAGTCAAGTACATACATTCCAATTAATCCTAACCATTGAACAGTGCAGTCGGAGTTAGCTTTTTATTCAATTTGGATAAAACGTTTTAAGGAATCCCAGCTATCTAAGGAAACCCAGCAGATTGCATCCAGTCAGTGACTTGCAGCATTCCCTCCTCCCGGATGAGCATGTAGAGACAGTGGACAGTCACTGGCGTTGACTTTGCAGCAATCCCTCTGCCCCCATCTGTCTCCTTTAGTCGTTTCACCTAGAAAGAAAGAACAGATAAACTCTGAGCCAGTTTTCAAGGTTAGATTCTGAAAGAGAGCGCATAGAGTTTGTTACAGTTAAGCTCAGTCAATCGCCATGTCTATGAGAGAGTAAGGGTTAAACACTAAAAGACAGGGCCATGTGGATCATCGGTAGAGGGTGAGCATTAAGTTGTTGCCAGCAGAAGCTCGGACGATTCCCCTCTCCAGAAAGGTGTCACAGGTAGACACAGAGCCAGGCCAGGTGTAGCTTCTAGGAAGAGAATAGAGAGAACAAGGTTAAAAGCTGACATAACAGCAAATAATGCAAAATTGGAGAGTAGTGTGAGAATGTAGCGAAGAGGGTGAAAGTGGTCGTTATGTCCTCCAGCAGCCTAAGCCTATAGCAGCATAACTACACAGATAGTTTCATTTCAGATTATTTAGTTAAACGGTGCTTATTTACAACAATGTCGTCTCAAGGCACCCCACAAAGGGTCCCACTGATGGTCATTGTTATACTAAAAACCACAAGGATTGGGATACCTCTCTCTGTCAGACTGATCACAACCATCGGAAAAGAGAAGGGGTCAGACAGGTAGCAGAAATGGAGGGTGTGTTAGCACCTCAACCATAACTGAGCCGGTTTAGGCTAAACCTGACTCCTCCTTACCCCAACCAACAGGGAGGGAGGAAGGCTCCCTCCCTGATAAACTAAGCCACTCTAACTATAAGCTTTATCAAAAAGGAAAGTTTTAAGCCTAGCCTTAAAAGTAGACAGGGTGTCTGCCTCACGGACCAAAACCGGGAGCTGGTTCCACAGGAGAGGAGCCTGATAACTAAAGGATCTGCCTCCCATTCTACTTCTAGAGACTAGGAACCACCAGTAAACCTGCAGTCTGAGAATGAAGTGCTCTGTTAGGAACATATGGAACAATCAGATCTCTGATGTATGATGGAGCTATATCATTAAGGGCTTTATATGTGAGGAGGAGAATTTTAAATTCTATTCTAGATTTAACAGGGAGCCAATGAAGGGAAGCTAAAATAGGAGAAATATTATCTCTCTTTTTAATTTTCATCAGAACTCTTGCTGCAGCATTTTGAATCAGCTGAAAGCTTTTAACTGCATTTTGTGGACATCCTGATAGTAATGAATTACAATAGTCCAGACTTGAAGTAACAAATGCATGGACTAGTTTTTCAGCGTCACTCCTGGATAGGATATTTCTAATTTTGGCAATGTTCCGGAGATAAAAGAAGGAAATCCTAAAAACCTGTTTAATATGGTATTTAAATGACATTTCCTGGTCAAAAATAACACCAAGGTTTTTTACTTTATAACTGGAGGTCAATTTAATGCCATCGAGGTTAAGTGATTGACTAAGCAGTTCCTTTTTTAAAGGCTCCGGTCCAAAGACGACAACTTCTGTCTTGTCTGAATTTAGAAGCAAAAAATTTAAAGACATCCAAGTTTTTATATCTTCAAGACATGCTTGTAGTCTATCTAACTGGTTGGGTTCATCCGGATTTATGGATAAGTAAAGTATGAGTATCATCAGCGTAACAGTGAAAATTTATCCCATGCTGCCTGATAATTTGACCTATTGGAAGCATATATAGTAAAGAGAATTGGCCCAAGTACTGAACCCTGTGGTACTCCACAATCAACCCTGGAGTTTAAAGATAATTTATCATTTACATGAACAAACTGCAATCTGTCAGACAGATAAGATTTAAACCAGCCTAGCGCTGTTCCCCTGATCCCTACAGCATATTCCAGCCTTTTCAAGAGAATATTATGGTCGACTGTATCAAATGCAGCACTGAGATCTAACAGAACCAGAACAGACACAAGTCCATTATCTGAGGCCATAAGAATATCGTTAGTGACTTTCAGCAGAGCTGTTTCAGTGCTATGATGAGCTCTGAAACCTGACTGAAACTCTTCAAACAGGTCATTGCTGTGTAAATGCTCACACATTTGATTAGCAACAATTTACTCAAGAATGTTAGATAAGAATGGAAGATTGGATATAGGTCTGTTATTTTTCAAGTCATCTCGATCAAGCGAAGGTTTCTTAAGTAAAGGTTTAATTACAGTTAACTTAAAAGCCTGTGGTACATATCCATTTACTAAGGATAGATTAATCATATCTAAAATGGGGCTGGTAATCAGAGGGAACACTTCCTTAAATAATTTGGTTGGGATTGGGTCTAACATACAAGTTGAAGGTTTAGATGAAGCTAATATTTCTGATAACTCAGGAAGCTTCACAGGATCAAAACAGTCCAAACACAAATCAGGTTCTGCAGTTATTTCCAATGTTGTCTCACTTGCTGAGGATGACGTAATCATCTTCGGGAGTATGTCAAAGATTTTCTTTTTAATAGAATCAATTTTATTTAAGAAGAATCCCATAAAGTCATGTCTGCTAAGAGCTAAGGGAATGGATGGCTCAACAGAGCTATGACTGTGTAAGTTTAGCAACTGTACTAAAGAGAAACCTAGGATTATTCTTGTTCTGTTCTATTAATGATGAGAAATAAACTGTTCTAGCTTGGCAAAGTGTCTTTTTATACAACAGTAGGCTATTTTTCCAGATCAAGTAGGAATCCTCTAAGTGTGTAGAGCACCTTTTTCTCTCCAATTTTCTAACATTATGCTTTAAAGTACGCAGCTCTGAATTAAACCAAGGAGCTAGCCTCCTATTAATGATTAACTTCTTTTTCAAGGGGGTTGCATTGTCTAATGCATCACGCAACGATGAAGAAACACTATGAACAGAAGAATCAATTTGTGAAGGGGCAGAAACAGAATTATTGCCCTCCATTGTGCTTTTCAGTGATAATGACGAAATTAAAAGTGAAACAGATTATTTAAAGGTTGTTACAGCATTGCCTGATAATAATCTACTATAATGAAATTTTCTTTCAGGTGTGGAGTACTCGGTTAAATTAAACTCAAAGGATATTAAGAAATGGTCAGACAGGACAGGGATAAGAGAAAATATTGTTGTGTCTTTACACTCAATGCCACATGTCAGCACAAGGTCCAGAGAATGAAGACAAAGGTGGGTAGGTTTGTTAATGTTTTGAGCAAAGCCAATTGAATCTAAGATAGCCTAAATATAGCATTTAATGCTATCACTTTCAGTGTCAACATGAATGTTAAAATCCCCCACTATAATAACTTTATCTGTATTTAACACTAAATCAGATAAAAGATCTGAAAACTGATCTAAAAAGTGAGAATAAGGACCTGGTGGACGGTACAAAACGACAAACAGAAGAGGTTTTAGTGCTTTGCAATTTGGATGAGGAAAACTAAGGATTAAATATTCAAAAGAGTTGTAGCTATTGATTGGTCTGGGATTAATCAATAAATCTGACTGAAAGACGGTTCCGACTCCTCCTCCTAGCCCAGTAATTCGAGGAATGTGAAAATTTAAATAATTAGTAGGAGTTGACTCATTTATAGTAACATAATCCTCTTGCTGCAGCCAGGTTTCTGTGAGGCAAAATAAATCAATCTGATTGTCATAAATCAGGTCATCAACTAGCAATGTCTTTGAAGAAAGAGATCTTATGTTCAGTAAGCTACATTTAATTGTTTTATTTTTCTTTTCGGTCTGAGTTGTGTTTATTTTTAGGAGATTTTCCTGATTTCCTCCTTTTAGATTATTTTTTAATTTATTCAATTATGCCTGTGGGCGAGACACTGTCTTAATAGGGTAATGGGTGGGTAGCAGTACAGAAGCTGCAGAGAGGAGTGTTAAACTACAACCCTGCTTCCTGGTCTGAACTCTGGGTTGTCAGAGTTTTGGAGAACTAATAAATTCGGACCGATTCCTAGAAAGAAGAGCTGCTCCATCCAAAGTGGGATGGATGCCGTCTCTCCGGATCAGACCAGGTTTTCCCCAAAATGTTCGCCAGTTATCAATGTAACCCACAACGTTTTCTGGACACCACCTAGACAGCCAGCAGTTGAATGACAGCATGCGGCTAAACATGTCGTCACTGGTCAGATCGGAGAGGCGACCAGAGAAAATTACGGAGTCCGACATTTTTTTGGCAAACTTACACACCGAAGCAACACTAACTTTGGCGACCTCCGATTGACGTAACCGGGTGTCATTACCGCCAGCGTGAATAACAATCTTACTGTATTTACACTTATCCTTAGCCAGTAGTTTCAGGTATGATTTGATGTTGCCTGTTCTGGGCCCTGGCAGACATTTGACTATGGTCGCTGGTGTCTCTAGTGCCACGTTTCTGACTATGGAGCTGCCAATTACCAGAGTTAGCTTCTCAGCGGGTGTGTTGCTGAGCGGGGAAAATCTGTTAGAAACGCAGACTTGTGGGCTGGGATCTAGGACTATGCTTTCTACGTAGTCACCCAGCCGGCCTGAAGCCCCGGCTGCGCGGGCTCTGCTGGAGGACTGCTACGGGGAACTACTCTTGGTGGCTCCGCGCTGGCTAAGGGGCCTCGGCTATCTGCTGGTTTTTCAACAGCGCAGACCGGGCCTCCAATTCCGACACCCTTGCCTCCAAAGCTACAAAAATGCTACATTTATTACACGTCCCATTATCACTAAAGGAGGCAGAGGAGTAACTGAACATCTGACACAGAGAGCAGGAGAGAGGAGAAGACTCAGAGAAACAGCAGAACAGGTAGCCATGGTGGAGCTAAAGCTAAGCTAGTGTAATAGTGTTCATTCTGCGTTGTGTCTTTTGTTGAATTAAGCCGGACCGCAGCTGATGTGAAAACACCTTTATTGATTTTGCTGCCTGCGCCAATACGACAAATAGAAAGTAGTCAGACAGGCTCCTCAGTGTTCTCCACAGCGCCTTCTCCCACAAGCTCCACAAGAAAAGAGCCGCATGTATAGCAGAACACATGAATTACATGACTAAACAGAAATATTTCCAACAGGAATAATAACTAATCCCAACATTTGTTTCACAATGTTAAACATTACATTAATAACATTAGAATTTAATAAGCAAACCAAAAAAACATCCTCCCATACATTGAAACCTCACCTACTTGCGCCAATACGACAAATAGAAAGCAGTCAGATAGGCTCCTCAGTGTTCTCCACAGACACCAAGACTGCTTTCAAAACATGGCCGCAACACTTTGCGATCCTAACCGACTAGCAAAACTTCCTGCAGCGCTAGAGCTGCTAAATATTAACAACCCCAAAACTACCACTCTTATATCGAACTTAATTCCCCCTATAACTGTTTATTTAAAAAAAAAAAAATCAGTAATTCAACTTTCACATACGCACAGAAAATACAATTATTAACTGCAAAACTTCATACCTTCTCCCACAAGCTCCACGAGAAAAGAGGCCGTGTAATCTCATGGGAGAGCGTTTACCACGCTGCAATAGTATAGCCCGTTAGACTATCTGTTGAGCACTGAAC
The DNA here is from genome assembly GCF_021462225.1 of Girardinichthys multiradiatus. Taxonomy (NCBI): domain Eukaryota; kingdom Metazoa; phylum Chordata; class Actinopteri; order Cyprinodontiformes; family Goodeidae; genus Girardinichthys; species Girardinichthys multiradiatus. The sequence goes on along the minus strand of NC_061797.1, from coordinate 45,388,536 downwards.
TGAGAGCCCACAAAGACAGTCTGTGAAATCAATGTGCTCAACAGTACTAACAATAATTCACCATTACTATTACAAAACACATTAAATACAAATAAAATTAACATTTCTACACCGGACGTTACCCACAATTTTTCCGCAGTGGAGCTTTCGCCTTTTCAAAATAAACGTTACCGCTGCCTGTATAACTTCCTACAAACTAACAAACTGTTCTACAATCTGGTGTAACGACATTACACTGCTACACTAGCGACCCCTTACCACTACTAGAAAAACCGTGTAAAACACGGAGAGTCCCCAAACGTTAAAAGTTGCAACAGAAAGTAAGTATTTTAACGTGCTTATGTATTAGAACAAGTAAGAGATATCACAGTAGAGAGAAATCAGAAAACATTGCAACCTGATGAAATCTGCAGGCCAACAGTGATGTCAAAATGACCAGTGAACAGATTTGTAGGTTTAGTAAATACATACTGTTGGAAAATATTCATGCTATGCTTATAGGATTGGTATGGCTATGCTTAAGTATATTTAATAATGTGTGAAATAAAATGTATTGTGTAACTTAGAGGCCTCCAAACAGGCTTATATTTGTGTGTGTTGGACTTAGATATCATCTGCCCAGTAACTGAAGATATTTTTGGATGTGTCTCTGTAAATCTTCAGCCTAACGACAAGAACATATTTCTGTATGTAAGACTTACTCTTGCCCAGTGACAACAAGATATTTTTATATGCAAGACTTCTGCCCAGTGATAACAAATATTTTTATATTTCTACATATGTAAATAAAGGTCAAAAGTAGAAAAACAGGAAGTGTCGAAAAGTCAGCTGAATGGGTGTCAGACAGCTCCAGATATGAAATCAGACAGTCGATTAAAATGTATGTTTTTTCATGTACAAGTATACGCCTGGCTTTTGAATAAAGACTGCTGTTCTTGGGGAAATAATCAGAAGTTTCGGAAGTTTCAGAAGGATTCGGACGATCTTCTCCCTGTACAGGCATCTAAAGACTGCAGTCTCCGTGTTTCTTATATTACTTTGTTTTTTATTAATAACAGTATAGGAGGTCTTAGCTTTACCAAACATGCAGGAGTTTAGGGATAACTCCAACAATACACACTGAACATTTTGAAGCTTCAATTGCTAATATCTGCCAGTGGTTTGTAAAGAGCCACTTGAAGCAGATTAACCTATATGTATAACATAAATAAATGTCTGATAGAACTTGATGAATATCTGCCAAGGAATATTTGATTATACCATCAGTGGTCTGGGCTTTGGAAAATTGGAAGAGCAGTTGCATTGTGGTTCTCTTATAAGAAGGACAGAAATGCAGGGCAAAATAAATTAGTTTATTATTGTTTTTTCGCTGAAAAGCAGTTGATTAGTACATGCCAAATTATTTCAGATAGCAGGAATTAATGGCAGCACGTCTCCTAAACAAAACCCAAAAGTGACAGTAAACACACCTTAATAATGACCCTCTATAAGTTATTTTAATCAAAAATAACTTTGCTGGCTTGTTTAGTTAATAATTGGAAGAAAAAGTGCATTTGTGGGATTTACATTTAGAGTTTAATGTTTAATTAAACAAGAGAATCTGATACCATTGAATGGAGTTTTCATTTTCATACACAGCCTTGCAAAAGCATTCTAATCCTCCCTAAATGTTTCACATTTGGTTGCATTATAACCACAAACTTAAATATATTTTGTTGCAGCTTGGGCACATTGTGAAGTGGGAGGAAAAATATTCATCCATCTATATTCTTCCGGTTATCTGAGATTGGGTCATGGGGGTAACAAGTCTGGTAAGGAAACCCTCCTGTGAGTTCTAGTTTTCCACTAGGGTCTCTTCTCAGTGGGATTTGCCTGAAGTAGAGTCCCATCAAATGTTTTAATAGTTTGGCAATTTTCATTAGCTTTTATTTTTATTTAGTTTTGACTTCACATTTTTAATTCTATTTTAGTTTTAATTAGTTTTTAGCAAATTGTTTACAAGTTTAGTTAAGTTTTTATTTTTTGAAAATGCTTAGCTTCAGTTTAGTTTTTATTAGTTTCAGTTATAGTTTTTGTCTTTTTTCTGAAATAAAACCCGGGGACATTTCCAGCTCAGAGATTAAAAGAAAGAAATGTTATAAAGATATAATGAAAACATTGGTACGGTTACAGTTTAATTTATTGTAAAATATTTATTTATAATTTAACTATAAAAATCAAGTGTAATAGCAGGAAAGTCTATCCACACTGTTGTTAGCATTTTGTAAGAGTAATAAAACAAATAAATAGCAATAGTAATGTCTTCTTTACTCTCTTTTTTCTAACACTCATCTGCTCTTTCCCTGCTCTTAGCTTTACTCTTCTTTCTATCAGTCTTTCTATTTTCCTCCTCTCTCCTATTCTATCAGACGTTCACTATTCTAAAAGAGACATAATATAATCACAATCCTCTCCAAAAACATTAGAGCACATAATTAAATTAAATTCGGTTTTATTTATATATCAGAATCAGAATCAGCTATATTGCCAAGTTCGTACATACAAACAAGGAATTTGACTCCGGTACACTTTGCTCTTTTGTTCTATTTTTGCATTACAGAATATACAAATTTACAATGTACAATATACACATATATAATAAAAAGGTGCAATAGCGCCAATTCACAACACATGTTGTATAACATATTGAAAAATTACAATTTAACAAATAAAATCAGATTTTGTTATAGATACCGTTTAGTAGTTGGATATTTTTAGATACTAGAAAACTGGAATAATCCATTAAATATAAAATTTCCTTTAATTATTTAACTCATTTCCTAAGTTGATTAAATACCAAAATTACCATATTTAGCAAAAAGAAAAAAAGCAACTATTTTATACAACATACAACAGAAGTAATGCACATTTAACCAGGTGATTCTCTCTCCCTTCTCATCATTCTCAGTTCATGCAGTTCTTTCCTCATTCACTTTTCCTGTTACTGACTCTTTTCAGTAACTTTCATATGTCCAAACTGAGTGGAAAACACCCCTCAGCCTGAGTTCACAAATCATTAAGCGCCTTGAGTGCCTTGTTGCCAAAAAGTGCTACATAAATAAACTTGACTATAATAAATTAGCAAAACAACTAATATCTAACTCAGGAAATATAAACTAAAGGTCACCAATCAATTCTAAAACATCTGGCGAATCCTTGTTGACACCGTAGCTCCCAAATCAGGGAGTTCTGCTCTTGTCTTCCTATTTGCTGTTCTGTTTGTTCATAAAAACTTGGTTTATTAGCATTTGTGTCCTCATCTTTAGTAAAACAAAACACATCCAAGCCATTTTTTTTTCTAACCATTTTTTAATGTTGACAACACTAGTATCGTTTCCTACCGCAAAACAAACCTTTATCACGGCCAGTATCAGCCCAATCAAAGGCGGCGCACTCAGCTCTTCTTCTTCTACTCTGTCTGTAACGTTAACAGCAGCGCGACCAGCTACCGTAGTAAGTCTACACACATTTCTCATTAACAAAACGCTAAAATCGGGGACATTTCTGGCAACAGATTTATACAAGGACAGGTCGTCTAAATCGGGGACGTCTGGTCACCCTACATCACAAGACACTTGGTTTTTATATAAAACGCAGTCATATTTAAAGCAATCCCAATTTGGACTCTGATGCTTTATCCCAAGTTGATTTGACTGACTGACATCTGCTGGCGTAATGCAGCACAGTGAGAAAAAACAAAAAAACAAAAACAACAACCTGAACTAGACTTCATACTTATGCATCAGACACACAAACAAAAACTAAGCACATTATCTCTATGAATTCTGCTAATTTTAGCTAGCTTTGTGAACACTCATTACAGTTTCAGTTAATTTTCATTTTTATGCAAAGTCTCGTTTTTATTTCAGTTAAGGAAAATGTTTTTTTCAGTTTTGTTTTCGTTATTTTGTTAGTTTTCGTTAACGATAATAACCTTGGTCCCATCATCCTATGGAGGAAGCTGATTTCAGGTACTTGTGTACAGGATGTTATTCTGTTTGGCCATGATCCATATTTTATGACCACAGGTAAGGGTTGCAATGATAAAAGAGGTTGCCTTTTTGATCAGTTTGTCCAACAGCTGAAATGCTCGTCCTTTTTCAGTCACAAAATCATGCTGCCTACAACTGGGAAAAAAAAGATTGTAGCCTTTACTGGGGATTTATTTGGTTTACATAGCTTGAGCACCCCTAAACACAGCCGGAAATTACCAATGGTACAGATTTTCTTTAAAGGAACTGTAGGATTGGAATCTATTTTCTTAAATTATTTTACTATAATTTAATATCTATTTTACCCTAAATATAATAGTAATGCTAACTGCACTAGCCAGAATAGTTAGCTTGATGGCTATAATGGCTATTTTCAGGTAGTTGCTACTTGACTTTAACGCTTGAGGGAAATTAAGCTACGACTGAAGCTCAACACAACATTACTTTTAACTACTTCCTTATTGCCATTAAAACAGTAATTGTTTGCTTTTGAGAGCAGAAACTTAATAATTACCTGTTGTCTTCTTTCTTAATCCCAAAATACTTGAGCCATTTTTGATACAATGATAATTAAGCAGAAAATGCTCACTGAATGCGAGAATAAATGTCAGACTATTTTCTGAACATCATCATTATGCTTCTCCTCATTACACAGTTATAGATTTGGCTCATGAATAATAAAAAGTAACAAATATAAAGCCATCTAGTCTAACAAATCGAGCTAAATTGATTCATAATAATGTTCAGTGGCAATGAAGCCTAAATACCCAAATTTGCTGTGCCTATAGGTCATAACAAATTAGAGATGCCGTCACTCACCCGGCTAACTTATTTTCAGCTTCTCCCTCTAGAAAAATAACATGGTGTAATTAATTGTGCTCCCAAGCCAGTGCTCCTTGTCTAATTCCACCAGTTGTAGTGGGATTAGATAAAAGCGCAGGATGGCAGAGTTTTTAGAAATTAGAAAATGCATTTCTTATGCTTTTAAACTATATAACATTTATTTCTAGACGTTGCAGAATCTCTAAAGTATGTACCTGGATTTATTTAATATTTACAACTGTTGCGCTTATATATTTATATATATATATATTTTTTAAATCTGGTGACAGTTTCTTAATCTAAACCTTAAATTAAGGAATACTTGGACCCTTTTTGAATTTTAAGGAATTCCAAAATATTATTTTTTACTTACAAATTACACTTATATTTATATCATTTTATTACCTGGGCAATAATTCAGTTGTTTGTCACATTTCTCAAGAGTGTAGGTGGGGAGAATATGAGAAATCAAATCTTACTTTTGTGTCATGAGTTCAGAAAGTCTGACTCTTTTGATCCATATAAAAGATAATGGTTTCTTCAAAGCTTATATGTTTAGTACTATGAGCTAAAACTACGGTTAATTGTCTGTTTTAGGATCATATCAACTTCAAATTTTTAACTTTTTGGCTTTAAGGAAAATCATCTAAATTATGATTTTTGACTTTTGATAAATCCAAAACTGTTCTGCACCAAAACATCTTGTGCCAGTGCAGACCTTTGACATGCCAACATAGAATTTCACATTTTCATTGTACTTCATCATATGAACAGCTGAGCAATAACAGAGTGTCGTCATGCTTCTCACAGTGATATCTCAAAAAGTGGTCTTTTTAGAATTATAAACTAAACTTTAATTCCTCAATGTTTGTCTTGTGGTAAAGTTCCTCTAAAAGAACTTAATCTTTCATCATTTTTAACAAATATTTAAGATATTCAACATACTGTAGTTCATAAGCTACTTTCATTAAAAACGGAGTGTATTAAGTATTATTAGATTTTTTTTTATCATGCGCAGTCTTCTCTTGACTTTGCTGACACATTTCTAGTTTATTTTGTAATCTCCTCCGTCTCCAAAAATGACTAAACAACCCAAAGAGAAAAGGGCATGAACTTATTACCTACAATAAAAGGTGGATGTACAGATATAATTGTCTCCTTAACAACATTCTTGACAACTGGGGCAAGTCTATGATTGAGGCCGAGCCCCTTACTGAAGTGTCTAGTGGCCAAGTTATATTAATCCAATTTACTACATGGCTGTTGTTAAATCTGGTTTCTGTACTAAAACAGTTTAAAATTTATCTTCTGCTGAGAATCATTTCTCTGAGTTTTGATTAGACCTTGGTGCGAAATGATGGTGTCTGACCTCAAAACCCCCAAACATGGCAGCAGCAATTTCACTATGCGCCATATTTCAGAATCAATAACGTTCAGGTTAGACGGCTGAAACTGCCCAACTTAAAGATGCAAGGGAAGTAGATGTAGGTGCTTCTTTAGCAATGCAGAAACAGAACACTATTGAGAATTTGGGCAATAACCATATTTCTAATGTAATATGATTATTTGGTGATTTTCTTTGTCAGCTTGGATACAGGCAGGATAATGAAGTGCACTGAATACTTCTCTTCAGGTTTTGATGAGCAGGAATAATCAAATATTTAAAAACATGACTAGCAAAAGATTTATGAACATTTTTGGAGAACTAAGCTCTTATTGAAGACAATAAAAAAGTGTATTTTACTGAAATGACTGTGCTAGGTTTAAACTAAACCCAAGATAAAAGAATCAGTGAGGAAAAACTAGGGGTAATCATTTAAATTAAAAAGCACAGTCCTCGTCATGTTTTCGTAAAACAAAACATCTCAATCACAGAGCACAACAGAAATCAGATTAAATGCTTTAATTGTAAAAATAACAAGAACTTAGCAAAATAGTGGGACATGAAGCAATGCAAGAGGACCTGGCCAGAACGAGAGAACAGGAAAAACGAGGAGCATGAAGGAAACAGACAGAAACAGCGAGGGACAAATAGAAGAGGTGAGTATATACAGGTCCTTCTCAAAATATTAGCATATTGTGATAAAGTTCATTATTTTCCATAATGTCATGATTAAAATTTTACATTCATATATTTTAGATTCATTGCACACTAACTGAAATATTTCAGGTCTTTTATTGTCTTAATACAGATGATTTTGGCATACAGCTCATGAAAACCCAAAATTCCTATCTCACAAAATTAGCATATCATTAAAAGGGTCTCTAAACGAGCTATGAACCTAATCATCTGAATCAACGAGTTAACTCTAAACACCTGCAAAAGATTCCTGGGGCCTTTAAAACTCCCAGCCTGGTTCATCACTCAAAACCCCAATCATGGGTAAGACTGCCGACCTGACTGCTGTCCAGAAGGCCACTATTGACACCCTCAAGCAAGAGGGTAAGACACAGAAAGAAATTTCTGAACGAATAGGCTGTTCCCAGAGTGCTGTATCAAGGCACCTCAGTGGGAAGTCTGTGGGAAGGAAAAAGTGTGGCAGAAAACGCTGCACAACGAGAAGAGGTGACCGGACCCTGATGAAGATTGTGGAGAAGGGCCGATTCCAGACCTTGGGGGACCTGCGGAAGCAGTGGACTGAGTCTGGAGTAGAAACATCCAGAGCCACCGTGCACAGGCGTGTGCAGGAAATGGGCTACAGGTGCCGCATTCCCCAGGTCAAGCCACTTTTGAACCAGAAACAGCGGCAGAAGCGCCTGACAGAGAAGCAGCACTGGACTGTTGCTCAGTGGTCCAAAGTACTTTTTTCAGATGAAAGCAAATTCTGCATGTCATTCGGAAATCAAGGTGCCAGAGTCTGGAGGAAGACTGGGGAGAAGGAAATGCCAAAATGCCAGAAATCCAGTGTCAAGTACCCACAGTCAGTGATGGTCTGGGGTGCCGTGTCAGCTGCTGGTGTTGGTCCACTGTGTTTTATCAAGGGCAGGGTCAATGTAGCTAGCTATCAGGAGATTTTGGAGCAGTTCATGCTTCCATCTGCTGAAAAACTTTATGGAGATGAATATTTCATTTTTCAGCACGACCTGGCACCTGCTCACAGTGCCAAAACCACTGGTAAATGGTTTACTGACCATGGTATCACTGTGCTCAATTGGCCTGCCAACTCTCCTGACCTGAACCCCATAGAGAATCTGTGGGATATTGTGAAGAGAACGTTGAGAGACTCAAGACCCAACACTCTGGATGAGCTAAAGGCTGCTATCGAAGCATCCTGGGCCTCCATAAGACCTCAGCAGTGCCACAGGCTGATTGCCTCCATGCCACGCCGCATTGAAGCAGTCATTTCTGCAAAAGGATTCCCGACCAAGTATTGAGTGCATAACTGTACATGATTATTTGAAGGTTGACGTTTTTTGTATTAAAAACACTTTTCTTTTATTGGTCGGATGAAATATGCTAATTTTGTGAGATAGGAATTTTGTTTTTTTTTAGCTGTATGCCACAATCATCCGTATTAAAACAATAAAAGACCTGAAATATGTCAGTTAGTGTGCAATGAATCTAAAATATATGAATGTTAAATTTTCATCATGACATTATGCAAAATAATGAACTTTATCACAATATGCTAATATTTTGAGAAGGACCTGTATACATTTAGGCAGGGGTAGGGAAATGTCAGGAAAACCAGAAGAGCTAATCAGGAGAGATGAGTTCCAGCTGAGGCAGAGAAAGAAAGACAGCAGCTGAAGGAGGGAGGCTAATTACCATAACAGAAGCCAAAGGACAGAGAATCCCAGGGGAGTATCTAAGAGAAAAATAACTCTAGATGTCTAAAGAACACTAAAACGCAAAACAATAAAAAATTAGGAAAACACCTGACAAAAAAAAAGCATAAGGAAACAACGTAAAAAGCAAGACCTAAAGAGCACAATTACTATCAAAGATTGGTCAAAATACAGACACAAAATAAATTTGAAATCCAAACACTTCAGAATCTTGACACCTCTTCTATTTCTGGAGCATATTTGTTTGAAGGATTATTGGGGGATACTTAACTTTTTGTTAACATTTTCATTTTTAAATAAATAATGACTTAGTGTATTTTGTACACTTGAAATTAGATTTAAGTTGTTTTAAAACCTGGTAAAGAGGAGATCATTTTCATCTTTTTTACAATTAAACTTATTAACAGGATTTGACAATGCAAAGATGGATCAGCCTGCACTTTTTAGAACATTGCATTGTGAAGAGGGAAATCATAGTACTTATCCTTAGACCAACAAAGACTCACACTTATATTGTAGACAAAACAATTTTTCAGTCCATTAATTTAGAGTAAAAGTGGCTTTATAGAACACTGAACGTGATGCTATTATGTTGTTTTCCGCCAGCATCATTGTTATCCTATGTTTACTGTGTGGTGTAGCCTTTTTTCTTCTCTTTTGACAGAAAATGAGCAAACTCCTGCATCAGTCCCATTTCACAAAAGCAGCATTTTGCATTTATATTTGGTCTCATCTTCACACACATCTCTGAAAAGCAAAGACCCGTGGTGTTGCTTATGGCTCATTTCTTAGTCCTGTCCTACGTTTGATGCACACAAACCCATTAAACTGCGAAGTCTTTTGTACAGAGCCGGCTCCGTCATGTGCAACACAAACAAATGTGTTGTCAAGGCACATACACACACACACACACACACACGTACACACAGCCTTAAGGCTTCTTTTTCTTGGAAGGGAGTGCTCACTTTGCAAAGTGGGAGAGTACATAGACTGGAAACCCAGTGAGTGGATTTTTGATGTTGACGGAAGAGTCTGTACACTTTGCTGGTAAAGTCGAATGGCACTTGAGAAATTGCATCGAATTAGATTCTATTTTAGTGAGTAGTAGTGTTTAACCTATATTGGATTTTTTTCCGTACTTTTGGATCTGGTAAGTCTGAGTGTCTGTAAGGTTTAGGAAATAATGTAGTGTTAGGTATGCAATTCTATAAAAAAATCACAGGGTAAACCCGAAGTATTCTTTGTCATACAGAACAGGTGCCTTAAAAGGTGAACCATAATATAGAGCCCCTGCAGACATGTTAGGTCAAACTTGGCATCATGTTGATCGGTCAGTAGTATCCCCAGCCAGAAGCAGCAAGGACAGGTCTGGAACTAAACTATATTTCTGGAACACTTTCTAGTTATACTCAACATCTAGAAGGCAATGTGAGATCTTGCTACATGGAAGAATGATCAGTTTCTTTCCCAGCAAAGTTCTTCATCCAGATTCCACCAACCAACCAGGGATATGATTTGCCCAATTTCACCTACCTGTACTTCAGCAGCTTCTCTTTTTTATATATATATTTTGTACTTTTCAAGGTACATACTCAAAAGTCTTGAACCTTGAGGCATACAAGTTAACGGATGGTTCCCTGCTAAGGCCTCGCCAGCCGGTGTGAGCTGCAATCTTGACCTATTTTGTATTAATTTCAGTATCCTCGTCATTGCCAAAATTCCATAGCATTCATTCATTGATGTCACACACCTACATTAGTGTGATTTACACTCACTGGCCACTTTATTAGGTACAGCGTGCTAGTACTGGGTTGGACCCCCAAAACACAACATACAAATGCAACAGAAAAATGCTGCAAAAGAAAAAATTACAATCACAGTAAATAGAGAGAATCAAAAACCTACAACCAAGAAAACAAATGCAAAGGAAAAATGCCACAAATAGCGAAGACCAAAGAAAATCTGCTAACTTGCTCCACAAACGGAAGTGAGGCTGACCACTAGAGAGAGATGATCACCAATATTACAAAGTAAATATTCTTCTGTTCTATAATATTGTAAAAATATTACAATCACTTGTTTAAAAAAAGACATGAAGGAAGTGCACCTTTTCTTTCTTCCCTCCGAGTTTCTTCGGGGTATCCAATTAATGTTTTTACTAAGAGTCTGGTCCAATATGACTTGGTGGTTGACTCCTCCTAGTAGTCTGGCACACTTCTGTTTTGTAGAGGGAGTTTACAGCTTTTCTTAACTTGATGTTGGTTTTGCTATTTTGCTGTGCATTTGCACATGTCGGCCACCATAGGACTGAATAAATAAGTAAGATAAGGTTATGAATGAATTCAATTCAATTCAGTTTTATCTATATAGCGCCAGTTTACAACACGTCTTCTCAAGGCACTTTACAAAGTCAATTCAGTCAAATCATACATACTATGTACAACTATGCAGCTCAACAGGTGTCGCAGCTCTGACATAACCAGAGTTTATAAAAACCTGCTGAAGCGAATGCTGAGCTGCCATTTCCAGCTGTAGTATTTTGACGGTACTGCTCTCAAAGGCGATCTCTGGAGAAACAGAAGCTCGGGGGTGAGTTTACTTTTCCTTCACTCTGGCCATCCCCAGAGGAGCTTGACAAAGCTGCAAATCTGTCTGATATAAGAAGATCAGAAGATTCATATCCTGATCGAACACCATTAGCTGTGAAGGTGAAAACCCCACAGAGGGTTCCCCAAAGAGACGGATTTCCTCCTTTTTCGTTCCAGTCGCCCTCAACGGTTCATCATATTTTCCCCGTATAGGATGAAGGAGGAGAAGGTGACCGTTTAGTGTGTTTGCGGATGTGCGACACTTGCCACTCATGACTTCCTCTCTTCCTACATGGAAGCCCACTCACCTGCACCCTTTTTCCAGAGAATTTGCCACCAAGTAAACTCGTTTTGTTTCCTTTTTTTTTTTACATTTTTGGACTCTAGTCTCGGCAGGGTTAGGTATAGATTGAGATGACATAGGATCACCACTAGTTGATCGAATGTGTTAACTTGTTGCATGCAATATATATGTTTGAAGTTTATGCTGAACTGTTTGATTGCTGTTTGAATACTTTTGAACTCTGAAGCGCGTCTGCACAGAAAAGTTGAATGTCAGTATGTGTTATGACTGTGTGCTGGAGTAGCTCATTCTCAGATGTTAGCCGGTAAAGAAGATCTAAGCCGCTTCCAAAGGCGCCACCTATGTGGACAACTCTCCGATGCTTATTAATTTTGTTTCCATATTACAAGTCAATCCGTAGCTTTGATCCATTACCACTCAGTCCATAAACTGCTGATTTGATCTCCATCTAAACTCAGTACGCATCTTTATTTTTGATTGGACTAGAAAAGTTATAAGAAGAACTATTGGTTTAATAAATTTTCACATAGACAAAAAGACAGCATTTGTGTTTAACTGTAATAAGGTTAGTGTTCCCCACCATTCCGTAAAACAGTTGAACACAGTGACATTTAGCGTGGTTTTGCTTAATAATTATCAATTATTATTGATATTTAACTAATTGTCATTATTAAGCGCTGTGAGCCGAATAATCACACAACCAGAGTGTATCTCTCATGTAAGAAATGATTTTTGGTTGGAATGTTTCCTTCTGAATTAGGATTTTTATTTACAATTTTGATAAACTTTTATAATCAATAATAATAAATCCCTACACTGTCAATCCTAATTATCCAACAGTGCAGTCAAATTCAGGTTATTATTCAAACTGGTTAAAAAGTTTTTCTATCTAAGAAAAACCCAGCAGATTGCATCGAGTCAGTAACTTTTGCAGTAATTTCTTATACTGATCAAGCATGTAGTGACAGTGGAAAGGAAAACTCCCTTGATTGAATGTATAAAATAAAATATGAAATTATCAAAGATGTAACTGGACAAGACATTTGCCACAAATCCTTTAGTAACGATCCAGTGTCCAGTTTCTATCTCATTCGCATTCATTCTGGGTCAATCTTAAGCAAATAGTTGAAAGGCCTGTTTGACATGTCTGATAATTTGTATGAAGCTGAGCAGAAAACGATTCAAAAGATTTTTGTTGGATATTTCTTGCTTTTAACTAGAACCATACAAAAAGATAAATATACCGTATTTCCGCACTATAACGCGCACCGGATTATAAGGCGCACCTTCAATGAATGGCCTATTTTAAAACTTTTTTCATATATAGGGCGCACCGGATTATAAGGCGCATAGAATAGAAGCTACTGCAGTCAAACGTTTGACTGGGGTTGCGTTATGCATCCACTAGATGGAGCTGTGCTAAAGAGAATGTCAACAAAACAGTCAGATAAGTCAGTCAGTCAAACTTTATTAATACACTACAAACCAGCGTTCTGATAACTCCATTCACTCTCATGGTAAGGTCTCCTCTACATAGAATTCTATTGAATAGAGCCAACTGCACGTTAGGAATGCATTGGAGTCTATGAAGTTGAAGTTGAAATCAAACGTTAGTTAAAACATGAAAGGGAACTTTTCCCTGATTCAGTAAACACGTAAAAGAAACAGTTTGATGCACTAAATCAAACGTTAGTACATTCACAATATAGTAGCGTTAACTGTTGAATTCTCTCGCTGCTGCTCTATTCCCATGTTCGACTGCGTAGCTGACAGCCTTGAGTTTGAACTCAGCATCGTAAGCGTGTCTCTTGAAAGGTGCAATTTTGGGGTCGTTATACACACACAAGTGGTGTTGGACTAGGAGTAAGCACAGTACAGGTGTTTACTGCTATTACTTCGACGACACCCCTGATTACGGTAGCCGTAATGCTGCAAGCGGTGCGGCTTTGTAGTTTACCAGTCGTACTGAAACATTTTGACAGAGCGCCGTGTACAACCAGTATGGAACAACCAATTAACCAATTGATCCATATATAAGGCGCTCCGGATTACAAGGCGCACTGTCATTTTTTGAGAAAATTAATGGTTTTTAAGTGCGCCTTATAGTGCGGAAAATACGGTAATAAAATACCAGACTTTTTTTTTCTCAAATGCAATGAATCATTGTATGTCAAAAGCTACATGGGTTCCATAGAAAAACTTGCAGGAAGTCGTAGGACTTGAAAGGCTATAGGCACCTGTGGAAATGTCAAACTTGTATTTGCCATTTTACTCCAACAAAAGTAACTTCAAAATGCATTTCCACTGTCTGTGCTTAAATATTTTTTGTAGTAATTAGTCAGTAATCAATAGCAACTCCCATTTTTATTAATGTTCAAGCATGAACACAGAGCATTTCACTATTTTTATTTTCAGAGTTAGACACACTGATAAACTCAGAAAAGGTATGAAATGAAGACACAAGCGAGTCAAAGGTATCTTTGGCTGGCCAGAGAGAGATAGTCCGCTGCTTATCAGTGACTTCCTTCTCTCAGAGGAGCTTCTGCCTGAACACAGCCTTTTATTAAGGAAAGGAAAAACAAACACTCATGTTACAGCATGTTACCAACACTTATATATGCACGTATGATTCTTACATTCGGAGACATTCTTAAAAAAACACAACTAAACATATTTTAAAACCTAAATATTCTGTAACTGTTCATAGTCGGTAGAGTTTGTATTAAAGTAAGGTCCTAATAAATCATTTGGCTGTTCATAAATGCTGATTTCAGTTCAACACTTGAATATGACATACATACATATAAAATCTAACAAAAATATTTATATTTGTAAGAAATGTAATGTTTCCTTAAATAGATGCTAATACCGATATTAATATGAATATTAAACTCACAAAAAAAGAAAATTAATCAATTTCACAGCTACAAACATATCTCTCATTGCATGAAATTGCTGACAAGTTTTCAGTCAGGCTCGATACTTGAACCAGTTCTGCCATGCCTCTACTTGCTTGCACTAGAATATCTCATGTCCAAATACAATGTCACTTTTCATTTTTACGCTGATGAGGTACAGATTTACAAACCATTCATTCATCTTCTATACTACGAAGTTGGTGCCTATCTCCAACAGTCTACAGACAAGAGGCGGGGTACACCCTGGATAGGTTGCCAATCCATCCAACACAAAGACATACAGGGCAAATAACCACGCACACACTCGATCACACCCAAGGGCAATTTAGAGAGGCCAATTAACCTAACAGTATGGGAGGAAGCCAGAGTATCCAGTGAGAACCCATGCATGCACAGGGAGAACAAGCAAGCTCCATGCAGAAAGACCCCTGGTCGAGAGTCGAACCCAGGGCCTTCTTGCTACAAGGCAACAGTGCTACCAACTGCGCCACAGTGCAGACTTATAATGCAGATTTACAAACCAGTTAAACAAGTTAAACAGTGATACTCTTGGCAAAGTTGTCTGTGCAATATCAGACAATGGTTGTCACAGAATTTGCTGCATCTAAATGAAGGGAAAACTAAGGGCACTGTCTTCAGTCCTAAGCTACCTTGCCATGCACCTAGTTTTGGCTCATTTTTCCCTCCATTCACTTCAGCTGTGAGGAAACTATGGGTAATATTTTTGACTGTGCTCTTAAGTTTGAAAAACATGTGAACTCAGTGGTCAGGCCAAGCTTTTATCAGTTAAGGTTTTCCCTCTATACTGGAACAAGTCAGTCCATTCTCCACAAGCTTCTCTTCTGCCCGACCTCTCTCCAATGCTCCTAAACACACCCATATCAGCCCATTTGGTCTTCTCTCCACTGGCTTCCGGTACGCCTTAGGATAGACTGCTGCTTGTTATCAAGGGCCATCAATCACCTTGCTCCAGCTTACCTGTCCAAGCTTTTGACTGTCACCACATCAGGGCTTTGCACTCATCTGCATACAACTTTGCTTGTCCCCAGGACAAGATGTAAACAATGGGGGGATCATTCTTTTGCTGTGCAATTCTTTACCCACAGAGTTACGCTCCATCACTGAGATAGGAGCTTTTAAATCCCAGTTAAAAACACATTTGTTTAGATGGGCTTTTCATTCATAGTGTTACTTAGGTGTGGTTGATGTTTATTTGTCCCCATTAAATTCAGAGCTCAGTTTAAGATTCTGGTCCTGACTTATAGAGGTCTTCATGGTCAAGCCCCAACTTATATCAGTGAACTCTTATATCCGTACATTCCCCCCAGGTCTCTGAGGTCATGTGATAAAGTCCTACTGGCTGTACATCACACAAGGCTGAAAACTAAGGGTGATAGAGCTTTTGCAACAGTAGCTCCCCGACTCTGGAACTCTATCCCCTTGTGTATAAGGACTGCGGATTCGGTGGTGTCTTTTAAAAAACAGCTAAAAACTCATCTTTTTAGGCTTGCATTTGGTTAGTTTATTTTTGATTTTATCTTATCTTCTTCTATTTTATATATATAAATATATTATTCCAATTGTACTTTGTATTAGTGTTGTGAAGCACTTTGTGATCTGTGTCTTGAGAGGTGCTATATAAATAAAATTTTACTCACTTACTTACTTATCTGTTTCCATCTAGATAATAGGTTTTACATTTTTATTTTTTGTGTTGTGATTATGAATCTGAGATTATTTAATATTAATATTTTAATATTATATCAAATAATATTTGGGTCTGTTAAGGGTTGTCCTGTGAATACCAGCCCAATAAGGCGATGATATTAGGACAAAATAGAAAGGTGTGAGATGAGCTCTGACATAAACTCTGCACACACATGGAATGAATTCACACAATTTCTTAAAATACAAGAATTTATTAACAAAATAAGTCAACTCAAAGTCAAACATATTTCAATCAACAAACTCTTTACTATGCTAAAACAATCCAACTAAACTACCAAGCAGAATTAAAGAATAAAAACTAATGGGCTATGTACAATATAAACAAGTTGATCAAAGATGGTTAAAACCATGACCAAAAGAGTGATGCAACATTACCATGCAATGTTTATGTTTGAGAACCAAGGATTATCTTGAAAAATCTGGAAATGTAGTTAAGTTAGTCTTGGAACCAACTTAGGAAATAATCAGCAACATTTAGACAACCCTTCACAATGCAAGATCAGATAAAATATTATTTTGATGAAATAATATTTTAGAGAATGATCTGCTGAATAAAATCAACCTTCTGGATGACCATTTCTCAACGGTGTCTAATTAGCTACCTTCATTTATCCAAATAATATTTGAAGAAATATTAAGGGAATATTTTGTAAATCATTCTGGAGAAATGGGCTTAATGGTGTTTACTTAGTTATCAAATCTAGTAAACGATGTTCAGGGACTATTATTCACTAGCTTGAAAACTAACAACCTTTCTGTGAAATACACTTTAGTAGCAAGCACATGTTCTTACCGGTTAGCAGTTGAGCTAACAAAGAAGCGGATAGCTTAGCACCAGAAACAAACACATACCTTTAAAATACCTCAGTTAATATAAGGGTTAAAATGCATAAGCGCGGACGGCGCGTTATGATCAATGTTCTGTTTAAAAATCAACCTTTAAATAAAGTTTTTCTTAACTTTAAAAACATATAAAGAACACAAACCGGGACGTGTGCTGCAAACAGCCTGCTAGCACTAAGGTAGCCGAGTTTCACATAAACAAAACTTCATAAAATGAAAAACGTTTAGATCATTTCATCCTAAATCTGTCTCTGCCCAAAACACTTAACCTCATGAACCGTGGTGAGGAAACATTGTCCAAGGGCGAAGTTTGAGGAAGGTATCCACAGTCAACAAGCGGTTAGCTCGGTAGCTTCGCGGGGGGTTGAAGGTGCGTTCGCTCTGAACAAAATGGTTAGCTCCGGAGCTGTAGCTGGGCGGCCCGTCCTGTCTGCTCCTACAGGGCTCGGAGAGAAAGTCAAGCAATGCTTCTACCTTAATTACCCCCGTTCATGAATGAAAATACCGGATACACAGACAGTATTTCATTCGTACTTAACTTTGCATATGATCGATGATCGTATGACATCCTTGGATCCAGTTAAAGAGTTTATGTCTGTTTGCGAGCAAAGAGACATCAGCGCGCTTTCCTCCCCTATCTGGTCCCTCTGGAAGGCCGTGTGGAAGAGGGCAGATGTAGCAACAGCTGTGCTTTTATTTGGGTAGAGGCGTCACTGGAAGTCCGCAGTTATCCTGTTTCCTGGCTGTGCCGGAAGAAGGTTAATGCACTTTATTTTGAAAGTTCCCGAAAAGTCCGTACCGGAGTTTAATGTTGAAATCCATGGCTGTGGGTCCCAACATTTACATATATTTTTAAAATCTTTTTATATCTTTTTAAATTTTTTAATTGTGCTACTATGCATTTTATATATTTATTTTTCTCTCTTTTTCACTTTTACGTTGTTTTGTCTCATCTTGTTTTTATATCGACATGTAAAGCACTTTGAGCACCGTCTGGACTGTTGAATAGTGCTATACCAATACATTTTGATTGAATTTGATTGACAAATGGTTGTACATAAATGATCCACATGAACTCCTCCAAAAGATGTTTACAGATTCACTTGATCATGAAGTTGAGATAAAAGGCAGGACAATTTTTCAAAGCATTATTGTCTTAATCAGAAAATATTCAGTCTCAGAGAACACAAAAATATAAAAGGAATGATTCATCATTCTATTCCCATATGAGCTAATCTTTGAAGAGTATAAATTCCGGAGACCTCATGCCGTTCAAGTGTTTTATCTTGCTCACCATTGGTCACCATTATATGCTCCAGAAGCATAGGAACCAAACACCATAGTGAGCATTATTGTAATGCACAGCTATGCCATAATCTCCATAGTTAATTTGTAATATCCTTTTTTCTCTCTGATGTTTTGTTGAAGACCTCATGTGTGTTTTCCAACACAAGCCTACCAACAGAGAAAGCACAACTCCTTTAGATCATGCATGAATGTTCACTGATGACTTTAAGAGGCTTTATTGTACGATGATTGGAAACTGTGCCATGGGCCTATTAATACAGGTCATTCTTGAGCTGCAACAATCAAATAATTATTTCTTATAGTCATTTTGGTTTTACAAATTGGAGAGAGCAGGATTTCCCAGCCTGTTGACACAAAACTCCTGTTTCATATGGCTGTTTTGGAACTACCTTTTGGTACCACCAGTCTAAAAACCAGTCTAAAAATCGACATGTTATCTCTGAAACAAAAGAAAGGTCAGGTTTACTGTCTGGTGCAACTGCCTAAAGGGGTAAAGAGAAGATGTCTGTCAGGAGGCTACTAGTTTGATCCCTACCTACAGAATGTGTCATCAGACAACATACCGAATGTCTTGTTTACATCAATACATTGATCCGTGTGTCAATGTGTGTGAGGGACAAGGTATTTTTATTTACGTGTACATTCCTACCCTCACCTGTGGCCATGAACTTTGGGTCATGACTGAAAGAACGAGATTCTGGATACAAGTGGCGGAAATGAGCTTCCTCCATAGGGTGGCCGGGCACTCCCTTAGAGATAGGGTAAGGAGGTCGGCCATCTGGGAAGGGCTCGGAGTAGAGCCCCTGCTCCTCCACATCGGGAGGAGCCATTTGAGGTGGCTCGGGGAACTATACCAGTGGCCCCCTGGACGCCACCCTCAGGAGGTGTTCCAAGTACGTCCCACCAGGAGGAGGCCCAGGGGACGGCCCAGGACACACTGGAGGGACTAAGTCTCTCGGCTGGCATGGGAACGCCTTGGGCTCCCCCCCGGTACCTGGGGAGAGGAAAGTCTGGGTGTCTCTACATAATCTGCTGCCCCTGTGACCTGGTCCCAGATGAAGCGGAAGATGATGAGTACGAGTAAATTAAAAGGTGTTATGGTGTTTGTAAAAGGGTGAATTTGTGCAATGAGTATGAAAATATTGTGAGTGCAGTACAGTTATTATTTAATATATATTATTTTTCAAACCATTCTTAGAAATAAGCAATGTGAATCTACTAATCAGTGTAGATGCTCTTAATTGTTTTGTATATTTTGATTGTATTATCTTTTATAATGTGTGTTTATAATGTGACTTTTGTAACTCTTGTGATGTGTGCTGCAGACTTTCTGCCCAGGTCCCCCTTGCAAATGAGATCTTGATCTCAATGGGGCTTTTTCATCTGGTTAAATAAAGGAAATGAAAATGAATGATGTGTATCAAGCATTTTTTTTAAATGGAAAAAATACATTGCTGGCCTCTGAATATGACAGCCACATCATTTCTCTGTTGTAGCATAACCACACATACTAATACGTCTTAAAGGCTCCTCACCTAAAAGCATGGTGAAATTAGGATTGGCTGCCTTACTATTAACTAGCAACGCTGTAGATCACATGAGTAGATATTTGCATTTTTTTATTGGATGTTTAATTTAACACAGGCCAGCTGAACATGGTAACATTTTTTCTATAAAATTATTAGTTATTTACGTTTCCCCCCAGTAAATATGAAATGTATTAGGTAATTGTTTCTCAATGAATAGACCCAAATGTCAACTCATTTGTTTTGGTTTGTTTTTGGTGTAAAAGACCTCATATTCACAGTGTTCGACCTGCTTTTGAATTCAGAAATCTTTGAGGTGCTCTTGAAGATGAAAATGTCATCACAGAGAATAAAATGTTCTTCAGGAGTCTTCAGAAGAGCAAGGGGAGTAGACGATTTAAAAGCCTTTACAGAGTTGTGCATGTTATTAAGATACCCCCATCATTTTGGCCTATTTGGGAAACAAGGAGGGCAAATAAATTTGCACTTGGCAGTCCTTATTCTGAAAAACAACAATGCTGCAATCCTACACCCATCAAATCGTTAATATTACAAAAATAAGTTAAAGGAAAGAAAGAGTAATGATGATGTGGAGTTTCTTGATTCTTCACACTTCACACAGTAGACCCCTGTAACAAAATTTATTTTATATATGATTTTTATAATGCCATTAAACTTTTGTCATGATTCCTCTCTTGCTCCCTTATTTATTCAATGGTCAAGCTAAATTTCTCTTGCAGAGTCATGCAGTGTTCATTTGCAAAACCAAGTGGCTTAGATGCTTGATGTCGCAGACCTGGCATTAGCTTTCAGCTGAGGTTGGACTCAAATCAAAGTAAAAATCAAAGCTCTTGGAGCAAAAACAGAAAATCAGGCTTGTAAAGTAGAAAGGCAGAACATTCTTGAAAAATGAATCAATAAAGAGTATCACAAATGGCTTTGAGAGTAGCTTTTACACTCTTAAATTGTGTAGCTGAGGTACAGCCTATCATGGGTTCTACATGTCCAATATGTCCCCTGCTGATAGATAGACAGATAGATAGACAGGCAGACAGATCACTTAAACTTCCTCCTATTTCAACAAATGTATCAAAAACACAATCAGTTGTCCGTGAAAAACACATCAAGTAAAATACACAAGTTGGAGAATCAACATGCATAAGAAACTAAAGACAACCCTTCAATGATCATGCAAGAAGCGTATACGTATAGTAGGAGCAGATCTATTTAATCAGAAAGACTAAACTGTTTTACTCACCAATTCTATTAACTCAAACAGAATCTGTCCTTTAGTCTCTTTGAATCTGTTTGTCTTTAATCTCTCTTTGTGACTAATTGTTTTGTGGTGAACTCTGCATTGAAGTGTTTAGTGCAGCTTTAGTTGAACAGTTGAGAGCCCCAAAGTCTTTAAACAGCGATCCCTCCTAGCAGTAGATCCCCTGGATCCCAGTGTGTTTCCAGCTGCTAACTGGAAGACCAAAAATAGTTCTTAATGTTAGCCTAACTTTTTAAAACAAAATCCATCATTTTACTGTGGTGCAGTGGTGAGACAGTCACTGATTATAGTATTGCAGTGTCATATTCAACTGAAGGTTGCACTGATATTTTCTACTGGAACATATGAGTAATAAGCTCAGAATTTATTTTATCCATTCGTAAATAAAAGGGCCAGTAGGCTACAAATTAAAATATGGCTTCTTAAACAAAAGTGTAAAGAAACTTGCAAGTGCACACTCTAATTTAAATCAATGGTTTGAGTACAAAGTACATTACCCCAGAGGAAGAAATTTGGACTCCAGACTGCATGCAAATTAGAGTTTTTTTAAATTTTTTCTACAAGAAACACTCACAAATAAAAATACTGTATTACATCACAGATATCCTGTCGATTTTAATTTACATAGTATTGCATCTAAAAGGATTCAAATAATTTTAATTTCAAGGTCTTCTCCGAATAATACGTTGACTCACCACTGACTTGGCGCAAGGTTACTGCTTTATCTTTTGGGGAGATGGAAGCAGGGAGAGTAAAGAGCATGCTGGGGAAAACTATCTTTCTAATACAAATCTTTGCAAATTGTTTATGTTTAGGTAGAAAGACGTCTATTAATAAAACCCTGTCTCCTGCAAACCTTTTGCTTCTGCCACAAGATCACAACACAATTAACAATTGCAAAATTGCAAGTGACAAGATATGAGATGAGAGCAGTTAGAACACATCTTTGGAAGGTAAGTATGTTATGGGTAATATTCTTGTTCTTACTTTTGCTGAAGGAGCGAGTGGCTGGAAAAGTCCGGATGGCTGTGGTGGTGAGAGGGAGTGTGAGCAATGCTGGAAGGTTGAGAGATTATTCAAGGAAATGGCTTGTCCAGGGTGCTTTGCAGGTAATTGATGAAAAAACAGACAGGCAGGTGTTCAACGGGGAAAGCAGAGGTTGACGAGGGACCACTGTGGAAGAAGGTAAGGATCCAGGTAGAGTATTTCTTGGAGGAGAAAGTAATGTCTCGAGAAGTAAATTCATTCAGGAGAAAAACTAAGAGGCACAGAAGACACATGAAGTGATTATCTCAGAGGGCAAGTAACAGCTCACCTAAAGGATGCTTGACTGTGACACATTGGTTGAACACCTTGCAACATGTAACCATGTAAAACGTTTTCTGACAGCTCCTTAAAAACATTGGAGCCTAGTCAGCAGATTCATATTAGGTGAGTGCTGCAGTTAGCCTTTCCATGCATACTGGTGAAAAACTTGCAGCTGAAGAAAAAAAAGAAACCTCCCAAGCACACACACACACACACACCAGAACGATACAAATATTATGCCTCGAGCTGACAGAATATCTAGACGTTTTAATTTGGTTGGCATAATAAGCTAAAAAAAATTGGGTAAACAAAATTACTTTAGGCATTCCTCAAGGCTCAATTCACAGACCTCTTTTATTATTATTTATTTACACTATGTTGTACACTGTTTTTTAAACAATTTTCTTTGCAGTTTGCAAGGGCCAAAGTGAGACACTAAATTCACAATGCTCATCTTTTTGTTTAAAAAAATTCAGTGTTAAAACAAATAACAGCCCCAGCCCCAACCCTTGATATGAGTCTTTAGTAATCAACCTAAGCGTTTTTAGTTGTATACCTAACAAACCAAGCTATAAAAAACACAAATTGTGGTTGCATTTTCTTCAACTACTGTTTGGTCATAGTTAGCTGATAATTATCCCTATTTGTATGCACAATTCTCATAAATAATGCAATAACTAGGCCAGGTCAGTAATAATAATACACCACAGATCTAAGCACTGAGTAAAAGCCAGCTGAGCCAGTTGAAACAACACAGTCACAGTCACGTCATATGTTAGTTAAAGTGATTAACTAAATAATAAGAAATATCTAACACAAAAGAAAGAAGTTTAAATCTCAGTTATATAGCAAGAAAATGGCAACCCACCTCTAAGATATTTTAATACAATCAAAACTAGTAGAGACAACACTATCAACGGCTTTATAACATTCAACCAAGAGGTTTGTAACTTAATAAAACTAAAACATAAGTGTTTATAATGTTGAAAGAGATGTTGTGAAGAAATAAATCAGTGTAAAAACTAGATATTAAACTTTTTATCTGTATTTGAAAATATGACCTTTCAATGAAAAATGCTGACTTTGATACTTTTGCAGCATGTTCTTTTTTTTTCACTTTTTATGTGGCAGGGATGCATTGCTGCAAATGCACCGAAATTAGCCAATGGGCTATTTTACATCCGTTGTTCCTGGACAAATGGAAATTTATTCTCACTAAAAACAAGCAGAAAGGTATACTACATTTCAATTCAGCTAACATCCTCTCCAAAATGTACTTGACTCTATGGAAGGATATGATATTGTGTCTCAAGTTTTGTATTCTGGTTTACTAGAGATTCATACATGAACACAACTCTATCTAAAAGCATAACAGCTTCTGAAATCTGCTTTTATGTTGCTTTTGTCTGTGATGCAACTGCTCTGCTGGGTGTTTCATTAATGGAGGTTTTATGAAAACAGTTTTTTGTAGCATGCAATAATAGTATGCTTGCAATATGAAAATTGTCCTTGTCTTCTTGTTCTGAAATTTTGCTATAGTATAACAGATAAAACCAATGCTAACCAGCCATTTGCTAAATGGCTGTTGAGCATTGTATAGTAAATTTATAGCAAACAATTTAATCCTGTTTACAAATAAGTTTAATGTAATGTAATTATGCATATAAGTTTATTTAAATCATCCACATAAAAAGACACATGATATCTAAATTCTGAACAAAACAGCACAGAAATAAAGAAGCACAGAAATAAATCAATATGAAAGCAAATAAGTCACAATTAACTGACCATAAAAACAATACAGACATATCATAACATGTCAAATCCTATATTATGCTGCATCTTTATAAATTTTCTCTTGTGGAAATCTGTATGTAAATATCTGTGGATCTGCAATAAGTGAGTGGGGAAAGGAAGAGCTGTGTACAGAAAATAAGGTATCCCCAGGGACTGTTCTACTCCTGGTAGAACGACCTGTCTTAAATAAATCATTTCCAACCTTCCTATCTTTCTTTAATCCAGTGTGGGAGAGAGCAGAGAAAGATAGGAGAGTAAGCTGTTTGCCTTCCTCCTTTTCCTCTGTGTTTCTTTAAGCCTTTAGTAACTTGAGTTCCCAAACTTTTTTTTTTTTTTTTTTTGTCGTTGACCCACTTAAATGTTACTGTTAACCCACAAACTGGGTTTTACAGTAAAGCAGGGGAAAAAAACCCTGAAAATGTTTGTTAGTAAACAAGAAAACTGTTTTCAGTGATGCAAGTTTCTGAAGCTCTGTTGGCAGGTTTACAACATATATAACCAAAAGGCTCAGACAAAATAAAATATTATACTACATAGGCACAAAATTCCTTTGAATGATTTTTAAGGCAAAAACAAAAATTGCACACCAAAAACTGTGTCTTTTGACCACAGGGGAATCCCATACAAACTGACATCTTGAGGTCGTTGGCCTTGTGAATAGAAACAGTGTTGGCTACACCCCATGGGTTTTCTGAAAAATGCATATGCTGCATAACAGTTCAGATGACCCTTGTTAGAATTATGAATCTGACAATATTATTTAATATTAATATTTTAATATTTTATCAAATAATATTTCGGTCTGTTAAGGGCTGTTCTGTGAATACCATCCCAGTAAGGCTTTGGTATTAGGACAAAATAGAAAGGTGTGAGACGAGCTCTGACATTATTGAACAGCATAAACTCTGCACACACATGGAATGAATTCACACAATTTCTTATAATACAAGAATTTATTAACAAAAATAAGTCAAGCCAAAGTCAAACATATTTCATTCAACAAACTGTTTACTTTGCTAAAACAATCCAACTAAACTACCAAGCAGAATTAAAGAATTATGAAGACTAATGTGCTATGTACAATATAAACAAGTTGATTAAGGATGATTGGAAATCATGACCAAAAAGAGTGATGCAACATTACCATGCAATGTTTATGTTTGAGAACCAAGGATTATCTTGAAGGATCTGGAAATGAAGTTAGTCTTGTTAGTCGGAGTTTAATGTTGAAATCCATGGCTGTGGGTCCCAACACCCTGTTGGCTGTAATCTTGGAGTTATTGACACTGCAGTCTCAGAAAGCTGAATGTTTTTAACTGTTCCTGACAGGACAAGTTTTTTTTGTCTCTTCAAACCCTGATGGATCAGTTATTTTTCACAAAACTGAAAGCAGGATCTGCAAACAAAACACCCATGCCATTTACCTTTAAGGCTTCTGTGTTTATTTTAACCACCCACATTAACAACACATCTTGACTGTTATGTTAAACAAAACTAATAATATATTTTTAAGTATTCCAAAGATAAAACAGTTAAATTAACAGGGGAAAATGAGGCGTAAATGAAATAATAAAGCAGTATTATCTTCTGTTTTTGAATGTTATTCATAGATTTGGTGATCGAAAGAAACGTTTCTTTAGGGAGCTCCAGGTCCTGACAAGATTAAAGAACTGTTGTTCGTAAGCCAGCAGGACAGAAAGCCCTTTTTTGCCTCCTGCATTAAAATGACCAGCAACTTTCAGCAGACTCCCTTTTTCCCACAAACCTTTGAATGTCCAGATATTAAGACAATTTGCTGTGGCTTGTAAATTACGTAACTATGAGCAAATATCTAATTTAAGTGCCAAAGTGTACAGCACAGTGTAAAGAGCTGTTATTTGCTAATAAATACAATCTTAATGGTGGATATGGCATGTGTTTCTCGAGAATTAGAAGTATACACAATTCTAGCTTGTACACAGTTTTGTGAATTTACCCACCAAACTGTAGGGGCATTTCTGTGACATTTGCTGTTTTTAGGCTAATTACCCAAAAGCTGAACAAAGTAGTCTGAGATTTATAATAAAATAATCAGTAAATCATGATCCAAAACATAAATAGAGTATTGCCATGGGAATACGTAAGTTTTCTTAGTTACTCTATTTTTTGTTTTTGTCAGCAACAACACAGGATATGGGTCACACTATAAAAAAAGGACCTGATCTTCACAGATTCTAAATAAGGAGTGTGATATTGCTTGTGCAAAAAAACAAAACAAAACAATTGCACATGCAATAGGTGAGCGTCTTGCGGGTGATCTACAAAGTATGGTGGCCGGAGGGTGCAAAACACTTTTACAAGTACCAAAACAAATTTACATTTCAGAAAACACTTTTACATTTCAGAAAACACTTTTACATTTCAGAAAACACTTTTACATTTCAGAAAATCAACCGGAAAGGGAATGTACCAACGCCGAGGACCCGGAAGTCAGCCTCAGGGGCTGCATCCTTCGAAGGCCGTATTTGTAGGCCAATTACATTACAGCGCGGCGACGAAGGCCGTCCCAATTCATGAATCATTCCGAGACTCCCTCAAATGCTGCCGACAAATGTGTCCTTATTTTGCCCGATTTGGAGGATGGGTCGTGAGTATCCTTCGCAGCTCATCATTTCCCATCATTCATTGCGGGTCGAAGCGGATTGGTCATGCAGGGGAAGCCATGGCGGACCATAGCAGCAAAAAGCTGTGAGTAAATTGTGGAAAATTACACTTTCTGTGACACAAATTAACTTCTACAATGTTTTTAGTGCGGGAATATAACTATGTAGACGTGAAATATCTGCTTGATTTATCTAGACATCGCTTAATTTCAAACGTGATCTGACGTGTTCGGAGTTTTCTGTTCCCGGCGTAGTAACTGGCTCGCCTCGCCAGCCCTACCGGCGGTGGGGCGAGCTAAACTTGGAGAAATCTGACCGGACTCCCGGCAATAAGCTCCCGCTGGCAGTCATCACAGTGAACGTTTAACACAAGTGATTTCTAACAGTTTATGTTATTATTTTAAATGTTACTTAAAATGGATTTAACATTTCAGGTGATATTAAAGTTAACCAGAATAAATGGACAGTTTTATGTAATCCAAATCTATCACTGGAGAGTGTGATTGACAATAAATAAGCTTTTGAATATACATTTTTAATGAAGAAATGTGCTATATGTTTTAAAAGTTTATTTATAATTCAGTTAGCATTATAATTTCTGATTCCAGGTAAACCCGACGAGGAATACACCTCCAAATGTAAGTGAATCTCAGTAAAGAAGTTAAAAGTTTGAAAGAGCTTGTTTTAGACATTTGCATAGACATATTTTAATATTTTCTTCAAATTAAGACAAATGTAAAATTAAAAAAGGCTTTATTTTTGCTCTGATATTAAGCAAGATGGTTTTTTTTTGGTATTTTCATATTTGTTTTAGGTACAAAGGAGCAGACGGGCCAGTTTATTAAGCTCAGGGGTGAGAACCACCACCTTTTTACTGGAGCTAAAAACTCAGCCACCGTGGCTTGGAGGTACAATAACTACATTCTTTGCAGTCGGTTTCTGTCCAGTTTCAATAACTCCTATGTTTCTAACTTTCAGAAATATCCATCCAGTGATTAACATACTTCTTTTGGTTTAGGACAATTCTGGAGAAGATGGACCAACAGGGGAAGGTCACCCCTTTGCAGGACAAAACAATGTGGGACAATAAAAAAAAAAAAAGAATTTAGAGTATGTTCAGAAGTTCTCATGTCACACACAAATAAAAACATATTTCTAAAAGTCTTGTTGGTTTCTTTGTTTAGTCAACTCTTTTTTTTCTTCCTTCTAACTTTAGGATTGTAAGTATCCAGGGTCAGGAGAGGGAGTCAGTGAAAAGCCCACTGCTGCTACTTGGCCCTGGTTTGTCCTTATGGATGAGGTGTTGGGTCAGAGGCCTTCCACAACACCTCCTGTCCTAATTGCCTCCATCCCTGAGGACACTCCAGGGCCAAGCGGAGCGGTGGGCAACCAGATGGAGAAGGAAGACAGTGAGCCAGCAGGAAGAGGTCAGAAAAGAAAGAGGGACAGAGATGGAGTTGATCAGGGAGGACATGAGGGCACAGAGAATGGACAGACTGTTTTCCAAAGAATGGCACCAAAATAAGATGCTACATAAGAAATATTAAGTTTTGTTCAGATTGTTTCTTAAAGTTTTAAGGTGTTCTAATAAATTTCAAAATTGTTTTTGTCGCTAGTTATTTACATTTGATCTGACAATACATCAACTTCATTTAAAGTTATAAACAGAATTTATTATGAAAAATACAAACAGCACTTTAAACAGAATGGGGGAAGAAAACATTCAAACAGATCAAGATTACAAGACAAAAGGCATAAAATAAAACTATGTACAAGTATTTACAATGGCGACAGGAGGATCAACCTGAGTGACCGATTCCTGGAAAAACCTCTTCAACAGAACAAAGAGGCAGATGTCTTTCTGAACAGAAAGTCTGGCGGTGTGGCTAAATCTTTCACAAGGTCAGAGACTTGGATGGGACGCTGCAACTGAGATCTGTGGTTTGTCTTTCTGGATGGTGAGCGAAGCATCACACAGGTGGTCTGCAGATGTTTGTGATGCCTCTCTCCGCTGTCCACGGTATCGTCCATCAAGTGGGTTTAAAGGGCTGGCTGAATTGATGGCTGCCACATCACTAAGAGGTAATCGGAAAAATGCAGAATTAGAAAATTGTGCTCACAAAATATTACAATTAGTTATACCCCTCAAAAATTAAACACATCTATAATATACTTGGCTGACACAGTAGTCATGCTCTGGTGGCACCTCCTCCAGGGCGGACACCTCAGCTGAAAGCTGGTCCTGCCAGAGAGCAACGCTGACTGTCTCAGTCCCGACCTCACCCTCATCCTCTTCTACAGCCTCCTCTGGGTCATCCTCTGGGGCCATGACATCCCCGGCACCAAGGCAGATGTTGTGGAGGATGGCGCATGCTGTTATGACCTGAAAACAATTTAAAAGAGGTTGCATATATGTGTATGTGTATATATTATGTATAATGTATATATAAAATGGATCTAGGTCAAAACTTATGTGAGGTACAAAGGTGACGTGCACCTCCAGTGCTTGCAGGAAGATGGCCCTGAATCTGGTCTTCATCATTCAAAAACACGCTCTATTATAGAGCATGTTTTTGGAATGATGGCTGTTAAAGCGCTGGGCTCCCACACCTTGTCTTGTCCTCTTGTAGGGAGTGATGAGGGGGAGTGAATATTGGAGGCATGGGTACCCTCCATCAGCAAGGATAAAATGCCCTGGAGGAGGATAAACTGTACAGTGGGCTGTGGTGGAGCACCCTAGAGTCATGCACTGACCCAGGCCAGCCCACATACGTGTCAATAAAATGGCTCTGATGGTCAGAAACTGCTTGCAGGATTATGGAAGGGAAGAGTTTCCTGTTCCTGTAGCACTGACCATCAGGGCTGCTTGGACACCTGAAGCGGATATGGCAGCCATCAATTGCACCCACAGCTGTAAGAAAAGCTCTTTGGCGTGCCAGCCCTGCAAACTCACGGGACACTGCCTTAAGTCCTCAGGGGTCTTTAGAAGGTAGATGACGTGGTGACGAATAGCCACCATCCCAAACACTCTGCAGACCACTCTGTAGGATGTGCCACTTGCCAGCCAGAAAAGAAAAACCAAGGTCTCAACAGTAGCACCCATCCATGTTGCCTATCCTGGTGCAAAAGATTAAGCAGCACTGCCAGAGACTCCCTGCTCAGCCGAAAATCAGGCCTGGTGTCCTCCTGGTTGAAGAAACGTTTCAGGACTAGGACACTCAGGTTGATCCTGCATTAAAGGGGTCTGGTCAGGAAAAGGGAAGAATGGAGACGGAAAAACACATTATTTTTAAGGCATGCTTCTGGATATTTTAAGTGATCAAAGCAAATAGATACTAATACACCAAAAACACTGCATTATTATATAATTATCTAAGAACAGCCAGAGGGAATCGAATACTTTATAATTCCCATCTATCTTAAAATTGACAGTTGTTATATATATATATATATATATATATATATAAATAAAATATGTCAACATACATTAGCCATAAAGTTGCTATCTCTTTGTTTATTGGCTAGTTAAATCAAACATCTTTTTTACCTGAACATGATTGTCTCTGGATTGTACCTGGAATCAGAAATTATAATGCTAACTGAATTATAAATAAACTTTCAAAACATATAGCACATTTCTTCATTAAAAATTAATATTCAAAAGCTTATTTATTCTCAATCACACTCTCCAGCGATATAGTTGGATTACATAAAACTGTCCATTTATTCTGGTTAACTTTAATATCACCTGAAATGTTAAATCGATTTTCAGTAACATTTAAAATAATAACATAAACTGTTAGAAATCACTTGTGTTAAACGTTCACTGTGATGACTGCCAGCGGGAGCTTAGTGCCGGGAGTCCGGTCAGATTTCTCCAAGTTTAGTTGACCTTCCCCTGTTGGTCCATCTTCTCCAGAATTGTCCTAAACCGAAAGAAGTATGTTAATCACTGGATGGATATTTCTGAAAGCTAGAAAGATAGGAGTTATTGAAACTGGACAGAAACCGACTGCAAAGAATGTTGTTATTGTACCTCCAAGCCACGGTGGCTGAGTTTTTAGCTCCAGTAAAAAGGTGGTGGTTCTCACCCCTGAGCTTAATAAACTGGCCCGTCTGCTCCTTTGCACCTAAAAAAAATATGAAAATACCAAAAATAAAAACATCTTGCTTAATATCAGAGCAAAAATAAAGCCTTTTTTAATTTTACATTTGTCTTAATTTGAAGAAAATATTAAAATATGTCTATGCAAATGTCTGAAACAAGCTCTTTCAAACTTTTAACTTCTTCACTGAGATTCACTTACATTTGGAGGTGTATTCCTCATCGGGTTTACCTGGAATCAGAAATTATAATGCTAACTGAATTATAAATAAACTTTTAAAACATATAGCACATTTCTTCATTAAAAATTAATATTCAAAAGCTTATTTATTCTCAATCACACTCTCCAGTGATACAGTTGGATTACATAAAACTGTCCATTTATTCTGGTTAACTTTAATATCACCGGAAATGTTAAATCCATTTTAAGTAACATTTAAAATGATAACATAAACTGTTAGAAATCACTTGTGTTAAACGTTCACTGTGATGACTGCCAGCGGGAGTTTAGTGCCGGGAGTCCGGTCAGATTTCTCCAACTTTAGCTCGCCCCACCGCCGGTAGGGCTGGCGAGGCGAGCCATTTACTACGCCGGGAACGGAAAACTCCGAACACGTCGGATCACGTTTGAAATTAAGCAGATAAATCAAGCAGATATTTCACGTCTACATAGTTATATTCCCGCACTAAAAACATTGTAGAAGTTAATTTGTGTCACAGAAAGTGTAATTTTCCACAATTTACTCACAGCTTTTGCTGCTATGATCCGCCATGGCTTCCCCTGCTTGACCAATCCGCTTCGACCCGCAATGAATGATGGGAAAAAATGAGCCGCGAAGGATACTCACGACCCATCCTTCAAATCGGGCAAAATAAGGACACATTTGTCGGCAGCATTTGAGGGAGTCTCGGAATGATTCATGAATTTGATCACAATTGAATCTTTAAGAGAGCTAGTGTCGGCTGGCGTGACCGCGTATTTCTGACTGTCGGCTCACTTCACTGCAGTTTTCTTCTGTACAGTTGATGTCTCCTCACTGAAGCGACGCTGGAAGCCCTGCAGTTCGAGCAGAAGTTCAGAGATGCGGGGGATCAGAGTCTGCCGCTTTAGTCAGTGCTAACCAGTAGGGAAACGTCTTATATCGTTCGTCTTTAGGCCCCGCCCAGGATGTTCATGTTCCCGGCACTCAAAATTCTTTGAGTTCAACCAAAAACAGAGAGCGTCAAAACCAAAAGAGCGAGAGTCGTAACCAAAGATTGTTGACTTGCGCAAATAAAAGTTTATGTTTTGCAAATAACTTTTTTCTCTTCATGAGAAAAAATTAGTCATTTTAATCAAAAAAAGTTTTTCTCCCCAAAATAAAATATTCCATTAAAAACAAAATTGTTACAACTCTGAAATTTTGATCACAACTTAATATTTTTTGATTGAGATTAGTTTTTTTTTTTTTTTTGATTGAGATTAGTTTTTGTTTGATTGAATAATATTGAGACAAATTTACCTCCATAGTGCCCAAGCCTGTTTCTGTCCAAAATTCACTGGGTGTTTGTGGTCCTATTTACCATGCAATTAAAATGAAAGCAAAAAATATTGTTAATAGAAGACTTTACTTGTTGTACCAAACAATATCCATGTTAAGATATACATTTTTACGCATCTATTTTGAAAAGCCTTAAATCAGTGAAAATTCTTTTAAACAATCTCCATCCTTGGTAAATTCTTGTGAGGGCCTGCGCCAAATTTCTACCATTTTTGAATTGTGACCATGGGCATCACAAAATCATCCCAAGTGCCGCAAATGGCTCACGTGCTGCACTTTGGCCACCCCTTATATTAGTGACCTTCAAGTTCAGCTGAGTTTTTTGGAATTAAGTTCTAAACAAAAATTAAGATTGTTGACTACTTAAGACTTTGTGTAGTGTTCATTACACATTTAATATAGGACATTACTGCAACTGTAGTAGAAGGCTGTTGCAATAGGCAATTTTAAAAGCACAATCTTTGTGCAGGTTTCTCTACATTGCATGGTAAAATAATTAGGTAGTTTTATTCACTTTATCTTTCAGTGGTCATATTGTTATGGTAAAATGTAGTCTGTACAGATTCTGCAAGCTAAAGCATGTGGGTAAATTCAAAATGAGCAGAAAGAATGTTAAAGTGTAATGCTAGGAAGCTTCTGTCAGGTTTGATGTCAAAGTTCTTCCAATATTCATCATCTTTGGCCCCTCGCACTGGGATGAAACTTAGCTTCAATAACAACTCTTATGTGTTACAGGACAATGTAGTTTTACACAAGTCATTGATCAAGTCCTTGATCAAGCTTTGGTTTCTAAACTGCTATGTCTATTTTTATCATTGTTCTGTAAGAAAAATTGCTCTTGTAGTTCTGGTAGATGCAATATTTTAAACTATTGGTTTAGCAAAGCATAATACATATTTTAAAATACAGTTTTTATCTCAC
Organism: Girardinichthys multiradiatus; assembly: GCF_021462225.1. Taxonomy (NCBI): domain Eukaryota; kingdom Metazoa; phylum Chordata; class Actinopteri; order Cyprinodontiformes; family Goodeidae; genus Girardinichthys; species Girardinichthys multiradiatus. The sequence goes on along the minus strand of NC_061797.1, from coordinate 45,355,089 downwards.
AGCAATACTTGCTGCATATATGCTCATGTGGACCTAATACACTCAGTTTTAACCCTTAATGCCCCTATTCCACACAGACTATGAATAATATCAAGTGCCAAGAATTGCAATATTTTAGGATCCTTAGTTGAATTGTAAAAGATTCCTGAATTTGTAATTAATTCATATTTTATTCTCAGTTAGTTCTTGTAATTCTTGAGACAGGAATTCGTTGCAAAAGTTCTAAGCTGTTCAAAATTTTGGTGGCGAACTCCCGAATCCAAAAATTCTCACTTAATTCTTAACAAATTTGTAGTTCATTCTTAGATGTGGTAACCAATTGCTGATTGATTCATAGGCATTCCTATGTATTCTTAACTCAATCTGTGATTCACAAAGCAGTATCTTAACCATGAAACAAAGCCATCCTCATCCTTCACCCTCAGCTACTGTATCAGTCTGTTGTACTGATATTCTAGACTTGTCGTCAGCCAAGGTCTGACACGCCACCTGAGGGCTCTTCTCCTTCCTCTTCGAAGCAGTCTTCTACTAGCTATCAGCATTTAGTGTTGATACTCCAGGGCCAGTACTAAAGCTGCTCTATGTTGAACATCAATTTTGGAACTGATGCCCAAGCAGGGGTGATCACCACTTTATTATATCTTAATGGAAAATCCCAGAAATTAAGAAAGTTACTGTTAATCCATCGACTGTTAATGTTATTGTTAAAATGTTGTGAAGTCAAATTTAATCATAGACGATTCTTAGATGCATTTGGCCTATTCTTAACTGATTCTTTAATGATCCCTAATGTTTATGTAGTGTTCCTAATAGATTTTTGTAAATCGTACTAAAATGTTGACAATATTTGTACTAAATCTTTCATGAAATTAAAGTTTAAAGCAACTTCAAAAGTCTTCAAAAGGTTGAATTTATGCCTGACCCATGTGGAAACTAAGAAATAAATGACACAAATATGTATTTAAAACACAAAATACGCTGACCTTGTGCAGTTCAAACATTCCTGCACATAACAATACTCAAAGCATACTTGAAACACTACATGTTACTTCAGCTATATAAGATAATTAGTTTTGCATCAATATGGGGAGATCAGATGCAAACACTTCCAGAAGATGAAAGCATTAATAAAGCTTCTGTATGTAAAGACAATGTCATCAATATCACCAATTCTAGGATGGAAAGGGCCAAAAACAGCCACCTGCTGCAACCAGATCCTTAAGGAAGGAAAAAGAGCAACCACATCTTGCTGGAAGGAAGTTTTTAAAACTGCAGCCTAGGTGTGGCTCAATCAGCCTTACGAGCCCAGTACCTTGTTCTCTACAAAAGAGAAGAAAAAACAAAGAGGGAGATAACTAGTGGACATGACAAATATACATGATTTGCTTTGTTTTAGTTGATTTATTTTTGTTTGAATAGTTGAGTATCCGAATTAAATGAAATTTATTTTGAAATTCTTCAAATTTAGTTTAAATTGGACAGTGTGATTTGATTGGTGATTTTCTGATTCTGGAAAACAATTTAAGAAACTGAACTGAACTCCCTCGGCTGTAACCATACAGTGGTGGAGGGGTTTGAGTGTCCCAACGATCCTAGGAGCTATGTTGTCAGGGGCTTTATCCCCCTGGTAGGGTCACTCAAGGCAAACAAGTCATAGGTGAGGGATCAGACAGAGTGCAGCCCACAGACCCCTTATGACAAATAACATAGATGGAAACAGTGTTCCCTCGCCCAGATGCGGGTCACCGGGGCCCCACTCTGGAGCCAGGCCTGGAGGTGGGGCACGCTGGTGAGTGCCTGGTGGCCGGGCTTTCACCCATGGAGCCCGGCTGGGCACAGCCTGAAGAACAAATGTGGGTTCCCCTTCCGACGGGCTCACCACCCATGGGAGGTGCCGAGGAATGGCCCTCCCGTTCTGAACCTGAGTGGTGTTTTGTTATTGGACTTCTGTGCTCATCTTGGATTGTCCATAACTAAAACCATGTTCAAGCATAAGGGTGTCCATATGTGCTCTTTGCACCAGGACACCCTAGGCTGCAGTTCGATGATCGACTTTGTTGTCGTGTCATCTGATCTGCGGCTGCATGTCTTGGATACTCGGGTGAAGAGGGGAGTGGAGCTTTTCACTGACCACTACTTGATGGTGAGCTGGTTCTGATGGTGGGGGAGGATGCTGGTCTGACCTGGTAGACCCAAACAAACCTTGAGGGTCTGCTGGGAAGGTCTGGTGGAGTCTCCCGTGAGGCGCAGCTTCAAACATGTTCTGGGGGAGGTGGGGGACATTGAATCCAAGTGGGCCATGTTCCTCACCTCCATTGCCGAGGCAGCTTACCAGAGCTGTGGTCGCAAGGTTGTTGGTGCCTGTTGCGGCAGCAATCCTTGTACCCGCTGGTGGACACCGGCGGTGAGGAATGCTGTCAGGCTGTAGAAGGAGTCCTACCGGGTCTTTTTGGCGTGTAGGACTCCAGAAGCAGCTCATGGGTACAGGCAGTCCAAGCGGCAAGCGGCTCTGGTGGTTGCTGAGGCAAAAACTCGGGCATGGGAGGAGTTCCGAGAAGCCATGGAAAACAACTTCGTATGGCTTCAAGACGATTCTGGTCCACCATCTGGCATCTCGGGGGGGCAAGAGGTACACCACCAACACTGCTTACAGTGGGGAGGGTGTGCGGCTGACCTCAACTCCGGACGTTGTGGGTCGTTGGGCAGAGTACTTCGAAGACCTCCTCAATCCCACCAGCATGTCTTCCACTGAGGAAGCAGAGCCTGGGGATCTTGGGGCAGGCTCTCCAATCTCTGGGGCTGAGGTCACCAAGGTGATTAAAAGGCTCCTCGGTGGTAAGGCTCCGAGGGTGGATGAGATTCGCCTGGAGTTCCTTAAGGCTCTGGATGTTGTAGGGTTATGTTGGTTAACGTGACTCTGCAGCATCACTTGGAAATCGGGGGTAGTTCCACTGGATTGGCAGATCCCCTATATCTACGGTCCCTCTTTTTGAAAAGGGGGACCGTAGATATAGGGGAGTCACACTCTTAACCCTCCCTGGTAAGGTCTATTCAGGGGTTCTGTAGAGGAGTGTCAGTTAGATAGTTAAACCTTGGATTCGGGAAGAGCAGTGTGGTTTTTGTCCTGGCCATGGAACACTGGACCTACTCTACACCCTCAGCAGGGTCCTGGAGGGTTCATGGGAGTTCGCCCAACCAGTCTACATGTGCATTGTGGACTTGGAGAAGGCGTTCGACCATGTCCCTCTGGGAATCTTGTGGGAGGTACTCCGGGAGTATGGGGTACCAAGCCCTTTGATACGGGCTGTTAGGTCCCTGAACGACCGGTGTCAGAGCTTGGTCAGCATTGCCGGCAGTAAGTCAGACTCGTTTCCGGTGAGGGTTGGACCCTGGCAAGGTTATCCTTTATCACCAATTCTGTTCATAACTTTTATGGATAGAATTTCTAGGCGCAGCCAAGGTGTTGAGGGGATCTGTTTTGGTAGTCGAAGGATTGCGTCTCTGCTTTTTGTGGATGATGTGGTCCTATTGGCTTCATCAGCTCGTGATCTACAGCTCTTACTGGAGCAGTTTGCAGCCGAGTGTGAAGCAACCGGGATGAGAATCAGTGGCTCCAAGTCCGAGGCCAGAAAAGGGTAGAGTGCCATCTCCGGGTCGGGGGGGAGGTCCTGCCTCAAGTGGAGGAGTGCAAGTACAGGTCCTTCTCAAAATATTAGCATATTGTGATAAAGTTCATTATTTTCCATAATGTCATGATTAAAATTTAACATTCATATATTTTAGATTTATTGCACACTAACTGAAATATTTCAGGTCTTTTATTGTCTTAATACGGATGATTTTGGCATACAGCTCATGAAAACCCAAAATTCCTATCTCACAAAATTAGCATATCATTAAAAGGGTCTCTAAACGAGCTATGAACCTAATCATCTGAATCAACGAGTTAACTCTAAACACCTGCAAAAGATTCCTGGGGCCTTTAAAACTCCCATCCTGGTTCATCACTCAAAACCCCAATCATGGGTAAGACTGCCGACCTGACTGCTGTCCAGAAGGCCACTATTGACACCCTCAAGCAAGAGGGTAAGACACAGAAAGACATTTCTGTACGAATAGGCTGTTCCCAGAGTGCTGTATCAAGGCACCTCAGTTGGAAGTCTGTGGGAAGGAAAAAGTGTGGCAGAAAACACTGCACAACGAGAAACGGTGACCAGATCCTGAGGAAGATTTTGGAGAAGGGCCGATTCCAGACCTTGGGGACCCGCGGAAGCAGTAGACTGAGTCTGGAGTAGAAACATCCAGAGCCACCGTGCACAGGTGTGTGCATGAAATGGGCTACAGGTGCCGCATTCCCCAGACCTGGGCTACAGAGAAGCAGCACTGGACTGTTGCTCAGTGGTCCAAAGTACTTTTTTCGGATTAAAGCAAATTTTGCATGTCATTCAGAAATCAAGGTGCCAGAGTCTGGAGGAAGACTGGGGAGAAGGAAATGCCAAAATGCCAGAAGTCCAGTGTCAAGTACCCACAGTCAGTGATGGTCTGGGGTGCCGTGTCAGCTGCTGGTGTTGGTCCACTGTGTTTTATCAAGGGCAGGGTCAATGCAGCTAGCTGTCAAGAGATTTTGGAGCACTTCATGCTTCCATCTGCTGAAAAGCTTTATGGAGATGAAGATTTAATTTTTTAGCACGACCTGGCACCTGCTCACAGTGCCAAAACCACTGGTAAATGGTTTACTGACCATGGTATCACTGTGCTCAATTGGCCTGCCAACTCTCCTGACCTGAACCCCATAGAGAATCTGTGGGATATTGTGAAGAGAACGTTGAGAGACTCAAGACCCAACACTCTGGATGAGCTAAAGGCCGCTATCGAAGCATCCTGGGCCTCCATAAGACCTCAGCAGTGCCACAGGCTGATTGCCTCCATGCCACGCCGCATTGAAGCTGTCATTTCTGCAAAAGGATTCCCGACCAAGTATTGAGTGCATAACTGTACATGATTATTTGAAGGTTGATGTTTTTTGTATTAAAAACCCTTTTCTTTTATTGGTCGGATGAAATATGCTAATTTTGTGAGATAGGAATTTTGGGTTTTCATGAGCTGTATGCCAAAATCATCCGTATTAAGACAATAAAAGACCTGAAATATTTCAGTTAGTGTGCAATGAATCTAAAATATATGAATGTTAAATTTTCATCATGACATTATGGAAAATAATGAACTTTATCACAATATGCTAATATTTTGAGAAGGACCTGTATCTTGGGGTCTTGTTCACAAATGAGGGAAAAATGAAGAGGGAGATCGATAGACAGATTGGTGCTGAGTCAGCAGTGATGCAGGCGCTGTATTGGTCTGTCATGGTGAAGAGAGAGCTGAGTCAAAGCAATTTACGGGTCGATCTACGTTCCTACCCTCATCTATGGTCATGAGCTTTGGGTCATAACCGGAAGAACGGGATCATGGATACAAGCGGCCAGAATGAGTTTTCTCTGCAGGGTGTCTGGGTTCTGAGTGTGATAGGGTGAGAAGCTCGGTTATCTGGGAAGGACTCAGAGTAGAGCCGCTGCTTCTCCACGTCGAGAGGAGCCATTTGAGGTGGCTCAGGCATCTGGTTAGGATGCCTCCTGGACGCCTCCGTGGTGAGGTGTTCCAGGCACGTTCCACCACCACGTCCCAGGAGGAGGCCCAGAGGAACCCCCAGGACATGCTGGAGGGACTATGTTTCTTGGCTTGTTTGGGAAAACCTTGGGATTCCCCCAGATGAGCTGGCCCAAGTGGCTGGGGAGAGGGAAGTCTGGATCTCTCTGCTTGGGCTGCTGCCGCCATGACCCGACCCCGGATAAGCGGTAGACGATGGATGGATGGATGGATGGATGGATGAACTGAACTGAACTGAAATGTGCTTTGTTTCTATAGGGCAGATTTCAATTGGTTCTAGCTTGTCAAAATAATTTTGTCTGACGGCCTGAACTTGGCCTTAGGGCTTTAAATTAATGGAGGTGAACATGTGCCCAGACATACTGCTAGTTATTTGCCAGTTGTCAATGTGTTCAAATAACATTTAAACTAGAATAAAGGGACGCAAATGTCACGGAGTGACATTTTTGGACTCTGTTTTTGGCTTTGTGTTTGTTTACCTTTTGCTTAGATGTTTCTATTTTGGTTTTTGTATCATGTTTTCTTTTCTCCCTCTTCCGCCTCCAAGTGTTTACTTCTTAAGTTCTTTTTATGGTTGTTTTCTTATTACTTTGTATGGTTTATTATTATTATTATTATTGTAATTATTATAGTTATTGGTCTTCCCTGGATTCTCTAGTTTTATTTCTCTTTAGTATCTTTGTGTTTAATTGTGTTTTATTATTTGTTCCTTTGCACTCTTCTTGTTTACTAGTTTATTTTCTGTTTCCTTTCCAGTTAATTCAGTCAGTGTGGTTAGGTTTGTTTACTTTTGTATTCAGGTTTTCTTTATGGGTTCTTTGTTCTTAGGTTGTTATTGTTGTTCCTATGTTCCCTCTAGTTTCTCTGTTTACTTTAGTCATGATTATTCTAGTTTTCTTATTCCCCATTTGATTATTTATCTTTGTCTGTAGGTTTGGTTGGTCTGTGTTTCTGTTTATTGTTTATTAGTTACTTTGCCCATCCTCAGCCTTTGTATTTGTTTCACCTGTTCCTTCTGCTTCCCTGCCTTCTTGTTGCACCTGTTCCCTGTTCCGTTGATTATCTGCCTTTGTTATCTCACAGTATTTAATTTGGTTTTGTGTCTTTGTTTGTTGCTGGTTCCTTGTGTTTCTCAACCCACGTATTTGTGCTGAGTTTTTCCATCTTCCTGCAGAACCGATCTTCTCTTGTCTGCACTTTGGTCCGCCCGCAAACCACATCATTCAATTAAATTAAATTCAAAAATACTTTATTAATCCCAAAGGGAAATTAAATGTTGTTATAGCTCATATTATGAAGGTTTCCTCAAAGAGCCACTGTAGATGCTGATGGCTGTGGCAATCATGACAGCAAATTAAATAATGTAATACATTTACTTTCAGTACATCAATTGGCAGTATTACTTGGAACTAAGAATGTCTTACATCATTCAGAGAATTATACTTCAGCTGGCTCTCTATTACTTGAACCTTGTTTATGAAATTCATAAAATCCACCAGGCAGTTACAATCAGTAAGATCATAAAGTATAAGCAGCTAAAGTGTAAAAAATGTATTAGTATTTAACTTTATTTCTGTAATTGTTTTCTTATGGATGATTCCATTAAAATCTTACTGAGTAGCATAGGTGGTTCATCAAAAACAATTTCTGCAATGACCTCCAGTCCTTCCTTCTCAAATTTAATCTCCTGTTCTACAGACACAACATTCCTGGAGTAAATACTGTATGTACCTTCTTGCAACAGAAACTGAGGCATCCCAATATAATGCTATTGATCAACACCTCCTTATTGTCTGGGTGCCACACAGGTTCTGCCTAATCCAAGAACAAATTGCTGAGCATCACAGAGAAAACTGTGGCGCTCCTAAACGCATACAGTCAGGGGAAAACAACACACCCTTTAATTTGTTCTCGAGTTTTAACGTAATCTCTCATACTGAGCATGCATGTAGCGACAGTGGAGAGGAAAAACTCCCTTTTAACAGGAAGAAACCTCCAGCAGAACCAGGCTCAGTGTGAGCGGCCATCTGCCATGACCGACTGAGGGTTTGAGAGAACAGAGCAGAGACACACAAAGAATACAGAAGCACTGATCCAGGAGTACTTTCTATGGGAAGGAAAAGTAAATGTTAATGGATGTAGCTCCTTTAGTCGTTTCACCTAGAAAGAAAGAACAAATAAACTCTGAGCCAGTTTTCAAGGTTAGAGTCTGAAAGAGAGCACATAGAATTAGTCACAGTAAAAACTCAGTCAATTTCTATATCCAGGAGAGAGAAAGGGTTAAACACTGAAAGACAGGGCCATGTGGATCATCGGTAGAGGGTGAGCAATAAGTTGTTGGCAGCAAAAGCTTGGACGATGCCCCTCTCCAGAAAGGTGTCACAGATAGACACAGAGTCAGGCCGGGTGTAGCTTCTAGGAAGAGAAAAGAGGGAGAACATAAAGTTACAAGCTGAAATAACAGCAAATAATGCAAAATTGGAGAGTAGTGTGAGAATGTAGCGAAGAGGGTGAAAGTGGTCATTATGTCCTCCAGCAGCCTAAGCCTATAGCAGCATAACTACAGATATAGCTCAGGATAACCTAAGCCACTCTAACTATAAGCTTTATCAAAAAGGAAAGTTTTAAGCTTAGCCTTAAAAGTAGACAGTTTGTCCATCTAGAGCCCACTGATGGCCATCGTTATACTAAAAACTACAACGATTGGGATACCTCTCTCTGTCAGATTGATCATAACCATTGGAAAGGAGAGGGGGTCATACAGGTAGCAGAAATGGAGGGTGTGTTTGAACCTCAACCATAACTGAGCCGATTGTCACTCTAACTATAAGCTTTATCAAAAAGGAAAGTTTTAAGCCTAGTCTTAAAAGTAGACAGGGTGTCCGCCTCACGGACTCCATCCATCCATCCATCCATCCATCCATCAGGAGTGGGGTGGGTAATGCAGAATGCAGCTGGAGTCCCTGCAGCTTAAATAGACCACTAGAATCATTAGAGTATGTTTGATTTATTCTGCAGAGTCTGAGAAAGATGTGTGAGACTATCGTTATGATTTTATTTCCATTTTTGTGGATTACTTTGTTCTCACTGTGGTTCACTTGAGTCCCAAAGAATTAGAAATATTGAATGATAGAGAACAATCATTTTTTTCTCGTATTTTCTTGACTTTCTGTAGATTGGGGATTATTGTGATGCTTTTGATCTCTTATAGTGTGCTTCATGTCATCAGACATGCTCTTTTTAAGTTCTACAGGTCCGGCAGTCATCTGACCTGTGTGTGGTTTATAAAATTGAGCCAAAAATTGTGTTTAATTACAGTTAGATTATAATTAAACATCGGTTGACATACTTTTTCAAAAAGAGCCAGGTTGGTTTGAATAGCTTTTCACATAAACAAAATCACTATATGAAAACAGTATTTGATATTTTCACGTGTTATCCTTGTCTGATAATAAAATTTGGTTAATGATGTGAAATATATAAGAGTGACAAAAAAGCAAGAAGACTTAAAATCTTGCAGAGGCAATATGTCATACATCAATGCACTTGCATTGTCTGTCACTTGTACATAGAAAAGAGTGTGAAAAATATTACAATTCAATCACTATGTGATTAAAAAGAGAATGTCCTCTAAAGTGGCAAAGCTGATAGTGAAGATTACATCAATACATAACAATCAAACCACACTCAAGACAGTCTAACTGAAAACTATAAAGTTATAGTCTTCAAGGTTTTCTCTATTGAATTGGTCACTGAAACGTTTGCATTTTTTCTATGATTCAGGATTGCAAAAGAAACTGTGTGAAAATATAGGGGCCAGATGGACATTCATTATAAAGGATGACCTCCTGCATTTGAAAATTTTTCAAAAGGTTTTTTTTTTTTTTGTTATTGAAATTCTTTGCTAGAATTTGCTTTTATGTTTCCCACACAGGGTTCTTTTTTGACCTGACAAAATACATATACAATATTATATTATTTTATATATAATATAAAATATATAATAAATATATTTTAAATGTATGATTCTTTTTTAATGCCTCTCTAATGTTTTATAACATTTAGCAATGAAATATAGATTTTTCCACAATAGAAGACATTGCCTTACCAATATAAAAATATATTTGTCTCAGCGAACCACATGTATTCCACTAATGCTTTTCCAATTGGAGGTCTTGGAACATTAACGTTTACATCACAAACAAAGCAAAACACGATGAAATAAATTCAAATTGTTTTATCCTACTGGACATCTGCCTGTTCTGTTGAACAGGTAGATGTCCAGTAGGGCCAGTGAGTTGCTTGATGTCTGGTTGGACTTCCTGTTTCAATGCCGTTTTCTTCAGGCAGTGGGTAAATGTCTTGTCTAGGGGAATCAAATGTTTTCAGATTCACTTCTACAGGAGCTCAGGCAGTTAGATTCAGGCTTGGGTACAGTCATCCGATGGACAAACGGCAGACTGTACTTTACTTTGGATGCAAAGTATGCAGTCTTTTGCTTGGCAGCGAGGTCAAGACGTCCATGCAGGTGTCCTTCCTGTTGCAACCTGAGATGGGTTTTTGTTTTCTGTGTGTAGTTCAGTCATTTTTTCCTCCCATTGCTGGGCTCAACAAACAGGAATATCTGGTCTATTTTACTGCCTCATCATTAGAGTAAAGAAGCTCTTTTTGCAAATCCACCTTTGTATATGTGTATATTGTATATATGTATTTATGGACATAAGGATATATGCAGAATATATCTTATAACACAAAAAAACAAAAAAGAAACCCAGAGAGCAAAGTGTACTGGAGTCAAATTCCTTGTTTGTTGTATGTACGAACTTGGCAATAAAGTTGATTCTGATTCTTTGAAGTACTCACGATGGACAACCAAACCCACTGACCTCCACCCATTTTCTGCTTTTTGAGAGGAGTATTGAAGGCCTTGAGTCTGATTGTTTAACCAGGGTGAGCAAGAAATTACAGAGCCATGACTAGTTTAGTAAGGAGCAACCTGATTGAGAATGGCAAGACAGTGTTCATTAAAACAAATAACCAGGAGCTAACCAATATCGTCAGAGAAGGATGTAAAATTCAAAAGAAAGCAAAACTTAAAAAATAACAGGATCATCAACAAAGCGCCTACATTAATACACATTTGGAAAACAGACCGAGTAACAAGTAACATTAATAAAGACTGACATATGATCACTGAAGACAACTTTATTCATAGTTAAATGATCAAGAGCAACCCAAAAAATGAACCAGGTTCAAGGTGTGCTTGTAAAAAGTCGAAAGAGTCCATGATGCTGAGAAACTCCTTGGTAGTACTATTTTATGGGTCTTCAGTATAAATATTAACCCTTTATGACCTACCATAGAACAGGTTCGCAGAGCATATTTTTACATTTTCACATTCTGTAGATCCTTTGTTCAAAGCATTTCAATTTGTTAGACATCAATACAACCCTTACATCCCAAATGTTTGTAATTTGTATGTAATAAGTCCATATTTACTAAATTAATTGCTGAAAAGTGCAATTAGCCATCGGAAAACTGAAAATGATTTTTTTTACACACATTTTCCTAAATACTGAAATATCATAGCAGTATCCCTCAAAAATTGTAATGTAAAAAAGTTGCACAAAACCCTCTCAAACTACAGAATATGTATTTGCAGTGTGTACATACATTTTTGAAATACAATACTTCTTTAAATACACAAATTATTTATAAACAGAAACAAAAACAGAAATAAAATGTACATTGTTAACAATTTGAAAAAAGATAATACGTACATCAAAATAAACTATTTACAGTAGTGCAATCAAATCGCTAAGTGTGCTAGATACCTATGAACACTTATATGTTCATAAAACATTTACAATAGTGGAATCACAGGCACAGAGTAAAACATTAGCTTTCAATTTGACCAGTGAAGCTGTTATAGGCCTTGTGATAGGTCCTGTCCACAATTACTTGCTTGCCAGTGGAACGACTGTTGCAGCTCCTCTTTCCTGAAGGCTGACTCCTTCCTCCTTCTCTCCCTCTGCCTTTCTCCAGAGCACTGGGTGCCTCAGGGGAGCAGGAGGTTTCTCCCCCTCCTCCTCAACATCATCAAAACTGCACACAGAAAAAGTCTGACTTGTAATAATAATATAATAATGATAGGTAACTCAGGCGCTGCCTGCTTCAGACTCAGTATGTATGCGCCAACCAGAAATACAAACACCGCCATATTCATTGCGGGTCGAAGCAGATTGTTCAAACGAAAGTAGCAATGTCGAAGGAGAGAGAAAAGCTGTTCAAACGGAAGTGGCAATGGCAGAGGAGAGAGAAAAGCAGTGAAAACTGTGAAAGTTGTTTTTATTAGGCTTTCTGTAAAACAAAATAAACTTACAATGGTGTTAGGCGAGAATGTAGCTGTGTAAATCTGAATATGCTCATTTTATCAATATAGCGCTTGATTGCAAAAGTTTTCTGATGTGTTCGGACATGTCCGCTCCCACTGTGCCAACAGCCTTCTCGGTTCGCAGGTGATCGAGAAACGCTAAACCCGGAGAAAACAGCCAGCTCCCAGTACATCATTTTCAAACTGCTGCTATTATTATTTTCTACCAAAAAACGTATTTAGACTTTGTTCAGAAAGTTCATATGTTAGTTGTTGTTAAAAAATAAATCCATTTGTCATCAATGTATTTTATGTACAGTGTTTTATTGTTAAATTGATGAACAAAAAAACTATTTTGAACATTTCAAATGGCTGAGAATAAAATGAAAAGATAATAAAATAAGAACATTTCAAAGAAAGGAATATAATCCATCATTAATAAGTAAAGGGGAAAAATAAAAACCATAGACAGTTAATTACAGTGGAGACAGTGGGAGTAACCTCCAGGCTCCATCTTTACGGCTTCACAGCTCTGTGCTTTCATGGTTGCTAGACGGCTGAAGTTACACTGAGGTGAGGGTGGTAACAGTTGGTCAAGGCAAGGTCCAAATTCACAACTGATCACTATCGGTCTTCGCGGCCGTCGAATGTTATGGTAGTAACTGTAGAACTGTATTTTTGGAGCAAGACCAGTTGTAATGTGGTCCACATTTAAAATTTTTACAAATCAAATAAAGGTTTCACAAATCTCAAACTGTGCTATTAATGTAGAACAATCTAGTGGAGTAGCAATATTGTTATTTTTGTAAGCTGGATTTACGTTTTAAGCAGCACGTTTTATGAAATATTTATAACAGATATGACATATATAAGCCAAGTGAGACTTGACTGGAGAAAGCTCTAAGCCAATGGATCTGATTTAATGGGTAAGTGTTAAACTCAGGGAGTCCCTTTATTTTCACAAAGCTGACTCTTATTGCTACACACAAAGGACAGTTTTTATCTTAAAATAAAGACATGCAAATGATTTTTGATGTAATTGTAAAAAAAACATACACTACCGGTCAAAAGAACGCCTTTCTCATTTAAGGGTTTTCTTTATGTTTATGACTATATACATTGCATGTAGATTCTCACTGAAGGCAACAAAACTGTGAATGAACACATATGGAATTATGTAGAAAAGAAAAAATTTTAAATTACTTTAAATATTTTTTTTATTTCATATTCCATAAAGTAGCCGCCCTTTGATGATGACTGAAATATTAACCTTTGGCCGTCTCTAAATGAACCTTTGGGAAGTTCTTTCAAGAAAACCATTTCAGGTGACCACCTAATAAAGCTCATGGAGAGAATGCTAAGAAACAAAACAATAATCAAAGCAAAGGGTGGCTATTTTAAAGAATCTAAAATATAAAAATGTTTAGTTATTTCACACTTTTTGTTTACCATATATTTCGGTTTGTGTTCATAAATGGTTTTGATGCCTTTGGTGAGAATCTACAATGTAAACATTCTTGAAAATAAAGAGACCCATTAAGTGAGAAACTGTATCTAAAAACCTTTGATCGGTAGTGTATGTCAGAATCAGAATCAGCTTTATTGCCAAGTTCGTACATACAAACAAGGAATTTGACTCCGGTACACTTTGCTCTTTGGTTTGTTTTTGCATTACAGAATATACATATTTACAATGTACAATATACACATATATAAATAAAAAGGTGCATTTGCAACGTCTGTATGCTGTTGTTTTGTACTCTATTGAATGTTCAACGGAGAAACAGCCTGGGGGAAGAAACTGTCTCTGTGGCGTTTGGTTTTAGCGAACAGTGCTCTGTAACGGCGGCCTGAAGGTAAAGCTCTGCGCAGTTTATGTGCACGGTGTGTGGGGTCTGCAGAGATTTTAGCAGCTCTTTTCCTGACCCTAGACCTATATAAGTCCTGGAGGGAGGGAAGGTCAGCCCTGATTATTCTCTCTGCAGTCCTGATTATTCGTTGCAGTCTGGACCTGTCCTGTTTTGTGGATGAGCTAAACCACACTGAGATGCATAAAGACAGGACCGATTGAATGATGGCAGTGTGGAAGATGACCAGCAGCTCCTGTGGAAGGTTGAACTTCTTGAGTTGCCTCAGGAAGTACAGTCTTTGCAGGGCCTTCTTCCGAACAGTGTCTATTTGTGAAGACCATCTCAGAATGTGTGTGTGTATGTACAGGGGTTGGACAATGAAACTGAAACACCTGGTTTTAGACCACAATAATTCATTAGTATGGTGTAGGGCCTCCTTTTGCGGCCAATACAGCATCTATTCGTCTTGGGAATGACATATACAAGTCCTGCACAGTGGTCAGAGGCATTTTCAGCCATTCTTCTTGCAGGATAGTGGCCAGGTCACTACATGATACTGGTGGAGGAAAACGTTTCCTGACTCGCTCCTCTAAAACACCCTAAAGTGGCTCAATAATATTTAGATCTGGTGACTGTGCTGGCCATGGGAGATGTTCAACTTCACTTTCATGTTCATCAGACCAATCTTTCACTAGTCTTGCTGTGTGTATTGGTGCATTGTCATCCTGATACACGGCACCGCCTTCAGGATACAATGTTTGAACCATTGGATGCACATGGTCCTCAAGAATGGTTCGGTAGTCCTTGGCAGTGACGCACCCATCTAGCACAAGTATAGGGCCAAGGGAATGCCATGATATGGCAGCCCAAACCATCACTGATCCACCCCCATGCTTAATTCTGGGCATGGAACAGTCTGGGTAGTACGCTTCTTTGGGGCTTTTCCACACCGTAACTCTCCCGGATGTGGGGAAAACAGTAAAGGTTGGACTCATCAGAGAGCGACACATGTTTCACATTGTCCACAGCCCAAGATTTACGCTCCTTGCACCATTGAAACCAACGTTTGGCATTGGCATAAGTGACCAAAGGTTTGGCTATAGCAGCCCGACCGTGTATATTGACCCTGTGGAGCTCCCGACGGACAGTTCTGGTGGAAACAGGAGAGTTGAGGTGCACATTTAATTCTGCCATGATTTGGGCGGCCGTGGTTTTATGTCTTTTGGATACAATCCGGGTTAGCACCCGAACATCCCTTTCAGACAGCTTCCTCTTGCGTCCACAGTTAATCCTGTTGGATGTGGTTCGTCCTTCTTGGTGGTATGCTGACATTTCCCTGGATACCGTGACTCTTGATACATCACAAAGACTTGCTGTCTTGGTCACAGATGCGCCAGCAAGACGTGCACCAACAATTTGTCCTCTTTTGAACTCTGGTATGTCACCCATAATGTTGTGTGCATTTCATTATTTTGAGCAAAACTGTGCTCTCACCCTGCTAATTGAACCTTCACACTCTGCTCTTACTGGTGCAATGTGCAATGAGTGATTTGGTGTGTGCTGGCTCACTCCCGGTGGCTGGATGCTTGGGGAGTGATATGTCCCCGGGTCTCGGGTCTCTGGGTCCATGGCTGGATCTGCTCGGGAGCAGATGGCTACCGGCTGGGCCTGTGGGCTTGTCTCTGCAGAGCTCCCTGGGGCTTCTACTCTGTGACTGCTGGGTGGTTCCCCTGGGACTCTCCCCTGCTTTTCTCTGGGAGGGTTGTGGTAGTCCTGTCAGTGGTTCTCCTGGGGTTCCTGTGCTCTGGGGGCCTTTGGATGTCTATGGCTTGGATCTCTGCCGTATCTGTCCCAGGTCCAGGGGGGCAGGTCTGTGGCTCCTCACACTCGCTATTGCATATTTTTATGGAGAAACCTTGTATACACAAATACGCTCACACTCAGACCCACAGGTGTTTAGATTCAGGTGTTAACAGATACACAAATGTTCTATATTGAGCCGCATTTACCACTAAATAAATCTTGCATTGATAAGTACTGTGCACTTTTTTGTAAAAAAGCAGTTAACATGAACGTTTCTGCAGATGTAGAAGAAAGCAGGGTCTTATCGTGTATTCTCTTCATCCTTCTTTTCTCCTTCTCTCCCCTTTTCCTGGTTACCCCACCTCTCTCTCTTTCGTGCTTCTTATTTTTTTCCTTTTCATTTCTGTCTCCATGTCCATAACAATTGAAATAATCCCAAAGCAGTTTCTAATAAAACTTATTTTATAGATATCAAGGAGAGCTTTTAAACGTTAGCTGTAATGCTCCATATGTGAAAGTAAATTTGTTGGGCTTTTTGTTGGCACTCATACAACAATTCTGAGAGCTACTCCGCCGGACAGGACACGGTTAAAAAAAAAAGGAAAAAAAAAGGAATTTGCAGATGTATAGTGAAGACATAAAAACTATTCAGCAAAAGCATATAAAATTATGTAGCAAACACAAAGTTGTGAATAACCTTGAAACATCTTCTGTATTTTAGACTCTTCAAAATAGCTCCCCTTTGCTTTGATTATTGCTTTGCACACTTTTGACATTCCTTCGATGAGCTTCATAAGGTAGTCACCTAAAAATGTTTGCCAACAGTCTTAATGAAGTTCCACAGGTAGTAATAAATATAAAGACTATTGCACGAGAAGGTGTGTCCAAACCTTTAGATAGATATCTTCAATAACAAAATGTGCCATGCACAGTTTTGCATTTATATGTGCAGTGCACAGACATGGTTCAGAGTGAGCCATCCTAGGTTACGGCTTCTATGTGTTTGGGCTGTGATCTGTTTAATGTTCTGATTTGAGTGTTAGTTTGTTTTGCTGGTTTGGTGATTCTTTGTAGTGTTTTGATTGCTTTGTTTAATTATTCATTGGTTTTGTTTATGGATTAATTATCTTCTCAGTTTCTGTTTCTTCTTTGTTCAATAATTTCTTCATTTATTTTCCCTCAGTGCCTTAGTGTCATACGCCCTTCACAGTAATTCAGTAATCACTTCCCTCAGGAAACTGTCAGGTGAAAAAATTAGAGCATCCTATTAAAGCTTGTGTGTTTTTCCAATAATTCTTAACAAATGAATATTTCAAATAAATTTTAACAATACTGAAAAAGCCATTTTTGATTAGAAATTAAGGCACCCAACATTTATTCAAACCTAAAACGGCTAAAATTACACATAGGCATATTACATCTGGTGCACATGGTTAGGGAATTTTCAAATCAAACTTATGATTTAGGTTTGACCTGTTTAAACTTCAGACATTTATGGTTAATGGATGTGCTCCTGACTTGTGATGTTAGAGTGAACTCCATGGTGAGATTGAATGACCTGTCTGAGGCCTTCAGACATAGGATAATAGCAGCTGATGAGTATGGTAAATGATTTAAAGAGGTCTAAAATGAACATAGCATCTTCCATTTCATTGTACAGGAGATATTATACAAGCGGAAAACTTTCCAAACCTCTCTCAGCATGTCCAGGTCTTGCCATCCAAGCTTTATTGAAGCTTCATTTTACATCCAGCCAGTCTACATACCTGTCTTCCTGTGTGCCTCTGATATAGTTTTGTGGGAAACATCCTTGTAATCAGAAAAGTATTATGCTGTTGTCTAGGGCCACACAATTAAATTGAGTTAATTTATTAAATTATCCCAATGTCTCTGTAACCTAGTAAAAAAGTTTTACTTTTTAATATAATAGCAGCAGTCATAGAAGGCCATATTTCCATTGAGCAGGTCGTTTAAAATTGAACACAACAAAGCTTGACTTAAAAGAAAACAAAGGAAGATGTAACCTGTATGGATTCAAATTTCAAAATCTCAAGGCTTGTAATCCCTTCAGAAGGTGGTTAGGTCGTCACTTAGTCATTGGCACGGTTCCAAACTCTAATGCAAAAAAGTGTTTACTCCAAGTCCTGGAGGTGAAGACTGAGTTTGGGTTCCACTTTCTGCTACTCTCACTCTCGTTTCTCTCTATGGCTTCGAGGGTATTATTTTGGTATCATTGCATACGGATTTACTGTATTAGTGTACAGTTTACTCCTTAAAGCATGCTTACTTTTTTTAACGTCAACATACTTTAAGAGCTAAAAGGTTTTACAAATATATTCTGCAGCTGGGGTGGTGTTAAATTAATCACATGATCAAATGTGTAAAAACCATGTGTCCTAAAATCAGTTCTGAAAAAGATAATTTGTCTCTGTACTAACAGTCACGTCCTTACACACACACACACACACACACACATGCACGCACACCTCCACCTCCAGCTTTGCTATTAAACCAGATCCCAGCTGGTTTAAAGGTTATATGCAGAACATAGCTAGTCCTGCTCATAAATCTCAAAGGTTGTTTATGTAAATCTGCCACTGACCACTGGCAACTTTTGGGTCGTCACTTTCTATAACTTAATTTATGTCTTCTTTGAGACAATGATATTTCTCGAGCTTCGTTGTGACTCTTTCATGACGATGACTGAGATCCAGAAGTGACATGGGAGGGAAAAAGGACATACTTCTTAGTTCTTGCAAATCCGGGAGCAACTCTCACTGTGACTTAGCAGATATTGTTTTACTAGGTCGAGGCATTCCATGGATGCTTTATGTGCCTGAATCTTGTTGCTATTATGTGCCAAACTCTCTAGAGGGCATCTTTGTACAGCCTGATCTTAAAGACTTTGTTGTTGTTTACTCTTTATTTATATTGCTGAGCTCTTGTTTTTGGGGTGTTATAATTGGTATGTTTTGCCCCAGCCATGGATAAAAACATGGATAAAACATGGACTCTAAAATGACCACAAACAAAGATGTTGGTAGGAAACTCTGCCCATTGTAATGCAGTTTTAACCATTAGACCAGCCCAGGAAGGAGGAATCACAGCTCTAATAATTTCCCAGATCCACCTTTCCCTCAGCCCACGCAACTCTCCAAGAGAGGCGGACAGGGGAGGAAATGTGCATGAATCCAGAGTGACTATGATCTGGCGTATCAGTCAATCGAGAACAACAACAAAGTTAAGTATGAACCGCTGTTAGAATACCTAGTGATCGTGCAGGGGGGAATTAAGAGAACCTGTCTTTAACTTTTCTCTCAGAGCTTCTGCAGAAATGAGCCATAGAGGTTCCCAAAGAGACTGTGTCTCTAATCACTTCAAGTGAAACAGCTTCCTTCCTCCATGCCGGAGAGGAGACGATGGGAATTGCATTATTGCATGTCTTCCAACGTGCCAGTCTCCGAACCAAGAGGATAACACGTACAGCAGTCAATTCAAGTTCGAACTTCTCCCGAGCAGGAGGGAAACATGCTCTTCTATTTTAGACTTCTCTAAAATCAATAAAAAAATAAATGTCAGTGTTTCAAAAAGTTTAGATGAAAATGTTTTTTCATATTTTTTTCAGTTTATTTGTTGTTTTGGAAAAAACATTACACTATTAGTATAAATGTATAATATAATGAAAATACTGTAAGCATAATGCTATTAGTCTTCACTTTTTGATGAAATTGAGATTAGTGTGTGGACCATAACTGGATTTAAGAAAGTGAGTGATTCACAGCTTCTGCTGAATTAAAATGCAATGTCACTGTTGTTTTGTTTGTCCACCCCCATTGGAGATTTGTTAAAAGACAACACTGCATTAATAAAACTGATATTGTATTTATTAACATATAAAAAAATGTAAAAAGCATTTTCAGTGCTCTTTTAGCATTAGGACAACCTTATATTAAGAGAAGCATTAAACACACACACACACACACACACACACACATATATGTGTATATATATATATATATATATATATATATATATATGTGGACTGGTCAAAGCTGATTAATATACTACCGGTCAAAAGTTTTAGAACGCCTCTCTCACTTAATGGGTCTATTTATTTTTATGACTCATTAGGTTGTAGATATTACCAGAGACAACAAACCTGTGAATGAACACACATGGAATTATGCAATAAACATATAGTGTGAAATAACTTAACATTTTCATATTTTAGTATTATTACAAAACAGCCACCCTTTGCTTTGATGACTGCTTTGATTTCTTGGCACTCTCTCCATGAGCTTCATGAGGTGGTCACCTGAAATGGTTTTCCGTAGAGTCTTGAAAAAACTTCCCAGACATTCATTGAGATGCGTCCAGAGATTAATATTTTAGTCATTACAGCAAAGGACGGCTACTTTAAGGATTCTAAAATATAACATATTCAAAGTTATTTTACAATTTTTGGTTTAACATATAATTACATATGTGCTCTTCCTGTCAGGATCTGCCGTTTTGGGTTTTTTGTTAGTTTACTTCTCTGAGCTATTCTTCCTGGATTCTTGTGTTCATGTGTTTGTTTACATTTTCCTCTAGATCTGTTTTCCCTTTGTTTTGTTATTTAGGCTAGTTTTTGTTCAGTTCCTCATGTCCCCGCATTTCCTCTGCTTATTAGTTTTATTAGACACATTCCCCTCAGTCTCCCCGGAGCCTGTTCCACACCTGAATCACCCTGATTACCCGTCTCCCTGTTCCATTGGTTCATACTCCACGTCCCTCAATATATTAACTTCCTGGTTTTCATTGTTCCTCGCTGGTTCCTCACGTTAACCACCCTTGTTATCTTCCGAAGTTCTTCCTTGTGATTTGTTTTCTGTTTGCCTCTTGAACTTGTGCCTTTGGATTACCTGCGTATATTTTGTACTCTGCCTACCTGCCTGTAAGTCTGTGTTCTACATTAAACTTAATCTACTCACCATGCGGCCTCCTCTCCATGTTCTGCATTCCGGTCCTGCCTCCAAACCCTCAACTATGATACATCGACAGTTTTCATGCCTCCATTGAGAATCTACATACAATGTATATAGTCATAAACATAAAAAAAAAAAAAAACATTCAATGAGAAAGGCGTTCTAAAACTTTTAACTGGTAGTGTATGTAATTCATTTTTAAAGTACAAAAAAGAAAAAGGTATGCCTGGGGTGGCATTCATGCAAAAACTGGCTGTAATATTAAGCACACCCTGTGACAAAAACAAAGAGTTAGAAGAAGTGCTAAAAGCCAGCACTTGAATAGTGCTTTATCAAGTCCGTGGACACCAAAGTGCTTTACACAACAATCAGTCTTCCACCCATTCATACACACATTGACAGTGGTAAACTAGATTGTAGCCACAGCGGCCCTGGAGACGACTGACATAACAATCGGCGCCATCTGGCCACCACCAGCAGGTAAGGAGGGTGAAGTGTCTTACCCAAGTACACAACAACTGAGATGGATGGAACGGGGGTTTGAAGTGGCAAAGGAATGGTTAGAGGACAAACCCCTACCATCTGAGCCACCATCTCCCCATCTAATGTAAATGTTCACATTTGACTTGTCGCCATCTAATAAGAGTCCATTGATGTTTCTCCTCACTATTTTAGCAGTCCATTACTACAAAAATCAATTTTCCAAACAGTTATTGGTTTATAATTCAACAATAACATTTCCTAAAATATTATTTTACTGAAATTGGGATAACAAATTAAACAACATTTAGAATCAATACATATGAAGGTTGATTTCTAAATTAGCAATAATTCTTAAAAATATTATTTTTTTTAAATAATATTTTATCTACTCTTCTGATTTTGCATTTTGAATGGTTGCTTTTGAAGACATACCAATTATTGTTTTTAATTAGTTGTAAAACTATTTTAAACTAAATTCCAAATTCATTAACATTAACATTGGTTCTGAAACATAATTCCATTTTTATTGTTTCCTTTTTTCCTTTGTTGTGCATAGTTCATTCATGTTTTTGCTTCTTCAATTGCTTGGTAGTTTTAGTTAAATTGTTGAAGATAAGAGTTGGTCAATTGAAATGTCTTTAATTTGGACATTGTTTCTGTTAAATGTAAAAATCTTGTAATGTAAAAATGTTCTATGGTACATATTGTAAAAATACATTATTTTGTTTTGAAGGGTCATGCAGCTTTTGTGGCTTTGAACTAATTTCGTTTAGCTGGACCGAATACCAAAATTGATTCTTACCATTCATCTTTGTAAGAGATTAAAAAAATCAGTCCTCACAGTCTCCTCCGCTATCGGTCATGTTTTACTGGACTTTCCATAAAAAAGGGCTTTGCTTAATTTAATATTCCAAGAATTCCTCCAGTACTATTTAAACATTCTGTCTGACGTCTGTCCTCCCACTACTTGTCTGTCTTCCTTTACTTACAGCAGCTGTTGCTAGGCAACAGCTCACGACTGCATTAGAATATTAATATATACATAAAAACTATACAACCAGTTGGCAAATTGCTATTAGATTTAAATTGTATAATGGGGTAATTCACTAGAGTTTACATTTTATGTGAAGAAAAGAACATCTCTCTTTTGGAGAGAAGAGTTCTCAGCAGTACTCTTCTGCTTTAGTGGTTTTCTGTGACACCTGTACTTTAATGACAGTATTCAACTCTAAGTAACAATTTGAGCCATGTTGGATGTGCTCATTTTGTCTTTGTTTGTCAGAATGAAGAAATGAGTTTTGATTTTTTTTTTTCATAGCAGATAGATAACATCTGCAATCAATATTTTTTTTCTGTTTCTGTGTTAAACATATGCCGGTATTTGGTTTAAAATAAAAGAATGTATGACCAATTTTGACTCCAAAAAAATCATAACAAAACATAAATATACACTACCAGTCAAATGTTTTAGATACACTTTCTCCCTAATGGGTCTTTTTATTTTCATGACTATTTATATTGTAGATTCTCACCAAATGTATTAAAACTATGAATGAACACACATGGAATTATATAGTAAATAAAAAGTGTGAAACAACTCCGAACATTTTTCTATTTCAGATTCTTTAAAATAGCCACACTTTGCTTTGATCACTGCTTTGCTCTCTTGGTTTTCCAAAGAGTATTGAAAGAACTCTTTCAGTCATCACAGCAAATGGCGGCTACTTTAAGGAATCTAAACTATAAAACATATTTAAAGATACTTTTCTTTTTTTTTGTTTGCTACATAATTCCTTATGTGTTCATTTACAGATTTGATTCCTACAGTGAGAATCTACAGGTCCTTCTCAAAATATTAGCATATTGTGATAAAGTTCATTATTTTCCATAATGTCATGATGAAAATTTAACATTCATATATTTTAGATTCATTGCACACTAACTGAAATATTTCAGGTCTTTTATTGTCTTAATATGGATGATTTTGGCATATCTTAGACATTTTAAGTGTTTTGATTAGTTTTGAAGAGTGTTCTAAGAATATCAGACAGGGTCAAGTTAGATATTTTTAAACATTAGAAAAGCCTGTGTTGTTATTCCACATGTACAACAACTTTATAGAGTCTTGCTATTTTCAATTAATTGAATGATGTTACATTTAATTAGAATTCCTGTTGTATCTTATTTTCAATGTTAATCACAATCCCCCATCTCTTTTACACCAGATTAAAATTGCCCTAGCTTCCATGTATACATAAAATGTTGTCATTTTTCCTGGCTTCCTAGCACAATGCTACAACCACATTACATCTGCAATAGGATGTTCTCTCACAATTTTCACATTTTCCCAATATATGTGAAAGATTTTCATGCCTCCACCATCAGATACATCGCAAGCTTTTGCTGACAGTCTGTGCCTCAACCGAGGCATGTAACATACACTATTGGTCAAAAGTTTTAGGTATACTTTCTCAATTAATGGGCCTCTTTATTTTCATGACTATTTACATTGTAGATTCTCACCAGATGCATCAAAACTATGAATGAAAACACATGGAATTATGTGTAAACAAAAAGTGTGAACTAATTCTAAACATTTTATATTTTAGGTTCTTCTAAATAGCCACCCTTTGCTTTGATTACTGCTTTGCTCTCTTGAAATTCTCTCCATGACCTTCATGAGGTGGTCACCTGAAATGGTTTTCCAAAGAGTCTTGAAAGAACTTCCCAGAGGTTCATTGAGAGAGGCCCAAAGGTTAATATTTCTGTCATCACAGCAACATTCTAGAATTGCGCCGCTCAAGGTGGCAGCAGGTTGGAGTAGCTCTGTTACTTTTGATTCTGATTTATTCTTTGTTGGGAACTATTCCTCTTGTGGTGGATACAGTTGATTTTTTTTGGACAACTGTCCACTCCGGTGTCGGATGCTGTGCAGCTTGGAGGATTTTTCTTAATACTTTCTATTTTTGGACGTTTGTTATGATGCATTGCCATGGCAACAGGGTTGTTTCTTACAACTGGGTTGTTTCTTACAGCAGCTGATTAATATCTTAAAAGCTCAAATAATACTTCAACTACAACCCCAAATCCCTGATGAGTTGAAAAGGAGACGCCGTGGATGCAGAGTGTCAGCTTCTGAGTTGGGATCGGACCAAAGTGCAGACAAGAGCTTGGCAGCCGCATAATTAAAGGAATCTCCATCTTTAATTAGCAATCTCGAGGAAGTAGCACAACACAAAGAACTGATCAGGGAAATGAAACATGGCAGAACAGTGAGTAAATAAACAGAGGAACCAGCAGGGAACAAAGAACACAGACCAACTAATATACAGGGAGAAAACAAAGGCAAGTAATCACAGGAACTAAGAACAGGTGTGACAAGCTGGCAGGAAGGCAGAGGGGACAGGTGGAACTGATTAACAACACAGGGAAACAGAACTAAACAAAAGTTAACACAAAACACAAACCAAGTCCAAGGATGTCATATCATGACACAGAGCAGGAGCTAAGAGAAGAGAGAGAAGGAGGAAGTTCAAACCATCTCTTCAGTCGATTATGATGGGCAATGTGAGATTGTTGGGAAACAAGTTGGATGAACTCCAAGCCCTAAAAAGGACCCAGCCAGAGTACCGGGAATGCAGTATTATGTGTTTTACTAAGACATGGCTGCAGGATCATATCCCCGACTCCAGCGTCTCTCTGCCGGGCTTTTTAACCATACGAGCAGACAGAGATTTAAAGAGGGGCGGCAAATGTAAAGGAGGTGGACTGGCAGTACTTGTGAACAACAGATGGTGTAATCCAGGACCTGTAACTGTGAAGTGTCATCTCTGTAGTCCAGATATTGAACTGTTGGCAGTAAGTTTTCGTCCATATTATTTACCCAGAGAGTTCACGAGTATTATTTTGGCAACAGTTTAGGTTCCCCCTTCCGCTGTTGCTGACACTGCATGTAATGCCATCAGCTCAGTTGTTGCTAAGCTACAGACACAAAACCCCAATGCTTTTGTGGCAATTTCTGGTGATTTTAACCATGCTTCACTCTCTGCTACACTTCCAACGTTTCAACAGTTTGTCAGCTGCTCTACCAGAGAAAACAAAACATTGGATTTGTTTTATGCAAATGTCAAAGACTCATACATCTCTACAACAAGACCTCCTCTAGGCAAATCAGATCACAATTTTGTTTTTCTCTGCTCGAAATATAAGCCCCTTGTTCAGAGGCAACCTGTAATAAAGAGGACTGTGAGAAAATGGTCACAGGAAGCTGAAGAAGCTCTGCAAGGTTGCTTTGAGGCTACAGACTGGGACGCACTGTGCCAGCCACATGGAGAGGACATCAGTGCCATGACTGAGTGTGTATCCAACTATATAAACTTCTGTGTGGATAACATCATCACCACCAGAACCGTGAGATGCTTCCCCAATAACAAACCTTGGATCACCAGTGACCTGAAGGACCTGCTTAACAAGAAAAAAAGAGCCTTCAGAGAGGGAGACAGATAATTATTGAGGAGTATACAGAAGCAACTTAAAGTCAAGATAAGAGACAGCAAGAAGGTGTACAAGAAGATGCTGGAGAGCAAGCTCCAGCAAAACAATATCAGAGATGTGTGGACAGGGACGAAGAAGATCACAGACTTCAAGCAGAAGAATGATCAGACTGATGGAGGTCTGGACAGAGCCAATGAACTAAACACATTCTTCAATAGGTTCAGTTCAGGAACAAGCTTCACATCCGCCTCTCCTGCTCACAGCCAAACAGACATTCCACCTTCCTTTGACCCATAGGACCCGCAGCTGTCCAGTAACACCTCACATCTTTTATCTTCCACTTCAGCCCTAGACCCTTCTGCTTCTGCAGCTTTGCCTTCAACCATATCAGAAGATGCTGATGCTTCATTTGCTTCCACCTTCCACCTGTGTGTCTCAAGAAGTCAAGTGAAGATGCAACTGGAGTGACTGAATTGGAATAAGGCTGCAGGTCCAGATCATGTCAGCCCTAGAGTCCTGAAGGGCTGTGCAGAGCAGGTCTTTGGGATTCTGCAGCACATCTTCAATCTTAGCCTGGCCCAGAAGAAGGTTCCGGTGTTGTGGAAGACCTCCTGTCTTGTTCTGGTACCAAATAAAACTTACCCATCAGTTCTCAATGACTATAGACCTGTTGCCCTGACATCCCACATCATGAAGGTCCTAGTGAGACTCCTGTTGGCCCACCTGAGTAAGCAAACAGTAAACCATCAGGACCCCCTTCAGTTTGCTTATCGCTGTGGAGTTGGAGATGAAAATGCCATCATACACCTGCTTCAACAAACCCACTGTCATCTGGACAAAGCCAGTAGCACTGTGATGATCATGTTCTTTGATTTCTCCAGTGCCTTTAACACAATCCAACCTGATTTGCTTCGTCAAAAACTCCAGAAGACTCAGGTGGAGGCCTCAACAATCTCCTGGATCAAAGACTTCCTGACAAACAGACCACAGTTTGTGAGACTGAAGGGTTATGAGTCTAACCAGGTAGTCAGCAGCACAGGAGCACCACAGGCGACTGTACTCTCACCATTCCTTTTCACTCTGTACACCTCAGACTTCCAGTACAAGACAGACTCCTGTCATCTGCAGAAATACTCGGATGATTCTGCAGTCGTGGGGTGGATCAGAGATGGACAAGAAGCTGAGTACAGGAAGGTGGTGGACCGCTTTGTGGCATGGTGTGGAAACAATCATCTCATTTTGAACGTGACTAAAACAAAGAAGATGATTGTAGATTTTAAGAGAAACAGGAATAAGTCAAAAACTATTTCTATCATGGGAGAAGAAGTGGAGGTGGTGAGTATAAATATCTCGGTGTTCACCTGGACAACAGACTAGAGTGGATATGCAACTGTGAAGCCATCTACAAGAAGAGACAGAGCAGATTGTACTTCTTGAGGAAGCTTAGGTCCTTTGGTGTTTGCAGCAAGATGCTGCATATCTTTTATAAGTCTGTTGTGGAAAGTGTGATCTCTTCTGCCATCATCTGCTGGGGTAGCAGCATCATAGCCAGGGACTTAAAAAAGCTCAACAAGTGTGATGATAAAAAAGGCCTGCTCTGTTCTGGGGACTCCTCTGGAACCTCTGGAGATCATTGTGGAAAGACCGATTCTTCATAAAATGAAGAACATTATGGAGAACCCTGAGCATCCTCTTCATGAGACTGTCCTACAACAACAGAGTGTCTTCAGTCAGAGGCTTCTTCAGATCTGCTGTAAGACGGAGCGCTACAGGAGATCCTTCCTGCCCACTGTCATCAGCATCTACAATGGCTCTTTGAGGAAAACCTCATAATGAGCTACAACAACATTTAATTTCCCTTTGGGATTAATAAAGTATTTATGAATTGAATTTGAATTGAAAAGGTGGCTATTTTAAGGAATCTAAAACATAAAACATGAAATTATGTCGCAAAAAAAATTGTTAAAGAACTTTAAATGTGTTCACTCACTGTTTTGATGCCTTCAATGAGAATCTATGTACAATAGTCATGAAAACCAGGAAAGCCAATAAATGAGAAAGTGTTTCTAAACATTCTGACCAATAGTGTATACTGTAAAACATGATAACCATTGTACTAATTTCACATTTGCCATTACAACATCGTAAACAATAGGAACAATGTGGAGGGTGGTACTGCTAGATTAGCTTGGTCATATAACAAGTGCCAGATTGAGGAAGCAACTGGTCACTTGAGCAACTAGTCACACTGAACATCAAGGTTACTTGTTGCCAGTCTATCGAAGATTGAACAAGTGCAGCTAATTTTAGTGGTACTGCCAGCCATCTCTGCCAACACAGGTAATCACCTGTTCAGCATACAAAACGTCTGGTGCATCCAAGCCCAAAACAGTTGTCAATGAAGCAATAGACTACCTGCTCTACCTCCTGTGCAGGACTTCCAATCCCACAATCATATAATCACTATCATTAAACCAAACCTGCAAGTTACAGCTGTTAATGAATCATCAACATATCAGGCATAGTCTTCAGTGTCCCACAAAATTCATATAGTGTATATATAGCTATAGTGTCTAGTTGGCACTGAGACAGAAACAATAAAATCTCAAAATGCTGTATGAATTAGTTATTTATTTAATTAATTTTCTTAATGTATCAAGAGTAATTTAGGTTCTAGATATTTTTCTGCTATCTTAACGAACATTGCACTATACACTTACACAGCACACTTCTGTCCTAAATTTTAGCTTGTCTATACACATTTGATATGCTGCATGTTGGCCTTATTTGTCACCAGTACATGTCAGGCCCTGCAACAGTTTGCCCTCCACCAAATGGATCAAACTTGTTATGTTAAACACACTTTTATTTTGTCTGCACCACTTAACTTAAACCATATTTTTTGCTTCCTTGCAAAATTTATTAAGTAAACAACAGTTGTTTTGTTCAGGCTTGTCTAAATGCAAGCTTAAACAATGAGCCCAAAGAAATGTAAATATTTTTATATTTACTTTTAGATATTTATGGTTTTGTCTGCATGGGAAAACAAAAGGATAGCATATAGTTTGGATGGAAAATTTAATAATTCTCTTCTCTTTCTCTTTGGATTTCATTTTATTTTAAATTGCTGAAAGGTTCTACATAATTTATTAGGCAATGGTGCTTATCTTGCCAGATTTTCTCTGGTATTGTTTTACACAGTATTACCCACACTACTATACTACACACAACTATAATCTTTTTCTAAGCCATATGGGCAACACTGGATGTAACACAAAATTGGATTTACAGCTCACATGAGCAATGTAAGTGTGTCCCTGTCTTTGCATTTTATGCCATTTTTTATACTTTTATGCACCAGTTCTCCAGCAGAAGTTAAAGTGAAATTTACCACATGAATAGCTGTTGCCAAGACAACTTGGAACCATTTTTCTTCCTTCACATATGCTACAGCCATGTGACAGTGCTCATATTTGCTTGCCATTATAGAAAAGCTTCATTATTTGCCAGTACTAAGGTCTTTTCATCCTCTGTATTTAAGATTCAAGTCTCTATTAGACAAATAATACATTTAACATTGGCAGCTATATGTTGATTGTGACATACTGAAACTTGAAATTTTGCAGTTACCATTTTGCTCTGTTTCTGAACTTTCTTGAATGGAAAGTGCACATTGTAAGCATCGAGACCACATACATATTTTCCCAGTCTCTTTTTACTCATAAAATACAAGACATTTTGCTCCTTCTCTTATCCAGTCATTGCAGGCAAATGTTTGAAGCTACTTTAAGCAAAAAAGCTGCCAAACTGTGAGAGATGCCAACACGCAAAAAGAGGAAGCCATCAGAGCCTGGAAGCTCAATTTAAAGCCTTGACCTACAGCTGTTTTAGACTGGCTCCCTATAATGTTAATCGTAGCAACTTTGCTTCATGATCCTACTTTTAGCTGCATTTATTGTAATATTCAAATTTTTTGGGGGGATAAATTATCTACAAAAAATGCAAATTAAAAAACAATTTGGTATTGTTTGTTTTTTTTTTTTTCCACATTATGTGTTTCCCTATATTTCACCTAGAAACCAGCATTGTCTTAACAATGTCGTTCAGTGTGGGTGTGAATAATTATCTTAAAAGGATTATGAATCCACCCATTCCAGTCATACTAAGTAGCTGTTGCATGGCAGGCAAAAGTATTAATACCACTTAAACTTTTTTGCACTTTATCAAGTTACAATGGTGAAGTTATTCAGTGAGAAATTTCTTATAGACCAACAAATAATATACAGGTCCTTCTCAAAATATTAGCATATTGTGATAAAGTTCATTATTTTCCATAATGTCATGATGAAAATTTAACATTCATATATTTTAGATTCATTGCACACTAACTGAAATATTTCAGGTCTTTTATTGTCTTAATACGGATGATTTTCGCATACAGCTCATGAAAACCCAAAATTCCTATCTCACGGAATTAGCATATTTCATCCGACCAATAAAAGAAAAGTGTTTTTAATACAAAAAACGTCAACCTTCAAATAATCATGTACAGTTATGCACTCAATACTTGGTCGGGAATCCTTTTGCAGAAATGACTGCTTCAATGGGGCGTGGCATGGAGGCAATCAGCCTGTGGCATTGCTGAGGTCTTATGGAGGCCCAGGATGCTTCGATAGCGGCCTTTAGCTCATCCAGAGTGTTGGGTCTTGAGTCTCTCAACGTTCTCTTCACAATATCCCACATTCTCTATGGGGTTCAGGTCAGGAGAGTTGGCAGGCCAATTGAGCACAGTGATACCATGGTCAGTAAACCATTTACCAGTGGTTTTGGCACTGTGAGCAGGTGCCAGGTCGTGCTGAAAAATGAAATCTTCATCTCCATAAAGCTTTTCAGCAGATGGAAGCATGAAGTGCTCCAAAATCTCCTGATAGCTAGCTGCATTGACCCTGCCCTTGATAAAACACAGTGGACCAACACCAGCAGCTGACACGGCACCCCAGACCATCACTGACTGTGGGTACTTGACACTGGATTTCTGGCATTTTGGCATTTCCTTCTCCCCAGTCTTCCTCCAGACTCTGGCACCTTGATTTCCGAATGACATGCAGAATTTGCTTTCATCCGAAAAAAGTACTTTGGACCACTGAGCAACAGTCCAGTGCTGCTTTTCTGTAGCCCAGGTCAGGCGCTTCTGCCGCTGTTTCTGGTTCAAAAGTGGCTTGACCTGGGGAATGTGGCACCTGTAGCCCATTTCCTGCACACGCCTGTGCACGGTGGCTCTGGATGTTTCTACTCCAGACTCAGTCCACTGCTTCCGCAGGTCCCCCAAGGTCTGGAATCGGCCCTTCTCCACAATCTTCCTCAGGGTCTGGTCACCTCTTCTCGTTGTGCAGCGTTTTCTGCCACACTTTTTCCTTCCCACAGACTTCCCACTGAGGTGCCTTGATACAGCACTCCGGGAACTGCCTATTCATTCAGAAATTTCTTTCTGTGTCTTACACTCTTGCTTGAGGGTGTCAATAGTGGCCTTCTGGACAGCAGTAAGGTCGGCAGTCTTACCCATGATTGGGGTTTTGAGTGATGAACCAGGCTGGGAGTTTTAAAGGCCTCAGGAATCTTTTGCAGGTGTTTAGAGTTAACTCGTTGATTCAGATGATTAGGTTCATAGCTCGTTTAGAGACCCTTTTAATGATATGCTAATTTTGTGAGATAGGAATTTTGGGTTTTCATGAGCTGTATGCCAAAATCATTCGTATTAAGACAATAAAAGACCTGAAATATTTCAGTTAGTGTGCAATGAATCTAAAATATATGAATGTTAAATTTTCATCATGACATTATGGAAAATAATGAACTTTATCACAATATGCTAATATTTTGAGAAGGACCTGTATAATTGAGAGAAAAGAGATATATGTGGCATTCATTTGTACACACCATTTTTTACTCTGATCTCCTAAATAAAATCCAGTGGAACCAATTGCCACTATAAGGCACTCAACTGGTATATGTAAATTTATTCTCAGTATTAATGCTAATATGAAACATGGGGCAACAGCATCATGTGATTGGAAAGCTTTTCTTCAGCAGGACAAGGTAGTTGCTTATAGTTGATGGGAAGATGGACAAAGCTAAATATTGTGCATTCTTGGAAGAAAACCTGTTAGAGGCTCCAAAAGACTTGAGACTAGAGCAGACATTTACCCTCCAGGACAAAAGCACTAAACATACAGCCAGAGCTACAGAGGTCAACAGATTGCTTGAGCATGAGCTAACTTAAAAGGAAGGATGGGCAAAAGCGATAGACATAGATGTGTAAAGCTGATAGGGACATACTGTACCTATAGAGGCAAATGTAATTGCAGTGTTTGGTGGTTCTACAAAGTATGAGCTAAGGTTGGCTGAATATATATTTTTTTTATTAAAGTTGTGTATCATTTTCCTTCCTTTTTACAATTATGCACCATGTTGTGTTTGTATATCACATAAAATCCCAATGGAATATACTGAAGCTTGTGTTTGTAATGTGATAAAATGTGAACACATTCAAAAGGTGTGAGTACTTTTGCAAGGCACTATAAATGATAACCACATTGAAATGGATTGAACTAATTAATGTAGTTTGCTTAAATAAGGTTACACCACACCTGCTTAAGTGTTATGATGTCACTGTATGTCTGCAAACCACTGTGTTCAGCAAGGAAAACTGATACAAAGCTGTAAAAGGAAACATTTTGAACGTTAAATATGGCTATGATTGCCAAATCATATAGATTTCTCGCTGGTCCTAAGTTACAAAGTCACAATACTATATGTTCAAAGACTGATCGAGGATTTTGCTACTAGCACACCTTTAATATCTGCCAAGTTACCAGAAGGGTGCATGTTCTTCTGCTAACAGTTATCAGTAGATAAATTAGCATTTGGCAGATGATCTATGTAATTTATGCATTGAGTTTTTTCATGCATATACTATTATGCTGTTGTGTCAGTTTGCATCAGCAAACACGGATGACTTGAAAAGATCCCCCCAAATCCTAATTTTACTAATTGACCTAATTTTGCTTAATTTTGTCTGTAAATAATCCTCTCATTATCGCTATTCCTGTACTGAGTCAGTTATTCCTAAAATAGAATCTAAATATAATATTGTTCTTTTTGAGAATATTTGGACTCAAAATATATTGGTATTGTTGAATCACCAAGAAGAGTTTGTTGTTTACTCCCTTCTTTAGACTTTTGATTACAAAAAAAGAAAAAGAAACCTGCAGCTCTCTGGAGCTCTGGGTAACGTCACTTTCTGTTTTTGCTGTTGCACTTGGTGAATTGTTTGGTGTGTGAAGGCTCTCTCGTTTGATATGATTTCTCTCTACTGTGATATCTCTTACTTGTTATATTACATAAGCACGTTAAAACACATACTTTCTGTACTTACTTTACTTGCTGTATTTAACGTTTGGGGACTCTCCGTGTCTTACACGGCTTTTCTAGTAGTGGTAAGGGGTCGCTAGCTTAGCGTTAGCTTTAGCTCCACTATGGCTACCCGTTCTGCTGTTTCTCTCTCTGAGTCTCCTCCTCTCTCCTGCTCTCTGTGTCAGATGTTCAGTTACTTCTCTGCCTCCTTTAGTGATAATGGTACGTGTAATAAATGTAGCATTTTTGTAGCTATGGAGGCGAGGGTGTTGGAATTGGAGGCCCG
The DNA here is from genome assembly GCF_021462225.1 of Girardinichthys multiradiatus. Taxonomy (NCBI): domain Eukaryota; kingdom Metazoa; phylum Chordata; class Actinopteri; order Cyprinodontiformes; family Goodeidae; genus Girardinichthys; species Girardinichthys multiradiatus. Next base: position 45,321,756 of record NC_061797.1, on the reverse strand, counting down.
GCTCCGCGCTGTTGAAAAACCAGCAGATAGCCGAGGTCCCTTAGCCAGCGCGGAGCCACCGAGGGTAGCGCCCCGTAGCAGTCCTCCTGCAGAGCCTGCGCAGCCGGGGCCTCAGGCCGGCTGGGTGACGGTACGTAGAAAGCATAGTCCTAGATCCCAGCCCACAGGTCACCACCGACCCGTCTGCGTTTCTAACAGATTTTCCCCGCTCAGCGACACACCCACTGAGAAGCCAACTCTGGTAATTGGCAGCTCCATAATCAGAAACGTGGCACTAGAGACACCAGCGACCATAGTCAAATGTCTGCCAGTGGTCAGAAAGGGCGACATCAAATCCTATCTGAAACTACTGGCTAAGGATAAGCGTAAATACAGTAAGATTGTTATTCACGCTGGCGGTAATGACACCCGGTTACGTAAATTGGAGGTCACCAAAGTTAGTGTTGCTTCAGTTTTTAAGTTTGCCAAATCAATGTCGGACTCCGTAATTTTATCTGGTCCCCTCCCCGATCTGACCATTGACGACATGTTTAGCCGAATGCTGTCATTCAACCGCTGGCTGTCTAGGTGGTGTCCAGAAAACAATGTGGGCTACATTGATAATTGGCGAACATTTTGGGTAAAACCTGGTCTAATCCGGAGAGATGGCATCCATCCCACTTTGGATGGAGCAGCTCTTCTTTCAGATTTTATTGCAGATTTGCCAATATTATTTGTTTCCAGAGAGCTCAAGGTTGTTTAATTTAGCTATAATTTTGGGTAGCTGATACTTACTAAACTTTAGGATTTCTCATTTTGGAGTTCCATATTGTAGTGGTACTCGCTGCTATCTCATCTCTAACTTACAGTCAATTATGATTCATTGTATGCAGACAACCTTAGATGATAGTATGTTAAGCACTGGGTGATTGTAATGATTTGCATTTTTGTCCTGCCATGCCTGGGATGGTGTGGCATGATCCATTCTTCCTGCCGTGTCTCTGTTCTGTCAGCCTCATTCAGCCTACCTGTGCCATGCCTAATTGCTTCTCTGTTTCAGCAGGTCATAATTTCTCTCCAGCCTCTCCCTCTATCAGATTATCAACCACCTTGTGCCAGTAGGAGTCCAGCATTTTTTTCCCTGCTCTCTTTTGTCTCCTTTTGTTTGACCTATTCATGCCCTTGGATTTTTCCCTTCTTGCCTTGACTGTGACAGACCTCTACTACCTATTTGATATCTGGACACTGACCCTGACTCTGATTTCCAACCACAGATTCTTGCACGATCCATCTGCTAAGTATACCTACATCTGCATCCTTGTCAATGCCCATGACCTGTTTATTGACCATGTATTTGAATTTTGGATGAAGTCTATGTGCTGAAAGTAATTGGAATGATAAACATTATGTTATGTTTTTCACCTGGGACTCAATGAGGAGATCAAGAACGAGCTCACCAGCCGTGACACTCCCAAGAACTGGGCCAAGATGGAGACATTCACTACTAGTATCAATCTAAGGCTCCAGTAACGAAGGCCAAAGAGGGGTTGAATCAACAGCTTCAAACCTGGCACCAGATCGTGTTCCAGTTGATGACACTATCCCTTCCATCAGATTCTGTGGAACCCATGCATATTGATTGGACCCATTTGACACCTCAAGAAAGAGAACGGAGGTTCGACAAAGGGTTATGCATTTAAGGCAATTGTTGTGCAGCACAGTAGATATAAAAAACACTGTCATTAAGATATAACACCGTACCATACATATACAAGGCAGAAAACCTATATTCATATCAGATCATTTAAGAAGATCATTAAGATTTTTTTTTTAACTGGAGGAGCAAAGTATTTTATAAATCTATTTGTCAAGTCAATGATAATGCTGCGGAGATACCTGTGTCCCGAAGGATGCAACTGGAACTCATTATTAAGGGTGTGATCCTGTTGCACCAGTATCTTCTTTACTTTTAGAGTTGACCTAGTCTTGTAGAGGCGAGTGAGGTCCCTAAAGTTTATTCGACCAATTTCTGTACATAATTTAGTGATATTCTGAAGTCTATTCTATCTTTGGCAGTTAAGTCCAAACCAACAGACAATATTAAAATTGAGAACAGACTCAATAAAACAAGAATAAAACATACACATAAAAGTAGAATTCAAATTAAAACAATGAAGCTTTTGATAAAAAACATTCTCTGCTTAGACTTTTTGTATACTAGGTCCACTTGGGGTTAAAAAGTCAACCTATCATCAATTGCTGTTCCCAAGTACTTCGACTTTTATATGAGAAACTATGACTGGTTGTAGTACAATACAGAACTCCCTGACCACTGTCCCGTGTTCAGGGCCATCACTGTTGACAAGGGATACAATAACTGTGTTGTCAGGGAATTTTAGAGATATGTCGCTGTGGATTTTGACTGCAACAGTCATCAGTGTACAAGGTGAAAGGAGATGTGACAAGACACAGCCCAGGGGAGACCCAGTGGAAGAAAAATGAGTATCAGATAGGACCCCATTTAACTTCACCCATTGAGATCTAACTGTTAAGAAGTCAAAAAAAAAAAAAGAAAAAGAAATCAATACAAAATAAGTGTGGCCAAGGTTTGTAAACCCCCTAAATGTCTTAAGATGATTTTAAAAGTGTGGAAATGGCATCCTCCACACCCCTGCAACCCCTGTATGCAAACTGAAGTGGGTCTAAGTTACCTTTAGCCTTGGATAAAAGTGTTTTGATACAGTGCTACTATCAATGTGCTCAAAAGCATATGAGGGGGCAACAATACAAGGAGAAAGCTCATTACTAAAATCCAAAATATCAAATCGATTATAAAAACGCTTAACATGTTTGCTCAGACTAAAATCAGACATACCATTGAAGGAAATCAATCTTTTTAGTTGGCATCCCCATCATGGTCTTGACTGCCGCCCACGCCGGTGGAGAATTGTTGGTCAGAAACAAATTCTTCACCTTATCCTTATACTTTAGTCTTCTTAAAGACTGAAGTCTTAGCTCTTTCTTTACCTGCTTCCTTAATGTATATTATCTTTCCATGTCACCCTCATGAAAGCTGATATTGTGCAGGTTAATTGTATTCCTTATAGATTTTGTAATCAGGGTTTATAGTTTGAAAATATTTTGATCGTTTTTAAAGGAATAACATGAAGAGGACATCAATGACATGACTGTGTGTGTGACCGACTATACAAACTTCTGTGTGGATAACATCGTCCCGGTGAGAAGAACGCTGAGATGCTTCCCCAATAATAAACCCTGGATTACCAGTGACCTGGTAATCCAAGTCACTGGTAATCCATAGTCCTTGCAGACCATCTGCAGAAATACTCAGATGATTCTGCAGTCGTGAGGTGTATCAGAGATGGACATGAAGCTGAGTACATGGAGCTGGTGGGCCTCTTTGTGGCATGGTGTGGAAGCAGTCATCTCATCTTGAACATGAATAAAACAAAGGAGATGATTGTAGATTATAAGAGAAACAATTGGTAAAATATTATTTCCACCCTGGGAAAAGAAGTGGAGGTGGTGGAGGAGTATAAATACCTTAGTGTTCACCTAGACAACAGACTGGAGTGGAAATGCAATTGTGAAGCTGTCTACTAGAAGGGACAGAGCAGAATGTAATTCTTGAGGAAGCTTAGGACCTTTCGGTGTTTGTAGCAAGATGCTGCATATCTTCTATAAGTCTTTTGTGGAGAGTGCTCTTCAGTCACCAAATCCCTCTCGCATGGTCATTGTTGAAGTAGATCCCTATGACTCTGAAGTTGGTTCTCAACCAGAAATACTCTAATGGCAAACCTCACCCTTGTGCTTTCTTCTCTGGGAGTTACAGTTACTGTCACATGTCGAGAAGAACTACAGTGTTTGGGGATTGTAAGCTGTTGGCAGTTAACTTGGCTCTCGAGGAATGGAGGCATTGGTTGGAGAGAGCGAAGGAGCCATTCATTGTGTAGAAAGACCACAGAATTCTTCAGTACAATAAATGGGTGAAAAGCCTCAACCTTAGGCAGGGAAGGTGGGGTTTATTCTTTATCCAATTCAATTTCACCCTGTCTGAGGTGACCACCCGGCTCAATCTAAAAATGACAACACCCGGTTCCTGATAACTCCCCCAAGGATTGTCTGTTCATCCCGGATCATCTAGCCTCTGAGCCAGCCAGGTTCCTGCGGCCACTTCCTATTCCCCATTCTCCATGGTCTCACCTATCCATGGAATTTAACACAGGTCTGCCCACCTTCAGTAATTACTCAGTGTTTCTTACCATTGTTGAGTGTTTTGCAAATATGACTCACTTGATCCCTATAGTCAAGTTGCCATCATCCAAGGAGCAATCTTTCTCCACAAGATCAAGCTGACTCTGAGTCCCCAGCCTTTCGCTCACTCTGACACTGCTGCTGCTTCCACGCCCGGTCCTCCGCACTGTAAGTTATGATGGTACATCGTTTTTCCAGCAGATTTAAACTACATATCTGCTATTTCAACAATGTTTTACTTATTTTACAATTGTAATTACTCTCGTGTAATTACACTCTTTACTGGCTAAGTTTGTATACACAAACAAAAAATTTTACTTTGGTTTCCAAATACGATATGTAAAAACATTTTAGAGGGATTAAAATAAGGACAAGCAGCAGTATAGCCGCAGTATATGCACTGCCAGGCCAGAAAAAAAAGTCGCCACCTGAATTTAACTAAGCAAATAGGTACGAGCCTCCCATTGGATAATTACTGCATGGGCGGTTATGTTTAGCTGGCAACAAGTTATTTAACCCCAACTGGTGCAATGAGTTGCTTCTTATTTCTTAAACAACCATGTCGAAAGACACATCCTATAGTCGTGGAATAGATGGCAGTATGTTTCAGAAGCGTCAAATCATTGGCATGCATCAAGAAGAGAACACATCTAAGGAGATTGCAGAAACTACAAAAATTGGGTTATGAACTATACAATACATTATTAAAAACTGGAAGGATAGTTGGGACCCATCGTCTTCGAGGAGGAAATGTGGTGGGAAAACAATCCTAAATGATCGTGATCAGCGATCACTTAAACATTTGCTGAAATCAAATCGAAGAAAAACAACAGCAGAACTCCGGGCTATGTTTAATTGTGAAAGTAAGAGCATTTCCACACGCACAATGCGAAGGGAACTCAAGGGATTTGGACCGAACAACCGTGTAGCCTTAAGAAAACGACTACTCAGTGAGGCTAACTGGAAAAAAAAGGCTTCAATTTGCCAGGTAGCATAAAGATCGGAATCTGGAGCAATGGAAGAAGGTCATGTGGTCTGATGAGTCCAGATTTACCCTGTTCCAGAGTGATGGGCACATCAGGGTAAGAAGAGAGGCAGGTGAAGTGATGCACCCATCATGCCTAATGCCTACTGTACATGTCTGTGGGGGCAGTGCTATGATCTGGGGTTGCTGCAGTTGGTCAGGTCTGGGTTCAGCAACAGTATGTGTTCAAAGTGTTGGAATAATTGAATATAGATTTATCTTATATATTCTCCTATTCTTTAACTTGATTATTTGATTTTATAACCTTTCATGATGTATGTGTGAGTAAGGATGTGATGTGTTTGTCTGCAGGCAAACATCAAAAGTGGAGCTGAGAAGGAAGCAGTCACAGTTGAGGAGGTCATAAAGATGAAGGCTGATTGCACTGAACAGAAGACGCACTGATCCTAAGATGGAGAGACTGTGGAAGTGTGTTGTTAAAAGATAATGGTGTTTATAACCTGTTTACATTGCAGCTGTTTTTCCCATCCTTAGAGAGCAACATTCTTTGTAACTAGGGACCCCCGAAAGATAATAAAAATAGAGGGTCGGACAGATGGTTTTCAGACCAGTAGAGAGATTTGTAACTGGAAGCACATCTCTGTCTGTTCTCCTCGCCGCGAGTGAAATAACTAATTATTTGTTTTTCTCTTCTTTTTGTGATGTTATAAGTATTTTAGGTTGTTTAAACCAGACATTAATTTGGTCCTTCGGAGCCGCATTCCAATTACGCCTGAGGATTCCAGCGGGTTGGTAGATTCCAGTAAAGACCGTGCGCACGGCAGTCTTCATCAGACTTACAGACCCTTTCCGGGACTGGATCTCGGCCCGCCCGCTGGGGTCTGACGGCTGACGGAACTCTGAGACAGAGTAGAAGACAAAGTGGTGAGTTGAGTTTGGATTTAAAAAGTGTGACGAATGACTGGGGGTCATTGCGTGAAATAAAACCCTGTGAACCCTAGGCCCTAACAGGTAAAAGTAGGATGGCGGAGTCCTAGAAAAGTATTAAGAAGTAATACTAAAAATTCTGTGTTTCAAGGACGGCGGAGTCCTGTTTAAGTATTAAAAAGTAATACTGAAATTCCGTGCTTTCAGGACGGCGGAGTCCGCGTTTAAGTATTTTAAACAAAAATACTAAGAAAATTCCGCATTTAAAAATGTGTGCATGTGAGAGATGAATGGAGGATTTAAACCACTAGGTTTTGCCTCATACCAAAGCAGTAGGATTGTAAGTGACTAACTTTTGTGGATGCAAAGGAAAGACTTCTCCACTCGAAAGAGTTGAAGTGAGAATTACCACAAAAAGGAGATTTTTCTGTCACCCTACTGAGCAGAATAATCCAGCATTCAGAATACCCTAGGTATTTATATACTGGACCAAATTTTTAAATAAAAAATAAAAAAAATGGGAAAAGGGGCGAGTAAAAATAAACTAAAAATAAATTACAATGCAAAGATTGGAAATTTATAGAAGCACAGGATCAAATTTAAAATATTAAAATTAAAATATTTAGATATATGGATAACCACATATCAGTATGATGGTCGTTTAAACTCTAAAAAAAATAGTTAATCTATAGGATGCAATAATTAAAAGTACATTAAAAGTACATGTGATTTAAGAAAAATGGACAAAGAAGGTTATGATGATGTAGATTATTGGTTAAAAGTAACTAAAAAGAGAAAGATGTGATGCAGGAGATAAGAATGGACGTTTTTGTGGAAAGCAGAAAAGGTCAGAGGGCTAAGAAGTAATTTTTTATGGACTTGCAAAGTAGAACAGCAGGACAAAAGAAAGGGAGTAAAAAGAGTAGGTGGAAAGTTTTTGTTTCGTACCAAAGATCTGATGAGGTTTGACAAGATTGGATGGGCTAAAATGAGTCCCTTTGGTGAATAAATCCATCCCCACCATGGCTGTACCTCATGTATGTTTTATTTGTGTTTATTGTTTTATTATTGTTTTGAGACGCTGAAGACTGTTGATACAACTTGTCACGGAGGTTCATGGCATGACACGGTTTACTCTTTTTAACAGCAGAACAAACAGAGTGAGGGGATTAATTGATAGGCTTACAGTTAGGTACAGACGCAGAGCTGACTAGAAATAGCCAGAGTGAAACAAAAAGAGGAAGAACCTTTTGAAGAATATAGGATTAGACTGACAAAAGTGTTTAAAATACATAGCGGTCTACAAGAAGATGAAAACGAGCAAGGAGCTTATCGACAGCAGTTAAAAAATGCACTACATGCTGGTTCCAGGGATGCAATTAATACCTGGGTAAGGAGACATTTTATAGGGTTCCCCACAGCAAATCTAGAAGACTATGTAAATCATGCCCTCCATGCAGAAAGAGTAATGAAGGATAAAAAAAAAAAAGTCAACACCTTTTTTCAGCAAGAAGAAGAAGAACAGATGTATTATCAAAACAACAGAGTAAGGGGAGGATTTAGAGGCAGAGGACAAAATCGCAGGGGTCAGAGAGGAGGAGTAGGCAGAGGTAACTACAGACAATACACCTCAGGGTGCTTGTGTTGTGGGAAAGAAGGACATCTGGCCAGAGACTGTCCTGAGAGGAGAAATAATGATTCAGCATGACTAGGACAGAAAACAAGTGAAATTGTTCCTAGTACCTCAGACACTGATGAAAACTAAAAACCAGAAACACAGGGGCACAGTGGGACCACCTTATTACCACTATTCACTGGATGTTCCAAATAAGCCACCCCTAGACATAGGGACAGCTTTATTAACAGAAGGAAGAAATGTCATTACTCGACTACAAGATCAGATGACACCAGATGATCTACATAATACCATGTGGTATAAAAATACTCCTGGACCAGATAAAACTTATGAAGAAGCATTAACTAAAATAACCCCTACCAAAGTCATGGTAACTTATGTTTATGCAGATGGGAAGAGTACGTCAGTTGCTGAAGTAGTGTTAGCGGAAGACACTAGGAGCTCTGCAAAATGTGGACACCTCCACACATATCTTAATTCAAGGATAAAGAACTCAAGTGGCAGGACATGAGAAGAATCGTGCAGAGGGGAAAAGATGCCACAGACTGGTTTGGAACAACAATGAATACAGAAACTAGTGCATCCACAGGATTAACTAGGAAGCCATTATTCTGGACAGTGACGGTGCAGGAAGGGATACATTTGCATACAAAGCAACAATGAGAAATATTTCTTACTGAACAGGAGGAACAGTTCTTGAGTGAAGTCCCTGATAAGCTATGGTCAAAAGACTCTTCTGATGTGGGTTTAGTAAAAGGAGCGGTACCTGTCCAAATTAGAGCAAAAACAGAATACAGGCCCAGTGTAAAACAATACCCTTTGAAACATGATGCACATGAAAGAATAAAACCAGTAATAAAGGATTTAATAACTGCAGGGGTGATAATAAAATGCGAGGATTCACCATGTAACACCCCCATTTTTCCAGTTAAAAAACAAGCTCCATCAACAGGATGGCTCATGGTACAAGACTTACAGGCGGTTAATAATGCTGTTGTTCAGAGAGCACCGTGTGTTCCTGATCCTTATACATTATTAAATTCCCTAAGACCAGATGCTAGAATATTTACTGTAGTTGATAAAAGCAATGCATTTTTTTCTGTACCTATAGATAAAGATAGTCAGTTCTGGTTTGCATTCACCTTTGAGGGACAAAGATATACTTATACCAGACTACCTCAAGGCTACTGTGAAAGTCCAACTATATACTCTCAGGAAATGAGTGCAAGTATGGCCAAGTTTGACCCTCCAGGAGGTAGTCAGGTTTTACTACAGGTCCTTCTCAAAAAATTAGCATATTGTGATAAAGTTCATTATTTTCTATAATGTAATGATGAAAATTTAACATTCATATATTTTAGATTCATTGCACACTAACTGAAATATTTCAGGTCTTTCATTGTCTTAATACAGATGATTTTGGCATACAGCTCATGAAAACCCAAAATTTCTATCTCACAAAATTAGCATATTTCATCCGACCAATAAAAGAAAAGTGTTTTTAATACAAACAACGTCAACCTTCAAATAATCATGTACAGTTATGCACTCAATACTTGGTCGGGAATCCTTTTGCAGAAATGACTGCTTCAATGCGGCGTGGCATGGAGGCAATCAGCCTGTGACACTGCTGAGGTCTTATGGAGGCCCAGGATGCTTCGATAGCGGCCTTTAGCTCATCCAGAGTGTTGGGTCTTGAGTCTCTCAACGTTCTCTTCACAATATCCCACAGATTCTCTATGGGGTTCAGGTCAGGAGAGTTGGCAGGCCAATTGAGCACAGTGATACCATGGTCAGTAAACCATTTACCAGTGGTTTTGGCACTGTGAGCAGGTGCCAGGTCGTGCTGAAAAATTAAATCTTCATCTCCATAAAGCTTTTCAGCAGATGGAAGCATGAAGTGCTCCAAAATCTCCTGATAGCTAGCTGCATTGACCCTGCCCTTGATAAAACACAGTGGACCAACACCAGCAGCTGACACGGCACCCCAGACCATCACTGACTGTGGGTACTTGACACTGGACTTCTGGCATTTTGGCATTTCCTTCTCCCCAGTCTTCCTCCAGACTCTGGCACCTTGATTTCCGAATGACATGCAGAATTTGCTTTCATCCGAAAAAAGTACTTTGGACCACTGAGCAACAGTCCAGTGCTGCTTCTCTGTAGCCCAGGTCTGGGGAATGCGGCACCTGTAGACCATTTCCTGCACACGCCTGTGCACGGTGGCTCTGGATGTTTCTACTCCAGACTCAGTCCACTGCTTCCGCAGGTCCCCCAAGGTCTGGAATCGGCCCTTCTCCACAATCTTCCTCAGGGTCCGGTCACCTCTTCTCGTTGTGCAGCGTTTTCTGCCACACGTTTTCTTCCCACAGACTTCCCACTGAGGTGCCTTGATACAGCAGTCTGGGAACAGCCTATTCGTTCAGAAATTTATTTCTGTGTCTTACCCTCTTGCTTGAGGGTGTCAATAGTGGCCTTCTGGACAGCAGTCAGGTCGGCAGTCTTACCCATGATTGGGGTTTTGAGTGATGAACCAGGCTGGGAGTTTTAAAGGCCTCAGGAATCTTTTGCAGGTGTTTAGAGTTAACTCGTTCATTCAGATGATTAGGTTCATAGCTCGTTTAGAGACCCTTTTAATGATATGCTAATTTTGTGAGATAGGAATTTTGGGTTTTCATGAGCTGTATGCCAAAATCATCCGTATTAAGACAATGAAAGACCTGAAATATTTCAGTTAGTGTGCAATGAATCTAAAATATATGAATGTTAAATTTTCATCATGACATTATGGAAAATAATGAACTTTATCACAATATGCTAATTTTTTGAGAAGGACCTGTATATGTTGATGATGTGCTATTAGCCTCTCCTGATGAGGAGACCTGTAAAAATGACACAATAACAGTATTAACACATTTAGCAGAAGAGGGACACAAAGTCAGTAAAAAGAAACTACAGTTGTGCAAAAATTAGGTTAAATACCTAGGCCACAATCTTAGCGCAGGGGGACGCACAATTGTAGAAGAAAGAAAGACTGCAATATTACAAGCTCCAAAACCAGTAACAAAAAAGCAAATGATGTCCTTCCTTGGACTAACTAATTATTGTAGAAACTGGGTGCCAAATTGTGCAGAAATAGTAGCTCCATTAAACAAATTAATGTATGAGGAAGAGCTGAAAATGATGTCTAAACTGAAATGGAGTGTAGCCAGTACTGTTTTAGCATTACCAGATTATAGTAAACCGTTTGTTCAGATGGTAGATTGCAAGGGACATTTTATGACTTCAGTTCTGTTTCAACAACATGGAGATAAAATGAACCTATTTCTCTTCAAAGCTAGATAGTGTTGCGTGTGCGCAACCATATTGTGTGAGAGCTGTAATTGCAGCATCAATGGCAGTTGAAGTCAGTGCTACAATAGTGTTGTTTCACCTTTTAACTTTAAGAGTTCCCCATGCAGTTTCAGCATTATTACTGCAAACAAATATGACCTTTCTATCACCTGCCAGACATTTGTCCTGCATGTCAACTTTACTGTCACAACAACATTTAACTATAGAAAGGTGTACCACTTTAAACCCAGCAACATTGTTACCCACACTTGAAGATGGAATTCAACATGATTGTCAAGAATTAGCAGTAAAAGAAGCAAAAACAAGAAGTGATTTGCAGGATCTACCTCTTTTGCACAGCAAAATGGTTTATGTAGATGGTTCCTCTAGAAAAAATGAGAGAGGGAAGACACAAACAGGATATGCATTGGTGACAAAAGATACAGTGTTAAAAGAAATGCAACAACAAAGCCCACTACAGGAGATAGAAATGTGGAAAAAACATGAAGCTGCATTAAAAGATGAAATCTATATGTGACCAGATAATAAACCTGTCCTACCAAAGAACTTATATAAATGGGCGGCAATATTGAGACATCGTGTTTCACAATGTCTCAACAGGGAGGAATGGTAGGACAGATATATTAATATTATATAACATATGGATTTAATTCTTAATTCTTATTAAAAATAAATAAAAACATGTTTAACATGTGCAAAACATAATCCACAAGGGAATTTAAGACCACGAAGGGAACAATTTTCAAAACCAAGATACCCTTTTCAAACAATTCATATGAATTTTATTGAGTTAAATCACAGTGAAGGGAAAAAAAGTTCTGTTTAGTCATTATAGATGCATTTTCTAAATTGATAGAACTATTTCCAACTAAACATTACAAGCACCTCAGGGCTAACACCCTATGAAACGTTATTTGGAAGACTATACAGATTACCACAGTTAAGAAATAAGTGGGAGTTAGATGAAGAAGCTAACCTAGCTGATTATATGAGGAGTATGTTAGAAAAGCAACAGAAACAAAATCAAACTAATGAGGAATGTTCTATTTTCCAGCAGGAAAATCAACTAGTGGAACCAGGAGAGTGGGTGTTAATAAGGAGTGTAGAAAAGAAACATTGGTATTCACCTAAGTGGGATGACCCATATCAGGTATTACTAACCACTCTTACAGCAGTAAAAATAGCTGAGAGATCAACCTGGATACACCTTACACATTGTAAAAAGGTCATTTCGGTTGAAAGCTCCGTCAGGGGAAGTGATTTACAGACTGATAATAGGTTGGACCCAGACATTTAGAGGCTGGAGAGACCCAAAAGTCAGTGAAGAAAATTAAGACACTGGAACCACTTAGAGGAGTCAAAATTTCAGCCAAAATGACTTTTAGAAGGATGAGCAATGCTTTCCATTGCTGGGCATTTATATTTTTCCTCATATTGCTTTTCTTATTTTTCTGGTATTTCTGGGAACCAGTCAAGATAAATAAGAATGTAATAACACCTGCTATGAGTCATATGAAACAAGTAGCGCTAACACACCCTCCATTTCTGCTACCTGTGTGACCCCTTCTCTTTTCCAATGGTTATAATCAGTCTGACAGAGGGAGGTATTCCAATCCTTGTGGTTTTTAGTATAACAATGACCATCAGTGGGACCCTTTGTGGGGTGCCTTGAGATGACATTTTTGTAAATAAGCGCCGCTTAACTAAATAATCTGAACTGAAACTATCTGTGTAGTTATGCTGCTATAGGCTTAGGCTGCTGGAGGACAAAATGACCACTTTCACCCTCTTCGCTATATTCTCACACTACTCTCCAATTTTGCATTGTTTGCTGTTATTTCAGCTTTTAACCTTGTTCTCTCTATTCTCTTCCTAGAAGCTACACCTGGCCTGGCTCTGTGTCTACCTGTGACACCTTTCTGGAGAGGGGAATTGTCCGAGCTTCTGCTGGCAACAACTTAATGCTCACCCTCTACCGATGATCCACATAGCCCTGTCTTTTAGTGTTTAACCCTTTATCTCTGCTAGACATGGAAATTGACTGAGCTTTTACTGTAACTAATTATATGTGCTCTTTTTCAGACTCTAAACTTGAAAACTGGCTCAGAGTTTATCTGTTCTTTCTTTCTAGGTGAAATGACTAAAGGAGCTACATCCATTAACATTTATTTTTCCTTCCCATAGAAAGTACTTCTGGATCAGTGCTTCTGTATTCTTTGTGTGTCTCTGCTCTGTTCTCTCAAACCCCCAGTCGGTCATGGCAGATGGCCGCTCATACTGAGCCTGGTTCTGGTTCTGCTGGAGGTTTCTTCCTGTTAAAAGGGAGTTTTTCCTCTCCGCTGTCGCTACATGCATGCTCAGTATGAGGGATTGCTGCAAAGTCAACGCCAGTGACTGTCCACTGTCTCTACATGCTCATCCAGGAGGAGGGAATGCTGCAAGTCACTGACTGGATGCAATCTGCTGGGTTTCCTTAGATAGAAAAACTTTTTATCCAATTTGAATAAAAAGCTAACTCCAACTGCACTGTTTAATTGTTAGGATTAATTGGAATGTATGTACCTGACTGTTGTGAAGTGCCTTGAGACAACATGTGTTGTGAATTGGTGCTATATAAATAAAACTGAATTGAAACTGAATTGAATTGAAATTTGGAAGGCAAGATAACCTAACTATGTGTACTAAACAAACTTCTTATACTTATGGTATTCAAGTGTGCGTGAAATCTAATACCACAGCTGTGGTGCTGATCCCACTCATTAGCTTGACCAAACGAGGAAGGAAAAGGCAGGATTATAGAAGTTAACTAATGACAGAAGAGACACCTCATGGTCCACGATGGTAGCTGATGAAGGAAACAGTTGGACACCAGAGTGGGGCACCACTGCTTATGCTAGTCATCAAAATAAGTTGTTTAGCTCCATAAAGCTGATAATGCAATCCAGGTAACAATTAACCTCACGCATAACTCTCTATTTCCTTCCGACTACGTTACATCAGGAGGAAAATGTTGGGGATTTCTCCTGTGGGTTTGGGTTTCAGGGTCAGACCCAAATTTTGACCTTTTTGTTTGATAAGTAAAAACTGAAACGGCTCTCTCCCCTAAGACTACGGCGAAGAGAGTAAAAATTATGTTAACCACAGATGACTAGTTCCAGGTTATTACTGGAGTATCAGGAACAAATAATAACTGGTTATTGATGGTAGAGCAAGCGGCTAACATGACTAAAAGAGATTGTGTTGTGTGTATGGGTCCAAGGCCTTTATTACAAATAATTACAGCTGTGATACCACAACCCTGTCTGATGGAAGTAATGAATCAAACTAATTTTAATGAAATGTGCCAGCACTGGGATTCTGTTTTTTCTGTAATTACAGCAGATAAGAACAAACCAGTATAATATAAGCGGATCACCACTGGAAACTACACATGTATAAATATGACAGAGAGAGGCAATAAATTGGGAAATCTCACTGCAGTATGGTGTACTGCAATTGTAAAAGTAAATAAGTATTTTAAACCAGTCTCTAGAGGAGACATTTGGTGGTGGTGTGATGACGACAGGTTGTTTGATCGATTACCTTCAAAATGTAACAGGACTGTGTGCTCTAATTACTTTATTGTTACCAGTTTCAGTATATTCTATGTAGATGAAGTAACAGATGGATTATCTAGTGTAACCCCACATGACTGGCATAATAGAAAGTGCAGAGCAGTAGCTTGGCAGTCTTCATGAGGGAGTCTCTACATACATAGATGCTATAGATGAAGATAAATTAACTGATCAAGTAGCTGCAAGATTTGAATCAAGTATCTGTTGGTGGTGTACGATGAACAAAAATGTAGACAGGATCAACTATATTCACTACAATGTGCAAAAACTAGGAAATTGGACACACAGTGGGTTTGAAAATGTCCATGACCAATTGGCTTCAACTTCCCTGATGACATTCCAGAATAGAATTGCTTTGGACATGTTGTTAGCTGAAAAAGGAGGAGTTTGTGCCATTTTTGGAGAAAAATGTTGCACATTTATACCTAACAACACTGCTGCTGATGGCAGCCTCACTAAAGCCATAGAAGGTTTGAGATCTTAAATGGCAAATTGAAGGAGCATTCTGGAGTAGACACCTCAATGTGGGACTCCTGGCTGGATGTGTTTGGGAAGTCTAAAATTTTAGTATCATCAGTAAGAATTTCCTTTGCAGTGTTTGCTGCAATTTTTGACATTGTGTGGATGTTGTTGTATTCCTTGCCTTCGTTCTCTTCTTAACCGTCTCATCACCACAGCTATTTCTCTTATGGAAGACAGAGTTACCCAACTCTATCCGTTACTTAAACAGCAGGATGATGATGAGGATGCGACTGACCACTTTTCTGACCTGTACCCAGATCCATCTCTATATGAATCTGTGATTTAAATGTCAGTAAGTACCTCTGGGTATAATTGTCTTTGTACTCATGAAAATAATCTTACAGTTAAAAAAATCCGAAAGATGTGGCTGTTAAGTGATATGAGAATATGAGCAAATATTCGATAAACACGGGGGAAATGTTGGAATAATTGAATATAGATTTATCTTATATATTCTCCTATTTTGTAACTGGATTATTTGATTTTATAACCTTTCATGATGTATGTGTGAGTAAGAATGTGATGAGTTTGTCTGCAGGCAAAGATCAAAAGTGGAGCTGAGAAGGAAGCAGTCACAGTTGAGGAGGTCATAAAGATGAAGGCTGATTGCACTGAACAGAAGACGCACTGATCCTAAGATGGGAAGACTGTGGAAGTGTGTTGTTAAAAGATAATGGTGTATATGACCTGTTTACGATGCAGCTGTTTTTCCCATCCTTAGAGAGCAACGTTCTTTGTAACTAGGGACCCCCGAAAGATAATAAAAAGAGAGGTGCGGACAGATGGTTTTCAGAGCGGTAGGAGATTTGTAATTGGAAGCACATCTCTGTCCGTTCTCCTCGCTGCGAGTGAAATAACTAATTATTTGTCTTTCTCTTCTTTTTGTGATGTTATAAGTATTTTAGGTTGTTTAAACCTGACACAAAGAATGAGGTCGAATTGTGAAAGAGTGGTTCAGGGAGGATGATACATCATTCTCACACATGGATTGGCCACCACAGCATCCCGAACTTAATCCCGTTGAGAATCTTTGGGATGTGCTGGAGAAGGCTTTGCGCAGCAGTTAGACACTACTTTTATCAATGCAAGATCTTGGTGAAAAATGTATGCAACACTTGGTGGAAATAAAACTTGTCACATTTCAGAGGCTTATCAAAACAATGCCACAGCAAATGCATGCTGTATTCAAAGCTAAAAGTATATTTATTGATATATAAGAAGAGGGATGGCAGGTTTTGATAGTGCAGTTTTCTTTTTTGTATCCAGCAGAGTAGCCGACTAGCCTTGCTGTGAGGTGTTCCTTGTATTCATCAGAGAACAGTTTTTCATTGATAATTCTTTTTTAAACATTTGTATACATAGTTTGCATATAATAGTCTTTCTGCACATTGTTTTACATAGTTTGTCATGCTATTATCTTCTTTTTTTTAGTAAAGTTTCTCCAGCTGGAGACAAAAGGACACAATTTAGTTTTTCTTTTTATTATAATGAATATATGCTGTGCAAAATGGCACATTTGATGACACATGGGGTAAATGTCATGACCAAAGTCATCTGCAGGAGTCCTTCTACGGAAATAAGCATATTTATTTGACCAGATTCCATTTAATTAAAGGGGAAAAAACGTTTTGGCACATTTGGTTAAATTGTGCCAAAATGCCAACTCTGCCTGGCACATTGCCCACTAAAACATTTGTGGAACAAATATGCTTCAACTGATTTTGTCCACATTTGCTGCAGTTATATGATCTATTATATCTTTTATAAGATGTTGATGAATACATTCTGAGGCTTCTCATTTCAAAAGGATTTTCATGATGTTTTGCAATGTTCATTTAAAAAAACAATAAAAAAATTAGCAATGCTCAAAACATTTTATTTTGTCTTTGTTTAATCACAAATGCAGATGCAATAATGGCTCCTCCGGAAAAATCTTAATTTATGTCTTACTTTTATACAAGTACCAAACGTTTGCATTTAGACTTTATAACTGTTTAGCTATACTTGATTTATTTGAGTTATGTAAAAGACGGAACAGGTTTAACCTGTTCTCAGGTCAATAAACCTGGTAAACCATGTCTTATTCCTCTTGCTCCTATTCAGCCTCTGAATTTCTACATCCCCAGTGTAAACCATTCCAGATCCATAGCTTAATAATGTGACCTAATGTCTCCTTGTGTTTGTATGTGATGAGGAACTAAGCTACAGCTGCTTCTCTAAAAGCATTAAAAAATACTAGCCAGAGTTGTACGGTACACCTCAGATTGTGCAAGCCACTGGCGGACAGCCTCAACCTTTCTCTATCTATCCAACTTTCACATGTGTAACAGGTGTTACTAGATGCAAGACAACAGCAGTCAAGTCTCAAACCATCTGTTTCACAGGTTGTTGGTGGTCTCCTTAACCTGCTTGTCTTTCAACTCCTTCACACGAAGCTCTTCTTTCCAGATTTTCTTAATCATCTCACTAAACATGCCTGAAAATTAGAATTACTTGTTTGATAAGAATGCATGTTTTAATTTTTACAAAAAAAAACACACTAGCAAACCATAAACAAAAGGCACTATGATATTACAGATTAATAGCATGAAATTAGACAGTGGTAAATTTAAACAAATTTACCACAAAAAATTGTATTATAGTGCACATCATAGCGCATCTTTAACAGTAACTTTGCTTAAGAAAATGTGAGAATAGATTCCTTTAGACAACAAAGGAGAATTGAGAATCAAAGTAAAACAGCACCTTCAGGCTCTGTTACAGAAATCAGCTGTTGTGATAAATCTTATCTTATTTGTACTCTGTTCCTCCATGTGTGCCTTTACACACTCTTTAACTTAATATCATTATTGTTTATGGTGTTTCATGTTTTACCCATGTTGTCAACATGACCTTAGTATTTACATACACGAATGAAAGTAGAAATAACAAACCAGTCAAGCAGAAAAGCCATAGGAAGGTGGCCAGGACCTAAGGTGAGGATATTTATAAAGCAAACCAGCTACAGTGTTGTGAAAAAGTATCTCCCCTGTAAAGTACTAATGTTTTAGGTTTCAAACCTTGGTGAACTTAAATCCTAGCAAAAATGGGACACGTATGGTTGTTTTTTAGCAGAACTTGTCCTTTCCAATGACACAAGTCTAAGCAGTCTGGACTTCTCTGTTGTTGATTTATGACCGGAAATGTCCAACAGCAGATCACGCGACAGAGTTTTGGAAGAAAAATATGTTTATTGTACTAAGGCTAGAGGCATCATAACTTGGTGAGTTTAAGTTCTAGCAAGATGAGAGAAATAAGATTGTTTTCAGCAGAACAAGGCCTGTTTATGAGTTATGGCTAAGTATGTCCAACAGATTTACTTAGCTTTTTTGTCAAACATAAAAGCTTGGGATCACAAAACAAATTTTAATATCAACCAAAAATAACTTGAGTAAATACAAAAGGTAGTTTAAAAATTAATATGTCCTTTATCTGGGTAAAAAGATATCCCTACCAACCTGGACATATGTGAAAAATGTATTTCTCCCAGACCTGTGGAATCAAGAAATTACTTTCTCTGTGAATGTCTGCGTGAATCCGGATCTCCGTCACTGCTTACCGTTCATCCTAACAGTGACAATAATATTGTCATTCAAAGGGTGGCGCCAAACACTCTAGAGTTAAAAGAAATCCTGAGTCACACAATAGGCAGAAGAAGAAAAACAACGATTGATTTTAAGAAATAGAGAGTGGTGAAATGTACTGTTTTCTCCACTTGGATAATGTATCTTTCAGGCATCCCAAGGTCACAAAAAGTGACTACTTTCCAAGGGAGAAACGCCTTTCTGTTTTCTTTTTAAATGTTTGTTTTACTATTACCCCTCTGTGGCTGCACTGAAAACTGTAGTTCTCAAGGACGTGTGCTTGTCAAGGTCTAAGCCGTGTGCCTTCACAGACACGTACAACCATGTCGAGATGTTTGTGTGTCCTGCTGCTGATCAGAAGATTTAGGAGTTATTCCATCTTGCTAATCAACAGTTCAATCTGTTCAAATGTCTCTAGAAAAAAATGCTTTTTTTATATAATTAATCTCCTTAAAGAAATATTAATAACATAGTTGTCGCTTTAAGATTAAATAAAAATATTTTTAACATCGGGTCAATAATTAAGTAACATAAAGTGAGCTCTAACTGGTGTAAACAAATTTGAACAAATACAATTTGCTCTCCTTTTGCTCCTGCGCTGAGCAACTATTTGTCTAGCTTCCTGATGAACATTTCCCCTTATTCCTCAATTACATTGATTGTTGTCTTGCTGGTGCTAAGACCCTGAATTCTCAACAGTACTCTATTAAATCCACCTTGTTGGATGGTGCGAGGACTTGATATCACTCATGTAAAAACTTTGTGCTGCAAGGCACCTGCACTCCGCTTTGTATCATGCTCTGGTATGCAGACCTCCTGTGTGTGGGATCACCGTTATCTATTTCACACAATCGCATCCCATGAGAACCAGCCTCCTTTCAGCCTCACACACACACACATACACCCTGTCTGAACTGTCTCTTGAACGATTCATATAAATAAAGAGATAGGGTGTCAAAACTTTGTAGTCTGCACTGCAAAGTGAGCTACCCTTGCATGTAAAACTGACTGTATCGTTCTTACCTCTGAGTTGACTTAATATTACCTAACACACCTAATAAAAGATAATTTAGAGAGGAGAGATCAGTAAAACTGTGGAGGGTAGTTTGGGGATGATGTCAGACTAAGTATGTCCAATACCATGTAAAGTGTTGGTAATTAATTAACCGTAATTGGACTATTGTTAACAAGCTTATAAGCTAAGTTGTTATTTGTGGTGGCATGTTTACAGTTGAGGAACAACCTGTGTTTTTTCAGAATCCCCTTTGGCAAGCTTTCGGCCACCTTTAAGCATGTCAAAGACGTCTTCTGCTCTGTTATCTGAGCATAGAATAAGCGCGATACCTATTCCTCTCTCATCGTCGACCTACACTTCAAACATGGCTTCCAGATTTTTCTATCATATCACAAATCCTTCTCTGCCAAAGCTGCATCCACACTCGCTCAATCAGGAGTTTGCCTAGACAGGTCTATTCTCGCCACTGGAATTTGTCATGACGCAAGCTACCTCTGATTCCTGTGGCTCAGTTGGCCTCGTTTCAGTTCTTCACGGTCTGTACCATCTCGGTTAAAAAGAGGGTCTCTCAAAAGGATAGTTCTCAATCTTTTCGTTGTCAGAGCCTTGCATGTGTACACATCATTATAGCTAAAAAATATACAGAACATAAATACCTTCAGTAACTCTAACAATATGCTGCTTTAAATCTTTAGCCTTATTATTTACCATAAATTAATTATTTACCTTAAATATTTACAACCCCAGTTTATCCTTGTCAGTCTTTCCCTTGAGTGCTTTTACCACGTCTATTTATTAAATTTGTAACCATCGCCTTCTATATTTTCTCCATACAATAAATTAAATGCAATGCAAATTATTTTAATTGTCTGTGACTTTACTTAGCTTATTATATTAAAACTAGTAAACCTTTGTATTAGCTCCCTCTACTGGGGGGGATGTACTTTTAAAAGCAACCTGTTTGCTCCATAGAATATCTAAATATTAATTTATGCATTCGAACATTTATACCAACCTTCTTCCTTTATTAACCAGGCGCTAAGGAACCTTTTACTGTTTTAATATACATCTTATCTACATCTTATCCTGTCTAATCGTGGAGCACACTTTCTTTCTGCATATTGGGTTGGCGCTGCATTGTTCAGTTTGAGACAATCGATTTACAGCACCTTCTCGGACTAAGTGTTTTCAAATTTAAGCATTAAATGCATTACTGCCGCAGCAAAATAACAAACTCTTACTAAAAAATCTATGTACAGTCAATATTAGTAAGTTAATTTCACGGACGTAGCCCTTACCTCCGGCGAATCCTGGCTGGCCATAACTTATCATAACTTCTTTCATTTCTGCCCGTCATGTTCCAGGTTTCTAATTCAGTCGCTCATACCCCATCTCGTCACATTTTCAGGTCTTCCGCCGTCTCTGTCCATCAGCCTACTTTTACCCTACTCCGATTATTCCTCTGTCCTTCCTCTTTCACAATCTGCCAAACACTGCTGTATCTCAGGTCTAGCTCTTTCTACTTTCAAACCTTAGGGTTAGGGTTAGGGCCTGGCAAAACTTTGAAAATTTTACCTTGCTAATAACACGTCATCGTACCTGGTTTATATTCAGTCCTAACTTTCATTACTCATTGTTTGAACACCATCGTTTTAAGCTCCCCTACAGCCGCAGCCTTTTAGCAGGCATCAATTTTCATCGAAAGATCATCTTTCTGAGCCCTCTCCGAGCCTTTTCACTATTTACGCATTATCTTCTCCTCAAAGGCATCTCAAAACATTGCATTCCGCAATGCGCATAATTCCCCAAGGTCGCTCCTTTATTTCTGGCCTTTTGGATGTGGCTAATTCTGCCCCTCTCTGCTAGATTCGGTTTCTTTCTCTCTCTCCTGCTGAACTGGAACGGTATATCTTTCTTCTATGATGACGTCGTCACGTCAGCAGATTCCATTCAGTTTTCACGGACGCAGCTCCGTCCTTGGGTTTTGGGGGATTTCTTCAGGGTGCATGGTTTGGTGGCATCTGGCCTCCTTTCTTTCCCCAATCCAAATCATCAGCTTCTTATGAAATAATCCCATCACTATTACATGCTGCGCCTGGGGCAATCAATGGAAAAGAAAATGCATAGCCGCTTTATGCGACAATGCAGCCGTAGTCCAAGTAATAAATAAAGGCCGCTCCTCTTCTAAGTCAATCATGCCCTTCATGCGCCGCATCACCTGGCAAGCTGTAAATTACAATTTTATCATTACTGCCCTCAATATTCCTGGTCATCATAACTCACTTACGATGCTCTTTCTCGTTCAAAATTCCAGGTCTTCTGTCTCTGCCCTTCAGCCAATGTTCATCCAACACAGTTACCACCTCAAGACCTGATACTAGACTAAACTCATCCCTCATTCCTTTACTCCAATCAGCCAATTATTATTGTAATTCAGGCTTGACTCCCTACACTCTCAGGTCTTATTTCTTTTCTTGCCCAACTTTTCAAAATTTGCGTCGATCATAATACTCCTCTTTACCCCGTTTGCATTCCTACCATCTTAGATTTTATTACTTATTACTTTGATGTCCGGCATTTCAAAATCCCTTATATTAAGAGTTTCTTAGCCGGCATAAAATAATTTTCTAAAGGCCACTTTTTGAACCCACTCCAAGCCTTTTCTCAAATCATCCATCAAACCTTTACTCAAAGGTCTAAAAAAATATATATATCATAGCATTCCTGAGCCAGATTCCAGGAGACCTATCACTCTTTCCCTCTGGCAGGAGGCTGCGGTCCATCCGGACCAAAACCTCACGCCACAAGAACAGTTTTTTCCCATCTGCCACCAGCCTGGTTAACAAAGCCCGGAAACCACCTTGACATTCTCCCTTTCCCCCACACCCCCCCTTTTTTGCTGACAGGACACTTGTAACCTGTAACTATGCGTTACATTAACGCTCAGCTTGGACTCCTGCTTTACTTGCACTGCCATACTTGCACAATGATCACCTGCACTGTTGTATTGCTCTTGCATCTTATACTGCTCTACATTTACTCTCACTCACTTAAAACTGTGCACATATATTTATATTATATTCTAGATATGTTTATACTGTTTAATTTGTACTGTATTGCACCGACTACGCCAAAACAAATTCCTTGTATGTCCAAAAACGTACTTGGCAATAAAGCTTTTCTGATTCTGATTCTGATTCTGAAAAGATCTCCTCCTAGTGCTCCGTTCAGGCCCTTCTTCATCCTACCTAAAATTTCTTCTCTCCAGCGCCTGGCTTTTAGCTTTTTATAGCTTCCTCAGAATAGGGGAATTTACTACCCCATCAAGCTCATTCGATCCTGCCAGAGACCTAACTATTTCTGATCTAAAGTTCTATCCCAATCATTTTAAAATGTATCTTAAACCTTACAAGGAAAAGGTCCTTGCTTCATCTTCATTGCTCATTTAAACGGTCCATTCTGACCTTTTCATGCCATGTTTAAATTCGCCATCAAACGCCACAAACTCTTTCCAACCTCCTTGCCACTCATCCTTACTCTGGAAGGAGTTCCCATGACTGCTTCTTGGTTCTTCAACCATCTGAGACTAATTTTAGTTCACCCACTAGGAGTTTCGACAGCTTCGCTCCAACAACTTGGCCGCTGGTTCTTCTCAGCGTTCTCTTTGTATGTCCATCCTGACCTCCTATCTGTCTTATTGGCACAACGATTTATCGGTTCTTAGGTACGAACGCTCACACTTACTGGTGGTGGTCGGCCTTATCCAATCCTTTCCTCTAGCTAGATCAATTATTAATCTTCCTTTTCTATTCCTGGTTCTCACATCTAACCTCTTAAATCCACATGTTTTATTCTCCCCTTCCAATTCAATTACCACATTTCTAGACAGTTTTATTTTTTAGTTTTCAGACGCTCCTGGATCTTCGCCACTGGCAGGCATATCCAACCAAGCCTTGTCATGCTCCTCATTCAGCCTTTTCAGGCTCTTCTCCATCTATGCTATTGGCAAGCGTATTAAAATATGCCTTGGCAGGCATCGCAATCCAGCCTCTTTAGGCTCATCACTATCCATGCCATTGGTAGGCAATTCATTCAGCCGTTGGGCTCACTCACGCCATTGGCAGGCATTTCATTCAGCCGTCGGGCTCACACACGCCATTGGCAGGCGTTTCATTCAGCCGTGGGCTCACACACGCCATTGGCAGGTGTTTCCTTCAGTCGTGGGCTCACACACACCATTGGCAGGCGTTTCATTCAGCCGTGGGCTCACACATGCCATTGGCAGGCGTTTCATTTAGCCTTGTCAGGCTCACTCACACCATTGGCAGGCGTTTTCAAACATGCCTTGACAGGCATCTCAATCCTACACCTCGTCAGGCATTCATCTAGCTGCCTTGACGTCCGGTCAGGTGTTCCCCCATCTTCGTCTGACCTGTCATCAGCCATCCACGCCTCTTCAGTCATAACTCAGGTAAGCCCGTTTGAGACTAATCCATTAAAAATTTGGTCTGAGTTTTCATTCCCCGCTCATCTCAGATCATTCACAACTAATTTCCTTTTCCTTCAGTTCAGCCTCAGCCTGGCCTCGGCCCTTTTGGGGGAAGACATACCTAATTCAATTCAGTTTAATTCAGTTTATTTATATAGCGCCAATTCACAACACATGTTGTCTCAAGGCACTTCACAAAAGTCAGGTACATACATTCCAATTAATCCTAATCATTGAACAGTTCAGTCACATTCAGTTATTTATTCAAATTGGATAAAAAGTTTTTCTGTCTAAGGAAACCCAGCAAATTGCATCCAGTCAGTTACTTGCCGCCATGTCTCTACATGCTCATCCTCCTGGATGAGCATGTAGAGACAGTGGACAGTCACTGGCGTTGACTTTGCAGCAATCCCTCATACTGAGCATGCATGTAGTGACAGTGGAGAGGAAAAACTCCCTTTTAACGGGAAGAAACCTCCAGCAGAACCAGGCTCAGTGTGAGCGACCATTTGCCAAGACCGACTGGTCATTATCCTAAGATGTTTATTCAAACCCACTTCATCCTCAGCGTTTACGTCTTCCTCAGGGGTCCGAGCGCCAAAGAAATAATCTTTCATTAATAAATTCTTTAACCGTCTTCTTGTTGTTTCTCCATTATGTGAGTCTTTCCAGGTTGAAATGGAGTTTAAACAAAAATTCAACATGGAAGACTCACCACCCCGCCACGTCCAATCACTCCTCACTGGCTGCTCCAATCAACGGCAGGTCTGCACTCCCCCTCAGCCAATCATCTCCCAGGGCATCACTTTTAAAGACCCTCTGCATGGAAAATACCGCTCTTCTGCTAAGCTTCGACCCTCCTCCACCCCTTCTCCACCATAGGCTCTCAACTCCTTCCACATACCAAGGCCTACGCCACCACCGGGATCGGATCCCAGGGGGGAAGATGTACCTAATCATAATCCTAACATGTTTATCCCATCCCACGTCATCCTCAGCGTTTACGTCTTCCTCAGGGGTCTGAGCGCCAAAGAAATAATCTTTCATAAATAAATTCTTTAACCGTCTTCTTGTTGTTTCTCTGTTATGTGACTCTTTCCAGGTTGAATTGTAATATCAGATCATGCCCTGTATCATAAGTTCCTATCGATTCGTATTAAAAATATACACAGATGGCGTTTCAATACAACACTACTCCAGAATGCAGTTTTTTTGGAAAAACTGAGAAATTTTTAAAAATTAACTCAGAGACAGCGGCCTTGCCCCAAATACTTTGGGAAACAACCACATGCTTTATAAGGGGAGAGGCCTTGTCATTTGCCTCTCATCTGACAGCAACTAGGAGGCGCAGGGTTATGTAATTAGAAGATGAGATAAAAACTTTGGAATCTCATGTAATTAGAAGATGAGATACAAATGTTGGAATCTCATGTAATTAGAAGATGAGATACACAATTTGGAATCTCGCCTGAAACACAAGTTCTCTGATCAAAACCACTCAGCCCTCTCGGCTCTGACATTTGAACTGAACAATTTGTTGAAGGCTAAAGCTGAGTTTATAATTAATTGTATGAGACTTACATATTATGATCAGAGCAAAAGATCAAGTCAGCTCGTTCAGCATCAGCTGGTTGCTGGAAGTTAACATATGCATATCCCAGCGAACGGCGGGTGATCATATCTCTACACACTCTGATGGAGAGGATGGGTCCGGCCGGGCTGAACTTCTCGTAGAGCATGGCCTCGGTAACGTCTGGGTGCAGGTCCCCTACATAGAGGGAGGCCATGGGGTAGCTAGGCGCGCTGGGATTCATGTCGGGTGACGTTTGTGGTCAATCAATGAGCTTGATGGTGGTCAATCTAAATAGGCGTTTCCCTATTCTTTTTTTGCAAAAATCAAAAGAGAAGTGACACAAATATGTCAACTTCTAACAACGTGGGATATGTAGCTCGATTAGCAAAATGTCGGAGCGCGGCCTACCCGATATGGCTTAGATGTCACAATTTGAGAATTTTAGCTCCTTCAAAATCAAAGAGGGCGCTAAGCTATTGATACAATGAGACACAAACAGTATAAATTAATCTGCCAGGAAGAAAATGGAAAAAACTAACAGGCTATCATTAATTAGCCGCGCTCTCAACAATGACGTTAGTAACGTAGCTTGCTAACACCGTTTTAGTCGTTCTGTCTTTCATCCTTTTTCGAAGGCAGCGTCTTCTTCGCGTTGCTTGGTTGGCAAATCAAATCCTGCTTCACCGATTTTAGCTTTTCTTATAAAAATGTGTCTGCGGGTACTCACTAGCTTCTGGTTTGTTTCATAATAATAAAATGTGTGCCGAGGCTAGCTCCGGAGCACACCCTACACAGACGGATTACAAGAATGAAAGGAAGGACGGCAGAGGCTGTTTCCAGATTCCGGCGCTTGCACAAGTGGGCCCACAACCTGCACCACTGGGCCCACCACATGCAGGGGGAACCGCGAGGGACCGGTGCAAAGAGGATTGGGTGGCGGACGAAGGTAGAGACCTCAGCGGCCCGATCCCCGGATGCTTAGGCTGGCTCTAGGGAATGTCACCTCGCTGGGGGGGAAGGAGCCTGAGCTTGTGCGGGAGGTCGAGAGATATCGACTAGAAATAGTCGGGCTTGCCTCAAAGCACAGCATGGGCTCTGGAACCCATCTCCTTGAGAGGGGTTGGACTCTCTTCTACTCTGGAGTGGCCCACGGGGAGAGGCAGCAGGCTGGTGTGGGTTTTCTTGTTGCCCCCCAGCTCAGCCGTCTCGTGTTGGGGTTTACCCCAGTTGATGAGAGGGTCGTATCCATGCGCCTTCGGGTTGGGGAGAGGTCTCTGACTATCATTTCAGCCTACGGGCTGAGTTGTAGTGCAGAGTACCCGGCCTTCTTGGCGTCCCTGTCGGGGGTGCTGGATAGTGCCCCTCCCGGGGACTCCATTATTCTGCTGGGGGACTTCAACGCCCACGTGGGGAACGACAGTGACACCTGGAGAGGCGTGATCGGGAGGAATGGCCTCCCCGATCTGAATCCGAGTGGTGTTTTGTTATTGGACTTCTGTGCTAGTCACGGATTGTCCATAACGAACACCATGTTCAAACATAAGGGTGTCCATCAGTGCACTTGGCACCAGGACACCCTAGGCAGGAGGTCAATGATCGACTTTGTTGTCGTATCATCAGACCTCCGGCCGCATGTTTTGGACACGCGGGTGAAGAGAGGGGCTGAGCTGTCCACTGATCACCACCTGGTGGTGAGTTTGATCCGCTGGAGGAGGAGAAAGCCAGACAGAATTGGCAGGCCCAAGCGCATTGTGAGGGTCTGCCGGGAACGACTGGCGGAGCCCTCGGCCAGGGATGTATTCAACTCCCACCTCCGGGAGAGCTTCGACCAGATCCCGGGGGATATTGGATACATAGAGTCCGAGTGGACCATGTTCTCCGCATCTATTGTCGATGCTGCTGCCCGTAGCTGCGGCCGTAAGGTCTGCGGTGCCTGTCGCGGTGGCAATCCCAGAACCCGGTGGTGGACACCGGCAGTAAGGGATGCTGTCAAGCTGAAGAAGGAGTCCTATTGGCTGTGGTTGGCTTGTGGGACTCCTGAGGCGGCTGACGGGTACCGTGAGGTCAAGCGTGCTGCGGCCCGGGCTGTGGCAGAGGCAAAAACTCGGGCCTGGGAGGAGTTCAGTGAGGCCATGGAGAAGGACTACCGGTTGGCCTCGAAGCGATTCTGGCAAACCGTCCGGCGCCTCGGGAGGGGGAAGCAGTGCTTCGCCAACACTGTTTATAGTGGGGGCGGGAGACTGCTGACCTCGACTGAGGACATTATCGGGCGGTGGAAGGAGTACTTCGAGGATCTTCTCAATCCTGCCATCACGGAAACAGAGGCTGGTGACTCGGGGTTGATCTCTTTCATCACCCAGGCTGAAGTCACCGAGGTGGTTAAAAAGCTCCGCGGTGGCAAGGCTTCAGGGGTGAACGAGATCCGCCCTGAGTACCTCAAGTCTCTGGATGTTGTAGGGCTGTCATGGTTGACACGCCTCTTCAACATTGCGTGGCGGTCGGGGACAGTGCCTCTGGACTGGCAGACTGGGGTGGTGGTCCCCCTTCATAAGAAGGGGGACCGGAGGGTGTGTTCCAACTACAGGGGGATCACACTCCTCAGCCTCCCTGGTAAGGCCTACGCCAAGGTATTGGAGAGGAGAGTCCGACCGATAGTCGAACCTCGGCTTCAGGAGGAGCAGTGTGGTTTTCATCTCGGCCGTGGAACACTGGACCAGCTCTATACCCTCTACAGGGTGCTTGTGGGTTCATGGGAGTTTGCCCAACCGGTTCACATGTGTTTCGTGGACCTGGAGAAGGCATTCGACTGTGTCCTCGTGATGCCCTGTGGGGGGTGCTCCAGGAGTATGGAATCGGGGGCCCTTTATTTAGGGCGGAGCAGGAGTTTGGTCCGCATTGCCGGCACTAAGTCGGACCTGTTCCCAGTGCATGTTGGACTCCGGCAGGGCTGCCCTTTGTCACCGGTCCTGTTCATAACTTTTATGGACAGGACTTCTAGACGCAGCCAAGGGCCGGAGGGGGTATGGTTTGGGGACCAGTGGATTTTGTCTCTTCTTTTTGCGGATGACGTGGTCCTGCTGGCCCCCTCTAGCCAAGACCTACAGCATGCGCTGTGGCGGTTCGCAGCTGAGTTTGAAGCGGCTGGGATGAGGATCAGCTCCTCCAAGTCCGAGGCCATGGTACTCGACCGGAAAAGGGTGGCGTGTCCTCTTCAGGTTGGAGGGGAGTTCCTGCCTCAAGTGGAGGAGTTTAAGTATCTTGGGGTCTTGTTCATGAGTGAGGGAAGAATGGAGCGGGAGATCGACAGACGGATCGGTGCGGCTGCCACAGTAATGGGGGCGCTGTGCCGGTCCATTGTGGTGAAGAGAGAGCTGAGCCGAAAAGCAAAGCTCTCAATTTACCGGTCGGTCTACGTTCCTACCCTCACTTATGGCCATGAACTTTGGGTCATGACCGAAAGAACGAGATCCCGGATACAAGCGGCTGAAATGAGCTTCCTCCGTAGGGTGGCCGGGCACTCCCTTAGAGATAGGGTGAGGAGCTCGGCCATCCGGGAGGGGCTCGGAGTAGAGCCGCTGCTCCTCCACATTGAGAGGAGCTAATTGAGGTGGCTCAGGCATCTATACCGGATGCCTCCTGGACGCCTTCCTCGGGAGGTGTTCCAGGCACGTCCCACCGGGAGGAGGCCCACGGGACGGCCCAGGACACGCTGGAGGGACTATGTTTCTCGGCTGGCCTGGGAACGCCTTGGGCTCCCCCTGGAGGAACTGGAGGAGGTGTCTGGAGAGAGGGACGTCTGGGCGTCTCTGCTGAGTCTGCTGCCCCCGCGACCCGGTCCCGGATAAGCGGAAGACGACAAGTACGAGTACGAGAATCCTTTTCAACTGTCATTGCAGTCCGGACAACATCTGGACTGGTCACCTGTGACCCAAATGAGATAAATAGTACTTTTGCAAAATTTTATTCTCAGCAGATCCGGCTCCCGACTTACCTGTCCTTAAATCGTATCTGTCAGAACTTAAATTACCATCATTGACTGACAATGAGGCAGAAGTCCTCGAAACACCACTCACTCTTTTAGAACTCTTTGAGGCATTGAGCTCGATGCAAAAAGGGAAATCGCCAAGCCTTGATGAGCTTCCTCCAGAGTTGTTTTTAGAACTGTGGGATATCATAGGACCATTGCTTTTAAACTCCTTTAACCACGCTTTAGACACTGGCTCCTTCCATCGTGACCAAAAATCATCTCTCATATCAGTGCTGCTTAAGAAAGATAAATCACCGTTGGAATGCGGTAGTTACAGGCCGATATTACATATCACAATGGAATTTAAGCTTTTTGCCAAAGTGTTAGTCAGAAGATTGGAGCCATGTGTAGGTAAACTAATTCACTCTGATTAAACAGGCTTTTTAAAAGGGAGACTTGCATCAGATAATATTCGATGACTACTCCATATATTACATCTGTCAGAATCGGATGTGCACCCTGCAGCTTTATTGAGCTTGTGTGCGTTAAAAGCCTTCAATCGAATGGACGTATTTGTGGCAGATTTAGGGAAATTTCGGATTTGGGAAATCAGAATACTATACACTATTCCTTGTGTAGTTGTGCAAACAAATAACATGTCAAAAACATTCCCTCTGCAGCACGGAACTCGGCAAGGCTGTCCACTGTCCCCACTCCTCTTTGCTTTATCTCTTGAACCGCTAACCCAGGCGATTAGATTGGACCCGCACATCTCACCCATTAGTATACAAAGTACACAACACAAAGTTTGCTTATGCGGATGATGTACTGCTTTTTTTTAACAAAACTTTCGGAGTCTCTACCCCAAATACTCAAACTCTTCACACAGTTTAACCTATTTTCTGGTTATAAAATTAATTGGGATAAATCCCTCCTCATTCCTTTAATTGCCCCTGCAAAACAAGTGACCTTACCAGTTAATCAACATATTCACTGGCATTATTCTGCATTTAGATATCTAGGCAAAATTATAACTGAATTCTCAGATATATTATGGGCAAATTATGACAAGCTTAAAAAAGAGATTACATTGGACATTCAGAGGTGGTCGGATCTCAAGATGTCACTACGTGGCAGAATTGCAGTTCTGAAAATGAATATACTTGGTCGACTGAATTTTCTGTTTTCTATGATCCCTATGCCTCCACCACCTAATTACTTTGAGGAGCTACGGTCCTTGACCACTAAATTCATATGGAATGATAAAAGAGCTCGTATTCGCCTATGCACGTTGCAGCGACCAAAGCACTCTGGAGGTTTGGCAGTACCTGACTTTAAATTATACTACTGGTCATTTCAAATAAGGCAATGAACAGTTTGGTGCAAAGAAAATGTTGTCACACCCTGGCGTCAGATAGAGAAAGAGATGGTAAGACCGCATAGGTTGGAAAACATACTGTTCTGTGGGCTGAAATCTAGATCTGTGTGTGGAAAGTTTGGACCAATCATAGGTAACTCCTTGAAAATTTGGTTTGCTCTCCAGAAACATATGGGATGTAATGTAAAACTCTGTGACTGCTCTCCAGTTTGGTATAACTATAATTTATTACAGTACTCTGGTCCCTATTTTAATGTCAGTTGGGCTACTGGAGGCATTCACACTCTCCAAGATCTGTACGACAGAAATGGTTTGATTTCACTCCGAGACCTTAAAGACCGTTATTCTCTCCCTGGTTCTTGTATCTCTAGTTAAGATCTGGAATCTACCCTCTCATCCGTTGGACACTTGGTTTTCAACTCGAACACACTCTACTAGATTGGTGTCAGTATTCTACAATGAACTATTACTAAAAGGTGTTAAGCCCTTGGGAGTGATCAGTTCATGGAACCCTGAACTTGAGGGACAGGGTCATGATTTGGACTGGGACAATATCTGGACCAATATACCCATCTCATCAAGGAATCCAGCACATAACTTATTCATTATGTTTTTTCACAAATTTTATGCCACACCATATAGGCGCTTTATAATGCAACTGACGGACAATCCCAACTGCACAAAATGTGATCAGAACATTGTTGGCACATATTTTCATATTTTTTGGGAGTGTCCCTCTGTGTCTGGCCTCTGGTCCAGGGTGAATAGTTGCCTGGAAAGTATTTTAGGATTCCCCATTCCTGTGTGCTGTGTGTGGAGCTTGCGCTGTGTGGGTGTGGCTTCATCGGCTTCTCGGCCATGGAGTTCACCTGTGGGGGTGTGCCCCTGTGGGGGAGGGGATTTGTGGCGTTTGGGTTCGGGGGCATGTGTTCAATATCAGTGTCCTTGTTGGGGGTGGCCCTGTGGGGAGGTTCTTGTTGGGGTTCACTGGGGGTGGGAGACTCATGGGGTTGGGATCGGAGCTCATTGGGGGGTCAGGACTGCTCCGTCCTGGTGTGGCTCCGGTTGGCGGGCTGGTTCGAGCCATGTGGGCCCCTCTTTTGTACATAGCCCCCTCTCCGGAGGTGGGAGAGGAATGGGTTCGGGGCAGGGGGGCGGGAGCCGGACCGGGGTCACCCGGGTCTGGGCAGTGCCGGCGCTGTCTGCCTGTCTCTGCCCCAGGAGGGAAGAGGACCACCTCCTGGGTCCGGGGGCTGGTTGCTCCAAGGGGGTACCGGCGCCTGGACCTGGGAGTATAGAGTATGCATGGGGAGTGAGTGAGTGTATGACGTCCATTGTTGTTTGTCTTTATGTTGGGTGCGAGTGATTTTATGTGTATGCATGAGGGTGGGAGTGGGTGATTGTGACTGTGTGCCTGTTTTTTTGTTTTTTTTTTGTGACAGGTTGGGTCTTGGATTACACCCCCTCCTGGATCAGTTTAGGCCCCCCCATATTATGGGGGGCCTATTTCCTACCCGCCACACTACCTGCTGTTGGTTGGAGTCTCTGCCCACTGGTGTACTTGTGGTTCTTGGTGTCCGGGGCTGGGTGCTTTGGTGTGTGCTGGCTCACTCCCGGTGGCTGCTTGCTAGGGCCTGGCCCCTGGGCTCTGTCGGGCCTCTGCTTGGGGGGTGGTGTGTCCCGGGGTCTTGGGCCTCTGGGTCCATGGCTGGATCTGCTCGGGCACGGATGGCTGCCGGCGTGGCCTGTGGGCTAGTCGCTGCGGCTCCCTGGGGCTTCTGCACTGTCACTGCTGGGTGGTTCCCCTGGGACTCTCCACTGCTCTTCCCTGGGGGGTTGCGGTAGTCCCGGCGGTGGTTCCCCCGGGGTTCCTGTGCTTTGGGGGGCCTTTGGGTGTCTGTGGCTCGGATATCCACAGTGTCCGTCCAGGGACCATGGGGCAGGTCTGTGGATCCTCACACTCGCTATTGCATATTTTTGTGGAGAAACCTTGTATACAAAAGCCTGTCCACACTCAGACTCACAGGTGTTAAGCTTCAGGTGTTGACAGATACACATATGTTCTATATTGGGCTGCACCTCTCACTAAGTACATTTTACATTCATAAGTACAGTGTACTATTTTGTAAAAAAAAAAAAAAGAAAAAAACAGCTGCAGGTGTATAAGCAAGCAAGGTTAATCTTGTATTCTCTTCATCCTTCTTTCTCTCCTCCACTCTTTCCCTTTTGCCCCATCTCTCTCTTTTTTGAGCTTCTTTTTTCCTTTTCATTTCAGTCTCTGTGTCCGTAATAATTGAAATATTCCCAAAGAAGTTTATAATAAAGTTTATTTTCTAAATATCAAGCAGAGCTTTAAAGCATTAGCTGTGATGCTCCACTTGTGAAAGTAAATCTGTTGGGCAATTTCTTGGCACTCAGACAACAATTCTGAGCGCTACTCTGCCGGACGGGACGCGGTAAAAAAAAAAAAACAGTCATAGGTATAACAGGTTTAAAAAAAAAAAAAAAAAGGATTCCCCATTCCTATGCACCCCACCACTTCTGTTCAATGATGACTCCGGTCTTAGTGCCAATACCAGATTGATGCAGAAGAAGATCTTATTTGCAGGATTAACTGCTGCTAAAAAGACCATAATACATTCATGGTTTTCCCCGGATATTCTATCGGCAAAAGAATGTTACACCACTTTAGAGACATTGCTGTTTTAGAAAGGTCATTGGCTGTCATACATAAAGCGCGAGTATCTACTATGCAGGCCTGGAACGCTCTTATTACTTATCTCTCTGACATAACATTCTTTGATCGTATGTAAGACGAGTCCCCCCCCCCCCGCCTTCTACTTTTCCTTTTTTCTATCTATTTTTGTGTATTATGTATATGTGTATATGTTTTGTATATGTAGGTGTGTGAATGTCCTTAAAATTCTTTATTGGCAAGGCAGTGGCGCTATGTTTGTAATTTCATGTTCAAATGTTTCAATAAAAAAGTTTGTTACAGAAAAAATAAATAAATAAAAATAATTTTCTAAGTACTGTGTGACAGCAGTGGGACAGATGCATTTGACCATGACCATTTTTGTGCCATTTTGTGCCTGTCAAAACGAGATGCATGCTCTTTGCTATTTTGTTTTGAAGCAATGCATTTTTGCTTCCAGTGGAGACTGATTCCCTTTTCTCCTGGAATGATTTGCTTGCATTCTTGATCTCCCTTTTTCCTGTTTAGGTTTCTTAGCGCTTCTTATACAGATATCCATTTAAGAATGAAACGCATACAGCAAAATCTCCCATTGCCTTCACTGTTAATAATACATTCCAACTCTATAGGAAAAAGAGAATTGCCATTTTTTATTTGTATTCATGTACAGTATGAACTACAATCTCAGTTATCAATATTGAACATCATCCTCAGTGAAATTATTTGGACTCCGTACAAGCACTCTTTTTTTTGATTGTTTTTGTTTTGCATTTTGTTTTGTTTTTTTTTAACAACTTGGTGCACATGTAAAATTATGATCTGAAGTTTTTTTTTTTTTGCATTATGTTTTGAAAATATTTTTAGTGTAGAAATTTAGCCGTATGATGATTTTCCTCTCCAGAAAATGAGAGAAAATGTCACCACATACGATAACCCTCCCCATATATGGACAGCTGGCAGAATAACACACAAGAATTTTATCACCTTGGCTGGGGGTTTGCACAAAAAACAAACTCAGTCTGCTGGTATGTCGAGTCCAACATTTTGCTCGAAAATCTTCATTCTATTCCATCCCAGCAATAAAATATCTTTCTAGGTAAGTCATCCTGCCAAAACCAACTATCAATACACAGATATCCCATTCATTCTGAAAGACTCACAAGCGCCAAATATATATAAAAAATCTGAACCTTTTTTTTACTGTAGCCAGCATCAACATTGAATCATTAATCCACCAAAAGCATTGAAAAGGAACTGAGCCTTTGAAAAAAGGAAAAGAGTGAAAAGGGAAAGAATGGTTTACTCATTGTCCTTATTATTAGGAACACTACTCTTGTCATCCACAGTGAAGAGCTGTGGTGAGTATTTCCCGGTTCAGCCGCTATTACAGTTTTATCTGTCTGGAGTGCCTGCCAGTCAAAAACTGAAAATTTTGCATCTGTTTGTATAGTTAAATATTTATTGTAAAATCCACAAACATACAGTCATGCGGCTCAAAATTATTTATACCGTTGGCAGATTTAAAATTACTTTAATTCAACCAATGAGTCTGTTTCTGATATAAATTATACACATATCTGCCCAAAGGATAGTAAGACAATGTTCAAAAGGGCATATATTTTTGAAAAATAATTTTGTTCTTTAATTAAAAGAAAAATTGCCATCCTTCTCGCTAATAACTGCAAAAGCTTTTATTGTCATTGCAGAAATGAAACCTTTTATAACTGTTGACTAGCTTTTTACATGTCTCCACTGATGTTTTTGACTCTTTATGTTTGCAATAAGCTTAAAGTCTTTTAGCTTCTATTGGATCAGCTCAAAATGTTTATCACTTCCAGTGAGAAGAAACATGTTAGTCAAGATTATTTTAACAAATTCTAACTCTGCCAAGGGTATAAATACTTTTGAGCCTAACTGTACATTTTTGGAAACTTGCCAGAAAATAAAAAAAATTTAATCAATGGTGCTTCACATAAATGGTTTCTATCTATTCTGCAGTGATTTGTTTGAAAATATTAATAAAATTTACTTAATTTTTGTTTGTCAGTGCAATCAACTATGTGTCAAATTCCACCAAATCCGCCTGAAAACAGACATTTAATTAATCCCATTAGGTTAATAATTGGCCAACATTGCAATTCTGCGAGTGGAAAATTAAAATATGCCTATGCACAAGGACCAAAGCAAAAGGCATGTCTATCTCTTCGTTCCACATAAGGTCACTGTTTCCATGGCGACTGGCTGATGGCTAGTTTGCCTCCTTATTTCTTATCTATTTTTCTCCCCCATCATGTGTGCAATTTCTGTGTTTGAAGACCTTTCATGACCCCTGTTGATATGAACCCCCTCACGACTGCTCCCGTCTAGCCTCTACCCCAAACACTGCTCTTCCCTTTTCACTCCTATTATCCTCCTTCTTAAGCCTCCTTTTTTTCTAAGACTAAATGAAAACCGCAGCATGTAAATAGACAGGAGGAGAAACAATGTTTTGATGGTCTATAAATGATGCGACATCAAAGTGTCTGAGTCTTTCCTCTGCCAAAATGAGACTGAGCAGGGGTCGTGTCAATATCAAAGCCCTCTACCCTCTGTAAGATGTCAGGCACAAAGTCTCATGCTGTTTTCTTATCAGCTTTCCTCTATTAGTATGGAAATGAACTACTGATACAGATTGATGAGCTATAACACAACTTCTCTTAGTTTGTTGCAGGTTCCTAACTGCTTCACTGACTATGCTAGCCCTGTTCGTGTGACAGGGTCACACTACATTACAAAGCAGGCTCATTGCCTTTTTATCCAAACTAACAGATGGACTATCAGCGCCTGAGCTTGTGTGACCCTGGGGTGATGGCAAGGTGGCGTGACACCAAGTAGACGTAGATCATTACCAGGTTAACAGGGAGGCTGCAGAGCACAACCTTATGCTACCCTTAATTTTCCTAAGAAATATTTTGCCGGTGTGCGACACAGACAAAGCAAGACAAATGAGAAATGAGAATGGGTGAAGAACATGCTTAAGCTTGATGACACAGAGGCAATCAAACAAACAAGAAGAGTGAAAACAGGGCAAACGTTGACCGAGGAAATGGATAATTTTGAGATAAAGAAGAGAGGAGGAACAGAAGGAGAATGATTAAGGGTAAGAAGTCTAGAGAAATGTGTGGAGGGAGAGTGGGAGCAAGACCTTAATCTTAATTAAAGTGAAGGATGTATGGCTGATGTTTAGGAGCCACAGGGGAAATGCACATTTACTCATTTGGCAGCTTTGCTCTGCAGGCATGCTGGTTCCACAGTGATATAAACCAGAGCGGTGTCATTAAAAGATCTAATCTCATCCTGAGTGACAGCTGGAATATGATGGTTAGGAAAATAGCCATAAGTTGTTTTGTTTGATGTCTGGTAAGCTTCTTCAATTTTGGACACAGCAATGTCCTTCAACAAATTAACAGGTTAATGGAATCAGAAACATTTGAGCTTGAGGACAAAACCTGCAGTTGTTTTTACAAGCTGCATTTGATACAGTTCAGATTCATCTGTAATAAACCATTCTTTCCCTTGACCAATATTACACATAGAGAAAGAGAGAAAAAATGAGCTAAAAAGCTATCACAAATAGTTTTTTTTTTATTTAGCCACTAGACATTTTTAATAAATAACTTTTGTTTTTGTAAAGACCCTTTTCAAAGTTTCAAGCCATCCCTTTGCCAAACACTGACTAAGTGCTGTCAAGATCAACTGTCAAGTCAACGGCATTTATTTATTTTTATGTTTTGGTCCATGGTATTCCAGTTGTAGACTGGTAATATTGGATATGTAGTCAATCTTATGGTCAGATTTGGGTTTCTTGAACATTGTCTTTTGAACAAGCTTGAATCAGTAAAGGTTCCTGTGTGGCAGAGCTGTGTATGGTACTGAGCATAGGAGGGTGGTGGTAAGTGCTCTTATAGGTGTTGTAGTGGTTGTAGTGCTCCAGGGGGGGCAGCGGTATGTGCCTCTCCATAGCAGCAACACCTGCAAGCTCTTCTTCTACAGTAATGACCTCCATGGAGGAAGCAGGGCCATCAGGGTCCTGTTGGTTATGCTGCTTCCTCATCTTGTAGAAAATTACCAGTAGAACAGCAGCCATGAGTGTAATGGCTACGAAACAGCCAATGATAATCTTGGTGGTTTTCATCACCTCATCAAGACCATTGAGGGCTCCTTCTCCATCGACATCAAGAACTGGTATGGTGTATGTCCGCTCTGTGGTCCTTGTTGAAACAGGTATACCCTTTGTAGTTGAAGATGGTACCCAGCCAAATGGAGGGAGTGGTGTTTGGCTGTCATCCACGGGGGTCTCAATGGTCTCCACGGTGACTGTTGTAAAATAGGTAACTCCACTGTTTTCTACAGACGTGACATTAAGGACTGCAGAAGCAGTAATATTTCCAGCTGTGTTGCTAACCATACAGGTGTAAGTCCCGGTGTCCTGCATTGTTACACTGGTAAAATTTAGTGTCCCATCATTGAGTACAGACAACCGTACCTTATAAGCCCCATGTGTTATCAAAGAGCCATTTGGTGTGAGCCAGCTGATAGATGTCAATGAACTTGTACGACATTTAAGTTCAGCACCCATGCCCTCTGTCACATTCAAGTCGCTGGGTGGCTCTACAATAACAGGAACATCACACTGGAAGTAGCTGTGGTCCAGTTCTCCAATGTAACGACCTTTAAAGGCTGAAGGAGAATGACAACGAGCACAACAACTGGTATTGGCAGGCACTGTTTCCTTAAGCCACCAGCTGAGCCACAAAATATCACAGTTGCATTTCCAAGGGTTGTGGTGGAGGTGCACTCTTTCCAGATGATGCAATGGTGTAAAGAGGTCATGTGGCAGAAAGGTCAGATTGTTGTGAGCCAGGTTGAGTTCCACAAGTGACTGAAGATCATCAAATGAATTTCTCTCTATAGTCTGGATTTGGGCATGCATCATCCACAGCTTTTGAAGGTTCACTAAGCCTGTAAATGAGATGGGCTTAATGACAGCCAACTGGTTTCCTGACATTTCTAGCTCTTCGAGCCTAACCAAAGGTATGATGTTAGGGATCTCTTTCAGGTTGCACATTCCCAAGTTCAGATAGCGCAGGTTGGTCAAGTCCTTGAAAGCCCCATCAGAAATGTAAGAGAGACGCTTGAGCTCCCCTAGATCTAGCCTTCGAAGTGAAGGAACCCGATTGAAGGCATAAGATGGTATACTTTCAATGGGGTTGTTCCGTAGCCACAGTTCTTTAAGTTTGGACAAGTACTCAAATGCTCCATTGGGAATTGTCGTTAGTCGATTATCAAAGAGCTCTAATGTGTTAAGACTCGCCAGCCCATTAAAAGCACCAATTTCAATGCTGCGGATGTGATTCTTGCTCAGCTGCAGAATTTCCAGATGGCGTAGATGCTTGAAACTGTCCACCTTGATGACCTGAATTAGGTTATCCTGGAGGTTCAAGTAGCGAGTGTTGGTAGAAATGCCATCTGGGACATCCCGTAGACCACGGCGGGTGCATATGACTTTGCTGAACTGGTTGCTGCATGAGCAGACAGAAGGACAGGTCTGAGCACGAACTAGTCCAGCCACCACCAGTATCTGAAGAGCCAAAAGCAACACAAAAAGGGGGTTGGAAAGTGCCCCCTTCAGCCTACGACCTCTCATTGTCTGGCGTTGGAGGGAGTAGATCATTGTGTTCCGCATTCATAGTTCATCTAGTGTTAGCCTTCCCTGTAAAAAAACATAGAAAAGAAAGAGAGAAAATACTCAGTAATCAGTTAAGGTTGCCAAAAGAATGGTACTGGTGTATTCAAATAGAAAATACATTCAAATTTTGTTATTGATTTAATTAGGACAAATTATTTGGCTGTTTGAGCTCGATCAAATTACTTCTTCATGTGTTTTATTTGCTTAAGGATTTAAAAGTTATCCTAAAATGTACATTTGAAAATCAATAAAATTTTCACTTTTGTTGTTAAAATTGAACTAGTACTTTATCAAAACAATGTTTATAATATAGCATATTCAGTATTAATTTAAATAAAAAATATTAAATCATTATACATGAAAAAGTAAATATTGTTTATTTTTGCTCCAAATCCTCAAATGACTAGATTTTGTTCTTTATTTTAAGATATTTGATTTTTTTATCTAACAATTTCAATTCATATATCAAGGCACAGTATTAATAAAAAATCCATATTCTGCTGTTTTTGAATCAAACTGAATTAAGATTGATGAGTCGATTCAATCAATAGGTCCAGGAGTATGTGTGAAAATGCTTATGATAAAAATAAACCCAGGGAATCATACACGTAGACAACAGCCTGTGCTTCCCACTTACACTCTACAGTGCTGATGTGTTGCTGCAACTGCTTATTTTTTCTGCATTTAAAGATGACAACTTACAAATAAATCTACACATTCCCCATAACAAACATATATAAGTGCCAAAAGTGCAAAATGTGACAAGGCTCTGTCAAGATGCGCTGCTAAGTAATTAACACTCTGCAGTGCAGTATCTTTCTTGCCCAAGAGCAGGACACACTATATATCACAAAGTCAAAGCAATATTTTAAAAATAAACATGTACCGGGTCCTACTGGTTTTTTCTGTTATCTGTTAATCGTCTATTTCTGTCAGCCCACAAGCAGAGACAAAAACTGTATCATAACAGGTGTTTTTCTAAACTGTAAAAACTGTCAACTGAGGTGAAAATGCTCACCTCAGAGGATGAGAGGCAGACTTAATCAGAATAAATGAAACTAGATGCCTTGATTTTGCACCTACAAGGCTGCCACAATACTTGCGATGGAACAAGGCTGCAGATAGACAAGCCACTGCAGGGGAGTCAGATCGAATAAGACCTCCCACTGGCTGGAACTCATTTTGTCGGGCTGGAATTACAACAAACCCCTGCACTGCCACCAAAGAGAAGAAAATGTCAGACATGGCAAACACACTGACAGTGATTATCGGCTGCCAATACAACATATCAGTTTGCAAATCCACCGGAATGCGAAAACGATGTGCCTTGCAACCACTCCAAGAGTAATTTTAGCGTTGGCCACATGCCGTATTCATAATGCATTTAATGCCTCATTACATACAGAAATGGGATATATATCATAGAAGAAAGAAAAAAAATCCCTCCTTTGTTGTTGCAACACTGCATGGATTAATTTCCATCTAGCTGTGCTCAACATGTGTTCAAAGCCACTGCAAGTAGTAGCTGTTTACATCTAAAATCCTGCCAGTAAAATAAAAACACACCCACCCTCACTTTTCAGCTGCTGTTCCCGCAGCACAGGCTTTGTGTCTGTCAGTGCTGGGATTTGCCAAATTCGTTGGTTATAATAGGTATTTCAAAAAAGTACAAAGAAACACATGCTTCAATCAAGGTGAACAATGAGGCTGTTGGATCAAATAATTCAGGCCTTTTAAATCACAATCAGAATCATGCCACTGTTAAACTCTGAAGAGCACTGTTTCGTTTTCAACCAGCAAGATGTGCTAACTTGGACATTCAGACAGCACTGAAGCCAGCTTGGCACACAAACATGTAAATGTCCTCCTTTGAGAAACTGAGCAGTCTAACACATCAAAAGAAATAATCTGTTTCATGTTCTTATTGTATAAATATGGGATAAGGTATTTTAAATCTGTTCTGCAAAATTCCAACTTGTGAAAATAATAAATCCTTTAGGATAAAACAAAGAGCACAAAATGTTGCATTATGTATTACTTGCTTTGCAGTCACATTTTGATTTTGATATTTGTGCAAACTTGTTGTTTCCCTCAGGGTACTAAGGGGTTTTTGGAATCTTGTAAGTGCAACAGGATTAGACCAACCTTGTAACCAACATGAGGATTTGAATTTGCATTTGTAAAATCTGACAAAATTGTTTCCTGTTTAGAGGACAGAAATTCTCAAAAACTGAGGATATCATTGTCACTGAGCTCAATGAGTCCTTTCTACTACTTTATATATAGTGCATATTCTTACTCCTAAGATATATTTTTGTTTTATAATTAGTCCCTCTGTAATTAGGGCATTAGAAAAGATTCTAATGCAAGGAAAATAAATATGGTTGGGTTGATTAGACAATTGAAGATAATTT
Source organism: Girardinichthys multiradiatus (assembly GCF_021462225.1). Classification (NCBI taxonomy): domain Eukaryota; kingdom Metazoa; phylum Chordata; class Actinopteri; order Cyprinodontiformes; family Goodeidae; genus Girardinichthys; species Girardinichthys multiradiatus. The sequence goes on along the minus strand of NC_061797.1, from coordinate 45,279,582 downwards.
CCACTTAATCATATGAATATAAAAATAAAAGAGTGTGTTAAAAATTAAGCCGTATGGAATCTGGCAAGACCTACAATGAAAGAGAAAAAAATCGGTGGCTACTGAGAGGGCTGTCTGATGAGTTGAGTATCATCTTGCTAATTCGTTCAGCACATTACTGATTCATTACATTTGCATACGTTTGTTGCATGTCTGCTTTTCAACCTCGTTTGTGCTGATGTTGTAACCGCACAGGCCATCTGGGTCTTTGGAGAACTGGCTGCAGACAATGCACTCCACAGATATATGGCTAGATGACAAGTCTGGTGTATCAGTGTTTGAAATGATCATAAATCTTGACTGCTGTGAAAATGTTTGCACATACTGGGCATAGACCTACACAGGACAGGGATAGAATGCAGCAGGCCAACAATTTATTCTATTTTATCTTGTTACTAAGTCTAAAGCACACTGTTTTTATTGTCTTTCTTTTTTTTTTCTTTTTGTCAGTCTTTCTTTGTAAATATTGTGCATTCAGGAGTTATTAAATTACTTACAATTACTTACAAATTACAAAAAACATTTATTTCTTCTGCTATGTCTCTTGTTCGGCTAAAGACTAAAGCAATCCCTTTAACTAAACAGAGATCAATACATTGAGTAAAGCCAAATGCATATATATATATATAGATAGATAGATAGATAGATAGATAGACATGTATATATATATATATATACAAAATACAAAAACTTGCACTTGTTATGTAAATTATAATTTTCATGAGACACAAAATAACGGTAGCTGTAGTAAAAGTGATTCCAAAATATTATTTAAAATACCAAATAGCTCTTGAACACCCCTAAAATTTTTTTTTTCTGTCTTGTCTCTCTCTCATGATGACCAGGTTACATATCAAATATAACAGATAAAATATATTTTAAATCAGATTGTTTTGTATGATTTTGTTGATATAGCTTTCTTGTAATTGTCAAGTCATTTAGTTTCATTGCAGACATATTTTAACTAGTAGTAATAATGTTCTGAAGTTGTGTCTCTCAGCATACATGCAACCCACCCTGTTACTAAAACCTTTTTAGCCATTTAAAGAAAGAGAAAAAAAAGTCAGCTACATGACTCAGCAGAAAAAAGCATCATCAAACTAATTGCTCCTATGTAGCTGACATGGGTAGATTTAAGGTATATCCTCTCTTCTATTTTTAATATTTTTTCAATGTTTTCAGCCGTAATGGAGTGTGTAACTCTAAGCAACAAAACTCTTATTTACTCATATTATCAGAAAAAGATGTATTACAATCAAATAATTAATTTTTTTATTATATAGCCTAGATTGTTCTTGAGCAGCTAGCATAGCAGCTACCACAGCTAGCGTGTACTCTTGAGCAAAAACTCTAAAAAATAGCACTGATTTGCTACCCTGTTACTTGCAACCCGGTTACTTTAATCAGAGTAACAGGGTTGCATCTCCTTCAAAAACTATAATCTATAACAGACTAAAATATATGTTTAAAATGTTGCAATGATTGCATAATTGACTCAAATTGATAAAATCATGTTTCGAAAATTTTCAGTATTTTTATAAACATTTTATCTAAATTTTAATTGATTTCTACAGAATTAAGAGCTGTTAAAAAGAACAGGCTTTAATGTCGAAGACATGATGCAGATGGGGAAATGCCCTACTGTGACATTAGCTGCATGTGTTCTGCATCAGGAAATCTGCATTATGACTGCCAGAAAACCAGCTTTTAATCCCACTGATGACCACACATAGGGCCACATAGTTTCTCATCTTATAAATTCACGATTGTTACTATATATGATGTGATACTGTGATTCTGAGCATTTATTAGGTGAGGTTATGATATACAATCAAACGTAATGTGTCCTTTCAACCCTGCTATTTTGTGCAACCCTGCAGCTATAATTTCAACTCTGTTACCATGTCGGTTTTATTAAAATAATCTTAAATTAAGTTATCAGCTGACAAGGATATACTCTATTGTTCCTCGAATGGATTAAATAATTATATTAATGATGCATTTCAACAAATATTAAAAAATAAATCTTGAATTGATTTAAAAAACATGTAAAATTGAAAACCTGAGTAAGACAGATTTCAAAAGTTGCTTAAGTTAATATGAGTCAACTAATATCTGAAATGAAATTAGTGCTCAAATAAAATTTTACTTCCTTTATTTAGTTATATAGAATTTATTCAGAAATATAAAAAAAAAAAAAATTATAAAATAAATGGTCAGTTTTTCAAAAAGTTTGGTGCCAAAATTGTCATTTCCTTTTCCATTTTCTTATGTACTGTTGACATTTTATGTTCAGGGAAAAAGTAAAACTGAAAGGTAAATATTTTTATTGGACTGGGGCTAAAAAGGCTCAGTGTTACAGAAGGACAAACCTAATCTAATCTTATAAATTGCAACAAGTTTGAAATTACATTTTTATGATGTGAACATTAGCTGCTCTTTTAAGTTCTCAACAATAACCTTTTTTTTGATACAAAGATAATTTACACTCGAAACTCCAGAAGTTTGTGGCCCACATACAAATACAAAGCAGACGCATAAAGGGGAGAAAAATATAAGGTGAAGACATCAGCAACACTTTGAGGAGCCAACATTATGAACAGTCCAACACATTTTGTGACATGACATCTTGATCTGTTCATAAACTTGGTTTCTTCATACTTAAAGCGTTGCTTGAGTCCTGCCTGACCTTCTGTGGTAATTTAAACTTGACCACATGGCTCCTTTCACTCCATGTTGTCAATCAATTCTAGAAACGTAAATTTAACACAATATTATTTCAGAAGTGTTTGTGCATTTTTACATAATGTTGTCTCAGGTGTATGGGGGGATGGTACATTTTAAAATCTGTTACTGAGGCGAGATTATGACAAGCCACCATCAGAGACAATGGGACCGGCTGTTCTTCACTCTCCACCATGCAGTTCTTTTCTATCTTGGCCACAGTGCTGTAAAGGCCTTGGGTGTGTGGGAAATAAATCTACATCAAGAAGCTGCTGGGTGCTGCTGACTTATCAGCTATACCCTGAATCTTTTTACAGGGTCTGGCATTATTAAAGTCATTTGAATACAAAATAGTTTAACAAACTAAAATAATTTTTTTCAAGCTCTTTTTGTTGTTAAAGGGTTGTTTATTGAAGCAAATTCTAAACTATGTCGTCCCTATAACCAGGGTAAGGTTGCTGAGACTGCTTGCCAGCTGTCACACGCAGAATTCTGTGTCATGTTTACATTGGTTGTCCTAATCACATCTGTTGTTTTTCTCTAGCCGTTTAATCCGGACGTCGGTTTTATCAGCCACTTAACTTTATTGTGTGGATTAGTTTGGTTGGCTGCTTTAAAAAACTAGATCCAAAATGCCATTTTACTTGATTTGCATTTTCTAAAAAGAGTGTTTGCTGGTTTTCTCTCTTCTCTGTGAAAAAGCACTGCTATAATTTATTCGAGTCTTGATAAAAACATGATGCTGAATTGATGCTCTAAAATCAATGTATGTAATGAAATGCTAGTTTATTTGGTGAAATGCCATGAAAAAAATATAAAAGATAAACTTAAAATTAATCATGCAAGTGAGAGCAGCTAAACACTATTTTTTTTCAAGACGATGACAGTAAAACGGTATCTGTACTAAACGGCACAGTGCCACTGCCTGATGTCAATACATAATAGATGTAGGTTCTTATCATCCTTTCTCCACAGATAATACATTTGTCAAAATTTGTAATTTTTTATTGAAAGACGATTTACACACTGCTTTAGATGTGGATTGTTTAAGAACAGCAACAGAAAAAAACATTTTAGCTATGTTATATAATTCTCTTGGCTTTTGATAGAAATAAAATTTTGCCTGAATGCCAAGGGTACTTTTGACAAAAAGGTTAAGAAAAAACCTTTCGATTGCATGAATAAGAGCACAGGAGCAATCCTAACTTGTTAAAGCTGAATGCGTTCACATTCATGCCCATGGTTTATATCTATTCTTAAAGCTGTCTTAATTTATTGTTTTTCTAAAGGGGCAAAAATTGTAAAGAAAAATATCTATATACAAATAGATTGTCTTGTGTTGACAGTAAATATGCTGGGAAGGTAATATAAACAGTGCATGTAAACTTGTGGAACAATACCATAACAGCATATTTTGCTAATTCAGTGTGCAGTACACATTTCACATTGACTTCATTTAATTTAGTTTCCGGATGCTTTATATATTTTGCTTGCAATGGACTGGCGACCTGTCCAGGATGTACCTTGCCTCCTGCCCATAGACTGCTGGAGATAGGCACCAGGTTCCCCATGACCCACTATGGAAGAAGTGCTAGAAAATGACTGACTGACTGACTTTGTGCAATTAAAATCTACAGAGCCCCCAACAAGATGCAATAAGTAAAAACACTGCATATAAAATCATTGTGTATGAGGCTTTTTGTAAATATAGTGTGGCTAATTTAATAACAGTCTTTTGTTCTACAGATTGTAGGTGAAACACAACAATCATATATTGTTTAATCAGTTTAAAAAACAAGAATGGGAAAAAATCCTACAGGGGTGGTACAGCTGACCCATTGCCCTGATCTAAACCCCCAGTGCATCCAGAAGAAGCAAAGGTTAAGCAATTGCTGCATTTACTGAAAGCATATTTTATTCAAAATGACTGTTTTTAGAAGACCAAGTTCATTTTCCTCAGATTTTAATGGAAGTCATTCAACTAAAAATGGACAGATTTGAGAGCAATCAATTTGCTATCTGGAATTACAGTCAGATAGACAATAACTGTCTGTTCCAACACCAATGGTGTAGACATTTTCATTTTAGCATCAGTTATCATGTCTAAAAATGGATCAAAGACTTTATTTTTATTCATTGTCTTGTGTCTGATGAGAACTGGGATACAATTATCAGCCAGCTGGCAACTATCCCATAGACATATGCAAAGGTGAAAGCTATTATTACACTTCAGTTTTCCTAGTATATGTAAAATGAATATGGAATTTCTATATATATATATTTTTCAAATAAAAAAAAATAAAATGATAAAAGCAGGGGCTTTAAAAATCTTATTTTTCTCATCAAAAATAATTCATCCAAGCTGTCTGCTTAATTTTGTTGTTTTGAAAATATTCACAGTGCTTTATGAAAATACTCTGAACTTTTTGCATTTTCACATTCTGTCACATTACAACTGAAAACTCCAACATAGTTTATTGAGGTTTCTTTTCCTAGGCCAACACAATGGAAGAAAAGGAAATACATAATAAATGGTTTGTAGCAGTCTTACAAATAAAAATCTAAAAAGTCTGGTGTGAATTTGCAGTCAACTCCATTTACTCTGATATACCTAAATAAAAATCATTGTAACCAAGTGCATTTACAAGTCACTTAACTCGTAATTGAGTTTGTTAGAGAACATTAGTGAACAAACATCATCATGAAGACTAAGGAACATTCCAGACAAATTTGGCATGAAGACATGGGGAAGTTTAAAACATGCTGAGCTGATAAAACAATCTTTGGGCATCTCATGGAGCTCTGTTTAATCTATTGTCTGAAAATGGACAGTATAGACACATCTGCAAACCCGCAAGGCATGGCCATCTACCTAACTAGGTAAGGTGATGTTCACTGAAAAGCAGAAAGCAGCCAAGAGCCCTAGTAACTCTGAAGGAGATTCACAGCTTAGGTTAGACAATCTTTTGACAGACACCTATTTGTATTGCAATCCACAAATCTGTCCTATATGGAAGAGTGGAAAGAAGAAAGGCATTATTGAAAGAAAGCCATAACAACCTGTCATATAAGTCATGTTAACAGTTTGTACACAGCTTTAGAATAAAACAAAAAACAACAACAAAGTCAGACATTTATTTCCATTCATGAAAAGTTTTTTTTTTCATGGTAAATAAGAAAAGCAAATGCATTATGAAATGAAGGTACCATTAGATCAAACAAGACAGCTATAATTTTATTTTATTTTTTTTGTCATCATTAGTTTCCATAGACAAGTACAGAAGCGAGATAGAGCAGGAGGGTAAAGAGACACGTTTCAAGAGTTAATTTAATTCCTATTCATGTACCATCTTATGGTACCTCCATTATAATAATTGCAGAGGCTAAATAATCTGCAGGGACCTCAATGTTCAAATGCACTTTGCAAAGGCTCTGCAAAGGGATTAAGACAGGATGCCCTGGGTGGCAGACTGACTGAATGTGAGGGCACTCTTAGTATTCTTGTCACTTGTCTAGCTCACCAATCTGCTCCCATGACTGAGCTTCAAAACGAGATGTGCAGGATTGGCAAACTGTAAGTGGAAGGGCATCACAGTGGAGTTGAGGCTGATTAAACTAAATGAAAACATGGCACAGTGCAGTATGTCAGTATGACTCAGCCAGTAGTAAAAATCTTGTTAAATGGTTGCATATATACTGTATAAACTAACACTTTTACTGTAAAACAATTTGTTTAAAGTGAACAGTAAACTGAGGAACACAGCACATAACTTCAATTGAAGATAATAATTCACACTTGCTTTACTTGAAAGATGGATTTCAAATGTTTCCCTAGATTACTTAGATAGATCTCAGCAATGTTTTGTATTTAATTTTATGATTAACCAATAAAACCTGACTCTTTGTTGAAATGTAAATACCATGATGAAATTGATTTCTTTTCACAAGTTGTAGAAAGTAGGGATCGTGTTTTAATAATTTAACACAGCAAAAATGTATTATTTCACAACTGGGGATGAAAACTAAATTAACAAAAATTCTGCCACTCTGTGGCGTTACAGTAAAAAAACATAGCAATGCTGTTCAAAAGCCAAGATGCTGGTTTCCAGTGTTAGTACCGGGGGACAAAACTGTGCTGCATTAAATATGACAAAATACCACTGTAGCTTCAATGGCCAGACTTGGCAGGATGCTACTCAATCCAAAATGCGGAGTGCTTGAAGGGATTAGTTTACTGAAGTGTCCTCAGTTCAGTCACAGCTATTTGCCAATCCATTCCAGCCATTCTAGTTTTTAAATTGACTGAAAGCAGAAGTTGCAGGCAGCAGCTTTTTATGGAGCTTTTGTGCTCACACTTGGGGTGACAGGATTCTGACAACAAATGACAACATACATTGTGCAGTCATTTGTTTTTGTTTCGTTTTTTTGGTTTAAGATTGCTTCCTACAGGAAAGACTGTTGCCTCTCATGAAATATTTTCCCTAGATTCTCCCTGTTTATTGTTAGGTGATAAATCATTCACATGTCTTCAAGTGGTGCAATGCCGAGACCAGATGGTATGAGGAAAATTTCTTTTTTTGATACAGCAGGTTGAGTCAGGATGGGATGTCTGAAACAGTCAACAGCACATGCAATAACATGGTGATGTGTGATGAATCAGATGTTATATTTCAGTTTAAATTTTGACCTCAAAAAATCACTTTTTTTGTTGTTGACAAGAAATAGTATAATTCAAATGTTTTTGACATATTCTGCTTTGCTAGTATGTTTTTACTTTGGTCTTTTAACACAGAAAATGGAAAATGTTTCCAAACACATTGAGCATTGATGTTAAATAATTCTGCTTTTATTTTTGACTAAATTACTTCTTATTATTGGTTTCCATAAACAGGCAGCCCTAAATATTTACCTTTGTCTTACAATCAATAGTTAAAGCATTGTATAATTCCATATATGTTCAGTAATTTTCATCTTGTTGCCATGTAAAAAAGATTTTCTCAGCTGGGCATTAAGATACCCTAAAAGTAGGTAAATCCCTATATTTTGTGAAAGAAAAAAATATATATTTTGTTTAATATTTATACAAGTATTTACAAATGTGAAATCATTAAATAAAAAATTTATTTATTATATGTCCTGTATTTAAGTCAAACTTTAGGAGAGAAAGGACATCAACTTAATTAACTTATAAGTTTAAGCTCCTCATATGCCTTACTTTACACCATACTGGTGCTGGCAAAAGTTAAATTATTTTGTTTGTTTGCTAACCTGAAAGGTTTTCTTAAATTTCTAACTAAACACAAGTTCAGAGGGAAAAATATAGATATCCATTCCCCACTTTCCTTAGTTGTGACATTTATCATCACTGTGAAGCATCAATACATATCGTTTAACATAACCTTTGAAAACACTCCAGGGTGGTGTGGTGGTTAGCACCACCACTTTGCTTTGCAGCAAGAAAGGAAAGTCCTCGGTTCAACTCGGGTTCTCTTGGGTACTTCATAATACAAAAATATGACTGTCAGGTTAACTGGTCACTCTAAAGTGCCCTTAGTTTGTGTACCCATACGTTGTTTGTCCCGTGTGTATTCGTGTATGTATACCCTGTGATGGACTGATGACCTGTCCAGGGTGTACCTGCCTTTTACCCAATGACCGCTGGAGACAGGCACCAACCAAAAAGATGATGATGATGCTCTGATTCAACATGGGTAAATAATGTTAGTGCTGAGAATTCTAGTCGGTCTTAAATCTGTATTCACTGTGAGGCCAGGCTGCAGCACTAATTATGTTTAGAGTTTTACAAAATGCCCAAGATGAAAGCTATAAGGCAGCACTGCTGTCGTACAGATAATGGCTTTTTCTCAAATGAATTGGCCTCTACAGCATAGTCTAAAAAGCATGTTGCAAGTAATCAGACAGATTCCACAAAGAGTATACTGTGTGCACTTGTGACAAGACATCTATTTTGGCAAATTAAAGAATAAGATAATGTATTAAATAATGCATTTAAAAATAAACTGAAGTCACAAAATGCTAGAATAGTACATAGTTATAGATTCTTCGATGCTATTCTTTAGTGTGAGAACACATAGAAGTAGACATGAGTTTGTAAGCCATTCTTATTGCATTAAATTAGTAAACAAATGGTTAAGCAGTTTTCTGTTGTATCGGCAACCAATAAAATAACTTCCAAAAGTTCACAGCAGGTTTTTCAGAACTTTTCTTAGGTCAGAGCTTTAAAGTCATTCGTCTGTCTGTCATCTTTTTCAATGATTTAACAGAGGAAGAAACCCAGATACCTCTTACTTGGACCACTCCCCAGCCCTGCATTGGGGATTCTGAGACCGTCCCAAGCCAGACAGAATGTTCCTTCGGTAAGTTCTAAATCTTACTGGGATCTTCTCCTAGTGGTATATTCTCAAAATATCTCCAAATAGATTTGCCCTGGAGGAGTCCTGATCAGTTGACTGAACCACCTTAACTGAACAGAGAGCTCCACTCAGATTATAGGGTTCATTACTTTCGCTTTAAGACAGAGCCTGACCACCCTATGGAGGAAGCTCATTACATCTTGTTCATGTGCATAATTTTATCTTTTTGCTCATGATTTAAATCTAGTGGCTGATGGGTGAGTGCCAAAATGCACATGAACCAATAAATTGAGATTCTGCTTTCTTTTAATGGCGAAAAATCACTTAGATAATGCTCTTACTGCTACCACGCCTGAGATGATTATTCACCTCTTATTTCATCTTGCCATAACTTGTGAACATGTTCCTGCAGGACCTCCAACAAAATACCTCAAAGGACTCTTTTGGTCTGTAGATGCACAAATTTAAAGGAGACATGACTATTTAAGTCCCATAACACTGTTCTATCACCTCTGTTAAAGTGAAGCTACTTTTTTACAACTCTTTGTTCAAATTTAAATCACCAACGTCTTGCTTAAATTTCATTACATAACAATCATGTTCTCTTACTGATGGAAAACTATCCATGCAGGAAAACCATATCTTAATACTAACCATGTTAATATTATCTCTCCAAAAGCAGAATTTAATCATTCTCTGGCCTGCTTAGAATACACCTAGAAGTAGGTCTTTACATTTTTTGTTGTATTGTAAGTCTTGATTATACCGAAATGAAGATAATTGCATTATAAGACTTGTGCTAGTTTGATTTTTTTTAACCACATTTGTTGAATCTGCCACATTAATGGGTTCAAATAGCTTAGAGTGTTTTTGAGATGACTTTCAAGACTAAACACAGGTAGATCATGTGCAAAGTTACATGTTGATGAGGATGGTCTCCAGCCATGCAAAGGACTATGCAACGCCACAATACCACTGAAAATGCAAATTGTGAGAGCATGGAGAAAACATGTTCTGACATTACTCAAATCACCTGCTATATGGAATCTCTTTGGATATCACAACAGGAAGCAAACTATGGAGTTAGATAACATATTAACAGCAACCACACTACACAGGGAGAAAACAAAATATGGGTCTCTAATCTGAAGACACCTCAAATTCTTAGCCCCAGCCGCAGCAACAAAAAGATAAAATAACATTTAAAACACATAACCTTTTCTCTCAGTGTCTGACATTAAACCAGACTTACCTTTTTCAGCTTTAGGTAAGTTAGGATTAAAAAAAATCTACTTGTTAAATGCTGCAATAATGAGAATTTTTATTATATTCTTCAAATTCAGAAGTTTACATATACTGAGGCCTTTAAATAATTTAGGAAAGATTAGATGATAATCATGGCTTTGTAAGGTTTTAACTGGCTAATTCACAACATTTGAGTTCAACGTCTTTGGATATTTTTTTTAAAACCACATATCTACTTGCAGCAAAGCCACAAAAACACTGCTTCTTGCTTTGACTTGTCTTCCATGTGTACCATCATGGAAGAATCAAAAGAATTTATTTAAGATTTCAGGAAGTAAACTGGACCTCAACAAGTCTGAATCATGCTTGGGGTTACATTTCCAGATGTCTGACAGTGCCACGCTCATCAGTTAACTGCAAGTTAAAAAACAGCATGGGGATGTACAGCCATCATATTGTTCATGAAAGAGTAGGTTTCTGTGTTCCAGAGATGATTGTGTTTGGTGCAAAATGTGTGAGAAAAAAAAAACCAGAGCAGAGGCAAAATACCTTGTGAAGATGCTGGCTGAAACTGATGAGAGACTGTCATTATCCACAGTAAAGTTCTGTACCAACATGGAGAAATGTTATGTTCTGATAACTAAAATTGAAATGTTTGGTCATGTTGGCCATTATTATATTTGGACGGAAAAGGGGGAAGCTTGCAAGCCTAACAACACCTGAAGTTTGTGGGTGGTAGCATCAAGTTGTTAGGGTCTTTGGCTGCAAGAGGGAATGGTGGACTTCTCAAGATAGATAAGTGTAAACATTGAAGCTGCATCTTAATACATATTAAGACATCAGCCAGGAGGTTTAAGCTTGGGAAGCAGTGGGTCTGACAAATGGATAATAATCCCAAACATACAGCCAAACATGTTACAAAGTGGCTTAAGTACAAGAAAGTCAACATTTTGGAGTGGTCATCACAAAGCCACGATCTGTGTCCCATAGAACATTTTTCAGTATACCTAAAAAGGTGTGTGCAAACAAGATGGCCTCTACACCTGACTTGCATCAGTTCTGTCAGGAGAAATATGCAAAGAATCAGCTACTCGTTGTGGGAGGTTTATGTAAGAATAACCAAAATGTTTGGTCATGCAGTATAAAGGCAATGCTACAAAATATTCTGGTTTACACACATTTTTCTGGTATTTAACCAACATAAACATTTTTCATCTGGTTTAATGTCAGACAATATCAAAACAATTATGTGTCTTTTTACATAGTTTATGTATATGGTTTTTTCTTCACCGTACTTTCAAACTATTTTTGAGACTAGCCACATGTTAAAGAAATCCCACCTTCTTATTTTTAGCTCCTCTCAACTTTGAATCATGCTGCATTGACTGTATCTGTTATATTTCTTAGCGTTAACTTGACATTAATAATCAAAGGTCATATATTTAGGTTCAGAATTAAAATACAAAATACAACTCAGTTGGTGTTTTACTTAGTTTTTTATATCATAACAGAGAAATCATTTTGTTGTTGTTTTTAACAACTTCTGAAACAGATCACAAAAAATTATTTTCTCTTTGTAATTGAATACATCATCCAGCAACAATCATTTATCAACGATTCGATATGGTTCAATGCTTCTTTGTACTCCGTAAAAGAGCAATATTTCTCAATTTCTATCAAACACTGAGGCAAAGACTAATAATGGGGATTAATAAACACCATAAAATGACGAATAAATAGAACAGATGCCTGCCTTCATTGGTTAAGTATGCTGCTTGAATAAAGTATAAAAATATGAGTCTCCAATCGATCCTCATAGAGAAACTGTATTTTCTCTTTGCTCTTTCTGGGGAGATAAGGGTGGTGGGTCATCTTCACAGAGTGTGCCCCTGGAGCTTGTGGTGAGTCTGTGGAGAATTGCTGACTTGCTCAAGGGCAGGACAAAAGCTGCTTGCTCGTTACAAGTTCTCATCTTTCGTGGTTACAACTGCAAAGCCTTTTAAAATCTTCCAGTCAGAATATTTTCTAAAGAAATTTTCAACACAAGACCTGCCGTTAGACATTTATTTGAAATGAAATTAGGAGCACCTTTTGAATATGTCCTATTATACAGATAGCTTATTCACCCGGGCCTCTATATTGAACAAGAGAATAATGGGTACGTCTCACTATTTCAATTTAAGTATATACCTGTCATGTGCCTCGTATTCTCTGATGGTTAACCGCCAGCCACAGGTACCTATTACTATCTTTGAGCTGCAAAGGTTTACCCTGAACAATGTTTTTCATGTGATATATGTTGTCATTGGTATGTGCAGAATTATTGAACACAATACTCCAATCATTTAACAACTATTCTCTTCTATTGCAGCAATTTACAGCTTGAAATTGAATTCCCTTTGACCAGATTACTATAATTATCCACCTCACAATGAAGGGTGAGCAAAGGCTTAAGGTCTGTTTAAAAATAACCACCATCCAATAAATTTGGACCTAATAAATGTAAGCTGAAGAGCAGACGTTTTCTCAGTGGAGTGATTTTGATTTTTTTCTCTACTTTTACCCCCCACCCCTATCTGCTCTCTCTGATTATCTGATTCGATTAATCAGCAATGAATGAATGGTGCTTAGTGGGAAATTGTTATAAAATCAATCAAAAATCAGAAGTAAATGTAAGTGGAAGCATAATTTCCCAAAAGCTGTACACACATTTTGCATAAAGGTCCAATTTTATCAAGAGGATGACAAATCACCAGCATTTGCTGTAGTATTGTTCTTCTAGTGCACATATTTTGTTGTATTTTTGCAGCATGAGCATAACCTAAATGATAATTAACACTTATTTTGATAGTACAAGACATATTGAATTTTATCATATAGTGAGCCAGCTGGTGAACAGACTAGCTGTGCTTGTGCTGCACAAAGGATTTTGTTAGTTTTCTAATAGCTGATTGCTTATGTGTATCCAGTGTTGACAGCACAGAGTAGGTAGTCAATTTTTTCTGTCATTATTTGTTCATGACAAGAGGTCTCAGCTGGCTGGCTAATACATTGTGGTAGTGTTCATATTTCCCATTAAAATGTGTTTTTTGTCTGTTTTTGTTATACAGTCCTGACCAAATTTATCAGCGCCCCAGGTAAAGATTTGTAAAAAGCCTTTAACTGAATCAATTTTTTCTTGCAAGCAGCATAGTCTCACAAATAAAATCTTAGAAGAGTCTAACGTTTCATTTCAGCACATTTGTAAAGAGGCAGAGAAAAAGTAATGTCATTTACAAAATCAGTGGTGGTACAATTATCAGCATTTCTAGTAAATCTTTTAAGAACTTTCATTTGCCAAGTGTTGTACTTAGTCTCCTACAACATTTCTGATTATTGGAGCAGAAATAGGCTCACAGCATCACAGATCCTTGACCATGCTTCTGTAGGATCTCTGCTCCTCCCCTTCTGGTTGGTTCTGGCCGCTCATTGTCTGCAGCTGCAACGCATTCTCCTAATGAGCTCATGGGCTTCTTAAGGTAGCTGCTGATACAGGCCTTTGCTGGAACATAACCTCAGTTATGTGGACTCCTGTCTGCCTGCCTATCCGTCTGCCTGCCTGCCTGCCTGCCTGCCTGCCTGCCTGCCTGCCTGCCTGCCTGCCTGCCTGCCTGCCTGCCTGCCTGTTGACCTGCCTATCAGCCTATCAGCCTACCTGCCTGCCAACATCTGGTAATACTCCCTCCTAAGGACTGCACTGTAAATATTCTCATCACCAGTACTCTCTCTCCTTGGATTCCTATGTTTACCTCCTCCTCCTCTGGCTTCTGGACAACTCCAACATGTTGAAGAACAATTCAGATGATGAACAGACTTCCTTAAAGGAACGCCTACAATCTACTGAAACCATGCTTCAACAGCTACTGCAACAACAAAGGACTACGGATTCTCATCTCACGGAACTTGGTGGTATGGTTCATGCTTTAAGCGAAATCCTAACCAAACTCTCACCTGCCTCTTCCAATCTTCCAGTTCGTTTAGAGAATCCTCAGCCACCCACAATTCTATCTTCTGGGATCCGAGAGCCTGACTTCCGTCCGTCTGAACTGTTTGATGGTAATCCTAATAACTTTTGTGGTTTTTCTCTCCAGTGTGAATTCGCATTTAGTCGTTCCCCCTCCCTTTTCCCTACTGCTGCCTCCAAGATTACTTATATTGTTACCTCGCTAAAGGGATCGGCTCTGCGCTGGGCGCACGCCTATTTGGCATCTAACCCTGTTGAGTCTCTTAGTTATGCTATTTTTTTCAGTCACTTCAAGAGAGTCTTCGATCAACCACTCCAGCAGGAGGCAGCGGCTAAGAAGATACTCACCCTCAAACAGGGAAGGAGAGTGTTGGCGGAGTTCGCCATCGACTTCCGGGTGGCAGCGCAGGAGGTGGGTTGGGATGAAGCGGCACTCAAGGGTATTTTTGTTAATTCCCTTGCAGATCAAGTAAAGGACCAGTTGGTTTTGAGAGATGAACCCGAAAGACTGGATGAATTAATCAACCTATCGATCCGCATTGACAACCGTCTAAGAGAGAGACAAACAGAAAGGAACTACAATTCACAGTGGCAGCACTCTCTGGCGCCTCGAACCACTTTCCTCGACGCACCCACTTCCTCTTCAGAGGGATCTGCGGAACCGGAGCCGATGCAGATTGGTCACACTCGACTCTCCCCAGAGGAACGACAACGTCGCTTTGAGGGTGGTCTTTGCCTATATTGTGGACGAGGAGGACATTTTATCACAAAATGCCCCAAGAAGGGAAAAGAGAGGGCTCATCAATAGGTCAGGGGACTTTGGTGAGCATATCCCATTCTTCCCCTGTCTCTCGTCTGTGTTTTCCGGTCACTATTATTGTTGGCCAAGAGAAGTTTCCTGTTGACGCTTTTATTGATTCTGGTGCTGAACAGAATCTTATCTCCTCGGATCTGGTTGATAAACTTCAAAAACCCTCTCAGCCTCTCAACCATTCACTTTCTGTCACTGGCATCACTGGTCAAACCATGTCTCAAGTGAGATTTAAAGTGCCTCAGCTTCACATCATCACCTCTGGTAACCATCATGAATGGGGTGAGTTCTTTGTTGTCTCTTCCATCTCTCCACAATTAGTTTTGGGGTTTCCCTGGTTGCAGAAACATAATCCCGCTATTAATTGGGTGGAGGGCAGAGTAGAGAGATGGAGTAATCTCTGTCTCCAGAACTGCTTAAGAACTGCTGTCTCTCACTCTATCAAAAACCTCAAACCTTCTGAGCCTGTTGATCTGTCCAAAGTTCCACCTGAATACCACAATCTCGCACCTGTGTTTAGCAAACAAGGGGCTCTTTCTTTACCTCTGCATCGCCCCTATGACTGCCCTATTGATCTCCTCCCAGGCGCTCCGCTACCATCCAGCAGACTCTTTAATCTCGCCGGACCCGAGAGAAAGGTCATGAAAGAGTACATTGAGGATTCTTTAGCATCTAGGATCATTCGTCCATCTACCTCCCCTGTTGGTGCCGGATTCTTCTTCGTGGGTAAGAAGGACGGCACATTAAGACCTTGTATTGATTATAGAGGATTGAATCAAATCAGTATTAAAAATAAATACCCACTACCACTTATTGATTCCATACATGAACAATTACATTCTGCCAAGATCTTCACTAAACTCGACCTGCGCAATGCTTACCATTTGGTCCGGATCCAAGAGGGTGATGAGTGGAAAACGGCTTTCAAAACCCCCCTG
Organism: Girardinichthys multiradiatus; assembly: GCF_021462225.1. NCBI lineage: Eukaryota > Metazoa > Chordata > Actinopteri > Cyprinodontiformes > Goodeidae > Girardinichthys > Girardinichthys multiradiatus. The sequence continues at coordinate 45,263,448 of NC_061797.1, read as the reverse complement.
GGACATTTTGAATATTTGGTTATGCCTTTCGGGTTGACTAATGCACCCGCTGTTTTCCAGGCTCTTATTAATGATGTTCTTCGTGACTTTCTCAACCTCTTTGTTTTCGTTTATCTGGATGACATTTTGATTTTTTCCCAGGACATAGAACAACATCGCCAGCATGTCAGAACAGTTCTCCAGAGGCTTTTTGAGAATCAACTCTTTGTTAAAGCCGAAAAGTGCAAATTCAGTGTCACATCTGTGTCTTTTTTGGGTTTTATTTTTGAGGCAGGCAGGTACAGAACTGATCCCGAGAAAACCAAGGCAGTGGCAGAGTGGTCTACTCCAACTGATCGCAGGCAACTTCAAAGGTTCTTGGGATTTGCAAATTTTTATAGGAGGTTTATAAGGAACTACAGTAAGGTAACTGCACCTCTCACTCAACTCACCTCCTCTCTGAAAACGTTCCATTGGACTCCTGAGGCAGAAAGGGCATTTGGTGAGTTAAAGACTATTTTCTTCAGCACCCATATTGACCCATCCTGATCCATGTGCACAATTTATTGCAGAGGTTGATGCTTCTGACATTGGAGTAGGGGCTATTCTATCTCAACGGTCTTCTCTGGATGATAAAGTACATCCATGTGCCTATTTTTCTCGTCGCTTGTCTCCAGCAGAGCAAAATTATGATGTGGGCAACCGTGAACTTTTAGCCATCAAGTTGGCGCTTGAGGAATGGCGGCATTGGTTAGAGGGTACTGAAGTCCCTTTTCTCATTTGGACTGATCAAGAGAACCTCTCCTACATTCAAAATGCCAAGAGACTTTTTTTTGCTCGTTTTCATTTTTCTATCTCCTACAGACCCGGTTCCAAGAACATTAAGCCTGACGCTCTCTCTCGCCAGTTCTCTCATTCTGACCAACTCAAGACTGAAGCTTCCATCTTACCGGATTATTGTATTGTGGGCGCCCTCACCTGGGCCATTGAAAAGGACATCAGGGAGGCACAGAGGTCCGAACCTGACCCAGGTACTGGCCCAGTGGGCAAGCTGTTCGTTCCCAACTCTGTCGTCAATAAATTTCTGGATTGGGTGCACAACAATAAACTGACTTGTCATCCTGGGGTGACTCGTATGATCACATTTACCAAAAGGTATTTCTGGTGGCCGACCATGAACCTCAACATTAAAGATTTTGTTGCAGCTTGTCCCACATGTGCTCGAAACAAGAACACTAATCAACTCCCTGCTGGTCTTCTTCAACCTCTGCCCACCCCTAGCCGCCCCTGGTCCCACATTTCCGTTGATTTCATCACTGGTCTCCCGCCATCTGACGGTAACACAGTCATCCTTAATGTTGTTGACAGATTCTCTAAAACAGCCCATTTTGTTCCTTTACCCAAGCTTCCGTCTGCATTGGAGACTGCCCAACTCTTGGTTCTCCATGTTTTCTGCATCCATGGCATACCTTTGGACATTGTTTCTGACCGAGGCCCGCAGTTCATCTCGCAAGTTTGGAAGGAGTTTTGCAAAGCTCTTGGTGCCTCCGTAAGTCTTTCGTCTGGATACCACCCCCAGTCTAATGGACAGACGGAAAGATGCAACCAGGAACTTGAAGTCAGCTTGAGGTGCCTAATAAATGACAACCCCTCTTCTTGGTGCAAACATCTCACATGGATCGAATATGCTCACAACACACATACTTCCTCTGCTACTGGTTTGTCCCCCTTTGAGGCTTCACTGGGCTATCTACCTCTGCTTTTTCCCAGTGTTGAATCTGACATCCTGGTCCCCTCTGTTCAGCATTATGCTTCCAGGTGTCGTAGGATCTGGCAACAGACCAGGAGGACCCTCCTACGCACTCTGGAACAAAATAAGAGGTTCGCTAACCGTCACCGTTCTGCTGCACCTGTCTACCGCGTCAATCAGAGAGTCTGGCTTTCCACCAGGAATATTAAATTAAAAGATACTCCTAGAAAGTTGGCCCCCCGTTTCATTGGCCCTTTTCTCATCGAGAGGATCATCAACCCATCTGCGGTGAGACTCAAACTACCATCTTCCATGCACATTCACCCTACTTTCCATGTTTCCCAGATCAAGCCAGTCTCAGAGAGCCCCCTGAGTCCTCCCACCAAGCCCTCTCCCGCTGCTCGACTCATTGATGACCACCCTGCATATACGGTCAATCGTATCCTGGATGTTCGGTGTAGGGGGCGTGGTTTTCAATATCTTGTGGATTGGGCAGGATATGGACCTGAAGAGAGAACCTGGGTTCCCCGTTCTCACATCCTGGACCCTGCTCTCATCACGTCCTTTTACAAACGCCATCCTGAAAAACGTTCTGGATTGCCTGGAGGCAATCGTTGAGGGGAGGGTACTGTACGATCTCTGCTCCTCCCCTTCTGGTTGGTTCTGGCAGCTCATTGTCTGCAGCTGCAACGCATTCTCCTAATGAGCTCATGGGCTTCTTAAGGTAGCTGCTGATACAGACCTTTGCTGGAACATAACCTCAGTTATGTGGACTCCTGTCTGCCTGCCTATCCGTCTGCCTGCCTGTCGGCCTGTCAACCTGCCTATCGGCCTACCTGCCTGCCAACATCTGGTAATACTCCTAAGGACTGCACTGTAAATATTCTCATCACCAGTACTCTCTCTCTCTCCTTGGATTCCTGGGTTTACCTCCTCCTCCTCTGGCTTCTGGACAACTCCAACTCAAGATTCCTTAAACAAAGTCTACAGTAGAAATAAACCTCATTTACCGTCTTATCCTGTGTGCTGAGTCTGTTTCATCCTCTGGTTTTGTTCTACTTCGACTATTTAAGCTATTCATGATAGCTTCACAGTAGGGGCTTTTCCCCATATTCTTGTTTCATGCCAAACCCACCTATAGTGATTGTTACAAAAAAGCTCAGTCTTGGTCTCATTTGACCAAAGAACATGGTCCCATCTTTGCAACTCTACATGTTTAGGATTGTGACTGTTCTGAACTGAATTTAACTGCACAATATTAAAACTAAGATTGGTTTGGAAAACATATAACTGAATTTGAACCTGTCCATATAATTGTATTGGCTTAGAATATTTTCTTTTTAAATAAACTGGAACCGCTAGTCTTGTAAAGTTCCTTGATGTCATTTGTTTTGGTGCTATATAAAAAAAAAAAAAAAAAACTGAACTGAATTCAATTGAGGGTAGAATAGAAAAGGCTTCTTTTCAGCATAACTTCCAAAAAATACATTGTCATGTAGACATGATTGGGATGGAGTCTTGGTGATCCCGAGAAGACTTGTCTTGGTGTCATTTCACCAAAGGACGTGGTTCTGTGTTGCAATTCTTTTACTTTATTTTTTTTACTTTCTATACCATCCTCTTCACTTTGAGTGATGGCAACTTAAATTTGGGTTTTTGTTAAACTTTGTGGTTAGTGGTTAAACGAAATGGGTCTCTGTGTCATGTCATATTTAACCCCAGTGAAGCAAAAAAAAAAAAACAAATCATGTATTAATTATTTTCGTAGTTGCGCTGGTCAACTTAAGAAATATAAGTCAAATTTTTAAAAATGTTTCTTACATTTAGTTTTCTTTCTACCTCTAAAGTTTATTTTTGTATTTCTTTGTGTGTGACTATGCAACTATAGTTAAAGCATTTAAACTTGAGTTTTATTTTACCACTGAAATTGCCCATGAATTACTTTCACATGTAGGTAAACATTTGTATTTTATGATTTTATGTCCAATCTCTGCGGTAATTATTGTTAACCTGAGGGATTTATATACAGGTTCTTCTCAAAATATTAGCATATTGTGATGAAGTTCATTATTTTCCATAATGTCATGATGAAAATTTAACATTCATATATTTTAGATTCATTGCACACTAACTGAAATGTTTCAGGTATTTTATTGTCTTAATACAGATGATTTTGGCATACAGCTCATGAAAACCCAAAATTCCTATCTCACAAAATTAGCATATCATAAAAAGGGTCTCTAAACGAGCTATGAACCTAATCATCTGAATCAACGAGTTAACTCTAAACACCTGCAAAAGATTCCTGAGGCCTTTAAAACTCCCAGCCTGGTTCATCACTCAAAACCCCAATCATGGGTAAGACTGCCGACCTGACTGCTGTCCAGAAGGCCACTATTGACACCCTCAAGCAAGAGGGTAAGACACAGAAAGAAATTTCTGAACGAATAGGCTGTTCCCAGAGTGCTGTATCAAGGCACCTCAGTGGGAAGTCTGTGGGAAGGAAAAAGTGTGGCAGAAAACGCTGCACAACGAGAAGAGGTGACCAGACCCTGAGGAAGATTGTGGAGAAGGACCGATTCTAGACCTTGGGGGACCTGCGGAAGCAGTGGACTGAGTCTGGAGTAGAAACATCCAGAGCCACCGTGCACAGGCGTGTGCAGAAAATGGGCTACAGGTGCCGCATTCCCCAGGTCAAGCCACTTTTGAACCAGAAACAGCGGCAGAAGCGCCTGACCTGGGCTACAGAGAAGCAGCACTGGACTGTTGCTCAGTGGTCCAAAGTACTTTTTTCGGATGAAAGCAAATTCTGCATGTCATTCGGAAATCAAGGTGCCAGAGTCTGGAGGAAGACTGGGGAGAAGGAAATGCCAAAATGCCAGAAGTCCAGTGTCAAGTACCCACAGTCAGTGATGGTCTGAGGTGCCGTGTCAGCTGCTGGTGTTGGTCCACTGTGTTTTATCAAGGGCAGGGTCAATGCAGCTAGCTATCAGGAGATTTTGGAGCACTTCATGCTTCCATCTGCTGAAAAGCTTTATGGAGATGAAGATTTCATTTTTCAGCACGACCTGGCACCTGCTCACAATGCCAAAACCACTGGTAAATGGTTTACTGACCATGGTATCACTGTGTTCAATTGGCCTGCCAACTCTCCTGACCTGAACCCCATAGAGAATCTCTGGGATATTGTGAAGAGAACGTTGAGAGACTCAAGACCCAACACTCTGGATGAGCTAAAGGCCGCTATCGAAGCATCCTGGGCCTCCATAAGACCTCAGCAGTGCCACAGGCTGATTGCCTCCATGCCATGCCGCATTGAAGCTGTCATTTCTGCAAAAGGATTCCCGACCAAGTATTGAGTGCATAACTGTACATGATTATTTGAAGGTTGATGTTTTTTGTATTAAAAACCCTTTTCTTTTATTGGTCGGATGAAATATGCTAATTTTGTGAGATAGGAATTTTGGGTTTTCATGAGCTGTATGCCAAAATCATCCGTATGAAGACAATAAAAGACCTGAAATATTTCAGTTAATGTGCAATGAATCTAAAATATATGAATGTTAAATTTTCATCATGACATTATAGAAAATAATGAACTTTATCACAATATGCTAATATTTTGAGAAGGACCTGTAGACTAATTTAAACCGCTTTCTCACATAGCAATTAAGCCTTTCACTAGTGCAATTTTAGTCAATTACTTATTACTCAAACAAAATATAAGCTAATTTGAGATAAATTGCCTTTTCATTTTGTCACTATTAATTTAACCTGTTTAAGCACTTTCAGTGAGCACCTTTTTGATCCAAATTAAATAAATTGCCTCCACCATCTTATTCAGCTCTCCCCTTTCATTTGATTCAGCCAAACAAATCAAAAGATGCTCCTCAACATGTGGTTCACAGGATATTAGGATTCAAGTACTTTTAGATAAGTAGTTGGTGCTTTTAAACAAAATCAAAAGAAAAATGCAAAATAAGGACAATTTGTTTGATATATTGGTGGAAAAATTATTCTCCCTTCAACTTTGTCCCACCTGATTAAAAAACATGTGAACGAAATCATTGATCAAAAATGCTTGCTGACAACTTTAATCAGTATTAGAATATAGTTAGGTGGCAACTTGACAGCAAGCTGTTTTTTTATTTGTAGGTCTTTCTGCTTTGAGTTTCATATAGCTTAAATTAAATTTATCTTTATTTAATGCCAAACATCATAAGGAAATTTATTTTAAATATGCTACCAACTGGTTATGTGTACAACAAGCTTCATGTGACAGCTACAGCATTAAAATAGATCAAAAGATACAACACTTTCATAAAACATTTTCATTAAAGTTTAAACTTTGACTTAAGTGATTTTCAAAACAAATTCTATTTTAGAAGTATATTTGCATGCACTTTAATATGGTGTGCACATATACAATCTCTTTATATCTTTTTACTTTTTATGTTTATTTAGGCTCCATGCACAATGATGAACGTTTTCTGATAAGGATGACTTGATATGATATGGAAGATCGTGCACAGCTTGTGGAGGATTAGACAGTTGACCGAGAAGGCTGGGCTAGCTGAGTTGGACAAGTGAGTTCACGGAATACGGTGTGCTTGCAGATAGAGGCTGGGCAGCAGAGCTGCTTTGTGCTGGTAATGGTAATCCTGTGGATAACTGGGTGGATTCATTATTTGCATGTATACAAACAGAATTAATACCTTCAAGTAAGAGTATACTGTGTTCTTTGTTTTGATGGTCCCCTAAGGAACATATGTCCAGCTGGATGCAGTAGCCTTCTTTCCAGATGACAATTCTGCAGATTAACCGCAAGATATGCTGATTCAAAACCAGACATAGTAATTGAGGTAGGGACTATTACATCCATGGGCTAGTACAACAGTTAGTTAATATGAAAACTACACACAGATTATATCACATATCCCATTGATGCTGTGCAACGAGTTACTCTGATTTCTTGTCTAACTTCTCCTACTGCTTGGATTAGAAATGGGACAGGTCCTTCTCCACTCTTAAGTACTGTTTAATCTCCTACATCTGAAGGAAGACTCTACTAAGAATAAGTGCATTTTGTTACTTTGTATGATTTCACACATATGTGTCATTTATATATATATTATCTTCATATATATGTGTACAGTCTATGGGCGAGAGGCGGGGTACACCCTGGACAGTTCACCAGTCCATAGCAGGGCAACACACAGACAACCATGCACACACTCATTCATACACCTAAGGGCAATTTAGAGAGACCAATTAACCTAACAGGCATGTCTTTGGACTGTGGGAGGAAGCCGGAGTACCCGGAGAGAACCTATATATATATATATATATATATATATATATATATCCCCTCCTTGAAACGCCACCTTAACATGGTGGAAGGTTTTGAGTGCTCGAACAATGCAAAAGGCTATGTTGTCTGGGGCTTAAATGCCCCTGGTAGGGTCTCCAATGGCAAACAGGCTCTATGTGATGGGTCAAAAAAAAAAGTGGTTCAAGACACCTTCATGGGATCCACAAAATCGAGGCACGTGACGTCGCCAAGTACAGCAGAGCCAGGTCCCACCCTGGAGCCAGGCCTGGGTTCGGGACTCATCGGTGAGTGCCTGGTGGATGGGTTGCTCCTCGCGGGACCGGGCCAAGCCCAAATGAGAGGCGCGAGGCCATCCCTCAGTGCACCTGCAGTGGGAACCATGAGGGACCAGTGTAAAGAGGACTGAGCAGCGGATGAAGGTGGAGACCTCAGCAGCCCGATCTCCGGATGCTTAGGCTGGCTCTAGGGATGTGGAATGTCACCTCGCCAGGGGGGAAGGAGCCTGAGCGCCACCGTGCAGCCACATATATATATATATATATATATATATATATATATATATATATATATGTGTACTCGTACTCGTCATATATATATTTATATATATATTTATATATATATTTATATATATATATATATATATATATATATATATATATATATATATATATATATATATATATATATATATATATATATAGATATATATATATATATATATATATATCTATATATATATATATATATGTGTACTCGTACTCATCATATATATATTTATATATATATTTATATATATATATATAAATATGGGCTGCACGGTGGTGCAGTTGATAGCATTGTTGCCTTGCAGCAAGAAGGTCCTGGGTTCAATTCCCAGCCTGGGGTCTTTCTGCATGGAGTTTGCATGTTCTCCCTGTGCATGCGTGGGTTCCCACCGGTTACTCCGGCTTCCTCCCACAGTCTAAAGACATGCCTGTTAGGTTAATTGGTAACTCTAAATTGCCCTTAGGTGTATGAATGAGTGTGTGCATGGTTGTTTGTGTGTTGCCCTGTGATGGACTGGCGACCTGTCCAGGGTGAACCCTGCCTCTCGCCCATAGACTGCTGGAGATAGGCACCAGCTTCCCCGCGACCCACTATGGAATAAGCGGTAGAAAATGACTGACTGACTGACTATATATATATATATATATCTATATGTGTACTCATACTCGTCATATATATTTATATATATATGTGTGTGTTTATAGTACTGCATTGCAGTTTTAGGCAGGTGTGAAAAAATGCTGTAAACAAAGAATGCTTTCATAATGGAAGTGTTAATCATTTATTTTCATCAATCAACAACATGCATTGAATGAACAAAAGAGAAATCTAAATTAAATCAATATTTTGTGTGATCAATATTTGGTGTACCTTCAAAACAGCATTGATTTTTCTTGTTACACTTGCACACATTTTTTGAAGGATCTCGGCTGGTAGGTTGTTTCAACCATCTTGGAGAACTAATCACAGATCGTCTGTGAATGTAGGCTTTCTCACATCCTTCTGTCTCTTCATGTAATCACAGACGATGATGTTGAGATAAGGGCTCTATGGGGCCCATACCATCACTTCCAGTAATTCTTGTTCTTCTATACACTGAAGATAGTTATTAATGACTTAGGCTAATGTTTGGGTTGAATTGATAAATATAAACATTCATAATTTCTTTTTCTGAAAGCATTCTTTGTTTACAGCATTTGTTACTGTTAAGGGATAGTCTTAGACATTCCTTCTGAAGAGATTTTCTCAACCCATAAAACATGCATTGGGGAGACATCTATATTAAAACATTGCATGGTTTACTATATCCATGCTGATGAATAAATTTGTTTATTTGTACATTTAGAAAACATAGGGCAGTATCTTTTTATATGTTCACATTGTGATCAATTAAAGTCCAATTTTCACCCTAGTTTTTAAATTTAACCTAAGTATGAAAAAAATATTTGAGACTTTTTCTGCCAAATACTGCTTCGTGTTTGCAATATACTCACTGTTTCCCCCTTTAACAGTTTGGAGCTGGGTGTGTAGGTCACAGTGGTTGTTTTTCCTAAAAGAGCTGCCAGCTGTGATTCAGATCCATTTTCCTGTTCAGAAAACCAAAACAATGACCTGAGGGATGCTACAGTTCAATGAGATTCTCCCATTGTCAGCAGCTCTTGTCACATTATACAAACAAATTCTACAAACACTACACATATGGCAAGTAGCCATAGTGACGACACACTACCCACGTGGGTGTCATACAGCAATTATAGGTTTTTTTAATGTTTCAAACCAGTCAAAAACAGTTGGGGCTAGGTTTGTGGAAATACATTAACTGGGTTTGAGCCAGAATGGAGGACATTTTCTGACTTGGGTTGACAAACTGCAAGTTAATTGTAATGACCAAACATGTTCAAAAGCAGATGACTATTAATCTTTTTTTTTCTATAATGAAGTTAGATGTATTTACTACAACTAGTATTTAAAAGTTTTTCATGCAAAATTAGTTGGTCTTCTGACTCCTTTCTATAAGCCTTTTTGATAAGCTTTAAATAACAGCAAATACTGCATGAGGTATAGTGAAACTGTCAATAGAATTGTTTATATGCATTTTTTTTCCATAGATGTTACTTTAACTGCCCCTTGGATTTGGAGACTTTCCAGTGATCCATTGGGTGAAAACCACCATGGACATGTTTTCATTCTATCACAGCAATGACACATAGACAGGAAAACACATTTACACCTACGGGCACTTTAGACTCTCCAGGTCACTTAACTCGCTTGAAATCAGACTGAGTGGTGCTAATGTATCTAAGTGCATGCCATTTCTCTCTCTGTTCAGAAGAAATCAAAATCAAATGTTGCCTTTTTGGTTTTTTACATATTTGTCTATCAAATGTAGTTGCCAGTGACTTTCATAAAAATACCTAAATAACAAAATAAATAAATATGTTTGTTAAAAAGCATACATAACTAATCAACAGCTTTTGCCAGTATTCATACTGTCCAGAGGCTGCAGTATATAAACAAATAAAAAAAAAGACTTGAATAAAGCAAAGGTAAATACACATCAAGACCATTCTAGTGAGCCATTAGTAATGACAGCCACACATTCCACTCCACCAAATATTGCCAAATGCTGTTTTGTTTTAACATACATATGTGTAAGGTGTCATTTTGAGTTTGTACTGGGACACACCAGCCTTGGCAACTTCAGACACCAACAGCAAGTGCTCTCTTCATTCTGAAGTGTTTCCTTATGAATAAAGCATATGCAGCAAGGAAAGTGGTAGATATTTTAGTGGCAGGACTTAAGTACCAGAGTCATACAAACTGACTTCCAAAGCAGACTCATGGGACAACGCTTTTATCATTTTTTCATTTAAAGTTTAGTGCAACAGACTGTTGGTTTACGTTTGGCCATGTTGGTTTGTTAAAAAAACCAAAACTACTAAGTTTAATTTAGATAATATGAAAAATCAAAGTTCAGCCGTACATTGTTTGGATTGGATAGTAAAGACAGACAGTTAAAGTTGGATTCTGCTTTCATTTGTCATAGTTTGGAAATTAAAGCATGATTTATGCTATTAGAATCAACCTACAGTGTCTCTAAAAGGTTTACACAACCTTGTTAAAAAGGTAGGTTTTGTGAGTATAAAAAAATATGATAAAATAAGTCATTTCAAAACCTTTTCCATAAATAATGTGCTTTTTTTGTAATATTGAACTGGAAAGCAAAAAAATCTGTTAGGAAATGTAAAAAAAAGGAAAGGTGTAATAATCAAATTACAGTGTACAAACATAAACCAACACTTTGCTGAAACACCTTCTTATTCATATTCATCCTTCAGTCTTTTTGAGCTCACATGTACAATAATTATGGTAAACATAATTAACCTCAAATAAAGTTCAGCGTTTTTTTTTTTTTTTTGAGTGTTTCACATTTGCATCCCTTAACTGAGTCTTTGATTTATGGAGAATTTATAAAGGATTAAAATGATGTAATTTTAGAATGGTATCAGTCAGGAGAAGAGGAAAGAAAGTTCCACAAAATAATAAATATACAAGGGCACAATGAAGACAGCCATTAATAACTCGAGAAAATGTTGAATAACAGTATCGATTTACAAATTGGACATTACGACAAGAGACTGACAGGATCTCTAAAGGAGCTGCAGGAAATTCAAACAAGGATTGGTTGTGTTCAAAATGTGACAGGAATGTCCTGTATTCATCTGTCTAGGCTAAAAAGCAGCATAGGCTCTTCTTCTAAAGAAAACTTCCAAGCTGGGCTTAAACCTCCCAAAACCTGAGGTGTTATGGTCTGATCAAACTAAAGTTTACTTTAAAAAAAAAATAATTCTAAAAACTACTTTTGACAAATAACATTGAGTATCAAAAAAACAGCCATGTCTACGCTCAAACATGGTGGTGGCAGTATTATGCCTTGGGATTTATTTCTTCAGATGGAACTAGGATTTTTATCAAGGTGAATTATGAACAATATTAATTTTGATCCAAAACATTTTTTAATATATATGGGAGGAAACTTCTGCCATCAGAAACTGAATTTAAATTGCTCAGACTGAATCTGTATTTGTGTAATTTGAAATTAAATGCATTGGTTTGAAAATGTATTTCACTAAACTGAAACTGAATTTTATGGTATGAAACTGAATTCATTTGCTTTTAAAATGTATTTAATTGTATTAAAAATTCAGTTTGACTACTTTCACTTTCAGATCTGTAATTCAATTTCAGTTCCAAAATTCAGTTTTTTTTGTGTCACACATCCGGGTCCTTGAGGATAGCCACAGATTAATCAAACATAGATTCATCGATTTACGTTTCACATTTGGTTAAACTTCCTTTACGGCATGTTGAGCTGGAGCAGTGCAGCATTCATGAGCTTGGCGGATGTCAATCACAAAGTCAAATGAGCATCTATAAGAAGCGTCATGTAAACAAATGATGGTCAAACAGTAACACTTATGCTACCTGTAGCTATTAGCTAAACATGCCAGATTAGTATAGTGTGCCGCTTGTGTTACGTCGGTCTTCGTTTCTCTTGCCCTTACCTCAACGTAACTGCTGTTGCCTAGCAACCGTGTTAGCGTGAAGCACAGAGCAGTAGCCGAACAAATGGAGCCTGAAGGTTAATACCGCTGTCTCTTCTGTACTGTTTATTTACCCTTTTACATATTGCTGATGGCTTATAATGCGTTTTTGTTTTAAAATGATATTGTTTTATGATCTGTTCATTATTCAGCCATTTAAAATGTTGAAAATATTTTTTGTGTTCATAGATATACAAATCTAACACTAGATAAAATACATTGATGACAAATACCATATGTTTAATTTATTTGTAAAGCTTTCAACAACTTAAACACTAACATATTAACTTTAGGAGCAACGTTTAAATCAGTTTATTTGTAGAGAATAGTTATAATTATTATTATTATTATAGTAAATAAACCAAAAACATTAATATTAGATTTCATCTGACTGAATTATATCTGTTTAACTTCCACCCATTGGGGAAACCCAGCGGGATTTTGAAAACAATGTGCTGGGAGTCAGCTGTTCTCTGAGGATTTAGCTCACCTCAACTACCCGGTCAGCTGACAGCTGGCGAGGCAAGCCGGCTGCGCAGTGGACGAATACATGGGCGTATTTGTGCAATTAAGCGATATCTTGATAAACTGATCAGATATTTTAGGTTTACACAACTACATTCTTGTCTAAAAACATTGTAAAAGTTCAGTTGTTTCTCAGAATGTGCAATATATCCAATTTTATTCATAGCTTTTCGGTCCTCCGGCCTTTGCTACTTCCGTTTGAACCATCTACTTCGACCCGCAATGAATCATGGGATAAGGTGAGACATGGAGGATACACCAGACTATCCTTCAAATCAGGGCATAAGAAGGACACATTTGTTGGAACCTTGGAGATTGGATAGGATTCGTCGCCTCATCCAGGACGTTATCGGCCTACAAATATCTCCGTCAAAGGATGCAGTCCTGAATTTGGACACAGCAATAGTGAATGACTTCCGTGAATCAGTAAATCTGTGTTTGATTAATCTGTGGCTTTAAGAACCCGGATCTGTGACACAAAAACTGAATCTTGGAACTGAAATTGAATTTCAGACCTGAAAGTGAAAGTAATCAAACTGAATTTTCAATACAAAGCAAAGCAAGTTTCAAACCAAACAAATTCAGTTTTAAACCATTATATTCAGTTTCAGTTACGACTCAGTATATTCATTTTCAAACCAATGCATTTAATTTCAAATTACACAAATACAAATTCAGTCTGAGGAATTCAAATTCAGTTTCTGATGGCACAAGTTTCTTCCCATAAATATAGAGATACTGTTGTTTTTCAGCATCATTGTGAGTCCAAGCACACAGATTTACATAAGAATGACTTCATGAGAAGACATAATTTTGGAATTTAACAGAAAACATATGGGTTCCCCTGAAGAATGGATGCTAATAGGCTAGTTCCAAAAAGGACTAAATTCAATTTAATTAAATTCCATTTAGTTTTATTTATATAGTGCCAATTCACAACACATGTCATCTCAAGGCATTTCACAAGGGGTTTGGAATGGTGCTCGGTTTTTGGGGAGGTTAGAATAAACTACTGAGTGTTAAAGTTTGGCCATTTTAGAATGGGCTATGTGTAGGGGTACTGAGTAAAATAATGAACTGATAAAGTTTGTCCATCTAGAGCCCGCTGGTGGCAATTGTTATACTAAAAAACTACAACAATTAGGGGAACCTCTCTCTGTCAGACTGATTACAACCATCGGAAAATAGAAGGGGTCGCACTGGAAGCAAATTCTGAAACTGAATATACAGGTGCTTCAACAAAGTTCTGGTTTAACGATTATCTATAGGTTATTGCGGAGTTTCTATTTATTTATTTTTTCCATCTGAAAGATGTATTTTTTTCAGTTTCATTTTCTTTAAACAGGTTGGCACACATTTGGGAGTCACTATTTAAAGTTTTATTCATAGGTCTTGCCAGTTGTTTATTTATTTTTTTCTTTCTTCACCTTAAAAACACAAATAATTTATGTATGCATACTGCAGAGCAGGAAACAGTTCTTAGGGGTAAAAAATATTACTACTGTTAAAACTTCAAAGAAAATGTGGGTGACTTTATATTTTGACTTTCCAAATAAAGAATGTTGAAGAGCAGTTGTACTGGTTGTACAGGAGCACATAGTAGAACCAGACACAGGGAAGTACGTGAAATAAATCAAACAATTTAGACATAATCTCTGATTCAGTACTTGACATGTTTGTATGATCAGGGAGCTGTAGTGAATGTGCAGTTCCATGTTACATACACTACCAGTCAGAAGATTGGATATATTTTCTCATTCAACTGAATGAAAAAGTGTGTCCAACATTTTGACTGGTAGCTTACATTTTCCACACATTTGTAGACATAGAATTTGATGCTAAGCATTCTAAGCACATGTAGCACATTGTCTCTCATGGGCTCTCTACATGTGTGCAGCTGCACTTCACCTTAATCCTGGAAGCCTTTTCCACTCTCTTTCCTCGAAGCACCTTTCTCCTTCTCTCTCACTCCCTCGAGAACCACTATCCATCTCTTTCTTTCCTGAAGCCTTTCTCTGTCTCCCTCCCATTCTTTACTTCCATCTCTAAATAATTCCTTACAGAAGAAAATCTAATCAAATCTCAGTGAGACGGAGAAATGCTGAGAGATGGGGAGAAATTGTGTGTGAATCAGACTTGGTAGAGGATGGTAAAAGGGACAAAATCTGAAAGCAGCATTGGCAGTGTGTGAAAGGGTTGTAGAGTGACGGACTTGCTAGTGCATTAGCAGTCAGAGCACTTAGTATGAGGAACCCATTCATTATTCATTAGCTAATTCACCATGTGTAGTAATTAAAATGAGAGCTTGCTCTAAAATGGAATGAGCTATGATAGACTGGGTTTCTATGTACAATATTTAAAGGAGACATTTCTTTTCAGCGTTCTTGCTTCAGGGTTTTATAAATTATGTTTTTATGTTAAATGCCTCATCTTGCTTTGAGGTCTGCTTTAGTGCAGCAAGTGCATGGGGTAACAGTTTTCTCAAGTGAGAATTAATCCAAAATAGAAATATGCAAATGTGCAATGTGACCTATAAATAACATGTAAATAATAAACTGTCGCCGATATTTTAGACTGAAAATCTCACAGAATCTTTAATTTAGAAGATAAATTAGCATTATTGTTGTTGTAGGAATATGCATTTAATAATTAGCTAGATGCATCAATTTACATTTTGAATGATGCATTTTAAAAAATGTGCATATGTGTCACACAACACAAGTACATACAATGTAGAATTTAATCAGTGTTTTAGCCAATATGCAATTTACACAAACTCTAAATAATAATAATAACTTTAAATTATAAGCTTTTTAAAGTTTGGTTTAATGAATACCTCACTGTTCAGTCTGTGTAGGGAGAAGAGGTGAAACTACGAGTTATATTTGAACAGCAGGCTTGCCTGTTTAGGTCTAGTTCTGATAGCTGTGCGAAAGGTTTGAGCTAAAATAATGCTATTGGATGTCTGTTGTTGCAATTAAAACGTGCATTTTAATTGCAACCATTAGACTAATAGTCCTTCTGGCAGAGGTAAGCTCAATGGGGACGACTTCCAGCTTGCTTTTTTTGTACACCTATCTACGAATACCGATGCAGAAATGTCACCTTCCAGCAGCAATCGCTAGTTTTGGATATACATGAGATTTGCTTGTTTACATGTTTAGAACAGAATACCTTTTGAGAAGGAGATGCAGGGGTACCATAAAGCATCTGCATTGTATGTGGGTTGTTTCCTGTGGTGTTAAGACATCGGCCATGGGTGAAGTCTAAACATTAAAATTTCATTTAATGGAACACAGATTGGTCTAACCTGATCTTGCACACTGTATAAAAGAAACACATTCCCATTAGCGCTGCTTTGGCCTCCTGCTTCCGGTTGTTAAAATTAGCAGCACCAAAGCAACATGGAACATTAAAAGTCAATTAGTAGTCTGGCTATGGTGGACACACAACTGCTGAAGACATATTTGGTCAGTCAAATTAGGAGAAAGAAGACAATTTCAAACAATCCCCTTAGAAATACAAAAAGCCATGGATTTGAAACACACTATGAAAGCCTATACTGTTATACTGCATCTCTTGCCAACAAAAACCATAACAACTGTAATGGTCCTCTTGGTAAAACACACTGTTTTACTAAATACTAAAGTGACTTTGTGGAAGATACATGTAAAATGCTGCAGGTTGTACCGAATCAGGCTTGCAAACAATGCTGACACAAAGCTAATCATGTTTTAACCACTTTCCCTTTTGAAAATAATTTCTTTCATCACATGAACTCTCAATTTGTGTCCAATGATTACCCTTCCTTAGTCTTTTTTGTGCTCTATCTTTCTATAAAAGTTACTGTTACTTCTTCACATGGTCATTGAAGATTGTTTGCCATCTGGGGTTTTGGGCAACTTGTGTCAGATCGACAAGGCTGTGTTCAGGTTGTTGTGTATGTCTCTACCTCCTCTGATTACAGGGTGTGACTGGCAGGTGTTTCCTCAAAGCTGGACCTTGTCAAGCCCAATCAGGAGGGGCTTACAGAGGAGTGGATTCCCTGTGGCATTTGCCAGATTGTTTTGCTTACATGAGTCATAACCAGGCCTCTCGCCCATAGACTGCTGGAGATGGGCACCAGCTCCCCCGCAACCCATTATGGAATAAGTGGTAGAAAATGACAGAGTCATAACCAGGCTTACATCTTCTCAGTTCCTCTGTTTCATGGCGTTCCTGTGCTACCTCGTTGTTGTCCTTCTTTCAGGAAACCAGTTTTCCAGTTCGTACCCAGTCCCTGGATTCAAAGTTCATTGTAGAACTTATCTCAAGTCCTCATATATGAATTTCCTTGATGTTCCTCTTGCTGCTCCCATGGTTCATGGTGTCAGGACCATTTAGAAACCATCCACCATCACTCACCTGTCTGTCCACCCTCCAGCGCTCCACCGCCTCTCACGACAACTGTTTTTTTATCTTTTTCATCATATTTCAGCCACATCCTACTTTTATACTTACAGCGTATGTCTCCTCCTCAGTGCCATCCCAAATGTATCCTGTGAACCCGGAAGAAACATTAATTTACTCAGTTGTAGCAATAAACTGTTCAAACTTCTCTTTAGTGTCCGTAACTGTTGCCTGCATGAGAATTACACACCAGCCTTTCCAAACAGGTATTCTCCTCGGCTATCAAGGCTTCATGCTTCCTGAATTCCGGGACACCATCTTCCCTACCCTTGAGGTGTTCTCTGAGGAGCTCGATAAATGTCTGGGTTTTTGCTCCAGTTGCTTGTGTTTGACCACTGTCATTGTTCTTTCCCTGATGACACTAGCAGGATTTCTTTCATCATTGGACTGCTGTGGACAATGCTTTTTTGTGAGCAGAAGCTATAACGTGAAAACACTATCCATCTGTTAATCTATCATGAGTTCCTTGAATTATTCAAATAATCTTTTCACAAAAGACTGGTGACGGATAATCTGCTAAAAGACTTTTGAAATTAAAACAAGGAGATCCGTGGCTATGCTAGATATTTAGTTTCACACTCACACTTGATGGATTCCCCTTGATCCACCAAAACAGCTTTTTTTCTTAATCATCCCAGCATTCCTACTGAATACCATGATCTCCAGGGGGTTTTAAGCAAAAATATGGTTCTTTCTCTCCCACCTCATTGCCACTATGATTGCTCCATTGACCTCTTTCCTGGTGTTCTCCTTTTGTCTGGTTTATTGTACAATCTCTCACTCCCAGTACGAGAACCCATGGAATAGTACATCAGTGAATCCCTGAATGCAGGCCTAATTCGCCCTTGTTCTCCTGTACAGGCAGGGTTTTTTTGTGGAAAAAATGCCTTCCGGGACTTTCTGAACATTTTCATCTTTATCTATCTTTATGATATCCTCATCGTTTCCAGAAGCTTGCGGAACATAGATCCCATATAAGACGGGTTCTATTGGAAATTAAACTTTTAATTGATTCCACAAACCATCGATTCCCTTTCTTAGCTCTGTTTTTTTTTTAAATTCAATTCAATTCAGTTTTATTTATTCACAACACATATCGTCTCAAGGCACTTCACAGAGGGCTTGGAATGGTGCTGGGTTGTTGAGGAGGTTAGATGGAACTACTGATTGTTAGAGTTAGGCCATTTTAGAATGGGCTATGTGTAGGGGTACTAAGTAAAATAATCAACTGATAAAGCCCACTGGTGGCCATTGTTATACTAAAAACCACAAGGATAAGGGGCACCTCTCTCTGTCAGACTGATTATATCCATTGGAAAAAAGAAGGGGTCGCACAGGTAACAGAAATGGAGGGTGTGTTTGCACCTCAACCATAACTGAGCCAGTTTAGGCTAAACCTGACTCCCCCAAGTTTTTGAGGTTAGATAGGTGAAGACAGATCCTGAGAAAATTAAAGCAGTTCAAAATTGTCCGGAAAACTTTCCAGTGCTTTCTAGGGTTTGTTAATTTTTTATAGATGCTTCATCAGGAATTTCAATCTGGTTGCTGCTCACTTCACACCTCTAACTCTATCTATTTTTTTTTCCCAAGGCAGATAATGCGTTGTCTGAATTAAAGAAAACATTCTCCATATCTTCCATTCTCATCCATCTAAATTCTGCATTCCAGTTTATCCTGGAAGTGGATGCAACAGATGTTGGTGTTGGTTGCAATCCTGTCCCAAGGCTCTCCCTCAGATGGTAAGCTTCACCATGTGCATTCTTCTCCAAACATTTTTCACTAGCCATTAAACCTGCCGTTGAGTAGTGGACACACTGGCATAGAGCAGCCAATCATTATGTGGAATGATAATAGGAACCTCTCCAACTTGTAGTCTGCTAAGCCCCTGAACCATTGACAGTCACGTTGGTCTTTGATTTTCTCTCATTTCAATTTCACCATCACTTATCGTCCTGGATCAAGAAATATGAAACCTGATGCTCTCTATTGATAGTTCTCCTCAGATGATACCCCTGACGAACCAGAATTAATTCTTCTCCAGTCCTGCACCACTGGGGCTCTCTCCTGGGATCTTGAGAACCTTGATATATCCCATATTCCATCCATTCTCAGTTAATCCATTGGGCTCACACCTCTCGTTTCTCTTGTCACCCTGGAGTCAGCCACACTGCATGCCTAATCCACAGTTATTTATGGTGGACATACCTTGAACAGGATGTGCTGAACTACATCTCTGTCTGCACCATCTGTGCCAGAAATCAAAGCTGCCCCAAACCACTGCACCTGAGTGAATGTTTTTTTTGCAGCCTTTAACATGTTGTCTCATTGTTTTGCCTGTATTTACCATTCACTTTCCTATTAAATCACACCAGATGCCATGTCTCTGCAGAAAAAGGCAGAGAATGATAGTTTGAGGCTGTTACCACTGTGTTTAAACATGAGGTGTGTTCAGGGTGATATGCAGCGTTAGGTTTTCACCATACATAGTGTTTTAAATGTAATGTTGATCTCATCTAGCCAGAGCATCTTCTTTCAGCATTTTGCCCTACATGGCTTGTGACAAATTGGAAATAGAATTGTATTATGACTTTCTTTCCACAAGAAGGCAGTAAGTGACACAACCATGACTTCTTAAAACATTAAGTCAATGGGGCAGACATTTGTCTCTTTAGGTAGAATTGGCAGATAATTTTAACCCTCTTCCTGACTGGAGTTGTTAAAGTGCCTGTGACACGCTTTTCTCACAAATGCGGAAATTGGAAGAAAACCTCTTAATATTGAGGGAATTGGGCAGTAATTGACATGATAGGATAAAAGAAGAGATAAAAGAGAATTGTGACACAAAATAAGCATATTTCAATGTTAAATTTTTAAATAAAGTCCAAAGTTGCCCGGAAATGACATCAAAGGGGAAGTCTCTGGTTATTCACTGTATGAGTGTCAATGAGAAACGGTTCAGGCAGAAGCCAAGTTGTGTTAAAAAAATGCATTAATATGGTGAAACTGTGCATTGCTGGTGGTGGCAGCAATACTACGACAGCAGCCATTAGTCTGCACGGATTTCCTGAAATGAAGAGGATCAGAGCTGCCTGGATCAGAGCTGAAAAACTATGTAGGGACAGACGGGCTGGTCCCACCAAGCACAGCCAGTTGTGATCAGAGTGCTTCTCGGCAAACTGCTTTGAACAAGAAACCTCTGAATTTGCAAGAGAAATTATGTCAGAGGTCGGGATATCTTACAGAAAAAAAAGAATGTTGAAGCAGATGCTATGGCCACGCGGTTGGCTGATGAGAAATGATCGCCAAAGAAAACGTTGTTACTTGCTGTTGCTAAACGGATCAAAGCTCAGCAGGTAAGAACACTTCCTGGTTGCAAAAGGTCATTTAGATATTGGCAGTTAAAGTTAATAATAAAAAATCTGAAATTATTATTATTATTCAAATAAAATAAAGTACATGTGCATACAATATATTTATATAAATGTTTCTCTAAAGATTCTAATGACACAAAAAAACGACACACCAGGAAGTGTCTTCAGATCTTGAATTATACCTTGTGTCTGCAGCTGCTGCTCCATGCTGCTCACTTCATCTCCGGTTGTTTCACTCAGTGCCGTATTTCATGTTACCCGGGATTTACACTGTTTCTGCTCCAGTCCAGTCCTGTCTGCTGTGAAGCCTGAAGAATCTCCAAGAACCATACAAAGATTGCACAATAAAAGCTAGTGATAAATGCGGTAGCAAGTCGAAAACAACTCATTCTGTGTAGGTTAAACCAGTTGAACTGTATGTTCATTTTTCGTTTTATGCATCCAGATATTTTCATGTGTTTTGTTCTACAATGGTGAGTACACTGAGTGCAGCGAAGCTACATTTGTTGCAAAATTTGGTGCATTTAATGTTTAATTGCTCAGTTTATAATACCTTGGTTAACCTAGTAACTGATCTAATTGATCTAATGTAAACAACTGCTAATATATACACATGTATTTAATATGTAGTATAGTGTATTTATTAATATATCGAGATCTAATCTGTCTAGGATTATTTTGAAAATCCTGATGTTGTTCTCGTTCTCTTTCATGGTGGTGCGGTGTGCATATTGACCCCGGCTGTGCTCCGGCATCCGGCGAAAATAGACTCTGGTCGAATTAGCCGCAGCGCATGTGCTCTGCCATCCGATGACAGCTGACTTTCTTCTCCTGACTCTGCTGCATCTCTCTCTGCTAGTGACTGAAATATATCTAAAGAAATTTCACAGTCTCCGCTGCTGTATGTGTTGCTGCCATTGTAGCAGTCAGTTTACATGCGAGGGTTCCCCTTTGACGTCATAAAAGAGCGCAACAAAATCGCAAAGAAGTCTGGTAATGCCTTTTTAGTCAGATTTATGACCATATATTTCAACAACTGTTCATTTCAGTTGCATGAATTTACTTTTTGAAATATTTTATCAATGTTTCCTATCCATAAATGTAATTGGATTTATCATAAAAAATCGATGTAACAGGCACTTGTAACACAAGTGCCTGTGACAAGTGTTTGTCATCCTTTTTTTCTTTGCGTTTCTTGATATTAGGTATGTTGTTGTCATTGTAGTCTCTGCTTCCTTAGCACAACTGACGCAATAGCTAGAAAAGTCACCAAGAATATAATTTTGCCTACAGTTCTGAAATGTGCTCATCTCCTCAGAGAAGGCAGAGAACTAAAATAACGCTGAAGTCCACTGTTCCCTTAGTGAGATAAATTTTAATACTAATGGTAACACATGTAATAAAATGTTTTTTATTTGGGTACATTTGAGTCCTTTTTTTTATTCAGGAGTCGTAAATTCTGTAAAGATCATGCCAAAATAAAAGCCAGTCTCTTACACTGAAAAACTGCTTTTCTTGGATGATATTTTACATATTAATGTTTGTAATATTACATACATTTGTTTTTAAAAGCACCCAGTGTGTTTTCTATCTTAAAGAAACTGAAAACTTAGAAAGGGCTTAATTCTAAAAAAATGTCTTTCCACTTTTAAGACCTGCATTGAAATAGCTTGTGTGGAATCAACACAGTGGAATAAACACAGGGGCACCCTTTGAACTTTGCAGAAATGCCAGCAGCTTCAAAAATAACATTTCAGAATTATGATACAACTGTGAACATACACTTTTCAGACCACTAAAATAAACCTGTAAGCCAAAGGCAGAGTAAGTAGGATTGTAATTCCAGTATGTGAAGCACTTATAAATGGTAGAGCAAAACTTTTTTACCAGACAAAAAGGGTCAAAACGATGTTAAGTGTTGATAGTGTGTTTGGGAT
The DNA here is from genome assembly GCF_021462225.1 of Girardinichthys multiradiatus. Lineage (NCBI taxonomy): Eukaryota > Metazoa > Chordata > Actinopteri > Cyprinodontiformes > Goodeidae > Girardinichthys > Girardinichthys multiradiatus. The sequence continues at coordinate 45,240,955 of NC_061797.1, read as the reverse complement.
CACCAGGAGGTGGGGGAAGTATTCAATGATAATTCAAGGACTCTCCAACTACTGTGTCAACATTTTAGGCTTTAGGCTCTAGAATTACCCATACTTTGCAAGCATTACCAGAAAACCATGTTACATGTTTCTCAAAATTCTGAAAATCTTTCAAATAACACAATTATTTAGAAGCTAGTTTTGGTGGTGTGGCTGTATCTACAATACTTTTTCAGAAATAGTGAACTAAACAAAGAATAATTTAGAAGTGAAACATTTAGAAATTATAACTATCTGACAAAAACAAAAATGGGCCATATTTCTCTTGGCTGATAGCCTGGTCGTTTTAACCACATTAAACACATTATTTTAAACACATTATAGAACAAATTATGGATAAGAACACATCATTACTATATTTTAGTTACAGTGTTCTGACTTCAACACAATAGGTGACAAAAAGGAAAGATTTCTACTTTTCCACAGTCTTCATTATAAATGGGCAAGAGGTGTGGTATACATAGATAGTTGCATGTAGAGCGAGAGAACGAGTTAAAGCAAATTTTGGTGCATTTTAAATATCTGCAATACCTCTGTAACACAACCTCTGATGTGGACTAAAAACAGTCCACATCAGAGGTTGTATTTTTTACATTTTCTTTATTTTAGAGTAAGCAACTTTAAAATCGTCTATTGATGCTGCCGCCCGTAACTGTAGTCGTAAGGTCTGCGGTGCGAGTCGCAGCGACAATCCCCGAACCCGGTGGTGGACACCGGCAGTAAGGGATGCTGTCAAGCTGAAGAAGGAGTCCTATCGGTCGTGGTTGGCTTGTGGCACTCCTGAGGAGGCTGACCGTGGGTACCGTGAGGCCAAAAAGCCACAGCCCGGGCTGTGGCAGAGGAAAAAACTTAGGCCTGGGAGGAGTACAGTGAAGCCATGGAGAAGGACTACCAGTTGGCCTCGAAGTGATTCTGGCAAACCGTCCGGTGCCTCACAAGGGGGAAGCAGTGCTTCACCAACACTGTTTACATTGGGGGTGGTGAGCTGCTTACCTCGGAGTGCATCGAAGATGAAGAACTCCTCAATCCTGTTGTCAGGTATCCCTGGTGGAAGCAGAGGCTGGGGACTTGGGGTTGGACTCTTTCATCACCCAGGCTGAAGTCACCGAGGTGGTTAAAAAGCTCCACAGTGGCAGGGCTTCGGGTATGGATGAGATCCATCCTGCATACCTCAAGTCTCTGATTGTTGTGGGGCTGTCATGGTTGACATGCCTCTTCAACATTGCGTGGCAGTTGGGGACAGTGCCTCTGGACTGACAGAGTGGGGTGGTGGGGACAGTGCCTCTGGACTGGCACAGTGGGGTGGTGGTCCCCCTTCATAAGAAGGTTGACCGGAGGATGTTTTTCAACTATAAGGGGATCACACTCCTCAGACTCCCTGGTAAGGCCTATGCCAGGGTTTTGGAGAGGAGAGTCCAGCCAATATTCGAACCTTAGCTTGAGGATGAGCAGTGTGGTTTTCGTCCACACTCCAGTGTTCCCAGCCATGGAACACTGGACTAGCTCTACACCCTATGCAGGGTACTTGAGGACTCATGGGAGTTTGCCCAACCGTTCCACATGTGTTTTGTGGACCTGGAGAAGGTATTCGACTATGTCCCTCGTGGTGCCCTGTGGGAGTTGCTCCAGGAGTACGGAGACGAGGGCCCGTTATTAGGGGCCATCCGGTCTCTGTACAAGTAAAGCAGGAGATTGGTCTGCATTGCCGGCACTAAGTCGGACCTGTTCCCAGTGCATGTTGGACTTAGGCAGGGCTACCCCTTTGTCACTGGTCCTGTTCATAACTTTTATGGACAGGATTTCTAGGCGGAACCAAGGGCTGGAGGGGGTCTGGTTTCCGGGATCAGTGGATTTCTTCGCTTCTTTTTGCAGAAGACATGGTCCTGCTGGCCCCCTCTAGCCAAGACCTACAGGATGCACTGGGACGGTTCGCAGCTGAGTGTGAAGTTGCTGGGATGAGGATCAGCTCCTCCAAGTCCGAGGCCATGGTTCTCGACTGAAAAACGGAGGCTTGTCCTCTTCAGCTTGGAGGGGAGTTCCTGCCCCAAGTGGAGGAGTTAAAGTATCTTGGGGTCTTGTTCACGAGTGAGGCGAGAATGGAGCGGGAGATCAACAGATGGATTGGTGCGGCTGAAGCAGTAATGGGGATGCTGTGCGGGTCCATTGTGGTGAAGAGAGAGCTGAGCCAAAAAGCGAAAATCCCTACCCTCGTCCCACGTCCCACTGGGAGGAGGCCCAGGGTATGGCCCAGGACATGCTGGAGGGACTATGTCTCTTGGTTGGCCTGGGAACGCCTCGGGCTCCCCCTGGAGGAGCTGGAGGAGGTGTCTAGGGACGTCTGGGTGTCTCTACTGAGACTGCTGCCCCAGTGACCTCGTCTCGGATGAACGAGACGACGAGTACGAGAACTTTAGAAGCATCTACAATGCCTTTTCTTTTTATCTGTTTCAGTTTTTGTAATTTGGAATCTGAATTTAGAGTCTTTTACAGATCAACTTAAAGTTTAGCCAGGGAAGAGCAAATAATTTCTTGAGTCTTTTGTGTCAGGAAGTAGTTCAAAGCAGCTCAGGATCAGGTTAACAACTACCCCTCATATGTTAACTGCAGTTTTTTTCCATATATCATGTCCTGATTCCAAAGGACAAAAGCAAGACATACATGAGTGAACTGAAGACAGCAAAAGAAGTTGGCCTTAGCCACTGTTGCTCCTCTCATCTCTTTCTCTCTCTCTCTCTGCCTTGGTGTAAAAGTGGGTGTTCATCCCGTGAATACAGATGGCATTACACAAGCAATCCTCTAAACGACTGAGACAAGCCAACATGATGATGTCTGAAATGGCCTTCCTCTATCTGCAGTCCTTTTACAATGTCAAATGCCTATTTTCATCTTATACAGCCAAGAGCCTCTTCCAAGGGTAGAGCTCATCAAAACATTTAATCCAGTCTTTTTTTTTCTCTTAGTTCCTCAGTAAATCTATTGCTTTGCTTTTCCTGTTAGCTGTAATATTAGTGAAGAAGGAGAAAAGGCAGTTCTTATGTAGATAACTGGAAAAACTGCTTAAAGCAGTGTTAAGGAATTCTGCAAAGAAGAATCAATGTTTAATAAAAAGATTGCTTAAATGCATAATAATTCCAATAAAAGTGAATGGTGCTGTGGTATTGCTCCAATCGTCTTCTCTCTTATGCCTTGGTAGTAGACAGAACAAAATTTAACACGATTAACCTTGAGCACAGTGGGCCGCTGACTGACCAAATCTTTGCGGTGCAAAATCCATCTTATAATTAATGCATTACATCTACACTGATGGAGCATTATGAATATGAAGCCACTTTATAATATAATATATATGACAAATTAAGATGTTTTTTATTGTTTCATTGTTCCTGGTATTCAGTGAAGAACACTGCACGGGCGGTTCCATGTTTGTATGGTTGTGTATCTGTATAACTTCACAGCCAAGGCACAGATGTATGTGAATTGGTTTACAACCTATTATGTGTTGTTGCAATGACAAATGGAAACTGCAATAGAGACATGAAAGAAAATCAATTTAACCAGAGCAGCATTTGCATCATGTACAATGTAGTAATTGGAGAGAAAAATATCTACAGCTTTGTAATTTAGAGCAACAGCAGAAGTGTTTGGATTTAGCTGTGCATAGCCAAGCAAATTATTAACTTTAGTATGAGTTCTTACATGTTAATGTGTAAACCTTTAAGTGACTGTCAAGCTGATGGATAAGACTGTCAAAATTAAGGACAGAAAATAAATCTGAAATATCTATATCTATCTGAAATATCTCTGCAAGTAGTTGTCTTTGTCTTCCACAAATGCATCATAGGGATCATTTCTCCTCTACGAATTTACCTGCTTGAGTCAAAGCAGCTTTTATAGAGACTCCATTCCAAATGTCCATATGTTAAGCGTATTAATATTTAAACATGAATCCAAAAAACAGCCCCAAAAATGAATTCTTGCCACTAACTTGGCAGAAAACTGAAGACCAAAACAGAGCACAGTTATTTACAAACCCCTGTCTTCTATTTTGCAAAGCCTCACAGCTTTACTGGAATTGAGGGCAACAGCTGTTGTTTAAACATGACAAAAACAATGAAAGTTTCATATAATGACTGAATTCTCAAAAACAACTGTTGAAATCTCATTGGATAAAATCCACTTAATTCAATCTTAACAAGAGAGTAGAAGCAGCTGCTTTAATTGAGCGACACATATTTAGAAGTAGGATTTGTAAGCCTCAGTGTCAAAACGAAGAAGAGAACTGGCAGTCATTCAAAGAACATACTATTTGTTTCAAGCTAATGGCTATTGATCACCATAAGGCAGGCAAAACTGTGAATCGTGCTGGCATAGATCCCCTCCAGTGCCAACACACCACTAAAATCCAACAACCCAAAAACTGGTCAAAAAAGCTGACTTGAGGTCAGCACCCAGTTTGTCGGGTTGTGGCACTGATGGATGTAACTGCCTCTACGAGGCATGTATCATGTTTGAAAAGGAGAACTCTACAGAAATAGAACAACATATCACTTTTATCTCAAGGCAGAATGCCACATTTAAATATGCATGTCTCTTAAATAATTGGAATATCAATACAAACATAATTTATTTCAAGATTTCAATTCAAAAAATGAAGTTTGAGTATTAGATAAGATCAGTAAAAAATATGAGTTATTTCATATTTATTAAAATAAACAGCACTCCACTGATCAAGATAGTTCATGCCAAACAAAAAATTGCTTGAAGCGCGCACACCAGAAACATTTAAGGTAGTCACTCATCCTCCAAACTCCTCACATATAATATTTTTCTTACCTCTACAAAGGAGGGAACAACTTACTCAAGTTTGTTTGTCTCTCTCTCTCTCTGTGTGTGTGTGTGTGTTAACAACAATATAGAAAAAGTTACAGACGAACTCTTATGATTTGTTTACCAGCCCTCGGAAGAATCCATCGAATATACTGGACTCAGAACATCTTTAATTTTTAAAAATGTTTCTAAAAGTGTCCCACCAAAAGAGATTTTTACACATATAATGATATTTAATAAAAATTGTGATCTTCCCAATGTGGATGTGTTCTCGGGTGAATTTGAGTCAGTGTGGGCTAAAACACTCTGATCACCTAATGGGTAAAATGTGCCATAAATCCTCACTATTACAATAATAGACCGCAATAATCACAGTGATTAATCTAGATTTGCATATGTTTATTGTGAAGTGATTGCATTTTGCTTTAATTACAGTGCCCTGAAAATCCATTTTCCCCCTTTCAGATTTTTTTTAATTTTCTTCAATTTTTCTTCCATTGTCATACATGATCATCAATCAATCAAATTTTAAGCCAGAGACAACCTGATTATACACAGTGGTTTTCAAATGATTATTTCATTTATTTGAATCTATCATAACCAACTGGGCTCTGTGTGAAAATAGCCTTTTTCTCTTAATAAATAAAATCAGAATTAAAAAAACTATTTTTGTATTAAATCAAGTTTTCTTAGTCTGATAAAAAAAAAAAAGTTTGTTTGATGATTTGTGACCAAAAAGCTAAAATTGTCATGATTGTCTGTTTATCATTTCCTTGTTTTTTTGTTGTTTTCTTTACATAATTTAGGTCTTTTCATACTAGTTCATCCCTTTGCGTTTAGTTTCTTATTTTATTCTTGTGTTCTGTTCTTTATGCATTTGGATTTTTTTTTTCCTCTCATGTCAGTGTTAGTCTTTTCCCTTTGGTTAGCAGTTTCTTAGTGTCCTAGTTCAGCTGCGCCTGTGTTCAGCTCCGCCTGTGTAAACCAGTCTCCCTCCATTTGTTTCTCTGTCTGTGGTCCATGTCCTGTTCATCCTGCCCAAGACCTGTAAGTTTTTCTGTTTTATTAAAGAAATCGTCCGCCTGCTCATCCTAAGTTCCTGTTTCCAATTTGGTATTTTATTTTTATTTCTTGTCCTTTTTCAGCAGATGTTGATCATTTAGTTGGAATTTTCATTTACTTTGTTCATTGTACATTGAACTAAATATAATAGGTTAGGAGTTTTACAAAGTTTTCTCTTATCCTATACACCGCACATACTTTCTCTCACTCACACGTAAACACAGTCACGCATGTAAAGGTGCCTCATGGGGCCTCCTTGCTGAGCTTCACTGTCCTCTGGATATTCTCAAACTGAATATATTTTATGCTATCAGGCTTGGAACAGGGCCACACTCATCTCCTCAATTTTGGGTCATAAACAAGGCCTCTGGCCAAAGACTGCAGGGTCTTTTAAAACAGGGCTCAGCTTGATTGGACACACTTCTGTTGCTCACACCCGACGACTAGCAAGCCAGCTGATCAGAGAGGCAGAACAAAGCTGTTCTTTTACAAGCCAGTCTGCTCTCAACCTCTTGAACAGAAAACAGGATGCTATTGTACAGAAAGAAATAATAAAACAATGGCTAGATGATGAAGAAAATGCTGTAACACTAACAGTGAGAAATTCCTGTACCACAAAAACTCTCTAAGACATATTCAGCATCAGTTGCTTATTTCAGCAAGGACATCAGCAGTGGGATCAAGTATGGGGAGGAACAAAATTCCAAACCATCCAGTAGGTGTGAGTTTAAAGTGAAAGTGAAGTTTATAAGGCCCGATGCATTCTGTATACAGCCTCAGCCTCACACTGGTGTTTTGAACGTCTAATTTGTCCATGAATATTACAACGTGCACCATTTGGCTCATGAATATGAAATAGACGGAACCACAGACTCCTCATAATCAACAGTCGACACACACACAGTCCATCAACAGCTCCATAGCTCTGCAGCACCTTTTTCTCTGGTGCACTTAGCCAATCACTGCTGATCATAGCATTAGCTGTGTGTTGGGGCAAACTGCCTTTGAACACCATGTCAATGCAGCATTTTGTTGCCAAGGATATTTGAAAGGTTTGCAAGCCCTCTCTATCTCTCTGTTTCAGTTTTCTGTCTGTTCTTCATGCACAGACAATCTGTATTTACAGTGTGACTACCTCGAGCCCTTAAGAAGACTTATTTACTATCACAGAGCAAAAAATGTAATTATTGTTTTATTTACTGCTGATGGATAAACAGTAAAGCTTGCTGTAGAACACCACTGAAACATGATACAGAGCTAAACAGCTAATGCACCACCAATCTCTACCCATCCGTTTACCCCGCCTTAAGCAGCATGGCTCTGATCCAACATGGCCATATGCCCCTTAGAAGAGCTCTGCTGTAATAAATGACTCATGATACATAGTCGACATATCATCACTGTCCAAGAATGACAAACCACTCCTGGATGATACTGGTAGGTAATCTAGTGAGTAGATGTGATGCTTTTTTACCTGGCTCACATTGACATATTTCAGGTAAATGAACACTACTTTTTATTCTGTCTGTGACGAATTTCTGTCATTACTAATCTCTTGACAGTGTGATAAAGTAATCAATATTTTTCTTTGAACTAGAACATTTGTAAAGCTTTCATACATCATGTTTTCCAGAGCCAAAAAATTCCATTTAGTCTGACCTACATTTAAAAAAAATTTAAAATATTATTTGTGGATAATTGATTAATAATGTTGTAGCAGTAATAATTTGTTGTTGTCAGCTGTCAGCAGTTAGGCAATCATGTTAAATAATTTTTTACACAATCATGAATATGATGGTCTCCGATTCCTGAATGAGAAGTTGATGTTTTTGGCTTCAGTTTTAATAAATTGAGGCGTTTATCAGAGAAATTACTGATTAATAAGTTAGTAATTAGATTTAGATAGAATTCCAGTAACAGAAAACACAATGTAAAGTGGACATAGTTAGTTCAACCATTTTGGTGACTCACCAATAAACCTTTGCTGAGTTGAAAGTAGGGTTCATAACTTTGTGCAAAATGTTTGGTATACTTTCGTTTTGTTGTTAGTGTAATGCACAGAACAGCTGCACTAATACTGGGATAAAAAATACACACATTCATAATGTACCAATTAGGGGGTTTCTAAGAAACAGTTGGCTGCACTGAATTTTATCAAAGTATATCAATGTAAAAGCAAAAAGCTTGTTTTATAAATTGTTTACTCAGGGGAACAATACACAAAAGCAAAACACACTTTTCACACAAAATATAGAACTTGGTTTTGGTCTATCATATAAAATCCCACTGTGTCTCTTATTCAGATATTGTTTTAAAACTGATGTACGTAAAGTTTTTCTATCAAACACTGTTAAACTCAATATTGGAGATAGTGATGCATGCTTATCCAATCACACGACAGGACCTGCTAAATAAAGCTGAGGCACAACAAGCAGTGGGTACAGTGGTCAAGCAGCACTGCTTTCTCGATCATTATTAATGGGCTCAAAATGTGTGATAAAGGCAACTCCCTTGTTTGTCTCAGTGTTTCCTGCCTGGATAATTAAAGTCCACGCTGCAGGTGCTAGTTAGATGAGCCAGCAAGATTTTGCTTTGGCTGTGTACTACACAGAAGTGTTTTACACTCACTGAATCCTAGTGCTTTACACAGTGATTGTTTTCATTACAAATTAACATGTTGAGTCTTTGGCTAATTAATTGTCTAGTAGGCAGATGGTCATAAGTGTTAAAAACACCAATTTTTGGTAAGACGAATTTAACCAAGCAAGGTATGCTCTTTTAACCTAAACCTTAATGTTTACTTATGACAATAATCCTTAGCTTTTAATCTAATTCCCTGATGAAAAAATAGTAATTAAACCCTTAAAATGCATCTTTCCTTTAGGAACATATGTTGATCAAAGGTGGCTGATGTGTGAGTGTGGAAGGGCTTTACCACCAACTGGAAAGACCAGGGAATGACCCACTACCCTTGCAATTAGGGGTCAAATGCTCTACAAAGCCCATTTTGTCAGTGTAAGTGACTTATGGTTTTCTTCGCAGTGGGGACAAAGTGCGTTGAATTGACAAGCAAAATGTGTTCACCTGGCACCTAAAATGTCCCTTTAGAACTAGCATATAAAATACTGTTAGCTGGATAGGTAAGAATTCACCATAATGCAACGATTTTAGTTATTGTCTTGTTTGATGGAAATACTTTCCTAAACTTTATGTTTGGTTAAAAACATATAACTAACTAAAAATCTGGTAACTCTATATTAAACTGTCCTGAACTGGAGGTTTGCCATTTAACAAATAAAATACTGAAGCAGCATTTAGGATTCCATGACAAGCTACAAACCTTTATTTTCTGGCTAAAGTGGTAAAGCCTGTTTTGTTTCTGGTTTATGAGTTATCTTAACACCATAGTAATGTACAATAGTGGCCCATGAGTGATGGTTGTAGCTGTTGAAGCTGTGAACATTAGATTTAAGGTTATCATGTAAATTCTAAATTTATTCAGACAACATGACAGGTTTAAATATTCAAATAATAATATAAAAAAAAAAAAAAAAAAAAATGTGTCCTTCATCGTATGGTATAGTCCGCTAAAAAGCACTCATCTAAGTATTACGACAAGGGACTTCAAGCAACCTACTGTGTGTGCACATCTGCAGGCAAACTACAGTTACGTTAATTTCATAAAGTAAGACGCACCTAACTCTGACTGTTTAATCGTTCCCTAAAAATTTACTAAATTTGTCATACTAATTCCAATTTTAGAGGTTTAACAACACTGTAAGTTTGTCGTAATTCTGTAATCAAAGAGTAAAAACTAAATATTGGTTAGAAAGTATGAACTGAAGCATTTAAGGAGAATAATCTGCAAAAACTTCTGATTTAGGGCATCTACATGTAATGATGTTGCATCAACCACACAGAAGGAAAACATCAAAGAGTGGTAACCTACTTTATTCTTATAATCTCATTGACACTTGACTTAATTTATTTTAAAAAAATTGTATTTTAGTAATTCTGAGCAATGAAGACCTAATGAATGCATCATGAGAAATTGTTTTTTTTTTCCAATTTTTTCCTTTGAAAATAAGGAGCAAAAGGTTTTTATGGCAACCAGGGAAATCTATGCATGACAATTGAGGAAGATGATGTTCTTGCCGCGTTTTATGAGCCCCTCTAATTCCACAAAACAGTAAAGGCAAAACAAAACAAAAAACACACTAAAGAGAAGTTTGTCATTCCTGCAATTTTACCATCTCTCTTCAGTCCTGTTTGTCTTGGCACCAGTTACCAGGCCTTTATCTTTCCCAATTAAACCAATATAGTGGACTCCAGAAACTCCGGTCTATGGTGGTTGCCAGAGCAGTAATGAACTAAATATTAATTTCATTCCTACACTGACTCAGTTAACTCCCACCATGAATCATGAATCCTTGTCTGTTCCTCTTAAGTTGTAACATGAAGGTCCATGTGTGCATGGCTCTAAGTGGTAAGATATTCACACACATCTAAGCTAAATAAACTGGCTGGAGATAAAATGTTCATCAAAATGTGGGGAAATTGATAGATTTGCAGGGAGTTAGAAAGAGAGAAAGCAAGAGGGGAAGGGGGCACTGAACATGAGGGAGATACAGACTCATCATGCCAGTCATCACTTCAGTTATTATCCCTAATTCTCGAAGGGAATATCTCAGTAAGGCGGAGTAAATTGAATGCTGATAAGCAGACAATGAGATGAGTCTGTGCCATGAGGCAAAGCCCTCCCAATGGTTTTTTTCACCTACAGTGGGGTTCAACTTAATGCATCAAATACCAGAAAACTCGCATTGCTCTCATTAGTGTTGGCTGGATTCTGCTTTGTTGATGCATTTTGAAGCAGTATTTTCAGGTGCTGCACAAAGTGTTGGTGGGATTTGACTCTCTCCTCTTTGCCCTCTGTGAGTCTCAGTCTAATTAGCACTATAAACCCAACCACAAAATGTTATAGGCAGAACACATTAGGACATCCACCCACAAAATTTCTGGTGTATAAAGCCCTGGGCTGTGGGTAAAGCCAAAGCAGTGAAGAGCTCAGATTTTCACATTTTCACACAAAGAAGCAAATGATGCAAGCTTTACAGCTGTAGGCACACTGCTTCAGCAAAACTGATGTCTGTTTGCCAGTCAGTCTCTTGATTCAATATTCTGCCAAAGAATGAAATATCACTTCAACTGCTTGCTGGCCTGGCACTGAAATTTGTACAAACACAATCTGCTGAGGGTCAATCTGACTAACCTTAGTGATCCAAAAACAGGCTTTCCTAATTTAGAAAGGTTTGAGATTTTTTAAAAGCCTGAAAAGAACTATATTTTTTTTATAATAAACTGGGGATTAAACAAAATAATGGTAAATCAAAAACACCAAAATATTTTTACTTTTATCTGTGGCAGTGTCATTTAAAGTAACCTACTACAGATACACGGCTCAACTTCAACTTTCACAACGCATGAAAGAAGGAAACAAAATAGGGGAGGTCAAAACGCCAGAGGTATCTGTAAGTGTATAGAAGAGGATTGTTGTTGTTAAACCCACAAATTTCAGAGTTAAACTCGTGAGGTTCCTGAAGGGCCGCAAATCAAAACACAGTTTACAATAAAAGCTATTTTATATATTCGTGTTGCAAGACTTTTTTTTCTTCTTTTTAGACTTTTTAGACAGTTTCATCATAACTCAAACAGCTTTTTCCCTGGCTACAGATAGTTTATCTTGTAATGTAATCTAGACTATTACTTAAGTCTCCACGGACAGTCAGTACTGTCCTATTTTTATGGTCGTTATGAGGACATAACGACCACTTTCACCCTCTTCGCTACATTCTCACACTACTCTCCAATTTTGCATTGTTTGCTGTTATTTCAGCTTTTAACCTTGTTCTCTCTTTTCTCTTCCTAGAAGCTACACCTGGCCTGGCTCTGTCTACCTGTGACACCTTTCTGGAGAGGGGAATTGTCCGAGCTTCTGCTGGCAACAACTTAATGCTCACCCTCTACCGATGATCCACATAGCCCTGTCTTTTGGTGTTTAACCCTTTCTCTCTCCTAGACATGGAAATTGACTGAGCTTTTACTGTGACTAACTCTATGTGCTCTCTTTCAGACTCTAACCTTGAAAACTGGCTCAGAGTTTATCTGTTCTTTCTTTCTAGGTGAAACGACTACAGGAGCTACATCCATTAACATTTACTTTTTCTTCACATATAAAGTACTTCTGGATCAGTGCTTCTTTGTTCTTTTTGTGTCTCTGCTCTGTTCTCTCAAACCCCCAGTCGGTCGTGGCAGATGGTTGCTCACACTGAGCCTGGTTCTGCTGGAGGTTTCTTCCTGTTAAAAGGGAGTTTTTCCTCTCCGCTGTTGCTACATGCATGCTCAGTATGAGGGATTGCTGCAAAGTCAACGCCAGTGACTGTCCACTGTCTCTACATGCTCATCCGGGAGGAGGGAATGCTGCAAGTCACTGACTGGATGCAATCTGCTGGGTTTCCTTAGATAGAAAAACTTTTTATCCAATTTGAATAAAAAGCTAACTCCGACTGCACTTTTCAATTGTTAGGATTAATTGGAATGTATGTACCTGACTGTTGTGAAGTGCCTTGAGACAACATGTGTTGTGAATTGGCGCTATATAAATAAAACTGAATTGAATTGAATTGAACTGAATTATTTGCAACATTTTGGTAAAAACTTAAATGCTGATAACATAATGACCATGCAGATGGACCGAGGAAGAACTGCGATGGGAAATAGATTTATGGATATCTTTACTTTTGCTTCCATCTGGAGGTCTGATATTCCAAATTCAAGCACATTTAAATTCCTCCTTTAGAAATAAACATTTCCAAAACTAAAATAGCATAAATAAAATAGAACATCACTGCTTGCCTGTTCAATAACACCAGAAGACATAATCACATCACTACTGTACTGTACTCCCTCCACTGGCTTCCAGTATGTTTTACAGTTGATTTTAAACAATAAAGCACATGTGCATTGCACCTTCTTGTCTATGTGATCTTTACAAGTACATAGTCCAATCCAAAGGTGCCTCTGTGGGGAGGGGATTCATGGTGTTTGGGTTCAGGGGCATGTGTTTGATATCTGTGTCCTGGTTGGGGGTGGCCCTGAGGGGAGATTCATGTTGGGGTTCATAGGGGGTGGGTGGCTCATGGGGATGAGATCAGAATTCATTGGGGGATTGGTACTGTTTCATCCTGTGGCGGCTCTGGTTGACGGGCTCGTTTGGACCAATTAGACCCCTCTTTTGTACATGGCTCCCTCTCTGGATGGGGATGGAGGTCAAATGTTCTATATTGAGTCGCAGTTACCACTAAATAAATCTTGCATTCATTAGTACCGGGCACTTTTTGGTGACAATGCTGTTATTATACACTCATCGGCCACTTTATTAGGTACACCTTGCTAGTACCAGGTTGGACCCCCTTTTGCCTTCAGAACTGCCTTAATCCTTTGTGGCATAGATTCAACAAGGTACTGGAAGCATTCCTCAGAGAGTTTGGTCCATATTGAAATGATAGCATCGCACAGATGCTGCAGATTTGTCGGCTGCACATCCATGATGCGAATCTCCCATTCCACCACATCCTAAAGGTGCACTATTGTATTGAGATCTGGTGACCGTGGAGGCCATTTGAGTACAGTGAACTCATTGTCATGTTCAAGAAACCGTTATCCTGCTGAAAGTAACCATCAGAAGATGGGTACATTGTGGTCATAAAAGGATGGACATGGTCAGCAACAATGCTCAGGTAGGCTGTGGCGTTGACACGATGCTCAATTGGTACTAAGGGGCCCAAAGAGTGCCAAGAAAATATCCCCCACACCATTACACCACCACCAACAGCTTGAACCGTTGATACAAGGCAGGATGGATCCATGCTTTCATGTTGTTGACGCCAAATTCTGACCCTACCATCCGAATGTCGCAGAAGAAATCGAGACTCATCAAACCAGGCAACGTTTTTTCAATCTTCTATTGTCCAATTATGGTGAGCCTGTGCGAATTGTAGCCTCAGTTTCCTGTTCTTAGCTGACAGGAGTGGCACCCGGTATGGTCTTCTGCTGCTGTAGTCCATCCACCTCAAGATTTGACGTGTTGTGTGTTCAGAGATGCTCTTCTGCATGCCTTGGTTGAAACGAGTGGTTTTTTGAGTTACTGTTGCCTTTTTATCAGCTCGAACCAGTCTGGCCATTCTCCTCTGACCTCTGGTATCAATAAGGCATTTGTGCCCACAGAACTGCCACTCACTGGATATTTTCTCTTTTTCGGACCATTCTCTGTAAACCCTAGAGATGGTAGTGCGTGAAAATTCCAGTAAATCAGCAGTTTCTGAAATACTCAGACCAGCCCATCTGGCACCAACAACCATGCCAGGTTTAAAGTCACTTAGATCACCTTTCTTCCCCATTCTGATGCTCGGTTTGAACTGCAGCAGATAGTCTTGACCATATCTGCATGCCTAAATGCCTTCAGTTGCTGCCATCTGATTTGCTGATTAGAAATGTGCGTTAACGAGCAGTTGGACAGGTGTACCTAATAAAGTGGTCAGTGAGTGTATATGTCTCTGCAGGTGTAGAAGCAAGCAGGGTGTTATTTTGTAATCTCTTCATCATTCTTTCTATCCTCCATTCTTTTCTCCTCTTCTTCCTTTTTCCTTTTTGCCCCACCTCTCTATCTTGCTTGTTATTTTTTCCTTGTCGTTTCTATCTCCATGTCCATAACAATTGAAATAATCCCAAAGCAGTGTCTAATAAAGTTTCTTTAACAAATATCAAGTAGAGCATTAAAGCGTTAGCCGTAATGCTCCGCTTGTGAAAGTAAATCTGTTGGGCTTCTTCTTGGTACTCAGGCAACAATTGTGAGTGCTTATCTGCTGGACAGGACATGGTTAAAAAAAAAAAAACAAGTAATTAATCCATCAGTGTTTTTTCAGTCTGCTGACCAACATCTTCTGGAAGTCCCAAGGTCAGAGTCCAAACAGGTGGGTGAACATTTGCTGTACATGGTCCAAAGCTGGGGAATTTATGACTTGTTGTATTGGGGACCATTAATGATTTATCTTTTTTAAGCTAAGCAAAAAACCTATTTGTTTAGAACTGCTTTTATCACATAACACCACTATGTAACTTCTCTTTTTTTTGAATGTTTTGATTAATGTTGTAAAATAGTTTTTATTTGTCTCTATTCTGGTTTGTGTTTTCATTCTCGCACAGATAAAAATCACTGGCTCAGAAGTGATTGTTGTAAAGTGCTATACAAATACAATTTGATTGACTAGTTAATAATAACATATTTTTTTGTTTTTTATGTTGTTAGTCATTACTACATGTTGTACTTTATACTTTAAAATATCTAATACTTTAAAATACTATATTTGCTAATAAATCCACTTTCGTTTGATACAAAATGTCAAAAGTGAACATCTCATTTATTTAACCCTCTTAGCTACTATTCAGAATGGGAAAAACAAGAGATAATGCAATTTAACTAACAAAAGATGTGTGTTGATTTTCATGAGTTAAGAAATTACAGTGAGAACATCCTAAATTTTTATTGTAAGTTTAAAACAACTGGAACTGTGACAAATATGTTTGAAAAAAGACCAAAGGTTATCTTGCCACTGTATATACAGCCAAGTAGTTGTTTAAAAGGCATGCAAGAAACCTTTTGTGTCTTGATATCCCAATCCTAAACATGTGAGCTTTGCTAAATATTAATTGGATAATTAACTGAAGTCATGTCATTTTATCAGATAAAACTGAGCTTTTCAGCCACAAACACTCAGGTGAGTTTGGTACAAAACAAAGGATGAACATGTGGAAGAGCACCGCATCCATTGTGTTAGGTATGGTGGATGTGTGATGCTGTTGACATATGGCTCTTCCAAAGATCCTGGGAATCTTGTTTGAATGCATAATATCATTAACTTGATAACATTCCAGGCATCTTGTGGACCTCACCAGTAAACTAAAACACTTTGTTATTGAGTCTTTCAACAAGATAAGCATTCAAACCATGTGGCTACATCAGAAATGGTTAATCACACACAAAATTAAACTTATTCCATGACCTTCCAATAATCCAGACATAAGTCCTACAGATAACCCTTGCAATGAGCTGATAAGAATGCATACCAGAGGACCAAGGACTCTGGACAATATAGAGAGAGTGCTCTCTCTGATCACTCCAACCTCAGGAAATGTAACAGGAGGAAAACAAGAGCTTTTCTATTGTTCAACTGGCAAAAGGGGCTTGTTCAAAGAATAAACAGCAGGGATACAGTGTGTCAAAATGAGGTGAGATCCTCCTATGTATCCATGCAGACATTAATTAAACCCTCATAATTAGATCAATGAAATATACAGCAGTAAATGTTCTCATTTTAAAGCTATGAAGTCTGGGGGGCCCATTTGGTGTATGTTTTAATTCTTCTTTCTTTTGCAGAAGTGTATCACTATGATTGAGTTTAACAACAATCACATATGATGAAATGAGAGCCTAATCTTTAGAGTATCAAATAAACAATGATCATATTACATGGATAAGATGTCATGAAACAGTAAAATGAGTATATGTTTGCACTCTGGAACTGAGGACTGAAGTGCCCTGTATGGAGTAACACATTTAATGTGACTGTCTTATCATTTTCAGAAGTAAAAAACTACAAGTACAATCAAAGAAAAATGTATGATGATTTTCTATTTTCCTACAATTATTAAATATAATGAAGACGGGTAATGTCAATCAATTGTGATGTATGAATAAAAAGACTGAAGTGGTGTTTTTTTTTTTAGCTGTAACTGGTGTGAGAACAAGAGGCAGATAAATACTGTGTTAGAAAGCTTGAGGCTGAGCAAGGAGGGCACCATGGCTTGGGAGCCAGAGGTGGCAGAGTCATAACATCAGGACAGGTGGGGCAGAGGAGAGCCAGCTTCACGGGAGCTGGGCATGGATGGAAGGTCAACAAGCAAGCTCAAGTCATAACAAGCATGGGAGCGAGAAATAAGAAGCCAGGTGCATGCTGTTTTCAGTCCAATGTTCGAAAAATAGGCAAAAGTCATAGCACCAGGACGGGAGCGGGAGTTGTGAAGGCCGAAAAACAGACGGAAGTCTTAACACAGGGAGCCAGCTATGGGCTGTTTACGACTCTGTCTACGGAGACTGGGAGACAACACCGAAAAGTCACGGCAACTGCCTAACTCAATGATATCTGCACTATAAAAAGTGTGCCAAAGAAAGAAAGGGGGTTGTTTCCTCGCAGAAGACCAGCGAACAAGATCGGACGGAGAAAGAAGCTACAGATGAATCAGAAGACCGGAGCCAGCCCCGCTGACAATTCTGCATTATAAAGAGGATCAACCCGTGTGCCCTGAGATGAGCTGCAACTCAAAATTGAGAATCTGAATTTAATCTGTTGCATTTTTACCAAGACAACTGAAATGAACTTGGTCAGTAAACAACTGATTGCTCTAAGTTTCAGGCTTCTGGAAGTCCTGAACTAACTTCAATTACACCTCAAATGTTTCCTTCAACTATTCAGCCTCTGGAAGCTACCAACTTTTGAAACATATGCTAACAAAGTTTCTGTTTTTTAAATTTTTTAAATTTTAAAACAGTTTTTTCCATCTTGACCACCGAAACCCCGAGCATCAGTGCCGGTCCACTTAGAGGAAGAAAACTGAAGATTTGTCTTTCACCCAAGAAGACAATCACTCGTTGCCTACTGAAGAAATCATTCCATTCGGATCCATGGTGAGCCTTCGTCTCCAAAGCCTCTTCAGCCTTACCAGTTTCAGCATTAGGGAAAGATAGGTGGTATTGATTGATTTATTTATATTATTCAAATTATTAAGTTTTACTGATTTTTAAGCTGTTACTGACCCCTGCAAAAACATTACTAATTAAAGAAAGCATATAAAATTATAGATTTATTGTGGACAGTCAATTATTTCAGTTACTTTATTTTGGGGTTTTTCGTTGGTGATAAAAAGTCTTGTTGCCTGGTTCCAAATGATTTTAGGAGGTTTTTATAGGTTGCATTAAGCCAAACTTGTTAAAACAATGCCCTTGGGGCTCGTGCTGAGCCACTAAAATCAACCTAACCCATATACCAATTGCAAGTTGTAAATTAGGGAACGAGCAGCCGTTAACAGAAGTGAATGTCGGGGAGTGGATGACTCCTGTGGGCTACTCGGACGTCCAGACCACCAGTTGAAGAAGGGGAGACTTTTGGATGCAGGCTGTTAGAGGTTAGGCGTGTCATTTCCTGACACCAGCTTAAACAGATTTTCCAGTAAACCTGCTTAGTAAGACCTTCCAGGTTTAGGGAAGTCCGGACCTGTTGGACGGAGAGCTTGATTGAGCAATCCCTTTAGAAATAGGGAAGTAGGAGGGAGGGGTTAACTAATCGGACAACGAAAATTGTACCCTGCCTCTTGTCCTATAGACTGCTGGAGATAGGCACCAGCTCCCCAGCGACCCTATATGGAAGGAGTGGGTATAGAAAATGGATGAATGGATGGATGTTCTTTGATCTGTTGCTTCATTGTTACACCACCAGGTGTGCAAAAGCAAAACAAGTTTTTCCCTATTAAATGATTGGAGCAGCGTGACACAGTTTAGCAAAAAATAATGGTCCCACCCATGGCTCTGAATGGGTAATTGTTTGTGTTCATGTGGCACCACTCATACATGTTTTTAGGTAATAACAACAAATAAACAATGATAAATCAATCAATTTTCGTGTCACAGAAAACAGGTTAATTTACAGCTAAATTTTCTTAGACAGTAACCTTAAATATACTGAATTTAACAACTACATGAAAAAACTAATTTTAGATTTCTGCATAATTATCATCTAAAGTCATCTAAGAACCCATCTTTAACTTTTAAAAAGAATACAGCCAGCTGACTGCTGAACGATGAAGTGTAACATTTCTTTGACTCTGAACTTAATTAATCAGCATCTCCCACTATCACTTCGGATCAGATCTCTCAACGTCCGCAAGAATGACTATCGTGATAAACAGCTTTATGTGCTCTCTTGATTGCTGCTTTGATATGTTCTGATTTCATTGAAGTTGTTACACTTAAAAAAAGTTTTAAAATAATAGAAATAAATCCATAAGACAGTTGTAGCAAAAAAAAAAAAAACATAATTGCCCTCGGGGTATTGTTTACTGTGATTATGCATTCTTCAGAGCAGGGGGCGGAACTCAGCTGTGCCACACATCACAACACTGCCATATCTAGTATATAATCACAGAAAATAATGTTGACTTGTGCATTATTGCAAACTGTATATGTGTGTAGGTAGCTGGGAATCTGTAGAGAAATCTATAAAAGGTCATTATGGCATTTGCAGAAAGTGGCTGGTTGCTGAAGAGGCAGAAACATGGTGCCTGTCGACTGAAAATACTCTTTCTATCACGTCTCGCTAGAGTTGATTGCTGGCTTCTGCTGCAGGCCACTGCAGACACATGGTACACAACACAGATGGTGAAGTAAGGCACCAACAGTCGCAGTCAAAACAATTATGACATTTGTGCCATGAGTTATATATTTTTTTGCAAGCTTCACTGCAACGGCTTTACACAAGTCACATTTAATTGTAATGAAATAGCTCCTACAGTAAGTGAATATCATTTCTTCATACATCACTACACTCATATTTGTTGATTTGGAAAAGCAAAATTGTGAATGACACAGAGCAGGATTCACTGAATAATCCCCGTTCTGGTGCACAAAGGCATAACTTAAGCTGCTACACTGAACACTAAGTCTCTCTCCAGCCTGGCATGCCTTGGACTCTTTTACACCCGAGCGGTCCAACTGAGATCACCCTGTCTCTTGACTCGACACAAACACATGTTTTCAAGAGGTAGTACTGGAAAGATAGCAGGAGCAATCTATCAAAATGGAGCTGGCTGGAAGTCAGTCTAATCTCAAGGTTTTTCCCACTCCTTTTTTTATGTCACGAGGATCCATACAGCAAATACATATGTAAATGCAGGTAATTTTTACATAGTACATGTCTAAAAAGATGCATTTTGACCTGAGTTGTTTTTCACGTTATTCAGACAGAGCATGAGACACAAATTAGCCCCCCCTTCCCTTCACTGGTCATCAAATCTTGCTGAAATATTCAGAATCATGGGGCAACAGTGTGAATTGATGAAACAACAAAACAGATTCTGCATATCAAAAAGCATATTACTCAAAATCTCTGACTACCCCCATCATTCACAGACCGTGAAAGTGTCATGCAGAGCACAGTGAAAATTAATCAGCATTTTTTTGGTGTTGACAGGCTGAAACCAAAACCTTTCAAAATCATGCATTAATCCATTATTATATTATTATTATACTACATAGATTAAAAAAAAGCAACCAGTTTGAGTACGTGCAAAACTACAATCAGCGGTACTAAGAACTGATGGAAGTTAACCATTTGATAAGTAAACCTTATATAAGGTATTAGGCATGTAGCAATGGAGAATCTCATGGTATGATAAACTTGTGTAAAATACTACAGTATAATAGTATTTACACAGAAAATAATAAAGTGATCTACTTTACTTTTAAAAACAGAACATATAGATTAATCCTTCTATAATATTTAATTACTGTTTTAAAACATGACACAAAGACCTAAGCAAGTATTAATATTGGTAATAACTTTTAGTTTTTGAGTGCTTATTGTGCAGAATTTTAAGCCTTTTTCTTGTGGCCAGCTGACAGCACAGCAACATGTAAGGAAGTGGCAGTGTCGTGTTACTCTGTGCTTCTCATAATGAGAAAAAACTCACTTTCACTGTTGCTTTCTTTAGATTCCATTAAAAGGACTTTAAATCATAAAAACAGTATGACAGAAATCTGTCTCATTTGTTTTACATTAGCTGTTATGAGTTTCTTGGAGAATGCTAATCTTGACTAAAAATGCCACAGTGCCACAATATTTCAGAAAATGTTAAAACAAAAATGTGTTACAAATGAAAGTTGAATTACTTTATTTTTACTTAAAGACAGACATAGACAGATAGACAGATAGATAGATTGATAGATAGATAGATAGATAGATAGATAGATAGATAGATAGATAGATAGATAGATAGATAGATAGATAGATAGATAGATAGATAGATAGATAGATAGATAGATAGATAGATAGATAGATAGATAGATAGATAGATAGATAGATAGATAGATAGATAGATAGATAGATAGATAGATAGATAGATAGATAGATAGATAGATAGATAGATAGATAGATAGATAGATAGATAGATAGATAGATAGATAGATAGATAGATAGATAGATAGATAGATAGATAGATAGATAGATAGATAGATAGATAGATAGATAGATAGATAGATAGATAGATAGATAGACAAAACATGCGACCGAAGATCTGAAGACAACAAAGTCGATCATCGACCTCCTGCCTAGAGTGTGTTGGTGCTCTAATGGAAATTATTTTATTAAGTGTTCCAAAGTGTATGACCTTTAGGTTACTTCACTCCTCAGAACATCTGTGTTAGAGGAGGAAGCTGTAAAGCCATTATCAGAAGTTTAATGGTTAAAACCCATCATTTAGGGTGATGTCTCAGGAAGAGCAGATGGGTTTGTTCCTAGATAACTTTGTCACCTCTGAACCTGAGAAGGGTCTGCGGTCATAAAACACACACTCTTTGAAGTTGAGATAACACTGTTATGTTTGGTATAAATACTGTGTGTAAATGTTGATCGGGGCTCTGTTTCACTGACTAACCTCAGTGTCAGGGTCTTCAAACGCTTAATGCCTTTGAATAAAACTTATGAAGACAAAGTCCGGATTTTCTCTTCTTGTGAGTCAACTTCTACCCACTTTGATAAGAAAATTCCACAACAATTTTAGCGTCACGAACAGGATCTAACGTGCCAGAGGAAACCGCAGGAGGGGGACACGGACGCCTGGCCAGCTTGAGAGTTGTCCTCAGTCCACTTCTATATTACGGAGGGGAGTCCGGGTGCCCGCCTGCGGCTTCTGGCGGCTTTTTTGGACTGATAGAGGACTGTATGCCATGACAGTCTGACTCTGGAGCGATTTAGAAACTGATGGGGGTGACGTACAAACACACACACATTTGCATAAATCTTTTCCTATTTTCTGCAACGAAGAACGCTTATTAACCGCTGCTCATGTGACGCTTGCTTGACGTGGACAGAGATAGCGAGTTAAAATATTATTTTAGGGTTAGAAAAGTATCTTTAAAAGGGTGATAACTTAACTCATTTGATACTTTCCAGTTAATTCTTTTAGAGAAACAAGTTCTCTTTCGTCGTGGAATATTCAGGGTAAATTATTCTAGTTATTAAAAGTTATTAAAAAGCAGAGGAAGTTACAACATCTCCAAAACTCAGCAGTAACCATGTGTTTCTGTTATTCTCAGGACAGATCGCATGAAGGAACATTTTTAAAACCCATCGCATGCGTAACACCTGATGGGTTTCTCCTTCAGGCATTGTTTTCTGTTGTCAGAGTTTGTATCCCATAAATCTAATGGATAGAGACCTCATTAAAACAGGCTTAGTTCTACTGCAGATGGTCTTCATACAGTCTCTGACACAGTACTTACAGTTTGGTGCAGTTTTTGTCCACAAGTGTTAACTTACGCTTGTGGAAGGTACAAATTCATTGTTTTTTACAGCAGCTGCTGGGAAGAGGTTATATTAGGTTCTTTCTTCCCTCTTCTGATTCATGCAGCGTGTTGATTTATACTGTACCTTATATCAGGTCCTGACAAAAACTATGAAAGGCTTGGTTCTGCAGTTTCTTTTTTCTCCCTTTGCGGAAGGAAAGAGAAACCTGATCAGTTCTGTGTTGCATAGGAATCTTAAAACACTTGTTGTTTTCTAAGATATCACCAGCTAAAACTTTTAAAACTTTTGAAAGTAATTGGTTTTGTTAAACACATTTTCCTTGGTAAAACAAACCTTTAAAATGAGAATGGAAAAAATTGGGTTATTTTTGAAGGTAAGAAGGATTCTGATTGGACAGTGGTACCACACAAAACTTAAACTAATCTCATGTTTCCTAAAAGACTCTGCATAGAAAGGCCTTCAGAACCGTGGAGTTATTTTCCACCACAGTACCAAGTTTTTTAAGCATGCTTTTTCTTTATTTTAAAACAGATCTGTTTTTTGTTTTGTTTTGTTTTTGGCTTTTTAGCATAATGTTGTCTGAAGCTTCTTATGAACTGGGTTAGGAGAAAATATGATCTGAGGTAAATTAGGAGCTGTGAACTAGTGATTTTAAATCTGATTATTGTGCAAGCAGAAATAATACACTAACAGGTCTGGGAATATATAGCCAATCCTTCAATCTCTGCAGAAAGCTAGCATCATTATTCAATGCAGCAGTACTCAACTTGTGGTTCCTGGACTCCTGAAGCCCGTAAGCCATAGATTTTGGGTCCATACAATTATAATATTTTATTAAAGGTAGACTGATCACCTATTAAAACAGATCTAAGCCAATGATGGGTTCCAGATATTTGGTGGCTTTGATATGCAATAATACTCAAAATTTCTACTCTGGGGAACACAGATTGGGGTTGAAGAGTTTTGTTTTGGAACCAAGGTTAGGATTTTTATAACAGAATCAAGACAAGTAAAATCCTTCATTTTAGGAAAAGAAAAGAAATAAAGGCCCTCTTAACAGTGGCTCAAACTCCAGTCTCCTTGTTTGATTTCTTAGGGTTTAAAGATGAAAAGAATACCTAGGAGTACAAAGGTACACAAGGTGATTTCAGATTAATAAGAGATAAAATACTGGGACATTTATCAGCATTTGGATTGTAAAAGGGGGGTTCTAGTAATAATTTTCTCCCCAACTCTCAAAATTAAAATAGCCCAAATTAAAGAAAATGATGTCTGTTCTCCTTTTGAAACACTATGTGGGAAAAAGTCCAGTTTGGAGTCAAGCTTCTTAGCTTCATTTCTGGTTAAGTTTAACACTGCATAAAAACGTCAATGCCGACTTAAAATACAGGTCCTTCTCAAAATATTAGCATATTGTGATAAAGTTCATTATTTTCCATAATGTAGTGATGAAAATTTTACATTCATATATTTTAGATTCATTGCACACTAACTGAAATATTTCAGGTCTTTTATTGTCTTAATACGGATGATTGTGGCATACAGCTCATGAAAAACCAAAATTCCTATCTCACAAAATTAGCATATTTCATCCGACCAATAAAAGAAAAGTGTTTTTAATACAAAAAACGTCAACTTTCAAATAATCATGTACAGTTATGCACCTCGGGAATCCTTTAGCAGAAATGACTGCTTCAATGCGGTGTGGCATGGAGGCAATCAGCCTGTGGCACTGCTGAGGTCTTATGGAGGCCCAGGATGCTTCAATAGCGGCCTTTAGCTCATCCAGAGTGTTGGGTCTTGAGTCTCTCAACGTTCTCTTCACAATATCCCAGAGATTCTCTATGGGGTTCAGGTCAGGAGAGTTGGCAGGCCAATTGAGCACAGTGATACCATGGTCAGTAAACCATTTACCAGTGGTTTTGGCACTGTGAGCAGGTGCCAGGTCGTGCTGAAAAATGAAATCTTCATCTCCATAAAGCTTTTCAGCAGATGGAAGCATGAAGTGCTCCAAAATCTCCTGATAGCTAGCTGCATTGACCCTGCCCTTGATAAAACACAGTGGACCAACACCAGCAGCTGACACGGCACCCCAGACCATCACTGACTGTGGGTACTTGACACTGGACTTCTGGCATTGTGGCATTTCCTTCTTCCCAGTCTTCCTCCAGACTCTGGCACCTTGATTTCCGAATGATATGCAGAATTTGCTTTCATCCGAAAAAAGTACTTTGGACCACTGAGCAACAGTCCAGTTCTGCTTCTCTGTAGCCCAGGTCAGGCGCTTCTGCCGCTGTTTCTGGTTCAAAAGTGGCTTGACCTGGGGAATGCGGCACCTGTAGCCCATTTCCTGCACACGCCTGTGCACGGTGGCTCTGGATGTTTCTACTCCGGACTCAGTCCACTGCTTCCGCAGGTCCCCCAAGGTCTGGAATCGGCCCTTCTCCACAATCTTCCTCAGGGTCCGGTCACCTCTTCTCGTTGTGCAGCGTTTTCTGCCACACTTTTTCCTTCCCACTGAGGTGCCTTGATACAGCACTCTGGGAACAGCCTATTCGTTCAGAAATTTCTTTCTGTGTCTTACCCTCTTGCTTGAGGGTGTCAATAGTGGCCTTCTGGACAGCAGTCAGGTCGGCAGTCTTACCCATGATTGGGGTTTTGAGTGATGAACCAGGCTGGGAGTTTTAAAGGCCTCAGGAATCTTTTGCAGGTGTTTAGAGTTAACTCGTTGATTCAGATGATTAGGTTCATAGCTCGTTTAGAGACCCTTTTAATGATATGCTAATTTTGTGAGATAGGAATTTTGGGTTTTCATGAGCTGTATGCCAAAATCATCCATATTAAGACAATAAAAGACCTGAAATATTTCAGTTAGTGTGCCATGAATCTAAAATATATGAATGTAAAATTTTCATCATTACATTATGGAAAATAATGAACTTTATCACAATATGCTAATATTTTGAGAAGGACCTGTACTTCTTTGCATTTAACCTGAGCAGAAAAATTCTTGAATGCAGCTGTGATCAAATTGAGCCAAACAAAAAGAGAATTATAACAATAACTTTCAGGATTGTAGTTATTATTACAGAGTTACAGTACAAAGAATTAGCAAAAGGTTTCAGCATCAGTGAATTTGGATTCAATTAAGAGAAAACTGTTTCTGTGCTTCTAAATACTTTGAGATCTCTTTGAACTATGTGCACTCATTTAAAAAAAGGATCCTGAAGATTGTCATAACAAAATTGATCAATTATAGCATTAAAGATATGGCTGAGAAAACATATTCTGAAAAGAGATTGTTAAAAATCTATTTTAATTCTTGAAGCTTCAAATTTGGTAATTTGTCTGTCTTTGATGTTTTGTCTTTGTGTTTGTTGGAATGAATGTTTGATTATATGTTGCATGAAACAATAATCCATGTTTAGAATAATGTTTCTAAATCCCAGATTTATTAAAACTTTTAGTTTTCAGGAGAGTTAAGAAGCAGCTTGTTTCTGAGGTAGGTGCATGTTAACAGTTTTGCAGTTTAAACTGTGGGTCCGCCAATAGGCTGGCCATCAGAGGTTAGTTCTGCCTGACTCCGCCCACCTACCAGGTTGGTTCACGCCTTTGCTGTCATGGTAACGCTCAGTACCTCCCTTCCTGAGTTTTAACACTGTTTAAGAGACAATAGAATTAAAATGCTTGTAGTGATTGTCGCCTTAATAACATGTTTTTTTTTTTTTATGTAGCATGACTTTTAGATTTATGTGTTTTACTATTAAAAGGTTAATGAAATAGTTTAAACTAGTTTGAAGAATTAGTTTTGCATGCAGAATCATTGGTGATTTATTAGATTGAAAGTTTTCCCTGGTGCCATTAAGCTAACTGACAGTTCAAGATATGCCAAAAGTAAGGAATATATTTTTGATAAAGAATCTGAGTCATGACTTTATACTTGGTGGGAATTAGTTATTATATTTGAATTTGTAGGATTTATGCATCTGAATTACATTAGATGTCCATTAATCTAATACTCATCTTCATACAAGACAAATCAGGATGATATGTGACTAATTTCTAAATGAGACATTAATGGAACTGAATTGCAGTTCAAAACATCTGGATTTTCTTTATGTTGCTTTCATTAAAATCATAGTAACACATAGTTATGTCAGAATTCATTTCTTTGGTTCTATGTAATGTGATCTTGGTTACTAGAGCATTTTTGTACAAACTTTTTGCTGGATTGTCACATGGGTTGGACTCTGCGCCAGAGGAGAGGGGAATGTCAGACTGAAGTAACATAAAATTGCAAACGTTTTAGCACTCATGGAAAAAGGGTAGCTCATACCTCCAGTGAGGACTTAGTGACAATGCAAGAGAGACGTTGTGCTTTGTTTATATAAATGGTGCATAGCTCCCTAAGACCACATTCTGAAAACTTCTCTGAAATGATGGTGTTGATTCTTTTGTGAAATTTTACATCTCCACTGATTAGACCATTTTTTAAATTATTTTTGGGTATTCTGAAACTATGGAAATATTGACCTGTAATCAGGCCTTCCTCAAACATCATATGTCACATTTTTGATATTCAGAATATTTAGCTGATGGTCACTGCTAGTATATCAGGTGAAGTCAGAAGATCAATTCTTTTGATTTTGTTGGATGTTTTGATGAAGTTCATGTAGTTAAGCACTTAGGGTTGAGAATGGGACTTTGAATTGAAAATTAGCCAAGTGTTGTGAAGGCTCTGTTCTCACTTATATGAGATTGAGACAAAGGACACAGGCAAATCTCAGTCCTTTTGAAGTGCTGTGTGGCAGCTCTTCTAATTTGGACATGGGGATATTGCCAAGATCATTTTCTTCCACATCTTTGTGTGAAGATAGGATGTTGTTTTACTGTCAAAACCTGTCCACTGTGTTTTCTCAAGTTTCACAGACGGTGAAGGCTGCATTACCAGAAACAGCCACTTCCACCATCCAGTCCTTTATTCCTGGTGTCTGGATTCAGCTCAGAGAATCTAGGAGAAAACACTAGAAGTCCAGGCGTTGGAATGGCCCATATCAGATGCAGGAAAGCTCTAGCTCCTCCAGCTTCATCTGGCTTCCAGGACACAAGTCATCTTCCAACTGGATCATCCACGGCCTGAAAGGTGTGAGGACAGCGGACCACCACAAGACAAGGAACTGTAAGCTGATCACTGGCGAGTGATTGAAGAGGTGGTTGAAGAACACTGTTCTTACAAGGGCACAATAATCCCTTGGGCAGTGCAACATTATTTCAGAATCTACTTAAGGCCATCGCATTGCCTGAAAGTTAGAAATCATAAGGTCATTTGCCTCACTGCACACACATCACAGTGAGAGACACATAGGAAACATACAGCGAAGACCTCTACACATTTACACATAACCTTTCTCTGAATGATGGACTGGCGACGTCTGCAACAGAGAGGCAGTCAAACATGCGCCATGATGCTTATTCTCCTTAATTTCTTAACATTTGGTGGCTACTAGGCTCCTTTGCCTGGACAGAGAGGGTCAGCCAAATTCTTTTCTCCCACTTTGACAGCGAAACTGATTCTGAGGAGGAAATCTCGGATGTTTTTATCTAACTTTCATGTTTATTGCTTGATATTTATCATTATGGTATTATTACACATTTGAATGTGTTCATTTCCACCGTTGTTTAGTTGGACTATGGATGCCTAACTTCCAGCAGGTTAGAGTTCCTGTTTCTAAACATATTTCTGAAGGAGCTCCCTACGACCGCCCACCTGTACCAGACTGGTAACAGGGCAGCTTGGAGCGCAGAAGCCACTCAGGAGAGGCAGCAGGATTTTTAAGTTTTGTTTATAATTTGTTTTCTTTGGAAAAAAAAACTGTTTGCTTCCAGTACCAGAAGAAAGGACATTCCACTTCAAGGTTACGATGCAGTTAAATGGAAGATGGTCTGTTCTGAAGCCAATGATAGGTATTGCAAGTCTTTTTATAACTCTTGTGTTCATATGGGAAAAGGTGCAGCAAAGACAATGTAAGGCTAATCTGAGGAATTATGCTAATAATACTCATCAGTGGATTCGAAGAGAGATTCATCACTTTCCTGACTACCGTGATCATGCTGATAATGTTTGGTGGCAACTGATGCATCAACTGTGAGGAAGATAAGAAATGATGGTTGCTATGTTTGTTGTTTGATTCCACGTGCTATTAATGATCAACCATTTTTAGTACCTGTTCCTATTGATACTACTTTCTTTCCAGTTAGGCAACATAACCAGCTGGTGGAGGTTGTTTGTCCTTGGGTGAGGCATTATACTGTAAGGGAAAGCAGAAATGTTAGTAGATTTTCTAGTGAGACTAATTTAACATGTGCTTCTACAGGAACTCTTTATACAGGTCCTTCTCAAAATATTAGCATATTGTGATAAAGTTCATTATTTTCCATAATGTCATGATGAAAATTTAACATTCATATATTTTAGATTCATTGCACACTAACTGAAATATTTCAGGTCTTTTATTGTCTTAATACGGATGATTGTGGCATACAGCTCATGAAAACCCAAAATTCCTATCTCAAAAAATTAGCATATTTCATCCGACCAATAAAAGAAAAGTGTTTTTAATACAAAAAACATCAACCTTCAAATAATCATGTACAGTTATGCACTCAATACTTGGTCGAGAATCCTTTGGCAGAAATGAATGTTTCAATGCGGCGTGGCATGGAGGCAATCAGCCTGTGGCATTGCGGAGATCTTATGGAGTCCCAGGATGCTTCGATAGCAGCCTTTAGCTCATCCAGAGTGTTGAGTCTTGAGTCTCTCAACGTTCTCTTCACAATATTCCACAGATTCTCTATGGGGTTCAGGTCAGGAGAGTTGGCAGGCCAATTGAGCACAGTGATACCATGGTCAGTAAACCATTTACCAGTGGTTTTGGCACTGTGAGCAGGTGCCAGGTCGTGCTAAAAAATGAAATCTTCATCTCCATAAAGCTTTTCAGCAGATGGAAGCATGAAGTGCTCCAAAATCTCCTGATAGCTAGCTGCATTGACCCTGCCCTTGATAAAACACAGTGGACCAACACCAGCAGCTGACACGGCACCCCAGACCATCACTGACTGTGGGTACTTGACACTGGACTTCTGGCATTGTGGCATTTCCTTCTTCCCAGTCTTCCTCCAGACTCTGGCACCTTGATTTCCGAATGACATGCAGAATTTGCTTTCATCCGAAAAAAGTACTTTGGACCACTGAGCAACAGTCCAGTTCTGCTTCTCTGTAGCCCAGGTCAGGCGCTTCTGCCGCTGTTTCTGGTTCAAAAGTGGCTTGACCTGGGGAATGCGGCACCTGTAGCCCATTTCCTGCACACGCCTGTGCACGGTGGCTCTGGATGTTTCTACTCCAGACTCAGTCCACTGCTTCCGCAGGTCCCCCAAGGTCTGGAATCGGCCCTTCTCCACAATCTTCCTCAGGGTCCGGTCACCTCTTCTCGTTGTGCAGCGTTTTCTGCCACACTTTTTCCTTCCCACAGACTTCCCACTGAGGTGCCTTGATACAGCACTCTGGGAACAGCCTATTCGTTCAGAAATTTCTTTCTGTGTCTTACCCTCTTGCTTGAGGGTGTCTATAGTGGCCTTCTGGACAGCAGTCAGGTCGGCAGTCTTACCCATGATTGGGGTTTTGAGTGATGAACCAGGCTGGGAGTTTTAAAGGCCCCAGGAATCTTTTGCAGGTGTTTAGAGTTAACTCGTTGATTCAGATGATTAGGTTCATAGCTCGTTTAGAGACCCTTTTAATGATATGCTAATTTTGTGAGATAGGAATTTTGGGTTTTCATGAGCTGTATGCCAAAATCATCCATATTAAGACAATAAAAGACCTGAAATATTTCAGTTAGTGTGCAATGAATCTAAAATATATGAATGTTAAATTTTCATCATGACATTATGGAAAATAATTAACTTTATCACAATATGCTAATATTTTGAGAAGGACCTGTAGAATTCGGAGTAATAGAAATCCGATTAAAGATCCAGATATTTGTATTGCTCAGGAGGAAAGCACACCTTATTTCATTGAGATGACAGATGGTATGGATAGCGATGGATTTTATGTTGCTTAAGATGCTATAATGATGTGATGGCTCTAAATTATTCGGGGAGTTACTACTGATGTTCAGCATTTTAGTGTTATACATAGAGTTTTGGTGGTTTGCTAGAATTTTTTTGTATGATTGTCTTGTAATCACAAGGGGGGAGTGTGATAGAAATTCTTGCAGTAAGTGTTCCATAGTGTATGACCTTTAGGTTACCTCACTCCTCAGAACATCTGTGTTAGAGGAGGAAGCTGTAAAGCCATTATCAGAAGTTTAATGGTTAAAACTCTTGCTTTAGGGGGATGTGCAGATGGGTTTGTTCCTAGATAACTTTGTCACCTCTGAACCTGAGAAGGGTCTGGGGTCTTAAAACACACACTCTTTGAAGTTGAGATAACACTGTTATGTTTGGTATAAATACTGTGTGTAAATGTTGATCGGGGCTCTGTTTCACTGACTAACCTCAGTGTCAGGGTCTTCAAATGCTTAATGCCTTTGAATAAAACTTATAAAGAAAAAGTCCGGATTTTCTCTTCTTGTGAGTCAACTTCTACCCACTTTGATAAGAAAATTCCACAACAATAGATAGATAGATAGATAGATAGATAGATAGATAGATAGATAGATAGATAGATAGATAGATAGATAGATAGATAGATAGATAGATAGATAGATAGATAGATAGATAGATAGATAGATAGATAGATAGATAGATAGATAGATAGATAGATAGATAGATAGATAGATAGATAGATAGATAGATAGATAGATAGATAGATAGATAGATAGATAGATAGATAGATAGATAGATAGATAGATAGATAGATAGATAGATAGATAGATAGATAGATAGATAGATAGATAGATAGATAGATAGATAGATAGATAGATAGATAGATAGATAGATAGATAGATAGATAGATAGATAGATAGATAGAATCCATCCCAGCTGAAAACAAGAGAGGATTTACACCCTAAACAGCTCTTTATTCCAGGTCTTAGACACAGATAAATAGGGCTATAAATGTTCTTTTTGTCAAACAAGGGGCAAACCGACCTAACATTCTACTTGCCTTGGACTATAGGTAAAACAACGTGCATGACTTATTGTCACTCAGGGGCGTGGAGACACAGAAAATGTCAGTGTAAGGCACCAGGCCTTATCTCTGGACTCCTTGCCAGATTCAGACAGAATTTTACTTGATAAGTCAGCCATTGTCCTTTTATAGCCCGTTTTTAGTCCAAGGCTTTAACACATCAGAACCATC
Source organism: Girardinichthys multiradiatus (assembly GCF_021462225.1). Classification (NCBI taxonomy): domain Eukaryota; kingdom Metazoa; phylum Chordata; class Actinopteri; order Cyprinodontiformes; family Goodeidae; genus Girardinichthys; species Girardinichthys multiradiatus. The sequence goes on along the minus strand of NC_061797.1, from coordinate 45,208,972 downwards.
CCTGCCAGGTGCTGAGCAAGTGCAATAAGCAGACTTTCTTCTTTTTGTAAACATGTCAAAAAGAAATTAGACTAAGATCTGGCTGCAGCACATGCAAACTGTCTTTAACTTTATCTACTTGAACCTATAACCTGAGGATTTTGTAAGGAAATTGGCTAAGAATATTTATTCTTATGACTCTATATTCAAAATCTAAACAAAGGAAATTGCACATGTGAGCAACCAGTCCTAAATATTACTTCACAATTTTCATGCCAGCAGACTTAGCGTTTTGTGTGAAAACCCTTGGCAGACTCAGTTGCTCATTATTTAGACCCCTGTGGCTCTATTTAAAACAAGGAATGAATTTGAAAAGAGAGCTGATTCCTTAAGTAAACTTAGCTAGAGCCTCTATAATACATATGTTTGGCTCAGTGGTTTTGGACGATGACATCAAAATATCATAGTAAATAGGTGGGGGTTTATGTTATTTTTCAAAAAACTTGAAAAAAGTATATGAGACAAAATGTCTCAGCTCACAAAATGTGTCAATGGTAAAGAAGACTTATGGAGGAAGATTATTGCAGAAATCATAAATTACCCCTGTTGTCCAAATAGATAATGCAAGAGCAAAAGCTATGTTTTAGTGCAAGGAAAAAGCCTGGATAGATGAGTCACTGTTCACCCTGTTCTCTACCAGTGGTTGACTACATGTGTGTCACGCATGAAGAGAAATTAATTCACCCAAGTGCTCATTTCCCACAGTGAGGGCTTCTGTTGGGGCTGCTGTAGTGAGCAGCCCAAGTGTGGTTTGTCTCCATTCAGTTCCTTGGCAGGCAGGTAAATGCCAAACTTCCACAGCATTTGTCAGGGTGATCGCATTCTTTGTGTTCAGCTGTTTCTCTCCTGATGACTGAACGATTTAACAAGGTGATAAACTCACAAACTCAAAGGGCGTGAAAAGAACCACAGTTGGTGCTGCATAAGCTCGGAACTCATGTTTTCCACACTTAATAGCCACAAATTCTCAACCAAGCAGAACACAGCACTCCCTCCAGAAAGTCAATTGGCACACATTCCTTCAGTGATCTTCATTTTTTTCCAACAACATTTAGGAGCTCCATGTGGATCCTCAGGTGGCCAATTGTCTTCTGAGAGGCTATAAGTGGATTTATGTGAAAATCTATTGTCACATTTTAGAAAGAAAACATCGGTGAACAAATCATATAGCCTATTTGTTAGGAATAGGATACAAAATGACTTGTTACACATGTGATGTAAAGCATTTTCACTCTCAAAGGGCAAATACTCTGTGTTTTCTGTCATTCTGTTAGTATATATGCTCACATGGGTAACAGTCTAAACCACTGGCAGACTGGTTTGCCTAAATATACAAAAACTCACCTCACTATTCAGTTCTCAAAGAGCTAAGGCAATTAAACCTGCTTTAAATAGAGATACTGCAGCATGTGTCAGCTGTGCTCATACATGCATGCAGATATCTTGGTAACCGGTCCTCCTCACTCAGAGCGTGTCCTTCATTTTACAGGCTGGCCATAAAATCACGAGATGTGAATATGGTAGGACACACTTGAGGATGAGTTGGTTACGGTTTAAGTGGAAAGCTTTTGGCTGCAGCAGCAATTTCAGTTGCAATGTCAGTGGTCTAAATGCAGGACTCTCTTCAAGCCACTTCAAGCAGAGCATTTTCAGCACCACACACTGATGGACAGCTCCGTCATAGATTTTTCTTTAAGGACGCATTGCCAAAGCAACAATTCCAGGGGTTGACATTTTACATTTCAAAAAGCAACCTGTTCTTTTGGATAACCTTCTCAAGCTGTCGTAGGGAGGGCTGGTCGGTTGGGGGGTAGCTCCTTCTGTTTAAGGTGCATTACCCTCGGTTGGCTTGACTAAGGTTTTTGTTTTAGCTACACTGGGTCAATACGCAGAAAGACAAAATAAAATAAGATAAAATTAAATTAAATTAAATTAAATTAAATTAATTAGAAGGCTAGACAGGAGCCGATTTATTGTTTATTTAAAATATGGTTCTGATCTTCAAACTTAACGCGCCCTTCACATGGACCAGCCAGTTCACCTGGCCAATCCGGCGCCCTTTTTGCTGCAAACGTGTATGCTGAGAATACCTGAACTGAATTTGAATTACCATATGACGTAGGCCTTTTGCAATCAGTAATGTCCTACTGGCAGCAGGGACTAATACAGACTCACAATCTATATTGAGCGCTCAAAGAGAGAATTTGTTGCACCAGTTACCTCTCAACCCCCCTTATCTTTATCTTTATATATTTATATATCACTCTCAGCCATCGAGACACAAACCAAAGCTCACTGTTGAGAGAGAATGCGACAAATGTTTGAACATTTTAGATACAATAACGCAAAAAAGTATATTTCTTTGCATCTAGATGAATAAGCTAAGCAAAAATCAGGAGCTTAAGTAGCAGTGGGAGATAGTCCCGAACAACAGAAAAAAAGGCTTAATGGAACAAATCTGAATGTAATACTTACGCGTTTTTTCGAATAAAAGAACTCGAGGGCGAGAGCAATGCAGAAAAAATCATCAGGGCCCCCGTCCACGTTTTGAAGATTTGCAGTACCACCGAGACACAAATCTCCATGTGAAAAGGGGTGCTGGAGGCTGCTGCAGTCCGCGTCTCTCTCGATCACAAGTCAAGATGCTCGCCTGCAAAAAATGCCAAGCACTCAGTGAGAGTTGCGATTATCTGCGGTGCGGTCACCATTCTCAACCCTCAGAGCACCAGTAGCCTCCCGGACATGAAGGTATTCCTCTGGACTGAGGATGAGGAAAATCCTGCAGTTTTTTTTTTTTGTTTTTTTTTTTTAACAGGGGATGAAGTCCGTATACAGGCCGCTTCTCACTCTGAAACAGTCTCCTAGGCGAATCCACAAAAAATTTATTTAACCAAAAGGACAAAAAACAGAAACACAAATATAAAGTAAAAATATGAATTGCCAGTCAATGGTTTTCTCAAATCAGATGTTCTTTACAGCATGACAGTCAACGTTTACCTATTTAAAGCTCTGTGAATAAGGTCAGCGCAACGAGAGATGAAAAAGCGCCCAACACAGAAAAACCTTAGAATGCCTATTGGATAAAATTGAGGATATCCGTCCCACTGCAACCATCAAAAGCTCCGCATCAGGACAAATGGCTTGCCATAGGCTGCTCTGAAATTCGCAGAGCATATGGCACACAGCGTCTTCTGTCAAGTATAACGGGGAAGATTCTACCGGGTGAGATTTTTCATTCCCCCGTCAAAGCATTTAGGTTTATTGATCACATTTGTGATAATTCCGTTTGTCAGGCAGCGTGGGTCCAGTCGCGGCTTAGGGTGCAGCGTCTGTGTGTTGCAAATCAAGCGGCTTTTTGCCAGCGGCTCCTAACGGTCCCCCAGTTCGCTGCCGTCCATGACTTGAATAGCGAGCGCGCTCAAATCGTCTCCGGGCGCAAATCTGCCATGCGCGCTTGTAACTCACAAGCATTTATGTCTGTTGCGCATGTGTTGGCGTGAGTGCTGTTCCCCTTATTGCCCAGGGACCACTTTAACTTTGAACACTTTGCCCGCCCGTCTAGCTGCCCATTTAAATCACCCAGCGGTCATTAATTATCAGGGATCAATAGCGTTAATGTAATAAGCGCAGATCTGATGTGCTTGGATATGCGGTTGTGTGTACCTGTAATGCGCGTCCGTGTGTGATTCAGTTGTTGATGAGGTATGGTTGCCACCTACAGGCGTTGTTCTCTATTCAGTCTTCTAAAACAGCCTATCTCCACAGTCAGCGTCCTCAAATAAATTCCCACTCAACATGTAGGGGTATTATCACTCCTCCGCGTTAAGCACTGACAGATGCATGTGTCAACTAAAATCAGGAAAATCTATGGTTTTATATGTTTAGCTTCAGGCTATGAAACCATTACATAACTGACTCTATCATTTGTCATTAATTTTGGTTTCTTTTAATTACAAACATCTCATGGAACACTAGTTTCATTTGGGCTGAAATCTGCTTTGAGATAGAGGGGGGAAAGCACAACACAAAGGAAACAAACTTACACATTGCAAAGAGCAGCAAGGCACACAGGTTGGTGCCCTGAAGAAGAACTTAAGTAGACAGAAATAAGTGTTTATTTTGTTTTTTTACTGAGAACAGCCTGTCACATTAGCAGACATAATGAAGCAAAAATCAGTCATATGTTAGAACACCTCCTGGACTCTAAGGTTAAAAATGCACTTAATACATAGGAGAAAGAGAGCAAAGTTGAATTTTAAACTGTCATAATGTTTTCTGATCACCTAAAAATGTAAAAGACAGAACAGTGGGAGTTTTTGTAGGTTAAAGCAAACTAATGGGTTGCCCTATCATGAAAAAAGAACCAAATTAGTTATGTAAGGGTCAAGTGTCCTTTCACTCTCTTCCGGGTATACTGTCATAGTGTCGAAACGCAAGACTGCTGCCCTGCCTACTCATGCTTAGTGTCTTTTACTTATCATATCTGTCTTAAAAATAGTTCTATTTACAGTTAAACCTATAACTGATAAGATCTGTAAATGTTGGACTCAGTAAAGCACCTGCTGCATTTGATTTGACCTGTATGGTATGGGCTTGGTGATTTGCTATTCTTCAGTGCAATGTCATGGTGACACATCCAGCTTGCCAACAACTGGCACCAGTAAGAAAATATCTTCAACCTCTCTTAGGTGCAACTGTATACCTGAATATAATAGGAGATTAAATATCCATAGGTCTGTTATGTTGTCATTTATATGTGCTGCCCCCTTCCCTGTTGTGTTTTCTGCTTTTTACATTGGTCATCAGCAGTGGGTGAAGTGAGATTCTGTTTTAAAGTGTTTCTGTTATATAAAAAAAGTTTTTAATAAAAGCATATTGAGCAAAGAAAATCTTATAAACATAAAACAATGTATAAACACAAGCCCAGTAACAGATATTGCCAAAATGAAAAACAAGGGTTATTATACACATAAATACCACGCTTAATAGTATCGGTGATCTTCTTAACAAAAGTACAGTTTATGGACTTGATGAAACTGAGATGATAAAGTGAACAGATGATTATCTTTTGTGCTTCTGTTTATAGCTGAGGTGTTAATTTATTGGTATCATAACAGCTTTATAAAAAAAAGTCTTTGTAAACCCATTTAAATCATGCACATTTTATATTCTGCATCAAAAAGAATGACCGTATATATCCTTGAACATCAACCTCAGGTGACCAAAGAAAACGTTGCAGAAAGTTAGAAAGAATTGAGATCAGTTTATTTATACAGCATGGAATTTCTTCAAATATTATCTCAAAGTGTTTCGGAAACAGGTCGATTTTACATACACATATGTATAGTGCTGTGAAATGTCTGCCACCTACAAATTTCTTCTGTTTCAGATGTTTGTTTTTTTTTGCCACACTTGAATCTTTGAGATTGTGAACCCCATTTTTATACCAGACATAGATAACGGGAGTAAACACAAAAAGCGGTTTTCAAATGATGATTTCATTTATTAAGGAAAATAAACTTTCTATAGCCAACAGGACCTATATGAGTGGGTATCTGTCACCTATACTGAACAACTACTTGTGCCACCCTTGGTAGAGACAGCTGCTCTCAGTCATTTGCAATAACTGGCTGTTTTACCCTGCTGTGATGGAATTTTGTCCCACTCTTCTCTGGAGAATTTCTCCTTTTCAGCCACATTGGAGGGTTTTCAAACATGAACGGTTATGCTACAGAGTCTTTATTGTATTTAATTCTTGACTTTGAGTAGACCACTTTAAAATGTTTAATTATTCTTCTTGTGTTCATCTTTTCTGAGATGGACATGCTGGAGTGCTTTTGATCATTGTCCTGCTGCATACCACAAGTATGCTTGAGCTTAAGGGTCATAAACTAATGGCAAGACATTCTCCTTCAGGATCTTCCAGTAGAGAGCAGAACTCATGGTTCCACTGCTTATGACATGTTGTCCAGGTCCTCAAACAGGAAAGTAGCTATGTGCTATTGCACTATCACCACCATCTTTGATGGTTGGTATAAATATCTTTCCTCCTTTGTCTGGTCAGTCCACAAAATATATATTTATATATTTTAAATCAATGGCACTAATTTTGGCCTCTTCCTTGAGTGCAATTTATGCCCAGCCTCTTTCTTATTGTTAAAATGTGGACACCAGCCCTGAGCATGACAAGTGAGGCCTGCAGTGCTGTGACATTCTGGATGAGTCTTTAATACACTGAGCAATTTTGTTGGCTGGCCACTCCTTGGAAAGTTCACCACTGTTTCTCTGTTTGTGAGTAATGGCTCTCACTTGTGATTCACTGGACTCCCAAACCCTTACAAATGGCTCTGTATCCCTTTACACATTGATGAATGTTAATCACTTTGTCATCTGTTCTTGAATTTCTTTAAATCAAGGCATGGTGTGTCGCTTGTTGAGATTTTTAGCCTGCTTAATTTAACTTTTTTTTAGGGCAGTGTTTTTAATTTAATTTAAGTTTTAAATTTGCTGTTTGTACCTAGATTATATTGATCTGATGTTAAAACTAATTTTCTGGTTTGAAATATGGAATTGACACAAAAAGCAAAAACACATTACATCTTTAATCGGGCAAATAATATTTCACAGCACTTAAGAATTCAGTTCAGTTCCAATTTATGTCAAAACAATTGTATTTATTTCAATCCCATCAAACAGCAAAATTCAGATCCAATTGATATAGTGCAGTTTAATCCAAAGTATAATACAATACAATCAGAATCAGCTGACCGTACAATGCTAATTGGTAAACAAATCTGTCTGACCCGACTGCAAGTCACTGACTTTCTAGCTATCCCTTCTCATGAGTAAGCATTTGTCAGTCTCTTCCAACAATAATTTAGATGCAGTGGATTGCCAAACAATGTCATGCTAACTGTTTCTGCACCAGTGAGGCTGTTTTTTAAATGATTAATTGCTATTCAGAAAGAGTTGCAAATTAATTTTGTGTTGTTTTTTTACTCCTCTGCTATTCTGTTAATTGATTTAGCATATCTTTCAGTTGAATGTGATTATAGAGACTTGTTCAGTCTGTATAACTGATGATTCAAGCAGACTATATCATGAAAGCATCTTATTGATATCCTTTTATAATTCAGTTGTTGGGACCCACAGCTATGGATACAACATGAAAGATGCGGTACAAACTTTTGTGGAACTTTCAAAATAAATTGCACTATCCTACTTCCGGCACAACTTGGGAATTGGGGGTAACAGCGAACTTCCCATGATGCCACTGTCAATATAAAACTCCCACTTCTCCCACATGTCACTCTCTTCCATTCGGACTCTGCTGCGAGGCTGGCAGGAGAGACAGTGCACTAATGTCTCTTTGCTGGCAAACAGACATAACTCTTCAACTGGATCCAAGAGTGTCGTACGATCATCGATCATATGCATTAAGTTAAGTACGAATGAATCACTGTTTGTGAATCCCGTATTCATTCATGAATGGGATAATTAAGGTACAAGCGCGGCTTGACTTTTCTCTCCGAGATTTACAGAGATTAACTGTTTCTAGAAAGTTCCCAGCACGACGCAGAGTGGAGCAGTTTCCCAAAGCAAGGACAACAGAACGCATCTCCGTGGTTATGGCAGTTTACGTGCAGTGTGGTCAGCGGACAGAGCAAGCCGCCCAGCCACAGCTCCAGAGGTTAGCTATAGCTAACCCTTTGTTCACAGAGCTTTCTTCAAACTTCATCGTCGCCCGGACACTTCTCCTCAGCACGGTTCACATACGAGGTTAAGGTTTGGGCAGAGAGATATTTAGGATAAAATGATCTAAACGTTTTTCATTTTATGAAGTTTGGTTTTGTTTGTGTTGAACTCAGCTATCGTGGTGCTAGCAGGCTATCTGCGGCACATGTGCTCAGTGTTCTGTGTTTGTGTATTAAGACAAACTTTATTTAAAGGGTGATTTTAAACAGAAGATTGATCATAACGCGCCGTCTGCGTTTATGCATTTTAACCCTTTTATTAACGGTATTTTAAAGTAGTGTGTTTGATTCTGGTGCTAAGCTATCAACTTCTTTTGTTAGCTTTAACTGCTAACAGCTAAGAGCACATGCTTGCCTGCTAAAGAGTATTTACCCAGAAAGGTTGTTAGTTTTCAATCCAGTAAATAATATTTCCCTAAAAACATTATTTTACTAAACCTGATAACTAAGTAAACACCATTAAGCCCCATTTCTCCGGAAAGATTTGTCTCTTTTCCAAAATATCTCTTTAAATATTTTACTATTTCCTCAATATGTCTCTAAATATTATTTTAATAAATAAAGGCAGCTAATGAGACACCGTTGAGAATTAGTCATCCAGAAGGTTGGTTTTATTCAGCAGATCATTCATTTTTAATATAACAATATTTTATCTGATCTTGCATTGTGAGTGGTTGTCTAAAGGTTTGCTGATTATTGCCTAAGTTGGTTCCAAGACTAACTTAACTTAATTTCCAGATTCTTCAAGATAATCCTTGGTTCTCAAACATAAACATTGCATGGTAATGTTGCATCACTCTTTTGGTCAAGGTTTTCAACCATCTTTAATCAACTTGTTTATACTGTACATAGCCCATTAGTCTTTGTTATTCTTTAATTCTGCTTGGTAGTTTAGTTAGATTGTTATTGTGATTGTTATTCTAAGAAATTGTGTGAATTCATTCTATGTGTGTGCAGAGTTTTGCTGTTCAATAATGTCAGAGCTTGTCTCACTTTTTTCGATTTTGTCCTGATACCACCGCCTTATTGGGCTGGTATTCACAGGACAACCCTTAACAGACTGAAATATTATTTGATAAAATGTTAAAGTATTAATATTAAATATGAAATAATATATTCAGATTCATAATCACAATACAGTGGTTAAATATTCTTGTATTTTATGATCCTCTATGATGAACTGTCTACAGCATGAAAATACTGATTGATGAATGACTACTCCAAAGCACCACTCCAGAAAAAAAAACTCAACCTCTTTTTTAAGGTCTTCAAAAATAAAAACCTCTCCTTTAATCTGTTAGTTACTTTTTGTGAAAGCTTACTTCCTTATGCATAACTAAAAAAGTAGCTTGTCAAAACATATCATTTATATTGTATAGAGTATAAAAAGAGCTATGCTCCTGAGATAATTTCCATTGCATTTGATGTAGGTGCACAAAGCTGGACCTTGCAGATTTTTGTATTCTGTCCATGCATAATCTGCCTCATATCAGCACCATCTTTACTTCAGAGCAGTAAAAGTATGCACTAATGTTGCATAAGCATAATAAACTTAGCATCTTCTTTGCAAACACTAAATATATATATGATACGCTACATTTTCAACTCTCAGCATTTTATTTACGCTTTGATGAAATATGAATTTTATATCCCGAATCTCCCCAGAAGGAAATTTTAAAAATAAAAGTGAAAGGGACAAGCAAGAGGGTTACTTGCACTGTGTTTCTACGAACTTAAACCTCAGCAGATCTGTTCAATCAAATCAATGCCAAACCACTTATTGCTTCAAGTATGTACTGTCTTAATGGAATGTTTTTCCTTCCAGAGTAATATTAACACATGCTTTATCTTATTTGGACTAATTTAAAACTATACTACAGCAACATTCAGTGTCAGTGAATTTAAGCAAATACATGTCTTTCAAATGGAAATCAGCATTTGGGATCTAAAGGAGAACTTCTGTTACTGGTAATTTATATATAAAAGGTAGTGCTGGGAATTGTTTAGATTCGGTGTGCATTCCTTTAAAATCTTTAAAAGAATTCCATTAATATGCCTGCATTGAATATGTATGATAATCCATGGATGACATATCAAACTGTCAACTAAGACAGCTGTGTTGGGTGCTTAGAACAAATGGATACTTCAGATGCAAATATATTGAAAGATATATTACACTGTAGTATATTCTTCAAGTTCTTTGGTTTTATAAATGCATTGTATTCTTAACTTATTAATTTTTCTGGAAAGAGAAAAAAAGGGGGAAAAAAGCACCAAAGAAATATGGTTTGCATGACAGCACATTTATTAGCATGCAGCAAGAAGGTTTTGGGATATTTCTGCAAGAAGTGTGCATGTTCTCCCCCTGCATGTCTACTCTGCTGGTAGTCTGGCTTTCTGATACAGTCCAAAAATATGCACATTAGGTTGACCGGTGTCCCTAAATTGCTCCTAGGAATGAGTGTGTGTGTGCATGGCTGTTTGTCCTGAGTGTTTCTGTGTTGCCTTGTGATGGACTTGCAACCAGTGTGTACCCCACCTGTCACCCAATGGCCGCTGGAGATAGCCATCCAGTGACCCTGCAAGGATTGGTGGGTGTGGACAATGGATGGATAAATATATCTAAAAAAAATAAATAAATAAATTTCTTGCTTGCTGACTTGTCTTGGAGAAATTTGTATCCTGTGCAACTAAAGGGCAGAAATGATTTGGTTTGTAGGGATGAAGGACTGTGAACACAGGTTTTTTTTATTCAGTGAGTGTCAATTGCACCTGTATGAGAGAGCTAAGGCAGTGTTGCTTGGCTGTTTCATGCAAGGTATTTTTACCTACAGTGCATTGCAAAGTATTCATACCTCTTTTACTTTTTCACATTGTGTCATATTACAATCACAAACTTCAATATAATCTAATGGGATTTTATGTGTTAGATAAACACAAAACAGCAACAAATACAATCTGAAAAATCTGACAACCATTTGCATTAAGCACCCCTTACTATCATACCCATAAATAAAAATCCAATGCAATCCATTTCTCTCACAAGCCACATAATTATTAAACCGAGTCTACTTTGAGAGTCAGTTCAACTTAGTATAAAAAACAACTGTTCTGTCCAGACCTCAGAGGTTCGTAAGAGGACATTAATGAACAAACAGCATCATGAGGACCAAGGAACACTTTAGGCAGGTCAGGGTTCATGAGAAGATGTGTGGAGCTAAATACTGGGCATTCACAGAAAACATTTCACACTTAACTTAATGCCGGATCTATGATAGGATGCTTTAGAGCAAAACTTATTTAGGTGTTAAAATTACCCAGTCGAAATCAAAATCAAATTGAGAATATGTGGCAAAACGTAAGAATAAGGGTTTACAAATGCTCTCCATCCAATCTAAGTTTCAGGAATCGATAGATCCCGCAAAAGCCTTGCAACTGTAACTGCAGCGAAAGGTGGTACTGCAAAGCCTTAACCTTGGATACTGTCCCTAGTTCATTCAGTTCATAAGTATGCACTACTTTGTGTTGATCTATCACACAAAATCCCTGAAAATATACTGAGGTTAATGTGAAAAAATTAAAAAAAGTTCTTCTTCAAGTCAATCCTAAACCAAGTCAAATGTCTAATCATAAGCAATTGCTTTGCATTTCAAGTGAAAATGTTGTTGTTTGAGCCTATTGTGGCTTCCCCATATATGCAGTTTTAAAAGATGTCAGGTGCATCAACATGAATTAATATGGAGCTACTTGTTCGCATGTAAAGAGTAAATGAGATATGATAACACGCATGAAATAGTATGATTCACTGATGAAGTAAAGAAACAGAGCTAGGAAACACTGTATGCCTGCTGAAGCAAATAGATGGTAACATTTGCAAGTGCTATTTATCTATGAGGAATTTTAGGTTGAGGGTATTAGAAATAGTGTTTTATAAATTTTACTTTATACCTGCTACATAATTTTATAAGTAAACATCAAAGCTAAATATTTTGTAATAAATCTATGCATCTCAGAAATAGTCCAGTGTCCAAAAAAAGTCCCAATAAAACCTGGATTCATTCTGATTTGTTGCAGTTGTGTTTATTGTACTGTAGGAACTATATTTATAAGCATTGTGTTTGTATTGGGTTAATGAGGCCACTAAATTATGCTCTCATTTCAAGCTGCTTCCACACATGAACATCAAAGATGTCAATAAAGTAAGTGTATACATGGTCTACAGTTCCTGTTAATACACATGAAAAATGTCCCATGTGAGATGCATTCTAAAAACCTGACATGATGCAATAAGTATGTTTCAAAAATCACAGTGCTTTGTTTACAACACATCAGCAATGTAGGATGAAGCCGAAGCTGTTCTTGAAACTGTACGTCTACATTAAATGTAACCCACAATATTGAGATTAGAGTCAGAAACCAACAGGCAGACAGGAAGTGAAGAGTTTAATGCAACAATCCTCATGAGCTCCCAAAACCACTCACCGTAAATTCTTCTGGGAATTTGTAGCTCTTTTCACAGATGAGCTCATTCTGACACTTTCTAAAGTTAATGTTGCAGGGCTGACCTGGCTTTGTATTTTCTAACAGTTTGTCAGTGAAGACAGAGAAAAAAAAGGGAACAATTGTTTTGTGACAATGAGCGATCTTATATATTGAAAAAAAAATGTTTGACTTGATACTGATTAATGGAGCAGTGTGATGTTGAGACATGAAAGCAAAAATGTGTTGGCGTCTGATGCATCACATTTTAAATAAAAAAAACACAAAGACATTCACAACATATATTTCATGCGGTAATTATTTTTTTTTACTTGAATCAAATCATACCGCCCACATTCTAAAAGCACTGTCGGTGGCTATTCAAGACAATGATGTGTAGAGCAAGGTTAGATAGTTTGTACAAACCATGCATTTTTCCGTGAAGCTGCATTCCAAATTATGTTTGCTATCAGATTTACTAGGAATTACTTGTTTTAATTGTCAAGTGCAAAAAGTAAAATATGCCCTGAAACTGAAGGTAGTCCAATTTTTGTACTTGACTTACTAATATAATGACAGATGTGATTAAAGTGAGATCGAGCAATGGAAATTTGAAATGGGTGTATGCTTTTTGCAGTCTTTTGGGAGGACAAGCTATTTCTTCCCAATTTATTTATGCATTATGGATATGAAGTCTGTCAAACAAATTGAAGGGCACAGTTGGGAAAAGTTAAGTGAAAGAGTTTAACAAATCATGGTCGAAGACGGCTTTAGTTGGTACTTTTTATCTCTCATTTTGGTCCATAGCCACTTTTCTGTCAAAATGTATTTGGCCTGTATATTCCTGTCTCTGTAAAAGACATCTATTTTCTTATTTCTTCTTTTCTATCTTTCCCCATCAACCCGCTGGGATCCTTGGATCAGCTGGTGTTGAAACACGTGTCCCAGACTGCTTACTGGGACAAACTTCAATCCGCTGACAAAAAAAAAAACAAAAACAAAAAAATGATGGGGGGGATATGGTTAGAGAGAGAAAAAAAGGCTCCTCTAGCACTACGGAGCCTCTTCAATTATTCAAATGGCCGCTGTCCCTCTGAACTTGTTCTCTCTGCTTGGTTTGAATATTAAAATGGCCTCCCCCAAACAAGACAGATTTGCAGAAGATAAAACTAATGCTGAGAACAAAGGCTATGTGTGCTTGACTTTTCACGTATTTGCCTGAGCAGCTATTGAGGAGGAGACAGTCTATGTAACTGACAGCGTGACTTTGAGGAGGAATGTATTCCTGTCACGTAAGGCCTAAAATCTATTAAAGACAGGGTGATGGACTGAATCATTAGCATGAAGAAGAGCATGCTACATGTGCCCCAGTAGACAGGAAAAGCCCATTCAGGAGCAAACGTTGAAGTAGTAACACTTTGTCTTTTATGCAATTTGACCTGATCTCAATGGTTTCAAGATATTTATTGACATTAATTTGAACTTCTAAAGGTCGAGGCCCAGGTTAACAATGACCGCCATTGGTGGTAGTGACTGATAGGGTATCAGTGGAAATTGTGCTACTGTTTATCAGCAAAGAAGAAGAATAGAGAAGGAGAAAGACATGTATGTAGTCAGAGAGCAAAGAGGAAAGGCAAATCTCTAGGACTGAGAGTAGGAGCTCTGAACATTTGGACTATGACAGGAAAAGCTAGAGAGTTGGCTGACATGTAGCAGAGGAGGAAGGTGGACATACTGTATGTTAAGGAAACCAGGTAGAAAGATAGCAAGGCTAGAAATTTAGGTGCAGGGTTCAAGCTGTTCTACCATGGTCTGGATAATAAAAGGAATGGTATAGAGTTTATCTTGAAGGAAGAGTTTGTCAGGAATATTCTGGAGTTGAAAAGAATGTAAGATAGGTTGATGAGTCTGAAGCTAGAAATTGAAGGTGTATGGTTCAATGTTGTTAGTAGTTATATCTCATAGGCAGGTTGTGAGTTAGAGATGAAAGAGACATTCTTGAGTGAGTTAGATGAAGTGATGCAGAATATCCCCCCCCAGAGGTGAGAGAGTGGTAAGTGATGCAGATTTTTAAACTTGGAACAGGGAACAGAGGGGATGAGAAAGTGAAGGGCAGGTTTGGTAACCAGAACAGGAAAGCAGAAGAACAGATGGTGATAGCAAAGAGGATGGAAATGGATGTAGAGTATACTTTCTTCTAGAAGAAGCAGGAACACGGGGTGACTTACAGGAGCAGAGGTAGGAACAAACAGGTGGATTACATCTTGTGTCGATGATGTAACCTAAAGGAACTCAGTCACTGCAAGGTAGTGGTAGGTGAGTGTTGCCACACAGTACGGGATGGTGGTGTGTAGAATGGCACCAATGGTAAGTGGTGGAAGCTGAAAAAGAATGCAGGTTGTGTGGCTTTCAAGGGGGATTTGAGACAGGTTCTGGGTGTCCAGAAGGTGCTTCCAGAAGACTGGACAACTACAGCTAATGCTATCAGGGAGACATGTAGGAGAGTACTTGGTATGTCTTCTGGAAAGAACATTGATAAGGAGACTTGGTGCTGGAATAAGGAAGTACAAAAATGGAAATGAAGAAAGCAAGAAGAAGCTAAGAAGAAGTGAGACATTGTGAGGACTGAAGAGAGTCAGCGTAAAGTGAAGGTAGAGGTAGCTGAGGCCAAACAAAGGGCATAAAGTGACTTTTATGATAGATTGGACAGTAGAGAGGGAGCAAAGGATTTATTCAGGTTGGCAAGGCAGAGAGATAGAGATGGGAATGATGTTCAGCAGGTTAGGGTGATTGAGGATTGAGATGGAAATGTACTGACAGGTGCAACAATTGTGATGGGAGGATGGAAGGAGTACTTTGAAACGTTTATGAAAGAGGTATTATTTCATGCCAAGAAAAGGTACAACAGATTCAGTATTTGCTTTTAGGATGTTGATGGAGACAAACAGATAAGGTCAGAGGGAGCTGCATTGTGTTTTTGTATATCTAGAGAAAGCACGTGACAGTGTGCCAAGGAGGAAGTGTGGCATTGTATAAGGAAGTCTGGATCAGCGAAGACGTTAGAGTTGGACATGTATGATAGTTGTAAGACTGTGGTGAGGTGTGCCATAGGTGTGACTTCAAGGAATTCAAGGTGGAAGTGGGGCTGCAGCAATGATCTGCTCTGAATTCCTTCTTGTTTGCTGTGGTGATGGACAAGTTGACATAAGAGGTCAGACCGGAGTCTCCATAGACTATGATGTTTGCAGATAACATTGCGATGGTATGAGCAGGGGACAGTGTCAAGTGTGTTGTGTTATAAAAGAGGATCAGGAAGAATTAAAGGGAAGATGTATAAGATGGTTGTGAGACCATGTTTTAGTTTTATGTTGTATGGTTTAGAGACAGTGGCACTGAGGAAGAGACAGGAGGCAGGGCTGGGGCAGCAGAGATGAAGATGTTGAGGTTCTCTTTGGGAGTGACGAGGTTGGATATAATCAGGAATGAGTACACTAAAGGGAAAGCTCATGGTAGACGTGTTGGAGATAAAGCCAGAGAGACCAGACTGAGATGGTTTGGACATGTA
Source organism: Girardinichthys multiradiatus (assembly GCF_021462225.1). Classification (NCBI taxonomy): domain Eukaryota; kingdom Metazoa; phylum Chordata; class Actinopteri; order Cyprinodontiformes; family Goodeidae; genus Girardinichthys; species Girardinichthys multiradiatus. The sequence goes on along the minus strand of NC_061797.1, from coordinate 45,193,135 downwards.
AAGAGGAGGGATAGTGAGTGGTGATAGTGATTGGTAGAAGGATGTTGAGCCTTGGACTGCCAGGCAGGAGGTCTAGCAGAAGATCAATGAGGAAGTTTTTATGGATGGAGTGAAAGAGGACATGAAGGTAGTTGGTCTGAGAGAAGAAGATGCAAAAGATAGGGTTAGATGGTGACAAATTTGCTTGCTGTGGTAACCCCTGAAAAGGAAATCTTGAAAGGAAAAGAAGAAGTATTTAAATTTCTAAAAAATATTAAGGATCATGAATATAAATCCAAATATTGGTCAGATTTACAAAACTTTATTTAACTTTTCCATTAAGCTCGCATCTTGGGTAAAAAAACACAATCAGATGTTGAGGGTGAAAAGCAATATTTTTTTCTTTCATGTTTAAAGGTGCATTCAGACTGATCGTGATTTCAGTGAATTTTTCACCTCATTCGTGTGCTGTCACCCGCCTGACATTTTGCCAGCAATTTATGTGGCCAACGGCATCATCAAATAGGAGGAGCTTCTATCTGCTGCTTGCCAGTTTCAACACAGCAGAGCAGGAGCAAGTCACAGTGCTTAATTTATGGAAATCCGAACAACGCCACCGGCGTCGACGTATCTGGGTGCACCAGAGACGGAACCAGTTTGGAGAGTACCACCCCCTGTAAAATACAGATAAGGTTATTATAGTGGGGGATTTTAACATTCATGTTGACACTGAAAGTGATAGCTTAAATATAGCCTTTATATGCTATCTTAGACTCAATTGGCTTCACTCAAAACATTAACAAACCTACCCACCATTGTCTTCATTCTCTGGACCTTGTGCTGACATATGGCATTGAGTGTAAAGACATAACAATATTTTCTCATAACCCTGTCCTTTCTGACAATTTTTTAATAACCTTTGAGTTTAATTTAACCGAGTACTCCACACCTGAAAGAAAATTTCATTATAGTAGATCATTATCAGACAATGCTGTAACAACCTTTAAAGAATCTGTTCAACTTTTGATTTCCTCATTATCACAGTAAAACACAGTGGAGGGCAATAATTTTGTTCTTCCTCTTCACAAATTGATTCTCTTGTTCATAGCGTTACTTATTGCATGGTGTATTAGACAATGCAGCCCCCTTGAAAAAGAAGGTAATTATTCATAGGAGGCCAGCTCCCTGGTTTAATTCAGAGCTGCATACTTTAAAGCACAATGTTAGAAAATTGGAGAGAAAATGGCGCTCTACACACCTAGAGGATTCCTACTTAATCTGGAAAAATAGCCTACTGTTGTATAAAAAGACACTTCACCAAACTAGAACAGCTTACTTCTCCTCATTAATAGAAGAGAACAAGAATAATCCTAGGTTTCTCTTTAGTACAGTTGCTAAACTTACACAGTCATAGCTCTGTTGAGCCATCCATTCCCTTAGCTCTCAGAAATCATGACTTTATGGGACTCTTCCAAAATAAAATTGATTCTATTAAAAAGAAAATCTTTGACATACTCCCAAAGATGATTACTTCATCGTCAGCATGTGAGACAACATTGGAAGTAACTGTAGAACCTGATCTGTGTTTGGACTGTTTTGATCCTGTGAAGCTTCCTGAGTTATCAGAAATATTAGCTTCATCTAAACCTTCAACTTGTATGTTAGACCCAATCCCAACCAAATTGTTTAAGGAAGTGTTCCCTCTGATTACCAGCCTCATTTTAGGTATGATTAACCTATCCTTAGTAAATGGATATGTACCACAGGCTTTTAAGGTAGCTGTTTTAAACCTTTACTTAAGAAACCTTCGCTTGATCAAGATGACTTGCAAAAATTACAGAACTATATCCAATCTTCCATTCTTATCTAAAATCCCTGAGAAAACAGTTGCTAATCAAATGTGTGAGTATTTACACAGGACGTGTTTGAAGAGTTTCATTCATGCTTCAGAGCTCCTCATAGCACTGAAACAGCTGTGCTGAAAGTAACTAATTATATTCTTATGGCCTCAGATAATGGACTTGTGTCTGTACTTGTCCTCTTAGATCTCAGTGCTGCATTTGATACAGACGACCATAATATTCTCTTAAAAAGGTTGGAATATGCTGTAGGGATCAGGGGAACAGCGCTAGGTTGGTTTAAATCTTATTTGTCTGACAGATTCCAGTTTGTTCATGTAAATGATAAATCATCTTTAAACTAAAGGGTTAATTGTACCACAGGGTTCAGTACTTGGGCCAATTCTCTTTTTATATATTTGCTTCCAATAGGTCAAATTATGAGGCAGCATAGAATAAATTTTCACTGTTACGCTGACGACACTCAGCTTTACTTATCCATGAATCCTGATGAGCCAGTTAGATAGACTGTCTTGAAGACATAAAAACTTGGATGACTTTAAATTTTCTGCTTCTAAATTCAGACAAGACAGAAGTTGTCGTCTTTGGACCGGAGTCTTTAAGGGTGTATTCACACCAGGAAAGTCCTTTGGTCCGCTTGTTTGGTCCAGACCAAACGCGAACTTTATTTTTTTCATTTGGTGCGGTTTGTTTTCATATTGTACTTTTTGCAAGTGAACTATTACTTGTAAACAAAGCCACGTGGGTGATGATCATTGTTCCCATTGAACAGAAATGACAGGGGCGAGACAGAGTGATATAGTTGGAAAGCTCTATGAAATAATTGTTCTCCTTTTCTCAGTGATGTCCTTGTTCAATAAAATCAAAAAAATTTGCATATATAGAAATCACTTTTACTACATAGATCATAGGTAGTTATTTTACATGATCATTTATCACCTTCAAAAAATGCTTTTTTCATAATTTTTTGGAATATAAAAAGCAATTTTTGTACAGGCCTTTTATACAAAATCTAAATAGATATCAGTTTTTATCTCAAGTGTAAAGTCAACCTGATATTTAAGAAAAATTGTGTAATGTAAAATGTTATTTAGAGATTTATCAATCAATCAAAATCCATGGAAAACTGCAGATCTGATGTCAGTCACTTAACAGGTCAAGTGCAGAAAAATCCTGTCCTTGAAACTTGATAAATGCATTAAAACATGAAACATCCACTATTTTGGTCTGTAAACATATAAAAACAGCATGTTTATTGATGAACTACGTTTTGTTTATGTGCTTTCATGCATAAAAGTGGAAAATCTTGTAATCCCTTCATTTTTTTTCTCTTGCTTTCTAAACTAACCTTTAGCACTTTTTGTTGGTCATTGTTTTTTACATTTCATTACTAAAATAAAACTAAGTTCAAACAAAACAATTTGTTTGTGTTTTTTATGTAGTTCTTAAAAAGATAATTGAAATCAGCAGGTCAGACCTCAAAGACATCAGGAAATCACTATCATTCAGTAAAAGTCTTATTGGTACATCTCTGCGGTTATTACTCATTTATGATGTTCTTAAATTGTAAGTTGGTGGTCTCCTGTGGTCATCACCACCTTGATGTATTCACACAGCCAGATGGTGTATTTTTCTACATAATACAAATTGTGCTGTGATTCTGGAGCAGAATGTGTTTTTACTGCTACACAGCTGAGTATGTCATGGGAACTGCATTCAACCAAAGCAGCCAAAAAGCAAAAGGAGGTGGCAGAAATACTGAAAATGTCTTTAGAGTTTGTAAACTCTGCTTTTTCTGGAGTGTTAATTTTCAGCGCTGTGTGTGTTCAGCAATCACCTCTCCCTCTAAATGCTTTGCTTGAGTTGGAAAAGAGGAGGATGAGCACTTCAAAAAGGCAAAGTTACAAACAGAGTACTTTGTGGAGTAAAAATTGGTAAATATATGAGGTCAGTGATAAAAGATTATGAAAGATCAGTAACTGGAGATATTATTTAGGGAATGGTAAAAAAGAAATTAAAAATGATTAGTCAACAAGTTCCAGCATTGTTACATTTTGTGTAATATTTGGAATATATATACAGTACAGACCAAAAGTTTGTACACACCTTCTCATTCAAAGAGTTTTCTTTATTTTCATAACTATGAATATTGTAGCTTCACACTGAAGTCATCAAAACTATGAATTAACACATGTGGAATTATATACTGAACAAAAACGTGTTAAACAACTGAAAATATGTCTTATATTCTAGGTTCTTCAAAGTAGCCACCTTTTGCTTTGATTACTGCTCCACACACTCTTGGCATTCTGTTGATGAGCTTCAAGAGGTGGTCACCTGAAATTGTTTTCCAACAGTCTTGAAGGAGTTCCCAGAGATGCTTAGCACTTGTTGGCCCTTTTGCCTTCACTCTGCGGTCCAGCTCACCCCAAACTATCTCGATTGGGTTCAGGTCCAGTGACTGTGAAGGCCAGGTCATCTGGCGCAGCACCCCATCACTCTCCTCCTTGGTCAAATAGCCCTTACACAGCCTGGAGGAGTGTTTGGGGTCATTGTCCTCCTGAAAACTAAATGATGGTCCAACCTAAACGCAAACCGGATGGAATAGCATGCCGCTGCAAGACGCTGTGGTAGCCATGCTGGTTCAGTATGCCTTCAATTTTGAATAAATCCCCAACAGTGTCAACAGGAAAGCACCCCCACACCATCACACCTCCTCCTCCATGCTTCACGGTGGGAACCAGGCATGTAGAGTCCATCCGTTCACCTCTTCTGCGCCGCACAAAGACACGGTGGTTGGAACCAAAGATCTCAAACTTGGACTCATCCGACCAAAGCACAGATTTCCACTGGTTTAATGTCCATTCCTTGTGTTCTTTAGCCCAAACAAGTCTCTTCTGCTTGTTGCCTGTCCTCAGCAGTGGTTTCCTAGCAGCTATTTTACCATGAAGGCCTGATTCACACAGTCTCCTCTTAACAGTTGTTCTAGAGATGTGTCTGCTGCTAGAACTTTGTGTGGCATTGACCTGTTCTCTAATCTGAGCTGCTGTTAACCTGCGATTTCTGAGGCTGGTGACTCGAATGAACTTATCGTCCGCAGCACTCTTGGTCTTCCTTTCCCGGGGCGGTCCTCATGTGAGCCAGTTTCTTTGTAGCGCTTGATGGTTTTTGCGACTGCACTTGGGGACACTTTAAAAGTTTTCCCAATTGTTCGGACTGACTGACCTTCATTTCTTGAAGTAATGATGGCCACTCGTTTTTCTTTACTTAGAATTTGTATTATGGCAAGAAAAAAGCAGCTAACAGTCTATTCAGTAGGACTGTCAGCTGTGTACTGTATCCACCTCCTGCACAACACAACTGATGGTCCCAACCCCATTTATAAGGCTTGAAATCCCACTTATTGAACCTGACAGAGCACACCTGTGAAGTGAAAACCATTTCAGGTGACTACCTCTTGAAGCTCATCAACAGAATGCCAAGAGTGTGCGGAGCAGTAATCAAAGCAAAAAGTGGCTATTTTGAAGAACCTAGAATACATTTTACCATGAAGGCCTGATTCAAATAAGACATATTTTCATTTGTTTCATACTTTTTTGTTCAGTATATAATTCCACATGTGTTAATTCATAGTTTTGATGCCTTCAGTGTGAAGCTACAATATTCATAGTCATGGAAATAAAGACAACTCTTTGAATGAGAAGGTGTGTCCAAACATTTGGTCTCTACTGTATATAATTTAATTTAACCCTCATCAATGTTCACGGCCATGCTACAAGCAGGTTGGCTAGCCGGGCTAGCCACAGATGCACTACTGCTTATATGCCGGTCTGATGGATCTCTTGTGTTTGAAGAATTGTTTTGAGTGTTGTCGCTGGCAGGAGCATCTTCCACTGTGGGCTGACTGGTGGTAACCATCTCTGTCTCCTGGGATTGCCATATTTTCTGCCCTTTTTTCCGCTGCTCCTACAAGAAGTTGAGCAATACTGCTTTGATGAACTGGTGTTCCTTCAGCGAGTCACACCCATTGTCACACCCTTCTACTTTGTCAGTGCACTAGATGGTAGCATTTACACATGTATTAGGCTTTTTGGTAACGGGAGAAGGCGCCTCATTCTATTTATGTGCAAGCGTAATCTGCCTGGGTTGAATTTAATTTAATATATATAGAAAGGTATATGACCTAAGGCCCCACAGTTGACAGTGCATGTCAGAGTGCAAACACCAAGCATGAAGTGAGAGGAATTTTCTGTAGGCACCCAAGACATGATTGTCTTGAGGCACAAATCTTGGGAAGAATACAAAAAAACATTTGCTATTTTTAAGGTCCCATTGAGCAAAGTGACCTCCATTAATTGTAAATGGAAGACGTTTGGAACCACCAGGACTCTTCCTAGAGCTGTCTGGCTGTCTAAACTGAGCGACTGAGGTCCTTAGTCAGAGAAGTGAGCAAGAACCCCATGGTCCCTCTATTAGAGCTCCAGTGTTCTTCTGTGGAGAGAGAGAGTGAACCTCCCAGAAGGACAACCATCTCTGCAGCCATCTTCCAATTAGGCCTGCGTGGTAAAGTGGCCAGATGAAAGCTTTTCCTTAGTAAAAGGCACATGGCAGCCCATCTGGAGTTTGCCAAAAGCCACCTGAAGGTCTCTCTGACAATGAGAAACAAAATTCTCTGGTCTGATGAGACAATTGATTGAACTCTTTGGTGCAATGGCCTCAACCATAGAGCCAAGATCTCAAAGGAGTGGCTCCAGCCCCACTCTGTGAATGTCCTGGAGTGGTCAAGCCAGAGACCAGACGTGAATGCGATTGAACATCTCTGAAGAGATATGACAATGGCTGTGCACAGACATCTCCCTTCCAACCTGATGGAGCTTGAGATGTACAGCAAATAAGAATGGGAACACTCCCTGAAGATAGGTGTGCTATGCTTGTGGCATCATATTCAAGGAAGATTTCAGGCTGTGTTGGGACCCCAGCCATGGGTACATAATGAAAGGACTGTAAGAACTTTTCTGTAACTTTCAAAACAAATCGCATAAACCTACTTCCAGCACAGCCAGGAAACAGGGTAACAGTGGACTTCCCGTGACTTCACTGTCCGAATAAAAACCCGTCTTCCATGCAGGTCCCGAGAGGAAGTGTGGGGACCTACCTTTGCTGGCAAATAGACATAACTCTTCAAACTGAATCCAAGAGTGTCATACGGTCCCGCGATCATATGCACTCAGTTAAGTAGGAATTAATTGCTGTTTGTGTATCCGGTATTCATTCATGAACTTGGGTAAATAAGGTACGAGCGTTGCTTGACTTTTCTCTCGGAGGTCGACAGAAGCAAACTGTGTTCCAGAGAGCTTCCAGCAGAGACCCTGTCTCTACAACGCAGAGGGGAGCAGTTTTTACTTGTCTGAAGGAAGCACAAAAGGACTGCATCACTGTGGCTGCAGCTGTAATGTGCAGTTTGGCCGGCCGACTGAACGAGCCGCCCCAGCCCACAGCTACCGAGGTTAGCAAGTTAACCCTTTGTTCACTGTGGAAGCTTTTCTCAACTTCGTCGCCCCGGACAACTTTACCTTAGCACGGTTCACGTAAGAGGTAGTGTTGGGCAGAGAGAAGTAGTTTAGAGTCAAATAATCTAAACATTTTTTGTTTTTTTTTTTTGTTTTTTTTAGGGCTGCACGGTGGCGCAGTTGGTAGCACAGTTGCCTTGCAGCAAGAAGGTTCTGGGTTTGATTCCCGGCCTGGGGTTTTTCTGCATGGAGTTTGCATGTTCTCCCCGTGCATGCGTGGGTTCTCACCGGGTACTCCGGCTTCCTTCCACAGTCCAAAGACATGCCTGTTAGGTTAATTGGTAACTCTAAATTGCCCTTAGGTGTGTGAATGAGTGTGTGCGTGGTTGTTTGTGTGCTGCCCTGCGATGGACTGGCGACCTGTCCAGGGTGTACCCTGCCTCTCACCCACAGACTGCTGGAGATAGGCACCAGCTCCCCCATGACCCACTATGGAATAAGCGGCCGAAAATGACTGACTGACTGTTTGGTTTTGTTGTGTTGAAAACTCATCTATCTTAGTGATAGCATATTATCTGTTCAGCACATGTGCTCAGTTTATGTGTTCTGTGTTTGTGTAACTTTATTTAAAGGGTGATTTTAAACACAGAAGATCGACCATAACACGCCGTCCACACTTATGCATTTTAACCCCTTTTATTAGTGGTATTTTAAAGGTATGTGTTTGATTCTGATGATAAGCTATAAGCTTCTTTTGTTAGTTCCAACCGCTAACAGCTAAGAACACGTGCTTGCCTACTACAGATCATTTACTCTAAAAAGGTTGTAAGTTTATAATCTAGAAAATAATATTTCCCTAAATATTATTTTACTAAACTTGATAACTAAGTAAACACCATTAAGCTCAATTTCTCCAGGAAGATTCAAAATAATATTTCCTTATATATTATTTTACTATTTCTCGTGCTCGTACACATACTCGTCTTCCGCTTTATCCGGGACCGGGTTGCGGGGGCAGGAGACTCAGCAGAGACACCCAGACGTCCCTCTCCCCAGACACCTCCTCCAGCTCCTCCAGGGGGAGCGCAAGGTGTAGCAGTCCAGCCGAGAGACATAGTCCTGGGCTGTCCCCTAGGCCTCCTCCCAGTGGGACTTGCCTGGAACACCTCCCAAGGAAGGCGTCCAGGAGGCATCCTGTATAGATGCCGGAGTCATCTCAACTTCCTCCTCTCGATGTGGAGGAGTAGCGGCTCTACTCCGAGCCCCTCCCAGATGGCCGAGCTCCTCACCCTGTGTCTGAGGGAGTGCCCGGCCACCCTATGGAGGAAGCTCATTTCAGCCGCTTGTATCTGGGATCTCGTTATTTCGGTCATGACCCAAAGTTCATGGCCATAGGTGAGGGTAGGAACGTAGACCGACCGGTAAATCGAGACCTTCGCTTTTTGGCTCAGCTCTCTCTTCCCCACAACAGACCGGCACAGTGCCCCCATTACTGCGGCAGCCGCACCAACCTGTCTGTCAATCTCCCGCTCCATTCTCCCCTCACTCGTGAACAAGACCCCGAGATACTTAAACTCCTCCACTTGAGGCAGGAACTCCCCTCCAACCTGAAGAGGACAAGCCACCCTTTTCCGGTCGAGCACCATGGCCTCTGACTTGGAGGAGCTGATCCTCATCCCAGCCGCTTCACACTTGGCTGCAAACTGCCCCAGCGCATGCTGTAGGTCTTGGCTAGAGGGGGCCAGTAGGACCACGTCATCTGCAAAAAGAAGAGATGAAATCCACTGTTTCCCCAACCAGACCCCCTCTGGCCCCTGGCCGCGCCTAGAAATTCTGTCCATAAAAGTTGTGAGCAGGACCGGTGACAAAGGGCAGCCCTGCCGGAGTCCAACATGCACCGGGAACAGGTCCAACTTAGTGCCGGCAATGTAAACCAAACTCCTGCTCTGCTTGTTATTGCCTAAGTTAGTCCCAAGACTAACTTAACTTCAATTCCAGATTCTTCAAGATAATCCTTGGTTTTTAAACATAAATATTGCATTGTAATATTGCATCATTATTTCGGTCATGGTTTTCAACCATCTTCGATCAACTTGTTTATATTGTACATAGCCCATTAGTCTTCCTTATTCTTTAATTCTGCTTGGTAGTTTAGTTAGTTTGTTTTAGCATAGTAAAGAGTTTGTTGATTGAAATAGGTTTGACTTGAGTTGACTTATTTTTGTTAATAAATTCTTGTATTTTAAGAAATTGTGTGAATTCATTCCATGTGTGCAGAGTTTATGCTGTTCAATAATGTCAGAACTTGGCTCATCCCTTTCAATTTTGTCCTAATACCACTGCCTTATTGGGCTAGTATTCACAGGACAACCCTTAACAGACCGAAATATTATTTAATAAAATATTAAAGTATTAATATTCAATATTATATAATATATTCATATTCATAATCTCAACAGCTGTAACTGCTTCCAAAGATAGATCAACAACGTATTAAGCAAAGGCTGTGAATACTTACGTAGAGCTTAGTAAAATATTTGCAGCAGTCTCAAACATTTGTCTATCACATTGTTATATTGAGATATTTTGTGTACAATTTTAAGGGAAGAGATTAATTTAATACCATTTAGACTAAGTCTGTAACAAAACTAAATATGCAAAATGTACAGCGCTGTGAATTATTTTGTCATTGTACTAGCACACTCACATGGAATGCTTTTGAAAAATATAATTAATGTGACTACAATTATTGAGTCGGGAAAATTGTTTCACATAAAATACAAAATAAGTAATTGATACACAAACAAAACCAATCACCAGCACAATATATATTTGACAACAGGGCAGCTCTTGTGAGTTCCCCATGACATTTCACAAGGTTGAAGCTGTTGTGATTATTAATCTGAGAATATTATTTAATATTAATATTTTAATATTTTATCAAATAATATTTCGGTCTCTTAAAGGTTATCCTGTGAATACCAGCCCAGTAGGGTGATGGTATTAGGGCAAAATAGAAAGGTGTGAGACAAGCTCTGACATTATTGAACAGCATAAACTCTGCACACACGGAATGAATTCACACAATTTCTGAAAAATACAAGAATTTATTAACAAAAATAAGTCAACTCAAAGTCAAACATATTTCAATTCACAAACTCTTTACTATGCTAAAACAATCCAACTAAACTACCAAGCAGAATTAAAGAATAAGGAAGCCTAATGGGCTATGTACAATATAAACAAGTTGATTAAGGATGCCTGAAAACCACGACCAAAAGAGTGATGCAACATTACCATGCAATGTTTATGTTTGAGAACCAAGGATTATCTTGAAGGATCTGGAAATGAAGTTAAGTTAGTCTTGGAACTAATTTAGGCAATAATCAGCAAACGTTTAGACAACCACTCACAATGCAAGATCAGATAAAATACTATTTTAAGAAAATAATGTTTTAAATAATGATCTGCTGAATAAAACCAACCTTCTGGATGACCATTTCTCAACGGTGTCTAATTAGCTGCCTTTATTTATTGAAACAATATTTGAAGAAACATTATTAAGGGAGTATTTTGGAAAAGAGCCAAATCTTTATGGAGAAATGGGGCTTAATGGTGTTTACTTAGTTATCAAATCTAGTAAATGATGTTTAGGGACTATTATTCACTAGCTTGAAAACTAACAACCTTTCTGTTAAATACTCGTAGCAAGCACGTGTTCTTACCAGTTAGCAGTTAAGCTAACAAAAGAAGCTAATAGCTTAGCACCAGAATCAACACATACCTTTAAAATCCCAGGGTTAATAAAAGGGTTAAAATGCACAAGCGCTGACGGCGCGTTATGAGCAATCTTCTGTGTTTAAAATCACCCTTCAAGTAAAGATTGACTTAACTTAAAAACACACAAACACAGAACACAAACAGGGCACGTGTGCTGCAGATAGCCTGCTAGGACTAAGATAGCTGAGTTTCACACAAACAAAACCAAACTTCATAGAATGAAAATGTTCAGATCATTTCATCCTAACTGTTAATCTGCCCAAACCTAACCTCTGACCATGGTGAAGAAATGTTGTCCAAGGGGCGAAGTTTGAAGAAACGTCCACAGTCAACAAGCGGTTAGCTCGGTAGCTTCATGGGAGGTTGAAGGTGCGTTCGCTCTGTCAACTAAAGGGTTAGCTCCGGAGCTGTAGCTGGGCGGCCCGTCCTGTCCGCTGACCACACGGGTTAACACGATGATGCGGTCTCTGGTGTCTTCCTTCCAGACTGGGAGACCACGTCTTTGCAGGGGCTTCTCTCGAACACTGTTTGCTTCTGCAGGGCTCGGAGAGAAAGTCAGCAATGCTTATACCTTAATTTCCCCTCTTTATGAATGAAATCACCAGGTACACAAACAGTGCTTCACTCATACTTAACTTGTGCATATGATCGCGTGATCTTATGACACTCTTGGATCCAGTTTTTTTGCCAGCAAAAGACATTAGCACGCTTTGTCCCCCTCCTATCCCGATGAACACCGGTGTGGAAGAGAGCGGATGTAGCAACAGCTGTGGTTTTATTTGGGTAGTGGCATCACAGGAAGTCCACAGTTATCCCGTTTCCTGGCTGTGCTGGAAGAAGGTTAATGCATTTATTTTGAAAAGTTCCAGAAGAGTTCGTACCGGAGTTTAATGTTGAAATCCATGGCTGGTCCCAACAAAGCATAAAGAAAGAAGTATCTGTGACCATTCCTCTTTGCAAATTATCGTTATATCACCCAAAGTCCTGGGTTCTCTTTTATGCTCTCTTCTCATCAGCTAGCCCCAAAAGGTTTTCTATAGGATTAATGTCTTTTGAAAAGTCCTTTGAAATGTGCCGTGGACCTCAACATGTTTCCCAGGGCATTTGGAAAAGAAACATGCCTATAGAATCCCAGATCCTTCACCATATTTAACAGTATTCATGAGATGCTGCTCTACAAAGTCATTCTTTGTTTCATGTCAGATCCATTTTTAAAGTTTATTGAAGAAAAGATCAATCGTACTCTCACCTGAGCAAAGCCCATTGTTCTACTTAAAGTCCTTGTGGTTGATATGGAAATTTGGTGGCCTCAAGATGCCATTCTTTGCTGTTCAGACAGAGAAGAACTTTGCGGTGTCCTTAAAGAGTGAACTGAGGAGATTTACCATCATCCTTACTGTGTGTGGTGGCAAGACAAAATTTGGTAATTGTTCAGTCTTTTTTGTCAGAGTCCCAGTTACTCTGAATACAGACATTGACAAGTTCAGATCAAGGTCAACACAAATCTTATGTGAATGTCATGCTCTCTTGTCTTTCCCATTCAAGGATTGGCTAAGAGAAATTGGCTGAGTGTCCTGTTGTATTTATGTTTTAAGGGAAAGAGAAAGTTGTCACAAAACAAATTTACACATGGCAATGCATTTAGGCATTTAAAAGTAGTAAAGACCACTTGCCGAAGTTCAAACACAAAAAAGTGACGTACATGACTTTGAATGATTTTTTCACAAACTACTAATCAACTGAGACTTTTATGCACATCTACTGGGTTTACAAAGAAAGGTCTGAAAGAGAGAAAATATGCAGTGATTGGTAGTTGTGTGGCCAAAAATGTTTGATGTCAGAGGTCTTGGAAAAAAGGGCAAACTTGCTTGAAATGACAGAAAGGCTTATGAAGCTTAAATGACATAAAAATGATCAATTATCATTACAACTAATGTATGCTGAATACCATCTCTGGATGCACAACATATCAAACTTTGAAGCAGATACAAAACTGGGAACACAATAGTCTAGATGGTTTATATGCAGACATAAGTACCATTCAAAATATACAGACCTAAGACCATTGAAAATATACCCATTTCCAAAGAGGACAACATAGCAATAGTTGAAGGACCTGTGTCATACATACCCCTTCTGGTGATGGACAAAGCATTTTGGCAATATGTTTGGGATAGTAGTTGTCTGATTTAGTAGAAGACTTTACGTGACTGTTAAAGTTTACGTCTGAGCCCATAACTACACCAAGGTTTCTGCAATGATGACCAAAACATGCAAATTTTGGACCAAAAACAATGTCTTCTCTTTTCTGTTTTAAGATATCATTAGGTCAGTGACTATGCGGGCTGTATCTATGTGGTAAAACAGAAATAGACAATGTGGTGTGTTATTAGCAAACTTGCGGTAAGAAATGTCATAATACTATATTCTCAGCTAAGGTTAGCATATAGATATTTTAAATAAAAGAGGTCCAACATTGGTGCCTTGATCTACCCCATATGGGATATTTGTTCTGATTTACAGTTAATTACCAAATGACATAAAGGAGTCCAAATCTGCCATGAACGATCTGAACCAATTTAGAAGTCCTTTCTACTTTTTCAGTATATCAGTCATAATACATTGATCATCAGTGTCATAGACAATACTGATCCAGTAATACTCAGCTAAAGTTTTTGGCTAATCAATGTTAAGACATGTGTCATTAAAAACTTTTAAAAGTGAAGTCTTTGTGCTGTAGAGTGGTCAAAATCTTCACTGGAAAGCACTAAAAATATAGTTTTGTATCAAACAAAAGCATGTTTTGGTAAACGTCTTTTCAATCGTCTGTTCCTATTGTGTTAGGCTGGATATGGGCCTGTAGTGATTTATTATTTAGATATCGAGATTAGGCTTCTTTAGTAGAGGTTTGATCTAATTTGGAGGACAAAGGAAAATAACCTGAGTGAAGAGAAGTATTTACTGTCAGTTCAGTGATGAAAAAAGTTTTATAAAAAGTACTTGTAGGCATCATAACAACAACACAGTATATTGTTTACTTTAGGTCATGTGGAGTTCCTGTCAGAGATACCCAATTCAAGGGTCAAAAATTGTCTGGATGCACAATACATTTTGGAGGCACAGGAGACTTGAAAAAGTTAAAAGGAGTTACATAAAGCTAAAAATCTACAATCTGTTAAAAAGGGATTTGTTGGACAGGTGTTTGAGAGGGACAAATTGTGAGTGGTCTATTAGCCTCTCAACACTACTTAAGAAGATAGGGAGTTTCAGTGAATGTATCAGAGAAAAATAACTACATTACTGTTTTTAGCTTATTATAGGCTTGAAAACTCTGTTCATAAATAACCAACCTGCATAATCATATTCCCAACAACCTCAGCACACCTCAGGATATCTTAAATGGACTTTTCTCAATATAGCTGCTTGCTAATGGTCACTTGAAGCCACTCGAATTTACTCACATTTGCTGTTTACCGAGCCTGCTCTATCATTCAACATGATGAGTTGTGCAGTTGTAGTTTATTTTATTTTCTTGTACTTGATTAAAGTCTTGTTTAAAAATAAAATTTTTAATATAAATTTTTTGTGCTACATTGTGCTCTCTTCCTTTAATAACAAATTTGCAATTTTACTAAAAACAAAGCTGGCTAGTAAAGTATAAATCTCCACTGCAGAATTTTGTAAATAATATTAAGGTTTTGTTAGGGATACAGATAAAAACACTCCTATTTCCAGAATATGTACAATTCTATGGAGGACCGATCCTGACAAAATTAAAAATAAAAGCAGAAATATATATATTTTGTTTTTCCTTTTCCTTACACATGCGTTTTCATCAAGAAATGTATATATATATTGTTTTTCCTTTTCCTTAAACATGCGTTTTCATCAAGAAATATAAATGTTTCGTTTTTCCTTTTCCTTACACATGCCTTTTTTCTTTTGACATTTCCTCCTCTCTCTTTTTCCTTTACCATATGCATTTCTGCTTCATTATGCAAATGAGGAGGGCTGCCTTCTTCTCTCCAGCTCCTCTCCTATTGGTCAATATACAGGAAGGAGGAGGATCCATGTGCAGGCCGGGGGTGTGTCCAAATTCAGGGGCTGGATCCTTCCAAGTGGTACTTGTGGGCTGATTACGTCACAGTGCGGCGCGTAAGGTCTGTCAGATGCTGCCGACAAATGTGTCCTTCTTTTGCCCGATTTGAAGGATGACTTGTGAGTATCCTTTGCGGTCCATCTTTTAACCATGATTCAATGCGGGTTGAAGCGGTTTGGTCAAACAGGGGCAGCCATGGTGGACCACACTGGCAAAAGCTGTGAGTAAACTGTGAAAAATTACACTTTCTGTGACACAAATGAACTTTTACAATGTTTTTAGTGCGGGAATATAACTGTAGACGTAAAAAATCTGCTTGATTTATCAAGACATTGCTTAATTTCAAACGTGCTCCGACGTGTTCGGAGTTTTCCCCTCCCACCATAGTAACTGCCGGTTTGCTTCGCCAGCCCTACCGGCAGTGGGGCGAGCTAGCCCGGTAGAGATCGGACCGGACTATCGGCACTGAGCTCCCGCTGGCAGTCATCACAGTGAATGTTAAACACAAGTGATTTCTAACAGTTTATGTTAGTATTATTTTAATGTATTGTGTCATTTGTTCATGTAAGTCGATTTGACATTACAGGTGATATTAAAGTTAACCTGAATAAATGGACGATTTTATATAATCTTACCGTATCACTGGAGAGTGTGATTGAGAATAAATATGCTTTTAAATATTCATTTTTTTTCTTTTGGCCTCTTTTTCTACTTTTTTATTATATTGGCTGTTGGCAAACAACTGAAGGAGGCATAGTAAGGAGTGTGGACCACATGACTCTTGACAAATGTAGTTATGGAGGGAGCGGAAAGACGGTCTGTGTCGGAGTTGTTAAGGGAAGCTGCAAATAGATTGGACGAGTTGGAACGCGGTAAGTTTTCAGCTTGGTCAGCTTTGTCGAAGAGTTTATTCAAATTGTCTTTTTTTAGCATCTGCCGGTTCAACTCCACAAGCACAAGGCCCCACCATAAGGCCAAGGAGCAACACAAGTAAGAGTTTTTTTTTTCCTCGTCATTGTTTTACAAGCAGAACATTAGTTCTTGTTTTAATGTTTGTAAGTCAACAGCCTACGTACGTGTTTTATTGTGTTTTAATGCTTAAGTTGAGGATTTTACTTAGCCTACGCTCACCCATTGGTATACAATAATGAAACGTCATTAACATAAACACATTCACAATTACATTCATATACAAATAGGCAGATCGGTAGGCTTTACTCCTTCCAGTGAAGTGATAAATAATTAACGGCTGAATCAGAACTGATGTTATTTGCTCAAACTCATATTTACGTATGGATGGTTAGTTAACTTTTATAATGCAAAGTTTCATTCCATGGATAGGGTATAACTTCCGTATCCAGAATAAGATGTGCCTACAATAAATCCATGGCTAATAATTTTTTTTTTATAGATAGGTGGTACACATAATCTGAAACCATCACATAAAACACATTGTGGCGAAAGACATAAAACACACACATGGTCAAAGTATTAACAATAACTTAAAATGTGCCAGCATCTTGTTTGTGATAAATGTTTCTGTTTATTTTCATATTGAAATGTCCAGAATGTTGAAATGTTTGTATTTCATGTTAATAAGTACTTCAAGGATCAGATGCAAATTGATTGTTAAATCAATTCTAAAGGCTATCACAAGATGACAGGGAAAGACAGGCTGAAAGTGAGAATAGAGAGGAATCTTTCCCTTCCACCAGTGGGGCAACTCGCAGCTCCTCACGGCACCAAGTTGCAGATATAGTGGTGACACTGGAGACAGGTTCAGATCAGGGTTTGTACAGATATCTGCAGCCACCAGCAGCATTTGTCCATTGCCATTTCAAATTTAAACCAACCCATTTGTGTTAAAAATATTTTTTGTAACTCGTGCTATGCATATGTTTTATCTTTGTATATATATCAGAATCAGCTTTATTGCCAAGTTCGTACATACAAACAAGGAATTTGCCTCCGGTACACTTGCTCTTTTGTTCTGTTTTTGCATTACAGAATATACAAATTTACAATTTACTATGTACAATATACACATATCTAATAAATTATATATATATATATATATATATATATATATATATATATATATATATACACACACACAACCAGAACATGACTACTGTATCCAGGCAGGTATAATGTGATTAATGTTTGAGGGGTATAACTAATTGTCATATTTTGTGAGCACCATCTTCTAATTCTGCATATTCCTGATTAGTGATGTGGTCCAGCCAGCCCTTTAAACTTGATGACACGGACAGCGGAAGAGGAATCACAAACATCTGCAGACCAGCTGTGTGATGCTCGCTCACCATCCAGAAAGGCTAACCACAGGTCTCAGTTGCAGCGTCCCATCCAAGTCTCTGACCTTGTGAAAGATTTAGCCACACCGCCAGACTTTCTGTTCAGAAAGACATCTGCCTCTTTGTTCTGTTGAAGAGGTTTTTCCAGGAATCGGTCACTCAGGTTGATCCTGCTGTCGCCATTGTAAATACTTTTACATAGTTTTATTTTATGCCATTTGTCTTGTAATCTTGATCTGTTTGAATGTTTTCTTCCCCCATTCTGTTTAAAGTGCTGTTTGTATTTTTCATAATAAATTCTGTTTATAACTTTAAATGAAGTTGATGTATTGTTAGATCAAATGTAAATAACATTAGTGACAAAACAATTTTGAAATTTATTAGAACACCATAAAACTTTAAGAAACAATCTGAACAAAACTTAATATTTCTTATGTAGCATCTTATTTTGGTGCCATTCTTTGGAAAACAGTCTGTCCATTCTCTGTAGCCTCGTCCTCCCTGATCAACTCCATCATCTCTGTCCCTCTTTCTTTTCTGACCCCTTCCTGCTGGCTCACTGTCTTCCTTCTCCATCTGGTTGCCCACCGCTCCGCTTGGCCCTGGAGTGTCCTCAGGGATGGAGGCAATTAGGACAGGAGGTGTTGTGGAAGACCTCTGTCCCAACACCTCATCCATAAGGACAAACCTGGGCCAAGTAGCAGCAGTGGGCTTTTCACTGACTCCCTCTCCTGACCCTGGATACTTACAATCCTAAAGTTAGATGGAATAAAAAAAAAGAGTTGACTAAACAGAGAAACCAACAAGACTTTTAGAAATATTTTTTTATTTGTGTGTGACATGAGAACTTCTGAACATACTCTAAATTCTTTTTTTTTTTTTTTTAATTGTCCCACATTGTTTTGGCCTGCAAAGGGGGTGACCTTCCCCTGTTGGTCCATTTTCTCCAGAATTGTCCTAAACCGAAAAAAGTATGTTAATCACTGGATGGATATTTCTGAAAGTTAGAAAGATAGGAGTTACTGAAACTGGACAGAAACCGACTGCAAAGAATGTTGTTATTGTACCTCCAAGCCACGGTGTCTGAGTTTTTAGCTCCAGTAAAAAGGTGGTGGTTCTCACCCTGAGCTTAATAAACTGGCCCATCTGCTCCTTTGTACCTAAAGAAAATATGAAAATACCAAAAAAAAAAAACATCTTGCTTAATATCAGAGCAAAAATAAAGCCTTTTATAATTTCACATTTGTCTTAATTTGAAGAAAATATTTCTATGCAAATGTCTAAAACAAGCTCTTTAAAACTTTTCACTTCTTTACTGAGATTCACTTACATTTGGAGGTGTATTCCTCGTTGGGTGTACCTGGAATCAGAAATTATAATGCTAACTGAATTATAAATAAACGTTTAAAACATAAATGGACTGAACTTGTATAGCACTTTTCCAGTCATACAGACCGCTCAAAGCACTTTACACTAGCACCACATTCACCCAATCACACTCACTAACACACACATTCATACACTGATATGCAGATCGGTAGGCAACATGAGGTTAAGTGCCTTGCCCAGGGGTACATTGACATATGGCAGGAGAAAGCTGGAATTGAACCCACAACCTTCTGATTGCAAGACAACTACTCTTCCTACTGAGCCGCAGTCGCCTCATATAGCACATTTCTTCATTAAAAATTCATATTGAAAAGCTTATTTATTCTCAATCAATCACACTCTCCAGCGATAGTTGGATTACATAAAACTGTCCATTTATTCTGGTTAACCTTAATATCACCTGAAATATTAAATCGATTTTCAGTAACAATTAAAATAATAACATAAACTGTTAGAAATCACTTGTGTTAAACGTTCACTGTGATGACTGCCAGCGGGAGCTTAGTGCCGATAGTCCGGTCAGATCTCTACCGGGCTAGCTCACCTCACCGCCGGTTGGGCTGGCGAGGCGAGCCAGTTACTACGCCGGGAACGGAAAACTCCGAACACGTCGGAGCACGTTTTAAATTAAGCGATGTCTAGATAAATCAAGCAGATATTTCACGTCTACATAGTTATATTCCCGCACTAAAAACATTGTAGAAATTAATTTGTGTCACAGAAAGTGTAATTTTCCACAAAATTTTTTACTCAAAGCTTTTGTTATTATGGTCCGCCATGGCTTCCCCTGCTTGACCAATCCGCTTCGACCCGCAATGAATGATGGGAAATGATGGGCCGCGAAGGATACTCATGACCCATCCTTCAAATCGTGCAAAATAAGGACACATTTGTCGGCAGCATTTGCTCGGAATGATTTATGAATTGGGACAGCCTTCGTCGCCGCGCTGTAACGTAATCGGCCTACAAATAAGGATGCAGCCCCTGAGGCTGACTTCCGGGTCAGCCTCGGCGTTGGTACATTCCCTTTCCAGTTGATTTTCTGAAATCTAAAAGTGTTTTCTGAAATGTTAAAGTGTTTTCTGAAATGTAAATTTGTTTTCTGAAATGTAAAAGTGTTTTCTGGAATGTAAAATTGTTTCGCATCTTGTTAAATTGTTTTCTGAAATGTAAATTTGTTTTCTGAAATGTAAATTTGTTTTCTGAAATGTAAATTTGTTTCGGTACTTGTAAAAGTGTTTTGCACCCCCCGGCCACCGTATTTCTTGATGAAAACGCATGTGTAAGGAAAAGGAAAAACAAAACATTTACATTTCTTGATGAAAAACGCATGTGTAAGGAAAAGGAAAAACAAAATATATATATTTCTGCTTTTATTTTTAATTTTGTCAGGATCGGTCCTCGATAATCTGATGTTTTCCAGATGTTTGGCTGAATGTGTATTCCCGGAAAAGTAGAGAAAGCAATGTTGTGGATGCCATAAGTGTTACGTAAATGAGGATAATGATTTCAGTTGGTCAAGGGGACACCAATACACACTAATGCTTTGTATCTGTATAAAAAACTGCCCTTTAATGGCTGGAGGAGGGAGACTTCTGGAATTTTTGATGAAGATGATTCTGTGCGCTTTTTGAAGAATAATAGTTCCCCCCGTGAGGACTGTTTGATGAGAGAATTCTCTGAGTTCTGTGTTTTATTATCTTAGCTCAGTGATAAGACTGCCCGCTCATAAACTTTTCATAGAGAAGGATTCTGAAGCATTTTCACCTAGCCTGTCATGTTTTTTTCCTGATGATCAGACAGAGAAGAACTCAAAAAGAGACTTGCAATCCAGAGCCAGAATTTGACTCTGATGATTCCCAAGCCATGACTGATGCTGCCTTTGATCAAGAAAATGGACCAAATAGTGACTAGAATAATGCTAATTTTTAAAAGAAAAACTGGAACGAATCTTAAGAAAACAACAAAATTAACGCTGTTTAAAGTCTTCCCTAACTGATTGCTTTTGTATATGCCACCAGTAATTGCCACATTGTGCTTATTTCATCACTTTAACAAGCGACGTGCAGTGCAGTACAATAGCAGAAAAGCAGTTTTGGAAAACAGACAATCCAATGTAGTATACAGAATGGATGAAAACACTCGTACTAATTATCTCTTGTGAATTTTTTTTTTTTGTTTCCCCCTGGTGTTGAACAAAATGATAATGGTGTAGGCTCTTTTGAAGTGTATGGCATGGTGTGGCTAAGTAATAGGTCTGGGTTCAATTTAAGTTTGTTTTTACACTCTGAAGGGCAATGATGCTGAAGTTGGAAACTGATTCATATCGTCCAATTTGGCTGTTGGGCTTTTTATTGTTTTTATAGAGTCTGGAATAATTTTGATCTAGTTTAGATTCTTAGTCATAAGAGAGAAACGAAGCTGATCGAAGATATCCAGATATCCATATCTTTAAAAAGAAATAAATAAATTAACCCCTGACATCCTGTCAAACTGTTTAACTGTGGCCAAATTATCCTAAAATTCCAGCAGTTTTCTTACATTTTGCTGCACTCGTATGGTAAACAATTAAATTGTGGGTGCTCTTTTGCATTGTAGAAACCTCAGAAAGGATGACAAAACCCAGCAGTAAGGAGGAGGACCATAAGATGAAAAAAAAGGCAACAACAGGCTTCATAGGTTTTCCAGAGCTCTGTGTTTTTTCCATTTAATTTCTTTCATAAAAATATGCACCATCAGCTCACCAGTGCAGATTCTGGTACAGGACTCTTGCATCACAGGTCAGGCAGAAAACAACTTTGGCACAACTCCTCTCAACAAAGTAAACAAACAACAACAAAAAAAACACTCCTACTCTGCAATCCTGCTTAATTGTATAGGGATGCGACCACTCTTCAAATTCAAGGGGGATTTACCTTAAGCAAAACAGCTACATAAGCTATCAGAATTGCTCAGAAGTCATTTTAAACACAAACACACACTTGACTGACAACTTAATATACTGACAACTTAATATTTAAATATACAAGTCAACAAAGAAAGAGCAAATCAAAACAAAAGCTTCAGTCCATTTCAGCCCTCAGCTTCACCCAGTGGTCTGCCCCAATGAGATAAATGATTAGGGAAGTCCCTCCAGGTGACGTCATTAGACTGCCATCATGTGTGCACTCCATGAAGCCAGTCCCCAGGAAGTGGACCTCAAAGAATAATAAGTTAATCATCAAAATTAAACATAACGTGTGTGCTTCACTTAGTGAGGGAGATGTTTCCCAGCAGCCTCACACTTTAACAAAGTAAAACAAAAACAGATGGTACTCACCCAGCAGAAGCTTCACCAAAAGAAAAATCAAGGACCATTTTGTTTTGCTTTTTCAATTTTAATAATTTAATAATGATTTATTTATAGTTTCCTTTTTAGTATTTGGTGCTCATAGTGAAAAGGATGATCTCCTTTCAATGGAATGTTTTTTTTTTTCACTATAATATTTCCAGATAATTAATGTACCATTTCAGCGAATGCCTATTACTCTAAATCCTCTTTATGAATTAAAGAAAAAAACTCCTCTGGCAAAATGGCTGTGGAAACTGTAAATGTGTAAAACCAATAAAGGAATGAAAAATTTGTTTCAGGTTCTCCTGAGGGCAGCAAACCCCCTTGCTGTTTTAATATGCAAACAATCCAGAGAACCTTTCAGAAAACGTCTATTACTACTATTGCGCTTCACTAATATCTAAATAAGTCTGCCTGACTGTAAGTGAAGCTGCATGATACTGAAATATTATGACAAAGTAAAAATAAATAGCTCCATATTGACAATGATGTACTTGGCAAGAGGGGTCATTATTCCCAATGCACTTAGTGCCTTTAATGAACAGAATTGTTTTAAAATTAAAAAAAGTTAAAATTTGGTATTAAGAGTAGAACAATTTACACAAAAACCTTTTCATTTCATTAGAAATAGATAGCCTTTTATTTGTATTTGTTGTTTTGTTTTTTTTTAAATACCAGTTATAATCAAGAACATATACATAAAGTCACATACAGAAACCAAACCTACATGTCAGGTTTTGTTTTTATATAAAACCTGAATGTGATGCAGGTAATAACGTGGAGGATGATACTAATTTACCTTTATTGTATTTAAGGATTATGACACAGAATGATGATCATTTTGCTAATGTTGTCAACCTGACACAGAGGAAATTGACAACACACATTTATCATAGTCCTGAAACCTTGCAGTATGTTTTAAAAATACGTATATCCATGTGATCTCGCTAACTGGATTTGTGTGATTTGTGTATTTGATACACTGCCACTTTTGCAGGTTTTCCCACTTGCAAAGCATGTAGAAATCTTTATAATTTTCATCACAAGTACTTTTCAACTGTGAGTGATAGAATCTAAAACATAAATCTAGAAAATCACATTGTGTGATTTAAGGAATTAATTAGCATTTTATTGCATGTCATAAGTATTTGATACATCAGAAAAACAAAACTTAATATTTGGTACAGAAACCTTTGTTTGCAATTCAAGATATCAGACATTTCCTGTAGTTATTGACAAGGTTTGCACACACTGCAGCAGGGATTTTGGACCACTCAACCATCTTGTCCAGATCCTTCAGGTTTTGGGGCTGTCACTGGGCACTATGGACTTCCAGCTCCCTCCACAGATTTCCGATTGAGTTCAGGTCTTCAAACTGGCTAGGCCACTCAAGGACCTTGAAATTCTTCTTAGGGATCCACTTCTTAGTTGCCCTGGCTGTGTGCTTCGGGTCGTTGTCATGCTAAAAGACCCAGACACGACCCATCTTCAATGCCCTTACTGAGGGAAGGAGGTTGTTGGCTTAGATCTCCCGATACATGGCCCCATCCATCCTCCCCTCAATAAGGTGCAGTCGTCCCGTCCACTTTGCAGAAAAGTATCCCCAAAGAATGATGTTTCCACCACCAAGCTTCATGATATGGATGGTTTTTTGGGGTTGTACTCATCCTTCTTCTTCCTCCAAACACTGCAAGTGGAGTTCAGACCAAAAAGCTCTATTTTTGTCTCATTAGACCTCCTGACCTTCTTCCATTCCTCCTCTGGATCATCCAGATGGTCATTGGCAGACTTCAGATGGGCCTGAAAATGTGCTGGCTTTTAATCCATGGCGACGTAGTGTGTTATTAATGGTCGTCTTTGAGACTGTGGTCCCAGCTCTCTTCGGGTCATTGACTAGGTCCTGCCATGTAGTTCTGGACTGATCCCTCGCCAGCCTCATGATCATTGATGCCCCACGAGGTGAGATCTTGCATAGATCTTGCAAGTTGGAAAACCTGTAAAATGGGCAGTGCATCAAGTGTATCAGTGTATCAAGAAGTTGTTGTCCCCTACTGTAAATGACATAGTGAGCAGCGAAGGATTTGTGTTTTTGTGTTTATCACAGCATTTTAGTCTCAAAGTGTTGTAGTGACAGTCTTGGATTACAGCTGGCTGTGACTTTGTTACAGTAATAGGAAAAACTTTTAAAATGCTTTACAATTACTTGTTAAAAAGGTTTTAAACTTATTGCCCTAAATTGTTGCTTACACAATAAAATTGTATTTCCAGACCAGGAAAAGTGATTGGCACATTAACTAAGCTACTTGCTGGTGCAAGCTGTATGCAAGTTTGAGTTCACACATTCTTTTAAAGACATACATGTTCCTAAAACACTGTCACTGAGGAAATAGCAACAGTCTGCAGCTGCTTTTAGTCCATATTTAACAAGGTAAATGCAAGAATCTTGGGGGAAACTTTGCCATAAACTATAGTCAAACCAACTTATTTTCGAAGATTTGGGCTGTTTGTCTTATATTTGTTTATTTATTAAAGTTTTTTATTGGGTAACAGGAAACAAAATTCAAAATGTAAAATGAAATATGATTTACATTACTGTAATCTCTTACACACTTTCTGTTTATTTTAGGAATTTAAAAACAATGGAACATTATGTTACCATGTCGTCTCTGCAAGGCTAATATGGATATGCTGACACATGGTCAAATGTGCTCCATGTCCACACCATTATCGAATTCTATTGTCCAACAGCTCTTGTTTCTCTAGAATACATTATTTTGATTAATTACACCAAGTCTCCATTGGATTTGAATGACCTCCAAAATGAGTATACAAAGTCTTAGTCATGTGACTTTCTGTATGGTACCAAGATTTCTATAAAGCATGATAATGGACCTATTAGCATAAACATTAAGACAGAGAGAACCTTCTAAAATAGTCCTGAGTGCTTCATCTTCTATCTCAAAGCTTTTGACAGTTTTACAACCTCACATGAACCTAATGCTTAGGAAAGGAAAATGCATACCAGAGAATGATTAATACAAGTGCTTTAGATATTGAAAAACAGCAGCAGCCAGAAGTATTTTGTTTTACAGAGTACCAAATGGAAGAAAGCTTCAGAGTTAAAGTGCATTCTCACAACTTCATTTTGTGCCTGATTTTAAGCCTCATCTGGTGGGTTCAGTCCTGTGGGATATATGTTACACATCATGACTCAAGACGTGAAGATATTAGGAAAAAAAAAAATGAATCATGTATTTAATAGTGGAAGTCCTGGCTTGTGGGACTCCCGAGGCAACTGACGGGTACCTTGAGGCCAAGCGTCCAGTGCCTCAGGAGGGGGAAGCAGTGCTTTGCCAACACTGTTTACAGTGGGGGTGGGGGACTCGGGGTTGGACTCTTTCATCACCCAGGCTGAAGTCACCAAGGTGGTTAAAAAGCTCCACGGTGGCAGGGTGTCGAGTGTGGATGAGATCTGCCTTGAGTATCTCAAGTCTAGTACGAAGTTGGGGCCCTTTATTAGGGGCCATCCAGTCTCTGTACAAACGGAGCAGGAGTTTGGTCGACAATGTCGGCACTCGGTCAGACCTGTTCCCAGTGCATGTTATGTCTAAGTTAAAAAATGTTGGACTCCGGCAGGGCTGCCCTTTGTCACCGTTCCTCTTCATAACTTTTATGGACAGGATTTCTAGACGCAGCCAAGGGCTAGAGGGGTCTGGTTTGGGAACCAGAGGATTTTGTCTCTTTTTTTTGCAGATGACATGGTCCTGCTGGCCCCCTCTAGCCAAGACCTACAGCATGCACTGGGGCGGTTCGCAGCCGAGTGTGAAGTGGCTGGAATGAAGATCAGCTCCTCCAAGTCCGAGGCCATGATTCTCGACCGGAAAAGGGTGGCTTGTCCTCTTCAGGTTGGAGGGGAGTTCCTGCCTCAAGTGAGGGAGTTCAAGTATCGACAGACGGATCGGTGAGGCTGCCACAGTAATGGGAACGCTGTGCCGGTCCGTTGTCGTGAAAAGAGAGCTGAGCCGAAAAGCGAAGCTCTCGATTTACCGGTCGGTCTACATTCCTACCCTCACCGATGGCCATGAACTTTGGGTCATGACCGAAAGAACGAGATCCTGGATACAAGCGGCTGACATGAGCATCCTCTGTAGGGTGGCAGGGCACTCCCATAGAGATAGGGTGAGGAGCTCGGCCATCCGGTAGGCACTCGAAGTAGAGCCGCTACTCATCCACATCGAGAGGAGCCAGTTGAGGTGGCTCGGGCATCTATACCGGATGCCTCCTGGACGCCTTCCTCGTGAGGTGTTCCAGGCACGTCCCACCGGGAGGAGGCCCACGGGACGACCCAGGACACGCGGGAGGGACTGTGTCTCTCGGCTGGCCTGGCAACGCCTAGGGCTCCCCCCCGGAGGAGCTGGGGGAGGTGTCTAGGGAGGGGGACGTCTGGGTGTCTCTGCTGAGTCTGCTGCCCCCGCGTGGTAAACTGCTTTCAATAAGATTTTTTACATGTAAAATATGCTTCAGCAGACACTGGTGGTAGGCTATTCCTACTGCATAACACATTAAAGCTGTGTGGTGGTTTTAGGCAAAATTTGCTGCAATAGTATGCAAGGAGTTATGCTTTGGTATTTATCAAAACTGGTCCAAGGAAGAAAGAATGTGGTTCAAGAGAGGAGCTAGCTTAGTCTAAATAATTAATCTGGGAGAGGGGTGCCTAAAGAGACAAGGGACTGCAGTCTGTTGCGTATGGATCTGCATAACTGCAGACCTGTCTAGGTATTCATGCAGACTCCTGTCTACCGCTGAAAGCACCAACGATGAAAGTGAAAATCTGATGGGCTGGGCTGATGAATTAGCTTTTGTTTTATATCACATTAATGATTGAGTGCATTTGCATTGCTTACCTGGAGAACACATGCCCCTAGAATGCATTATGGGAGTAGGACAAGGTGGCATTTATGTTAGTGTGGTGCTTTAAGCAATGCTTTGCTGGGAACTTGTTGATGCACAACTTCTTGTTGAGTTGTGCATCAACAAGTCAGGGCTGTTTTGACAGAAACATTGGGACTAACAACCTTGGTGTACATAAAGTTATGCCTGATCAGTGTATGTCCTTTTAGGACAAAGTTACCTTCCATTTGTGAGACTTTTAAATAGATGTCTCTATGCATAAACAAACAGAATGTACTGGCAAATGTGGTTTTACATGCTTAGAGATAGTATAAAAATATGGATGTAGTGAGTCTTCTTTATCTAAAAGAAGCTTAGTTGGAGAAGAAGATGTTATGTCCTGAAGTGCACTGAAGTGGCAGTAGGATAGTTGTATTAATTAAGACAAGGGACACGGGTCATTATCAAATCAAATAAAATAACTGACCCATTCACCATGCAGCTCATTTAAGTAATAGAGTCCACTATATATTATCATTGCAGATGTAATAGTATTATCAGTGCTTCCATGCCCAACTAATCAAAGATACTTCCTTCACTCTAAATCAGTATTTTATTTTACTGTTGATGGATAGGTAAGGTTTGTGGAATGACTAAAGATCACCTGGAGGCCTCTTCTCAGATCAATACAACCTCGTGGTCGACGGTATCTCCTAAGGAGGGGAGTTAAGATTGATTGTCGTTAAGCACTTTACAGGCTGGAAAGAGGATGAGGACGGATCATAAAACACCCACACACCACCTACCCATCCCTCTCAGCTGCAACAGAGGGCAGCCGATCAATGAGAGCAGGATCAGCAAAAAAATAAATAAATAACTTACAGTGAGGAAATAAATATCTAAATAAACAAGGGAAGCAATGTTGAAATCCATGACAATATCATGGTAAACACTCATCCTTTTAAAGTTCTTGTAATAAACTCCACCATGTTAATTTGAATGTATACAACTACAGATGAATTTGCATTGTTAATTACATTATGTAACCAAAGATGCACTGTTGGTTAAACCTGAATCAGTGTTAAGCTCTGTTTTTACCATAACAAGATGAAAAAAGTAGGCCCTCGGATGTATTACTAATACTCCTCCAGATTCATATTATAAAGGAGTTCTCCTAACCAACCCAGTAAGTAACAGATATTTACTCTATTGATTTTTCTAAAGTAAGATATTTAATTAGCTTCTAAAATAAAAGATGTAAACAAAACGGTTTCCGTGGAAATAATCATTGAATTTAGAACAGAGTAGGCAGACATTCACTGTACATAAAGCTATTGATATAAATAAGTGAGAATATATTACATTTTGGTTCACACTGGCAGAAAAATTATATTTTTAAAACACAAACAGCTTTGCCTAAATACTCGAGGAATTAGCCGAGAGTCAACATTACATAACTGCACCACCTGACAAATTTTGTTCACGTCACAATGAGTCAAGCCTTCTGTTTGTGTGTTCGGCATATCTTTGGCTATATACATGTGTACAGGCACAAAACTAACACCATGTTATACATGGTTTCTTAGTCTACATTAATTATCTGATATTTAAGTTACAGTGGTTTATTAATAATCATTTTTATTTTTTATTGCACCCTGTACATTTAAACGAATGATTCTGGTATGGATGAGATTTCTCTGCATCTCACCATACCTTAGGGAGCCCTCAGAGAGCATTCTAGGACTTGGCGTCTTGCATATGGTCCCAGAATGGTAGTTTGTGGGATTCAAAGCAGGAAACTTGCAGCCGGGTTTACTAGGACGCAAGCACCCTGCTCTTACCACTAGGCTGCCAGTCTACAATCTCTGCAAATTCCTGCAAAAATACATGTTAAAAAAGGTGTTTATGTTAAAATATTTTTATTTATTTAAAATGTTTATGAAATACCACACATACAACAAATGCAAACCATTTTGTTCTTATTCTGAAATGGAGTCATACATTGCACTAGTAACAACTTTCCAGGATGGAAAAAGATTTGACTCACAGTTGGACACAGATTTATGTGCAACTGTTTGATGAGATTTGTGTGTATTCTTGATTTCCTTCACTGCCTGCTGTTGATGACACAGCGCAATAATGTTTTATTTGCTTCTGAATAAATAAACCAGAAGATGTGACAGTATTTTTTTTATCAGCTCCTGCTGAGCCTTTCAAGTACTAGAGAAGAAAATACAGACACAGCATACTCATGCTGCAGTTTTGATGATTCACATTTTCTTCACCTTATTTCTGATAAAAAGCACTGAATAAAAAGCTGTTTTCAAAATAAATGCCATATAATGTGTTTAGCGTGATGCTGAGTATAAATTTCACTTTATATATAACACATAGTTTCCTCCTAACAGAATGATAACACGGTTATGCCCCTAACTGAGCATTTTAGAGATTTAAATGGAGCGTGTGTTGCCCCAACTGTCCTCCATAGCAGAGAACATTGATGAACAAACAATAAACATGTCATGGAGCTCTATTCAATCCATGATCCCAATATGAAAGATTGTGTTATCTGAAAAACGTGGTCATTCACCTAAGCTGTGGTCAGATTTGTGCACTGCATACATTTGTACAAAACCAAAAGAAGTCATGTTTGCAGGAAACACATAAAGCATGCGATCTGTGAACAGAGGCCTAAGTCCTCGATGCAGGCTGTCGTGGGTTTGAGTCCCGGCCCGTTAATGTTTACTGCATGTCCTCCCCTCTCTCTATGCCCTATTTCCTGTTAATTCACTTTTGAAAAATGTGAAAAATGGTCATTAGTGCCTTAAAAAAATAAAAAGGAAAGTGGAAGGAGAAGGAGAATGGATTTTGTTTCCCAGTTTCTGAGATTTTGGAAAGGTTGTTAATTATTTCGCTCTCTAAAGAGATTTATTGGATCTTGTAAGAATAACAAAATATAAGCTGCATACAAATTGACAATGGGCATCCTTGTCTGGTTCCCCTGTGGAGGATGAAACTGGAAGATGTGATTTCATTAGTACTTATTGTGGCCCTCGGTAAGGTATACAGTGTTTTTATCATTCCGATGAAAGACCCTTTAAATCCAAATTTTTGTAATACCTTCATTAAAAAGGTTACGTTTGCTTTTCTGCATACAATGAAACTATTACACTATGGGTTTGTTTCTGTTAAAAATGTTAATAAATATTAACAATTTAAAGGAGCCATCAGGTGGGTTTCCATTTTTAATAAAACTAGTTTGATCTGGGTGTTTTAGGGTAGGAATGGTTTTTTCTATTTATGTGATTTAGTTATAATTTTCAGTATTTATTCAGTAAAGAGAATGGTTGCTTGAAGAGTTTATTGGGTCTTTATTTGGTTTCAAACGTATTGTTATGCCAGCTGTATACATCTGCGTTGGCATAGTAGAATTGCATTCGAGGTGCCATTAGTTACATTATATAAGAGTTGTGATAAAATGGGCCAGAATTGTTTCTGATGGATTTCTTGAGGAGCTCAGGAAATCCATCAGATCCGGGTGATTTGTTGTTGAGCATTTTAAGAAGTGCTTTATGAAGTTCATCTGGTGTGAGTGGAAGATCTAACATATTAGCCTTTTCAGTGGATGAATAAGGAAGACCAAATTCCATTTTCCAATTTAATTTTCATTTGGATAATGATCTGGTGTATATACCTGAATGTAGAAGGATTTGTAAACATTGCTGGCGTCTTGGGAATTTCGAACTGTTTTTTGAATTTAATTTAGCCGGAATGGTGGATTTTTATTTTTTTACGTTTGAGCTTATTTTGACCTACTTTTTAACTATACTTGAAGATGTCATATTTAGTTTGTTGAATGATGAATTGTGCTTTCTGTGGACAATTCTTTGCAGTTCAAGTAATAAATTATGGAGTTCCTCCTTTGTTCATCTGGATTTGGATTGTAGTAATTAGCTCAATGACTTATATTCTTTCTAAATTTGATTCTGCTTGTTGTTTTTTCTTGTGTGATAAATATGGTATTAAGTTACTTCTTAATACTGTTTTTCCTGTTTCCATAATAAAGACAGTGAAGGGTTTTGAAAGTTGTTCGTCTCCAGAAAGAATGCTCTATCGTTTTGGATGAAGGTGCCAAAGGCATTATCTTTGAGAAGAGATGTTTGGATGCACCACCATTTCGATGGTTTATTACATGATTTAATACAGTCATTCCCAAAGTGGGGTACTCGTACCCCTGGGGGTACACAACAGGGATGTAGGGGTTTTCAAGAAGATTTGAAAACAACGAGTGAAAACAGGCAGATTACGTTTGTATAAAAAGAGTAAGGCGCCTTCTCACATTACCACAAAGCCTAATACATGTGTAAATTCTACCATTTAGTGTTCCGTAAAATCTTTGCACTGACAAAGTACAGGGGTTGGACAATGAAACTGAAACACCTGTCATTTTAGTGTGGGAGGTTTCATGGCTAAATTGGACCAGCCTGGTAGCCATCTTCATTGATTGCCCATTGCACCAGTAAGAGCAGAGTGTGAAGGTTCAATTAGCAGGGTAAGAGCACAGTTTTGCTGAAAATATTGAAATGCACACAACATTATGGGTGACATACCAGAGTTCAAAAGAGGACAAATTGTTGGTGCACGTCTTGCTGGCGCATCTGTGACCAAGACAGCAAGTCTTTGTGATGTATCAAGAGCCACGGTATCCAGGGTAATGTCAGCATACCACCAAGAAGGAAGAACCACATCCAACAGGATTAACTGTGGACGCAAGAGGAAGCTGTCTGAAAGGGATGTTCGGGTGTTAACCCTCACTGTATCCGAAAAACATAAAACCACGGCTGCCCACATCACGGCAGAATTAAATGTGCACCTCAACTCTCCTGTTTCCACCAGAACTGTCCGTCGGGAGCTTCACAGGGTCAATATACACGGCCGGGCTGCTATAGCCAAACCTTTGGTCACTCATGCCAATGCCAAACGTCGGTTTCAATGGTGCAAGGAGCGCAAATCTTGGGCTGTGGACAATATGAAACATGTATTGCTCTCTGATGAGTCCACCTTTACTGTTTTCCCCACATCCGGGAGAGTTACGGTGTGGAGAAGCCCCAAAGAAGCGTACCACCTAGACTGTCGCATGCCCAGAGTGAAGCATGGGGGTGGATCAGTGATGGTTTAGGCTGCCATATCATGGCATTCCCTTGGCCCAATACTTGTGCTAGATGGGGGCGTCATCAATGCACCAATACACACAGCAAGACTGGTGAAAGATTGGTTTGATGAACATGAAAGTGAAGTTGAACATCTCCCATGGCCTGCACAGTCACCAGATTTAAATATTATTGAGCCACTTTGGGGTGTTTTGTAGTAGCGAGTCAGGAAAAGTTTTCCTGTATATAGATATATATAACATTTGGTCAGAAATAATTAAAGGGGAACAATTATGCAAAATTAACTTTTTGATCATTTCTTTACATCCTTTTGGGTCTCTAATTGTCACGGTCTGTGGCTGTAGTGGACCAAAATGCAGACAAGCACTGGGCATCAACATGATGATGGAAAGTTTCTTTCTTTAATCAAAAGGTTTTTCAAAGCTTTACAGGAGACGATTCCAAAATTTACAAGAGCAATCCAAAACTAACATGAAGTTTCCAAAATGAACTATAAGGCCAACAGAGACACAAGAGGGTAGTGAACGGGAGGGACCAGCCGGGAACAATGAAAACTAGAGGGCTTATAAACTGAGGGAAGTGGAGTGTGGACCAATGAGACAGGGAGGCAGGTAATCAGAGGAAACATGTAACAGGTGTGGATCAGGCTGCAGGGAACTGAGGGAATAAGTGACACTAATTAGCAGGGGTAACCAGGAACACGAGGAGCTGGCCAAGATACTAAACTACCTAACATAACCAGGGTAAAACAGATCTAAGCAAAACTATAGGCAAAGATAAATAACCAAATAAAGCATAAGAATCTAGAATAACCATTAACTAAAGTAAACTGAGAAATTGGAGGGAACAGAAGAAACACCTGACAGATAAAAAGTAAACACTAAACTAACTGGGAGGAACACTAACTTGACAAAGCAGGGACATGAAGAACTATACTAAAGAGCAAGGCTGGGAAATAACAACTAATCTTAAGGGAAACAAGCAACTGGATAAATAATAACAAAAGGGGATCTAAGGCCAGAGGGGAAAAGGAACTAATAAACTGGAAGAATACAGCAAGAATAAATAACCTAACAGTAAACAACCACAGAAACACTAAGCGAGAAACTAAACTAGAAAACCCAGAGAAGCAAGGAGAACTGTACTAATAACCAGAGGAGAAAGCCATGAGAAAGCAACCACCAAGGGAACTATGGCCGAGGGGACTAGCAACTGAAGCGGAGCTCCAGCCACTGGATTTTCAGTAGAGGATTGCATCTCACCAGCTGTTCTTACCTTTCAAGCGCTTTACAATGGCTATGCTCAAAGGCAGGTGTTCTGATTTTGGCTGCAAAGACCCACGTGTCCACGCACATGCTCCCGCTGTCAGATAACAGATTCGTGGCTTCATTTTAATTTTAAGGGCAATGTGCCAGTCACAATGCTGAAGATAGTACTAGTTTGCACGCATCTCTTCACCATGAACTGCTTTGAGAGCTTACAGCAGTACATGTCAGGATTTTCAGAAAGGCTCAAGAAAAATCCAAATCATTCTGAAAGGAGCTCAAAAAAGGGGGAACTGAGGAGGTTCACATTATTTGAGAATGGTGTTGTGTAAAAAATGTAATTAACATGTTTTGTATAGCCCATAGACATATCCCAAATTTTTAAATGGAAGTGTAATAGGTCACCTTTAGTTGCATATAATTTTATTTGATATGTGCAGAGTTTAGAAACACATTTTTACGGGCATGTAAGTACTTGGCTTGAGGTCATATCTCTGAAGGGGGTACACAATTGAGCAATATTTGGGAACCACTGATTTAATGCATAAAGTGACATAAATAGAAGCTTGCTCACTGAGCATGATTGAATGAATTGTAGTTTCAGTTAGTCATTTAAAAGGATGAGTCATCATTGTTGGGTCTATAAATGTTTGCAAGGGTTTATGTGTCATATCCACGGTAGTTGTGTGCAGGCT
This sequence comes from Girardinichthys multiradiatus, assembly GCF_021462225.1. Taxonomy (NCBI): domain Eukaryota; kingdom Metazoa; phylum Chordata; class Actinopteri; order Cyprinodontiformes; family Goodeidae; genus Girardinichthys; species Girardinichthys multiradiatus. The sequence continues at coordinate 45,158,852 of NC_061797.1, read as the reverse complement.
GGGTGCAGTCTGTGTTTTTTGTGCTGTGTTATATATATTCAACTCTAAAAGTTGAATTGAATCATAAGCCACTGCCCGATTTCTGGATCAGACTGCGCTCCAGCCAGCCAGCGCAGGATGAACGCGTTGTAGACTGATGCCCTTTGCCACAATTTACTTGTCTGAAAGAGGATATATATATATTTTGTGCTGTGTCTCTCTCCTCCTAGTCAGGGTGTGACTGGCAGGTGCTTCTGCGCAGCTGTTGCTCATCAGTGAGCAATCAACCTGGGCTTTAAGAGCAGTGGAAAACCAGAGGGAGGCGTCAGCTCGTTGTCTCACATAGTGTGGTAAACAGCGAGACATCTGCTACTCTGCAGTTATTTCAACTGTTCTCGACCTTTTGTGTTTTCTCCTCTGCCTCTTAGGAAGACGTTTTTTTGTGCCTCCAGTTAATTCTTGCCATGTTCTCAAGATCAAGAAAATTCAAGCCTCGATGTCTCGGCTGTGAGCCTCCACTCTGCTTCCTTCCTGGATCCAGGTTTCTAGAGTTTTGGTTCTCCTGCTTCTGAGAACCTTCCACCTGGCTGTCCACCCTCCCATGGTGAATACCCCCTTTTTATGGAAAGGATCGAAAAGAGAGAAACACTGAGTCTGAAGAACCAGGAAGCACTTTGCCTTCAGCTGCACCCACCTGCCAACCTCAACCATCGTGGAACAGACTTATTCCTCCCAGGCTTAGCTGAGAGCTCTGCCTTCGTAAGTCAAAACCAAAGAAACTGTTTAGTAATTTTGCCATCTTATGCAGGACTTCTCTAAGCCTCTCTTTTCTCCCTCAGTGAGATCCCAATCCATCCCACTGATCCAGTCCTGGTTCCAGATCACAATTACTCCTGTAAAACCTAATAAATTGTTAAAACGCTGCCTTGGTTAACTCATGGTTGTGTTATTCAGAGTCTGGTGAAAACCCACTATGACATTATGTTATATTGTGGCTTGATATACTAATAATTATAAATTTACCATGCTGATTTGCTATGCATTTATTGTGGATGAATACATTTTTTTTCATGCAATAAAATGAATACATCTCTTTGCTTGATATTATATGTTGAGTAAATATTGCTACATCAATTAGATTTGAGGTTTTGTACATCTAAATTTGAAAGCTGAGTTTCCTGTTAAAACAAAAAAAAAAACTGTTCTCAGATTTTCCAGGTGAGTAATAATTTTAATTAGTTTGCCTTGGTTTTAAAGCCACACAAATTCACACCAGTTCAAGTTGCTGTATATTTATGTTTTAATAAACCTTTGAGGAACATTCAGTGCTGGTTTGACAAATAGTTTGGATGTGCTCATTTGTATGTGTGTGTGTTTTGTTTTTTGTTTTTTTTATGTATTTTCTTTTTTATACTAGAAGGAACATTTTTATATGCTAAGCTTTTCTTTCTCCTTCTAATGGCACTTAATGCTTTAAAGTCAACTTGCATTTTAACATCAGCATGGGAAAAAAAGAGTGAAAATGGAGTAGAGCGTGACCCACATCTGTCTGTATTTGTGCGCAGTGCTGGTCTGGTTGAGGACAACACTGGGAACCACCAGCCTGACATTCACTGGTAATGCTGTGGGTGTAAATGGAGTCATGCTCTGCTGAAATAGTAAGGCACTCCTCTCATCGATCATATTTGAGAGCGCATGTGTCTCGACTATGTGGCCAAGGAGAGATGGAGGATGCTCTCCAGTGGGGACCAGGAGATGGGGCTGAAGTGAAGATGACAGATGACAGATGAGGTGCCGTCATGGTTTCCTACAAGCGCAGTAAGACCTGTCTTCCAGCGCATGTCTAAATTATTACCTCAGCTTCAGTGCCATTTGTAGCGTTCAGGCCCGTTGTGTATTATCCAGTTTAAGAGACAGACCTTTAGGTTTTCTTGGCTCGAGCATTTCTTTTAATTAGTTGGGAGATAAAATAATTATTGGCATACCTCTTGCTGTTAAACTAACCACTTGCCATTTCTTAGAGACTGTGATGATTGTACAGAATATTTGCATATTTACAGTAACAATAACTTGCCAATTTGTTGTGCAGTATGGATTTAGTATATATAAAATGTGTGTGTAAAACCCATTTTCACACTCCTGAAACAGCTGGTCTCAAGCAATTACTGCCATTATAAAATACTTGACACAAACAAGCCCTAATGATAAATCCTAGTGCAAACTCATTAATTCAAGACCTTAAAAAAACATGCATGAGTCTGATCCGCTCCCCGCAGGCAGACTCTCTTGCTGTGAGCTTGGATGGTGAAGCCCTCTACCAGGTTTGACTGTGGCCCCCAAAAGAAAATTTGGCAAGGACGCTTGAAGAAATGTGAACTACACGCACATATCTGCCAGACACTATGGGCTTGTGCTGAGTGGAAGCTCCAGCATGCCAAGTTGATGTGGAGGAAAGTAGGGCAAACAATGAATTCCAAAAGACAACAAAGTGGATCCATTCAGAGCAATTACACAAATGTAAAGTATTAACAAGATTTGCATATATTTGCAGAACAAAATTCCAGTTTTTTAAAGTAAGTGGGGCTTCTCTGCAGTCCCATGCCATACCTCTCATTTTAAAATTGACAGAACTTATAGAATCAGGCATAATCCTGAGGAAGTGAACAGTATATTGTCCAGTTCTATGTGTGAAGTGTAAATTTATAGGTTAAAATTATGTAAAAGGTTATGTGCAAATCTGTGAATTTACTTTCATTGAAGGTGTAATACAACAATGTTTTCACTCCCACATCTTTTTGTACAAGATTTTGTACAAGGATTTTTGTTTTTTTTTTTGTATGCCACTTTTCAGAATGGCATAACAGCATTCTTTTCTCCATTTATTATTAAAACAATGTGCCTCATTGTGGACCAAAATTATGCAGTTTGATTGAAATCATCCTGTTGTCACGGTTTACTTGATATTGGACCCCAGAATGCAGACGAGCAGGCAGCGTGATGGTAAGTGAAGAAAAGGTTTAATTACAAAAATTCACACTCAGCAGGAGGCAGGAACAAAACAAACGGGAAGGCAAGACAGGCATGGCATGATCAAAAAGACAAGACTTGGTTAGAGAACTAGACATGAGCATGAGAACAAGACATGGGCATGAGAGATGTTTTCACGAAGACTAACAGAACAGGTGTAAATATATGGCGTGAAAACCAGGTGGAGCAAGGAGACAGATTAACTTGAAGCGGGTGAACCTAATAAACTTAATTAACAGAACAAAATGTTACAGGAGCAAAACAGGGACTCTTGAACACAAACTAGAAAAACATGAAGCAAAAGCATAACCAGATCCGAAAACCAAACTTGACAAAACATGAACAAGACGACAAAACAAAAGCATGAGGACAAAATCATGACAGTTGTGGTTTGACAGTCCAAGAGCCTGCACTCTGCTCCATCCTTCTACTAAACCTTGCTTCCAAACTCAAAACTAAGTTTAATGAAATGCCCGCGTTGGCTTTCTTCAAAGAAAGGCTCCATCACCTTCACATTACAACAGAATAAAACATTAAATAAATAATTATAATAAAAGAGAACTAACCCGTAAAAGTTGTCATTTAAAAAATCTGCAATTTTTGGGCATTGCAGAATTTATTGTAAAAAGTAATACTATTTAGTTTTTTAGCAGAAAACTATAAAGATATAATTGTGTAGCTTAAGCTTTCTAGTAGACACAGTCAGCAATGCCCTGAGCAGATTTTCGTTGAAAAGACATAATCATTTTCCTTTTTTCTAAGCTATATGGAATTAAACATTGACAAGTCGTCCAAATAAAGACATCTCTCGATATTTCAATATTCTTGAAAGTTCATTTTGGGTTAAACGGATTTATTAACCAAACTTGACTTTCCACGTTTTTGTTTAGGCTGAATTTGAGCTAACAAAGTAACAAATGGGCTCCAGTCAGAACAATCTGGAACATTTATATTTCAAGCAAAACCTTCCCATAAGTTGTTAATATATCTTAGTATTTAGGTATTTATTTGTTTTCTGCATGGATTTATTCACTTCTTTTTATGTGTACAGTTCATAAATACGAATTGACTGCACATTACAGTTATTATTTCCAAGGAGGGCAAAGAGTTTTGTTCATCTCAATCAGACCACAACTAAAGTTTTAATAATTAACAATGATCTTCAAAGAATGAAACTAATACCCCTAACACACTATTACATATCTAGCTTTCATTTCAGTTGAGTAGGGAGACACAGTACCATACCTAAATAACGGTCCCGCATCACCTTACAATGTACGTGACATTCAGGCATGCTCATTTGGATCAACAGATAATCCAGGCTACCATGGATTTTGGTTGGCCATCTTGCAAAATTTCGCCACATGAGCATCGAAGTTCTCACACAGCACTGTGCCACTGTTATGAGATTGATGCAATTGCAACTTAAATATCGCTCCAAAGATAAAATAATCTCTTTCTATGCTATGCTGCCTACCCGATGAATATTCACTAACCTCGGCAAACAGGATGCTTGAACTTTAAAGTGACTCTGATATCACAATCCACTCCAATTCCCATCCTAACATCACATAATACTTTGAATTCTGCAAACTTCATCCCAAAACCCACTCACTATTCAAATCAAGAGTACATCAAAGTGACACACATATGTTGTACTTTAAGGATGAGGAAAGACTTTATGATTTAAAAATGTCCTCATGTTTAGAACTGTCAAACACCTGTTTTTCAAAATGTAAGCATACAGAGCAAAACAGAGAACAGCGTGACCACAGTCTTATAGTAAACCCTAAACTCTTTGGATCAAATGAAAGGTCATTGCATCATATTTAATTCTAGATATTTTTTTACCTGCCTTTTTCTTTTTTGAAAAATATTGTCAGAGTTTAACTGAGACAAAGACTTTCATAGCAAGTTTTATTACTTACAGAACAGAAAAGCTCTGCAATCTGGCCTTTACTAAAACAATGTACCTCCTGCACAGTTAATTTCAAAATCAACTGAACCACAGCTGAAGACAAGAAAGGGAGCCAACATAAGACAAACTTTAAAGTGTCTGCATTGACACTGTCATTACATTTTAGAATTGGATTTAAGGTCCTTGTGAAAACCTCCCTTGAGTCTTCTGGAAAAAAGGACTTTTGATTATACCTAAATTAAAAAAAACCACTGTGATTCAACATTTTCTGTTGAACAGCCTTTCCGAAGATCTGAGGGCAGAATTTGTGATATTTTAAAAAGCAAACCCAAGAGTTATCTTTTAAATTTGGCTTTTAGCTTTTTGTTCTGATTCTATATTTCTAGTTTTAACCTTAACTTAAAGGGAACATATTATACAAAATCCACTTTTTTAGTCCTTAAATACATTTTGTTGTGTATTTGGAGTGCAGAAAATATGTATATTCTGTTTGGGTGTTATTTGTTCAGTCCATTGAGTTTTCTCTATCCTCTTTTACGTTTTTGAGAACTGTTAAGTCACAGTATTTGCTGTGGAACAGCTAAACAAGGTCATGGACTTCCAGCTAACCAATTTCGTGTATCCACCATTTTTATTTGTTGTTGATTTTGTAGTCCAAGCTTAAGTATGCCAAGGCTGCAAATAGATAAGCCTAAATGTTCGGTTGTTGGGTGTATTAACCCACACAATTCATTACACCATCCCCCAGCATCAGCAGCACTTCTAAGTGCCTGGTCATATTGTGTTTTTACAACAACCTCTGCCAGAATCAAGAAGGATTTGTCAAAAGACTTCATCTGATTAAGGGTTCAGCTCCTTCTGTCTATTGAAATGATGGACACAGCAAAGAGGTAAGCTGCAAATGACACTAAAATGACAACAAACTTTACTTTAGACATGAACTCATTGTGTTGATATGACATCCTGGCAATTGTTTTGATAGCAGTATCATTGTACATTCTGCTTATGTTAATAGTGTGTGCTCACTTTTTGCTCCTTGAGGACATTACCGTACTGCGTATTTTGAATAACAGTTTTTGCCCTTTTTGTCTTGTTTCAGTGCGACTAGATATACCTCTGTTATCAAACTACAAAAATGGCCAAACGAGGAGAGGTGGAACACTCTTTGACCTAGTGGGGGCGGGGTGTGAAGTGCCTCTTTAGCATTTAAAGAGACGGCACAAAAAACGAGTAGCTGGATGGATGGATGGATGGATGGATGGATGGATGGATGGATGGATGGATGGATGGATTGACTGATTGGCCTGTAATAAACATTTTTTTAGAACTATCAAGTGAAAAACATAGCGAAATGCTGTAGACTCACGGCCTGATAAAGAAATAAGTGAAATGAGCATGACATTTTTAATGACATACTATTTGGAACAGATTGTGCTGGAATTGCAACAATTGCAAGAGCAATTTGTGCTCCTGTGCTCAAAGCAAAGCAATTTGTACATGTCCTGTGTTCCTGACAGCCAAGCAGTGTTCAGTGACACACATGAGAGACACTCCAATCCCTTTCACGTTTCAGTCAACAGAAGCTAAGCTTGTTGACCAAATGTGGAATCAGAATGGCTTTTAACCCATAAGCAAGGTTTCCATGGTAATTCATTTGTAATTATGATAAAGGCAAATGCATTAAGAATGAAGTGAAAGTAGTATAAAAACTAAATAAAAATAAATACTAAAAAGATGTTAGAAGACTTGAAATACCTTGGGTGGGTGCCGAATTCAGCTGAAATGCATTTTACCTGGCAAAGATTAAAATGGTGTGAGTCACAAGCCGTTTCTTGTCTGAGCTGGCACTGACCAGCAGTTTCCCAGATATAATAACCCTGCTAGCCCCTGAGATTAAAGTAATTGCCGAAGAAGAGCATGCCGCCCAATTGCTCTCATTTTTTTTCTTTTTCCACATTTCTGCTTTTGAATCAGACAGCTGCTTCGTCTGCTGAAATAAAATCACAAGCAACATAGCCTAAACAGCCACCCTCTTCTACACTGAGAAATTTATCTTAACAGTTTATTGTCTTCAAACCTGTTATTAGAAACTCTCTGATTCGAATTCCACTTTTGTGGTATTTCAGAAGATTACTTGGGATCTGCTTCATGCTGTCTAAGGATGTACGCATTCTCATGTTTTTGTTAGGTAAGGATGTTTGGTTAGGTGTAGGAGCTACAGGGTATATGAGCACTCAATGTTGACTACAGTTGAAACCAGATATTTACATAAAAATGTATAAAACACAGCAAACTGTCTCACATTATATCACATCAAATGTTTCCTGGTTTATGTCAGTTAGAAATACAAAAAATAGTTCTGTTCCTAAATGCCTGAAAAATTTTAGATTATATATATATATATATATATATATATATTTACTTTCTTTACATTCATAAGTTTACACATAATTTGTTACTATTTGGAAGAAATGTATTTTAAACAATATGGTTTTATGACTTGGGTCATAAAATCATAGAGCATATCTTCAAACAATTGAGGTCTTTGAACCTAAGTGCATTTCTTTATGTTGCTTTCAAAGCAACAGCTTGTTCCTCAATAAGTGATTTTTCAGTCCATATCAATACAGGGCTTTTCATTGATAAAAAAAATAATGCTCTCTTCCCAGCTTCAGTCAGGATCTTGACAAGGTCTTTTGACTTAGTTTTGGGGCTGATAAGCAAATTTGACACCAAAACGTTCATCTTTGGAGCACAGAACCCTCCTCTGTTTTGAACCGTACAATTGCTCGACATCCCCATGCTGTCTATACTTGTATATAATCTTTCGAAAAAATAAATGTGGCACCTTCAAGTATCAGGAAATTATACCCAAGAATGAACCAGACATGAGGAGGTCCACAATTCTCTTCCTGACATCTTGCTGGATATTTTTCTTCTTCCTTCATAATGTCACAATAGGAAGCAGTGTGTTTGAGGTGTTGCCTTAAAATTCACCATGAGGTGGGTCTCTATTCAACTCAGATGTTGTGAATTATTGCATCAGTAATCTTGACATTGAACACAGTACTAGAAAATCACTCACATAATCTCCCTCTCATTATTTTGAAATACAACAAATAGAAGTAATTTTACTAATCCTGACTGACCTAAAATCAGAAGAGTTTAGCCCTCTTTGATGTCAGACAGTGATAAAAACATTTTATAGAGTACCTGTTCCCTGAAGCCAAGGACCACAGGGCTTAATGACTTCAGACCCGTCGCCCTGACCTCTGTGGTGATGAAGTCCTTTGAGCGCCTTGTGCTCTCACACCTAAAAGACATCACCGACCCCCTCCTGGACCCCCTGCAGTTTGCCTACAGAGCCAACAGGTCTGTAGATGATGCAGTCAACCTAGCCCTTCACTTCATCCTCCAGCACCTGGACTCCACAGGAACCTACGCCAGGATCCTGTTTGTGGATTTCAGCTCTGCCTTCAACACCATCGTCCCAGCTCTGCTCCAGGAGAAGCTCTCCCAGCTGAGTGTGCCCGACTCCACCTGCAGGTGGATCACTGACTTCCTGTCTGACAGGAAGCAGCGCGTGAGGCTGGGGAAGCACGTCTCTGACTCCCTGACCATCAGCACCGGTTCCCCCCAAGGCTGTGTTCTCTCTCCTCTGCTCTTCTCCCTGTACACCAACAGCTGCACCTCCAGTCACCAGTCTGTCAAGCTTCTGAAGTTTGCGGACGACACCACCCTGATCGGACTCATCTCTGATGGTGACGAGTCCGCATACAGATGGGAGGTGGACCATCTGTTGGACTGGTGCAGCCAGAACAGCCTTGAGCTCAACGCTCTAAAGACAGTGGAGATGGTTGTGAACTTCAGGCAGAACCCAGCCCCACCTGCCCCCATCACCCTCTGTGACTCCACAATTGACACTGTGGAATCTTTCCGCTTCCTGGGAACCATCATCTCCCAGGATCTCAAGTGGGAGCCAAACATCAGCTCCCTCATCAAGAAAGCCCAGCAGAGGATGTTCTTCCTGCGGCAGCTGAAGAAATTCAACCTGCCAAAGACTATGATGGTGCACTTCTACACAGCCATCATTGAGTCCATCCTCACCTCCTCCATCACCATCTGGTACGCCGCTGCTACAGCCAAGGATAAGGGCAGGCTGCAGCGTGTCATTCGGTCTGCTGAGAAGGTGATTGGCTGCAGTCTACTGTCGCTCCAGGAACTGTACACCTCCAGGACCCTGAAGCGGGCAGGGAAGATTCTGGCTGATCCCTCCCACCCCGGTCACAGACTCTTTGAGACTCTCCCCTCTGGCAGGAGGCTGCGGTCCATCCGGACCAAAACCTCACGCCACAAGAACAGTTTTTTCCCATCTGCCACCAGCCTGGTTAACAAAGCCCGGAAACCACACTGACACTCTCCCTTTCCCCCACACCCCCCCTTTTTTTGCTGACAGGACACCTGTAACCTGTAACTCTATGCGTTACATTAACGCTCAGCATGGACTCCTGCTTTACTTGCACAATGATCACCTGCACTGTTGTATTGCTCTTGCATCTTATACTGCTCTATATTACTCTCACTCACTTAAAACTGTGCACTTATATTTATATTATATTGTAGATATGTTTGTACTGTTTAATTTGTATTGTATTGCACCGACTACGCCAAAACAAATTCCTTGTATGTCCAAAAACGTACTTGGCAATAAAGCTTTTCTGATTCTGATTCTGATTCTGATTTGGTTTTAATAGAATATTTTATTCAGAAAGGTTGCAAATCAAATACAATACTTAAACGTTGCTCTGGATGATGAGTACAAATATCACTGTAACTTAAAATGTGTACAGGTACAAATTTTGAATATTGTGTAAAATATTTTTGACAGTCTCAGAAAGTAAAACATATATATTATATAGTATCATTACACATAGAGTGATATATACCAAGCCTTTATTTCTTGTAATTTTGATGATTATGACTTATAGGTAGGCTGCACGGTGCCACAGTTGGTAGCACTTTTGCCTTGCAGCAACAAGGTCCTGGGTTCGAATCCCAGCCGAGGGTCTTTCTACATCAAGTTTGCATGTTCTCACCGGGTACTCCGGCTTCCTCCCACAATCCAAAAACATGACTGTTAGTTTAATTGGTCTCTCTTAATTGCCCTTAGGTGTGAGTGAGTGTGTGCATGGTTGTTTGTCTTGTGTGTCTGTGTGTTGCCTTTCACACTCTGCTGCAAACTGCTCCAGTGAGAGCTGTAGATCACAAGCTGATGAAGCCAATAGGACTACATCATCAAGAAAAAGCAGAGACGCAATCCTATGGCCACCAAAACGGATCCCCTCAACACGTTGGCTTGGCCTAGAAATTCTGTCCATAAAAGTTATGAACAGAATCGGTGACAAAAGGCAACCTTGGCGGAGTCCAACCCTCACCAAAAACAATTCCGACTTACGACCGGCAATGCAGACTAAGCTCTTATACCGGTCGTACAGGGACCTAACAGCCCGTATCAAAGGGCCTGATACCTATACTCCAAGAGTACCCCCCAAAGGGGGTCCCTGAGGGACACGATCGAACGCCTTCTCCGAGCCCACAAAGCACATGTAGACTGGTTGGGCGAACTCCCATGCAACCTCTAGGACCCTGCTGAGGGTGTAGAGCAGGTCCAGTGTTACAGGGCCCAGACGAAAACCACACTGCTCTTCCTGAATCAGAGGTTATTGGAGTTTATCCAACGGACCCTCCTCTCTGCCTACTGACCCACAACGTCCCGAGTGGAGGTCACCCCCCGATGCTCTCCAAGGACTCCAAAAAGGGTGGGTAGTCTGAACTGCCATTTGGTGCATAAGAACAAACAACAGTCAGAACCCGTCCCCCCATTTGTTGGCGGAGGGAGGCTACCCTCTCGTTCACTGGGGTGAACCCCAATGTACAGGCACCAAGATGGGGGGGCAACAAGTATGCCCACACCAGCTCAGCACCTCTCACCAATGGCAACTCCAGAGTGGAAGAGTGTCCCCCTCTTCTCAAGGAGACTCGTTCCAGAACCAGAGCCGTGCGTCAAGGTGAACACGATTATTTCTTACCGGAACGTCTCTACCTTACACACCAACTCAGGCTCCGTCCTCACAAGACAGGTGACATTCCACATCCCAAGAGCCAGATTCTGCAGCCGAGGATCAAACCTTCGCCCATGGAACCTGGCCGGGCGAAAGCCTGGCCACCAGGCGCTCGCCAGCGTGCCCCACCTCCAGACCTGGCTCCAGAGTGGGGCCCCCGTTGAACCGCGTCTGGGTGAGGGAACACTGTTTTCATCTATGATAATAGTCATAAGGGGTCTGTGGGCTGCGCTTTGTCTGATCCCTCACCTAGGACCTGTTTGCCTTGGGTGACCTTACCAGGGGCATAAAGCCCCTGACATTGCTCCTAGGATCATTGGGACACTCAAACCCCTCCACCATGGTAAGGTGGCAGCCCAGGGAGGGGTCATGCAGCCATCTACCAGAAAATTCTAGAGCACTTGCTTCCCTTTGCTGACAAGCTGTATGGAGAGACTGATTTTATTTTCCAACAGGACTTGACACCCTGCCAAAGGTACCAAAATCTGGTTCAATGACCATGGTGTTCCTGTTCTTGATTGGCCAGGAAACTCCCCTGACCTTACCTGAAAATATATGAGCTGTTATCAAGAGGAAGATGTGAGACACCATACCCAACAAAGCAGATGACCTGAAGACAGCTATCAAAGAAATCTGGGCTTGCATTACACCTACGCAGTGCCACCAGCTGATGGCCTCTATGACACAACGCATTGATGCAGTAATTCATGCAAGAGGGGCCCCGACCAAGTATTGAGTGCATAGAAATGGGCCAACTTTTCAGAAGTTGTGCTTAAAACATTATTTTTGATTAGTCTAATGTGATATTCTAATTTTCTGAAAAACTTAATTTTGGGTTTTATATACCTGTAAGCCATAATCATCACAATTACAAGGAATAAAAGCTTGAAATATTTTCTCTATGTCGAATGAATCTATAAAATAGCAGATTCACTTTCTGAGATGACTAGCAACAACTAATACACTTTTACAGAATATTCAAATTTTTTGAGATGTACCTGTAATTTGTGCCAAATTCATTCTAGGAGGGAGTCTCCTTCCATTGCTCATTAGCTTTTTTAGAAACCCATAAAATCTGAGCTGACTAATTATTGTACAGGGCACCATTTGAAGGATAAATACTTAACCTAAACCTTAACATGAACATCATTCACAAGCTGTGGAGACACAATTTTTCTTATCTCAGACAGAGGGAAAAACAGTTTATGTCTTTCTGTAAATCACTTGGAGGATGATTTACAGTGACAAGCTGTGGGCAGTGAAGTATGATAATGCACAGCTCTAAAGGAGTGGAGACTCAGATTTGATTGTCTAAATTTGCCTCATGATGCTAAACTGCAGGGGAGGCTCTATGGCAACAGCAGAGATGAGTTCAAGTTTACCTTAGTAGTGAGTGTTTAACAAAACAGAGTTTGATTTTTTCCTAAACCTTTTACTCACCAGGAAAGCTAATGTGGTTTTTAAATGTGTGTGCATTTTGGACCACTAAAAAGATCTAAAAAATAAAGGCTTGTATTATTTATACACCATTTATTCTGATTATTTATTCATTTATTTATATTTATTTATTCTGTTATCAGATTTAAATATGTTCTAGTCATACATCTGAACAAAAAAAAAATATTTACAAAATATAATTACTACTCCATGATCAATTAGCAACAGCAGGGTACCAGCAGAGGGCAACAGAAAATCATCCTCTTCTCTGCTTGGTGTATGTAGGACACCTCCAACAGCTTCTTTTAACAAGAAAAAGTCAAACACTGAAACATGTGGGTAGCAACGTTCCACTGGGATCTAATTTTGACAACTTCTCTGGTCTTACTTATCGCTGTCATTTTATGCTGTGGAACAGCAGGGAAGCTTTCAGCATGTGTAAACCTAAAAGTACAATTAACCGGACAGTACTGGCTCTCACAAAAGCACAGACATCAGAAGAAGTCAGATTCTGTTTTTGAAAATCCTGTTCGATATGCAGACCTATTAAATTTCTCAAAATACAGCTATTTTTCAAAATCACTGTGCAAACCATTTTAAGTTTAAGGCTAAAAGCAAGGAAGGACCAATCATTTTATGAGTGGGAGTGACCTTCATTCCTTAGAATTTAAATCTAGAAGATTCAGCTCTAGTAATCAACTTGGCTTTCAGCTCCTTTAATCCAGATGTGGACATAACTAAAATAGGGACAACCATGATATATCTTCACTGCATGTGTCAAATCACTTCATGCATGAATCATAGATATGGAGTATTTCTCTGCAGATAACCAGAGACGTGTGGTGGCAGCTGCATAGGCGATCGCATGTCTGCCTCTTGGCACACGTCTCTGCCTCTTGAAGCCATCATGTGTGCCAGGAGGGAACTAAGTTCCTTGTAAATCCATTCAGTGGGAATGGTTGTAATTCCTCCAATAGTTTGCATGAAAGAACCTTGAGCTTCAAATCGGGGAAGTGATGAGGGGGAGGTAGATGACGCACAAAATCTGAGGAGCTAAATGGGGCAGGAGGAGGATACCAGTCCACATACAATACACTTTGTTGATAAATGTAATACCCCATTTTGAAATGGCAGGGTTTTTTTAGAGTGAACGCAGCCTGATAGATTTACTTTAGGGTATACAGTAGATAGATGAGCATGCCTCTGCAACGAAGACCCAAAGCCCAAACCCTCTGGCTGTATGGTGCCTCTCTTTGTATAGTTTGTATGTCCTTCCTGTCTGTGTGTGAGTGATCATATATGTCAACCCTTCCAAGATGAATTATGGTGGAAAGGCTGAATAGAATAGGGTGAGAGGTGACATGCAACAAACAATTAGTCATCACGGCCCAGTCTGTTTGTTATTTTTGGTACAGCTGCATTTCGGTGGAGAAGTGATTGAAAAGGCTGGAGTTTGATCTTCCGTTCTTATAAAATAGAAGTTGTTTGGTCTATGACATTTAAAGAACATGTAGCTTTATCCACAAAATTACTGGTCCTCTGAATAAAGAAGTACATGCATGACTTAAAGTAGTGTCATTATGGAGACTTGGCGACTCCAAAAGATACATTTTTTGCAGTAGTTCTATGACTCTGAGCTTTGGACATTTCTTTACCTTCTTTACCATCCTGCTCCATGTGCAAGGCAAGAGTGCCTCCCCTCCCTGCCCTTTTTCTCACATCCCAGTTGTATTGAGCTTTTAAATTATGTCTACAAGCTTCTAAGCTTAATGAAAATCAGCACACATCTGCTTTACTTGAATGGTATGTACTCTTGTCTTTCCAATTTTGAAGAGTGGCCACTATATCATATTGATACCCAATAGATACAGGAGACTATGGATTACAAATTAGAATTTATCAATTTAAAGCATCCATCCATCCTTTTTCTACACCGCTTCTTTGGTACAGGGTCGCAGGGGAGCTGGTGCCTATCTCCAGCGGTCTACAGGCGAGAGGTAGGGTGCACCCTGGACAGGTCAGAGACACATAGGAGAAACAACCATGCACACTAAGGGCAATTAAGAAATACCTTTTAACCTTACGGTCATGTTTTTGGACCGTGGAAAGAAGCCGGAGTACACAGAAGGAACTCACGCATGCACGGGGGAGAACCTGCAGACTCCATGCAGAAAGATCCCCGGGCGGGATTCAAACTGCATCACCATGCAGCCCATCAGTGTAAAGCATAAAGTATTATTTCACAAAAACAGTTCTGGGTGCCACTAAATGAGGCACTAGTGATTTCCTTAAAAGAAAATTGTTGACATGGAATAGGTAAATTGGTTAAGATTGTGTGCACAAACAAGGAATTTCACGAATAGATTGTGCAATAAACTATAATTTCATTTAAAGTGTTTTACACATCTTTATTAGGTGCACCAATAATTGCAGAGGGTGGTTTGGTTTTGCAAAATCAAAACACAGAACAGTTCACAAATGTACTGTTTCTGTCTTATCAGACTGAACGCACAAAAAGCACCTTTGCAAACCATCTGTGCTCCATCCACAGAACTGCAAATAGTACAAAAAATTGAAATGTCAATGTAAATGAATTTTAGTGAAGCGCTATTGTGGTAAAAGTAGACTGAAGCATCTTAAAATTGCAGTCTCTTAATAAAATAACTTGCATAAAGTCATGCATTGAATAAATCCAAATTAGTTAACTTACATGTGCTTGTTATGCAAATAAACTATGTTATTCAGTGTGATCTTATCAGCATCTGATGCTCTATGTGATTAATTGTGTGACTCTTGTTTGCTATGTCAAAACAAGGTTTTGCTGTCCTCATCTGTCCATCTATACTTTATTTTGTTGGACCTTTTGTTTGCTGAATATTGGACCATTTGCACGTTGCTGGACGCCACCAGGTCTCCTGGCGTTTTCGGCCATTTTTTATCCAGGACAGTCCGTTCCTACAGATCCCGTCGGACATTGCGAATGATATGACGGGGCATCCCAAGTCTGACGTCACAGGACGCTATATAGGAAGGCGCCCATTTTGAACACTCGCCTTCAGCTGGAGACCGTGACACGGTTACCAACATCTGAAGCATCACCTGGAGAAGAGTCCCGAGTGGATCTCATTTATTTTCTCTCATTGGCCAACGAACAATTCATAACTGAGATTTCTGGAATAAGAAGGCCAGAAATTTCACTTTGCCGATCAAAGACGTGAGTTTAACACGTAACTAAAAAACCACAGAGTTTCAAGGAGACGAATTGCCACCTTGTTTTTGTTCTAGTCAACTGTGATGGTCAGATCATATTTTTCCCTTTTGCCAAGGAGGCCAGAGGACGAAGATTGACCGCTTTTGTGGATGCACATTAACTTCCAACTTCCTCCCCACTCTCTCTCAACTCCGCTCAGAAGGAAGACAACGACAAGTAAAACCCTTCCTTTATTTTTATTCATTTCTTAGAAAGCCTGGGCAGGGTACAGGAGGTTTTAGTGCGATTAGATTCGCTATTCAATCTAATGTGTTCTGAATTATATATGCCTGTAACCTTTTTATTGAAACTTTGATGTGCCGTGTTGGATGCCTGGAAGCCGCTGCACTACCCAGCTTTGTGTGTATTTTGCAGGGTTGTTGAACACCTGAGAGCAAGCGCATGTGCGCTTGCACTGGACTGTTATAATAACCTCATGGTTAAATTTCACATTTTCTTTGTCTTCAACCTTACTGCTTACTAGCTTTCCGCCAAAAGTTTTATAACCCTTTGTCTGCTCACCTCGCCCAGCGTTGGGGGATGTTTTATGATTGAGTATAACTGAGTTACAGTTTGAGCTGCGCCCCAACATCCTCACCACCACACCCCTTTGTCATATTATCATTTTTGCCATAACTGCTGGTTTGATCCCATTCGCACCCACTGCTGTTTTGCTTTATTTGTTTAGTTAGATATTTTACCCCTTTTGTGTAGAACTTCGCAAGTTTGAGTAGGTGAAGATTATTAAATCGGAAGGACGGATTGTATCAGGGCTGTGATTTAATAAATATTCACATAGATAAACAGAAGGCGTTTTGTGTTTATTTTGTGCAAGATTGATTCGTCAGTCAAGATAAGGTTGAAGTTCCACACGTTTCGGCAGAAACGGTCAATTAAACATTGACATCTCTGGTAATAGTTATTAATTATTACTGAGTATTTAACGGTTGTAATTATCAAAGGCGTTGAGCCACAATTACAACACCAGAAGACATCTCTGGTCTCAATTCATAAATGAGGATTTTGGTTAAGAAATTAATTTAGTCAAATTATAATTTTTAATTATAATTATTGATAAAGATTAATTAATCAATAATCATAAATCTAACAATTTATTGTCAAAAATACAAAACCCCCCAGTTAAACCCTAAAATAATGTTTTATGAAGTTATTTAGATACTTAGCGGTAGTGTATCATTGAAGTTTAAGGTCTGTTATGCCATACTTTTTTTATTGCTGGAAATCTAAAAGGGTTGCATTTCAAGAAAATCTTGGGTTTTAAATTCGAGCTGGAGCCTTTCTGGGTGGAATTTGCACATTCTCCCGGTCAATGCACAGGTTCTATCAGTATACTATACCTCCCAGTTACTTCACCTCACTAACTTGGCCTTAGGTCTGTGAGTATGTGCATGCCTGGTTGTCAGTCTTGTGTGTTTCTGTGTTGTCGTGTGATGGACTGGCATCTCTTGCCCATTGGCAACTGAGTACAGGTAGAACTTGTTAGTTAAGCTGTCCTCCTGTTATAAGTCAAAAATAAATGTTTTTTTGTCGGCTTGTTGACCTTCTGTAACATAACAAAGGGACCTGCCACACATTACCAAAATGCATTTTGTATTTGTTTGCACTAACAACAGATCATTTATTGCACAATGCTATGTCTGATATATTTTTCTAAACGTTAACATAAATCATAATATGTGAAGCAATACACTCACTGGCCACTTTATTAGGGAAAACCTTGCTAGTATCTTTTGCCTTCAGAACTGCCTAAATCCTTCGTGGCATAGATTCAACAAGATACTGGAAACATTCCTCAGAGAGTTTGGTCCATATTGACATGATAGCATCACACAGATGCTGCAGATTTGTCGGTTGGACATCCATGATGTGAATCTCCTGTTCCACCACGGTGGAACAATTGGATTGAGATCTGGTGACTGTGGAGGCCATTTGAGTACAGTGAACTCATTGTCATGTTCAAGAAACTGTTATCCTGCTGGAAGTAACCATCAGGAGATGGGTACACTGTGGTCATAAAGGGATGGACATGGTCAGCAACAATACTCAGCTAGGCTGTGGTGTTGACACGATGCTCAATTGGTACTAAGGGGCCCAAAGTGTGCCAAGAAAATATCCCCCACACCATTACACCACCACCACCAGCCTGACCCGTTGATACAAGGCAGGATGGATCCATGCTTTCATGTTGTTTACGCCAAATTCTGACCCTACCATCCGAATGTTGCAGCAGAAATTGAGACTCATCAGACCAGGCAACGTTTTTCCAATCTTCTATTGTCCAATTTTAGTGAGCCTGTGCGAATTGTAGCCTCAGTTTCCTGTTCTTAGCTGAGAGATGCTCTTCTGCATGCCTTGGTTGTAACAAGTGGTTATTTGAGTTACTGTTGCCTTTCTATCAGCTCGAACCAGTCTGACCATTCTCCTCTGACTTCTGGTATCAACAAGGCATTTGCGCCCACAGAAGTGGCGCTCACTAGATATTTTCTCTTTTTTGGACCATTCTCTGTAAAAACACTAGAGATGGTAATGCATGAAAATCCCAGTAGATCAGCAGTTTCTGAAATACTCAAACCAGCACGTCTGGCACCAACAACCATGCCACGTTCAAAGTCACTTAAATCACCTTTCTTCCCCATTCTGATGCTCGGTTTGAACTGCAGCAGATCATCTTGACCATGTCTACATGCCTAAATGCATGAAGTTGCTGCCATGTGATTGGCTGATTAGAAATTTGCATTAGCAGTTAGACAGGTGTACCTAATAAAGTGGCTGGTGAGTGTAGTTTAAGCTGCTAATGTTTGTTTTTCTCACCTTCTCTGCTCAGATGTTACATATGTGTGACTAAACCTGAAACATGGAGAACAATCATGATGGGAAGAATAACCAAACTGATTACTAAGAACAAATAATTCTCATTATTATTTAGTGTTTTTAGTAATCAACTTTGCATCACTTTGATATCACATAGGGTTTACTTACAAAGAATTTGAATAAAGCATAGCCTTAACATGGTAGTTAAGGGCTGCAAAATGGATGCATGAAGTCAGATCTCCTGAGATTCCCCAGACTTTGTTTTGTGTTTCTTTCTGCTTTGTTTTCTTCCTTCCAAATTGTTCAAAGCTGAGAGCAACACGCTAATCCAGCTTCACATCTTGCAAGGAAGTTTTTATCTTTAACTCAATGCCTTTTGGTAAATAGCTCATCATTCTCTTGTTTAATTATCAAAAGTAACACATTACCTGGTCAAGATTTTACCTGTCATTGTAAACGACCTCATAATCTGTTTGTTTTTAATTAGCAGTAACAATTTCCTAACAAGAGTAGAGAACTGTTTTGGCAGCTGATACGAAATTGCTTTTCTCATTGTTTTTTTTTCCTGACCAAAGATATTAACTGCAGTTACTTTTGAAAATCAAAAACTATTCTTTGCAGTTAAGTTTAGAATTGTAGTCTTAAAAAGTATTGAAAAGTTTATTATATTTAGAATTTAAAAATGACAGCAGCACTGGTTCTTGGCCGACCATCACCTTGGTGACTGCTGTGTTGAATGCTCTCACATGAAAGAAATGAAAGGATCCATGACTGGAATTTCTTATCATAATCCATTTAATATTTGTCAAGTTAGACACATTCACTGTGCCTTGGCAGTTTGAAGGACAATTTAACATCATAACTCTTCCACTTTCTTTCTTTTCACTTACATTTCTCAAATGAGCTAATCTGGCTGGTTAAATTACACTTTTTAATATTTTTTAGCATTAGCTTTGTTTTGTCAATTTAGACATATGTTAGCAGTTACTTACATTTCAGTTACACAACTCCATCAGATCAAAGTAATTTTACTTCTTTCAACTGCAATGAGCTCTGCTGTTGCTTATCAATCAATGGTCAGTCTGGTTTCTATATAATATAAGAGGTTGAGCTTCTTTTTGATTTCTTATGAAGTTCAGAAACAAAATGCATTACATCATATTTATCAACCATAAATAATTAACATAAAGCAGAGGTTTAAAGCAGCAATGGGTTCACATTTGCACATGAAAAGGGTAAATCAAATTCAGTATTTTTCTAATACTCTTTCTTTCTTGTCAAATCTGTCTGATGATCTCAGAGCCCAGGGGAGAAGCACCTCAGCTCAGGAGGAAACCAAAGCAGTGTATCAAAGCCAAAGTTATAATAACCTCTGTGAGTTTGAAGTTGAGTAAGGCAAGCATCTCCACAAAGAATATCAAACTCCGAAATAAAATTTAGCTGTGTAAATGCTGTTAGTGGTTTGTCATGAATTAGATTTATATTGGAAATTATTTTTCATGAATCAACCACTCAGAAGAAACCTACGACTATAATAAAATAAAAATAAAAAGGAATTGTAAAGATAATATATATATTTTTTTATTATTATGTCTTATTCCCTTATTAAAATGCATGAGAAAAAGCCATTTGTTCTATTTCTAAAACAATAGTAACCGGAGCATGTGAATAGCTGTATGAAACATCAGACATTCTGTTCAATTGCAATACATTACTTTTGTTCTGCTTATTAAAACGTCTATTTGCAAAGGTTCAAGTCATATTCCTATGTGGTGCATTATTGAGAAATATCTAAAGGTAGAAAGCTTGGAGAGATTCTGATCAAATGTGGCACACCACCTTGGGCTGACTCCTTTTGATTTAGATTCAATTCAGAACACGTTGTCTCAAGGCACTTCACAAAGGGTTTGGAATGGTGTTGGGTTATTGGGGAGGTTAGATTAAACTACTGAGTGTTAGAGTTTGGCCATTTTAGAATGGGGTATGTTTAGGGGTACTAAGTAAAATAATACACTGATAAAGTAGAGCCCACTGATGGCCATTGTTATACTAAAAACCACAAGGATTGGGGGTACCTCTCTCTGTCAGACTGATTATAACCATTGGAAAAGAAAAGGGGTCGCACAGGTAGCAGAAATGGAGGGTGTGTTTGCACCTCAAGCATAACGGAGCCGGTTTAGGCTAAGTTTTTCATCCTTTTGTTGTTGCTGTGGTTTCCACCACAAAGCCAAAATAAAACATGAAATGTAATTCTTCTCTTGACGGTTTTGAAACGGATGTTTAAATTGATTCTGCATAATCATGGCTACAGGCTGTTTCAGTGAACCCTGGCAACGCTTGGCGAGAGCCGGATAAACTGGCTCCAGTCGCCATATAACTATGGGTATAAAGACTTTGAGCCTGAGCCAGGAAAGAGATGAGTGGAATTCATTAACCACAAGCAGGTTTCTGCATTACTTTACGTAAAATAAAACCATGTTTTTTTATTTTTATTTTAGAACTTGGCTATGCAGAAGATCATGAAAGGTTACTTCAAAAATAAAAAATATGAGATTCTTCTATTGCGACACTACAATACAGAAATAGACAGAAAAACTCTTAAGAAGTTTTTACTTATACTACTCTTATACACTGCAGCTGTCTACAATACTGTATTCTATGGGTAGGTAAAGGGAAAATTATTATTAAAATGTTATGTTTAAAACAAATTTGACATTAGTTTTAAACTGGTATGCAACGTTTGACAAGAACATTTACTGCTTCACTAGTAAATATACATGTTAGTTTGCAATAACCATTGCTAACATTTATAATCTCAGTTTGAGAAACACTGCTTTGCAAAGGGTTTTTCTACATTTTGTCATTATGACACCATTAAATTCAGTGTATTTTACTTGGCTCTTATATGATAGACCAAAGCCAAGTAATTCCTAATTGTGAAATGAAAGAAAACAAGGTTTTCAAAGCTTTATACGAATACAAATCTAAAACGTTTGGCTTGCAATTATTTTCTTTCCCCAAGTTAATACTTTGCAGAAATACTTGTTCATGCAATTGCAGCTTCAAGTCTTTTAGGGTATGTCTTTACCAGCTTTACACACACAGACATGGAGGTTGTTGCCCATACTTTGAAGATTAGCCCAAATTCAGTCAGATTGGATCAAATGCAATTTTAAACAGAAATCTTCAAGTCCTGCCACAATTTCTCAATTGGATTTGGGTCTGAACATTAATTGGAGCATTCATGCACATCAACATGCTTTGATCTAAACTATTGTACTGTAGCTATGGGTGTATGTTACAGGCCATTATCTTGTTGGAAAGTAAACCTCTGCCTGTCTTTTGCACCTTCTACAGCATTTCCCTTCCATGTTTACTTTGTCCCCTACATTGTTTGTGTACAACTTTCAACGGCTTTCTTTCTTAAAATGCATTTTTTCTGCCACTTTTGTATCTAGGTCAGATTTGTGGAGTTATGCAATTAGTTGCACTGGAATTTATTTAGATGTATCAGAGTTAATGGTGCTGAAAACAAACACATGCTGCATTTTTGTCAGATTCTTTTCATCGCAAGACATTCCAACAAAATTCAGTAAAGTTTGTTCTAATACGACTAAATCTAAAAATGAATACGAATACTTTTGAGTGGGACTGCAAATGCTGTAAAAAAATAGTTTCATAGTGTGACATCTTAACAAAACAAGCACAAATTGGTCAAAATGGTCAACTCCTTCCTAGAACACTGATGGCCATTTTAAGCTCCAGAGAAACTATATAAAATACTGTTCTCACAGCTGTCCTTTTATGGCCACAACCAGGTTGTAGGACACGTAACTAACATTGTATATGATTAATACATTATACCAGCTGTTTTAGGAAAACAATGCAGATTTTACAGAAAAAACTATAGTTTTGTGGGGGGAGGATTGCTGAGGCTGTTTTCATCACTACCAACAGTCAGAGTGGACAAGAAGACAAAGTCAGGCTGGGGTGGATGGATTAAGGGCAGAAGAGGGCTCATATTCCAGTGCTGCTGCTGGTGTGATAAGTCTGCTGAAGAGATCGATTCACAGCGGAATTCAGTAGACATCAAACTTTTACACAGGGTGTAAGTAAAAGTACATCATTTGTTTTTCTCAGTCTGTAGCTAGAAACCTGTACTGGTAAACAAAGTGGAAGGGAACCATGTTGTATTTCCATACTAACTCTAATCAGGTACTTTATTTGATTTATATGAGTTACTACCCGACTGGCAACCTGTCCAGGGTGTACCCTACCTTTCGCCCATAGACCTGCTGGTGATGGGCACCAGCTCCCCCACGACCCTGTACAGAAGAAGTTGGTATAGAAGATGGATGGATGGATGGATGGATGGATGGATGGATGGATGGATGGATGGATGGATGGATGGATGGATGGATGGATGGATGGATGGATGGATGGATGGATGGATGGATAGATAGATAGATAGATAGATAGATAGATAGATAGATAGATAGATAGATAGATAGATAGATAGATAGATAGATAGATAGATAGATAGATAGATAGATAGATAGATAGATAGATAGATAGATAGATAGATAGATAGATAGATAGATAGATAGATAGATAGATAGATAGATAGATAGATAGATAGATAGATAGATAGATAGATAGATAGATAGATAGATAGATAGATAGATAGATAGATAGATAGATAGATAGATAGATAGATAGATAGATAGATAGATAGATAGATAGATAGATAGATAGATAGATAGATAGATAGATAGATAGATAGATGGATGGATGGATGGATGGAGTTACTACTTTTATGTAGTATGCTCATTTTTTAACTCAATTCAATAAAGCAATCCTTTTTGAAAGGCTTATTGGTAACTTGACCCAGTTCCAGGGTCAAACATCAATACTGGTTTCTCTACAGTTATTACACTTGTTACTAAAAAAAAAATAAATGGCACACTTATATTGATTTAAATTTATCACTAGGACATGTAGCCTCAGCCAACCACAAACATGCTAGGATTTTACTCGCAGAGAGAAACATCAGTCTGTATTCTGTTATTTCATGCTAAAGTATTTCCAATTGAAAAATTCACTGAATTTTGTCAGCATCATAAAAAGATTAACTTACTATTTCTTTGTTCCATTAACTAGATTTCCATTTCTGTTCAGATTACACTTAGAAAACCTAATGGCACTACCTGAATAATATATTTTAAAAATCACTTTAAAACATTTAATTAGCTTGCACTCCATGCACATCTCATGCATTATTGTGTGCATTATCAGGCTGCAAACTGGCAGAACATGAAGCAATTTTGAAACAAAGTACAAAATATCGAGGCACGTGACGTCGCCCGGTACGGCGGAGCTGGGGTCCCACCCTGGAGCCAGGCCTGGGGTCGGGACTCGTCGGAGAGCGCCTGGTGGCCAAGCCCGAACGAGAGACGCGAGGCCATCCCCCAGTGGGCCCACCACCTGCAGGGGGAACCGTGAGGGACCGGTGCAAAGAGGATTGGGTGGCGGACGAAGGTGGAGACCTCAGCGGCCCGATCCCCGGATGCTTACGCTGGCACTAGAGACGTGGAATGTCACCTCGCTGGGGGGGAAGGAGCCTGAGCTTGTGCGGGAGGTCGAGAGATATCGACTAGAAATAGTCGGGCTCGCCTCCATGCACAGCGTGGGCTCTGGAACCCATCTCCTTGAGAGGGGTTGGACTCTCTTCTACTCTGGAGTGGCCCACGGGGAGAGGCGGCGGGCTGATGTGGGTTTGCTTGTTGCCCCCCAGCTCAGCCGTCTCGTGTTGGGGTTTACCCCAGCTGATGAGAGGGTCGTATACCTGCGCCTTCGGGTTGGGGAGAGGTCTCTGACTATCATTTCAGCCTATGGGCCGAGTGGTAGTGCAGAGTACCCGGCCTTCGTGGCGTCCCTGTTGGGGGTGCTGGATAGTGCCCCTCCCGGGGACTCCATTATTCTGCTGGGGGACTTCAACGCCCACGTGGGGAACGACAGTGACACCTGGAGAGGCGTGATCGGGAGGAATGGCCTCCCCGATCTGAATCCGAGTGGTGTTTTGTTATTGGACTTCTGTGCTAGTCACGGATTGTCCATAACGAACACCATGTTCAAACATAAGGGTGTCCATCAGTGCACTTGGCACCAGGACACCCTAAGCAGGAGGTCAATGATCGACTTTGTTGTCGTATCATCAGACCTTCGGCCGCATGTTTTGGACACTCGGGTGAAGAGAGGGGCTGAGCTGTCCACTGATCACCACCTGGTGGTGAGTTGGATCTGCTGGAGGAGGAGAAAGCCGGACAGACTTGGCAGGCCCAAGCGCATAGTGAGGGTCTGCTGGGAACGCCTGGCGGAGCCCTCGCCCAGGGATGTATTCAACTCCCACCTCCAGGAGAGCTTCGACCAGATCCCGGGGGATGTTGGAGACATAGAGTCCGAGTGGACCATGTTCTCCGCATCTATTGTCGATGCTGCTGCCCGTAGCTGTGGCCGTAAAGTCTGCGGTGCCTGTCGTGGCGGCAATCCCAGAACCCGGTGGTGGACACTGGCAGTAAGGGATGCTGTTAAGCTGAAGAAGGAGTCCTATCGGCTGTGGTTGGCTTGTGGGACTCCTGAGGCGGCTGATGGGTACCGTGAGGCCAAGTGTGCTGCGGCCCGGGCTGTGGCAGAGGCAAAAACTTGGGCCTGGGAAGAGTTCGGTGAGGCCATGGAGAAGGACTACCGGTTGGCCTCGAAGCGATTCTGGCAAACCGTCCGGCGCCTCAGGAGGGGGAAGTAGTGCTTCGCCAACACTGTTTATAGTGGGGGCGGGAGACTGCTGACCTCGACTGAGGACATTATCGGGCAGTGGAAGGAGTACTTCGAGGATCTCCTCAATCCTGCCATCACGCATTCCGTGGTGGAAACAGAGGCTGGGGACTCGAGGTTGGACTCTTTCATCACCCAGGCTGAAGTCACCGAGGTGGTTAAAAAGCTCCGCGGTGGCAAGGCTTCAGGGGTGGATGAGATCCGCTCTGAGTACCTCAAGTCTCTGGATGTTGTAGGGCTGTCAAGGTTGACACGCCTCTTCAACATTGCGTGGCGGTCGGGGACAGTGCCTCTGGACTGGCAGACTGGGGTGGTGGTCCCCTTTCATAAGAAGGGGGACCGGAGGGTGTGTTCCAACTACAGGGGGATCACACTCCTCAGCCTCCCTGGTAAGGCCTACGCCAGGGTATTGGAGAGGAGAGTCCGACCGATAGTCGAACCTCGGCTTCAGGAGGAGCAGTGTGGTTTTCGTCCCGGCCGTGGAACACTGGACCAGCTCTATACCCTCTACAAGGTGCTCGAGGGTTCATGGGAGTTTGCCCAACCGGTTCACATGTGTTTTGTGGACCTGGAGAAGGCATTCGACTGTGTCCCTCGTGATGCCCTGTGGGGGGTGCTCCAGGAGTATGGAATCAGGGGCCCTTTATTAGGGGCCATCCGGTCCCTGTACGAGCGGAGCAGGAGTTTGGTCCGCATTGCCGGCACTAAGTCGGACCTGTTCCCGGTGCATGTTGGACTCCAGCAGGGCTGCCCTTTGTCACCGGTCCTGTTCATAACTTTTATGGACAGGATTTCTAGGAGGGGGTCTGGTTTGGGAAACAGTGGATTTCATTTCTTCTTTTTGCAGATGACGTGGTCCTACTGGCCCCCTCTAGCCAAGCCCTACAGCATGCGCTGTGGCGGTTCGCAGTCGAGTGTGAAGCGGCTGGGATGAGGATCAGCTCCTCCAAGTCCAAGGCCATGGTACTCGACCGGAAAAGGGTGGCTTGTCCTCTTCAGGTTGGAGGGGAGTTCCTGCCTCAAGTGGAGGAGTTTAAGTATCTCAGGGTCTTGTTCACGAGTGAGGGAAGAATGGAGCGGGAGATCGACAGACGGATCAGTGCGGCTGCCACAGTAATGGGGGTGCTGTGCCGGTCCGTTGTGGTGAAGAGAGAGCTTGGCCGAAAAGCAAAGCTCTCAATTTACCGGTTGGTCTACGTTCCTACCCTCACCTATGGCCATGAACTTTCCCGGATAAGCGGAAGACGACGAGTACAAGTACGAGTACAAAAAAAAAAAAAAAAAAAAATTGGTAAGTTGAACTTAATGGTATGATGGAAATGGAAACTAGTAGGCAGAACAAGTAATGACATTTGCACTAACGTTCAGCACGATGAATGTGAGCAAATAATAGCCTGTGTTGAGCAAAAGCTACATTGTTTTATAAACATTACATTACTATCTGTTGATATCATTGTTTTTTTTGTTTTGTTTTTTTTGTAAAGGTTTAGTTTTACTTTCACCCATTTTTTTGGTTTGATTGAAGCCCATAATTAGATTTGATTGAACTCACCCTCAGGGTTTGGAAGACATGGCCTGTAGTAAAATAAACTTTCTCACCACTTCTTCAAATGTTTATTTTTCCACCTACTATGTTACAAGTCCTTATTTGCCCTCTCTTAATTTGATTGCATCACATAGAGCTATTTTATCTACTGGCTAAAGACAACATGGCAGAAGGCAAGTTTTCAGTATCCCTTGTGTATTTTGGCTTAATCATCCAATTGTTATGATTTGGGGTTTTTTGGTTTCAGGTTTTTTCCTTATATGTTTTTCACTGCTCAAGTTTTGAATCATGCTTTTGTTTATTATTTTTCTGGTCATGTTTTAGTCTTGTTCATGTTTTGTTTGTTTATTAGTCTCTGTATTTGCCGCAGCCACATTTTGTTCTGTCTGTCAATTAAGTTGATTCGGTTCACCTGCACCATGTTAATCAGATTTGTTTTCCACCTGTACCATGCTCCATTTATACACACCTGTTCAGTTAGTCGTCGCGGAAACATTCTCTCATCCTCATGTCTTGTTCTTTAACTAAGTCTTGTCTTTTTGATCATGCCATGCCTGTCTTGCCTGCCCGTTTGTTTTGTTCCTGCCTCCTGTAGTGAGTGAGTTTTTTTGTTATTAAATCTTTTGCACTTACTGTCACGATGCCTGCTCGTCTGCATTCTGGGGTCCAATATCTTGCAAGCCATAACACCAATATTCTGTTTTTTCTTTTGTTTTCACCTTTAATAAAAAAAGCCTAACTATGGACTGATCTAGTTCTACATTACATATATACATATATACTGTGTATATATGTAATGTGTATACATTACATATATACACAGTATATAGATATATTGCCCTCAGTTTGCCTTTCATAAAGAAGAATATGTACTTTTTCAGCACAAATACATCTCTGCACGTCCTCCCCTTGCAAAGACAAGGAGCATACAAGAAACTCTACACCGCTTTTTTGCCTTTTACTGAATAAAGGTCAGAGATTTCAACTATTTGTGTTATTGTATAAATTGCTTACTGAACGCCTCTGTCGAGGGTAAAGGGAAAAAAAATACTATACGAAAGTTCTTTAGAAGTTATAGAGGTTAATTATTCTCAATTTAATCGTAAAAGCAGTGCTGATATATTGAAAAAGTAACATTGGAAATGGATGGCAGAGACGTACCACTAAACTTAATTTTCCTGGTTTAAAATGAAAAACTACAAGGGTCTACTCTCTCACTGTAAGTTCTGTCATCTTTCTGTACATAAAGATAAAATAAACCATAGCATCTGAGGGTTGGAAAGTGGTTGATCATTCCTGAAATTCCATTGTTTTCGGTTTTGATGTGCAGGGGTTGGACAATGAAACTGAAACACCTGGTTTTAGACCACAATAATTTATTAGTATGGTGTAGGGCCACCTTTTGCGGCCAATACAGTGTCAATTCGTCTTGGGAATGACATATACAAGTCCTGCACAGTGGTCAGAGGGATTTTAAGCCATTCTTCTTGCAGGATAGTGGCCAGGTCACTACGTGATACTGGTGGAGGAAAACGTTTCCTGACTCGCTCCTCCAAAGCACCCCAAAGTGGCTCAATAATATTTAGATCTGGTGACTGTGCAGGCCATGGGAGATGTTCAACTTCACTTTCATGTTCATCATACCAATCTTTCACCAGTCTTGCTGTGTGTATTGGTGCGTTGTCATCCTGATACACGGCACCGCCTTCAGGATGCAATGTTTGAACCATTGGATGGACATGGTCCTCAAGAATGGTTCGGTAGTCCTTGGCAGTGACGCGCCCATCTAGCACAAGTATTGGGTCAAGGGAATGCCATGATATGGCTGCCCAAACCATCACTGATCCACCTCCATGCTTCACTCTGGGCATGCAACAGTCTGGGTGGTACGCTTCTTTGGGGCTTCTCCACACCGTAACGCTCCCGGATGTGGGAAAAAAAGTAAAGGTGGACTCATCAGAGAACAATACATGTTTTACATTGTCCACAGCCCAAGATTTGCGCTCCTTGCACCATTGAAACCGACGTTTGGCATTGGCATGAGTGACCAAAGGTTTGGCTATAGCAGCCCGGCCGTGTATATTGACCCTGTGGAGCTCCCGACGGACAGTTCTGGTGGAAACAGGAGAGTTGAGGTGCACATTTAATTCTGCCGTGATTTCGGCAGCCGTGGTTTTATGTTTTTTGGATACAATCCAGGTTAGCACCCGAACATCCCTTTCAGACAGCTTCCTCTTGCGTCCACAGTTAATCCTGTTGGATGTGGTTTGTCCTTCTTGGTGGTATGCTGACATCACCCTGGATACCGTGGCTCTTGATACATCACAAAGACTTGCTGTCTTGGTCATAGATGCGCCAGCAAGACGTGCACCAACAATTTGTCCTCTTTTCAACTCTGGTATGTCACCCATAATGTTGTGTTCATTTCAATATTTTGAGCAAAACTGTGCTCTTACCCTGCTAATTGAACCTTCACACTCTGCTCTTACTGGTACAATGTGCAATCAATGAAGACTGGCTACCAGGTTGGTCCAATTTAGCCTTGAAACCTCCCACACTAAAATGAGAGGTGTTTCAGTTTCATTGTCCAACCCCTGTATGTGCTGAGTATCTGATACACACAGACCTACAGTACTTTGGTCTGAACGTCAATAATATTAATTCATATCACCATTTGGCCTGTCACAACGCTTTTACTGGAGCTAAAAATCATAAGCACATTTACACTTTAATCAATATTGCAAAAATATGGCACAGCAATGAATGTTCCTCTTCTCCTGAGACACGTTAATACAACTTGAACATAATTTATGGTTTGAGAGGCGCCACTACAGCACTTGAGCCATTATACAACCCTCAGCTGATTGAAAACACTAGTGAAAATTTTCTGCAATGTTTTTAATGAGATGCTCCGTACAGCTGCTGATAATGTGTTCCAAGAAGGACGTTTAATGGATACAGTAATAAAAGGGAAGAAGATCCAAAATATTAATTTGATTTTGTGTCTATTCAGAGCAACCTTTAAGCTTTTCTCAATAAACATAAACATCAAAGGTTTATGAGGGAGTTCAAACCAACATGCAAACAAACATGAATAGGAAAATGTAAAGAGCTTGTCAAACCCTTAATAAAGCTGGTGTTTGCACTCTCTGGGGATTAAAGAAGCCAAATCTCCCTGCAGATGTTGGACTTTACAATAAACCAAAAAGTAAAGATAAACAACAAAAACATATTCTTTGAATGTTTTTGGTGTAGTTTTCAGATGGCTTGAATGTATTTTTTTTTCCCCACTTGCTAAGTAAATCTGAGATCCTAACTAGCCTAGAATTGTTTTTTGTAACACTTTTCTGTTGAACAGTTTCTATAAATAATTTGAAGTAACAGAAATCTCATACTTCTCATACTACTGTCCAATTTTGCATTATTTGCCTGTATTTCAGCTTTAATGTTCTCTCTCTTTTCTCTTCCTAGAAGCTACACCTGGCCTGACTCTGTGACACCTTCCTGGAGGGGGGCATCGTCCGTGCTTCTGCTGCCAACAACTTAATGCTCACCTTCTATAATTATATACTTGGCCCTGTCTTTCACTGTTTAACCCTTTCTCTCTCCTAGACATGGCTACTGACTGAGCTTTTACAGTGACAAACTCTATGTGCTCTCTTTCATACTCTAAACTTGAAAACTGGCTCAGAGTTTATCTGTTTTTTTTTCTTAGATGAAACCACTAAACGAGCTACATCCATTAACATTTACTTTTCCTTCCCATAGAAAGTACTCCTGGATCAATTCAATTCAATTCAAAGATACTTTATTGATCCCCGAGGGGAAATTAGTGCTTCTGTGTTCTTTTTGTGTCTCTGCTCTGTTCTCTCAAACCCCCAGTCGGCCGTGGCAGATAACCGCTCACACTGAGCCTGGTTCTGGTTCTGCTGGAGGTTTCTTCCTGTTAAAAGGGAGTTTTTCCTCTTCACTGTCTCTACATGCTCATCCAGGAGGAGGGAATGCTACAAGTCTCTGACTCGATACAATCTGCTGGGTTTCCTTAGACAGAAAAACTTTTTATCCAATTTGAATAAATAACTGAATCTGACTGCACTGTTCAATGATTAGGATTAACTGGAATGTATGTACCTGACTTGAAATCTGTATGATTCAATTGAATTGACCTAGCCCATTTTAAAGTTACCCACCTTTCAAACAATGCAACAAGAAAGAACACTCACCAATTATTTTTACCTCTGCCTCCCTCCCTGTTGGATGGAGTCAGGTTTAGCCTAAACCGGCTCAGTTATGATAGAGATGCAAACGCACCTCTGTTTCTGCTACCTGTGCGACCCCTTTTCTTTTCCAATGGTTATAATCAGTCTGACAGAGAGAGGTACCCCCAATCCTTGTGGTTATTAGTATAACAATGGCCACCAGTTGGTTCTAGATGGACAAACTTTATCAGTTTGTTATTTTATTTAGTACCCTTACACATAGCCCATTCTAAAATGGCCAAACCTTAACACTCAGTAGTTTAATCTAACCTCCCCAACAATCCCGCACGATTCCAAACCCTTTGTGAAGTGCCTTGAGACAATGTGTTGTGAATTGGCGCTATATAAATAAAACTGAATTGAATAGAAATAACAGCATGTGTAAATACTTTGTCCTTTACCTTGTTTTTAAAAGAACATTATACATGTTGCAATTTGATAACATATTGGACCATTAATACATTTTTGCTAAACTAAGTGTTACTAAAGGGACGGCTAAATCATAGATGGCCCACTGTGGCATCAGACATTGAAATATTTACCCCTATGCACACATTTGATCATACCTCAAGGGATTTCATAGGTTAACAAAACACGAGACACAGAGAGAGCGATGGGGGAGAGGTTGATATTCAGGACTTGAATACGTCCGCCACATTCAACATCAAGTAATTAATGTAATTGCACTAATAACATGCCAATCTGAGCAACTTTTTTAAAGAGATTTTGTGGCGTATCTTTATGTTCCACTGTTTTAATGACATACTTTTATAATACTGTCATGCTTTAAGCCTGAAACTGAATATAAAGATTGTATTAGTCAAGTTTATCTTCAGAACCAGAGCAGTCAGATTCACTTTGTACCTCAGTCTGTTTTGAACTCTCAAGAAACCCCACCCCCATCTTTCCTTGACTTCATGTCATGTTTAAACCAGGTCAAGTTTAGAAAAAGACATAGAGGGTAATTTTTCTACTGTATGACAGTACCTGTCCAGCACTTCATCTAAATCATGAGGTATCTTTGACAAAAATACTGCGCGCCAAGCTGGCCTCGTTCCATGTGTGATGGATGTGCCACGGTGTCCCTCCATAGCTCTCATACTGTACTCCAAATATCTTTAAGGGAAATTTTGGGACAGGTAATAAATAAGAATATAAATGCATGATAAAAACAAAAATTACAAAATACAAAAAATGAGAGGGCTGCACGGTGGCACAGTTGGTAGCACTGTTGCCTTGCAGTAAGAAGATCCTGGGTTCGATTTCCGGTCTGGGGTCTTTCTGCATGGAGTTTGCAGGTTCTCCCCGTGCATGCGTGGGTTCTCACCGGGTACTCCGGCTTCCTCCCATAGTCCAAAGACATGCCTGTTAGGTTAATTGGTCACTCTAAATTGCCCTTAGGTGTATGAATGAGTGTGTGCGTGGTTGTTTATGTGTTGCCCTGTGATGGACTGGCGACCTGTACCCTGCCTCTTGCCCATAGGCTGCTGGAGATAGGCACCAGCTCCCCTGCGACCCACTATGGAATAAGCGGTAGAAAATGACTGACGAAAAATGAGACATTTGCCATGACTAGGGTATAATGTTTTTTTTTTTTTTTCCAATCTGAATTTAATAGTGCCTAGTATTTGCATGTTTTCATTTTTTATGCCTTGAATGTATCTTTTTTTGAGATACATTTTTTTTTTGAGATACTGGTGATGTTCACGTTGTCCATTTCATCTTTTGAACTAGTGTTTGGTTTTCTTTGTGAGATTTATCTGGATTCCTCATTAGGTGAGAAATCTTGGCAGCGCAAAAAAAAAAAGATTTTTGTTATTTTGTAACTTTTTTTTTCTCCCCACCACTCTAACAAGCCTGTGGCACACTTGACAGCGCTCTGTTTTGAGTGAGTAAAGTTGTGGAAGCACTGGGATAGTGGCAGCAAAGGGAGCTTGTTAAAAAAATGACAGCTCTGCCTTTCAAGAGAAATGAGTATGCACACAACTGAACGCATGCTGTGCAAGGATCTACAAGCACTGTGAAAGTTCTGCACCAAACATGCTTGCCTGCTGATAGAATGGTGGTGTGGAACTGAAAGGATGTCCATGAACACAGCAAGAGGTCTTTCATGCCATAGAGTTATTTTCTCTAAAAGACGTTTGACAAAATGACCACAGGCACTTGAGTGTTAGTTGTATTTCTTTATTTTACAAGTCCAATATGTTGTCTCATTTGTAAATGAGTCATTTAATTGGAAACATGACTTACAAAATGAAAGGGAAGGATATAAATCAACAAACAAAATCATCAAATCACAACTGGCATCTCACCATGTTTTATTCACTGAGGCAAAGGAAGTTAAAAGTATTACAGATTAAGTGAGATCTGTGTTCTAGTTTTCCCTGACATACAGCAATACCTTGATTTCAGTGCAGCCAGGCTTGAACAGAAAGGCATTTGAACTTGAGGACATTGGCTTGACAGCTAATCTCTTGTGAGTTGTCCCACGGTGCTTTACAGTGTATCTGCAGGTACCTCCAGATTACAGGCATTCGATCTTCAACCCTGAATTTGCCCTTACCATCACATTTCATCCATTCTGAAGCAGGCTGCCATGAAAGGCAAATGATTACAATCTGCTCCCCTGATTGAACCCAGCTAACCTTTCTGTAACAAATGTCCCAAAAATAAGCACCAGAAAATGTCACATTATTCCGTTTTTTTCCATTGGAAGGTCCGAGGGGTCCAAACCGCACTGCTTCATCTGGACTGCAATATCGAACAGGTAATCATAGCATTCACACCTGCAAAACGCAGCACATTTTTGGAAATAATGAGAACATAAAAACTTGAATTTAAAGATGTTTTCTCTGTTATGTGCACCCTGAAAATAGTTATACAAATGTATTATCTATGCTAGACTAGATTTAAAAGGAATGATTGTGTTGGAAAAATAAAAGCTCACATTGTCTTTGCGTTTTCCCAGGACTTGCCCCAAACATAGACGCCATGTCGGCGGACAAGAACTGCACATGAATCCGGGTATTTTTCCATTGCTTGGGCCATCCTGTCTTTCAAGTCCTTCTCTTCTGGTGTGTTTTCAATAATAGGAACTACCAACATGTCATCATACCTACAAAGACAAAGAGCATGAATGACTGAAACCTTCTGAAGCAGTACAATTTTAACAAGTTACATTCCCTTGAAGAGTTTTATTCCCCCTTGAACCTTTTTTACATTAGACGCCATTACATGTTTTAGAAGCACTTTCTCATTTAATGGTTTTCTTTGTGTTTATGACTCTTTACATTGTATGTAGATTCTCTCTCAAGGCCTCAAAACTGTTAACAATTGTTAAAGAACTTTAAATATGTTTTTTAATTTAGATTCCTTAAAGTATGCTATAATGACTGAAATATTAACCTCTGGCCATTTCTCAAGGAACGTCTCGGAAGAATCAAGACTCTTTGGAAAACCATTTCAGGTGATCACCTCATGAAGCACATGGAGAAAATGCTAAGAGATCAAAGCAGTCATCAAAGGGTGGCTATTCTGTAAAAATCTAAAATCTAAAAATGTTCAAAGTTATTTCCCATTTTTTGTTTACTATATAATTCCATGTGTGTTCAATCACAATGTCCATGACTTTGGTGAGAATCTACAAATGATTCTCACCAAAGGCATGAAAATGAAGAGACCCATTAAGTGAGAAAGTGTATCTAAAATGTTTGACTGGTAGTGTATTTTATTAGGATTTTATGTGATAGTGCATTAAGTTGAGCATAATTGTAAAGCATTATAGAAATTACACATGGTTTTCAAACGTTTTTACAAATAAAACTCTGTACGATGAGGAGCATATTGATATTCAGAATTCTGAATAGCAATGTACCCAGATTACACCACTTGCACTGTGAAACAGAGTGGTGGCAGGATTATGCTGTGGGAGTGCTTTTCTCCAGCAGGGACAGGAGGGGGGTCTGTGTTGTTGGACATTTGGAAGGGGCTAATTTCATGACAAACTTAGAAGAAAACCTGTTAAAACAATACATATTGTCTGACACAATTTTCAGAGAAGTTGAAAAAAAAAAAAAAACACGATCATTTTGCTACTACCTAAAGATTATATAAACCAAAATTATAAGTTAGAAGGGACATGAATAATTTTTAAATTGACAGTGAAGTGTCTGCAGCTTACATAGATGATGGATTAAGATGTGTTCATCCCTTGTATGGTTCATCACCAGTTCAGCCTGAACTAGGAGAAACAGAGGATGTGTCCAAACAAAAAACAGATATCGGACAGAACCTGTTGCCTTGACAGAGTAAATCATGAGGCCCCTGGTCAAGATAATAATCATCTTTATTGGTCACTGCTCCCTGTAAGGGATGGGTGACCCTGTAAGAGAGCAGCCCACTGCCGCCATTGTGCGGCACCCAGGGAACATTCTGGGGCTAAGGGTCTTGCTCAGGGAGCCAGAGTGGTAATCTGTGGAATACGAACCTGACCCCTTGTGTCCCCTCTGGAACACAAACCTCCTGTTCTAACCACCAGGCCACCACTCCCCCATGGTTTAATGGTGGCTAGCATCCTGATTCCCAGGATGACCCAGACATATTCCTTTGTCAGAGCTGTTTCTTGAGTGATAAAAAAGGGGCTGAGTATTCTAGGGAGCTTACAATTAGGCTAAGATTCCTCCGGACCAGTGGACTGATATGTGCCTTGTGACACGGGCTTGGTTTGAAATAAAAACCTTCTCTGTTTAACTAAGTCTGTGTCAGCAGAGTGTTTTTTGTAAGTTTTTAAATCTGGAGCATCCTCACATTGGCAGTTTTGAAGGTGACCAACCAGTCATACACGACAACTGTTAACTTTTCTTTGATACGTACAACAGATATAATTGTAGCCTGCCACTTAAATAGTGAGTAGAAAAATTATTTTCTGCTTTTCCTGTGTTGTCTGATGTATTTTTAGTTTAAGCTAAACAAATAAAACTTTAATCGTTCCCATTATGTTTAAGACTAAACACATAATCACCAAAAACAAAGACTAATCCAGCAAGCTCCTCACTGGTTGTCTGTTTCCTTTAAAGGAAAAAGAACATTAGAAAAATCTTATTTTAGTTGAATAGCCGAGTAGTTTGCTTTAGTTAAATCTTTCTAATTTGCATTTCATTTAGGTTTTTCAGACACTGTAAAACCACAACATGAACATTTCAAAAGAAGTGCAGACAAGTCTTAAAAGATATCAGATCCAATCAACATTAAAGCAGTCGAGTGCACGTCAGAGTTATTGTGAAAAATATGGCAAGACTGGGCACATTTAAGCACAGAGTCAGAGAAAATGCAGGCAAACACTCATTATGATGAAATAGTTCTGTGCACGCAGGGAATCAGATGTACGTAATTTATGCCTTTCCTAGCTGTGGTGAAGGAGAAAAGCAAAGTCTGTTGATTTTAAAGTACGAAAAAGCAGCAAAACCAGAGGAGAATGAATGTTTTCACTGTTACATTTTACAGTGGATGAACTTCTTTCACAGAGATAGACAGAGATAAATTCAGCTTGGCAGGCAAGTTTTTATTTAAATAACAAATGTTTGCCAATGAGTTGAATGTTTTACTTTTACCAGAAGATTAAACCTTTCTTCTGACTTTACTAATGCTTATCGCTTGATTACATACCGATAGTTTGTGCCTGAGGTGCCCTTACGAATCCCCTTTATCATCTCCTGGTGTGTTATCCTGAACTCTTTGCCAGGATACAGCAGCGTTGCCATGACAGCAGCCTTGGAGTGGGTGTGTATAACTGCCTGTGCCCCTGAGTTTTAGCAAAGGGAAAAACAATTTCAGGTTTTTAAGAAGTGTAGGTTCTGGTAGGTTCTCTATTAAATGATATTTATGATATGAAATATAACACACCTAGAAATACATAAGAAAATGTTTAATTGTGTAGCAATGGATTCTAATTTTAGAAGTTTAATTATCTTTGAAAGGATACAAACAAGTATCGAATGCAGGAGGAATGAGCAACTGACCATCAATTAGGGGTGAGGGATTTTATTAAATACTGACCATTGTTGACCTTATTTTTGTTAGTCAACACTCACTCGTTTCTCAAAATCACAACTTCCACATGTAAAATGAGATGAATCTGTAGTTTGTTTTTGTAAGCATTTCCTGGAGGTGTAGGTTAGCTATCATGAGCATGCAGGTTAGCTGTGGGCAAGAAAACAACTTCTAAATTCTTATTTTTCCTTCAATTTCTGCAGCCAGGCAAAGATACTGTTGGGAGAGGGAAGGTGAAAGAAGAAATGAGATGGGCAGATGGTGGGGAAACTGAAGCAAAATGTCTTCAAGCATGAATATTGCTGCTACAAGTTCAATTTAAGATGAACCAGTCAAAAAAGCATCCGAAATCTGTCTGGCTCAAACTCCTCAGCAAATTTCATTTAGCTGATCACTGAATGTTAGTCTTGAATATATTAACGGACACAATGCTAATATATACAGCAGGCTTTGTAACTAGCTCCATGCCCCTCATCTGCTGTGAATTGTTTTTCAGTGCGTGCTAGACATGAGTCGGTATGATAAGAAAAAAGGAGAATAAGATGGCAGCTGACAAATGTCAAACTCAAGGCTTCAAAATTGCAGTTCAGACACACACGGGTCCATTCCTCGCACCCTATAATTTAAATTCTCCTCCTTTCCTGAGGTTTAAAGTTTATGAAACTTTAAAATTGAAGTTGGCACTTACAAAATGGATGACCTTTAACATTCATATTAAAGCTATGGATGAATGGAAACAGGTTAGTATAAGTGGTACCCATGTGTTAGAGTGACTAACCTCTCATGGTGTAGGCATTCATAAAAAGTGGTGTACACTGGCTTTTTGTTAACTTCTTCCACGCAGGTGGACAACTGATGTCCCTCTCCTCTACGTCACACACGAACATATCCTCTGGCTGAAAACAATCGTGGGAAAGGCATGATAGTAACTGTCACAGAGTGACTGAGAACTGTGAGTCATCTTTACCAATTACTGGTTTTATAGTTGGGTTAAACCAGCACACCTGTATTCTCTCCTTCTGAACGCCAGATGGTGCAATGTAGATCTGGTCACTGTGAGTTAAAGAGAAGTCATTATACATTAATGCTCAGGAGAGGAACAAAAAAGCTGCTGCATTACCTTGAGCACAACAATTTTCCACAAAAAACAGGACTGCTTCGAATTCAGCTTATTTTTTCTTTGACTTGTAAAAACTCCCATCAGAAAATCATCTTCTGCCATTACAAACCCACTCCCTAAATTATTTTAACTCTCACTTCTCTGTTGTTACAATGAATCTGGATTTCTGTGAACAACTAACATATAAGGTAAATATGAATATTATGCATGTCAACAAATCATATTTGCCTACCAGCGCATTGCATTTGCTGCAGCCTCGGTGGCTACGTCTAATGGAAAAGAGCCTGAAATGAAATGTAAATAAATGCAGATCGAAGGCGCTAGATGATCCTTTCCAAATCTTTGGCATAATATTGTTTTACAGTGTTACATTTTCCAAACAGAATGCAAAGGATAGAGCCGTTGTACTCAACTCTATCAGGCAACAAACATGTGCAGCTAAAGAAGTATCCTACTGATTTTGATAGAATGGTTTGATGAGGCTGCCTCAGTCTGAGGATTTTTTGAGTCAAACCAAAACTGCAGCAGGAGGGAAAAAAAGAGATTTACAACATGAAATTCAGGCCTGCACTCACAATGAAAAAGCAAAAGCATTTTCTGTATATCACTCTATAACACTAGCATAATATGCACTCAGGCTGCTTGATCAATTTAACCTCTACTGGTGAAAATCTTGTTTATGTTACCTCTAAGGGGTAAGAACGCTGTCAAAAACATTGTGTATGTAAAGACGGAAAGACATGCATATTAGTCAATAGTTGTGCATAAGTAAAATCCAAAAGAGGTATTCTATATTTTGTCTGTAAGAATACAAAATAAAATGTTACAGCTTCAAGAAATTACAAACACAAAGTTCAAGTTTACAGTTGTGGTTTATTCTTTATGAATACAATAGGCTATAACAGTTTGTAAATACGATTTCTTTTCTATAAGAATACGACTTTACATCAGCAACTTGCCGTCACGTGATCTCAGGCTGGTTAGTGGAAAACTGAGTTAGTCGATTCGCGTTGCGCAGGCGCTGTCACACTCCTCACCGCCAGTAAACGTAGTGCCAGAATGGGAGATAATTCAGTCTAAAAGGAATATTAGGAACAGAGGGGACATACGGGGGGACGGACCAAGAAACTATGGTACAAAGCCAGGTAATGTTAAAAACTATAAATATGTCTTAATGTCGTTAATTTATGGTCTTGGTCCATCATCTTGGCGCTAGTGCTGCTGCTTCTTCTTCTTCTGCTGGCGGTACGCAACAAATTCAGAGGTGCATACTGCCACCTACTGTACATCATTGTATAACTCTACCCACTATATTTTATGTTTTACATTTGTATTTCACAGTGGCGCAGTTGGTAGCACTGTTGCCTTGCAGCAAGAAGGTTCTGGGTTCAATTCCCAACCAGGGGGCTTTCTGCATGGAGTTTGCATGTTCTCCCCGTGCATGCGTGGGTTCTCACCGGGTACTCCGGCTTCCTCCCACAGTCCAAAGACATGCCTGTTAGGTTAATTGGTAACTCTAAATTGCCCTTAGGTGTATGAATGAGTGTGTGCATGGTTGTTTGTGTGTTGCCCTGCGATGGACTGGCAACCTGTCCAGGGTGTACTCTGCCTCTCGCCCATAGACTGCTGGAGATAGGCACCAGCTCCCCTGCGACCCACTATGGAATAAGCGGTAGAAAATGACTGACTGACATTTGTATTTCATAAAAATAAGAACACTGCTTTATTTATAATACTCTTGATTCCCCTTTAACCATTAACCAGCCTGAGATCACGTGACGGCAAGTTGCTGATGTAAAGTCGTATTCTCATAGAAAAGAAATCGTATTCACAAACTGTTATAGCATATTGTATTCATAAAGAATAAACCACAACTGTAAACATGAGCTTTGTGTTTGTAATTTCTTGAAGCTGTAATATTTTATTTTGTATTCTTATAGAGAAAATATAAAATACCTCTTTTGGATTTTACTTATGCACAAATATTGACTAATATGCACACATTTCCGTCTTTACATACACAATGTTTTTTACAGCGTTCTTACCCCATATACCTCAATAAATGCATTTGTTTATCATGTAAAAACACAGTGAGGAGATAATAAATGTTGGAGCTAGACTCATTCTTTAAAGCAGGGTTATTTCAAATGTATAAATTTTTTTAGAGGATGAAAGAAATGCAGCCTCTGCACAGGATATATCCTGCAAAGGGACTAGGAATTTTATATGGGAATCTTGGGCATATTCATTAAGCGAGATGAAAGACAAATTCTTCCTTGAATCATTTTAGCAATTCAGTGTTTTTCTGTCTGACTGAAATACTGATGCACATGGAGCGGCAGTCAGTGAATCGTATTTATCTTATTGGAGGTTTCATCATGATCCCTTGTTGTCTTCAATAAATCTCTGCATTTCTACATTTCAAACAGAGATTTGCTAATGGGTGGTACTTTCTTTGTAGCAGCCATCTAAAACCACAGATTTCATTCATGTAAGTAATAACCTGCCAAAAGCCTTCAATCTGAATTCCAGTTTGTTGTTACGAAATTGTTGCCTTACACGTTCACCTTTGGTTTAAAAACACCCTCAGCACAGCTGACCACCTACTGAACCTTCTGCGTACGAATACTCTAAAACAATTTCATAAATAGACCTTACTAATTGTCACTGTTGGGAGATATGAAACAAGTTAAACGACATCAATATGATAAGCCAGCTGAAATGAATCTTTCTTTAACTAAATTAGACTGGATGACAAAGCACTGGAATAAACCCACATTATTCAGCAGCAGATATATCCCCATACGAACCCTCGTCTCAAGCTGATGCCACCACCGGTTCCCGTCACCCATCCTAGCTGGTAGAAGAGCCGGCATAACTCAGGAATGAGTACACGAGGATGCTCCTTCTCCTGGAACACAGACACATAACCGATCCTTAGGGAAGAAGGGACTTATGGTTTAACAATGTTACTAATGTTGCAGTTGTGCCATATCAGCACAAGTGGCTCTCTCATGGCAATAACATAGAAAAACATTTTTAAAATAGATAGATAGAGAGATAGAGAGAGAGATAGAGATAGAGATAGAGATAGAGATAGAGATAGAGATAGAGATAGAGATAGAGATAGAGATAGAGATAGATAGATAGATAGATAGATAGATAGATAGATAGATAGATAGATAGATAGATAGATAGATAGATAGATAGATAGATAGATAGATAACTGCAATACATGTGAAATATAATTCAATCAAAAAAAAATTACATGGTGAAAACTCAGTGCATTTATGTATCTAGACATGACAAAGACAACTTGCTAAAGTTCAAAGCAAGTATCAAAATGGGAAAGAGAGGGGATTTAAAGGACTTTGAATAGTTGGTGCCTGACCCGATAGTCTGAGCGTTTCAGAGACTGCTGGTCTGTTGGGACTTTCAAGGGCATCTGCCTCTGGGGTTTGCAGAGAATGGCAAGAAAAAGAGAAAATATCTAGTGGGCAGATGTTGTGTTAACAAAAATGCCTCGTTGATAACAGAAGAGGATTAGCAGACTGGTTTAACGTGTCAGTAAGTCAGCAGACCAAAATTTGACAATACCAGATTGCCTATGGGAAAATTATTTGATAAAGCTGTGTTGAAGCAGAGACACATCTAAAGGTTGCAGGACACTGGCCCTTGAGGACTGGAGTTTGACACCATGCTCTAATGCACCATGTAACAAAGCTCAAATAATCTCAAACGCGAGGATGACTTACTTTACACCAGGGGTTTTCACAGTCACCAGATCTCAGTACAACAGAGTATGGATGTGCAGGAACTATATGATGTTATATAGATATAGCAAAATGTCCAACAAATGTGTGTAGCAAGGTAATAAAGTGGCGGTGAGTGTATTTCTAATTTACAGGATTTAATGATGGCTCTTCACATTTTAATAAATAGACACACTGTTTGGAAGCTAGAAGGACCAGGATGGTGCTACGTATGAAGCATTTGTCCATTTCTAGTCTTACAAGAAAAATGTGGTTCCTTCTTGACAACAGGGTTCATTTCAGCAGTTTGTTTATATTCATTCATTCTGCTCCTTCATTTAAATGCTCCCAGTAGACACATGTATAATTACTACCACTGGCAAGAACACAACTGCTAAACTGGGTAACTAAAACTGGTAAAACAACTTTTTCTCCGAAGTTCATTGTTTTCAGTAACAAACGAGTTAAAGACAATAAAAAAACAAAATCACCAGGATTTTATGAGGTCCATCTGGGTATTTGTGAGACAAAAAAAAAAGAGAAGACAGAC
Source organism: Girardinichthys multiradiatus (assembly GCF_021462225.1). Taxonomy (NCBI): domain Eukaryota; kingdom Metazoa; phylum Chordata; class Actinopteri; order Cyprinodontiformes; family Goodeidae; genus Girardinichthys; species Girardinichthys multiradiatus. The sequence continues at coordinate 45,116,181 of NC_061797.1, read as the reverse complement.
TGACCAACATGATCACAATTAAAAGTTACAAATATATTCTTAATATATTTTCAAAATATAAAATGTGAACTATAGAACATAAATTACTGCAGATGTCTCATTTCTTAATTAGCAGTTGCTGTATTAACACTTGTAAGTATACTTCTGACATTTGTGTGTTTGCCCTTATGATAAATTACCTACCAACAGATTAATTATACCAAAAAAATAGACTCAAGAGACGGCGGCCAAGGTCAGTAAACTGGTCACTAGCAAGACATATTTTTTTTTCTTTCCTATTACTCCTGGTATGCACAATGTCAGCACTGCAGTTTGTGTTGAGATGACAGCTCATATGTGATGTCTCTTTCTCTTTTTTTAGTTCAGGTTCTTTAGAAGCTCTTATGTAATTTTGGCAGTTGGCTTTGAGCTGTAATCATGCTGACACACTGCTCCTCTGCCAAGTTTCTGCAGACTGAGAGTCATCTTGTCAGACAGTGTTCTGGCATATTCACATGTAATCATGTGAATGTTTAACTATGGTAGCATTGGCTAGATTTCACTGTAAAATGAACTCAATTTGAGCCCCCGTAAAAAGATTGGTCACATCTGACCAGAAAATGTGTTCCTGAATGCAAACAGACATGTTTTTTTTGCTTTGGAATAATGTCCACCGAGGTTGACGGTATATCCTTCACACTCACTTGGGTGTCACAGAAACTCGGATTTCCACATAATCCTTGTCCCTATCTTGGAACACTTTCATGTTGACTAGTTTCTGGCTTATTAGAACATAAGGCTTGTTTCTTACAACCCAGTTTTGTTTGCAGCTAGGAATGTAATAGCACTCCACCATCTTCCGGTATTATTTTTCATGATTGAGATCTAACTTATTATTTAATCTTTTACTTGGATGCAAAATTAAATTTACATTTCGACCTTGTTATTTAAAAATAACATACGTTCTTAACTGCATTAATAATGTTACCTTTTCTATTACAGTATTTCATGTTTTTTGTTGGTCTGTTTTTTAAAGAAAATGTTGTATTGCAGATATCTTCAGCTAAGAAACACCTGAAACAACATTCACCTTTTAATTATTTGTAATGAAGGTGACACAGGATAGAATATAAATACTTTTGTTGTTTACTCTACTTTGTAGTTTCTCTTTTTATAAGCTTCAGAGCCTAACGTGCTTATGGGTAAATGTATACTTGCTTGTATTTCTGTGACCTCTTGACACACATCTGAGCAGCTGTTGTTGGTGCCACACAAAGCCGACATCTGGGAGAAAATGAGAAACCATTAAATGCATTAGATGCCTATTCAATACCCTAAAAGAAAACGTTTGAGTAATTCTGATGCCAAATGACACAAGATTAGTGCTCTTGAGTAACAGGGAAACAATCTTCTGTTAAATCTGACTTCTTGATGTCAAGTCATTGCCAAGTGGAAACATTTTCAGTGAAAATAAGGAAGAACTGGGGATGTAGATCTGAATTCCTTGTAAATTCCTTTTTCTTCCACCTATTTTCACTGGAAAGCAGAAGATGTGATTTTCCCTTTAACTGACAGACAAATATGCACCACTGCTAAAAGAAAAAAATAAATGCCCACCGCTATTTTAAATTCATTTCAACACTTATACAAGAGTCCACACTTTGCAGGATGAAGGGATTGAATGGGAAATGATTTAAAGATAAAACTGGGAAATTATAAAGATGTTATTTTTAGGGCTCTAATAAAAAAATAAAAAAAAGTTACATACTTTTCACTACAAATCTGAACTCTTCCTGGAATACGATATTTCTAAGACCAAGAGGAATAAAACACTGGCCATTTATGCTTTTTTTGTAAGTAGTTCATTTTGTATTAATGACATTCAAAAAATTCAATCCAACATTTTTACTGCATCAGAAATTTGTAACTAATTCAAGTTTTGATGCAACTTGTGTCTTTGTCAGATGCAGGTGGGGCCCTCCAGCACTAATAAAAAAACAGTTTTTACTTGGAATCCATTACCTTATCTAGTTTTACGACTCAATTCTGTTTCCAGCAAAAGGTTCTTTAAGCTTAACAGTGAAAATTCACTACATGTCAGAACACACACTCTTTGATGAGCCATGCTGTGTCATTAAAATATGAATTTTTTATAGTAGGCGAAAGTAGGCAACACTTAGGTGACACTTTATTTCACTAACTAGTTCCTAGTTTCAGGACAGCCAACTTAAACTGACTTGAAGAGAACATGGGGCTTAATAAAATGACTTGTAACTGCATTCAGTCCATTTAACAAGTGTCTTGCAGCAAATACAAAAAAGTGTTTACATCTGGTTAATCCTATCTGCTTAGGAATATGACATATTACAGTCTGCCCAATATTGCATCCAAGCGCTCTTTGTTACTGTAAAATTGCAGACACTGGTATTGCAATAAAGACTGCTAATTAATTTTGTGCAACTCCATTCTAGAGTAGACACCATATGGTAACACAGCTGGAAAGTTTTGTTGACATTACTGCCCTTGAAGTCAAAACATAATATAGATGTTAGTGGCCAAGTTGTGGGGGAACAAAGAGAGGGTAAGGAAAATGTGAGCTGATCACAACAACGACATTAGACAGGGGCCTAGGATAGCACTCCAAAAAGCCAGTATTTTGAATACAAATGCTGCACAAACATACCACTACCAGGGAATCAAAGCATCCCAACATGAACTGACTCATATTATTTATATTACTTATACTTATTTTGACTTATATTAGGCAAATATGGCTAGATATATTTGGATGGTTTATTTAACTGGTTTAATGATGAAACTGATTTGATTTGAGCTTGACTAGAATAAATAAAAGAAAGAATTTAGGCATGGCTACATAGTAACTGTACCTATAAACTATACACTGTGACATCCCTGTTAGCTGAAGTAAAACTCTACAGATTAGGCACTTACAAAATCAATTAAAATATGATCACTTAACTTGTGGCACAGATTAGAAGGTATTTAAACGCCAGTGTTTACATTTTTGCTAAATTATCAGCTGAAGCTCTGACATAAACGTTATGCTAGCATTATGTGGCATGGCTGAGGGTCTAAAGCAGAACTTCCTTTTTCACCATTAATATTTACTTTAACAAGGTATTGTCAGTTTCGCTAAATTATGCTTTAACTATTTTATGTATAACAGATCTGTAATATAGCGGTCGGTCCCCGTATAAAATACGTTTTGCTTCTTATTTCAGTTAAGTTTGATGCTAGATATCTGCTAACAGCTGACAGCTAACAGCCGGGGCTGATTTGCAGCTTGACGTCCTGTTGGCGAACCATGATGCAGTCCAAACACTGTAGTTTCTCAAAGACACAAACATGACAATCGCTTACCACACTTTTGCTGGTCAATTATTCTACGATTATAAATACACGAAGTTACAAACCGTGCATGCTGACGCATACGTTACGTCATCCATGTGCGACATCCAATGTGACGAAGGAAGATATGAGTCGTCCTGTGCCACAGTGAATCTGGAACTCCCAGAAACCTCTCCCTTCTTTCGTGGTGTTTCAACTTCATGGTGAATTTGATTTGAAATGTTCACTTTTGGCTTCACCGGATTTTATTTAAGTGTCAGACAAAAGGGGGGTGTATATACTAATGCACTACAAATCACACAATTTCCTTAGTTGTAGTTGTAAATAAAAAAAAATAAAAAAAAACATGTATCCTTTTCCTTACACTTCATACTTATGAACTAATTTGTGTTGACCTATAACATAAAATCCTAATAAATCTCTTAAGTTTGTAGGAGTAACATGACAAAATATAAAAAAAAAAATAAAAGGGATAAAATAAATTTTGCAAAACATTGTAAAGTCATTTAAATACGAAAATACTGGATATTTACCATAACAATTAATAGTCCATCAATCACACATGATTCATAGCTTGACCCATGAGAAGATGGTAACTGGACTGAATTTTATATAGCACCTTTCCAGTCATACAGACCACTTTACACCAATACGCAGATCAGTAGGCAACGTGAGGTTAAGTGCCTTGCCCAGGGGCACATTGACATACAGCAGGAGGAAGCTGGAATTGAACCCACAACCTTCCGATTGCAAGACAACTACTCTTCCTACTGAGCCACAGTAGGACAAGATGACTGGGAGATGAGCGGAATATGTGTGTGTAAATAAATTTGAACAAAGTGAAGTGATGTAGGCTACTTAAGATGAGATACCTCTGTAATAGGGTTATGCATGTAGGTTACAGAAAACACAGTCAAGATGCGCCAAAGGTTGCACAGAATTTTACATATGCATAACATATGTTCATGTATTATTTTGTTTTGCTATTTACCAGGAGCCTGTGCAGAGCAGAGTAAATGGACTGAAATTACATAGCCCCTTTCCAGCCATACCAACCACTCGAAGCACTGTACACTAGAGCCACACATTGACATGTGGCAAGAGGAAGCTGGAATTACACCTACAACTTTTCGGATTGCAAAACAGCTGCTCTTCCTACTGAGCCACAGTTGTCTCAGAGGTGTTACTCTTAGCATAAAACAATAGTTAAGGGTCTAATAAGGCACTCTACTATGTATTTCTCTTTTTTGGAGCAAACTTCAGTTTTTCAATTAGGAGAAGATGCTTTTCTTTAAGTGTTTATCTTGGCATATGTGTTGTAGATATAATTATATGCTTTCAAGCTGTGCCATTCAAGTGTTTCATTGGCACTGCAAATATTGCTGTCTCGGCACATTTGAGGTGTAAAGTGGCTTAAGCACAGCATGTAAGTGTAGTTTATAAGACAACATACATGAAAGAGCACAACAAACTATAAAATACAGATTATCCTGACAATGACATATAAACAGGTCCTTCTCAAAATATTAGCATATTGTGATAAAGTTCATTATTTTCCATAATGTCATGATAAAAATTTAACATTCATATATTTTAGATTCATTGCACACTAACTGAAATATTTCAGGTCTTTTATTGTCTTAATACGGATGATTTTGGCATACAGCTCATGAAAACCCAAAATTCCTATCTCACAAAATTAGCATATCATTAAAAGGGTCTCTAAACGAGCTATGACCCTAATCATCTGAATCAACGAGTTAACTCTAAACACCTGCAAAAGATTCCTGAGGCCTTTAAAACTCCCAGCCTGGTTCATCACTCAAAACCCCAATTATGGGTAAGACTGCCGACCTGACTGCTGTCCAGAAGGCCACTATTGACACCCTCAAGCAAGAGGGTAAGACACAGAAAGAAATTTCTGAACGAATAGGTTGTTCCCAGAGTGCTGTATCAAGGCACCTCAGTGGGAAGTCTGTGGGAAGGAAAAAGTGTGGCAGAAAACGCTGCACAACGAGAAGAGGTGACCGGACCCTGAGGAAGATTGTGGAGAAGGGCCAATTCCAGACCTTTGATGACCTGCGGAAGCAGTGGACTGAGTCTAGAGTAGAAACATCCAGAGCCACTGTGCACAGGCGTGTGCAGGAAATGGGCTACAGGTGCCGTATTCCCCAGGTCAAGCCACTTTTTAACCAGAAACAGCAGCAGAAGCGCCTGACCTGGGCTACAGAGAAGCAGCACTGGACTGTTGCTCAGTAGTCCAAAGTACTTTTTTCGGATGAAAGCAAATTCTGCATGTCATTCGGAAATCAAGGTGCCAGAGTCTGGAGGAAGACTGGGGAGAAGGAAATGCCAAAATGCCAGAGGTCCAGTGTCAAGTACCCACAGTCAGTGATGGTCTGGGGTGCCGTGTCAGCTGCTGGTGTTGGTCCACTGTGTTTTATCAAGGGCAGGGTCAATGCAGCTAGCTATCAGGAGATTTTGGAGCACTTCATGCTTCAATCTGCTGAAAAGCTTTATGGAGATGAAGATTTCATTTTTCAGCACGACCTGGCACCTGCTCACAGTGCCAAAACCACTGGTAAATGGTTTACTGACCATGGTATCACTGTGCTCAATAGGCCTGCCAACTCTCTTGACCTGAACCCCATAGAGAATCTGTGGGATATTGTGAAGAGAACGTTGAGAGACTCAAGACCCAACACTCTGGATGAGCTAAAGGCCGCTATCGAAGCATCCTGGGCCTCCATAAGACCTCAGCAGTGCCACAGGCTGATTGCCTCCATGCCACGCCGCATTGAAGCAGTCATTTCTGCAAAAGGATTCCCGACCAAGTATTGAGTGCATAACTGTACATGATTATTTGAAGGTTGACGTTTTTTGTATTAAAAACACTTTTCTTTTATTGGTCGGATGACATATGCTAATTTTGTGGGATAGGAATTTTGGGTTTTCATGAGCTGTATGCCACAATCATCCGTATTAAGACAATAAAAGACCTGAAATATTTCAGTTAGTGTGCAATGAATCTAAAATATATGAATGTTAAATTTTCATCATGACATTATGGAAAATAATGAACTTTATCACAATATGCCAATATTTTGAGAAGGACCTGTACACAGGTAATTCTGTGCCTCAGAACAGACAAGTTTCTGTCAGTTTTTAGGGATTTTCTTTCTACCTGTTTGGTTTTACTGAGTAATGCTCAAAATGAATATGATAGAAATCCCACTTAACTGTCATCGCAGTAGCCATAGGTCAGCTCTTTAACATAGACATAACATGCACCGGGAACAGGTCCGACTTAGTGCCGGCAATGCTGACCAAACTCCTACGTTACTTGTATAGAGACCGGATGGCCCCTAATAAGGGGCCCTCGACTCCGTACTCCTGGAGCACCCCCCACAGGGCACCACGAGGGACATAGTCGAATGCCTTCTCCAGGTCCACAAAACACATGTGGACCAGTTGGGCAAACTCCCATCAGAATCAGAATCAGAAAAGCTTTATTGCCAAGTACGTTTTTGAACATACAAGGAATTTGTTTTGGCATAGTCCTCAAGTACCCTGCAGAGGGTGTAGAGCTAGTCCAGTGTTCCACGGCCGGGACGAAAACCACACTGCTCCTCCTGAAGCCGAGGTTCGACTATCGACCGGACTCCCCTCTCCAATACCCTGGCATAGGTCTTACCAGGGAGGCTGAGGAGTGTGATCCCCTTGTAGTTGGAACACACCCTCCGGTCAACCTTCTTATGAAGGGGGACCACCACCCCGGTCTGCCAGTCCAGAGGCACTGTCCCCAACCACCACGCAACGTTGAAGAGGCGTGTCAACCATGACATCCCCACAACATCCAGAGACTTAAGGTACTCAGGGTGGATCTCCCCGAAGCCTTGCCACCGTGGAGCTTTTTAACCACCTCGGTGACTTCAGGCTGGGTGATGAAAAAGTCATACCCCGAGTCCCCAGCCTCTGCTTCCACCAGCAAATGCGTGATGGCAGGATTGAGGAGATCCTCGAAGTACTCCTTCCACCGCCTGATAATGTCCCCACTCGAGGTCAGCAGCTCCCCACCCCCACTGTAAACAGTGTTGGCGAAGCACTGCTTCTCCGTTCTGAGGCACTTGACAATTTGTCAAAATCGCTTTGCAAACTGGAGCTGTTCGCAGCCAAGTGTGAAACAGCTGGCATGAGGATCAGCTCCTTCAAGTCTGAGGCCATGGTTCTCGACCGGAAAAGGGTGGTTTGCCCTCTTCAGGTTGGAGGGGAGTTTCTGCCTCAAGTGGAGGAGTTCAAGTATCTAAGGGTCTTGTTCATGAGTGAGGGAAGAATGGAAAGGGGGATCGACAGACGGATCGGTGTGGCCCCTACCCGTTCCCGGATAAGCGGAAGACAACAACGACAATGACTTAGACATAACTCATATAATCAGAGCGATAGAATATTTAAATCAATATTTGAAATAAATTCGGAATTCTTATTTTCTAGATCATTACGATGAGATGTGGTAACTTTTTTTGTTTTTTAAATAAATAAAATGAACTTTCCTGGAAGAAAATATTGCTGCAATTTAGACAATATCTTGCAAAGAAAGAAAAATTATCAAATAAATTTCCCTCAAAGAGATGGTGTTTTCACGTCTACATGATCCAGTTCAGACGAGGTGTGAAAATGTCTAAAACTTGAACTGTTCTTTCCTTTTGTCATAATTCAGGACTTTGTTTTTTACTGTTTTATAAAAGATGTGTTGTTATTTTCCAAAATCACAGTTGAAGTCACATAAACACCTAAAGAAATACATGCCTATTTGTATTCCATATAAAAGATATGTATGCAACAAAATGCAAACCACCCTTTTTATTACACATTTAAAATACTTTTTATATTGAGCAACTTTGTCTGGGCATGCTAACTGTTTGATTTCTAGAATGGCCAGTGTTTGCTCTGATCAGGCACTCCTCCTACAGTTAACTTTGTTTCCTGATGGCAAGACTTCAACTGCTGTTGCAAGAGGAAATGGGTTCACAAAACCATGTCAAATTAAGAGGCAAGTTTATACCAAGTTCTCAAGTTGCATCAGTGACATAAATGATTGATTTTGGACATTTACTTTTTTGTATTTTGGTCTGATTTTATTTTGATAGGTTTAATGCTGTGCATGATGACTCTGATGTTTTACATTTTGTGTAGAGTAAAATGTTATTAATAATTATCTGGAGTAATGAGAAAAAGCAATATTGCAAATGACATGTATGCTTAGAACAGACTTAAGACAAACGGTGAGTAACAAAATACATTGACCAGTAGAATAAAAGGATTTAGCAGATCTCATTGTATGTGTCACTGGGGCATGCAGCTGCAGGTTAGGAAACATGGGAAAGATATTGCAAACTTAACCAGGAACCAGAACAAGGAAATTCAAGAATTATAATTGTCCACCCACATAGGACAAGTTCTTCATTGTGTAAATCGTGATTCAAGGGATACCTTGTAGAGCAATCTCTGCAGATGTCCACGAATCTGGATTGCACGAGGAAGATATCCCACATTTGACCAAAAATAAAAAAATACTTGGAATATGACTGGAAAATTTAATGAGAATGAAGAGCTTGCCAGAAATCATAATGTTGTAGGAAAAACTAATTTAAATGAATAAAAATTGATTACTTTAAAAAACATATTTGATAAAAATCATATTTTTTAAGAAATATAATAAAGATCAGATACAAATCTCTTGATATGTGTATGTGAGAGTGGATTTTATTTTTCTTAAAAATCCATGCAGCCAGTCCATATGTAATACCAGGGGATTTGTGGTACAGCTGTACCAACTTTAAAGTCATTTGATCTTTTTTTTTTGTTTTAAGTTGTTTTAAATTATTACATCAGCCAGTCTTATATAGAAATAGGGAGAGAGACAACTTACTCTATTCATTCTTTTGCACGGTCAATGCGCCTTTATCTTTGAGTTTTCAAAGATAAACCTTCTCTAATAGAGCTGTCGTTTCATCTATAGAGCAATGTGTGCAAGCTATCTTTGCAGCCATAGCACATGGTTAGAAAAATAAACTGGTTGCTCGACGTTTGTCTGATTTAAAACCTGACTATTTTCCTAAAGCCAAGAGTTACATCAGTCTTGCTCTCATTGAGCTCTCTTCAATTAAACAAAGTTTCATGCCTAATAAACTTCACCTTGCTTTTCTTAATCTGTACTTTTACACAAAAGGTCTACAAACTGTTTTCAGATTATTTGCATGTTACATCCTCTGATGTGCCATTCTTGATTTATTGAGACTAATGGATGTTTGAACTAATAAGCGCAGGTTGAAACTTCCGGCAACAAACAGAGGTTTCTCACTGGTGGGAAAAAAATAAAATAACATAAAAAAACATGTTAATGCACAGGTTTAACAGTGATCCTATATGTCAAAGTACAGCTAAAGTGCTCTGCAAAAGTATTTGTCCTCTGTAGCAGCGTGCGAGTAGTGGTGGAGGTGGGCCCCATTTAACGAGGTTGTAAGTGCTTGATGCAGCTGAGTGTCTTCCCCTCTTCTCTTTCTGCTTATTTGTCATCAGATTATTGTCAGTAAAGATCTTAAAAAAAAAAATGCCATCTTACGAATTTCTTTTGTTTTTCCTTTTTGTCACACGTGTCAAATGAAGCAAATTTTAATTTAAGACAAAGAGAAACTGAGTAAACATGAAAAGCAAATGGTGATTTTATTTATTAAGGGGAAAAAAATATCCTAGTCAACCTTGTCTTATCTTAAAAAGTAATTGCCCCCTACCTAAGGGTGGCTGGTTTTGCCACCCATCAAGCATTTGCAACAACTAGCAATGGGTCTTTCACACTGCTATTAAAGAATTTTAGCACACCCTCCTTACAGTGTGGCTTTATTGACCCACCCTGGTGGTTATTAATCATCAACAGTAAGTGTAAGATTGTATTTTTTCAGAATCAGAATCATCTTTATTGTCACGTTTGTACTGACAAGCAAGGAATCTGACTCCGGTACACTTTGCTCTCAATGATAAACAATGTATTTTTAAATGTACATACAGTATATACACAATTGACTTTATATATAATGTGAGATCAGTCCAACACATTATATTCCATAAATGATAAATAATATTGTCCTAAATTGGTCAGAGGGCTCGGTAGCGGCGATTGTATGCAGCCTCACTTCTGTCAGTGTGTGAATGGGTGGATGACTGATTGTAGTTTGTAGAGGCTTGGGGTCCTCGGACTTTCTCTCTCTCTCTCTCTCTCTATATATATATATATATATATATATATATACACACACACTACCGGTTGAATGTTTTAGAAAGCCTTTCTCACTTATTGGGTCTCTTTATTTTCACTAATATTTAAATTGTAGATTTTCACCAGAGACAACAAACCTGTGAATGAATACACATGGAATTATGTAGTAAACAAAAAGTGTGAAATAACTCTAAACATTTTTATATCTTTACAAAATAGCCAGCCTTTGCTTTGATGACTGCTTTGATCTCTTGGCATTCTCTCCATGAGCTTTATGAGGTGGTCACCTGAAAAGGTTTTCAAAAGTGTCTTGAAAGAACTTCCTAGACGTTCATTGAGAGATGGCCAGAGGTTAATATTTCAGTCATTATACCAAAGGGCGGCTACTTAAAGATTCTAAAATATAACATACTTAAAGTTATTTTACAATTTTTGGTTGGCTACATAATTGTATATGTGTTCATTCTGTTATGATTTGTGGGTGTTTTTGGGTTTTGTTGGTTTGTTTCACAATGAAGTTTTTGAATCATGCTTCGGTTTATTATTTTCCTGGTTATGCTTTTTCATATTTTTCTAGTTTCTGTTAGTTTGTATTCAAGAGTTCCGTTCTGCTCAAGCCATGTTTTGTTCTGTCAATCAACTTTATTCGGTTCACCAGCACCTAGTTAATCTGTCTTCTTGTTTCACTTGGTCACGCTCCATAAATACACACCTGTTCAGTTATTCATCGCAGAATCATTTTCAAATCATGTTCATGCCTTGCTTTCAAATCATGCTCATGTCTTGCTTTCTCGATCATGTCATGCTTGTCTCGCTTGCCTCATTTGCCTGTTTTGATCCTGCCCCATCAGGAGTGAGTTTTTGTTAATTAAATCCTTTTCACTTACCATCATGCTGCCTGATAGTCTGCATTCTGGGTTCCTCCATTGCTCAAGTCCTAACACATTTACTGTTTTGATGCCTTCATCGAGAACCTACATACAGTCATAAACATAAAAAAAAAACATTAAATGAGAAAGGTGTTCTAAAACGTTTGACCGGTAGTATATATATATATCGCAATATAAGCACTGATGTTTTCCATATAGTTAAAACCCGGTATGGCTGCCAACATAAATCATTAAGTGTAATCCTTTTCCCTCCATTTGCCTCCCATGTAAATAGCTTTCATTTTCTTTGCAACCAGGCAGTGAGGGGTGATTTGCTATGTTAAAATTGCATCCAGCAACTGTCACAACTGAGTAAACTGGAGGGATGCAGATCTTCTAAAGAGTTGTAGTTTATTTTGTGGTTTCTGTTTTTTTCTCATTCTCTTACCTTCTACTCTTCTGTAGCTACAGTACTAATGGATTAAGCTTTTTGACAGCACAGAGGTAAAACAGTTGAGTATTTGTATAACCTTATATGTAAAACAGTTATTACAAGGCCTTATTTTTTTAGAAATGTTTACTGTGATCCAGTATTTGTATGCTACCTCTGATTTATTTTGCAAGTCACTGACACACTGGACCCTGAATGTTTTCCCATGTTTTTTTACAGTGGTAACAGATGTGAGTGCTGCTGTTCACAGGTCACCGGGCTCAGCTGCTTCGGGAATTTGGACATTGGAACAAGGTTAGCTTCCATGAAACATGAGATAACGTTGAAGCAGAGGACAAGGGAGGATGGATGCTAATTGGCCTGGAAAGGCCGCTGGACATGCTCTTGAAGGGTTCCTGCAAGTGTTTATCCATTCAGGCAATTCATTATACAAGAACAGGAAAATAGTTTTTTTCTGTGTAATCTGCCGTATTGAAAGTGTGAAAGTTTAAGATAAACTAGATGAATGCACATGAGGAAAATATGTGTATGATAAAATTTAGACCCCTAAAAATAAGATGTGCTTGTGGACAGACATTTCTTTTAAGAAACTGTGTTTTTGCTTTCTATCGCTTAAATGTAATGAATTTTTATCCCAGAGGCTATGTGTCTGCTGCCTCATATCCAGACTTGCGATTGAAAACCATAAAAATTTTCAAAGTTCAAGGTTATTTTATTTGTTTTTCAATGATTCAAATCAACACTTGCACACACACACTCTTGTTTTGCTATATGTAGTGAGGACCTTACCTTAGTCCTAAACCTAACCGTTAGCAAAATAGGTCGTGAGGACCAGCAAAATGTCCTCACTTTGGTACAAACGGTCCTCAATTTGATGGTGAAATCGGGAAAATGGTTCTCACTGTGATGCCAAGACAGGAACACACACAACAACACACACACACAAGAAAAAAACACATCTAAACATAACGAGAACAATAAAATATGTCAGTGCTCAATAGGCTCAAGACTAAACAAATCAAATCAAAGGACACAAAAGAGGAGAACAAGGCTTAATGATCAAGATAAATCATTCAAGATCGTAATTTGAATAGGCTACTCCAAACTCTTTCGTTTTGTTAACCATTCAATGGTAACCCTGTTAGTGTAATTATTTTCTACAGATATTGTGTCTTTAGTTCACAGAATATTTTTCTAAAAGTCATTTTGGGGCAAATGTGAGATAGGCTTTTGTGTTCTTTTTGGCCAACAGTGCTTTTCATCTTGAAACTGTCCCATAGATGCCATTTTTGCCCGGTCTCTTTTTTAGAATTGAATCATGAACACTGACCTTAACTTAGGTACACTAGGCCTGGAGTGCTTTAAATGTTTTGGGTTTTGTTCTGAACTCCTATATAAGGCATCTAAGCACTTCTGAAGTTATTTTGGTACACATGTTACTCCTGTAAAGGTTCATTACTGCTCCATTTCTTTTCTCCATTTGTAGATACTAGCGGGCTGCACGGTGGCACAGTTGGTAAAACTGTTGCCTTGCAGCGTGAAGCTACTGCTTTCAACTCACAGCCGGGGGGAGTTTGCACGTTCTCCCCATGCATGCATGGGTTCTCTCTGGTTATTTCAGCGTCCTCTCACAGTCCAAAACATGACTGTTAGGCCAGTTGGTCTCTCTCAGTTGTGCTTAGGTATGAATGGGTGTGTGCATCGTTGTTTGTCTTGTATGTCTCTCTGTTGCCCTGCGATAGACTGGTGACCTGTCCAGGATGTACCCTGCCTCTCGCCCATAGACCGCTTGAGATAGATACCAGCTTCCCTGTGACCCTGTATGAAATAGGTGGGTAAAGAAAATTGATGGATGTAGATAATATGATGCTAATAGATGATAGATATCAATGACTTTGTTTCATATTTACTCATGAATGCATCTAGATCAGGGTGTAATGTGCTGGTTTTGAGATCATTTAGCCTAGTTCATGTTCTATTTAGGCAGTTGGTTCGATTTGACAGGGGTCAGTTACTTTTTAAAGTAGAGAGAGGTTGGTTATAATATTTGTCCCTTAATAAGTGAAATCATTATTATTGTTCTGAAGTGTGCCCAAAAAGCTAAAACAGAATAATTACTTGTAGGACTGTTAAATAGATATTGGCCTGGCCCATCATACTTTACATCACATGATGTTTTTTGTACATGATGCAGTTAGGGTAAAACTGTCTTCTATTACACACTGACTAGACACCCATGAGATGAGCCTGACTGAGAATCACAACAGTGTCTAGCGACAGAAAACTTCCCATTACACCTGTGTAAAAGTGAGTATTGTGTTTGCACCTAGTCATTATACTCCGCATCATAGGTAATGCACTGTAAAATTCCATTCTTTCTGGTGTCAGAAACCAGAGCCTGTGCTGGGTGTGGAACACAAGCTTGGACAAGCACCCACCCACACATGCTGAGTAATTCATGACGCATGTTGTAACTTCACGTATGTGCCAGATAACCTGCAGCTACAGCTCTTCAGTGACACTTCAGTTTTTGTCGAGTCTAAACTTATCACAACAGCCATTATGTAGTGTATAGTACACACAACCTCCAGTGAGACGAAACAGAGATATGTTTGTGGCAAAACTTTTCAAGCTAAGTCAAGAATCACATCTTTAAACATGTGTAGCAAAGCCAAGGAAAAAGATTAAGATTTATCTTCCTGTTCTTCTGTGACATGGGAAGGAAAGAAGATGGGATGATAGGAAAGTGTGACAAGAAGGGTGTATTGTTTGATTTGTCTCCAAAACTGAATATAATTTATGATGTGCTGAAATCTTGAGCAATTTTCAATATATTTCCCAGTCATCAGGAGAGAGTTTACACTTTTGTTAAAGCAGTGTCACACAGTATGAGGTGTAGTTTCTGTGTTTCCCATGCTCTAATTAAAATGCTATACCAAGTGGAATACTTACCAGTCCATCACTTATCCTGGCACTAATTATGCCACTTTTTTTTCTTATGTCAACCCTAATATGCAGCTAAATCTTTATTCCAGTTTCAACTGTGACAACAAACAACATGTACTAATATTTTTAGCTTAAACAGTTTTTAATTGTCAGATTTAAGTTTTGTTTGCCAAAATTATGTAATGGATCGTTTCTTCAATTTGGAAGAAGAGAAAACCTTGTTCACTAAAACTGATTTGTGGAAATAGAGTGGACAGGCAGAAACCTAAAAATATACTGTATTGGTTGTGCTGTGGTGGCAAACTCCCATCATACATTTTAACTTATATGTACTTTCCAATTCCGATATGACGTGATCATCACAGAGCTTCTTGTATGTGCTTTTTTGTTCCTGTTCTTTTTTCTCCTTTATGTAATTTCTGTCTTTTTTATTTCTGTGACGCTTTTGTTTAAAGTTAATCATGGTATTGCATATGTCTTCACTCTCATAGGAGTCTGTTTGTGTCTAAAACAGAATTGTATTATAATAGTTGTCATTATTATTTATGGCTGTTTTGAGTTTGGACCCATAAAACCAAAACATAGTAGAAACCTGTGGTGTAATTAACACCACAGCTGTAAAATTTCTTATTAATTTAAAAGAGATCAAAAGGCTGTTTTGGCACTGACGTATAATTTTTTCTGATACATTTTTCCATGTAATATGAAAATATGACAAAGACTTGTGTTATCTCTTTTTTTCATACCTGTCATCTGCTATTTGTCAAGCTCTGCTTGAGGAGGAAGGAAAGAAGCATGGGAAAATGTGTGGAGGAGGGGCGTTTATGAACAGGTGTGTCTGCCTGTGCATTTGCATATTACCAACCATTATCCCGATGTGACACGTACCTAGTGCTACGTATAAAAGGCAGAGACATGATTCATCTGCCTCAGGTTCACACTGCACTGTCTAAAAGTTAGGGCTGCTACTATTATAAAACTTTATTAATAAAGTATTTTTGAATTGAATTGAATTGAATTATGAAGATGAGGAGTCTTCTGCTAGGGGTTTTTCTTGGACTTCTTGCTGTGATCCACTCTTCACCTATTGAATGTAAGAGATTGCTTTTTATCTTGCTTATCTATTATGTTTTTTAAATCAATTTGATGTTATAATTGTAATGATCATACTCAAAATCCATTCAGAAATAAAAAGTAAGCTTTACAAAAATCATCCCAAAATTCTAAGCATTCTTTAGAATGTTAAAACGTTTTTATAAATATATTCAGCACGTACCTAAAGCTATCTGTACTTTTCAGGTCTAACTCCTTCTGCACGAGTCGTATTTCATAGCTGCTGCTCACATCTCAATGCCACCCCAAGAGAACACAGAGAGGTCTTTGTAAAAACGTGTGAGCTCCAAGAGGTGCATTTATGTGTTGATCTTGATTACGGTGAAACCAAATATCAGCATTAGCTGTTACACCCGTTTGGGCACGGGTAACCTCATAGGTGGAACACCTGATCTGAACATGACTTGCAAAAAAAGCATGATAAAGGTGTGTGATTTAAAGTTAAGGCCCTTTACTTTTATGTATTTGTAATTATCCCTGACTGCGGTTTATTGTTTTCAGTAATGAAGAAAGTCTTTCCATACCTCCTAACACCAGTATATTTATTATTACCTAATATCTAAAAATATAAATGAGTTTTATTCAAAATTTTACTATTGATTTGTTGATAATAGCACATTGTTGTGTGAGAAATCCCTTCCACCAAAATAAAATGTGGATGGCATAAATGCAAATTCTGACTCACCATCATTGACCATGAGTCAGGGTGTGGCTAATAATCTCTTAATGTTTATTTCTAAACTCTTAAGGTTTAGGAATAAACAATAATCAAGGACAAACTGAAATGTATATACGTTTGTAACAAATAAAAGTTGGACAATAATCCATGTCAAAATATACTGATATATGGATGTTGCAGTATAACATTGACATAAATAACAAACATGAACTTCAAACTTCTAAAAACAGTAAATATTTTTTGAACATAAAATCAGTGATAATTTGCATATACAGAAAGATACAGCAGCATACAGAAAATATCAGGATATACATTTGCATGGGCAAAACAATTATCATTTGAATGCTTACCAGCTAGCTGACTTCATAACTTTGTCCTGTTGCATCCTCTTCAACAAACCTATCTTTTGTAGTAAAAAAGAGGCACCTTATAATCAGTCATCATTGTTGTGATAATGTAGGTGTGTCAAATTTTGAGTATGAGACTTTGCCAAAGTGATGCTTTCTATTGTTGCCCAGTGATTAGTCATTCAGGTTAATCATTAGTGTTCCCACCACACCTTATGTCAAAGCACTGTGCAAAACAAGTTAACACAATAATTTGTGGTCAAGCAAATAAGCTTTCTTAAGTTCTGTTGTAATAGATAAAAGAGCTCAGTAACTTTCCTTTCCGCTCATGTCAGGACCAGTTAGTATATATATCAGTTTATTCATGGGTTTTTCTTTGTTCTAGCTATGACCCAGATTCCTGCCAGGCCAGAGGAGGACGTTCTAGAAGAGGCCATGACAGATGGGTTCCTTGTTGAACACTTTTTTGGCACATCATCCACAACTGAGCCACCCAAAAGAAACACAACCGTTCAGGCATCCCAGCAGCCGTCTTTCAAAGTCCTAACCGAAGGCAGTGGGTTCTTAGAAATCTATGCTGAATCACCTGAAACGTCCACAATTATTCAAGCATCTCTGCAGCCATCCTTTGACATATCAAGCGAGGGCAGTGGTTTCTTAGAGACGCCTACATCGCCAATAACCAAAACACCTGAAACAACAACTATTCCTGCATCTCCGAAACCAATCTTTGATATCTCACTTGAGGAAAGTGATACCACACAAAGCTTCCTTTCCTCTAAAACAGAATCACCTGAACTTTCCACGGCCATTCAAACATCTCTACAGCCAATAACAGATTTCACAGCACAGGGTAGTGGTGACAGCTCAGTTTCCAGTTTAAGTACCATAAAAACTCTGAGTGCTTCAACTACATCCACCCCTACCTCCACAGAGCAGTCTGTACAATCAACAACCCCCCAAAAATCTCAAAAGGGAACTCGTCAAGCTAGAATCTTCAATTTGAACAATGTTCCTAATGAGGTCATTTCCATGACAGAAGATTCAAAAAAACAAGTTCAGCTTCCTTATGGTACATTTTCTGTCACTACATTAAAATTACAGTTTAAATAAATATTTGAGTTTGTTGTGCTAGTGTATAACTAAATCTGGCTTTTCCTGACCTTTTAGGCTCAATTCCAAATTCAAACAAGAACAAAAGACAAACACCTGGTGAGTTTAAACATCATTTTTAATATAATCTATTTGTGGCTCAAGAAAATACGTTTAAGTAACCCATTTTCCCATTTGTCCAGATTGGATCATTATTGTTGGATTTCTTGTTGGTCTGGCAGCACTTATAACCCTTTTTGCTGCCATTGCTACCAGAGACAAGTAAGACCTAATTATTAGAAGATCAATTACTCTTTATACCTATAAACTCTTTGAGTGCTGAACTTATGCTTACGTAACAGCTTTTAACTTACTAACTTTTAATGTGTAGATGGAATGGTCCAAGCCAGACATCCGAGAACAAAACTAATGCCTCAAACCAGAAGAGGGAGCAGGAGATGCAGACGTTCCTGCACAAAGAAGAGCCCAAAGAGAATGGAAAGGATGCTGAGTACACGGTTATTCCACTGGACGATCTTGCTGATTGTTATTCATCAAACTGAGGTTGAGAGACTTGCCTTCTGGGGACTTATCTGTAAATCACAAGACTGTTTTTTTAAAGAACATAAGATCAGAGGAACACAACTGGACTATTGAGAAGAATTATTTCTACAGAATATCACAGTTCTGGGCTTTGTCTGAAAGACAAAGATCTATTTTTAGTCATTTCTTTTTTTAATAATGCCTTTCAAAAGCTTTACAGAGAGCCACACTTGAAATGTAAAACAATAGCTGATATATTTATTGCCATAATCAGCTGTTTTATTACTTGTAAGATAGACAAACATTCGGGTATGGTGCACAGATGTCATTTATTTCATTTCAACAACAAAAGATTTTGCAATGTATATTTTTTTTCCTTTTTTATTGTATTCTTTCAATTTAGTTTTTTAAAATGTTTATTTGTTTTAATATTATTTCAGCATCTTTGTAGTAATCTTATTGAAGAATGTATTGTGAGCTCTAACTTACATGAAGCTACTCTGCTGCTTTGCCATTTTCATTATGCAAGCTGGGAACACTGAACAGTGCTTGGCCTGCTAACTCTCCCACACAGCACTTCAAAGGTTGTGAAATGCACTTGCCCAATATTCATTGCATCCCACGTCGGACCGGAAATAAACACAACAGCAACTCATCAGTAAATATTTATTTGTGTTTTTATTTCATATTTACACAAAATCTTAAAACATTTATTCACACCATTTTCAATTGTTTGGTACAAGCCCATTCAGTTCTGTTAGCATGTAGTCAGCCAGCGTCAAACGCAGGGAAAAATTTAATTCTTTCTTCAATATGTGCGTTGAATAAAAAGGAAAATATAAACAATTAACATGTTATCTAAAATTTTACATGTTAATAAAAACACTAAATGAGGCCAATTGACTATGAATATATTTCAAATCAGAAAAACAATCAATAAAGGAATTTGATGCATTTTACTTATAGATAACAGAACTTTAATATAAATCAGAATATGCACAAGTTGGACAAAGCCATACTATTTTTTTCATGTAGGCATACTGTAGCTGCCAACATCAAAATTCCCACACACTAAAAGCCACCTCAGCAGAATCTAAACCTTTAAATACAGTCTTCATGTGGTCAGTCATAAAATTTGTATTCAAATTCTTTCCAAACAAAATGTGAAATAGTTTCATTATTGCTTTATTTTACTCTCTCACAGCCCATTAAAACGCCTATTGGGCCAATAAATAAATACAGAAATAGCATTGCCCTAACATTTTTTTAACACTGTTAATTATAAGAATAGTCCTTATAGAAACATTTAGTATAGCAAAACACAATAACACACAAAAAATGTCAAGTCTATGAACTTGATTTGTAAAATACCTCTAAAAGTGGATATATACACAAAGTGCAGGCAGGCACTTTAAACATGGATATATAAGCTGCTGCTCATATAAAATAAAAATAAATAATCTAGTTGTTTGCCCGGATCAATTATTTTCTACCCTGTGATACTCAAAACCATGTGAAAACAACATTCAGTGACCTTGTTGTTACAGCGTTGGATTTATGCAATTGCTTGAGGCAGAATTTAGAGTGCACTTGCTAAACAGATGTGACCATAGCTAATTAAGTCTAGATCCAATTACAAGCTTGTTATTTATATGCGAATCTGATGTGAAAAATGTACAAAATATAATATAATCTTATGAGAAGGCCCAGCCATCCTCAAATGCTTTATTTTCTCTGCAAACCTATTGGGTGAACTTAAGTCTACTAAAAAGCTTAGTATCTTTAGTCCAGAAATATCTTAGTCAAAGTGATCACACTCTGGAAGTGACATCTTCAAGGCAAGGTTGTCATATAGCACAGAAAAAAACAGTTTATAATAAAGCACACAACACTATAGTCTACATAGATTTTCAGAGGAAACCCCTTTTTGTTTTCTCTCGTTGAACCTCTAGCTTTGTTTAACATTTAATCTGTCTCTTTTCCGCCCAAAATGCACAATAATGATCACACATCATTCCAGGACATAGGCAAACAGACACACATCGGTTCCCACATAAAAACAGACACATAAAGTAGAAATGGATAAATAAATAAACACAGCAACAAATTTTAACAGATTTACTCTCTGCAACACATTCTGTTCTGTTTGTTCCTACTTTTAGAAGCCACTCCCAGTCTTAGGTCTTAAGCTCCACTTCTTAGGCTTGACCACGTGCATGAGGGTATAATCCCATAAATCAAACAGTCAGAGGTAATGCTATGTTTAACAGTCCTAAACTTTAAGTTTAATGCCAGCAGAAGTCAAGTTTCATTTGGTTTATGTTCTATTTTTTAAACCTTTGGTTAAATCAAAGTTAACAGACCAAGTGAAAAACTATTTAGTGGCTTAGTACAAAGCAGCAATGGAAATTACGCCACTGGGAATGTCAAACATTTAATACTGAAGCTTGGATTTCTCCAACATTTGTCTTATTTGATTATGATTCATTGTTACAATCTTGACTGCCAAGGCAATATTTCCAATATTTTTGTGTTTTTGTCCCTTAGGTCATAGAGCAAGTTCTTAAACACAACAATATAGAAATCATTTGTTGCAAAATAAAGAAGAGGGTTTAGTCTTGACAGGAAAGAAGGAATGCAGCAACCCTGGGTAAGGTTCTGATTGTCGTCAGCCACCTCTTTGACTTGAGAATTGATTGATGCGCACATTCCAGTTTGTTCCAGTTTATCTGTACGCATAAACTTCCAGAAGCAAGATCAAATTTAAGATGCTAAAGCACAGCGTCCTCCAGTGGTTACCCAGGACAGCAAGTGAACTCTCCATTTGCTCTTGCAGTAGAGTTTCCATTCTTTGTCGTCTACTATTTCTGTGTCTTTGCACATAAGTCTTTTTCTTTTTTCGTCTTATTTGCATTATTAAATTTGTGTCCTCAGAAAGTTAAAGCGGATCAAACTCAGGCCCGAGTGCTGAATCTGCATTACTTGAAATTCCACGGATCCTCCTCAACAATAGAGAACTCCGGAGTGTTGCCATTTTTGACCTGAAAGCAATTATCAAAAACAGCTAACTATTTGGACCAAGGCACCATTATAAAACAAATGATCAGTGGTTGAGGGAAGAGAAGCCATTCCTTCATTGCATTCGAGTCATTGTCCTTTGGACAGACTTTAGTTTATAAATCCCCAAAATAGACAAATATGCCATATTATAAACAAATGGAATGATACAGTCGTTCAGTTCACATGTTCCTCTTACTGAGAACAGCAACATAGCTCTCCATAGTTGGTCATGTATTTTATGGATTCTCTCCCCAACTGAATTACAATACTGATAGTAAAACACAGGCTGTTTGTAAACAAAAAGAGCTACAGGAACAAGTCTGAGAGAGGCATTTATGAATTGCTTGTGATAATAATGATAATCATATGGTGAATCAGCAGTCTTTATGTATACCAGTGGCTGAAAAGATCTTAAAAACATACCCATTGATTGACAAGTAATTTGGTTAGGGTTGCCATAAATACATGTCCAATTAAGCAAAAGCAATATCACAACAGAACAAAAGTATACAAAAGTTAAATATAAACATCAACAAGAAAACACTGCTAATAAAGCTAGATTTTATGTGACTTCTTGATTAGTAAAACCCAACATAGAAAAGTACAAACTTTGTTTTTGTTGAACCTGGTATCACAAAAACTGCTTCTTCAAATCATGTGTAGGTGAACAAATAAATATAGACATATTTATCTTAGAGTTTCACCACCTTTAAATATATTTTCATGAATGAAAATATGACAATTGCTATGACCAAAGACACATACAGGAATCATTTATATAAAGAAAAAGAGAAACAAACACACACATAGGACAAACACAGAGCTGAGGGGCTTCTCTACATACATGTCTCTATGTCTGTTAATGTGAAATGTACCTTGCAGTCGTCTATCACGATTGAGTTGTGGTGAGTATACACATTCTGGTTGGTGTTGTTTTCAAAGAAAGACTGTGTCTTTGCCATCTCAAAGTCATCCATACGAGTCTGTTGGGCATCATACATGTCAAGTTCGTCTTTGGAAAGGTGGTAAACAATACCCGCGCCATAGGAGTCCCCAACCACATTAACTGAGGTACGGAAACGATCGCTGCATGTTGACAAAAGACAGAAAGGACAAACATATAAATAAATGATTAGCTGAACAACCAAAATCTTTCTGGAGAAGATCAGGGTAAACTGTCTTCAGAGTCTCATGAATCACGCCTACAACTACAATCAGTGTTATTGTACTAAGCAGCTGTAGTTCAAACAGAAATATTTCCTCCAGACTTTGATTAGATGGTTGTAAATATTGCAAATAGATTTATTTTTTACTCTCCTGCTGGTATATTATGATTTTCAAACTTGACTCTTTATATTTCTTCTTCGAAGTCATGATGTCAGGAATGACATTAATCACCATTGGCAGTTCAAATTATGCTTGTATGAATCAGTTATTACTTATTTACCTATCACTGATTAAAATGATTGGAGTGTAATCAATGGCAGCTTGGTGAGCAGTGGTAGGTGCAGTGTACCCACCTTCTGCCAGTGCATTGGTGAAGACACCTCCACATACCCACACTCTGAACATGCAAGGATTATTTAGATATAGAAAATAGATAGATAGATGGATGTGATTTCCTAAATTATCAAACATTGCATGTCTTCTTAAA
Organism: Girardinichthys multiradiatus; assembly: GCF_021462225.1. Lineage (NCBI taxonomy): Eukaryota > Metazoa > Chordata > Actinopteri > Cyprinodontiformes > Goodeidae > Girardinichthys > Girardinichthys multiradiatus. The sequence continues at coordinate 45,092,806 of NC_061797.1, read as the reverse complement.
AGTCTTTATACTGCAGAATATCTGAAATTATGAAAATTAATTAATGCTAACATGGTATTAAGAAGACAACTTATAACGTATTTTGCTGTCATAAAGAAAGCATGTTGTAAAACAGGTTTTCAGTTATTTAAATGTTTCAGGTTTTTTTTTTGCACTTGTCAGATATATATATTTTTTTAATTTTTATTAGTGTGTGGTAACTTAAGTCTTCATATAATTTTTAAACAGTGAACTTAAAAAAAGCCAATATAGCCTTTATGTTGAGTTGAAATATCTGGGAACCCTTATATTTTGAATAATGAAAGCAATGTTGGTGTGCAACTCACAGCAGCCAATCAACAGCGACCAGGAGGCTTATGTCCTTAGTGGGGAGCCCCACTGCTGTGAGAATTAGAAGCATGGTCACGAGTCCTGCACTGGGAATACTGGCAGCTCCAACACTGGCCAAGGTGGCTGTCATACTAAACAGGAGACAAATTCAGCTTTTAGCAGGTGAGGCCAAAGCTTGCATGTTCTTTCAAACATTAAATTTAGATACAATATTACATTTAAATAATTAATTAACAACTAAATAATGAACATTCTAAGGATTTGTTTTTTAAAATAAAGCAAATGAAACTGCAGGCACATATGTTTCGAAAAGGTAACAGTAATATTAAACTAAATAATAAATAAATAAATAATAAAACCATGCCTGGAAGGATAACAAATTCTTGGATTTATATGAGAACATTTAAATTTAAGCCTGTCTTGACAATGTGTTCCCATGAAATTGTTGTATCTTTCTGTAGCCACATTCTCACCTCACAGTAACTATCTGGCCCCAGTCCAGCTCAATCCCATTCATTTGAGCGATGAAGATGGCAGCCACTGCCTCGTAGAGTGCTGTACCGTCCATGTTAATGGTGGCCCCCACGGGGAGGACAAAGCGTGTAACTCTCTTGTCGATGCCTAGGTTTTCCTCTAAGCATCTGAACGTGACAGGCAAGGTACCGGCACTGGTGAATCAAAACATAAAAATAACCTTCATGGTGACAGTGATGTTGAAGTTTTATTGTTTATAGTTTTAAGTTTATCACTAATCTTAAGAAAACAACATTCTCTGCTACTATTCTAGACTGTCAATAGAGTTTTATTTGAGCATGTGTAGAAATGGATCAAGAATGGTGGGCCATTACATATAGGTATGTGCATTATCTTGCGGGCCAGATAAAATTGTATCAAACAATTGACATGCCTGTTTTACAGTGACAGTTATTGTCATCTACTTTGCTGCTGATATAAATAATTAATGAGTCCTCACAAGCTGTTCTTATATGTTCATTAATTTGTAGTTCTTAAATAATAATCAGATTCAGCTAAAATCAATATGTAAAGGTGAAAAAACCTCTGAGACTGGAAATGAAACCCAAGATTTGGTTCAGTGCACCTTTAATCAAGTCACATTTAAAATAATAAGTGAGGGGTTTGAATACTTTTTTCAGGTTGTACAGAATATCAGGTCATAAATAAAGGAATTTAAGCAAGGCACAAAATTTGTCATCAACAATACTGTTAAAATTCCCTCTATCTATGATAATGCTTATAAAAATCATTATCATGGTCTAAACTTTTAGGTTAAAATTTTCTGAAAAAAAAGAATAGAAAATAGTTTTTAACTTTGTTTATCTTGAGAAAGAACAGTTTTTTTTTTTATTGAAAGCAGATGAGTGAGCGGTTAGAAACTCAAAGATATCACATTCCATACAAATTTAGAAACAAAGTCCAGCAAAACTACTTTCAATAAAAACATAAAGGCAAAATTTGCTAAAACTATTTTTTACAATGAGACACACTAAGGAAGCCCAGTTAGATACAATATTTTGCACACAGTAAGAATATTTTTTGTATTCTGCTTTAAAGGAGCCACCTTAATATTTTCTTTCTACAGTCACTGGCTGCTACTATATAGCATTGTACAATCATAGTGCAACATTGTGACAAAGATATAGAGTTAAAATTGAATATCATATAAAGCAAGTCTATTTTACCTGGATGCTGTTCCAAGTGCTGTGACCCAGGCTTGAAATATTCCCATAAAGAAGGTGAAGGGATTTTCTTTTACAATCACAAAATATATTAGCGGAAGGAAAATGCCTCCATGGATGATGAGGCCTACTATCACAGTCACCATGTACATTCCAAGCTGCCTTGCAACCATCTCCAAGTCAGCAATGGAGATTATCTTTCCACAGATAAGGCAGGCAATACCAATAGGGGAATACCTAAAAAGAGATGCAATGTAACGTTGTTAATCAGTTTCCGTTCTTTCAAAATGAATGCACATAACACAATATTGGTGGGAATTTGCACTCACCACATAATTGCGCTCACGAGCTTCATAACAATTTCATTCAGAACGTTGAAAAACTCCAACATCAGCTTGGCCTTCTCTCCCATTTTTCCCATGATGACTCCGAAAGCCACAAAGAATCCAATCAGCCCTGTATAAAGAAAATTAATTTGTTTTACTTTTTCTAACTTTTATCCATTATCCTATTCATGGTAATTATTTTAAACCATCAATCTGAAACAGGATTAGGCATCCTGCATAGCTCTTGTACATTATGTTTGATTCATACAGTCTAATTAGACTCGTATATCTTGAAATTGAGGATTTACAGGTCATGCAGAAATATAAAGACAGAATATAAGCAAGTAGTGATTTAAAAAAAATGTTTTTTTTTCTGGTAGCACTTACAAATCATAAGCTTATATAGCTCTTAACATTCACACAGAAATGAAATAAAGGATTACAAATGCTTAATAAAAAAAAACCAGGTTTTCTTTTTCAAATATAACTGATAATTTAAATAAACATGTTTTATTTTTCTTTAATGGTATTGCCAACCTATTTAAAAAATAATGTTTGTTTGTTTTTTTTAATTTGCACCTACCTAGGACATTCATCCCACTCTTGAACTGAAGTGACCTTTTAACTGTGAACTGTGGAGGTGCTCTCGTTCTGTTGGTTGGCACGGGTACTTTGGTAGTTACTGTCTGGATCTGGAGAAGAAAGAAATAAAAATAAAAAACTGGTAAAAAAAGAAATGAGTGGGAGCAGCTGACACATCACGTTATATGGTGAGAGAAAATGCTTTGTGTGACTCCTACCTGCTGGAAACAGGCCTGCACCAGATTCTCCGGGAAAAGATTTCGAATGAGATCGAACAAAGCATCCATGCTGGAGACATCATCGTTCTTCTTTCCTTGTCCGAGATTAGCTCTCAGTTTGGGATTCCCTGGATGGATGAGCAGCACCAAGATCACTCCCAGGACTGCTGCAATGATCGTTGTTGACATGTAGTAAACCATCGCCCTCGTGCCTAAGCGACCACTGGATTTGGCATCCAAACCAGCGAGTCCTGTTGGAAAGAGAAAAAAGTGTTTCACAAAATGGAATCTAGGAGAAATAATGACCTCCCATTTGGAGTTTCTTTTTTCTTTACTTTGTACACTTTTAAGAGACAATCCATTGATACATTCAAACAAATTTATATTTTCATTTAGTGCTTCTAAAGTAACAACTTTCACATCCAATCCAACCCAGCCAAACATATGCAGACATACACCCAGCATCTCAAGCTGTGTCAAAGGCCAGAGCAAAGAAAGCTGTTTACATGAAAAAAAAAGGAACAATAATGTAAACTTTAATTTCCAAAGACATGCAGGGGATTTTCTATATTTATTCAGTAAATATGTATTATTAGGAAATAAAAATTTAGATGCAACATCCCCTTTAAAAAATGAAGGATATAAGAATATTTCTATATTTTTATTTCAAGAGCTTAAATTCACATTAGAGACATTTTCTAACTCTAAATTATATATTTGTATATTATATGCATTCACATTTTTTGTAAAAGGCATCTGATATGAAATCATATCTGATTTAAATCTTACTGTATTAGCAACTTAAAGCTTATTCATCTATTTGTTATATTTGGCAATAGAAAAGGCATGTAATAAAATTAAAAGTTTGCACAGATTTAGATGTTCATAAAAGAGATTTGGTCTCAATGCTCATATTTTACCCACTATAACAGAGGGACGGTTGCAAACTCAATATGCCGACTAAACTGTTTTTAGAAAAATAGCTTCTCACTGTGGAAAAACAACACCACATGTGAAATTTCCACATGATAAGTCCCCTACTAAAGAAAATGTAATCTTTAAAAGGAATTTCTTGTTTGCCAAACAAACCAAAATTTTAGAATTTAAAAATGACACCAACTCTTCTGTTGCAGCCCAGCTCCCACGTACCAGCAAATACAATGTGACCTCATTTCAGGACACCTGTTTGCAAATTTAGCAGAACATTTCATGCCACACAGATACTGGATCTCACCCACCTGTGACCAAACTGGAAACAACGAGAGGCAAAATAAGCATTTTTAGCATCCTCATTAAGATCTCCCCAGGGAAGGCAATGATCAATATAACGTCAGGAGGGAGGGGTGATATGTGCCGTAGAAGCATGCCAGCAATGGAACCAAGAAACACACCTGTCAAAGTGAGAAAAAACCCACATTAATATTTAAATGATTTTAAACAACCTTCCTAAGGGGTACAGTGTAGAGGTCTTCACCCTCTATAGATATTATGACTGCTGTACCTTTATAATAAACATAAGTACAGATTTAGAAGATTCAGTAAGTAAATCCATTACTTCAGTCTAGTTTATATTTCCTTTCTTTCTCTGCTCTGGTAAATCTTTAAAAAGAAGAATTATAGCAAGAAACAGTATGAAAAGGATTGCCAGTATTTAAATTAAACACTCAGAAAACCCAGAAAAATCTAAAACCAATATGCAAAAGGTTAAACTCTCTTACATTTGAGCTCCACTGCGTTTACAAGGTGTGGGTAGATTTTTCTCTGATGTTCTGAGTTCTTCTCAGAACCCAAAGACAGGCAGCAGCTGCACAATTGTTGGAGCCAGGTGCAGCAGCTGCTCTCCATTGATTGCACATGTAAGGTATGATGGGAAGTACATGGCTATCACTTGATATTGCTAATGGTAGGAGAGATTTTCTAAAAATTCATTATAATTTTTTATCCCCATCATAAAAGTAAATGGAACTTTTTTCACTTTTTTCAGATAATCCTGGAAGACAGCATACAAAAGTATGTTGAAGTATGATGAACTGAATCAAAATCTTTGCTAACAAGTTTAAATCAGATTAAGATGGGGGATTCCTTAATAGCTACCAAGTGGATCACTCTGATAGAAGCCAGGGCAAGACAGTGTGAGAGGAGTTTTCCTCTGAAGCGGTGAGAAAAGCATTTGCTGGCTGGGCAAGATCAGAAGTGACCTCTCAGAGGGATAGCATTTTATTACGTCATTAATCATGATAATGTAAACGTGCAATAATAATATTTCAACTACCAGGGGTCTCTCACAAACAGTCTGCAATTTATCCTATTCTGTTGGTTCATTGACTTTATTTATTATTTCAGATAAACCTTTTTCTATGCTCCAAAAAAACTTTGTTAGGTTGATATCAGTCAGATGGTTGAAGTGGGAGTCGGCTTTTCTCACCGGTGAATTTAAATGGGGCATCTGGGGCAAACCACACCCACCCTCTGCACCAGTCTTTACCTAGGAACAAATGGTGCATATCCAGTAAGTCAGACTTGTTTTTAACTGTTCTTTCATTTTCTGGATGTCTTAATTTAAGAAAAAACACACCAAAACTCCATTTGGGAAACAAATTCATACCCAAACAGCAACAGCAAACAGAAATGATGAAATACGTTACAGGAGAGTTCAGGTCTGTCTGAATATTTGCAAATCAGATAAACACGAACACCAAGGAAATATGTTTACTGCATTTCTGATAATATTCGTGTCATTTACAGGCATGAGATAAATGACAGATGGAATAGACTGATCCCAGGCAGCCTGCTGGGAACACTCAATCTTCACTGGAGCTTTTTAAACCATGCACTTGCTCTAGTCCCCCTTTTTTGGTGACCCACTTAATGTCAAACAACTCTATTGTTTGAAATATGCTTCCAGGCCCTGTGAGTCCCTGAACAGGATATATGAGAACTGAAGATAAATGGATTGTGTGTATAGTGATGGAAGTAGAGGGACAATGGACTTACCGAGGATTGTGAGAGTGAGAACCATGTTCTTCATTATCTTTTCACAGATATTGCAACATGGATTCTCCGGAGTCTCCACGATTGGGTCTATGTGGCTCTCGCTCATCCTGACCTCCACTTGCTTCTGCATTTTGATGGCACTGAAAAATATACAGACAGAAGAGCTTGTATTCAGGAGTGATAGTGTTATTTACTTTGTGAGTTTTTGTTCAGTTTCAGTAAATATCCTCATGATTTTATCTTGTGGTTTAAGAAATTTGGTTCTTGTGTTTTTATGTTTTGCTTCTTTTTCTTGTTTTTTTAGTATTTAAGTTTGGATTCTCAGGTGTCTTATAAACTTATAGTTGTCTTTTAGAGTCCCTGATCTTGTCTCGTGCTGTCGTTACCACCTGTTCTTCCTCTTGTTAACTCAACTAAAACGACTATAGTCTACATCCTGTCCAGTATTTGTTCTCCATGTTTTTTTTTTGGTTCTTTTCCGATATTTGTTGCTGACTCCATATCAGCTTTACGTTAGTTTCTGCCACACAGTTCTACTTAGTGATTGTTCAGGCTTTTTGTTTTCTCTGGCTATTTGTGTTCTGCCTTTAGGTTCTCTTCGAAATTATCATTGTAACACTATGATAACCTTGTGTCACGTTATTCCCTTCCTTAGTAATCTTTTCCAGGTCATTGAAGATAATGGCAGATTAATTGCAATAATAAATAATTTTGGAATTTATCTAAAGTCAATAGTGCCCTGAAAATGATTTTAAGATGTGCTGGCATTTTAGCATAGAAATTGATTTGAGTTAATATATGTTCTATTTATAATCGCTTAACAATTTGTACTGTCTTTATTTTTTTTCAATAATAGCACTGGCTCAGTGATTCTATTTTAACTGTGTTTCTCTCTCAGATGAACCTAATAACAAGAGCTATTGCTGCCATTAACTATACATAATTTCTCTTTTTCTTTCCCATAGAAACTCTTTGTGGACAAGTGCATTGTTTCTCTGCTTCTTCTTCTCTCAGCCAGTCTTGGCTGATAGCTACTCATACTAAGCCTAATTTGGTGAAAGTCTCTGATTGTTGTTCCTTTCCTCCATTGCCACATGTTTAGTCAGGAAGACAAATAGCTGCAAAGTCAACAATGCAGTTGTCTGTGTTTTCTTGGATATCTTTTTACCAACAGGTATTAAATAATTTACTGAATTTGACTGTATGATTAGGATTGAATGGAATTATATGTAATGTAAATCTAACTGTATGGACAGTGTTTGAATGTGGTGAATTAATATGAATTGAATGTCAAATGTATTTGATCCCTAATAACTGGATATGAATTTGCATCTATTTGTCTAGTAAAGTTTAAAGATTTTGTAACATTTAAATGTATCTTTATTTTGCTGCTTTTAGTTCCTGCTCTTTTTTCTGGTTTTATGTTGTAGCAATTTGAGAATTGAAAAATGTAAAGTGCAGTCAAATTCAATAAAGCATTATTATTATTATTATTATTATTATTGATGTTGTTGTTATAAAGTGCCTGTAAATGACATTTTGTGTCAATTGGTGTTATATAAATAAATTGAATGAAACTGAATTACATCAGAAAATAACGTACTAATAATGTGTCTTTGATAATAATTATTTGATGCGTCAGCTTGAATAAACAGAGTTCTAAAGATGCCCTTGCCCATGGTTATGCTATCTTTGTCTTTGTTTAATGGGCTTTGCATGATAATTAATGCAAATTTGGGTTATTCTATGTACTGAAGATGTGAAATTTATCATGAAAGATGTGTAAAGACCTGAATAGATAACCGACTCCAGGAGATTTTGTGTGAACAAACTGGTAATTGTAGGCCTTTTTCAGGACTTGAATTTGGAAAATTAAACAATTAAAATGAACTGCAGTTCACCTGCCCCTCCATCCTAATATACACTCTTCTATCTCTCTATCCTCATTTTGTCCTTAAAGCAACACATTGCTCAGGTTTGTTGTGGTCTAAGCCAAAGCCTCTTTGACTAAAGATCAACTCTCCCCTGAGCAGCCTTTAAATCTCCTGGAGAACACAGACGTACACAGTTATGTAACAGTGAATCCCTGTGCTCACTTCAACCACCTTGACCTCAATGACACCAGTACCATCAACTTGAGCAGGAAAAAGTATCATAGAAACTATGATTTTTTTAGAACATTAAAAACACTGTCCTCCAGACAACAACTCATTGCCAACATCCTATGCAAACGCATACATACATATATATATATATATATGTATATATATATATATATATATGTATATATATATATATATATATATATATATATATGTATATATATGTACTAGAAAAAATAACTGTTCAATGCAAACTCAAAAACACATAATTAAGATATAATTTCAATGAATTAGTTCTTCTACAAACAAAAACCAAATGGTAATGCATAAGGGGAGGACATGTCAAATGCCAAGTCAATCAAGGCTGTCTGACAAAGTGTGCTCTGGCAGTAATGAGACTTAAGCGATTTAGTAAGGATAAAATTAGCTCTTCCAACTCAAGAGTGCTTGTGTTATGTAACAGAAAATGGGCTTCATATGAAAAGTCAAAGTGCTAACATCACCTGCCTGAATGTTATATGCAGAACATTGTTATCAGACTTCATAAATTAAATACAATAAATAGTCAGTATTAGACTATGCAGTATCTTTTTACTAAATGGTTATCAGACAGCAATGATTGTGATTCTATAAAATGCTAACAAAGTAATTGCATGCGGGACTGATTTGGTAGCTTCACAGGCCAGAAGAGCAAAGAATATTTGATCCTTCTCCAGAGCATAATGACTGAAAAATTATTATTTACCAATGCATCATTAAAGGAAAGAGATCTGCATAAAAACACAAAGTACAAACTCAATGCATGAATTACTATGCAATAATTCATGCAATAATTTTAGGCACTTTATAACAATTATTAGGGGGAATAGCTGTTATTGCATCGTATATAACAATCCTTCATCTTAATCTTTAGTCATCATTTGCAGAGTGCAGACTACAATGACAAAACAATTTATAATAGCACTTACCAGCTGTATATTATTCAGGACAAAATCTGCACTTGTTGAGAGATATTAGACAACCAATGCAACCAGTGAAAACCTTTGCAAAGTCATGGCTCACTTGTTTGTAACCTGTCAAAAAGATTTTAGTCCTTTGAGTTGCAAAAAACCCTGCTGGTCACTTCTTCTTCAACATTTGTCATATATCCACAATCAAAGTCAAAGATGCCTGCTCTTTCAGTTGTTAAGACGTGTGCAGAGGTAAAGTGGTTAGGTGGAGGTGTGACTGAAAGCTCCCAGACAGGAAGGGTGGAGCCATCCTGCCCAGATTAGCAAAAGATTGAAGATTCTTGGTGGCATTTTGTCTTCTTTGTCTTTATTTCAGGTATGTTTGGTTTGCTTTCCTGATTTTCTGCTTCAATTTGATAAGTAAATACAGCACACATGACCTTAGCCACCAATTTGTTCATGTCCAAAACCTGCTCTTGTAGCTTTAAGTTGATAACGAATACCTTAAGGATTTGGTTATGCAGAAGTTCAAAACTTGAAAAGTAGGGTTTTCCCTGTACATTTCATAAGCAACAAAAGCATGTTTTTCATGCGCGTTGTGCACATGATCTTTGCTAAGCAATGTGTAAAAATTACATTTAAATACTTTCAAATGAAATATAGCTGTAGGTAACACTCCAAGCAACAAACACGTTGAGATTTCAAATACATTTCCAAAAACCAACTTAATACATTTAAGATTTTTTTTTATGATTTGTGTTCCTTTTATGTCAATAATTATTATCATTGATTAACACACATGGATTAATGGTTGAATTAGAATCAACTATTTTCTCTTTGTTTTTTATGAAGGTTAAGAGATTAAAATGTTTGTCGTACTCAAATGTTAAACCGCAGAATGATTCTTGTACAGCTTGCAGCTCAGAATCAATTTAATGGACCCAGCTCATTAAAGTACAGCCTTTGTAGATGGCAGCAACAAATAGAGTGACTCACTACAACCATTTATTTATGTCAAGCACTGCAGAGTCTCCTCAGACCAGCTTTGACATTGAGTGGCCTCAGTGGCTGTAGGTGCCTCTTTTGCACGCACAAAGTGAACTATATAGAACTGAGTCCTAAAGGTTTAGCAAAGAAAGCTTTTAGCTTTTTGAGTGGTTGGAATTTGTGAGAAAAAGATATTTACATAATACGGCACATTAACAGTATTTTGACATTTATTATTTCCAAGATTTGGGGGGATCAAAATGATATAACATCGTATAACAGGTCTGTTCAACTGGGTGCTCTGAAATGTTAGAAGAGTTTTATTGCTGAGCAGTCCTTACAGCATGCACAGGTAGGGAAGAGCCAACATTGGAACACATGGCATAGCATTTGTCTGTGCAGCTCCGCCTTTTCCTCCCCAATGCAAGGAGCCCTGCTCATGCTGCAACACATGACAATACAAGGCCATGCTTAGACAGCAGGTGTCTATAATTAACTAATCTGTCCTGAGCCATCCTAAATCCAGCACACATCTACACCAAGATGTTTCAGAAACAGGGGACATGTCTATAGCTGTGAAATCCCTGAAGTTGACCAAACTCTGCAAATTTGGAGCATTAAAAAAGAAGAGTTAATCTGTTAGGCCTCATCGTCCATTTGTCTCAAGTTTGCAAATACATAGTAAATATTTTTTGTCACTTGTCAAAAAAAGTTTGACAAGTGAACCCTTGTTAATTTCTATGGCTTTGCGCATGTAAGCACACACAAAATAATATCAACAGATGAATGACACAATATATATCATAACTCTTACAATTCTAAGCCAAACTTCAGACCGTGGAGAAATTAAATACATCCTTACTGCTTTCCTAGGAGTTGAGGTGGCAGGTATTAGTCTTGTACTACTGATCAAATGCATTTGTTTGATTTATCATCATTGAGCATGAGCAATGCAAATTAAAAAAGAAAAAACTGTGAAGACTCGCTGGTCTTAAGCCTTCAGGTACTGCGCTGTGCTAGTACAGGGTCAAGGAGGAGAGACATTAGCTATAATCTAAAGCCTGACACATACTGTGCAATTTCAAAGATAATACAGCACTTGAACATGAAACACCATCCAAGCTTGATATTTAAAACACTTGATGGTAACCTGTGTAACACTGCACTATGCAAAATGACAGACTTGTCACTACTGTAAGGTACAGGAGTTATTAGCAATGATGCCTTGCAGCAAGAAGATCCTGGGTTTGAATCCTGGCTTGAGGCCATGAAGTCTGCATGTTCTCCCTATGCATGCGTGGATTCTAGCTACCTTCTCTTAGCATCACCAGAAATCCTAGTCATCATCATAAATATACTAGGCTTATGGCCAGAGTTTTACACAATAATTTCAAACCCATTTATAGTGACACTACCTCTGCTTACAGACAAAACCTCCCTTTGCAAAGGACCATGGGATCTTCTGTAAAACACACAGCAGGCAATACATTACGTGATAAGCAACCACACGTTATCAAAATAAGCGCAGGGAGTCCTTAGGGATTTATGCTCGGTTTTCACTCTACTGACTCCAGTTTCACTGATACTTCAACAGTGAAACTGAAGAGCAGATGTGGAACAATTAGTGTGCTGGAGTGGGAACAATGTTCTGTTATGTAATCTAAACACTGAACTTTGAAAAGAAAATTGCTACCTACTATTAGTTCATCAAAATTTGGGACTTCTGTGAGAAAAAGGACTATCAGAACAAAATTCTGGTCTGATTCACTTAGGATCTCTCTTGTACTTTCAGGATCACACACAAATTAAGCTTAGCAAAAATATGCTTTTCATAAGACACCAGTAAGGAGAAATGCCTCAATCCTCCCACCTTTCTAACCTTTTAGAGAGCACTTTATTTAGAGGATTCTGATAAGTTGCAGCACATAGTATTTATGATGTAAAGACTGTCCTATTTCTTAAGAATGTTGCATGATTTATCAGGGTCTCAGTTGCCCTTGGAAACTATTTCTAAGGAGATATATAAGAAGAGAACTCTCAGAATTAGACTGTTCCTTTACCATTGACCATGAAGAAGACACCATTCATTTAATCAAAAAGTCAGAAAGTGGCAGTTTCATTCTTAGGATATAAATCTGCTTAACTCATCCATCCATCCATCCATCCATCCATCCATCCATCCATCCATTCAGCCATGTGGGGGAAAACGGAAACTCCAACATAAAAGCACTGGCCTGGATTTGATTCTTTACATTAGGAAAGATACAAAATAAACATTTTTCTCCTGAAATGTATTGATTATTAAGGTTTTTCATTATAGTAATACTTAAATTACTCATGCTATGCTATCCTTCTTTATCACATTTTACTATGTCCATGGGTAGTTTTTTTCTGTTCTAATAAAAAAAAAATACCCTAACACTGACTGCACTTTAGGACTTTATGAAAAATATCCAATACATACAGTAACCTTTACAACACTGTTAAATATGTGTAAAGAAAGCATCTTATTTATGTATATGATAATGGGATTTTTTACTCACAGCTTTATTGATTCATTCCACTCAGAAATATAGAATTCAAGTGTTTATTTCTGTGAAAACCCCAATCTATTAAATATGTTGCATGAAAAAAAATATTTTTAGCATATAAATGTTATGTTATGGCTATGTTATGGTCTAAACAGTATCTGGGAAAACTGCCTACTTGACAGTTGCCCAGCAGAGAAGTATTAACACCCTCCACGAGTTGATTAATCAAAATAAAGCTAGCTCTTCACAGACTACTGTATCCAGACATATTAATGGAAAATTCAGTGAAAGGAAAAAGTGTTGTAGAAAAAAGTACACAATCAACAGGGATAACCACAGACTTAAGAGAATTGTGAAGCAGACATTTCCAGAATCTGGGGAATATTCACAAAACATGGGCTGGAGCTGGAGTGAGTGCTTCAAGAGCTCAGCTCAAGGCTGCCATGAAAACGACCTGGGCAACTGGCTGATCATCTCGATGCCACGTCACATTGATTCTGTAATACTTGCTTAAGGATCCCTAACAATTACAGTGTTTTTATTGTTTTATTCAAAATTTTGATTTTCTGAGACGTGGGTTTTCATTAGCTGTAAGCCTTATTTGTCTAAATAATAATAATTATACATTATAATAAGAATTTCAATAATAAATCATTGAAATAAACACTTTAAATAAATCCCTTTGTGTGTAATGAGTTAACAATGAATTTCATTTTCTGAAGTCCCTAAGTTTATATTCTAATGCATTTAGATGCACATCTTAGCCTGGAAGTTATTTTTTACACATAATCTTGCGAAAATATTAACCGCTCTTAAACGTTTTTTCACATTTGTCATTTAACAACCACACAGTGTATTTTATTAGGATTTTATGTGATAGACCAGCACAAAGAAGTGTATGATTATGAAGTGAAAGGAAAAAGGGGCTTGGTTTTAATTATTTTTTCTTAACTAAAAATTTGAAATTTATAACATCCATTTGTATTCAGCCTCCTTTTCCTCTGACACCACTAAATACAATCCAGTTTAACCAATTAGCACATTGAATGTGTGTATAACAGAAGCGTGGTATAAATCCAGTTGTTCTGTGAAGGCTTCAGAGGTTTGATAGAGAACATTAGTGAACATTTGTCACCATGTCATAAGGGATTGCTGCACAGTTACCAACAGGATACATTTGACTGTTCACTGACACTAGATGCTTGTTCAAGAGGAGTGATTGCTGTAAAGTCAGTGAATCGGTGCAATAAATTGGAATAGCAAAGTGCATAACAATGGAAAAGACAATGGCACAATTGTAAACGTGCCAAGATATCACAGTCCACCTAAACTCACAGCTGGAGGAGGAAGGCATTCAACATAGAAACATAGAAACAACCAAAGAGATCCATGGTGATTCTAGACGAGAACCATGGAGCACCATACAGAGATCCAAATCAGGCAGGAGCATAAATCTACAGGCCAACTATTGGTCACATATTAAAAAAATCTTGCCTTAATGGAAAAGCAGCAAATAGAAAGTCATTGTTGAAAGGATGTTATAAAAAATGTCTGTTTGCAGGTCGCCACAAGCTGTATAGAGGACACAACAAACATGTGGAAGAAGGTGCTCTGGTCAGATAACACCAATTATTATGTTTGCATGCAAAACACAATAAGTGGCAAAAAATAACACTTAACATCAACCTGAAATAATCATCCCCACAGTGGAACATGGTGGAAATAAATACTGGACAATACTGAAAGAAAACATCTTATTGGCTGCAAAATATTTGAGACTGAGGGAGAGGATCACCTTCCAGCAGGACACTGATGCTAAACATGTAGCCAGAGCTCAAATTTAATGGTTTAAATAAAAGCATATTCATGTTTGAGAATGGCCCAGTCAAAGTTCAAAACTAACCCATTTAACCCATTCAGTATGATTAATTTCAGTCTGCAGACGTGTAAGACTGACATACACAAAAACACTTGCAGCTGTGATTAATGTGAAAGGTGGTTCTACAAAGTTTTTAACTGAGGAGGAAAATTTCTATTAAAAATGTTAAAACAGGATTGGGTGGTGGACAAAGGTGGAGACCTCAGCAGGCCGACCCCCGGATGCTTAGGCTGGCTCTAGGGACGTGGAATGTCACCTCGCTGGGGGGGAAGGAGCCTGAGCTTGTGCGGGAGGTTGAGAGATATCGACTAGAAATAGTCGGGCTCACCTCCACGCACAGCGTGGGCTCTGGAACCCATCTCCTTGAGAGGGGTTGGACTCTCTTCTACTCTGGAGTGGCCCACGGGGAGAGGCGGCGGGCTGGTGTGGGTTTGCTTGTTGCCCCCCAGCTCAGCCGTCTCGTGTTGGGGTTTACCCCAGTTGATGAGAGGGTCGTATCCCTGCGCCTTCGGGTTGGGGAGAGGTCTCTGACTATCATTTCAGCCTACGGGCCAAGTGGTAGTGCAGAATACCCGGCCTTCTTGGCATACCTGTCGGGGGTGCTGGATAGTGCCCCTCCCAGGGACTCCATTATTCTGCTGGGGGACTTCAACGCCCACGTGGGGAACGACAGTGACACCTGGAGAGGCGTGATCGGGAGGAATGGCCTCCCCGATCTGAATCCGAGTGGTGTTTTGTTATTGGACTTCTGTGCTAGTCACGGATTGTCCATAACGAACACCATGTTCAAACATAAGGGTGTCCATCAGTGTACTTGGCACCAGGAGACCCTAGGCAGGAGGTCGATGATCGACTTTGTTGTCGTATCATCAGACCTTTGGCCGCATGTTTTGGACACTCGGGTGAAGAGAGGGGCTGAGCTGTCCACTGATCACCACCTGGTGGTGAGTTGGATCCGCTGGAGGAGGAGAAAGCCGAACAGACTTGGCAGGCCCAAGCGCATAGTGAGGGTCTGCTGGGAACGCCTGGAGGAGCCCTCGGCCAGGGATGTATTCAACTCCCATCTCCGGGAGAGCTTCGACCAGATCCCGGGGGATGTTGGAGACATAGAGTCCGAGTGGACCATGTTCTCCGCATCTATTGTCGATGCTGCTGCCCATAGCTGCGGCCGTAAGGTCTGCGGTGCTTGTCGCAGCGGCAATCCCCGAACCCGGTGGTGGACACCGGCAGTAAGGTATACTGTCAAGATGAAGAAGGAGTCCTATCGGCTGTGGTTGGCTTGTGGGACTCTTGAGGCGGCTGACGGGTACCGTGAGGCCAAACATGCTGCGGCCTGGGCTGTGGCAGAGGCAAAAACCCGGGCCTGGGAGGAGTTCGGTGAGGCCATGGAGAAGGACTACCGGTTGGCCTCGAAGCGATTCTGGCAAACCGTCCGGCGCCTCAGGAGGGGGAAGTAGTGCTTCGCCAACACTATTTATAGTGGGGGCGGGAGACTGCTGACCTCGACTGAGGACATTATCGGGCAGTGGAAAGGGGTACTTCGAGGATCTCCTCAATCCTGCCATCACGCATTCTGTGGTGGAAACAGAGGCTGGGGACTAGGGGTTGGACTCTTTCATCACCCAGGCTGAAGTCACCGAGGTGGTTAAAAAGCTCCGCGGTGGCAAGGCTTCAGGGGTGGATGAGATCCGCCCTGAGTACCTCAAGTCTCTGGATGTTGTAGGGCTGTCATGGTTGACACGCCTCTTCAACATTGCGTGGCGGTCGGGGACAGTGCCTCTGGACTGGCAGACTGAGGTGGTGGTCCCCCTTTATAAGAAGGGGGACCGGAGGGTGTGTTCCAACTACAGGGGGATCACACTCCTCAACCTCCCTGGTAAGGCCTACGCCAGGGTATTGGAGAGGAGAGTCCGACCGGCTTCAGGAGGAGTAGTGTGGTTTTTGTGGAACACTGACCAGCTCTATACCCTCTACAGGGTGCTCGAGGGTTCATGGGAGTTTGCCCAACCGGTTCACATGTGTTTTGTGGACCGGGAGAAGGCATTCGACTGTGTCCCTCATAATGCCTTGTGGGGGGTGCTCCAGGAGTATGGAATCGGGGGCCCTTTATTAGGGGCCATCCGGTCCCTGTACGAGCGGAGCAGGAGTTTGGTCCGTATGGCACTAAGTCAGACCATGGTGGACTCCGGCAGGACTGCCCTTTGTCACTCGTCCTGTTCATAACTTTTATGGACAGGATTTCTAGACGCAGCCAAGGGCTGGAGGGGGTCTGGTTTGGGGACCAGTGGATTTCGTCTCTTGTTTTTGCGGATGACGTGGTCCTGCTGGCCCCCTCTAGCCAAGACCTACAGTATGTGCTGTGGCGGTTCGCAGCTGAGTGTGAAGCGGCTGGGATGAGGATCAGCTCCTCCAAGTCCGAGGCCATGGTACTCGACCGGAAAAGGGTGGCTTGTCCTCTTCAGGTTGGAGGGGAGTTCCTGCCTCAAGTGGAGGAGTTTAAGTATCTCGGGGTCTTGTTCACGAGTGAGGGAAGAATGGAGCGGGAGATCGACAGACGGATCGGTGCGGCTGCCACAGTAATGGGGGCGCTGTGCCGGTCCGTTGTGGTGAAGAGAGAGCTGAGCCGAAAAGCAAAGCTCTCAATTTACTGGTCGGTCTAAGATCCTACCCTCACCTATGGCCATGAACTTTGGGTCATGACCGAAAGAACGAGATCCCGGATACAAGCGGCTGAAATGAGCTTCCTCCGTAGGGTGGCCAGGCACTCCCTTTGAGATAGGGTGAGGAGCTCGGCCATCCGGGAGGGGCTCAGAGTAGAGCCGCTGCTCCTCCACATCGAGAGGAGCCAGTTGAGGTGGCTCGGGCATCTATACCGGATGCCTCCTGGATGCCTTCCTCGGGAGGTGTTCCAGGCACGTCCCACCGGGAGGAGGCCCAGGAGATGGCCCAGGACACACTGGAGGGACAATGTCTCTCGGCTGGCCTGGGAACGCCTTGGGCTCCCCCTGGAGGAACTGGAGGAGGTGTCTGGAGAGAGGGACGTCTGGGCGTCTCTGCTGAGTCTGCTGCCCCCGCGACCTTGTCCCGGATAAGCGGAAGACGACGAGTACGAGTACGAGTATCCATCCATCCATCCATCCATCCATCCATCCATCCATCTATCTTCACTTCACAGTTATGTCCTACACTTATCGGCCACTTTATTAGGTACACCTGTTCAACTGCTCGTTAACGCATATTTCTAATCAGCGAATAACATGGCAGCAACTCAATGCATTTAGGCATGTAGACATGGTCAAGACGATATGTTGCAGTACAAACCGAGCATCCGAATGGGGAAGAAAGGTGATTTAAGTGACTTTGAACGTGGCATGATTGTTGGTGCCATGCAGACGTGCTGGTCTGAGTATATAAAAAACTGCTGATCTACTGAGATTTTCACGCAATACCAACTCTAGGGTTTACAGAGAATGGTCCGAAAAAGAGAAAATATCCAGTGAGTGGCAGTTCTGTGGGCCAAATGCCTTGTTGATGCCAGAGGTCAGAGGAGAATGGCCAGACTGGTTCCAGCTGATAGAAAGGCAACAGTAACTCAAATAACCACTCGTTACAACCAAGGCATACAGAAGAGCATCTCTGAACGCACAACACGTCGAACCTTGTGGCGGATGGGCTACAGCAGCAGAAGACCACACCGGGTGCCACTGCTGTCAGCTAAGAACAGGAAACTGAGGCTACAATTCGCACAGGCTCACCAAAATTGGACAATAGAAGATTGGAAAAACGTTGCCTGGTCTGATGAGTCTCGATTTCTGCTGCAACATTCAGATGGTAGGGTCAGAATTTGGCATCAGCAACATGAAAGCATGGATCCATCCTGCCTTGTATCAACTGTTGAAACCTCAGCCATGGGGACAACATGATAAGAACTTTTATGGAACTTTCAAAATAAATCGCATTAACCTATTTCCAGCACAGCCAGAAACGGGGTAACAGCAGACTTTCCGTGACGTCACTGTCCAAATAGAAACCCCAGAGGAACTGGACGGAGGGACACAGCGCGATAATGTCTTTTTGCTGGCAAACAGACATAACTCTTCAAACTGGATCCAAGAGTGTCATACGATCACGCGATCATATAGTTCACAAGTTAAGTAGGAATGAATTGCTGTTTGTGTATCCGGTATTCATTAATGAACGGGGTAATTAAGGTACAAGCGTCGTTTGACTTTTCTCTCTGAGGTCTACAGAAGCAAACTGTGTTCCAGAGAGTTCCCAGGAGACCCTGTCTCTACGACGCCGAGGGGAGCAGTTTTCCCGTTCTGAAGGAAGGACAACGGGACCGCATCCCAGTGGTTACAGCTGTAAAGTGCAGTTTGGCCAGCTGACAGATCGAGCCGCCCCACCCCACAGCTATGGAGGTTAGCTGCAGTTAACCCTTTGTTCACTGTGGATGCTTTCCTAAACTTCGTCGCCCCAGACAACTTTTCCTCAGCACGGTTCTGGTAAGAGGTTGTATTTTGGGCAGAGAGTAGTAGTTTAGAGTGAAATAATCTAAACATTTTTCTTTTTATGACGTTTGGTTTTATTTATGTTGAAAATCTTATTGCTAGCAGATTTTCTGCTCAGCACGTGCTCAGTTTTGTTCTGTATTTGTTTTTTTTTTTTAAAGTTAAGACAAACTTTATTTAAAGGGTGATTTTAAACACAGAAGAACGACCATAACGGGCCATCCGCGCTCATGCATTTTAACCCTTTTATTAATGGTATTTTAAAGGTGTGTGTTTGATTCTGATGATAAACTATAAGCTTCTTTTGTTAGCTTTTACCGCTAACAGCTAAGAACACGTGCTTGCCTGCTAAAGATCATTCACCCAAAAAGGTTGTTAGTTTTCATTCTAGTAAAATAATATTTCCCTAAATATTATTTTACTAAACTTGATAACTAAGTAACACAATTAAGCCCATTTCTCAAGATTTGGTTCTTATTCAAAATAATAATAAAAGGCAGCTAATTAAACCATTGAGAATTGGTCATCCAGAAGGTTGGTTTTATTCAGCAAATTGTTCTTTAAAATATTATTTTATTAAAATAATATTTTATCTGATCTTGCATTGTGAATGGTTGTCTAAATGTATACCAATTACTGCCTAAGTTAACTTAACTTCACTTCACTCCCAGATTCTTCAAGATAATCCTTGGTTCTCAAACATAAATAACATTGCATGGTAATGTTGCATCACTCTTTCGGTCAGGGTTTTCAACCATCTTTGATCAACTTGTTTATATTGTGCATAGGCCATTAGTCTTCCTTATTCTTTCATTGTGCTTGGTAGTTTAGTTGGATTGTTTTAGCATAGTAAAGATTTTTTTGATTGAAATATGTTTGACCTGAGTTGACTTATTTTTGTTAATAAATTCTTGTATTTTAAGAAAGTGTGTGAATTTATTCCATGTGTGTGCAGAGTTTTGCTGTTCAACAATGTCAGAGCTTGGCTCATCCCTTTCAATTATTGGGCTGGTATTCACTTGACAACCCTTAACAGACCGAAATATTATTTAATAAATGTTAAAATATTAATATTAAATAATATATTATTATTCATAATTGCAACACAACGGTTCAAGCTTGTGGTGGTGGTGTAATGGAGTGGGGGATATTTTCTTGGCACACTTTGGGCCCCTTAGTACCAATTGAGCATCGTGTCAACACCACAGCCTACCTGAGTATTGTTGCTGACCATGTCCATCCCTTTATGACCACAGTGTACCCATCTTCTGATGGTTACTTCCAGCAGGATAACACACCATGTCATAAAGCACGAATCATCTCAGACTGGTTTCTTGAACATGACAATGAGTTCACTGGACTCAAATGGCCTCCACAGTCACCAGATCTCAATCCAATAGAGCACCTTTGGGATGTGGTGGAACGGGAGATTCGCATCATGGATGTGCAGCCGACAAATCTGCAGCATCTGTGTGATGCTATCATGTCAATATGGACCAAACTCTCTGAGGAATGTTTCCAGTACCTTGTTGAATCTATGCCACGAAGGATTAAGGCAGTTCTGAAAACAAAAGGGGGTCCAACCTGGTACTAGCAAGGTGTACCTAATAAAGTGGCCGGTGAGTGTATATTTTGTGCTGGTCTATCAGGGATCTGCAGCCGGCAACTCCAGAACCACAAATGGCTCTTTGGACCTTCCACAATAATTTAAAACAATTGGCTAAAACTGATAAAGAACAAACTACGTTTTTCAAATACAGATCTAACAACAAATGCAAGTTTTAGCAGTTTTTAGTCTTTTCATGAAATAATTGCTTTGAATTTCCACAGCCCAATGACACTAAAAGTACCAATAATATTGTTTAGATCTATTTTTCTTGTAAGTTTGTTGAAAACCAAGTGCTTATTATTTTACATAATTGTTTACAAATATCAAAATCTGAAAATCTACCCATCCTCTTTTTGCAAAAGTTTTATGTTTTTCATCATTTTAATACCTAAAAAAAGGAATAAAATGGCTGTTCTTTAAAGACAACAATACATTTCCTCTAGTAGATATTTCATCAAAAAAGTTGTCTTTTTACAAAAGGTCATGTAACATTTGTGGCTCTAAATGAGTTTGTATCTCATATCTGTATCTCATAACTCAAAGCTTCATAGGTTCAGGTGAAGTAAAAAAATGTAGATGTCAGCACAAACTTCTCACACTGTTATTTTATGTAAGCTGCTGTTTATGTGTCCACCTTATAAAGATGACATATTGCACTTTTCGGATTAAATGTATAATTTTTTTTCTACTGTAGAGAAAGATCTTCAGAGATTTAACTCATTACATCAAATGAAAGGGTGTGACATCATATAATAGGTTAAGTAAGAAAAAATAACAAAAAAAGTTATTCTCTTGTTGTACCACTAATTACTTTTCAGAAAAGTATCTTTGCCAGGTGATGTTTTTCATCTAATCTGAATAAATCTTAATAAAACAAATTTCCAAATGGACTTGTTTTTTTTCCGCTCTCTAATGAGTTTTTTTGTGCTTTTAACAAGCTTCAACCAAAATTGAGCATGTTATTAAAAAAAAAAAATACATAAGTTTCAGATGTAAGAAAGAAATGCATTTGAGAAAAAACTTTGGATTATGTTTGAAAGAAATCATCCTGACAGCTGCTTTATGTAAATTAGTGACCTCAATAGAATGCTAATCTATTTATTCTGCAAATCAAAAGAATATTAACTCAAAGAGCTTTGTGTCTTTTATAGGCTCAGCCGAATTAATGAAGCAATTAGTGTTTGTCATTTTTCTTCTGCCTAGTGTCTTTTTTTATCCAGTGGTTTTTAAAATATCCCCAAAGCAACTAATGTAGAATCTAAATTAGGCATAAACCTAAATTTAGAGTGGGACTTTGAAAAATTGACCAAACACTTTTTACACTATACCAATATTTAATTGCTAGAGACAAATTAGCTGAAAAAACTTAATAGCGTGCCAAATGAGTTAACTGCCAATCAGCAAATGGACCATAAGGACTGATTTTCTGCAAAGACTTTTAGGGCCACTACTCAAATGCGATACATTGTTTTCAATATCCTGAAGACTCAGCTAAACATTTGACTATGTATGAGAAATCTGTCCTGGCCTAGATTATTAAAAAATGATCTAAATTAATTTTAGATTTATACTATTTAGAAATTGAATATGCATATCCTGCTGACCATAGTCGCTTAAAAACTGACTGGCCTAGTGGTTAGAACAGGAGGTTTGTGTTCCAAAGCGGACACAAGGAGCCAGGTTCATATCCCACAGATTACCACTCTGGGTCCCTGAGCAAGACCCTTAGCTCCAGAATGCTCCCCAGCCGCAGCACAATGGCAGCCCACTGCTCCCTGTAAGGGATGGGTTAAATGCAGAGGACAAATTTTGTTGTAATGTACATGTGCAATGACCAATAAAGATGATTAATTAATGTTGTCATGCATTAAAAACAATCAACCATGTTTTGCATGAGCTTGGAGGAAAAATCATGATGCACCACTGATGATTATGCATCAGTGCTGATTTTAACGACATCTGTCTCAGAAGAGCAGGGTTTCAAAGCCAGAGCTCATCTTCAGATCCTGATTAAGGGAGCTAAATGCTCTTACTTATGCAGAAGATGTACAATTTAAGAGAAGGGTAGAAAAGAAGCTCTTAACTTGCTCTGCCATCATCCCTCCACTTGAGAATGAAGCAGAAGCCAAAAACAGTATTTTCTACTTAGACAAATTTCAGTCCTCTCCCTTATCAAGCAGAAAATAACTAAACAATGCTAAATTATGTGAATGTTTTTAAATCATGTTTTACCAAAAGTTAGACAAGAAACTGATATTAGTTTGTGTCTCTTTGTATCCAAAGGTTTGTTTGTAAAATTTATATAGTTTGTATAATATACACAGGGGAACTCTTTACAAATTAAGTAACACTTAAAGAAAATTGGTTGCACTTAATTTCCTTTAGTGGTGAAATAGTACAAGAGGCTGAACTCTAAAGCACACTATGCTATTCAGATTTTTGTTTGTAAAAAGCTTTAAAACCATGTCTCATTTTACTCCCACATCACATGTATACATATTTCTGTATTCGTCAGATATAAAAAGTCGGAATTAAATACATTAAATCTTAGGTGATGCTATAAGCCACTGCAATGAATTCAACTTTAATTTTATTAACTTGATGCACAGAAATTGATTGTCACAATTATTCATCTATGGCATATACTTTTTCTCAGTATATTTTCTTTATGCACTGCTTAAAGAAATATATCTTACAGCAGATGCTAAAAGCTAATACATTTTGTTATTTTTGTTCTTTATGATATGCAATTCTTAATTGTTTCTTGAGTACACAACTGACCAGTGTCCTGGTATTAAAACCAAGTGTTAACTTGAAGAAAATGAGGTTATTTTAATAATAATGCTGTACCATCACATGTACAAGTGGAGCTGTTTTTACAGGTTGGAAGTTTTCTTTGTCTAAAAACAAATTTTTTATGTAATTGATGGACTTGTGTAGAAATTCTGAGCATATCAGATAAGCATAGATTTTATCTGACATTGCATTAACATGGCAGTCCATGCGAAATCTCTCTTGAATTTCCTGTTCCAAGTTAGACCAAAGATTTAATTAGTAAACCGGGTTGCAATGACATTTAGAGTTGTAAATATACCAATGAGGATGACCTGCCCATGATTTATCTATCTAAATATGAAGAAATTACAACAGGAATATTAAAAATCTTCCTTTGTTGTCACATCTTTACTTTGTTCATGTGAATAAATATACTACCTGCATGGTTGGATGAAAGATGGAATGTAACTCTTAGACTCTTAGATTATTTCCATGTTTTAAATAGAAAAAAATAACACAAAAGTGTCCTCAAGTTAGAATTGCAAATGAGAAAGTCAAATGTTTCTTATCAACCCCAATGTCAAAATCCAATATGGCTGTTTACTATGTAAAATTGAGACCACAGCAAAAGGTTTGCAAAGCTGACAAACCTTGCACTTCTGATGATTTTAAAACTTTAACACACAGTATTATACAGCCTCCTGGGATGAACATGTTGCTACAATGTTAAGAAGTACAAAATGCCAAGAAAGGTATTGGAATTAGCTTTATCAGCCAATAGTAGTAAATCTGTCCAATGAGCAATCAATTAGCAAATCCTACTTGCTTTCAAACTTGAAACTGGAGGAGCATAAGTAAAAACCAAGAATTGTTTCTGGTTCGCTGGTATCGCTTGTGGTGGGAGCTTGCCTTTTTTTCTCCACTGCTCTTTTCTTTTGAGCAGTTTTTGTTTAAAACAAAAGACGTATTTGAACAATTCATCTTTTTAGCTGTTGGTGTTTACATCTCAGCTAATTAGTTTGTGTTATTTTGCCAATACTTGATACCACAATCTGTCAGTCAGTCATTTTCTACCGCTTCAGTCAGTCATCAGCTGACTGACTGATGACTGACTGACTGATAGCACAATCTCTTCTGAGTACCGCTAAAGGCTCAAGTATCTTAAGTGGTATTTGTCTCACAGTTTGAAAACCATGACTCTGGACCTAAAAGGCAACAGTATTATACAGAACTGTGAAAACTCCTTATACATGCATGCTTAAAGAATCTGATTGGTATAACAGAAGGAACACAGTTCAGTTTAAAATTGCCTTGCTACTTCAGCACCTTCAGTCAACAGACTTTGTTCAATTACAAAGCACAATATTGATATTTTCAAATGTCTTTGGAACACAGATTGTATGACTTCAATCTGTTGAAGTTACAGAGATATCAGACAGCAGCATAATATATAGTTTGATCTATTTTAGGCATATAGCTTACAATCACTGTGGGAAAAAAAATGGTTCAAACAAAGCTGCTCAATGACCCAACCACATATACTCCTTAAATGTAAGGAATCTATGTACTTCATCTGGTAAGTAATAATAATCACAAATAATAATTTTATTAGACAGATCATTTGTACCCTTACTAGTTTGAGTTGTATGAAAAGCAAAATAAAGTATTTGCATAGATTGCCTTTTTGTTGCCTGAGTCAGGCAACAGGTGTAAGTGTAACTTAAAGGCTAGCTTTCAAGGTGTTTCTTGTCTGCTGTGACAACAATTTCTGCTTCGATGACACTAGGAGATTTATGAATCAACCGGAGGATTTCATTTGGGGCCTGAGTCAAGCTAAATGACCAGACTTCATAATTTTTACATTCTGTGTTGACCACGGTTTGTTTTAGTGAAAAAACAATGAATTTCTTAAAATGATAATTCATGTTTTCACTGTGAAATTAGCCATAAAAAGATCTAGAGCATTTTATATTTTTGAGAGGAATAGAAGCTAATCAGGGCTGGGCAAAGACCAATGTGGATGTTTACTATAACAAACAAAAAAATAATAAAGTAGTTTATGAAAAGGTTATTTTCTTAACCATTGAACCACTGCCATATTTGTATTGCATCTTGTCGACTAGCACATTAATCACCTTGTCCAGTCACATTATAATTGAATGCACCTTGGAGCATTCAAGATTTCTTCGATTATGGAATTATTATGCCTTTATACTGTGAAATGTAACTGCACTAGGTTAAAAGCAGCTTTCATCTTAAAATGCAGATCCAATTAGTAAATTAATTGCTTGTACTCTACTTTTTTTCCAGTAGAAAGTACACCTGTATTTGTCTGCTTTCTGTGTCTCAATCCCAGTTGGCAGATAGTCACTTATACTGAGCATGCTTCTGTTGTTGGTTTGTTTCTGTTAAAAGTGTTGGGAACCACAGCAGCGGACTTCCCATGATGCCACTGGCTGTATAAAATCACCCCCTTTAAAAATGTTGGGTACCACAGCAGCGGACTTCCCATGATGCCACTGGCTATATAAAATCACCCCCTTTTCCAAGGAATCTTTCTCTTCCACTGCTCCTCTGCGGGACCGGGACAGGAGAGGCATTCTTTGCTGGCAAACAGACACAACTCTTCAACTGGATCCGAAAGTGTCATACGATCATCGATCATATGCACTGAGATAAGTACAAATGAATCACTGTATGTGTATCTGGTAGATTCATTCATAACGGGATAATAATTAAGGTACAAGCCTGGCTTGACTTTTCTCTCTGAGGCCTACAGAATCAAGCTGTGTTATAGAGAATTCCCGGTAGAGACGCTGTCTCCCGATTTGAAAAGAGGACAACAGGGACCGCTTCACCGTGGTTACAGTTAATGTGCAGTGTGGTCAGCGGACAGAGAGAGCCACCCCCCCGTTTGTTCACACTGGATGTTTCTTATAACCTCGTTGCCTCGGACAACGTTTCATGCACGGTTCATGAGGTTATGTTTTGGATAGAGAGATTTAGGATGAAATGATCTAAACGTTTTTCATTTTGTGAAGTTTTGTTTGTGTGAAACTCTGCTACCTTAGTGCTAGCAGGCTATCCGCAGCACCACATGCTCAGTTTTGTGTTCTGTGTTTGTGTGTTCTTAAAGTTAAGAAAAACTTTATTTAAAGGGTGATTTTAAACACAGAAGATTGATCATAACGCACCGTCCGCACTTATGCAATTTTAACCCTTTTATTAACGGTATTTTAAAGGTGTGTTTGATTCTGGTGCTAAGCTATAAGCTTCAATTGTTAGCTTTAACTGCTAACAGCTAAGAACACGTGCTTGCTGCTAAGGAATATTTACCCAGAAAGGTTGTTAGTTTTCAATGCAGTATATAATATTTCCCTAAAAACATTATTTTACTAAACTTGATAACTAAGTAACACAATTAAGCCCATTTCTCAGAGATTTGGTTCTTAAGTAAACAGCATTAAGTTCCATTTCTCCAGAAAGATTTGACTCTTTTCCAAAACATTTCTTTAAATATTATTTTAATAAATAAAGGCAGCTAATGAGACACCGTTGAGAATTAGTCATCCAGAAGGTTGGTTTTATTCAGCAGATCATTCTTTAAAACATTATTTTATTAAAATCATATTTTAACTGATCTTGCATTGTGAGTGGTTGTCTAAACGTTTGCTGATAATTGCTTAAGTTAGTTCCAAGACTAACTTAACTTCATTTCCAGATTCTTCAAGATAATCCTTGGTTCTTAGACATAAACATTGCATGGTAATGTTGCATCACTCTTTTGGTCAGGGTTTCAATCATCTTTAATCAACTTGTTTATATTGTACATAGCCCATTTGTCTTCCTTATTCTTTAATTCTGCTTGGTAGTTTAGTTGGATTGTTTTAGCATGGTAAAGAGTTTGTTGAATGAAATATGTTTGACTTTGAGTTTACTTATTTTTGTTAATAAATTCTTGTACTTTAAGAAATTGTGTGAATTCATTCCATGTGTGCAGAGTTTTTGCTGTTCAATAATGTCACAGCTCGTCTCACACCTTTCTATTTTGTCCTAATACCATCGCCTTACTGGGCTGGTATTCACAGGACAACCCTTAACAGACCGAAATATTATTTGATAAAATATTAATATTAAATAATATTTTCACATTCATAGTCACAACAAAAGGGACTGGTTCCTCCTCACTGTTGTGGCATGCTTGCTCAGAATGAAGAATTGCTGCTAAGCCAGTGACTCTGTACAGTCTATTGGGTTTCTCTATACATACCACTTTTTAATAATTGACATTAATAACTAAATTTGACCGCATTGTAATGAAATATTTTTTTTATTGGACTGTATGTAACTGTATATTAATCTGCCAAGATCAGGGAATTGTATTGGATTGATTTGATTATACATTTCTAGGTAATTGGATTTGAATTGGATCTGTTGACTTGTGAAATGCCTTGGGGTGACATTTGTTGAACTCACCTAGCAAGTGATTATGCGGTAGTTCTCCCTTCTAATTTGGATAAAATGTATAGTTGGTGATTCAATTTAGCCTTAACTTGCTATTTTTTCCATAAGCTTTTAATTAAGAAATTTTGGATTTTCATTTCTATTAAGTGTTATTTTGTTCAGTTGATGTGTTTTTTCATGATGGGAAAAAATTAATACATTTTGCTGCTGAATCAAATGTTTAGAGGACATGTATCAGGCACTTTCTAAAGCATTTTAAAATAAGACACACAGAGTAAAATGTTTTTAAATGTGCATGAATGGCCTGTATTTTTGATTTGTAAGCAAGGCATCCCAGAGCCCTCTGCTGGCCAGTCGCCCCTAAATACTTATGTTCCCTGATATGAGCAAAATAAACTGTCTGATGTAAAATCCATCAAGTTAATTTCTTTGGAATTTACAGCCTAAGCCTTAAGGCATTTCTTTTGAACTTCCTCATCGTGCAGCCTGTTCTTGAGTTGTGGTGGGAGTCGATCGCACACAGCATCATATCTTTACTGATACACATGTGGCCCAAGGCAAGCTGTTTGCATCGCTTTAAGAGCCTGTCACTTTCAAACAATGCATTAGCTGACATTAGTTCCTGTTTTGAGATGTAATGTCATTAATCTTTTAATTTGACAGTTTATGTATTTCAGTTCATTTCAAGACTTTGCGGACTTAGGACTTTTTTTAGCAGAAGCGTTGCCAGTATGATGACGTGACCTAGATCAAGCCATCATCCCAGGACTAGTAGTGGGAATTCAACCAAGCACCAATCATCACTTTCAGGTATGCTCAGAATGGGGTCACATCACTGACAGATCATTTTGTAGATATTCCTCAGTCAGGACTATATTTCGAAATATTCAGTAATCATGTATATATCAGGAATGCCACTCCTGCAAAATACGGTCTTTTGCTCTAAAAGAGATGAAGCTGTGGCCAATGTGAGGGCCACAATGTTAAGTCTATTCTCTACACATCATCACAAATATTCATGCAAAATAGGTACCCTCTTTCTAATTTCCCATAATATCCAATAACTGAAAGTGCTCACCTGAGGAGGTCTTCTTCACTTTGTGGGCTTTCCGGGTTTCCTGATTATTTCCCTGCTGTGCCTACAACTTAAGCAGTAATGGGATTTGCACAGTTTTTGAAAATAAATTAAGTGTAATGGCAGGTTTTTCCTACTCTAAATTAAAGAAGTCTAAGCAAGCTAAACCAGCACTCTAGACATGTACAATGTACACACAGAAGAGAGGATATAGGATGAGAGCTTTTGCCTCCTCCCAGGTGTGGGTGGGATGTTCTCCGAGTTTAAGAACTTCAAACCATTTTGCATCATAGAATCGTATCAAATTAGGGACCCCTGCAAAACACAAACTCTAAAGAACATTTGATTGACTCAAATGTAAAAATGATAAAAGGTTTAAAACTATTTCTAGATCCTAAATCAACAACTTCCACGCATTTGCTCAAGGTGGCTTTTAAATTTTCAGAAATAGTAGTGAATATGTTATGTTGAACATTTATATAACACTGTAACAAGCATTTAGATCTTTAATTGCCAGTGATTGTGTGTCTATACTGTTGCTACTTGTCTTGGAAGAGGAAGGATATGTGCCCTGAGCTGCTCATTGTTTAATTGGCTGGGCTTTACAGGTGTCCTGCACAAAGCCTCGTTGATCACAGCAGGTGTCTGCATCGCAGATATAGGGGCTAAGTTTAGCAAATCCTCTCAGTGTGTTTCTCAATGACGGCACATGTTGAACAGTCTGCAGAGAAACAGATGCAGAGCCGCACATGTGCACATACTGCAGACACACACGCTATCTACTGTGGCAGGTGAATTCTCAACTGGTATGTTATGTACTGCTGAGCACGTGTACCTATGCATGGCTTAAACCTGGAAGCAAAGAGGGGAATTTTCTTTTTCAATACATTTTCATTGATGAGCTATTTGTATACAACAAATTGGTGAATAAATATATTAATTCTGAACTGTATGCAAAATGAATTGTATAGGTTCTAAAGCCAGTTAAGAGAGGAAGGTTGCAAAAAATTGTGTTCTTTATTCTTCTTGGAAAATGTTTATCTCTAGACACTCAGAGGTAAAAGGCCTGGGGCTAGCAAAGATTCAGTGACTTGTTAGGAGTGACTTCAGCACTTAGAGTTTCTCATAAAGGCTGCATAGAGTTTTCCCCTCTAAAGGTGATATTGCCATCAGTTACTATATACAATATATTGGGTGTTGTGCAGTTCAGAGAATGAAGATAGGAAAGATCTTTATTCAAAATAAAGATGATAAACAATAGCATTTTAAGATCAGCAGCTGACAGCATTGACCTTAGTAGGTTCAAGTACACTAACATCAACAACAGGTACACCACTTTGCAAAAGTTCATTTCTACAAATACAAATCTGAAAAGTGTGGCTTGCATATGAATGCAGCCCCAATTATGTCTTGGCAAAAGTTCTTGATTAGATTAAGGTCTAGACCATTCTAACATAAGAATATGCTTTGAGCTAAACCCTACTGTAGCTCTGGTTGTACTGTATGTTTAAGACTGCTGTCCTGCTGGAAGATGAAACTCCTCCTGAGTCTTAAGCCTATTTTAGTCACTAACCATTTTTTTTCTTGAAGGACTGACTGGTATTTAGCTCTATCATTTCCCCATCAACTCTACCAGCTTTTCCATCCTACTATTAAAAACTGTAAAAATATTACCATACTATGATGCTGACATCAGGAGGTTTATGGTAGTTGACTGTATTTGTTTTCTGCCAACCATATATTTTGTTTTATGTGGGCCAAAATGTTAATTTTTTTTGTCTCATCTAACCAAAGCACCTCATGTACATATTACCTGTGCCTCTACGTGGCTTGTAAAGTCTTCTGCCACTCTTCCATAGAGACCAGATATGTAGAATGCATGACTATCAATTGCATTGTCAAGAAATTCTCTCACCTAATGGCTGCAGCATCTCCAGAGTCAACATGGACTTTGAATAATACTACGGTTTGCTCTGCCTTAAGCCAAAGCTCCCTGAAGCACAACTCAGTTAAACTAGTCTGGCCAGGTTTTACTTTGTTTTTTGACATCAGGGGTTTTGGTAAATTTCTCCTCGCACTGTAAAAAGACTTGAATTTTGCAGCGATGTAAGGGTATTATGTAATCTTAGGGCTTAGTCCTACACTTAGGCATGAAACATTATGATCTGCAGCAGAGTTGGTATTTGGATGGAGTAAAACCTAAAGTGGACGATGGAGAACAATTGTAAAATAATAAAAAGTAGAAGAAAATATTATTTTAAGTTTTGCTGTAAATAAAAAGGAACCTGTTTAACATTAATTAAGATGTAGAAATACTTTTATAAAATTATAAAGACCTGATAATAAAATGTAAACAATCCTTTAGTTGTAAGACAACTAAAGGTCCTATAAATATCATCTGGAACACCCATTTTGCGTAGTTTTAATTTAAAAATAAAACATAATGAGAAAGAATTTCTCCTATTTTTATGACCTCCTAAGGACTAAATTATCTCATTTTTTTACTTTAAGAAGATACATAGAGTTTTAGTTTTAACCATAGTTGTAAACATCATGTTTAAACACCAACAGGCAGTTTGTAGACGTTAGAACCAATAAAATAAAATAATATACACAAAGCCTTTTTAATAATTTGCAAATCAATTCTACTTTGGGGTTTCTGTTTAAAAATGTTATGAAATACTTTGGCTGTCATGTTTTAAGATACACAGCAGAAATTATGATATAATGCAACCTTCTCAAAATATTAAAATGCCTACATCATTTATTTATTTATGTATATTTTGCCCTTAGATTCTCAATACATTACCAGATATATGTTACGACAGTCTGTACGAGTAGAAAACGAAAGATTATATAGATCTTCTTTTGGTAACTTAATATTTCTTGACTTGTTCTCTGTGTTTTACCCTATAGGCGCTGAAGGCTTTTCAGTTCATAAATGGATGTCTGAGATTGCATCCCTATCACAACGTTCACATGAGCAGGATGAAGGAGCTGCTTGTCTTTGTCTGCCACACACTGAGCTGCCTCCAGTTCTCTGTGCTGTTCGAGCAGAGCCTCACTGCAGGCTGGGAACTAGTATGTGGACCCCTTTTGAGTCCTCCTGCTGGTACAACACGGTGCCTCCACAAGACTCGTGGGTGGTTGCAGTGTGATCAGGAGGTGAGCAGATATACAGTAAATGACTGCATGGCACGGACATTGAGATAATGAAAGGTTGAGCCTGCTAAAAGCTTGCAATTTGCCTCAGACTGCATGGCATTAACAACTAGATGAGCATAGTTGGAGAAAATGAAGATGAGGGCCATAATAAAGTCACAACCGAAATGATCCCCAATAGTAAGGCTATTAAAGTTTGGTAAATAAGCTGTCGCTCAAGCCAAAGGCAAAAATTGTAAATAAGGGTGGATTCTAAAATCTGCTTTCATGAGTAGAGAACTCTCAGCAGGTTGCTTTACAGATGTCAACCTTAATCCTACTCATTCCAATTTGGTCAGGCCATCATTTGCACCTTAAATGTGCTTCCAAATCTATAAATCTTACCAAAATCTTTTTGATTTGAAAGGAGAGCATGAACAATGCATAAACATCTCATATTAAAAAAACATATTAAATTAAATGTTTGCAAATCAGATTTTGAGAATATTTTTTATTTAACTTCATGCTTTTCAGCATTAAGATCACATATCACCCTTGTCACATCATTAAATTATACATACCTGTCTAAAATAAGCTAATAATGAAATATACAAATTGCATGAAAATTGTTTTAATTTTTGTGTTGCATGGTGATCTGACAATGAGACAAGAACATATAAAGGGCATGTAAAGTTTAATAATAATTAAACATTTCTTATTTCTTAAAAAAAAACTGTATATTTATGAAAATTTACCACAAGTTTATATTTGATGTGTGGCTATTAATAGTTGATGGATATTACAGAAACAATTGATCTTCTGAAATTTTCAAGCAATGCCATCTCTCAAGTTTACGGAGAATGGTCTGACAAAGAGAAAATATCCACTGAGTGGCAGTTTATGTCTTGTTGATGTCAGAGAACAAAGGACAATAGACATACTGGTTAAAGATGATAGAAAGGCACCAGTTGCTCACAAAAACACTTGCTACAACTAAAGTATGTTAGATCTCTGAACCTTAAAAAAGATGGGCAATAGCAGCAAAAAAACACTCGTGTCATCTAAAAACAGGAAACTGAGGCTACAATTCACAAAGGCACACCACAATTGGAAAATACCAGACTGAGAAAATTTTGCCCAGTCCAGAGAGTCTTGGTTTTAAAATGTTTTGAATTTGTTGAAAACACTATGAAAACATGGATTCATCCTACCTTGTTTTAGTGGTTCGGGCTGCTGGTGGTTGTATATGTGATTTTGTATTCTTGACACATTCGGGCTCCTTCATCCCGACTAAGTTACAGTTAAAACATCAAAGTAAAGAGTTCTACTGACCTTTTCCTACAGAAGATGGGTAATCAAGTTGTGAGGGCTATGTCCAGAAGGATAATGCAACATGTCAAACAGCTCAATTCACCTAAACTAGTTTCTTGAAGATGACAATGAGTTTACTGTACCCCAACATCACCCATGGTCACCAGATCTCAGTCCAATGGAGCAGTGGTTCTCAACTAGTCAGAGTTTTTTGTTTAATTCAGTCACTTATTCAGGCAATGCAAATAAGGCTGATAGAACAATCAGAGCTATCAGTAACAACCATTTTGAACAGGTGTTTGGTGTTTCTGTTTTTATGGAAATTATGTAAAGTAAAAATGTGCAGTTACTGAAAAGTATTTGAAATTGAAATTATGTGGCTTTAACTAAGAATCCTCCCACTGAAACAATAGACAACAATGTCCAAAAAATCTTGTTTAGTGGCAGTTTTGTATCCACACACTAAACAAATGAATGAAGAGGGTACAATTTAAAAGCATTCAAGTTCACAAAATTACCTGTTTTCTGGCTACCCATCAATATCTAAATACTCAAAAATATTGTACTGTGAAAAAACGTAAGCAGCACAAAGTTCAACCTTGGGTGTAACAGTAAAATGAAAAATCTGCAGGAATTAATGGGAGAATTGAGCATGTGTCTGGCTCCTGATAAAAGCCCAAAAGTCTGGAGTTACAGTAGACAAAGCATCTGACAAAGCCATACTGTTTCTGTTGTTTGTGTTTAGCTGAACAAGACCTGAGAAGCCACACTCACAGAGATAGGTAGTGCTGAATGGCAGGAACTTAAGTGGAAAGGGAAAGATACTTGCTCATTGCAGTGCAGTACCAGAGCTGAGAGAGGCTTGCCCACACAAATTCCAGGGAATGTTCAAATGATATACCCATTAGCTGACTCTCTTCATTGCTTAGCAACGTGACATTTTCTTTGTGGTTCTTAATGGGTTGCACATTGTGTCCTCATCCCAGAAATAGTATTTGCCGTACTGGCTTTTCACTACGCCCAATTAGCATATGTATACTAACTTTGCAGGTGGTCTTATATGAGGTGAAACTATGGGTTTCATCTAGAATTACAGGACATTGTCACCACCTACTGTAAGGAGTGTAAATTGACAAGACTTCATTTTTTAAATTATTTGTTTTGCCCAGACAAATTCCTATGACCTGCTGAAAATGGGTCCACACCTCACTTATCAATCAGGACCCACCAGCTGCGAGAGACTGCAATAGAGGACTTTTGAGACATGGTAGGCAAAGTGATTCACATTAGCCCACAAATCTGCAACAACTGTTAGATGCCATCATGTAAATATGGACCAAAATCTCTATAAAATATTTTTGACATGTTGTGGACTCTATGCCACAAAGAGTTGGGGCAGTTCAGAGAACAAAAGAGGGACCAACCAAATATTTATATAGTTAAATTATAAAGTTTTTCAATTCCAATAAATCTTCGGCAGTCATTAAATAGCAAGGTTTCATTTAGATTCAGATGATGTCATAATTTGAGGGTGATTTGGGGTTTTTGTTTGGGTTTTATTTATTCTTTTTCCCAGTCTGTGTTTTGGATTCTGCTTTTGTTTATTATTTTCCCCGGTTGTGCTTTAGTTTCTGATTATTGTTTTCGAGTTTATGTTTTGTACGTTCCCCCGATTAGTTTGTATCATTGGATTTCTGTTTTGTCCCAATCACATTTTGTTTCCACTCCCTGCATCTGTCAACCTGTAATCAGCTTCATTCGGTCCACCTGCACTAAGCACTCAGTCTCCTGGTTTCACCTGTACCATGCTCCATTTATACTCCATCAGTCTGTTAGTTCATTGCAGAAACATCCCCACTTCTGTTTGTGCTCTACGTCTGTTCATGTTTTGTTCCTGCTTCCACCTTGGAGTGAATTGTGTTGCTTAAAAGTAAACCGTTTTACTTACGGTTACAATGCCTGTATGTCTGGGGTCCTCCAGCACATCAGTCATGACAGATGTACAGCAATTTCTACCTTGATTTATTGGAAACTGGAATGTTGGGGCTTTGCTATCATGGAGTGGTTCATCTAACCATAGAGATCCAGATGCAGTTATATTCAAGAGGTCTTATGGAAAGAAGAGCAGCAGTGTTACACTTCATACTCTTCTAAATCAAGCAACTGTGCTGGGAAAAAAGTTAATCATTTCTACATTTTACAGAACACTATTTCTGTAATTTAGTTCTATATTCAGAAGTATTCAATTTCTCTCTTTCTCACTGTTTACAGTCAAAGAATTGTATTGGAAATGGGATTTTTAAATCCTCTACATGTAGAGTATTTTTCGTAACACCTTCATCCCAGTCTGAACCAAAAGGTGACAATATTATTACAGAAGACCTTTCTGGATTGAAAACACGCTGGTAACACATGTTCTGCTGTTTTTTTTCCCTTCTTACCTCGACGGAAATCCTCATTGCATTAAGCATATTCCCCGTCTTCAGATTTAATATGTGTGCCTTTGTGGTAACAATTATCTTTAACGTTTACTCTCAAAAGCAGTGTTCAGAGTACTGTTACTCCAGTTATCTAGCACCTTTTGGTGACATAACAAATGCGACATCAGCCTGATGTGTTTTAGATCTATTCATTTGCTTTGCATGCTCCTTGCAACAATAGCTTGGCGCTGCGCTCTGTACTGCACAAGTCAAGTGATGCTTCCACCTCGGGGTAAAGGCACATGCAGCTCCTTAAAGTCTGTAGCGCTAAATACGAAGTTCAAATAGTTTAAATTTGACTGTGTTGTGGTACGGCCTATACCCATGCAACCCATAGAGACCGCTCCAGGCAGAAAAGAAAGCAGCTGATCAGAGTGGGAACTGATTCTCAACAAGCTCCACGCTATTCTCTGAATCACATGCTCTTTTTGTAATTCTCTCTCAATGTTGTTTTTCTCTTCCTCTAAGTCTGATTATATAAGGTTTAGTTCTAATGTTATCTTTAACACAAAACAATCGCTTCAACAGACAAAACATCTAAATGTTTCTGCTTGTTAAATCAACTGTACTTGTTATGCTGAAAACTCAGCCTCTTTTGCATTGTACTCTGCTATGGATGAACAGGGCCGTCAGCATTGTTTTCTGTTCAGCTCCTCAAAGTTCACTGCAGACTCCCGCGGCAAGCAGAGCAAAAGCTGTTTTCGGTTTGCAGGCTCCCCGCCCTTGTCAAAACACACAAGGGAGAGGGAGAGCTAAGTAACTTGCACTAGTAGATCTGATATTTACTATATTTATATCTGGTGGCATAAGGATTTAAATCCCACGGTGCAATTAAATAAAGTGTAAGAACTTTGAAGCTGTTTCTCAGTCCCACATAATAACCTGTGTATCATCTATTGATGGTTACATTAAGGTAGGAATTACAATGCGTATTCCACCTGCTACTTATGAGAAGGAACCATTTTTAGAATCCTGTGTCTCATAAGTGTTTTCAAAGTGTGCCAGCTGATACCAGGTTGCAAAGGTTATGTTAGGGTAAAAGATGTTGAGTATTTGGTGGCCGAGTGTGAACAGACGGGGGATAAAGATCAACTCCTCCAAGTTCAAGGCTAAGGTTCTCAACCTGACAGGCATAGCTCTCGATTTTTGGTCTACATTCCGACCATCATGGGTCAATGGGCATGAACTTTGGGTCATGACTGAAAAAACGAGATCTCGGATATCAGCAGCTGAAATGAGCTTTCTCCACAGGGTGGCCAGACACTTCCTAAGAGATACGGTGAGGAGCTCGGTCATCCAGGAAAGGCTCAGAGTAGAGCTGCTGGTCCTCCGCATCGAAAGGAGTCAGATGAGTTGGCTCAGGCATCTGTTTCGTATGCCCTACGGCCACCTCCCTCGGAAGGTGTTACTGGCACATCCCACCGGGAGGAGGCCCACGCAAATGCCCAGGACACACTGGAGGGATTATGTTTCTTGGCTGGCCTGGGAACACCTTTGGCTTCCCCCTGAGCTGGAGGAGATGTCTGGGGAGAGGGAAGTCTTGGCACCTCTGCTGAGATTGCTGAGACTGCTGCCCCTGCAACCTGGTCTCGGAAAAGCTGAAGATGACGAGTGCGAGTACGAGTATAATGGAAAATATTATTGTTCCCAAAGGCTGGTAAAAATGTTTGCAAATGTTTTTAACATCTGTTGTCTGATAACATTTTCAATTCCACAAATTTCTTATTTCAGGAAATGTTCTGATGGCATTTCATGCTCTGAATTAACAGTGATATGGTGGGCAGATGAAAAAACCCAAAAATAATAAAACCAGTAAAACCTATTGTGCTTAGTAGACCATATAACAGCATTGCTTTTACTAAGCTTCATGGAAATATTCATTACAATGGGCTGGTTTTGCAGACTTAAATAAGAGTCAAATTTTATCAAAATGGGAAAGCTGTTTAAAAGTACAGTGTTTGTTCCATGAAAATGACTGTGTACTGAATTTGAAATTTCTGAAACTGCCCCCCCCCCCCCCCCCCCCCCCCCACTACGATTGATAGTATCAGAATTTTTATTTATGTTTTTTGCAGATAATAATGCAGTGCTGTTACTGCTCCCATCTCTCTAGGCACTGTGTTGTGGTTTTTGAATGTTTTCTTTCTCCTGATTGAACCATCAGTCCAAAGTATAACATTTCTGTCGTTCTAATGCAGAATAATATTTTTAAATCAAAACTAGTGGTTGTTATGGTATGCAAATATAGCCATACAGCCAAAAAGGATAAAATGTCAATATTTATGGCTTCACAGGTCTTACACGTTCCTTTCTTCAGACATTACACACAAATTATTCAATCCCCACCCTATTCTCCTTTGCTGAAAAAGCTTTATTTTGGTAATGATATTCTTGTTTACATTTTAGTTAAGAAAGCTTCCTTTCAATTGTCTATTTAGTAAAAATATAATGGGTTAGTCCTGAGGGAAAACTGTAGAGTTAAGTGTTCAACTTATTTGCTAAAGTTGTACTGTTAGATGCTCCCAAACTCTTTGATGGGGCACCAAAGGAATCCAAGGTGTATGCATGATTTGCTTCAAAGACAGCAAACTGAAAGAAAGGAGAGCTTCTGAGCTGCGTTGAGCAGCATGCTGCACAGACACATAAGAATATAAGTGATACAGCCAAGGGGTGAGTGTGCAATATGTATGGAGAGGCCGAAGAGGGTCATCTACATTATTTATAAAAGGTATCAGAAGGCAATACCTACAGAATACCATGAATATGGATATGTGACATTGAAAACCAGCTGTCTGTAAAATGTACTGCTATCCCCCAAACTGTCAGTGGTTGTCATGATGCTGTTTGTTCACTAATGTCCTCTAAAAAACTTCTGAGGTCTTCAAAGATAAGCTTTATTCATAAATTACACACATGAGGACTTTGTCTCCTTCCACATATAGAATTTTCAAAAGCAATAGTTTTGGACTAGATTTTATGTGGGCGTAACATAGTGAAGGGGGCCAAATTTGCACGCTTGCAATACTTTCAAGATTTTTACATGTAGAAAAAAACAGGAAAATCATGTATTGTTTTCCTTACACTTACAATTATTAGTCACTTTGTAATAGTCTGTCACATACTATCCCAATAAAAACACATTTGAGTTTGTGGTTATAAAAATCTGAAAACGTTCCAGGGTGTTAATATCTTTGCAAGGGGAACCAACATAATGATCAAAGTTATCATGGCTTCTTGAAATGAAAGGAATGTGGAAAATACTTCTGGAGCTGTTTTGTCTGAGGACACAGCTGAGTCAGTTGCAGTGGAGTTCAGATTGTCATCACAATGTAAAATTCTGACTCCTAAAGGAGTGATGAGCCAGTGAGAACTACAAAAACAGAGAAATTCATTGGATTTTTGAGAAAGTCAGACATTTCAGGTTTCAATGTAAGAATGGTCTTCAAAATATGTTACCTCTAGCCATAATATGTGATCCAAACAGATGTGTTTGTTACAGTTTCATTTTCATTTTACTAGTGCATTTAAAATCAAATTAACAATACATTTATTTTTTATAAATATAGCTATAATAAGCAATACTTTGTATAAAATTGAATATTATCCTAGTAGTAGTGAAAGTAATAGTGTTGTGTTAAGAAAACACATTTAATCATAATATAAATGTAAGCATTTGTCTTCTAAAAGTAATTATACTATCATATCTCATAATGGCTCATGTCTATTATGGTCTTTTAATGTTGAACAGACAACAATTATCATTGGATATTATTATTTCATCACATAATGCACAGCTTTTTGAGCTAAAATTGATTACTGTTTATGACCCTGAGCTTGTTGAATGACTCTTCCACAGGCTACCCACCAAAAAAACTATAATTACCTTCCACTTAGTAAATGCACATTTCCATTAAAAATCATGTTTATCACAGTGGCATTGTAGATTTTGATGGGTGCATGCTGGACTACTAATATGACATGCTGTGTTAAACAGCAGATAATGGCCAAAAAGATTACAAGGAGATCATTCTCAACCAGACATTTTAACTACCAGGATGATTAACGTCACATTGACATTCATGCTGTCATGTGCAGAACACGCAAAGAATGGCAAACAAGACCATCAGTTATTTCTCTTCGACCAGTGTTATTTATTCTGAAAGGTTTTGGCTTTTATACATTTTCCAAATTAAAATAAAGTTATAATTGAACATACAGTGTTGTGAAAAAGTATTTGCTCCTTTGTAGATTTCTTCTACATTTGTTTTGTCAAACTGAAATCTGTCAAATCAGCAAAGATATTTTAGTACCAGACAAAGATAACCTAAGTAAACCCAAAATGCAATATTTAAATAAGGATTTCACTTAATAGGGAGAATGCTAAGTTTAGTTTCACAAGCCACACCCAGGGCTGATTAGTGCCAGACTCATAAGAATCAAGAAATCACATAAACTGAACCTGTATGACAACATGAAGGCTAAATAAAAAAATATCAATATATTATGTGCTGATTAAAGTTATTCAAGAACAGATGAGAAACAACTCATCTTTTTGTCAGGGTGTTGAACGTTCAGAGACATCATTGGTGAGGTTTGATTTGCAGGCACATGACCTGGATATTTTGCAGTGAGTGAGTTGACCATGAACTCCTCTGTGCACCAAAATATTTTAGTATCAAATGTGAGGCCATCTGTCTGACGAATGAAGCTCGATAGTACATGGGTCATGCAATATAAAATAATCCCAAACAAAACTAAAACAGAATGGCAAAAAAGAAAGTAAAGGTTTTGTAATGAATCAAAGTCCAAACTTTAAACTGACAAAAATGCTAGAATGACACATAAGAAAACTGTGCAGAAATAAATGTTATAAAGAACAGCCAATGACAGATCCACTACAATAGGAGATACAATTTATGGAATTTTGTGTGTTCTCAAATAGCATAGGTTTTCAAAATTTCTGTATGTCTGAAATGTTTGTATTTTGTTCCCATTAAAAATCTTCAATAATGATAAATTTTTGATAATGACCAGCAGAGAGGAGTTAAAAAAACTTAAAAACTACAAATGCCAAACACAAAAATTATTTATACAGGTCCTTCTCAAAATATTAGCATATTGTGATAAAGTTCATTATTTTCCATAATGTCATGATAAAAATTTAACATTCAGATATTTTAGATTCATTGCACACTAACTGAAATATTTCAGGTCTTTTATTGTTTTAATACGGATGATTTTGGCATACAGCTCATGAAAACCCAAAATTCCTATCTCACAAAATTAGCATATTTCATCCGACCAATAAAAGAAAAGTGTTTTTAATACAAAAAACGTCAACCTTCAAATAATCATGTACAGTTATGCACTCAATACTTGGTCGGGAATCCTTTGGCAGAAATGACTGCTTCAATGCGGCGTGGCATGGAGGCAATCAGCCTGTGGCACTGCTGATGTCTTATGGAGGCCCAGGATGCTTCGATAGCGGCCTTTAGCTCATCCAGAGTGTTGGGTCTTGAGTCTCTCAACGTTCTCTTCACAATATCCCACAGATTCTCTATGGGGTTCAGGTCAGGAGAGTTGGCAGGCCAATTGAGCACAGTGATACCATGGTCAGTAAACCATTTACCAGTGGTTTTGACACTGTGAGCAGGTGCCAGGTCGTGCTGAAAAATGAAATCTTCATCTCCATAAAGCTTTTCAGCAGATGGAAGCATGAAGTGCTCCAAAATCTCCTGATAGCTAGCTGCATTGACCCTGCCCTTGATAAAACACAGTGGACCAACACCAGCAGCTGACACGGCACCCCAGACCATCACTGACTGTGGGTACTTGACACTGGACTTCTGGCATTTTGGCATTTCCTTCTCCCCAGTCTTCCTCCAGACTCTGGCACCTTGATTTCCGAATGACATGCAGAATTTGCTTTCATCCGAAAAAAGTACTTTGGACCACTGAGCAACAGTCCAGTGCTGCTTCTCTGTAGCCCAGGTCAGGCGCTTCTGCCGCTGTTTCTGGTTCAAAAGTGGCTTGACCTGGGGAATGCGGCACCTGTAGCCCATTTCCTGCACACACCTGTGCACGGTGGCTCTGGATGTTTCTACTCCAGACTCAGTCCACTGCTTCTGCAGGTCCCCCAAGGTCTGGAATCGGCCCTTCTCCACAATCTTCCTCAGGGTCCGGTCACCTCTTCTCGTTGTGCAGCGTTTTCTGCCACTTTTTCCTTCCCACAGACTTCCCACTGAGGTGCCTTGATACAGCACTCTGGGAACAGCCTATTCGTTCAGAAATTTCTTTCTGTGTCTTACCCTCTTGCTTGAGGGTGTCAATAGTGGCCTTCTGGACAGCAGTCAGGTCGGCAGTCTTACCCATGATTGGGGTTTTGAGTGATGAACCAGGCTGGGAGTTTTAAAGGCCTCAGGAATCTTTTGCAGGTGTTTAGAGTTAACTCGTTGATTCAGATGATTAGGTTCATAGCTCGTTTAGAGACCCTTTTAATGATATGCTAATTTTGTGAGATAGGAATTTTGGGTTTTCATAAGCTGTATGCCACAATCATCCGTATTAAGACAATAAAAGACCTGAAATATTTCAGTTAGTGTGCAATGAATCTAAAACATATGAATGTTAAATTTTCATCATGACATTATGGAAAATAATGAACTTTATCACAATATACTAATATTTTGAGAAGGACCTGTATAACATCCAGCAATAATGTCCAGCAGTTCAGGCGTGTTTTGTAGTAAAATAAGTCCTGCCATTGATACAGCATTAAAAGCAATAAGTTCTCTAATTCACTCTGTACTCTGTATTAATATATGTTCATTTTATACTTACATAGATCTTCACTGGCTTTCAAAGTTCCATTTTGGCAGGATTTTCAGCTGCTAAACACACTGCAGTTTGGCGACAAGTATATAGAGAAGTTAAGGGCAGCATCATAAGCTGACTTTGTAAAGTCCCTTGAGATGATGTGTTGACAATTGGCGCCATATAAATAAAACCTGAATTGAGCTGAATCATGTAACAATCAAACTGAAAT
Source organism: Girardinichthys multiradiatus (assembly GCF_021462225.1). Taxonomy (NCBI): domain Eukaryota; kingdom Metazoa; phylum Chordata; class Actinopteri; order Cyprinodontiformes; family Goodeidae; genus Girardinichthys; species Girardinichthys multiradiatus. Next base: position 45,049,799 of record NC_061797.1, on the reverse strand, counting down.
GTTTTATGGTTAATGTCATGATTTTAACAGCCGACTTAACCCACATGCAGAGACACTCAGAGAACAAGATCAGTTTAAGAAGTTTATTGGAAACTTGGTCAGGCACAAACAGAAGCGGCGAGCCTAATCTCCCTCACTGAAAAACACAATGGATAAAGATTAGAGACTGAACCTCAGAATGTGGCCTGGCAGTAACATTTTCTTACTGGAGAAATCGTGTAACCCGCCAGGGAGAGGAATTGTGTCAGGAGAGGAGCACAGTCTGCCAGGTTCAGTTCAAAATCCAAGAAGGAGTCTGCACCACAAATGGAGGACTGGAACAGGTCAGCCAGAGATCGCACCTGGAACGGGTAACAGGAGGAAGTCAGAGTTCTTTCAGAAAATGTTTCAAAAATTATTTCACAGCAATTTGCAAGGTTTTCAGAGCTGGCCAGAAGATTACCACGGAGGGCAAAACACTCAGGCAACGAAGTGTTGACAATCCATCCTCTTTGTGCCTTCCAGCTGATGAATTGATGCGCAACACCTGTCGCCTCAGGCACTCTCCTGCTGGCGGCACCTAGTGTTGGAATGGTGTTAGTAGCAGGCAGCAGATGACTCCAGATCCTGACACCACCTCCCCCTCAACGGCCGCCACCTGGCGGCTCAGAAGAAGCAGTCTGGGAAGCCCGGAAAACCCGGACCAGGGAGGGATCGACGATGAACGACCCAGGAACCCAGGAACAGTCCTCCGGACCGTACCCCTCCCAATCAACAAGGTACTGACATCCACGTCCCCGCCGTCGAGAGGCCACAATGCGGCGAACAGAGTAGACAGAGTGGCCCTGAAAATCCCGGACGGGCAGAGGGGGCAAGGCTGGAGGGCAGAGCGTGCTGGTCTGGACAGGCTTCAACTGAAAAACGTGAAAGACAGGATGTACGCGGAGACTGGGAGGCAGAGGAAGGCGAACAGAGGCAGGGCCAACAAGTGAGTCAATCACGTATGGTCCAACGAACCTGGGAGAGAGCTTTCTGGACAGGGACTTAAGTGGGATGTCCCGTGCGGCGAGCCAAACCTTCTGACCAAGGTGGTAACTGGGAGTGGGCAGACGTCGACGGTCTGCATAGCACTTGTTTTGGGCTGCTGTCCGGTGAAGCGCCCGGATGGCGGCGTCCCACACCCGCCTACATCTCCGGCTGTGGTGTCTTACTGTAGGAAGATCGATGTCTTTTTCCTCCGACGGGAACAACGGCGGCCGGTATCCCAAGGAGGCCTCAAAAGAAGTGTAGCCTGTGACTGAGGAGACGTGGGAGTTGTGGGCGTATTTGATCCACCCCAAGTGGTCACTCCATTCCGTGGGACAGGTGGACGTTACGTACCGCAGGGCCGCCTCCAGCTCCTGGTTGAGATGTTCCACCTGGCCATTAGACTGGGGTGATGACCTGAAGTCAGCGCCACCTTCGCCCCCAAGGCGTCACAGAAATGTCTCCAGACCCGGGAAGTAAACTGAGGACCCCTGTCGGACAACAGGCCGTGCAGGCGGCAGACATGTTTAACCATCAACCTTGCTGTTTGGAGGGCTGATGGTAGCTTCCTTAGAGGAACCAGGTGGCAGGCCTTGGAGAACCAATCGACTATGGTCATAATTACAGTCATTCCATGAGAGGTTGGCAGGCCGGTGACAAAATCCAAAGCCACATGGGACCAGGGTCGCTTAGGGACAATGAGAGGCTGGAGCAGGCCTGGGGAGGGTCGATTGGAGGGTTTGCTTCTAGCGCAGGTGGCGCAGGCGTTCATGTACTCCCTAATGTCTCTGTGTAGGGATGGCCACCAATAACGTCTGGAAATTGCAGCAATGGTCCTACTGACTCCTGGGTGGGCGGAGAACTTGGCTGTATGGAACCAGCAGATCAGTCTGGACCGTACAGAAGCTGGAACGTAGGTCCGTCCAGGAGGTCTAGTGCCTGTCCCAGGATCATCAGGGAGGGCTCGCCGCACCAGGTCCTCTATGTCCCAGGTTAAGGTGCCCACAGTACAGCTTGGTGGCAGAATAGACTCGGCCTGTTTTTCTGAGTCCTCAGGCCCGAACTGGCGGGACAGAGAGTCAGGCTTGAGGTTCTTGGATCCTGGTCTAAAAGAAATAGACAGATTAAAACGGTAAAAGAAAAGTGACCAACGTGATTGGCATGCATTAAGACGCTTAGCTGACTGGATGTAAGACAAGTTCTTATGGTCCGTCCAGACCAGCACGGGGTGTTCGGCGCCCTCCAACCAATGCCTCCACTCCTCCAGGGCCAGTTTGATGGCCAGCAGCTCCCTGTCTCCAACCTGGTAGTTCTGTTCGGCAGGGGTGAGCCGACGAGAGAAAAAGCCGCAGGGGTGAAGCCTCCCATCCTGGTCCAAAAGCTGAGAGAGGACCGCTCCCACCCCGGTGTCCAAGGCATCAACCTCCAGCATGAACTGTTTAGTTGAGTCAGGATGGATCAGGACAGGCGCTTGGGAGAACAGCCTCTTTAACCGGGTGAAGGCGGTCTCGGCCTCCGACCTCCAGCTGAAGGTCGTCTTGGTGGAAGTCAGCGCAGTCAGGGGGGCTGCCACTTGGCTGTAATTCCTAATGAACCTTCGGTAGAAGTTGGCGAACCCCAGGAACTGCTGCAACATCTTCCGGGAGTCAGGTACTGGCCAGTCCACCACTGCTCGAACCTTCCCTGGGTCAGCACGAACCTGTTCCTCCTCCAACACGAATCCCAGGAAACTGATGGTCGACTGATGAAAGTCGCACTTCTCTACTTTAACAAACAGTCTGTTCTCGAGGAGGCACTGTAGGACCAGCCTAACACGGAGGCGGTGTTCCTCGAGGCTTCTAGGAAAAATCAAAATGTCATCCAGGTATACAAACACAAAAATATTCAAAAAATCACTCAAAACATCGTTGACGAGTGCCTGGAACACTGCTGGGGCATTGCTTAAGCCGAAAGGCATGACTAAATATTCTAAATGTCCCAGGGGAGTTTTGAACGCCGTCTTCCACTCGTCTCCCTGGTGGATTCGGACTAAGTGGTAGTCATTTCTGAGGTCCAGTTTTGGGAAAATTAGGGCGCCGTGTATGAGTTCAACGGAAGGGGGTATTTATTCTTTACAGTAATAGCGTTCAAGCCTCTGTAATTTATGCAAGGATGTAAACTACCATCCTTTCTGCCCACAAAAAAGAAACCTGCCCCTAACGGAGATGAGGAAGGGCGGATAATCCCAGCAGCTAAAGACTCAGCAATATACTTCTCCATTACCCGTCTTTCCGGCCCAGAGATGCTATAGAGCCGGCTGGAGGGCAATGGAGCGCCTGGGAGGAGGTTAATGGCGCAGTCGTAAGGTCGATGAGGCGGCAGAGACAGAGCCCGAGACTTACTAAATACCTGTTTGAGGTCGTGGTACTCGGAGGGAACCCTGGTCAAATCTGGGAGCTCCTCCTCCTTATCCTCCTTCAAAGGAGTACTAGGGCAGACGGCAGACTGTAAACAAGAGCTGAGACATCCCTCAGACCAAGACTCTATACGTAAATCCACCCAATTAATATGGGGATTATGACGCTGAAGACAGGGGAAACCGAGTAATAACGCACTCTGAGCAATGGGAAATCACCTGTTCTCGGTGATTACCAGACAAAATAAGTTCTAGCGGCCGCGTTCGATGGGTGATCTCATGTAAAGATAACCCATCCAAAGCTAAAACCCGGCGGGGCTGGGCCAACATTTCTGTGGCTATTTGTTTCTTAGAAACAAGATCATGGTCAATCAAATTCAAATCACACCCTGAATCAACTAGGGCGGACAAAACCTCAGCGTGACGGTTCAAAAACAAAGTGGCCGGTAACGTGGATCGAGGGGTCTTATAACTGGAGGGTTGGTCCATCGGTTGCCCCTTCACAGCCGGCGGACCCGCCCTTTTGGCCGGACAGGACAAGCGGAAATAAAATGGCCGGAGGCACCGCAATAAAAACACTGGTTAGCCTCCCGGCGTCGCCGTTGATCTCCAGGCGAGAGACTGGCTCTCCCTACCTGCATGGGCTCAGTCTCGGGGGGGCTGATCAGAGGATCTTGTGGAACTGGCAACGGGGACGAGGAAAATGGCTGAGACCGCCCCACCGCCCTCTCGGAGCGATCCCCCCTCCTCTCCCGGAGGCGAGAATCAATGCGGACAGCCAAATCAATGTATTTATCTAACCCATCAGGCTCATCTACCAGAACTAACTCGTCCTTAACGGCCTCGTCCACACACTGTAAAAACGCCGCCTTGCGTTCCAGCCTGAGGACGCAGCCAACATACGGAAGTCAATAGAAAAATCGGCTAGTGGACGACTCCGTTGTTTTAACACCCACAGTCTGCGGGCAGTACAGGACTGATCAGAGGCTACATCAAAAGTTTGTTTAAATTCAATAATGAAATCTTCATAAGAGATGCCAAAATTACTGCAGTCGGAGAACTGTGCCTCCGCCCACCGAAGCGTTAACAAACCCAAGATGTATGAGATCTTACCGTCATGATGAGAAAACGCTCGGGGTGACCGGTTGAACAGCAGTCTGCACTGTAGTAGAAACCCACGACAACCGCCCACTTCTCCGGAGAACTTCTCGGGAGGAGGGGCGGTAACGTCACAGGAATGTGGCTGTTGTTGGAGTGCCAGGGGCTTGGCTGCGCCCCCAATGGGTGTGGCGGACTCGGGACTACAGGCACCTCGGAACAGAGACGCCAAGTGCTCTAGCTGCTGGTTAGTCTGCCGCTGCCGATCTAAGAGGATTTGGAGGGTGGAACCGTGCGCATGGATCTGCTGACTATGTTCAGCTAAGGTTCTCTGAAGGGTCTCCGTTGGGTTAGGCTGGCCTGAGTGTTCTGTCATGATTTTAACAGCCGACTTAACCCACATGCAGAGACACTCAGAGAACAAGATCAGTTTAAGAAGTTTATTGGAAACTCGGTCAGGCACAAACGGAAGCGGCAAGCCTAATCTCCATCACTGAAAAACACAATGGATAAAGAATAGAGACTGAACCTCAGAATATGGCCTGACAGTAACGTTTTCTTACTGGAGAAATTGTGGAACCCGCCAGGGAGAGGAATTGTGTCAGGAGAGGAGCACAGTCTGCCAGGTTCAGTTCAAAATCCAAGAAGGAGTCTGCACCACAAATGGAGGACTGGAACAGGTCAGCCAGAGATTGCACCTGGAACAGGTAACAGGAGGAAGTCAGAGTTCTTTCAGAAAATGTTTCAAAAATTCTTTCACAGCAATTTGTAAGGTTTTCAGAGCTGGTCAGAAGATTACCACGGAGGGCAAAACACTCAGGCAACGAAGTGTTGGCAATCCATCCTCTTTATGCCTCCCAGCTGATGAATCGATGCGCAACACCTGTCGCCTCAGGCACTCTCCTGCTGGCGGCACCTAGTGTTGGAATGTTGTTAGTAGCAGGCAGCAGATGACTCCAGATCCTGACAGTTAACTTGGAATTCCTGTCTATGGCTTGCGTGATAAATTGTTCTACAAAACTTAAAGGTTATTTTGTTTCAGATTTTCACATGAAAGACTATTTCAGTTCGAACTAAAAGTCAAGCTGTAAATATAAAATTTTACTATTAGACAAAAAAAAAAAAACTCTCCCCTTAATGGTTAAATAATGTGATGCCTTTTAAAATTATTCTCTCAGATAAAGACGAAAAATTTTAGATCTAGGTTTAAGCCGAGTATAAAATCACCTTAATTTTTTTCTCAGGTTTATTCTACTCATAACATCAACATTCCAGGAATTTGATGCTTACCAATATGACTCACAGATCAGTGCATATGCTATTTTTATTTTAGTGAGGCATGCGCCTTGCAAGCTTAAGAAATGAGTCATAGTAAGTAACAAGTGTCACAGTTACTCAGAAACTGATGACAGGTGACATATTTTTAGTTTAAGCAACACAACCAAAATGAGTAATTTAGAGACTCTACAGTAACATTTGATTCAAATGTGCAATTTTACTTTATATGTGCAACTTTTGTTATGTGAAAATAGAAATAAAAAAAAAAGGTTTGTATTGAAAGGTAGCAACGGAGAAGTGAACAATTTACGAATCAACATGTTTATAGTCTGTTGAAATATGATGTAGCCATGTTTGATTCCTACAACTTGGATAAAAATGATATACTTCATTCACACTAAATAGGTTTTCATTGACAAAAGCAACTTCAAACTGTTCAGTGCATTTCACTGTAATAAAGTCAAGTTCCTGTTGCTGACCTCAGTCTTAAACACTAAAAAGCAACAAGTGAAAATATTGATAAAAGAAGTGAAACAAAGAAAATACTTTCTCTGTGCAAAAGAGTACGAATGCTGTAATGGCTTGGGATTCTTTGGACCCAAAATTCAAGCTGACACAGAAAGAGCAATTACTAGTCTTTAATTTTTAAGAGAAATATTGCAGCTCTGTATACAGGATCACAGGAACTGTGTGCAGATCTCAAGGAGCGATAAGTGAGTGACTGAAATAACAGATTTGCACAATCTTGTCCAAATCAGGAATGACCAACCTGCCGGGGTTGTTTCTGATTTAAAGGGGAAAACCCATGGTTGACCCAAGACCAGATTATCCTCTGGAGCTTGTAAAGCAACCAGTAAAATTTTGGAGATCAGTGACTGTACTCAGGTTGGTAACGGTCATTCGAGAGAAATGGATGGTTAAAACTTCTCTGACCAGACAGCAACACAATGAAAGAGACAGTCCAGGTTCGGTTTACATGGGGTCCAATGTTTGATAGTTTCAAAAACCTGGCAGGCAGAGAGGACTCAGAAGTCAGGCGAGATTAAAAAAATAAAAAACAATCAAATCAGAGTTCATAAGAATAACCAGGCAGGGGCAGGCAAAGAGCAGGGCTTCAGATGGCAGAAATAATCATGTTCTCAATGACTTGGCTTGACATGAAAGTGCTGGCTTTCATTTGCATGACACTGCAGAAAATCAGGCCCCTGTGTTCTGGTTGGAAGGGCCTTTTATCCGGGAGAGCACAGGTGGAGATAATTAGACATACGCAGGTGAGCATAATTAAGTGGTTGAGTAAGCATGTGTAAGGACTGCAGTGAGATATGGAAAACCATTCACAGAAACAGTTGAGGCATGGCAGGAAAATGGTGCAGAAACATAAATCATGACAAAAGCAGCTACAATACTTCTCACATATCTGCCACATTTAGTGGATGACATATAGAAAAGAAAACAGCAGCACAGTTTTAAAAAAATGCAATATGTTAATTTCAGCATGTTTGGTTTCACATATCTAATAACATACAGAGTTTATTTAAGATTAATTAAATAAATAAACATGTGTTTAAAATCTTCTCTGGGATTTATCTGAAACAATTCTAAAATTGCTTTACATAAAGATTAGCAAAGGACTAGAATGAATGTATGAAATGCAAAACAGATTTGTGAATTAGAATTTTCACCTAATTATAAAGTTAGTTATAAAGTACTGAATCATTTAAAAAGTTAGAACATCATGAAAAAGTTATATTTTCGTCACTTATTTCAGACAATGAAACTTATATATTTATATATCTTCATTACACATAGAGTGAAATATTTCAACCATTTATTCATTGTAATGTTTTTGATTATGGCTTACAGATAATAAAAAACCCAAATTCAGTCTCAAATAAATATTGGGAATTCATGGTGCCACAACTTAATCAGCAAATTAACTCAAAACAGCTGCAAATGTTTCTTGAGTATCTCAATGGTCTTTCAATCTGAGTCAGTAGGCCACAAGATAATGGGGAAGACTGCTGAATTGACAGATGTTCAGAACATATTTACTGACACAATCCACAAGGAGAGTAAACCACAAAAGAAGAAGCTGGTTGTTCACAGAGTGCTGTATCCAAGCATTTTTATAGAAAGTTGAGTGGAAGGAAAAGGTGTGGTAGGAAAAGGTGCACCAGCAAAAGGGAAATTGCTTCAGAAGGCGTGGACTGAGGCATCAAGAGTCAAATGTCTTGTTTCAAGCCACTTTTAAACCAGAGAAAAGCATGTGAACTGGGCTAAGGAGAAAAAGCTGTAATGTGATCCTCTTTTCAGATGAAAGTAATGCTTACATTCCATTTGAAAATCAAGGTCTCAGAGTCTGGAGAAAGAGTGGAGAGGCACAGAATCCATGTTGCTCAAACCTTAGTGTGAAGTTCCCACAGACTGATTTGGGTGCCAAATATTTGGCATATGGAACTTTTTCATGATTTTGGCATGTACCTGTGGACAAAATGTAGCCTTTAGCAGATACAAAGTGAGAGGCTACAGTATATGTGTGTCTTACTTATAATATATGTATTTTAATACACATTTTTAACAGTAGTTAACAATATGTTTGTTGTGTAACTAATTTAATGTGTAAAGGAAAAATGTTTCTGTATTTCTTTAAGGTAAGGATATATCGTCTTGTTTTCTTGCAGCACTGCAGGGGACAGGTGTTTACTGCGTACATCATTATCCAGCAGCTGTCATACCAGAGACAATAACTTTACTAAAATGTTAGATAACAGATGTCCCCTTTAATGATGGAATGAAATGTTTGATGTCCAACTCCTTACATGTCCCTGTAAGTTAGCAAGTTCAGCTGAGCCCAATTCAAGTCGTTTACTTTGTCTTCTAAGCTTTTTCCTTTTGATAAACGTTGGCATGCTGGCATTTCTGACTATTAAATAGTGTTGAATTTGTTTTTGTAATCAATTTATTTTACATGTCAGGTAACAATATGGTTAATATGTCAGAATGAATGTTAATATTTTATATAAAATGAATTATAATAATCATTCAGTTTTTTCAGTTAAACAAAAATGTGCCACAGCAACACTATTGAAATACAGCACCCTTTACATATACAGCCAACCATGATACAGATGTATAAAAAGCATTAAAATAACCTAATCTTTTATTGCAGTAGCACAAGCTCACACACAAAAGTTTAGAAAACCATATCCTAATTTGCCATTGTTCATGGGTGTTTGTGGTTTTGGTTCCCACTTGTTATTGTATTTCGATCGTTGTAATTATTGGTGTTTTTGTATTTATTTAATTCCTTTATGTTGGTTTTCTCAAGTCTGTATTGTTTATTTTTCTGCTTTTATATTGGTTTGGATTCTTACTAGTAATAGTCTTTTGGCATTGGTAAATTAGATTATTCTGTGTCTTGTATTATTCCCACTGTGATTATTTCTGTATTTATTAGTCACCTTGCCTTAGTTTCCCTGCTTAGGTTCTTCCCTGGGTGCACTGCATTCCACAAATTCTTCACACCTGGTTCTCACACCACTCATCAACTCTCCTTATTCACCTCCACACCGGATCCTCCTGTTCTCCATTGTCGAATTATTTTGTGCTGGTTTCCCTGTGTTCCTATTCCTTCACCATTAACAAAATGCTTTTAACAAGATGTTTGTGCTCAGGTCCAACTCCAACACCACAACAAAATGTACCATATTCTTAATGGATTTATAAAAGGAAGAATGGGCTTCTTATAGTAAATCTCCAATGCTAAACATGGATTGCACCCCTAACAATTCCTACAAGATAAATTAGAATAATATTAAAAAGTTGGGTTTTTTCAGCAATTAATTCACAGAAAGAAACACATGAATCATGAATCAAATTACTGTTAATGTGCACGGTATCCTAAACTTGCTGAAAAACTAGACATTTTTAAATAAAATCTGTTGGCTTCTTTTAACCTGAAAATCAATCATGATTGGGTCTTTCAGCAGGATAATGATCTAAAGGATGTGTAAAAACAAAGAAATAGTTCACAACACACAAAATCAACTGTCAACTATTACTATGTCAGTTCCCAGACCTAGATCCTACAGAAAGCTGTACTATAAGCTGAAGAGAAGAGTTTAGTATAAGGAAGGGAGAGAGAGTGCAAAAAGAAATGTGCAAAGCTTCCTCTCTTCAAGATGTTATAAAAGAAGACTAAATACTATACTATTGACAAAAGGGGGTTGTACAACGTATTAACATCAGGGGTTCCAAAAACTGTGGTGCCAAGGATTTTGTAAAATCAATTATCCCTGTTGAATTTGACAAGGCACTGAATATACAGGTCCTTCTCAAAATATTAGCATATTGTGATAAAGTTCATTATTTTCCATAATGTCATGATAAAAATTTAACATTCATATATTTTAGATTCATTGCACACTAACTGAAATATTTCAGGTCTTTTATTGTCAAAAATTCCTATCTCACAAAATTAGCATATTTCATCCGAACAATAAAAGAAAAGTGTTTTTAATACAAAAAACGTCAACCTTCAAATAATCATATACAGTTATGCACTCAATACTTGGTCGGGAATCCTTTTGCAGAAATGACTGCTTCAATGCGGCGTGGCATGGAGGCAATCAGCCTGTGGCACTGCTGAGGTCTTATGGAGGCCCAGGATGCTTCGATAGCAGCCTTTAGCTCATCCAGAGTGTTGGGTCTTGAGTCTCTCAACGTTCTCTTCACAATATCCCACAGATTCTCTATGGGGTTCAGGTCAGGAGAGTTGGCAGGCCAATTGAGCACAATGATACCATGGTCAGTAAACCATTTACCAGTGGTTTTGGCACTGTGAGCAGGTGCCAGGTTGTGCTGTAAAATGAAATCTTCATCTCCATAAAGCTTTTCAGCAGATGAAAGCATGAAGTGCTCCAAAATCTCCTGATAGCTAGCTGCATTGACCCTGCCCTTGATAAAACACAGTGGACCAACACCAGCAGCTGACACGGCACCCCAGACCATCACTGACTGTGGGTACTTGACACTGGACTTCTGGCATGTTGGCATTTCCTTCTCCCCAGTCTTCCTCCAGACTCTGGCACCTTGATTTCCGAATGACATGCAGAATTTGCTTTCATCCGAAAAAAGTACTTTGGACCACTGAGCAACAGTCCAGTGCTGCTTCTCTGTAGCCCAGGTCAGGCGCTTCTGCCGCTGTTTCTGGTTCAAAAGTGGCTTGACCTGGGGAATGCAGCACCTGTAGCCCATTTCCTGCACACGCCTGTGCACGGTGGCTCTGGATGTTTCTACTCCAGACTCAGTCAACTGCTTCTGCAGGTCCCCCAAGGTCTGGAATCGGCCCTTCTCCACAATCTTCCTCAGGGTCCGGTCACCTCTTCTCGTTGTGCAGCGTTTTCTGCCACTTTTTCCTTCCCACAGACTTCCCACTGAGGTGCCTTGATACAGCACTCTGGGAACAGCCTATTCGTTCAGAAATTTCTTTCTGTGTCTTACCCTCTTGCTTGAGGGTGTCAATAGTGGCCTTCTGGACAGCAGTCAGGTCGGCAGTCTTACCCATGATTGGGGTTTTGAGTGATGAACCAGGCTGGGAGTTTTAAAGGCCTCAGGAATCTTTTGCAGGTGTTTAGAGTTAACTCGTTGATTCAGATGATTAGGTTCATAGCTCGTTTAGAGACCCTTTTAATGATATGCTAATTTTGTGAGATAGGAATTTTGGGTTTTCATGAGCTGTATGCCAAAATCATCCGTATTAAGACAATAAAAGACCTGAAATATTTCAGTTAGTGTGCAATGAATCTAAAATATATGAATGTTAAATTTTCATCATGACATGGAATATAATGAACTTTATCACAATATGCTAATATTTTTAGAAGGAGCTGTACTTCTGGATCAGTGCTTCTGTGTTCTTTTTGTCTCTGCTCTGTTCTCTCAAACCCCCAGTCGGTCTTGGCAGATGGCCGCTCATACTGAGCCTGGTTCTGCTGGAGGTTTCTTCCTGTTAAAAGGGAGTTTTTCCTCTCCACTGTTGCTACATGTATGCTCAGTATGAGGGATTGCTGCAAAGTCAACGCCAGTGACTGTCCACTGTCTCTACATGCTCATCCGGGAGGAGGGAATGCTGCAAGTCACTGACTGGATGCAATCTGCTGGGTTTTCTTAGATAGAATAACTTTTTATCCAATTTGAATAAAAAGGTAACTCCGACTGCACTGTTTAATTGTTAGGATTAATAGGAATGTATGTACCTGACTGTTGTGAAGTGCCTTGATACAACATGTGTCGTGAATTGGCGCTATATAAATAAAACTGAATTGAATTGAATATATAGATAGATATATACTGTATATATCTATAGATATATATCTATAGATATAGATATATATCTATCTATATATAGATACATATGTAGATACGTATATAATCTATATATCTATAGAAATATATGTAGATACATATATAATCTATATATATATATATATATATATATATATATATATATATACAGGGGTTGGACAATGAAACTGAAACACCTGGTTTTAGACCACAATAATTTATTAGTATGGTGTAGGGCCTCCTTTTGCGGCCAATTCAGCGTCGATTCATCTTGGGAATGACATATACAAGTCCTGCACAGTGGTCAGAGGGATTTTAAGCCATTCTTCTTGCAGGATAGTGGCCAGGTCACCACGTGATACTGGTGGAGGAAAACATTTCCTGACTCGCTCCTCCAAAACACCCCAAAGTGGCTCAATAATATTTAGATTTGGTGACTGTGCAGGCCATGGGAGCTGTAGGTTGTCAGATTTATTTTTGGTAATCCAAGCAACTGCTTTTACAAGACATAGAATAGTTTTTCTTTTCCTTCACCTTTACCCCTGCTGATGTGACCTAACCTTAACACAGAGAAATACGTAAAGCAGACATGTAACAACAACAAATTGTCAATAGTGGCTATCATATATTGGTATCTTTTGCAAAGATTTCCCTTAGATTTAGATCTTATGGATCTCATTAGCATCAGTTTTACATGCAGCAACTTTCTTCTGTACGCAACTTGAGGTTGTACGCTCGAGATCTGCGGAAAGTACCAGAAATCTGGCTATTTGGATTCGCAATTGAGACATACCAGTAAAACTCTTAAGGTAGTTGGAAATTCACAACTGCCTGTACCACAACATTTATTGTTTTTCTAAATCTGGCTCCCCAATGTGGCCTTGGCAACTTCAGCTAACTGGCTATCGACAAAATATCTCCTGGATGTTATATAAACACGATGCTCTTCTCCAGTACTCCCCTACCAGCTGTGTGCTGATAGGACTATGCAGCCGATTGATAAAACTTCCACCTCTCTTCTCAAGGACAATGGCGCTTCTCAGTGTTGACAGTCTAATTCTTGCAAACACACTCAGACTTATATATATTCGCACCCTCAAATTACCCTTGCTAAATCTTTACTTATGTGTGTGTTGCTTACCCCTGCTGAGATTTTTTTTGTACTATTTCAGACTCTATTCTGCTCAGAATAGAGTCTGAAATATGATTTGTTTTCCTCCTATCTTACTTTACCTAAATGTGGGATTTCATTACTTTTCATAGATTTTCAGATTTCTCAGAAGGATTACCAGCGAAAACCAAATATTAGTAATTTGGACTTTAGCTGCTCTTACACCAATGACACAGCTTTCTTAATTAGACTACAATGGACTGTTATTACTTAGTTCAACTTCAGTACCAGTAAAAGCTTAGCAAAAGATGCTTTCCCCTACATAGAGGACTTAATGATATTATTACCTCTTTAGAAAGATTGGTTTAGAACCAGCTCTAACCAGTAAAACCCAAAGGATTATTAATGTTATCTGTATCATTGTAATGTTGGCCAGAGATTTTTAGATTTCTCAGAAGGATACATAGATTAGATTTCTTAGATGGATTGTAGTATCATTTGATTTGTTTTTCTGTGTCTGTATCTGTTTATTTTCTTTGTGATTGTATTGTAATTGTATGTACAGCACTTTGAGTGTCTTGTTACTGAAAAGTGCTATATAAATAAACTTACCTTCTGCCAAAAGCTTGGATAAAAAACACTTTCAGGTGACTGATGATGGCTTAGCAGAGGCATTTTTCTTTTGTAGACTAAAACACCTTCAATAAATTTGAACTCTGTGCTTGAATTTATCAAGTGGTGGATGCTTACTATGATTGTTAAAGCTTTGTGTGAGCGTGTCATGTTTTATATCTTAGTTTAGCCATGATACATAGAGTGTCAGGGTGTTGTCTACGCCTTCTTTTGCTGCCATCAAGTGGCCAAAATTCACCTGATATTATTTCATGTTACTGGTAAATACCTCTAACAAGACTGAGGCCGTTGAACTATAGTAAATCATACAACTTATAAAAACACCCAGTGTGAGGATCTCTTGCATATTGGGAATATGCTTTCTTACACATCGGGGAAATAGTTTAGTCTTAGCTGAAAAGCTCACAGCAGTAATTAGTTCTCTCACCAACAGAGTGACAGCCATATTTTTTCCATCACTTGGAGCTGACAGATGTAAAGAAACATGAGTGACTACATTTGATTTTGGTATCCTTTGAACTGTCAATCACGATGGGAGATTTTGCCTCATCCTGTCAAACTGAACCTGCCAAAACCAAAGATGAGGGAGATGACTGAGGAGCAGGGGGTTATGGATTCCACATTATGACACAGTTATAAAACTTTCATCAGGGTCACAAGGACAAACTATCCGTTATGAGCTTTCAGCATCAGCCGCCAATTTTGTTTTTTTTAGTTCTTGTAATTACCCACGGTGCTCTGGCCGTTATTTTTAGCCCTCCTATTGATCAGACAACTATTCTATTTACAGCCATACTTATCCAGCCTGACTCTAACATCTATGACCTTCCTCACCTCCATCCGGACATAAGTGCCAAGCAGCATCCAAGTCAGCATGTCCTTTTGCATCCATGCATTGTTGTCCATACCATTTCGAACCCTTGGAGTATGGTATCCCTTAAAGGCTGAAATCTTTTCATTAATTTAGTGGAGTTTTTAATCGAAACAAAGAGTAATATTCACAATTTCATGTGTTTTTAGCTCTAATCTTAGTCTCAGTCGACTTTGATAAAAGAGAATATTACCCTGATCAAACCAGATTAACTCTAAGCACACTCTTTCGGGTAGATATTATTTATTATTATATAACATTATTTCCATACAGCAGACTATGAATGAAATTAAAATACGTAAAGCCGTCAGTACTTAAAACCCTTTGGATGTCAAAGTGGGTAAAATATCCCCCTGACAGGTACAAATTGAAACATGCAGAATATCAAGAGGTCAACCAGTCAATTCTGTACCTTAAGAAATCAATTGCAAAACAGCCTAAATTGCTAAGGTACCAAAAGCAAATGGGACCAGCAACCAGTCAAGGGGCTCGTGATGTTAATGGTGATGAGTGAGAAAGGCTCGGGTATGACATGGAAGAAGGGTTTGAAATGGCAATACGTAGGTATGAGATGGAGGCAAGAACTGATGATGGTGTGAATTGACCCAAAGCCGCTAAAGGTTTATCCCTTTTGCCTTTTCATACTTTGCAGTTTTGATCATTTCATTATCAGTAGCGTCGATTGTATTGCAGCCTCACTTCTGTCAGTCTGCCCCAGGGCAGCTGTGGCAACAATATAGCTCACCACTATCAGTGTTTGAATGTGTGTATGAATGGGTAGATGACTGATTGTTGTGTAAAGCACTTTGGTGTCCTCAGACTTGATAATGCATTATACACGTACAGGCCATTTACCATTTAACTTTTTTGGAAAATGTTGTCTACAGGGGGGGTGTTTCTACTGACCATGCATTAATTCTTAGCTTCCAGATGGATGTCTGATGTTCAATTTGACAACTGATGACTTAAAGTAATTTTGTATTATCACCTCCTGGTCATCTTAAAGGTATTGTGGTTGGATGACTCCATTAATTGACATCCACCAGGAGGAGACAGCTCCATCATTTTGATGTAATAATTTCTCTACAACTACAATTGATCTGATACGCCATGGTTTAAGTACAAGGGGATAAAATGGTTGATACAGGTATGACTTAAGTAGAAATGGAGGTAGAAAAGGATGAAATGAAAACATGAAGGTATGAAATAGGACCAGGATCCCTCACTAAAACACATCTTAACACCTCAAATCAACAAGTCTAGGATATCTTGGGAAAAAATACAAGCCATAGATTCTGACATTTTGTTTCTCTAATTTTGCTTTCCCAAAACATATTTAAGTTGGAGTTACATAATGAAGATAAACTTAACATCTCTTTAATTTAATGTTTTTTAGCAAAATATTCACAGGAGAAAATGTTTTGAATTTAACTCTCTTAAACACTTGTGGGCAAATTTAATTCAAAGTCAGTAAAAGACAGAAGTTGGGTGGTAACTAGTTACATTTACTCAATTACATTTGGTTAAAAACCTGAACAAAAAAGTACTTCTAGGAGTAGTTTTACTGCACTTTTTGATTTTTTAATTGTACTTAAGTAATATTTTAAAGTACCACTGTTTTTACTTAAATATCATTCCTGGTTACTCTGAGTTGCTTCACTTTGAAATGATGTGATTTATTTTTACAATTTTTTTATGTTATGACAGTAAGTAAACAGATTAAACAGCACTACTCAAGTACTCAGTACTTCAGTAGCCTTTTTGAATTTAAGTTTTTTAGATGAGTGTTTACTTCTATTTGAGTAAAATATATATTGAAGACTTTGGTAGGTAAACAATCATTAGAAGATTCCCTTTTGTATTTGAAATCTGTTTGTACAAACTCACCAGCACAATGAGGTCAAAGGAGTTCACAATGCAGATATAAAAGCCTTTAGGCTGTAAAAACAAAACCAGTCTATTAAAAATATATATTAGGGGACATCAAAATCTGCAAATTGATTTGGGTATTCTATGAAAGATGTTGATGAAATACTTAATAGAAACAGAGACAAATCTGAAACAAATAAAGGCACAGGCATCTAACACTTGTGGCTGGTAATACGACAAAATCAAATTTCTACTTCATCTTAGAAAAGGTTTGAACTATATCCCACAAAGAGCATTCTCTAGACGACATATACATATCTTTAATGTGCCATGAAGACATGGGTTCCTTATAGAAGATTTACAGAAAAAACCTGGAGACATTGATTTAAAAGATGTTCTAAAGTTGCTATAGGGGTATCTGACTGTGGTTGCAAACTAATTATTGTTTCAACTCACTTTTAGTAACATATACTCAATTTTAGTGTGCAATTCAGGCAACCAAAATTGAGTACTTTAACCACAGGAGAATACATAATATTCTTAGAAACTTAGATTGTTTGCAGAAAGGTGTTGCAGAGTGCAGTGTCTTCTTTACCATCATCTGTTGGGGCAGCAGCATCAGAGGTAGGGACTTAAAAAATCTCAACTGATAAAGAAGGCTGGCCCAAGTTACTACATTTAAATTACCTTTAAAATAAAGTATTTTTAAATTAACACCTATTAAGTTCATTTTTGTTTATTGCTGACAACTTTTTGGTTATTATAGTTGTTTTGTTTCTTCTTGATTTCTGCGAAAGTATTCTGTTGTACCAAGTAAATATGTTTCCAGTTGTGACCTGTGTTCACCAGTGTTGTCAATGTGTAGTTAGTATTTTAACAAATGGTTTTGATCATTTTTTATGAAAAACTAGGGAAATACGGAACTTTTAAATGCCCAGCAAAAATGGTAATAATTTTTTTTATCCAACAAATTACTGTGAATCCTTATAAACTGGTAAGTCTTTTAACCAATTCTCCAAGACAGCTAATTGGACAAAAAAAAGACAAGCAGAGGAAACATACGAAGTCTTAGAAGGTTTGACATAAATGTCAAAACACCACATTTATTTATAGAGAGTATATTCAAAACCACCATCATCAAATCCTCAAATGACTTTAAAAAAGTACAAAGTTTCCTCTAAAGGTAGTAGTTCACACTGGTCTTGATAAACTAGAAAGGTGCAATGACTTTAACATAATTCAAAGCTTTTGCTTTTAATATGAACAAATGCCTTGTGATATACATATAACCAAACTCAATAAACATCATATAGCCTACTAACAGGCAGGGCAGTTAAACACAGCTCCTCATGGGTCAATTATTCTTCATTTTCACATGCCCATGTTGTTTAAAATCCAAAAAACATGACAGGAATGCAAATCTGAATTTAAAACTGTCTGGATTCAAAAAATAGGTCACAGATGATGATCAATTTATATTTGTAAAACTTAAATTCCTGAGGGTTTTCTTTGCAGATGAAAAACTAACAGCCGACTACTTGCTAGCTTGTCTGTCTCATACTAAACACCCTCTATATGTAGGCCCTGTCCCAATACCCACCCTACCCCCCTCTATGAAGTGTTTACTTTGTATAAGTGCATGTAGGGGTTGAAGTGTGCACGTTACAACCTGCAAAATTGGAGAATTGGGACAGTAGAGGTTACGTCATCGACTTGCACCTCTGCACCGTAATTGCAACATCAAAAAGGGCGGGAACCAGCGCTGTTTTCACTGTCTTGCTGCTAAAAAATGATTTAAAACTGCAACAAGCAATTGTTTTGAGGAGAAGAAAGTGCTGGAAGCGAAGGAGGCTTTTACACCAGACTCTCGCTGCGTCAGTGTTTGTTTGAAAGGTAACTTCCATGTTATGGCCTACTGACTGCCCAGACTCATTCTGAACCAAGTGGTTTCTTACAATGTTGAGACGGGAAAACCAGTAAAAAAAATATTTGTCGGCTTGCTGTCTAAAGTTTACGCAGTTCTTATTATTCTGATTTAATGGCTGGTTACGTTGACGGTTGTGATTGGTTTTTGATCAGAACGTCATCTGCAGCAGTGAATTGTGGGTAATATACTTCGGCGAAGTCCGCTTAGATGCGGGCTTCGCCGGAGGGCGGATGTGGGGCACAAAGGGGGCGGGGCTAAGGACCACTCTGGAGAATTGGGACACACTACGCACTCGAACCCATCAACGGGAACGCGCAATTCAGGGACACAAGGGTGGAAGTGCGAGTATTGGGACAGGGCCATAGTGTGTTCCTTCTACCCTTAAAGCTAAATTTGGGAAAGGTGCAAATCCAAAGTAATGGAAACCAGTGACTTAAATTGTCTTAACCTTTTCTTTAAGAAAAGATTGTAGTCATAGTAGATATGTAGAAAAGTTCCAGAACATGTAAAAAAAAAATACAGTAAATTCCTTGACAAAACCACAATCCCTATTGTTATTATCTGTCTTTAAGAGTGTTTTTCTCTTCCCTTTCCTTGTATACTAGACCATGAAAGCTAATTGAGTATAAAACAGTAATAAAAAGATGACTTTAAGACTATAAATAATCTCTTAAACAGTTTATTGCATTGTTTAAATAACAAGCATTCTAAATGCATTTCACATTTGTACGCCACTTGTAGAAAGAGGTTCTGTACTAACCTGATATGGTTACACTCCAGGGTTTTCTTTCTCCCCAGGTAGTAGTTTTTCCTTAGCAGAGTCCTGAGGCCCTCTGTGTGCAGTTTTCTGCATTTCTCTACTTTTGACAAAAGTGTAGGCTGAAGAGCCACCAAGAACCATCATGTTACTGGTCCACCACAGCAGGCTCTTACTGGTTGAGTTGTACACCACTGCTATAACAGTCTGCACACAAGCTTTTGCTGTTCCTGAGACGTTATGGGTTAGTGGGCTGGTAAATTTGATCTGGAGGCCTGTGACGTAGCCGATGGCGAAACCAAACACTCCTCCCAGTGTCATCATCCCCCAAAAACTGAGGTCGGTCAAGCGACTAAAGCTGGCTACTCTGCCCACCTCCCCGAACACAAGGATGAGAGGAAGGAAAAGGATGCACGCGTTGATGTTGTTGTAAAAACACAGCTTCCAGATGCTTCCATCCACAGCAGGCATCACCTTCTTGGTGTAGATGGCATTGAGAGAGACGGAGGCACTCGCCAGCACCCCAAAAAACACACCCGACCAAGACAGGGAACCAGCCAGGCCTTCCTGGTCCACGCCAAGCCAGAATCCACCTGAGAGGCAAAAAGCAAACATGAAGGACTGAGAAATAAAACAGAATAAAAGCAACTGACTTTGGGTTAAACATTCATGGCAATACTATCAGAAACACAATTTTCTCTATGAGAGGCGCGTTGACTTGTGCCTGTAGGAGCACAACTCTTCTCCATAGCCTGCAAACCATTTCCTAATGATGAATGGACATAGCTGAAGATTGAAGTGCTGATGGAGATCATATACAAAAATATATATGATCTTCATCAGCACTTCAATCTTCAGCTAGTGTGGAAAAGATGTTGGTTTTTTTTTTTTCTTTTTAGGTGGCTATAAAGAATTCAAATACAAGGCTCAACAATCCAAACCTTTTTTTTCTGATCAGTGAACACACCATGCCTAAGTTCTACCAGGTTGTGGTAAAAACAACACTCCTCAGTGGGGAAGTTGTTATTGAGGGGAATAGACTATGTTGGCTTTTTAAGGATCAGTGAAGTGGTTCAACAGGAAGTTAGTGGAAGCTTAAAAGATGTGAGAAGCTACATAAAAAGGACATCCATGTTGTCTTTGGAGGTTTCTGATGCAGCTTCAACTATGTCTCAATTTTTAAATACAGGTCTGGAAAAAAAATCGACAATGACAATTACTTTTGAACTCAAGTACTCAGTACTTTTGAGTATTTTTACAACTGATCGATTAATAATCGGATAGCAAAAGGTGCTTAATAGGAGCTTTTATTACAGAATCTGAACCAGGTGACGCTAAAGCTATGCCACTTGAGGAGTTCTGGATAGAACAAATTTATAGAATAAGGTTTTTAATCCTAAATGTAAAATGTATGTTTTATTTATAGTTGGTCCTAATTACTGCTCTGAGTAGGTTGTTCTTTCAGCAAATGGCATGTTTTAGAGTCTGTATACTCCAGTTAATGATTATTCAATTACTAAATTAGTTTAGTACTAAAGATGACCCAAAAAACAGGAATGGTTTTGCAGATGGAGGCCACACACATTTTTTCCCCTCCTAATTTTTTTGCACTGCTTTTCAGTAGTTTTGCATGTGACCAGGGTAAGCGTCACTACTGGTAGCTTATGACGATACCTGGACCATACAGAGCTTGCACAGGCAGCTCAACTCCACCAGGGTGGCACCACAATACGAGAGGTAGATAGGCAGTTACTCTAGCAGAGCTGGACCGGAATGTTGGAGGGCCTTAACCCATCAGCAGGACCAGTATCTGATCCTTTGTGCAAGAGGGAACAGGATGAGTACTGCTAGAACCTTACAAAGTGACCTCCAGCAGGCCACTGGTGTGTCTCTAACCAGACCATTACAAAGAGACCTCATGAGCATGGCCTGAGGGCCCGATGTCCTCTGCCCTCACTATCTGGCCATGTGGAGCCTGACTGGCACTTGCTAGAGAACACCTGCAGGTTCGGCACTGGTGCCCTGTTTTTTTCACAGATGAGAGTAGGTTCACACTGAGATCATGTGACGGACTTGAACGGGTCTGGAGAATCTGTGGTAAACGTTATGCTGCCTGCAACATTGTTCAGAATGATCAGTTTGCCAGTGGGTCAGCGATGGTCTGGAAAAGCATATCCATGGAGGAACAAACAGACCTGTACAGGAGAAATGATGGCACCCTGACTACCATTGGGTATCGGGATGAACTCCTTAGACCCATTATTAGACCCTTCGCTGGTGCAGTGGGTCCTGGGTTCAATAGAACATTTCTGGAACAAAATATTTACATCTGAAGCCACCAGACTGTCCAGGAGCTCAGTGATGCCCTGGTCAGGACCTGGAAGCGGATACCCTAGGACACCATTTGTCATATAATTGGGAGCATGCACACAATAACGTGGGGGCCATATATACTACAGAGTACAATTTTAACTTGCAAGAAAATGTAAGGATCTGCCTAATGTGTATTTCAGGAAAATACATTAAGATAACGGCAAGGTGGAATTTAACAATAATCAGTAGAAGAAGAAAAAACAAGTTTACCTACCCATTATGATCCCACAGCAGATTAGAGCATGCATAGATGTGGTTTGTTTCAGGATAATAAATGAAAACAGCACGTTAAAAACAGTGCTGAGAGATCGGCTAACTGTGTAAAAAGCCACTCCAACAAATTTTAAACACAGGTTGTTGAAGGTGATCATCCCGATGAAGACGAAGGACAGCGGCAGGACCTCACGCGACGTCTTCAGGTCGAACTTGACCGACGGGAAGTCGACCACTCCGGGACACATCTTGGCAAGAAGCTGCATGAGCCAGCACAGACCGACGGTCACCGCGCACTGGTAGAAGGTGATGAACAACGGGGCCTCCAGGTCTCGGTTGTCGAGGAGGAAGTTATTAAGGAACACCATTGTTATTGAGACGAACCAGTAGAGTGCGACCACAGCTGCTATCCTGACTGCTCGAAGGATGAAAGACTCTTCGTGTTCATCCTGGTTTATCGTTTCCGCACCGGACAGCGCCATCCTTAAAATGCTAGACCGCTTCAGCTGCGCCCTGTTCATTGTTGATTAATGACAAAGCAAAACAAAGTTGTTTCAAAAATGCAACATTACAGCGTTAAAGTTTTAACTACAAACAGACAGGATGGAAAAATCAGCGCTGTCTTCTACCACCGGTTCCAACAAATTAATTTCCGGTCAGAGATTTTTCAACATAAAAGCGCCAGCAGAGGCGTACATTTATGTCAATGTATTTAATTTCTATCTACGCGTTGAACTATTTTCACATCTAAAAAATAATTAACAGTAAAATAATTTAATCAATATGCTAGACAAAAGTCATAAGTATAAATACTTTATAGGTAACATTAACTGAAGACATGGAATCAAAGATACAATCTGCCCGTTTACAATTTTAAGAAATCACTGTCAAACAATGTCTTCATCACACTTTTTGCACTATTATCATTATACACTGTTACCTAAAACTAGTTTTCCAGGTGTCAGCTATACATTTTACAAAATTTGTATAACTTTTATGATGTATGTTTTGTTATGTTTTCTCTTATAACAAACCTACCTGTGTCAACATAGTCAAACTGTCTGAACCGGATTATTCAGTAACCGCAGCTACTTCCTTGAGTGAATGATGTGGTGTTAACTGATCGTAAATGTTTTCACGAAATATTGCCAACGTTTTTTTAAGTGTTTCTTAAATTAATGATACATCTACTACATGCGCCAGTTTAACAAATCCTCTTCACGCACTAGTTTCCAATAATGACACTGTTTTTGTAGCCAGTTTTTCACTCACAGCACCAACCAGTAAAACGTAACTATAACCAAAAAAATGGAACACTATATACATGTATGTGTCAGTCACATTAATATGCTACCATACCTGTTTTAAGTATGTGTCTTGACAAATTTGCCCTGTGCATAAATCCAGTAGCTCTTTTACTTCTTTTATGCGCAGGTGAATGTCGTAGAGTGAGGCTGTATTTCTTGATGAATATCAATACGTAGAGGACCTGCCTGGACAAAGGCGGCGCTGTCGCACAGGCAGCACTGCTGCTGTTGATCGAAGAAGCTGGCACAAAGTCACTGCGCATGTGCGACTGACTGTAGTTACAAATAAAAAATATATATATATATTAAACAAATATTTAAAACATTTTCGTTAAATGGTTATTGGAAACCCTTTAACTTGAAAGATAAAAAAAATAATTTAACTATTTAATATTGAAAATATATTTAATCTGTATTACAATTTGAGAATCTACTAATATGAAGTACTTTTTAAAATCAAAACCAACATCTAGTGCTATATTAAAATCAGCACTTACACACACACATACGTATATGTGTGTGTGTATACACATACGTATATATATATATATATATATATATATATATATATATATATAAATATATATATATATATATTTAAGGAATCTGAAATATAAAACATATTTAAAGTTATTTTACATTTTTTCTGTGCTACATAATTCCATGTGTTCATTCACAGGTTTGATGCCTTCAGTGAGTATCTTCGTACAATGTAAATAGTCATAAACATAAGGAAAACCAATTAATGAGAAGGGGGTTTCTAAACCAGGCATCAGAAAAATACTTTGAGCAGTTTCCCAAATAACCCAAGTTTATTTTTGTTCATTTAGCTTATTTTGAAAAAAATGTACACCTCCAATTAATGAACCTTAGCATGTATATACATGAGATTATAGGTAGATGCTAATTTCTATCTCTTGTCCCAAAGTCAGGTTGGTGTCAAACCCCTAAAAACAATGGCAATAAATATAACAAGTAGATGTATTCATTATTTTTGTTAATTAATACTACTTAAACTATAAATAGTATTAAAGACCATAAACATTAAACTTACAGATTTAAATATTGTCATATTGACATTTCTGGGATTCCACTTGACATACGTTAAGAAGAAAACAATTAGTAGTGGCCGCTCCCCTGTACTACCCAGAATTTAGGGTATGAGATGCATCATGAGAACAGAATAGCTTGATCAAAAGCAGTTTTCCTGAATGGTATGACCCAGTCACCCCTAGAATTTGCTCTTGTTATTTTACAGCAAGTTATTTTTGCCTTAAAATTTTACTGTGGGCAGGATGTTATTTTGATGATGTGCAGTGTTCTTTGGTTGTGCCAAATATACCTTGCTCAAAAATGAAGTTTGGTTTCTTCAAATCATTACCTTAACACACACACATTTAGAACACTGAAAGTTTTT
This sequence comes from Girardinichthys multiradiatus, assembly GCF_021462225.1. Lineage (NCBI taxonomy): Eukaryota > Metazoa > Chordata > Actinopteri > Cyprinodontiformes > Goodeidae > Girardinichthys > Girardinichthys multiradiatus. Next base: position 45,025,200 of record NC_061797.1, on the reverse strand, counting down.
AGGAGAAATCTTTGAAGCTCCTTCCGTGTTAGTGTCAGCTCCTTGCTTACCCCAAATCAGTTATTGCCGCAGGAACCCTGGTTTGATTCCCACATCCTACCACTCTGAGTCCCTGAGCAAGACCCTTAGCACCTGAATGGTCCCTGGGCACCGCATAAATGCAGCCCACTGCTCCCTAAGTGATGGGTTAAATGCAGAGCACAATTTCTCCATTGTGAGATCAATAAAGTCTAATTTTATATTTTTTTCATCAGTTTTGGAGAAAGTTCCAATTTTTCATGTTTTCATTTTGACCTTAAAACGTTTCTTAATACAAAATATTATACAACCCAAAAAATATAATACTCTCTTTCTTACTCTATCGGCAGATGCAGGTGTGAGACAGTAGGTGGTAGCAAACTGTCATCAATATTTTTTAAGGGACACAGGATTTTTTTGACATGCAGCTTAATCTTTCAGTAACGTGTGAAATGAATTTTAATATTTAGGTATTGTACATTTATTACTTATCTGTGATGTGTGGTATGAATTGATACACATGCAAACATTGTTTTTAATTTAAAACATGTTACCCTTTCCACTTTGCTCTTTGGAGCAACCTTCATACTAACAAGAAAACATGTTTATAGTTAATCTAGGGCTTTGATTTTTGAACTGGGGGCCCAAAGGCCACAGAGATAATGATCACTTTCCAAGTGAAAAACTAATGGTTCAGTCTGAGACCCTCCACATTTCATATGTTTTTGATCAAGATGACCTAACCCCTGCACTGTATTATACTCATAATAAGACAATAAAACAATTGTGTAAAAGAAGTATTAAACACATTGTTATTCACAGAGGACACTGTTCTAATGGGGCTATTGACATACAGTTCACACCAGATGTTGACAACAACCCAAGTGATCCACACAAAATTATGTGTGGGGAAAAGCCTTTCATGATAATGGTAGTTTAATGATGCCTCCTGTTTTGAAAAACTACTTTTCAGCATTTTTCAGGTGTGGTCTTTAGATTTTCAATTTCAGTTTTTTCCTGTTGCTCAAATGTTTATCTTTTTTTTCTTTGTATCAATGATAGGTCTTTGTATACATGTACTTGCGTTGTTATTACACCATTATGGCAGTTGATGGCGCTAATTGCTTGACTTTGGTATGACTACAACATGTGATGGATGCTAACATGGATTATTGTTTCGTATAGATTATCTAACCAACATCACACACAACGCAGAAATCCACCGGTGAATACATAAATGATGTCTCACAGAGCTTTACTCAAAAAAAAAAAAAAAAATCAACCAGGCATATTGTATGATAATAAAAAAATTAATTCACATTGACCAGAGTGCAGCTTTTGACAAACATGACCTTAATCACAATTAATTAATAATTTAACAAAGTGAGTGGTAGCTTTTTCACGCGGGCTTTGGTTGGTTTGGATAGATATTTTCCCCTTAAGAAAAAGATTCAGTGTTTAAAAACAGCTTTTTGTATTTACTCAGGCTAGGTTTGTCTGATGTTCAAATCTGTTGATCTGCAACATTTTGGTGTGACAAAAAAGCACAAACAAAAGGAATCTGTAAGGGTGCAAATGTTTCACAGCACCGTATGCACAAAAACCAAAAAACCCTCCAATTTGAAAAGATTGTAGCTTTTTGCCCTGACTTTAAAGAGAGCATTAACCCAAAGTACAAAGCAATACATGCTAAGCTTTGCTTGTTACATTATGTAATTGGTTAACCCCGGGTCCAAAAAGCCAGGCAGACTTTAGAGGATGAGACTTAGTGTATTATTAATTCATATATCAGATATTGTATCACATCATTGTTCTACGCTGAAGCCATATCTTCCTATCCAAATGTTTATTTTAATGAAGTGACCCATGCAAGCCAGCTTAGGCAGTCAAACATCAGACAAATTTTTCAAGTTCTGCTGGTCTGTTAAGCTGTAAAGCTTCCTTCCTGAATCATCATATCTATGCTGTCACTGCTTGTTGCAGTCCACCTGCACACTGCCTGCTTTTTGGTCCCTCAACCATCCCAGCATTTGTTATGGGTCAAAGTTGCTCTCATTATTCCATGGCATGCTGAGAAACATGTTCAGGGAGTTGGAGATATACTCATCACTCCATGGCATGTGGCGCTAAATGAAGTGGTGGGATAGGAGCTTATTAATCAAAGTCAGACGACATCAGTCAGATAAAATCTACATGTTGGCATGTAGGTTCTCAAAACAAGCAGTACAGCTAAAAAACATAGTTCAGCTTAAGCCTTTTGGGTAATTCTGGAATGTCTGTTTCATAAGAGTTTGAAATGTAAAGAAGTAGAGGTCAATTGTCTGTAAAGAGTTAAATCTGCCTTAGGCCAATATTAGTGATGTTAAAGTAAGTCAGATGGTGAAAAGGAGCAAAAGCTGTGTATATACAGGTCCTTCTCAAAATATTAGCATATTGTGATAAAGTTCATTATTTTCCATACTGTCATGATGAAAATTTAATATTCATATATTTTAGATTCATTGCACACTAACTGAAATATTTCAGGTCTTTTATTGTCTTAATACGGATGATTTTGGCATACAGCTCATGAAAACCCAAAATTCCTATCTCACAAAATTAGCATATCATTAAAAGGGTCTCTAAACGAGCTATGAACCTAATCATCTGAATCAACGAGTTAACTCTAAACACCTGCAAAAGATTCCTGAGGCCTTTAAAACTCCCAGCCTCGTTCATCACTCAAAACCCCAATCATGGGTAAGACTGCCGACCTGACTGCTGTCCAGAAGGCCACTATTGACACCCTCAAGCAAGAGGGTAAGACACAGAAAGAAATTTCTGAACGAATAGGCTGTTCCCAGAGTGCTGTATCAAGGCACCTCAGTGGGAAGTCTGTGGGAAGGAAAAAGTGTGGCAGAAAACGCTGCACAACAAGAAGAGGTGACCGGACCCTGAGGAAGATTGTGGAGAAGGGCCGATTCCAGACCTTGGGGGACCTGCGGAAGCAGTGGACTGAGTCTGGAGTAGAAACATCCAGAGCCACCGTGCACAGGCGTGTGCAGGAAATGGGCTACAGGTGCCGCATTCCCCAGGTCAAGCCACTTTTGAACCAGAAACAGCGGCAGAAGCGCCTGACCTGGGCTACAGAGAAGCAGCACTGGACTGTTGCTCAGTGGTCCAAAGTACTTTTTTCGGATGAAAGCAAATTCTGCATGTCATTCGGAAATCAAGGTGCCAGAGTCTAGAGGAAGGCTGGGGAGAAGGAAATGCCAAAATGCCAGAAGTCCAGTGTCAAGTACCCACAGTCAGTGATGGTCTGGGTTGCCGTGTCAGCTGCTGGTGTTGGTCCACTGTGTTTTATCAAGGGCAGGGTCAATGCAGCTAGCTATCAGGAGATTTTGGAGCACTTCATGCTTCCATCTGCTGAAAAGCTTTATGGAGATGAAGATTTCATTTTTCAGCACGACCTGGCACCTGCTCACAGTGCCAAAACCACTGGTAAATGGTTTACTGACCATGGTATCACTGTGCTCAATTGGCCTGCCAACTCTCCTGACCTGAACCCCATAGAGAATCTGTGGGATATTGTGAAGAGAACGTTGAGAGACTCAAGACCCAACACTCTGGATGAGCTAAAGGCCGCTATCGAAGCATCCTGGGCCTCCATAAGACCTCAGCAGTGCCACAGGCTGATGGCCTCCATGCCACGCCGCATTGAAGCAGTCATTTCTGCTAAAGGATTCCTGACCAAGTATTGAGTGCATAACTGTACATGATTATTTGAAGGTTGACGTTTTTGTATTAAAAACACTTTTATTTTATTGTTCGGATGAAATATGCTAATTTTGTGAGATAGGAATTTCGGGTTTTCTTGAGCTGTATGCCAAAATCATCCGTATTAAGACAATAAAAGACCTGAAATATTTCAGTTAGTGTGCAATGAATCTAAAATATATGAATGTTAAATTTTCATCATGACATTATGGAAAATAATGAACTTTATCACAATATGCTAATATTTTGAGAAGGACCTGTAAATGTATGAATGGATACCAAAGAAGTGTTTGCAGTTGGGTTGGTATTGCATTGCATTACAGTAGTGGTGTACACTTCCTTAGTTCTCTTGTATCGACTGAGGTCCTTTCTGTAAACACTTTTACTTTCAAAACATTCTCTGCGTCTCTTGAGCTATCTTGGAAATAGATTCCTGGCATTTGTTACATTTCTTGAACACAGTGGAGAATAACTTACAGCTATTTATTCTATATATGGAATAGATAATGTGCAACAGCAACAAGATCCTCAAAACAGCCTTGGTATAAAAAGGCTTTTCAGCAAATATATGCAAGTGTTTTCTCTTTTCCAAGAGTTTCTAATGCAGGATTAACTGAATTAGTAAACGGATACTTAAATAATTTGGCTGTCACATTGACAGCACTGTGCTTGTCTACTTATAATTGATTTTCATATTCTAGAGCTACTCTCAAATATGATTAATCAAGCCAGCAGTGTTAGGCTGGGTGTCACAGCCAATGGGCATTCCAATTTTCAGCATTTAATCATCCATTGGGGACCAAAGTTAGTCTCCATAGTACATTATTATCCAGACTTTTTTCTCCCTCTGGTTGTAACAACCTGGGATTCTCACTGTCTATATTAAGTCTATATAAAGACTGTCAAGGGAAAAGAAAAACAGATTGATAGACAAAATGTATTCAACTCTAACTGTGGATTTTAAGAGTTACAAAATGTGCACTGTAGGCTATTGATGTTGTCATAGTCTGAATCAGTTTTTCAAAGAGACCGCAGAAAGGTTTTACAGTTTTATTGCAAGCAGGTGATTTAACAAAGTTAACTTCAGGCATGGCCTCAGGTATCCAGGAGAGTGAGCCACTGGGAAGGGAAAGGGGAAAAATGGTGAATGGAGGTAAAAGGATATGGAATGAGATAGATGTGGAGTTGATCTTACTTGTGAGTCCAAAGAAAATCGAGCAGGGAGGGGTGTTAGGCAAGGTCCAGGGTGTTGGTCAAGGTAGAGTACTATGTTCACAGGCAAAGCTTGTGGAGGGCGACCAAGTTTCAATAGGTGAAACTTGTTGAGGTAACCTTAGGGAAGGGAGCACAGAACAAAACAAGCGCCAAAACTCAGAATACAGGAAAAGTCACATCAAGTAGATGTCTGGTTGACTAGAGATACCGCTAAGGTTGACACTCAGGCATTGAATGACTGGCAGCCAGCTTCTTTTAAGCTCCAGGAGAGAGTCTGATTAAGCACAGGTGTGCGAGGCTCAGCAGCTCAGCTCCACCTAACAGGTGAACCTGTAGCTCCAAGGAGAGAAGCACCACACAGACCCACACACCCTGGACCCTGACAGATGTGAGGTTTTATAGTTGCTCTGAGTTTAAAATTGTGTTTTTTTTTAAATAAAATCCTGATATTGTTATTGCCTTTTTACTTCAGACATACTCAGAAAAAATGTCCTACTAGCCTTTAGTGACAACCTACAGGACCAACCAGCATGAGTTTAATATAAATACACAGAATGATAGTTTCTATAATGCTACTGCAAGTAAGGTTGGCTTATAACATTTTAACTGAACCCCACTTCAGAAATTATCTATCTCTTTAAGGTCTATGCTAGTGAAAGGTGTATACACTTTAAATGTGCTGTGTTAATGTCTGTGTGAATGAGTGAATGTGGTTTGTTATCTAAAGCTCTGGAACAGAGTGGCTTAGCCATAAAAAGTGCTCTATAAATGCATCACGTTTGAATATTAGAGTTTATATTGCTGAAGCTGGCCAGCATCATGAGGACCTCTTATGAGTGCATCTAAAGCGCATCTGAAAGGCCTTTGATTAGAGGAACACTTCCTTGGTCAGTGTAGCTCATAAAACAGCCGACCCTTTTAAGACTTTCAGAGTCCAGTCAAGACCATAAAATATGAATGAGTTATCCTCTCAGAATTAAACAGTTCTTAACTTTGCTACATAAAATAGCTATTGAATAACTTAGGATGTTCTACTTTTCTTTGTCTGACTGTCATGGTTTTGCTCAGTAGGTTGCAGAAGAATACAAACTCTTGTCCTCAGAGACCAAGGTGACTCGTGTGGCTCATCCTTCCTAGGGGAACCACAGATGAAATGTGGAGCAGCACGACAGTTGTACTGCCATTTTGATAAGCTTCCTATACGTTCCAGACCACACTGGGCACTAGTAAAACTCCCCGCATAGGCCATTATTCAAATATTGTTCTAAATCAAGACGGATATTTATGCATTATTTTTGTAGAATATGATCCCAACCAGGGGCGTTTTTAGGGTCTGAAAACATTGGGGGCTTTAGCCCAAATCCAACATATTTAGATTTCAAGACAATTTATAGGTAATTTAAAATTAAAATAATATAGGACATATTGTACCAGTTCTCTCTCTCGGCTGGTTTTAGACTGAATGTAAATTATTGTGAATCAAAGAAAAAAGATTTGCAATAATTTTACTTTTTATTTTTGTTAGAAGCTGAATGAAGCACAAAGAGAAACAGAGTTTAGGCCTGATGAAAAACCATTTTCCTGAAGCAAATAATGACACATTTTGAGGTATTTAGAAAAGAACTTAATCTGAATTTTTGCTGACAAACGTTTTTCTTAAACTCAGAGATGTTTACTTAAATGTGCTTCTTTTGTCATCTACATAAATTACATTTTTAAACGTTACATTCAAATCAGTGTTCCACTCCTGAGTCTCCATTGTCTTTATTCTTATATTTCAAAAAAGGAAAGTGATATAAAGTTGATTTTCCTAAATCTTAGTCAAATGGTAAAATCCTAAAACACATTTATTTTATTATGCCAAGAGCTTTCGAAATATTTTATTAAAATTGTTCCTTCTTTTATGAATCTGTTCTCTTTTATCGCTATCTTTTCAGCCCTTCATTCCACTTCTGAAGAAATGTGGCCTGCCAAAAATAATAAATGAAGCATTTTTCAACACAGTCTTTTGTTCTGCATTGAGCATTTGAGACATTAGTGCAGTTCTTACTATTAAACACTTTTAGAGGAAATGGTGTTAAGTTGTGGTGTTTGAAATATAACATATCGTCCTGGACCTTATCAGTACTAATATTACAGTTATTAATAAATGTATACATATGGTATGTATGTCTCATCTTCAGTAAAACTGTATCCTTGTTTAATTAGTTTAGTTTATATAATATTACATGTGTAACTCAAAAAAATAAAATAGTTAACTAATCAATGGTCCACCTGTGTTTAATTGCTATGATTTATTTCTTAATTATCCTGCATCTTTAAACCCAGAACTTTATGTTTAGAATCAGCACAGAAGATATGAAAGAGAAGAGGGAGGCTTACTTTTGCTTTTTCTACTACATCTTACTGGAACCAGGAGATATTTTCCTGGTTTATTGAGCAACACCTGGTTCTGTCTACATGAAGAACTGGACTATAAGACTGGCTGCAGCAATGAGATGCAATGTGATGATCTGAAGGACCTTTTAATGTGTTCACCTACCTTAGGATTAAATGCTTTTATTTTGACTGAAGTAAAGGACCAGATATTTTCACATTATGATGCAAATCCGGCTAGAAGCTCACAGAGAAGGTTGCTACTGTTTTGTATTACAGCCAGATCATTTACCTTCACCTGTAGCTCAGGTGAAAGTCCCTCATCATGATCCTGAAGATTCTCATTAGAGTGAACCTCCACCTCATGTCTTGCTGAGTGAATCAACGATTAACTTACAATTCGCCCATTTCGAGTCAGCATTCAGATTTTATCGCTATCATCTCCTGGATTATACCGCTCTGCGTCCACCTGTTCCTGAACACACCAGGCTCCTTCTCTCCGGTTGCCACCACGGTTGCTCTGAAATGAGCCCTGTTTGAGGCGCTCAGTGTAACTTTTCAGGTAATAAAGGAGGCAGGTCGACCTGGAGTAAACTGTTGTTCTGGACTTCTCCAGAATGGAGTCCGTCTCTGGCTGTGCGCGTAGTTGCGCATTCGTGGTGCCGCGAGTGTGCAAATAGTCATTTTTTGTCTTCTACTTTTAACTCGTTGTCAGGTCAGGTGGAGCGGGATGTGATTATATGGAACACAAATTAAAAAATCTGATTGTTTTTAAATAAAAATGTGAAGTCCAATACCATTTTAATACTTCTAAATTTCTTCTATCAAGAAGTCCAGGGCTATTCAGAAAACATCCGGGGCTTCCGCCCAGGTCTAACTACGCGCCTGATCCCAACCGTAATGTTAATAATTATACCCTGTGCTTAAAGCTGTTGTCTTTCATGCTGGAACTACAGATCTTGTTCGTATTATTTGAAGCAGATGTTACTTTGCACCTGCACCTGCACCTGCTTCATGCATTTCTTTTTTTCATTTGTGGAATTTCTGATACATTTCATGTTTTTCAGGTAGACTTTGTTTGCAGCCAATAGGTATGGTACTTTACTGGTTCAGTTCTGTTGTCTGATCCAACCTAAATTAATTGTCAAATCCCCAGATCATCACACAAATGGATCCTTTCTGCTGATCTCTCAGCATTGAGCTAAGACTCAATGGGGCCCTAAGTAAAATTTAATTTCAGGGCCCATTTCCAGTTAGGCCCATTACCCACTAGCCACAAAAACGTAGTTATTATTGATTTGTTGAGCAATTAACGGACCTTTGTTTCATGGATTACAACTTACCCACCAAAACTGTCCATATCACATAATGTGTTCTTTGTTGCTCCCTATATTAGTGACTTATTAATATTTGCGATGTAAATAGTAATATATAAATTGTGCAGTATCAAACAAGGAGATTTGTTTTATAATTTGTCTGTTTTCAACTTAAATAGATCTAGGTGTTGAATTTAAAGGAATTCTTAATTGTTTTAAATTCCATGTTTAGAAACCTCTGGAGCAAATTTTTACATTGGTGTGTGAATGTAGTGATCAGCCTTTTGGAAGAAGTCTCTTTGCAGTATATACCATAACACAACACAACAAACATTGTTGAGCCCAAGAGGCTTAAGATCATAATGAGTGCTGAAAACATGGAGGAGAAACAGAGGAGTAAAGAAAATATGCATTTATGACAAGTGATGCGGTTGCAATATTAATCAATAATATCGCCATTGTGTTATTTTCTAATATTGTTCAACCTTAATTTAAGTTTGTCAGACAACAGTTATTGATCAACAAACAGTGGCTCTTTAAAAAGTAACCTGTATTTAAGTGTATGATACTGTATTTTAGCATGTTTCAATTATTTTGTTGCTGAGTCTTTAACTTTATTTTCATTGTTGCCGGACTGCAAAACAAATTTCACTGAGGGAGAATAAAATTTAAAACTGACGGTTATAATTAGCAGTCAATTATTTCCACTTGGACCAGATAGACACTTACTGATATATATAGACGTGTCGGGGCTTGACATTTTTGGACTTTGGTTGTGGTGTTGTGCTTTGTTTACTTTCAGCTAGATATTTTGGGTTTTGTAGTCATGTTGTTTATTTCTTTTTGTTTCCTGATAGTTCTGTTCTCTCTCCTCGCCCTTAGTTCCCTTGGTGTTTTCTTATTTATTACTTAGAATGGTTTTCTCTATATTATTATTATTATTATAGTTCTCTAGCTTAGTTCCTCAAGTTAATCTCTGTTCTTCCAGTTCCTCCTGATAGGTTGGCTTCAGTTATTGTTTACGTTTGGTTTACATTTATTCTAGTTCTCGCTTTCTCTACTTCCTTCCCAGTTAGTTCAGTCAGTGTTGGTTTAGGTTTGTTTACTTTTGTAGTTAGAGTTTCTGTATGGTTTCTTTTGTTAATCTTGGGTTGCCAGTTTCTTAGATCTAAGGTTGTTGTGTTTCTTCTGTTCTCTCCAATTTCTCACTTTCCTTTAGTTCATGGTTATTCCTGATTCTTATGCTTCATTTAGTTTTTGTCTATAGTTTTGTTTAGGTCTGTTCTCCGTAATGTTTATTAGTCCCTTCTCCTATGCTTTAGTCTTTATATCAGTTTCACCTGTTCCTTCAGCCTCCCTGCTTTCATGTCACACCTGTTCCTAATTTTTTTTATTTTGATTACCTGCCTTTGTTACGCTCTGTGTATTTGTTGGTCTAGTTTCATTGTTTGTTGCTGGTTTATTATTTGTCCAATTGTCTTTTCGTCTCTCTTAGTGTTACCTTCGTTACGTCTAGCTACTTAGTTTTCGTACTTTGTTCTGACCTGGACACCTAGAAGTGTTTGTCGCAACCTTCTTGCCTGCTTTGAGGTTTTTGCCTAAGTCTGGATTAAAATAAATCATCGTTCTGCCTCGCCATGCCGACTCCTCGCCAATCTCTGCACTTTGGTCTGCGACAAAAACCCTTACATATGATAAAAAGCACACATACCTGTATATTAAGTGGATTGTAAGTTGAAGAGAACATCATGAGATTGTGAAAAAAGTATTGAATTGTTTTTGCTATGAAATATCTATTCATCTGGCCCTGACATTATAACCAATGGAACATAAAATGAGTAACACAAATTGAAATGCTACTATGCAATGTTGTGCAAGAGTAAATGACATATTCTTGTATTTTGCATGCATGAGATTACATCAACCCTTGCTCCTTTCCATAAAGGTTTTGCAGCTCAGTAAAAACCAAGGTGACACTTTAAAATGCCAGTGGGCTAAAAATGCCTTTACCAGTGTTAAAGGCAAATGCGTCTACCTAACTTTTCAAAGTCCCTGAAACCAATCTGATGGGATCTAATAGCATGTCTGAAACTAGCCCAATCTACAAAACAATCTAGAGGGCTCAAATGAACGGATGCAAACCTCCCATTAGCCATCCAAGGATTCCTAGAGGTTCTGTTTTCACCCTGAATGGTCCTTTGCCCCTTCTTTTCTACCAAAAAACGTTTGAATTTAGGCGGGTTCTCATAATGATAATGCTGACCAGTACCTAACTACTGAAAGCAAAACAAGCTGAGTAGCATTGCTGAGCCTAAACTAATTATTTCCAGTAATTTGAGTTAAACTATTTCAGTCTTGTGAGGAGTGAGCACAACCAAAAACAAACATGCAACTGTTCCACAGAGGTCAACAGCAGACCACCTCACAGAGGGAGTCACTATTTTCAACATTGCTAATGAAGCTAAAGTGGTAATGTGCTTCTGATTCCATGCACTGCTGCACCGGGCCTTGGTTAATTATCACCTTTGTTTGAAATTGTTTTCACATCAGGCTACACTTAACTGTAACTGGGTTGAATGAGCTAAGATGCTTTGTGGTGGCAAATAAATTCAGTCTTGGTTTTGATTTCTGCACATGCTCTCCTTTTTTTTTTACCCTTTTGTCTTTTGATCTCCTGTTTTTACTTTAATGTTTTCTTTTCCTTCTCTTTCAAAAACATAATGATGATGAGTCATAATTGATAGCCTAATTTAATAGATTGTAGGGATATTGTCACTTGATATCGATGTCTTTTTGTCTGCTTTTGTTTTAAGTGTCATAGTGTCAACTTAAGGGTTGCGCACTTCTTTGGTTGATTTTAGTCACTTAAACCAGGAAGGCTAAAAAAAAGTTATAATTGAATATTTCATGCTCACCCACCTAATTTTTAAAAAATACCTTCCATCTGTCCATTTTCTATACCCACTTCCTCCATACTGGGTCGCTGGGAAGCTGGTGCCTATTTCCAGCAGTCTACGTGCGAGAAGTGGGGTACACCATGGACAGGTCGACGGTTTTTTAACTTACCACAACATGAACTTTTTCATATTTGGAATGCAGGAACAATTGAATTAAGTCTTTACACAACATGAATTTTCATTATTTGGTCAGCCATTAGTATGTGAACTGCTATGAGACTTTATCAGCATTATGCACTCTGTGATTATTCTCAAAAATTTGAAGTGGGCAATAATGTATTTTAAAGAAAAAAAACAAATCCAGCTATATATTATTTAATTCACATTCAGTACAAATCAACCCAATTTATTCCAATACATCCTAATCATATGTTGAGATTAAAATCCAGTAACTATAGTCCAACCCAGTTTAAATTACATTGCATTCATGTGTCCGCTTCGGGTTGCAGGGGAAGCAGGTCCAGGAGGGGAACCCAGACATTCTTCAGCCAGCTGTTGGTTAACAGAAAAACACACAGAAGCAGCGAGGTAGGAGTTCCTTTGTGGGACAGAAAAACAAAGAGGACAAAGAGTTGGTGCAGCAATACCTCTGTCAATGCCCTGTCTTGGAAACTGACACTGCCCAATACAAAGGTACTGAGTCATGAGCAGGTTTATGGAAAAGAACAATAAAGATACACAAGATTAGTGACAACACCTCCATCAATGGCTGCCTTCAGAAAAGAGAGAGAATAAAACACAGGTGTGGTGAGTCAGGTGTAATTTCTGTGGGAAAGAAAGATGAAAAAAGTACACCTATTTGACTAAAGCAATAATTTAATCAGCAACGTCATTGCAGCAAATCCCACAATCCTATTGGATTTGCTAACACACTCCATGTGCGGCATCATCCTATCCTTTAAACTCTGTACCCAAGTAAAATAAGTCATCACTGTGGGCAGATAAATAATTATCTAATTGGGACATGAGCATTGGTATGTATGCACAGTAACAGAGTGTGATGGGAAGGTGGAGGCTGGCTGCTAAAAAAAGAAACTGTACTTTCCATTCTCTGGTGGCCCAGGAGTGTTTTTTTTTCTGCTGACACAGTGAAATATTAATGTGGAATAAATTCCCATCTAATTAGGGCGTCCGAATTAATTGGGAAGCATTTAATTAGTGTAGTTTCCTTTTCAGTCGAGCAGAGGTTTTGATCTGAGCCATATGGCTGCTTCCTCACATGTGCTGTGGTCCAGAGGCTTATAAATATGAATTACTTTAGTTAGCAGTTTCAATGATAATCCTTTATTTTGTCACAGAACATAAATTGTGTAGTAGACCCCCAAGTGTTGTGGAGTAATTATAGTGGTGTTGAATTTTATAGATAATCAGAAAACTGCATAGGAATCATTGGACTGTGAGACCTGTAGCCTCAAATGTTTTTCCAATAGACCCTGATGTCAAAACAGTAAAAAAATGTGAAAAAAGGGAGGTGGAGGAGGCGGACAAGAAGTTGCCTCCTGCAGCTACAGAGGTGGCATGCTGCTTCATTTAAAAGAGAGATTTTTATTCAGCTACTCTGGCTTGGTGGGCCTGATATGACTTTTTGGAACAAGGTGTATCATTCATAATAAGTTTCTTTAATTTGCTCTCTTTCATATAACTATGTATAAATATCTGCATAAAGGCGACCTGAAACTGTTAAATTGTTAAGTTACAGCAGAAAAAAATGGGACTTTATTTCAAGTTGTCAAGATAGAACCCAAAGAAATAAATACCCTTATTGGTATGTACAATGCCTAGTATTATTTCTTATTTGTTTATTTTTTTTTGTAACTCTTTTTGTTGTTCTTTTTCAACAATAACAGTAATACACACAAACAATAAGGTGCATAAATCAGTACTTCTGATCAACATATAATAAATGTGTCAGTACAACAGTACAAGTCTTCTGACTTATATATATATATATATATATATGCAAAGTCAGAAGACTTGTACTGTTGTACACACACACACACACATAGTTATACACACCTACAAGCAAAATAATAATAAAAAAAGGGGGTTGGGGGGGTGGAGCGGACCTGTTAGAGAGAACCATTCTAGATGTTTTCAGATTTCATGGTTAAGCTGTGAGCGCAATGGATGCAGTTTTTGTTTCCAATTTAGCAGAATCAACCCCGAGCCAGGAAGCAAGCAAAATAAATCACACATTGCTCTGTTCTGTGCGTTATTTTGCTTGCATCAATAATTTTCAGTACAGCCAATAATGGATCTAACTGGACTGGACTGCCCAATACTCCAGTCAAAGTATAGTTTAAAGTATTCCAATAATTGGTCAGCCTAGAACCGGACCAGAACCTATGCCCTAATGATGCTGGTCCAGCCCACAGTGGTCACATGAAAGGTCTATTGAAGAATATACTCTGTGAAGGTTTTGTTTGGACCATTGTTGATGTAAAAGTAAATTCTGCATTTAAACAGTGGCCTGAAAAAATGTCAAACTTCATCTGATCTTCCAATTAACAGCAAAACTGAATATATGTACAGTTTGGAGATGTGTGCTCCGCAGCTGTGGGCCTTTTACCAAGTATGCTAGCACATGGACTTTTAGTGGGTCTTGGTATTTATTGGTGTGGAATTCAAGAATCTTTAATTTGAGCTGTTTGGTAAGATCACATTGCCAACTTAATGCACCCCAGTAGACCTTACTAAGATGTGCCAAGACCATCTATGTTTAGATTTTTAACTTGGTTTTGCAGTCTTAATTCAATGTTAGGTAGACACTGAAGATGTGAGGTGTTTTTTTTCCCCTATATGTTTTAAATTGTAAATAGTTTGGCAATTTCTGTTTACCCAAAAGCAAGCCTACACAAGGCAGATTAATTCCAACACCCCTAAATATTACTAACAAAACATAGTGAGCAATTTGTTTTTCAAAGGGCATAGAAAAGAAGATGCCACCTTTCATCTACATATCACTTTGGTGTGGTTGAAAAGTAAAAGGTGAAGAGATACTGCTAATGGCAATGTTTTTTTTGTTTTTGTTTATATCTATATATATAGGCTGATGTCATCAGATACATTTGAATCTACTGGTAATGCCGTGAGGCAGACGTGTCCAAAGTGCAGCCCGGGGGCTATTTACAGCTCCTGGTACAAATTTGACCTCAAATAGGGGTGATGCAGATGCAGTTTTAGTCAATTTTAGGACTAGATATCCAATTAAAAATTCATATCTTCTTAAATGGAAAATGTTAGCTATAACACAAAGTATTTTTACTTCATTAGCCATGTTTTTCTGCTTTCATTTAAAATTATTATCACTGTAAGTAGGGGAATAAACATCCAGAGACCTTTTACTCAAACATACTTGAGAACCCCTATTCATTAAATGTGCCTAAATAGATCAACAATTTTGAATAAAGTTCTCATTTTTGTTGCTAGTAATAAACTAAAAACATTTTGTACACCAACAAAATAGAAACCATTTGGAAACCTTCTTTTATTAAGACAAACCTCTAAGACCCTTTTTTGGATCTCCAATAATTTGCTCTTTTCTACTTTGTTTCATTACAATTTTGCATATTTAAGTCATTGCTTACCAAGGAAAAAGAAAATATTTCAGAATAACTTTATTTTGCATTTTTAATTGGAAAAAAAGTTCCAAAGCTCTTTGAACTTGCCAGTTTTGGCTCGTTGGGCAAAAAGTTTAAATACCACTGCCTTAAGGTTTGCAGCTTTAGGTATTGCTGATGCAGTCATAGATAAATGCTAAGAGACTACAGTTCATGCAATCGCATAATAAACATAGAAAATGTACCTAAAGGGAATTCCTGAAATGGTTTGCCATTTCAATAAGACCAATATTGGTAGGTAAAGGAAATTTATTTTTTATAATTTTTAAATCAGTTTGGTGATTTTTAGACATCTGAGGAGCAGCTAAACTAATGAACCTTCAAAGATGTATATATGTAAATGCTTTAAATCTCCACTTTCACTTATGTTTGTACTTGGAGTACATTATGCAACAAACTAAGAAACATTACATCATGCAGATTGTTTTTTTTTTAAATATATAAAACAGAGGATGGTAACCAATCAAATTTGCCATCATTTTTCAACTAGTGGCTGTATATTGGTCATAGTTTATTTTGTTAACTGTTTTTAATTAGTGCTATAACCAAGCCAACAATGACATATAAAAATTATCCTTTGTGGCTATTTCTGTAACGTTTACACAATAGACTCAGCGGAAAAGTTGATGGATATGCTTAACTGCTTTTGAATACATAAAGGAACTAAGAGGCAGTCTGGTAAAATTTTGCTGGTTTGCTTTACTAATATGGCAGGAGAGTTCTCAGCTGAATGATTAGTCCTGTCCTTCCACATACTGTGACAGGGCTAGGGTGCCCTTGAGCAAGGAACTGGGGTTCCCATGTGTTATAATTAAAATGTCCACTGCACAAAGAATGTTCCCTCTCTCTCCGTGCTCTTTTTAGTAAAATGCTTATAGGGTTTGCACAGTTGTTAGGTTTAATTACTGGGTCAAAAAAAAAAAAAAAAAAAAAGCAAATAACGATTCTTCTAAATAACAACTAAACTGAGATGTCTCAGTGATTCAATTATATGAAAAATGAAAATGAAGTAATTTGAAGATTTTGAAGGTTTGAATGTTGGAGTTTTTATTTAACATGATCACTTCTTGTAGATCCATACAAAAACAGTATACCATTAAATATACTCAATTTTGGCCCAAGGACTGATACTCTTCAATAAATAATAGGCAGAGAATTGTTAAACTGAAATAATATTCTCTAACTTATGCCAATAATTCCTTTTCGTTATGTAACCCACACAAAGTGAGGCATTTTGCATGAAAACATAATCTAGTAAAACTAAATACCAACAGTGTATTAAAATAGAGATACGCATTATAGATGATTACAACTAATCAAAAGCAGTACTTAAAAATTTGCTAAGAAGTGCAAAAGCATGGACTCAATTTAGGCTGAATTAACTGTGAATAAGAACGCCTCTTTACTTTAATTTACTCATCACTGTTCAGAGAAAAGTGAGTAGGTTCATTAATGCATGACATGACAAAAACAAATCCTGCAGACATCTGAGAGAAACATCCTAGCAATGAATAACAACAGCCACCTGCGAATCAAATGGCACATTAAACATTTAAAGGTGTTAATATCTCTTCATGTGCAGCCTCATCAAATATGTCATAAAATGATTGATGGGATAATCAGAAAAACAATCCATATGCTTTCATCAATCCATTGGTGATGAATGGAATGAAGATAAATAGGACAGAACAGTCAGTGATGCAACTGATAAGTTTTGACAAACTTCTAAAGGTGCAGATGCTGATAAATAACAGTATATTCCTTAAATATGTATTGATAGACATAGCTGGTTTTATTGGCTAAATAGATAATTCTACATGGTACTCGAGGGTTCATGGGAGTTTGCCCAACCGGTTCACATGTGTTTTGTGGACTTGGAGAAAGCATTCGACTGTGTCCCTCGTGATGCCCTGTGGGGGGTGCTCCAGGAGTATGGAATCGGTGGCTCTTTACTAGGGGCCATCCGGTCTCTGTACAAGCGGAGCAGGAGTTTGGTTCGCATTGCCGGCACCTGTTCCCGGTGCATGTTGGACTGTGGCCGGGCTGCCCTTTGTCACCGGACCTGTTCATAACTTTTATGGACAATATATCTAGGCGCAGCCAAGGGCCAGAAGGGGTCTGGTTTGGGGACCAGAGGATTTTGTCTCTTCTTTTTGCAGATGACGTGGTCCTGCTGGCCCCATCTAGCCAAGACCTACAGCATGCACTGGGGCGGTTCGCAGCCGAGTGTGAAGCGGCTGGGATGAAGATCAGCGCCTCCAAGTCCGAGGCCATGGTACTCGACCGGAAAAGGGTGGCTTGTCCTCTTCAGGATGGAGGGGAGTTCCTGCCTCAAGTGGAGGAGTTTAAGTATCTCGGGGTCTTGTTCACGAGTGAGGGAAGAATGGAGCGGGAGATCGACAGACGGATCGGTGCGGCTGCCACAGTAATGGGGGCGCTGTGCCGGTCCGTTGTGGTGAAGAGAGAGCTGAGCCGAGACGCGAAGCTCTTGATTTACCAGTCGGTCTACGTTTCTACCCTCACCTATGGCCATGAACTTTGGGTCATGACCGAAAGAACGAGATCCTGGATACAAGCGGCTGAAATGAGCTTCCTCCGTAGGGTGACCGGGCACTCCCTTAGAGATAGGGTGAGGAGCTCGGCCTTCCGGGAGGGGCTCGGAGTAGAGCTGCTGCTCCTCCACATCGGGAGGAGCCAGTTGAGGTGGCTTGGGCATCTATACCGGATGCCTCCTGGACGCCTTCCTCGGGAGGTGTTCCAGGCACGTCCCACTGGGAGGAGGTCTAGGGGATGGGCCAGGACACGCTGGAGGGACTATGTCTCTCAGCTGGCCTGGGAACGCCTTGGGCTTCCCCCGGAGGAGCTGGAAGAGGTGTCTAGGGAGAGGAACGTCGGGGTGTCTCTGCTGAATCTGCTGCCCCCGCGACCCCGTCCCGGATAAAGCGGAAGACGACGAGTACGAGTACGAGATAATTCTAGTCATTTATTTTATTAGTTATATTTATCATTTAATATATAGTGTAGAAATCACATTGGAAAGAAAAATCTGCACAGAATTCATTTCTCCAAAATGATTAAACTTTAGATATTCACTGCATTTCAACTGAATTGCTATTTATTGAAACTTTTTCACCTTTTTTTGTCAAATTACACCTCTATATGTCTATGTTTTTTGTTGGAATTTTATGTGATCGAAACAAAACAAAGTAGCTCATAATTATGAAGTGGAATAAAATGCTTACATGGTTTTTAAATACATTTGTATGTAATAAACTCCAGCACAAACAAATAGAAAATCTAAAACCAGCGTTATATTGTAATTCAACATGCCAGACATCTAACTAAGCAATGTTGAATCCACCATCTGAAACAAATATGGCTAAAGTGCAAACCGACCAAGACATGGCAATCCACAAAACTGATGCCAAGGACAGGATTAATAAGTAAAGCTGTACCTGCAGCAAAAGTGGTTCTGTAAAATTGTGATTCTGTTATCTGCAATGGAAATCCAACCTCCATTTTTAGATTTGTATTTGCAAAACACTTTTAAAATCATGTATCTTTTTTATGTAATTTTCCATTGATGCATGACTTGCGTTCGTCTATCACATAAATATACACAAAAGTTTGGGTGTAACGAGAAAAATGGGAAATAAATCTCCTTAGGCTACAGCAAATTACCTCTCCACTAACTGAATGACCATATATGCTGAAGGTTAAATACACTGGTTATTTTGCTTAAATCAAATGCATGTCAATTACAAATCTTGGAACTTTTAAATAAAATTATATGCAAATGATGTTTACAGTTTACATAACAAGCAAAGGACAAATTATCACAGCTGCCCAGCTTGCAGGGGAAACATGACTGTTTGTTTGCGATTGCAATCCTTTTGTTTGAGGTGTTGGGTCATTACCTCCGCAGTTCTAAAATGTAAGCGGCTGACCTTTTTGCTAAGTTAGTTTTCATGGCAGTGCAAGCTGAAATTGCTACACTTATTCATTTTGATATGAAATGTTCCAGACTCACATATTAATAAACTGACTGAGTAAATATTGACATTAACAGCTAACATTAACTATGTCTTTTCCTTGTTATATTTGGC
This sequence comes from Girardinichthys multiradiatus, assembly GCF_021462225.1. NCBI lineage: Eukaryota > Metazoa > Chordata > Actinopteri > Cyprinodontiformes > Goodeidae > Girardinichthys > Girardinichthys multiradiatus. Next base: position 45,005,836 of record NC_061797.1, on the reverse strand, counting down.
CTGTAAATGATTACAGAGCCTGTTGTTATATCTTTTTTTTCTTTGTTTTGAATATTCATGAGCAAACAGTAGTTTGTTTGCATGTAAATATTTTAAATTGGAAGGTTTTGCAGATATTTGCATAATTATGTTTTTACATTGTGTTGTGCGCCCTAAGTTATCTGCCCAAACTCAAATTAAACAGTAAAATCAATCTCAGTCAGTTTAAATATATTTGTGAACAAATAACCTATTTTAGATTATTTGATTGTGTTTTCAGTTCAGTTACTGATATAGCTCCAATTAACATCAATTATCATATCAAGGCACTAGATATAAGAAACAGACCTAACTGATATACAGAGACACAGTATACAGTCAGATCAAATCAGTATGATAGAATTATACAAACACAACTAATTAGATTACATGATTCCATATAAACTAGATGAATTTAGAAAACTGATGAGCAACCTAAACATTTTATATAAAATACATTCATACACAAAAAGTACATGTCTTGCATGCATAGATGAGATAAACATAAAACATTTTGGCATCAGTTCAGTCCCAAAGATGTGCTGAAGAAAAATCAAACCTGTCAGTCAGGTACCTCAGACACAATGACCAGTTTACTCTGGCTTTTGAGTCATCTGAGCACAGAAGCCTGAAGAGCTTGCTCGAGTGAACGTCCACAAATCACCATTGTTGCTGGTGAAATGTGACACCGGTGACTGAGAAGGGAATGTGATATTCTGGCCGAGATCTTTTATCCTGTTTGACACAGTTTTGTCATTGTAGAAGGAAGATTAGTGAACACATCTTTCAGCTTCAAAGTCTTTGTCTCTTTTGTTTGTTATGTATTCACATAGAAACAAAGTGAACACAGTTTAGGTATGAATAGGTATGAAGACTATTTTTAAAATTATATTCGGGACATCTATATACATCTATATTTTACACTGATATTTAAACATTGCCTACCATGTCTTTGTGTATTTGCAACTTAGAATACATTTCCATGCCATGTTTACTTATTTAATCAAATGAAAGAGTCCAAAAGGGGATTTTTATTGATTAACATTAGTGCCAATGTCCCTACTGCTGTATTGGGTTCAATTTATTATTTGGACGCTCACACTCCCCCCACCAACACAAAAAGAACAAGCATATATTTTCAAAGGTTTTCTCTTCCACTTAAAGCTGACACTGAGGTGAAGTGATGAAGATATCCATGCAAGTACCAATACTTGGGTAAGTAACTTGGCTAAGGACATATATTCTTGGTGGAACAAAAGAGAAATGCGGGGCAGTGATATAATCAAACAAGGTCAATGAAGGGCCATATATTTTTTCAACAGAATGGAGTCTGTCACAGGTTTACTAATAGACTGCAGAGTGAAAGCAGAGGGGGTGGAGATTCCTAAATGCAAGACTAATTCAATTTAAAAAGAGCTAGCAGCTCTCAGTATCTCATTACAAATCCACAATCAGTTTGGTCATGGATTGGATTTAGAACGTCATCAGAACTGCGAACATGTTTTTTTCAATATATTACCCTCAATACTGAACACAAGGCTAGTGTGTAGTCTGTTTTCAACAAAATTATTTAGAATTTGACTAATCCTGATGCAGTTCTCCTTAAAGGTTTGGGTTGAAAACAAACAGTAGGCATGGTAATTCCAGCTTCAATACAGATAATTTTGCTGATCTCTCCTGCAAGTGTTCTTGCACGCACATGTGGAAAATGGGTATTCTTGATAGTAAACAAAAACAACATTATATGTTTTGAATGCAGTCATTTTCACTCATGTTTAATTTAAAGCATAAATCATGATTTTAGTAAGTGTCATCTGCTTTTCTCTGCTTGTATAATGTAGCCTTGCAGCGCTTTTTACCTGATGATATTATCTTAGTTTGTCATGGGAATTGATTGGCTGTCTGAGATTAATACTGTCAGTGAGACCCTATAGTCCTTGATGAACAGTGCAGCCAGTTTTCAATCCAGTGCATAATATTCTCATACACATTATACTTAAACTTATTGTTTATTTTCATAAATTGGTCAGATTTTTTAAAAGTCCTTCAAAATTAGTTTGGGTCAACTTTTATGTCTTTCACATATTTAGAATCTATGTTTTGTGCCCGGTCTGTCGGTTGGGGGGTCTTGGCCGGGCGGTGTGCAGTGTTGATTGAGATGTGGCTTCGCTTTGGTGGAGGGGCTGGCCGGCCTGCTTGGTGTGGCGAAGTGTGCTTTGCGGTAGGGTGCGTCCGGCATCCTGGGGCACCTCCGGGGTTTGGGTGTGGGGTTGGCAGGATGCCCGGTCCCTGGCGTGCTGTGGTGGCCTTCCTCCAATGCTTCCTTCTGTGGCTGTTGCACCTGGCCAGGCACGGGGCTACGGTTGGCGGTCAGGTGGGTGGGGCGGTGGAGTATGTCTTGTGCCTGCACTGGGGCAGCTGCTGGGATGCACTTGGCCTGGAGCGGTTGGCCTGCCCGGCCTGGTTACCCGGCTAGTGCATGTTTCCCTCTCACAGACTGATGGGCTGGGGCTGCTGGCGCTGGCCGAATGGTTGGGTGGGCTTGGCGGTATGCTGCTCTGCTGGCTATTGTGTCTGTGGGGGGGATCGAGGCGGTGGCTAGAGGGTGGTGTGGGGGGCTGCAGCATATGGGGTGGGGGGGTTGTGTCCTCTTCTTAGATGTGGGGTCACCGGCCTCTGGATCGTTTGAGCGGCGATAGTAGTGCTGAGCTGAATAATGTTTCTACCTTGGCTATCGTTGCAGTGGCAGTGATGTGGTGTGTCTGTGTGGTTGCAACAACAAAACCCCACAAGTTATTCTTGTAAAAAACCAACATCCCCATATAGTATTTTGATCACATCTTTGATTTTCCAGTAAGCATTTAAAGTGTTCAGTAACTAAACAGTTTTTCAAACAGGTTTAGTTGGGAGTTCACCTGACATACTTAATGTAAGAATTCAGGTACATTAGCCATTTTATTAGGTACACCTTGGCAGTACTGAGTGGGCTCCATTTTGATTTCAAAATGGTCTTTATTCTTTGTGGCATACATTTAACAATTTGTAAAAGTCAGAGATTTTCACTCATATGGACATCATCACCAGCATCACGCAGTTGTTGTCGATTATACTTTAATGTGCCATTACATGGTGTATTGTCCTGCTGAAATTAGCTATTAGAAGATGGGTACACTGTGGTCATAAAATGATAGGCAGGATAACCAAAAATACATGCATAGGTTCAGTTGTTACCGAGGGAGCCCTAAAGTGAGCCAAGAAAATATTCCCAATACAATTACACCTCCACCACCAGCCTGAATGGTTGATATTAGGCAGACGGATCCATGTTTCCATGTTGTTTATGCCAAATTCTGACCTTAACATCTGAATTTCTCTGCTAAAAATATTTATATATATATGTCTGTTATCCGGAAAGATTATTGCCTCACTTTCCTGTTTCTAGCTGACAGGAGTGTGGTCTTTTGTTGCTTCAGCCCATTTGCTCCATGTGTTGGCCATTCAGAGATGATATTCTGCATACTTTGCTTGTGACAAGTGGTTACTTGAGTTACCGTTGACGTTCCATCATCTTGAACATGTGTGCCCATTGCCCAAAGCACTTTTGACCACACAGCTGCTACTCACTATGCATTTTTTTGTATTTCATGTACTTCTCTGTTAATCTAAGGAATGGTAGTTTGTAAAAAAAACCATCCATCCACCCATAGCCTAGTGTTGTGGGAGAACTGGTGCCTATCTCCAGTGTTCAATGGGCGAGAAGCTGGGTACACACTGGACAAGTTGCCAGTTTATCACAGGTGTGTGAAAATCCCAGTAGGTTATCAGTTATTGAAATACAGTCACGTTAATTTCCCCCAACACAATTTTTTGAATAGGTTAGTGATTTTTCCTCTAGTTTTATATTTGAATATAATAAATGTTTTTAACAGTGTTTTTCAAAGTAAACAGTCCATGTTCCTTCAAAATCTGACAGTGGTGGTATTTTAGGTTTTCTAACTAGTGCAGAGGCTTTTTGTATGTTTTTGATGGCCTTTAGAGTGGTCTCACAGGCTGATGCCCACCTTATGGTGCAATAGGTCTTACTTGACATGAGTAATGTATTGAAATATGAATTTGTTGACTCCAAAGTTAAATTTATTCTAATGTATCTCAAATTGGGTAGATACAATTTTATTCTGCTCACATTTATTTCCAATAGAGTGCTTGAAGTTGAGTTGTAAGCCAGATTTTGCAAGTACATATTTGTGCTGTTATGCTTTTTCAGCCTTGATCCCTCCAGCAAAATATGTGGGTCTATGCCCAAAAAAAAATGCACTCACACACTCAGAATAATGGGATGCTAAACGTCTGTGAAACTTACATATGTTGGTCATGTCATTTGAGAAATGTGATGCTAAGTTTTTCTTTTTGATATTCACATACAGAACAACATCATCAGCATACATCTGTAATGTTACATTTTCTGGAGAACAGCTTGATTGATCATGATTGTAGAGGCTACATAACAACAATGATTGTAGAGGCTACATAACAATAGCCATAAGACTGAAACTCTCATAAGTCTCTGTAGTGTATCTAGCCTAGGAGTAGGTGAGAGAAATTTTAAAGATTGGATTTGAAATTCAAGTTGCCTGCTAAAAATACTCAAAAAGCCTACAGATAAAGCAAGGTTTTAATAAGCTTTTGAAAGAGCTGATTATTCGTTTTGAGTAATTGTTTTGTGTTATGTATCTAAGAATTTGAGATAACACAAATTTAGGGATCTTTGTATACAAATATTGTAGTTAGGCTGTTGCAACATCTTAGGTAGTTCATAATTGACTTAAAATCTCAGAATATATAATGCAATATCACCCCTAGTCATGGTTTGGTAGCATAATCAGGCTTGGTTTTAACCCTCCTCTGTGCCTTTGCACAGTGTTCAACATGCTGTATGCAAATAAGCAACACCTGTGTTATGCACATTTTTATGGTGCAGTCTTGGCGGATGGAGGTACAGAGCAGATCAACATACAGCCCCAGCTCGAGCAGAGTTCCTGGAGGTATTCTAGCAAAGCCACAATTAATCTTTTGCCAGATGCATTCTATTGGCTTGACGTTTAACTCCTGCAATGACAGAAAGAGAATGTTGTTTCCCCCTATAGATTAGGAGATATGATGTCTGAAATATGTCATGTCTATGATTTAGTTATGTTGTTAATGAAATAGTCTTTAGTAGTGATTAGACAGTATATATCTCTTATATAAAATCACAATGGTTTGGATGCAAGGAAATACTGAATTCTGGCATCCTCTAATTATTTGATAATTGAGACCAAACCCTTTGGTCTAGTCTTGCATAAGCAAGATAACCTTACTGTTTCTCAAATTGCAGCATTGAAAAAAAAAAAAATATATATATATACTCGTACTTGTACTCGTACTCGTCGTCTTCCGCTTATCCGGGACCGGGTCGCGGGGGCAGCAGACTCAATAGAGACACCCAGACGTCCCTCTCCCCAGACACCTCCTCCAGCTCCTCCAGGGGGAGCCCAAGGCGTTCCCAGGCCAGCCGAGAGACATAGTCCCTCCAGCGTGTCCTGGGCCGTCCCCTGGGCCTCCTCCTGGTGGGACGTGCCTGGAACACCTCCCGAGGAAGGCGTCCAGGAGGCATCCGGTATAGATGCCCGAGCCACCTCAACTGGCTCCTCTCGATGTGGAGGAGCAGCGGCTCTACTCCGAGCCCCTCCCGGATGGCCGAGCTCCTCACCCTATCTCTAAGGGAGTGCCCGGCCACCCTACGGAGGAAGCTCATTTCAGCCGCTTGTATCCGGGATCTCGTTCTTTCGGTCATGACCCAAAGTTCATGCCCATAGGTGAGGGTAGGAACGTAGACCGACCAGTAAATTGAGAGCTTTGCTTTTCGGCTCAGCTCTCACTTCACCACAACGGACCGGCACAGCGCCCCCATTACTGTGGCAGCCGCACCGATCCGTCTGTCGATCTCCCGCTCCATTCTTCCTTCACTCGTGAACAAGACCCCGAGATATTTAAACTCCTCCACTTGAGGCAGGAACTCCCCTCCAACCTGAAGAGGACAAGCCATCCTTTTCCGGTCGAGTACCATGGCCTCGGACTTGGAGGAGCTGATCCTCATCCCAGCCGCTTCACACTCGGCTGCGAACCGCCACAGCGCATGCTGTAGGTCTTGGCTAGAGGGGGCCAGCAGGACCACGTCATCTGCAAAAAGAAGAGACGAAATCCACTGGTCCCCAAACCCGACCCCCTCCGGCCCTTGGCTGCGTCTAGAAATCCTGTCCATTAAAAAAAAAAAAAAAAAAAGAAAATATATATATACAGTACAGACCAAAAGTTTGGACACACCTTCTCATTCAAAGAGTTTTCTTTATTTTCATGACTATAAATATTGTAGATTCACACTGAAGGCATCAAAACTATAAATTAACACATGTGGAATTATATACTGAACAAAAAAGTGTGAAACAACTGAAAATATGTCTTCTATATGTCTAGGTTCTTCAAAGTAGCCACTTTTTGCTGTGATTACTGCTCCACACACTCTTGGCATTCTGTTGATGAGCTTCAAGAGGTAGTCACCTGAAATGGTTTTCACTTCACAGGTGTGCCCTGTCAGGTTTAATAAGTGGGATTTCGAGCCTTATAAATGGGGTTGGGTCCATCAGTTGTGTTGTGCAGGAGGTGGATACAGTACACACCTGATAGTCCTACTGAATAGACTGTTAGAATTTGTATTATGGCAAGAAAAAAGCAGCTAAGTAAAGAAAAACGAGTGGCCATCATTACTTTAAGAAATGAAGGTCAGTCAGTCCAAACAATTGGGAAAACTTTGAAAGTGTCCCCAAGTGCAGTTGCAAAAACCATCAAGCGTTACAAAGAAACTGGCTCACATGAGGACCGCCCCAGGAAAGGAAGACCAAGAGTCACCTCTGCTGCGGACGATAAGTTCATCCGAGTCACCAGCCTCAGAAATTGCAGGTTAACAGCAGCTCAGATTAGAGAACAGGTCAATGCCACACAGAGTTCTAGCAGCAGACACATCTCTAGAACAAATGTTAAGAGGAGACTGTGTGAATCAGGCCTTCATGGTAAAATAGCTGCTAGGAAACCAATGCTGAGGACTGGCAACAAGCAGAAGAGACTTGTTTGGGCTAAAGAACACAAGGTATGGACATTAGACCAGTGGAAATCTGTGCTTTGGTCTGATGAGTCCAAGTTTGAGATCTTTGGTTCCAACCACAGTGTCTTTGTGCGGCGCAGAAGAGGTGAACGGATGGAATCTACATGCCTGGTTCCCACCTTGAAGCATGGAGGAGGAGGTGTGATGGTGTGGGGGTGCTATGCTGGTGACACTGTTGGGGATTTATTCAAAACTGAAGGCATACTGAACCAGCATGGCTACCACAGCGTCTTGCAGCGGCATGCTATTCCATCCGGTTTGCGTTTAGGTTGGACCATCATTTAGTTTTCAAGAGGACAATGACCCCAAACACTCCTCCAGGCTGTGTAAGGGCTATTTGACCAAGAAGGAGAGTGATGGGGTGCTGCTCTAGATGACCTGGCCTCCACAGTCACCGGACCTGAACCCAATTGAGATAGTTTGGGGTGAGCTGGACCGCAGAGTGAAGGCAAAAGGGCCAACAAGTGCTAAGCATCTCTGGGAACTCCTTCAAGACTGTTGGAAAACCATTTCAGGTGACGACCTCTTGAAGCTCATCAACAGAATGCCAAGAGTGTGCGGAGCAGTAATCAAAGCAAAAGGTGGCTACTTTGAAGAACCTAGAATATAAGACATATTTTCCGTTGTTTCACACTTTTTTGTTCAGTATATAATTCCACATGTGTTAATTCATAGTTTTGAAGCCTTCAGTGTGAAGCTACAATATTCATAGTCATGAAAATAAAGAAAACTCTTTGAATGAGAAGGTGTGTCAAAACTTTTGGTCTGTACTGTAGGTATATGTATATATTACACATGTATTTTACTTACATGCAAACTAAAATACTGGCCATATCCCAAAATCCCATTACCCAGTGTTTTGCTAATTGATATGGTCTGGCGCCAAAAGGGTATTACTATGTAGATACTAATACTGAAAGTTTAAGTGGACAGTTGAAACAAATTGAAACATTTTCTCTGTTACAAATTATTGTTACTGGGACCTAAACTGTATTTGGATGCACTATGCTTAGAATCATTATTAGCTATCCTCAAACAGAGAAGCAAGATAAATTGTGTTTTTTTTCTAATGTATTGTAAAGCATTTAAAATACTGTAACATGTAGTTTGACATATTTCAGTGGAATTGTTGCTTTTATATCTTAACAAGCATTTTATCCACAGATAAAACTAAATGTGTTAACACATGTTGCAAACCAAGACAGATATGTAACCACTGTTCAGTTATACCAGACTCAAACACATTTTAAAAGCCAGGTTGCTTCATGCACAGTTGTTAATCACATAATATATATATTTTTGTTTTAGCTTGAGGTTAACAAACCAACATCTTATCTTTCTCTGTAACACAGAGAAAATATATAAAACGTACTGAGGTTACAGACTACAAATCAGTAAAAATGCTCTAATTAGTGTAGTTTATGAAAATATTGTTGTGTTTTAATGTTTTAAAGAAAAAACAGAAGGAAAGTCTTCACACAGTTGAGCTTTTTTGAAACTCGTCATAGTAAATTGCAGATATTCTATTTGGCTGTTTTAAATTTTTGTTTTAGGCTGTGAGAAAAGATAGCAATGAACCTTTGATCATTTTGTTTTCCTAGAGTATTGCAGAGCTTCTCCTTCAGTTTTATTACCTCCACCATAGAGGTTATGTCTGTTTGTTTGCAAAATATCACAAAAAGTTATAACCAGATTTGGATTACATTTTCAAACAAGATGAGTATTAGGAAACGGAACAGATGATTAGACTTTGGTGGTGATGCAGAGCACCTTCTGGATCCAGGATTTTTTTGAAGAATTCTTTATCATTGTGCGACAACTTGCAACAAGTTGATGCTACTGTCACCCATAATCTACCCATAATCCATTGGCTGAATATTTGTGTAGTGGTGTAAGCAAACTGTAAACATAAAACAACATTCATCTGAAAAAGCTATGGAAAGTAGTAATTAAGTACTCAATATGTAAGCAGAACACCTCTAAAAAAGTAGGCCTGTTGTAAAATAATAATTTACTGAAGGAAATAATGTGAATAAAGGCAAACTTTCAATATTTCAGGTGTTTGCCATAAATCTCAATTTTCTTAAATACATGGAGCAGTATTCCTTAGTAGTTCTTAATGTTTCTGGTGAGAAAACCAATGAAAAACACAGCAAACTGCTTATCTTGGGATGATTTGCCTGTTTTAGGTATTTAAGTTTCGCTTCTTGTCCGTTTTTCTACACTTCCCTGTTTATATTCTTTAATTGCTGTTATTTTAGTTTATCCTATCATGTTACTTATTTTTTGTATTCAAGTACATTTAGAGTTCTTTTTGATTCCTTACAGTGTTTCTGATCATCTGTGTTAATTAGCCTCCCACGTTTAGTTGCTCTGCATTCTCCCTGCCACCAGCTGCTCCACATTTCATCTGATTAGCCCTTCTTGTTCACTGGTCAATTCTCCACCCTGCCTCTGTATTTAAACTCTGGTTTTCATTGCTTGCCACTGGATTCTACTTTTAGCCAGCCTGCCTGTCATTCCGCCAATGCTCCATGCTTGTTTTTTATTGCTGTAACTTACATTATCAGTTAATAAAGACTTCAGCTCACCATGCGGCTCCCACGCTCCTGTCTGCACATTGGTCCTACATTATTATCCCACATTATGACATTGACAGTAAGACCTCCAGGTATGTAGATGACAGAGGTAGGTATATTGTTCTAGTTGCAAGACTTGCATGAACTTGTTCTATGCACCACAAATACTGAAATACATTGATCAGTTTTAAAGAAGTAAAAATCTTAAGTGGAGGCTGAAAAAGGTTCCACAAATCTTTTATTAGATATAAACCTGTCCTTCATACCTTGTACCTTAAACCTAGTACATTGCTGTTGAAACATATTTGCCTTTTTGCAGATTTCTTCTCTAGTTTGCTATGTTTTCACAGAAAACGTTTTCAAATCTTCCTGCAAATGTTAATATCAGAGTTGACCTGAATAAATACTAAATGTTTTTTCCAAAAAGGGAAACAGAAAAAAGAACTTCAAACACTCTTGGCCTAATTGGAAAAGTTATTTCCCTAAATCTAATGTGCCCCCATTGGCAGCAACAACTGCTATCAAGTGGCCGCAATAACTAGTCTTTTACCTCACTGTAAAGAAATTTTGACTCAATCTTTGCCGAATTTCATAAATATATGGTCATGGCACATAATGTCAGTTGAATTTAAGTACAGACTTTGACTAGGCCACTCCAAAACTATACTTTTTTGTGTTTGAGCAAACAAAACTATAGTTTTGAAAATCCAGTGTCATAGTCTTGTAAACCGACTTGAACCACATGCAGGAAATGCTCAAGAGAAACAGGAAAGTTTGTAAATAAGTTTATTGAATACAGGAATACTAGATGCTCTGGTACATGGCGGGGCTGTAAGGAAGAAGCGAGCAGTAAGTAGGAGTGAAACTAAGAACGAATTAATGAATAAGTATTTCCTTACTAGGCTGAGTGAGTACTCCACCAGGAGGAGAGGGATTCAGACTGACCGGAATGAGCACACAGTGCGGTGAGTATGAAGGCTTCCAAAACAGGAGTGTGCAACAGCGAGTGGTAGTACGGTGCCGGAGCTGGGTCACTTGAGAGCGGTGGATGATGGACAGGTTCAGTGGAATCAGTGTGAAGCAGGAGGCACTTCGCGGCAGCCAGCAAGGTTAGTCCAGTAGAACAATAACAACGTGGCATCTGAAGCTCAGGTACTCCAAAGGTCCGAGACAAAGTGGGCTTAACAAAGCAGTTCGACGATCCAGCCTGGGTAGTATCCAGGTAGTCTCAATCTAGCATACAGGAAGACAAAGACTGGTTAGCAAAAGTCAAACGAGAAATACTTAACTATATGTGAGAAGCCTGGAGCTCTACCACTGAAGGCTAACACTCGAGCGGTGAGATGCTGGCTTTTTGTTTTTGTTTTTTCATATTATTGACCTGTTGCATAACCTAAGTGGGCTTCAGGTTGTGAACTGAATATCTGCTGGAATATCTGCTTTAAGATTTTCTTTTAGAGAAGAATTCCAAACATTTTGGGGAATCATCAAAATGTTTTTTTCTGTCAGCTGTGGTTTTTGCTTTCAAACATACCCATGGTTACCTTTTATGAGATTAAGACTTTGCAAAGACCATTAATCTCATTGTTGTATCATAAACACTAACCTTAACTGAGGCCAGTGAGGCCTACAGTGGTTTAGATGTCGTTTAGTGTTCTTTTCACCACTGATCCAACTGTTTTTCTCCATTTGTAGATAAAGGTTCTCATTGTTGCTTGCTTGAGTCCCCAAGCCATAAAAATGCTTTGCATCCCATTCTAAAGCAATAGATGTCAACAACTTAGTCTTGTTTGATTGAATTTTTAGTTTAGGGCATTGGGACATGATGCAATGCTCTATCAGAGCTTTTAGCTTTGGAGGCTGCATTAGGTTTTAACATAAGGATTGGTTGGTTGGTGAGTAAATTATAGTCCTTTAATAAATTAAATCATCATGTGAAATCTGCATTTTGAATTCACCTAATAATCTTAGGTTGATATGTTTTTTTGTTCTGAATGATTTATCTGTAACAAAAAAACTGAGGAAATTTGATAGAAGATGGAAAACACTTTTTCAAGGCAGGTAAAAGCAAATATTTCCTGTTTTTCTTGGCTGTAAATGTCCCAAAATAAAAGTTATTTTAAACAAAATTCAATTCCATTGTATTTTACTTTACAAATAAACTAAAGAAATGAGTTTTGGAAAAGCCACACCCCTGATATTCAGTTGAAAAAAAAAAGGTCACAGAGTGAGGTTCTGTCCACTGAAGCCCAAAATTAAAGCACATGGTGGAACAGTGTGAGAGCAGCTTATTTCATGGACTAGCAGCAGTAAGCTTCAGGACTTCCTACTGGCTGGAAAATGTGTGTGTGTGTGTGTGTGAGAGAGAGAGAGAGAGAGAGAGAGTAGATATGTGAGAGGAAGCAAGCTGTTTTAACTGGGTTGTCCACACATTTCCATCTGTCACACTGCTTAGAAGCTGTGGACAAAAAGTATGTATCAGTCAATGGAAGTCAGGAGGGATACAGTCGTTATCAGGTTCAAAGCCGTCCAACACAATCCTTTAAATGGAACCTGCCTATTTCTGTGTAGCACGAATCTGTGTGGTGAACTATGTTTACTGCTCTTCAAGGCTGGTGTTAACATCTAAAGTTATTCCTATTCATTCCTGCTTTATCAATGTTCTTTGCTATTCAGTCAGTGACTACTGACTGATTATACAAAATTTGTTCAGCTGCCTGGATTACTCATGTATGCTATGTGTTGTAAGGTAAACAAAAACCTAAAGCTGACTTTCTGATTTCATCTTAATCCCCTGGAAAAATCATTTTAACTAGAATGCCCTGTGAAAGTCATTGCATTGTCAATTAACTTGCTTGACGAAGTCCTTCAGCACCCACTTCAGTTGAATGTGTTAGCCTTCTTTTCCATGTGTAGCTTTCATTTTCTGCCTTTCACTTTAGAATTTCTTGTTCCATTTCTCTGCAGCTTGCCTTTACTAAAAACCTTTGATTGAAAGAACCCAAAGAGTTTGACCTTTGATTTCAAAGTAGCACAGGCAAACATAATATGGGAGGAAAAACAAGTGAAGACATTGTGCTTTGCACCAAAAACTACACATCGATCAAATGAAATGAAATGAACCCCAAAGCATTACATTTCCACCTTATCAAGAATAATAAACATAGGTTTGTTCTAGTACTTCACCTGCATTTTTATTTTAGTAGTATCTGATCGTATGCCCATCACATACATTTGATTATATTTAATTTGTTTCCACAGAAAATAAGATTGATTTTTTTCTCTACTTAATGCTGGCAGGTACATAGCACGGCCAATGTAGGTCAAGTTGACCATGCTAATCCATCCATCTAAACCCCTTACCAGCAGCCCTAAACTGTTACTTGAAACTGCAGAAATTACTTGTCATTATTGACCAGCAGAAGTCTTTTAATGTAGGATAAAGCCTGGTCCTTTTCATTTAGTTTCTGCAAAACATTTCCTGTTCCCCATTATGTTCTTATCTCTGTCAGCGAGGTGGCAAAGAAATTAAATTACTTATCTCCAACTCTATTAACTCTCTTATCTTTGCACAGACAGATATCAAACACAACTTCTCTAAAATACATTCCTCTCTTCGGTGCCTTTTTATGGAAAAATCATTTCAGTTGGGCACAAGAGAAATGAATGAATTGAATTTAATCACATATGAAGACAAAAAAAGAATATTATTTCATTCACCTGAAATGTTGAATATAAACTATATATTATAGGTACTGCTTGTGATTAGTTTTTTGCATGAAAAATGGTTCCACTCTCTTTATGGTCCTTATTGAGAGGGCTAGCTTACGTTGGTTAAATTGCTCAAAATCAACAACATGAGGTTCATATGCTTAGTTAAGGTTTGAAGGTTGCAATATTAGCCACTTGGCTGGGATTATAAAAACATGTCTAAAGAAAAGAAAAGAGATTTCTGTCCAGAATGAAGACACTAAGGGTTCAATTGATAAAGCTGGACTATTAGATACGTTTTTGTCCATCTGTTGACCTTTATTCTTACTGCATATTGCAGAGACTGCTATTTGACACAAACATAGCCATTATCTATAGTAGATCCAAACAGTATTTATTCCTTTAGTACTAATTTGACCTCATTGCACAATCTAATTATGACCTACTGCACACACGAGATACAGAAGTGATCTCTTATTTCCTACCAAAGTTTAGCTACTTCTCAAAACCTGTCCTAGAACAGCACACCACTGTATCAGGTAGAATTCACATTAGGGATGGTGTTAAATAAGAGTTGTAGATGGTTTAAATGGACAACTAAATATTATGAAGTGATTCAACCCTTTTGTTTGATTCAGTTCAGTCCAGTGCCTGTGAAACTTTGGGAACACAGTCCTTTATCATAAGATATAACTTGCTTTGCATTTTGTAACAGAATAGCCACAGAAAATAAAATACAATGAATTGACATGGTAGCATCACATAGATGCTGTAGATTTGTCAGATGCACATCCATGAAGCGAATCTCCCGTTCCACCACATCCCAAAGGTGCTCTATTGGATTGAGATCTGGTGACTGTGGAGGCCATTTGAGTACAGTGAACTCATTGTCATGTTCAAGAAACCAGTCTGAGATGATTCGTGCTTTATGACATGGCGCGTTATCCTGTTGGAAGTAACCATCAGCCTGAACCGTTGATACAAGGCAGGGTGGATCCATGCTTTGCAAAATGTTGTTAATGCCAAATTCTGACCCTACCTTCCGAATGTTGCAGCAGAAATTGAGCCTCATCAGACCAGGCAACGTTTTTCCAATCTTCTGTTGTCCAATTTTGGTAAACCTGTGCGAATTGTGTATATATATATATATATATATAGTCAGTCAGTCATTTTCTACCGCTTATTCCATAGTGGGTCGCGGGGGAGCTGGTGCCTATCTCCAGCAGTCTATGGGCGAGAGGCGGGGTACACCCTGGACAGATCGCCAGTGCATTGCAGGGCAACACACAAACAACCATGCACACACTCATTCATATGTATATATATATATATATATATATATATATATATACAGGTCCTTCTCAAAATATGAGCATATTGTGATAAAGTTCATTATTTTCCATAATGTCATGATGAAAATTTAACATTAATATATTTTAGATTCATTGCACACTAACTGAAATATTTCAGGTCTTTTATTGTCTTAATACGGATGATTTTGGCATACAGCTCATGAAAACCCAAAATTCCTATCTAACAAAATTAGCATATTTCATCCGAACAATAAAAGAAAAGTGTTTTTAATACAAAAAACGTCAACCTTCAAATAATCATGTACAGTTATGCACTCAATACTTGGTCGGGAATCCTTTTGCAGAAATGACTGCTTCAATGCGGCGTGGCATGGAGGCAATCAGCCTGTGGCACTGCTGAGGTCTTATGGAGGCCCAGGATGCTACGATAGCGGCCTTTAGCTCATCCAGAGTGTTGGGTCTTGAGTCTCTCAACGTTCTCTTCACAATATCCCACAGATTCTCTATGGGGTTCAGGTCAGGAGAGTTGGCAGGCCAATTGAGCACAGTGATACCATGGTCAGTAAACCATTTACCAGTGGTTTTGGCACTGTGAGCAGGTGCCAGGTCGTGCTGAAAAATTAAATCTTCATCTCCATAAAGCTTTTCAGCAGATGGAAGCATGAAGTGCTCCAAAATCTCCTGATAGCTAGCTGCATTGACCCTGCCCTTGATAAAACACAGTGGACCAACACCAGCAGCTGACATGGCACCCCAGACCATCACTGACTGTGGGTACTTGACACTGGACTTCTGGCATTTTGGCATTTCCTTCTCCCCAGTCTTCCTCCAGACTCTGGCACCTTGATTTCCGAATGACATGCAGAATTTGCTTTCATCCGAAAAAAGTACTTTGGACCACTGAGCAAAAGTCCAGTGCTGCTTCTCTGTAGCCCAGGTCAGGCGCTTCTGCCGCTGTTTCTGGTTAAAAAGTGGCTTGACCACTTGGGAATACGGCACCTGTAGCCCATTTCCTGCACACGCCTGTGCACAGTGGCTCTGGATGTTTCTACTCTAGACTCAGTCCACTGCTTCTGCAGGTCCCCCAAGGTCTGGAATCGGCCCTTCTCCACAATCTTCCTCAGGGTCCGGTCACCTCTTCTCGTTGTGCAGCGTTTTCTGCCACACTTTTTCCTTCCCACAGACTTCCCACTGAGGTGCCTTGATACAGCACTCTGGGAACAGCCTATTTGTGCAGAAATTTATTTCTGTGTCTTACCCTCTTGCTTGAGGGTGTCAATAGTGGCCTTCTGGACAGCAGTCAGGTCGGCAGTCTTACCCATGATTGGGGTTTTGAGTGATGAACCAGGCTGGGAGTTTTAAAGGCCTCAGGAATCTTTTGCGGGTGTTTAGAGTTAACTCGTTGATTCAGATGATTAGTTTCATAGCTCGTTTAGAGACCCTTTTAATGATATGCTAATTTTGTGAGATAGGAATTTTGGGTTTTCATGAGCTGTATGCCAAAATCATCCGTATTAAGACAATAAAAGACCTGAAATATTTCAGTTAGTGTGCAATGAATCTAAAATATATGAATGTTAAATTTTCTTTATGACATTATGGAAAATAATGAACTTTATCACAATATGCTAATATTTTGAGAAGGACCTGTATATATATATATATATATATATATATATATATATATATATATATATATATATAGTGAACAGTGCTCTGTAACGGCGGCCTGAAGGTTAAACTCTAAACAGTTTATGTGCAGGGTGTGTGGGGTCTGCAGAGATTTTTGCACCTCTTTTTCTGACCCTAGACCTGTATAAGTCCTGGATGGAGGGAAGGTCAGCCCTGATTATTCTCTCTGCAGTCCTGATTATTCGTTGCTGTCTGCACCTGTCCTGTTTTGTGGATGAGCCACACCACACTGAGATGGATGAAGACAGGACAGACTGAATGATGGCAGTGTAGAAGATGACCAGCAGCTCCTGTGGAATGTTTTACTTCTTGAGTTGCCTCAGGAAGTACAGTCTCTGCTGGGCCTTCTTTCAAACAGTGTCTATGTGTGAAGACCATCTCAGGTCCTCAGAGATGGTGGTTCCTAAGAACCTGAAGTGGTCCACAGCCGATACAGTGTTGTTGAGGATGGTGAGGTTGGTGTATGGTTGTGGTGTTCTCCGAAAGTCCACCACCATTTCCATAGTCTTGAGTGGGTTGAGTTCAAGGTAGTTCTGACCGCACCAGTGTACCAGCCGATCCACCTGCTGTCTGTATGCAGACTCATCACCATCCTGGATCAGTCCAATGACAGTAGTGTCATCTGCAAACTTAAGGAGTTTCACAGACGGGCCTGCTGAGGTGCTGTCATTTGTGTACAGGGAGAAGAGGAGTGGGTATAGAACACACCCCTGGGGGGCACCAGTACTTATTGATCTGGTTCGGGAGAAGATGCTCCCCAGTCTCACTTGCTGCTGTCGGTCCGTCAGGAAGCTGTTGATCCACTGACAGGTGGAGGCTGGGACGTTGAGCTGGGTGAGCTTCTGGTGGAGGATGTCTGGTATGATGGTGTTGAAGGCCGAGCTGAAGTCTACAAACAGGATCCTGGCATACGTCCCTGGACGGTCGAGGTGTTGCAGGATGAAGTGTAGACCTAAGTTAACAGCATCATCTACCAACCTGTTTGCTCGGTAAACAAATTGCAAGGGGTCCAGCAGGGGGCCTGTGATGTCTTTCAGGTGCTTCAACACCAGCCGCTCAAAGGATTTCATGACCACAGACATCAGGGCTACAGGCCTGTAGTCATTTAATCCTAGAATGGTGGGTGTCTTGGGCACCGGGATGATGGTGGATTGTTTGAGGCAGGAGGGGACCTCACACTTCTCCAGTGACTTGTTGAAAATCCGGGTGAAGATCGGAATGAGTTGATTTGCACAGGCTTTCAGGCATGATGGAGAGGTCCTCCAGCTTTCTTTGTTTTCATGCGCTGAAAGAGCCTATTTACATCTTCCTTGGAGATCTTTAGTGCAGGCGGAGGATCTGAAGGTAGGGGGTTGGTAGCTTTGTGGGAAGAACTTGTTCATCAATGGGATGTGGAGGAGATGATTTGAGGCCTGAACGGCTTCCTGTCATGTTTGCAGTAGAAGCCATTCAGACGGTTGGCCAGGCGAGGATTCTGTTCAGGAAGGGTGGGGGGGCTCCTGTAGGCAGTCAGGTTTCTCAGACCAGTCCATACAGCCGAAGTGTCACCAGTAGAAAGGCTGTTCTTCAGATTCTCACTGTAGCTTCTCTTGGCTGCTTTGATCTCCTTTGTTAGTCTGTTCCTGGCCTGCCTGTACTGCACCCAATCACCACTGCTGTGAGCTTCTTCCTTGTCCTTGCGCAGATTCCTAAGGTGTGGAGTAAACTATGGCTTGTTGTTCCCAAAGGTGCAGAAGGTCTTGGTCTGCAAACACATGTCCTCACAGAAACTGATGTATGATGTCACCACATCACTTAGTTGGTTTAAGTCAGTGGCTGAGGTTTCAAAAACACTCCAGTCTGTGCATTTAAAGCAGGCCTGTAGCATCTGCTTTGATTCCTCAGTCCACTTCTTAACAGTGTGAACCGTGGGTTTGGAAGCTCTTAGTCTCTGTCTGTAGGTTGGGATGAGGTGGATAAGAGAATGATCCAAAAAACCCCGAGCAGCCCTGGTAACAGCATGATATGAGTCCTTTAAAGCTATGTAACAATGGTCCAGTGTGTTTTTGTCTCTGGTGGGACACTTAATTTGCTGTCTGTATTTGGGGAGTTCATTGGAGAGGTTTGCGCTGTTAAAATCTCCCAGTATTATGATGAAAGAGTCCATGTGTTTTTTCTCCACGTCTGTATTCAGCTCAGCGAAATGTTTTTC
The DNA here is from genome assembly GCF_021462225.1 of Girardinichthys multiradiatus. NCBI lineage: Eukaryota > Metazoa > Chordata > Actinopteri > Cyprinodontiformes > Goodeidae > Girardinichthys > Girardinichthys multiradiatus. The sequence goes on along the minus strand of NC_061797.1, from coordinate 44,987,134 downwards.
CACGGCAGAAGTGCAGCCATGCGGTGGAAAATATGAGCCAATTATTATAAACGAGGAAAACTCTCTCGATGAATAAAACGGTTTACAGATTATGGAAAATGACTCCAGATCAGGACTACATATTTTCCCCAGCATTTTTATGTCTCTGCGCCAACCTTCATTTATATAAAGTAGATTCCGCCTCCTCGCTTCTTCCCTGATAGCTCTGCGCTGCGATCTGCTCTGAACAGCTGGACGTCCGGCATCAGCAGTGCGCGGTCCGGGACGTTTTCACTCAGCCATGACTTGGTGAAGCAGAGAATCGCTGATCAACGGTATCCAGGGTAATGTCAGAATACCACCAAGAAGGACGAACCACATCCAACAGGATTAACTGTAGACGCAAGAGGAAGCTGTCTGAAAGGGATGTTCGGGTGCTAACCTGGATTGCATCCAAAAAACATAAAACCACGGCTGCCCAAATCACGGCAGAATTAAATATGCACCTCAACTCTCCTGTTTCCACCAGAACTGTCCGTCGGGAGCTCCAAAGGGTCAATATACACGGCCGGGCTGCTATAGCCAAACCTTTGGTCACTCATGCCAATGCCAAACGTCGGTTTCAATGGTGCAAGAAGTGCAAATCTTGGGTTGTGGACAATGTGAAACATGTATTGTTCTCTGATGAGTCCACCTTTACTGTTTTCCCCACATCCGGGAGAGTTACGGTGTGGAGAAGCCCCAAAAAAGCATACCACCCAGACTGTTGAGTGAAGCATGGGGGTAGATCAATGATGGTTTGGGCTGCCATATCATGGCATTCCCTTGGCCCAATACTTATGCTAGATGGACGCGTCACTGCCAAGGACTACCGAACCATTCTTGAGGACCATGTGCATCCAATGGTTCAAACATTGTATCCTGAAGGCAGTGCCGTGTATCAAGATGACAATGCACCAACACACACAGCAAGACTGGTGAAAGATTGGTTTGATGAACATGAAAGTGAAGTTGAACCCATGGCCTGCACAGTCACTAGATCTAAATATTTTTGAGCCACTTTGGGGTGTTTTGGAGGAGCGAGTCAGGAAACGTTTTCCTCCACCAGTATCACATAGTGACCTGGCCACTATCCTGCAAGAAGAATGGCTTAAAATCCCTCTGACCACTGTGCAGGACTTGTATATGTCATTCCCAAGACGAATTGACACTGTATTGGCCATACACTAATACTAATACTAATACTAATAAATTATTGTGGTCTAAAACCAGGTGTTTCAGTTTCATTGTCCAGCCCCTGTATATATGTATATGTATAATGAGGTGGTTGTGATTTGGAATTAGGCAGTTGCAGCAATTCCCAGCAAATGTACAGAGGGGGTGACATACAGGATCCCCATGATTAAATGATGGTATGGGTTAGTAATATCTGAAGTCACCAAGTTTTCATAACAAATGTTGGACAATGCCAAAAGGTTTTTAAGTAGGTCTTTCAAGAGAGGTTCTATGAAGTTATTGCTGGTTCAAGCTCCCTTATCTGCAGTACAAAGATGTTGAAAATCAAATAAGGCATCACAGTGGTGGAAGATATTAAAGCAGATATTAAAAGTCTACAGATTTACAAAAGACCATTGTCAAGTTCAGTATTGTTTTGTTCAGCCGAGCAACGTCCATGTTTCTATGTGAAGTTACCGTCTTTGAGCCTTCTGACTGTATCAATCTGCAACATCAGCTGTGATTTACCAGTCTAATCTAGATTTGCAAAGAACAGAGTAAACATTTGGATGTCTCTGTGATGTCTGAGGCTTGTAGTTTTTAAAAAAACTATCTTGACAAATTCATGATAAATTTATTTACCAAATCAGCTAATGGTGTAACTGATATAGCGGATATCAGCTTAGCTGGTTAGGTTCCACTTCTTCAAGGCTTTGCTTTCTTTTCCATAAAGCATACATTAATATGACATCTCTCTACTACAGACAAAAAAATTATTGTTAATGATAAGAACTACAAGAACTTCACAGAACCGACCTTCAGAACATATGAAGTAACCCTTTAACTGGAGCTGTACTATTTGGCAAGACTTGACCACAAACACTCTAGGTAGGTCTAGCATGAAGCAAAGGATGGATATTTGAAAATGCACCTCATGCCAACTTTTAAGTATAGTGGAGAATTATGTGGTGCTGGAGGTCGGTTTCTTTTCAGAAGGCCATGTGGAGCTTGTTAAAGTGCAAGGTATCATTACATATTTTGAAAGACCAGGGCAATTTAAGGAAAAATCAAATGGGTCATTTGCCCATTTAATGATTTTAGACATCCAGAATCACATAAAGGAGAAGGTTCACCAGACACAAATTATCCTTCTTTCACAATGTCCCCAAACTTAAATCGTATTGACAACATGTCATATGAGGGCCAGGGAAGAGAAAATAAGAGAGGACTGCCAGTCAGTATGATCTGGAGATATAGTGCAAAGATGAATAGTCAAACATCTGTCTTTCTGTGTGCTTCAGTCATGTGCAATTTTAAAAAGAAAGACTAAATGTGCTGTAGAGATTTTTCCTTAATATGGGATGTGTTTTCCAGCCAAAGAAATAAGGCTGGGTTTTCCATGGATATAAAAGTTGATTATATTAAACAGATAATTAAGTCCTCAATATTCATGAAGGGTTTGAACAGAGGTATGCATTTTATTCAATGTATTGTTCCTCATTTACTCTTCACTCTTACTCTTTATCAGCATGCAACCTAAGCCCAGTTAAAGAGGTTCATCACTATCAAAGCAAAGAAAAAGCATTTTGCATTACAGAACCAGAGGAATGACGTGTGCCGCCTACCGATAAAAATGACTTGTCTTTTCATTTAAAGAATGCCAAGCGTGCTCAACTTAAGTTATTCGTTCCTCAGTGCATGAATCAGCTTTCTACTAACCTTGCACATTAATTCATTTGATTGTCAGCTCATATTTTTGGAGAGCACAGTTATTAAGTGCCTCCATTCAAATTATTAAATTATGCTAAAATAGAATTTGTGCTGGCAGTTTGATAGATGATTGGAATTGCCTCCACCACTGCATTTTCTGGGAGCTTGAATGCATTTACCAACAATACAATTTATTTAAATCAATTCCATGTTCATTTCTCCTGAGATTTGTTGTGTTGTTTAGTTAATAAACTCGGTCCAACAATTTCCTTCACACCCACACATGAAAAGATCATCACTAGAAGGAACTCGCAGAGATTATGAAAGACAGAGAACATGGTGATGATGTAATTAAAAATATGGTTTATCTGTTTAGCATTTATAGTTTAGCTCAGCTGATTTATCTATCTGCAAACTACCTGTGATATTAAAATCAAAGGTATAACCAAAGAAAGTGACATAACTGTTTTCTCACACAGCAAAGATTAAGACGTCCAGGAACCTGACCCAATAAAAATTCCCCCACCTTATTCAAACAATACATTCTCTTGCGCTGATCGTATATTATTGGCTACATGTAATGAAATAACACAAGGAAGACACCATCTGCTTTGGTAATACTAGACATTTGCTCAAAAACCATCTAAGTGGAACGCATACCACATGTGCACTCAATACGTCCTCAGGTGTCACTATTGTCAAGATACAAAAACTCTCATTTTATTAGCCATTTAATGGTTATTAGCTTTGGACCTTGTCTGTGACTACTGAATAGAACAGCAGTTATTCCCTGAATTATTGACATCATACCAGTAAATGGAATTGGCAAACATAAGGAATGTTGCTGAGTCTCCATTAACTGCAACATAATAGCACTCAAAGTGCAGGCTCTATAAGTGGCTGCAATAATATACAGGAGCTGTATACATTACATATTGCACAGGAACTGATCTGAGCAGAATGTAGTCTCTAACCCCAAAAGGGGCCTAAAATGCTCCTATGGGACTTGCATCCATTTTCAGAGATTCAAGCAGCTGCTGGCCAAGCACCAATACTTAGTAGAGGTTGACAAGAACCAGAAGACAACAGTTGTGATAAATGGCAATCTCAGATGAAGTTAACTTTAAGAACAAAGAGCAATTCATGTTCTGAGGTCTGAAAGAATAAGTGCAACATCTCCCAGCAGTAATAAGAACTCTGGGGAGGTAACCCTTAAACCCATGGAGTGGCTCTCCTAGGAACAGCTACAATACTGCAGAAATCCCTCAAATTCTCTGGCCTCTGGCAAATAATAGGTAGACATACACAACACCCTTACAGTCCAATGAAATGTCTGATTAAATTGGCATTATTACATATAACATCAGTATCTCAGCTGAAAAGCAATCATCCTAATGGGCACAGCAGAAACCAAGATTAAGGCTTCATGGTTGACTCTGTCAACCTAATTAGTACTTCAAATTCTTTGAAGACTTCACATTTATCATAGGTGTAACAAAGAAAACAAATGGCCAAATAGGAGACACACAGAGATCTGCATTATTACAATTTCCTCCCAGGAAAGAAAGTTTTTCAATACCGTTCAAAAATTGCTCTCATTCAGGCAACAAAGCATCGTTACGTTCAGCCTAAATTATCATGCATCAAATCATATTGTATTGAATTTCACTGGATCTGAATGAATGAAAACAAAAACCAGAGAGCAAAGTGTACCGGAGTCAAATTCCTTGTTTGTATGTACGAACCTGGCAGTAAAGCTGATTCTGATTCTGAATAGAGATGCATTGGATTGTTGGGAGTGTAATGATATACATATCATATTATCCACGTAGAAAAGATACCAACCCTAGTATGTAGATACAGTTTAGAACCTAACCCTGGACTCACCCCTCCTAGTTAAGCCCTTGAATGATTTTATGTGGCAACAACAAGAAATGGCACCATCCACGGACTCCTGCTTATATGATCAAAACAAGACATGAGATCACAGAAGACACACTACACTATTAAAGAAAGATGGTGTTGTCATTTAACAGCATGCATTTCCATACAGATTGCATTTATTTCCGCTCAGCAGCCACAGATTAATGAGAAGCTCTGTTATGTAGAAGATAGCAGGATGAAGCTCATTTCTATGTACCTGAACGTGGTGTTGAGAAATCATACATCATGTCCGTATGATAAAAGATGAATTTAAGCACTGAAAGAACCTGCCTCTATGTGCAGGATGAGCTGGCATCTCATGTGAAAGCATGTGATCCATGAAGCTGCATCTATGTTTAAAACAGAACTCAATTACAATGTCCAGCCTGCAATATAAATTGTGACAATATTTCTTGCAGTGCTTCCTAATAAAATTATGCAAGCAGGATACTCTAAAGAATTCCTGCACACAGCAGAATAATGAAGATTTATACAATATCTTTGTGTAAAGTTAGAATAATTTATTTTTTATTTTCTGGTACAATATGGTATGCTGCCTTTCGTGAATGACTTGCATTTTTAATATTCAACTGGAAAATTTTATTTCTCCTAAGGCAATGCACATACAAGCGCAATTCTCTATGTTTCAGTTTTTAAAATGCCACACCAGTACATTGCCTGTTTAAAAAATGATAAGTGATCTGTAATAAGAACTGATCATTGTTGTGATGGTTCATTTCCTTCACTCTCTTTCTCACATTAATTCTAATTATTGCCAAGCTGTTTCAAATTCCCCCTGTGCGAGAATTTCTGGTGTCAGATTTTCTGTCGGAGCTGCTTCCCTCTGATAAGACAAGGAGAGGAGCCAACATTCCTCACTGCCAGGAAAGTAGCAGATTTATCAGATGACACAGCCACAGCCAAACATCTGCTAAAACACTGCCAAGTTAGCTCTAACATGGACATGTAAACACAGTATTCAGACTTTTTAGAGACTGGATGTGACATCAGTATTTTTGATGAAGCTTGGGAGTTTATGCAAAACCAAACATAAATGGATAAACCACACTAAAGCAGCTTCTGTTTAAGTTCAAAATAGCTATCAAATGACAGCTATCAACTGTTAGGGTTTGAAAACTTTTGTATTGTTTATCACTCATGTCTGCTCTAAGTGCTTTTCCCTCCTACATGCCACAGAAAGGGATAGGGGGGAGACGAGTGAGTTATGACGAGTTAGTTATGCTTACCAAGTCCTCACTCCCTCTCTGTTTAAAATCAAGATGCATGAACCCTAACCTTTCTGACCCCCCAACTATTCTTCTAATTATTTACTAAAAACAGACAACAAAAGCTACAAAAGAGACAATAGATGAGTGATGCTTATTAATGCGACACTTTTGCAATTTTTAAGGCATTAATACTCCTACCTTTCTCAAAGAGAAAAATTGACACTCAAATTATTGTTTTTGATTCAAAAGACTGTTGCAAAATAAAAACAAATTTTAAAATAAATACAATTGGAAGAAAATACTATTGTTATGCACTGAAGCAGTTTTTGTACGGTTTTGATGAAAAAAAAGACACAAACAACTGAAAAAAACATGCATCTCAAATCAGGTTTTATTTAATGTTGATAGAAAATGACTGTAAAATACCAGGCAAGCGTGACTGCCTTTGCAGCAGCATGAAAATCAGAGATCCCCACATCAATTATATCTCTAAAAACGGTTCCAAGGCATAACAACAGTACCACTGTAATGAAGAGAGAAAGTATGAATGTGTAACATGCTTTCTAAAAACTGTAATAAGTTTTAATAACATTCTTTCCCAAAGCAGGACAGAGTACAAAAACTGTTGGATAGCTTTTTAAGGCATCAAGTGGTATGTTTTCTTTGTCTTTTGAACGGAAAACACATCTTTGAATATGGACATCTGACATCGCTTCGTATGCATTAATTACAAACCTTTACGCGACTTTTATTATGAAAATGCTAAATTTGGGAAGTACATATTTGTTTAGGTTTGTGGAAAATAAATTACCAATTGATTAGCATTTTCTCAAGCTGCAGGGCTTGTATTTAGTCAGTCAGTCAGTCATTATCTATACCATTTCTTCCATAGTGGGTCGCGGGGAAGCTGGTGCCTATCTCTATCAGTAGTCTATGGGCAGGAGGCAGGAGGCAGGGTACACCCTGGACAGGTCCCCAGTCCATCACAGGGCAACACACAAACAACCTCATTCACACACCTAAAGGCAATTTGGAGAGACCAATTAACCTAAGAGGCATGTCTTTGGACTGTGGGAGGGAGCTGGAGTACCCGGAGAGAACCCACGCATGCACGGGGAGAACATGCAAACTACATGCAAAAACACCCCGGCCAAGAGTCGAACCCAGGACCTTCTTGCTGCAACGCAACAGTGCTACCAATTTTGCAGCCTAGCTTGTATTTATTTCTGAATAATTCAGATTAAAGAATTAGATATTCTTTATCTCAGACCTCTCTGATTCATTAGTACTAATTAGAATTGTCTTTATATATGTTTGGTTTTAATTTCTTCATTAAATATTACATATTACTTTAGTGGTGTGTTTGATCGAGCAATAACATGAATCTCACTGTACAATTGATGATGATATGGCTGATATGATGATAACAGTTTAAAAAGTAATACACCACCATCATCATAAATGCCTTGAAAGTCCATTGGGATAACTGGCTTGAGTAAAAACAGAAAACACACTTTTTATGTTGTTTCTTTTTCTAATGTGTTTTATTTTTAACTTCACATAGATGAAAGATGTGCTTCTGTTAAATAAATGTGCAGTTTAAAGCCAGAAGCACTCTTGGGATACTGCTTTCTCAGATTAATTGAAGTAATGTTTCAGTGTAGTTTTCTAAAGGAAACACCTAAGTTGTAAAATACATAAATGCATCACAGAATGATAAATTATCTAATCAGAGAGAGATCCTCATTTATAAGTCGCTTTGGATAAAAGCATTTGTCAAAAGCATAAACAGTGTAGCATACAGTTTGATTGTCTCAGTCAGCCAAAGGGATAAAAAAAAAAAAAACACTTAATGATTTACAATACATTGAAAGGATTATAATTTTAAAAACTTTGTGTGAGCAGTTTTACAAACTATGAATGTATGCAACAGTATTTGAAACAATTTTTACTTAAATAGAAATAAATCCACTGGAAAAAAACGAAAAACAATCAGCTTGTTTTGGACGACCTTGGTCTTCATATTTAAGCTGTTTAAGCTAACCTTTCTCAGTCTGGAAGCCATTCTGGTAGTAAATGTCTGTCAATAGAAGGACACCAGCCAGTTGGAAGCATGATATAATGGAACTTTGACAAATCCAAAATGCAGGTGTCAGATCTTCTCTGATCAATCATTGTGATTATTTCCTGCTGCAGCAGAAAAAACAAAAAGCAAACAAGTTCCTTTCTAAAAAAAATGAGTGGCATTGTAATAAGACATACTGATTCCTATTTACATAAATAAAGCTTGACATGATCCAGTTTAAGCCTACTGGAATCCGTTAGCCTTCATCACCCAACAATGATGAACAATGCTCTTTGATTAAATATCGCAATTTTATGTTGAGAAACTTTGTTCTTAAAATGTTGGACTATTTGCTCACACAGTTGTTCACAAAGTGGTGAATCTCGCCCTGCCCTTGCTTGTGAACCACCAAGCCTTTTGGAGATGCTCCTTTTATACCCAGTAATGACACTCATTGTGTCTCATTGTGTGATCTGTTTCCAATCAACCTGTTCACCTGTGGAGCATTCCAAACAGGTGTTTACAGAGCCTTCCTCAACTTTTCTTTTGTTACCCCTATCCAAGCTTTTTTAGGAATGTGTTGCTACCATCAATTTGAAAATGAGTGGATATTTGCATAAAAATAATGTTTAACAGTTTAAATATTAAATATGTTGTCTTTGTAGTGTATTCAATGGAATATAGTTTGAACAGGATGTGCAGATTATTGTATTCTGTTTTTATTTACATTCTACACAATGCCCCAACTTCATTGGAATTAGGGTTGTTTAAAACTGATTTTAAACTGGTCATCCAAGCTCAGGAGATACTGATTAGATATTTGACCAATTTTTAATGTACTGCATGTTGCTAAAGTTTCTCAATTTATACTGATTTGGTTAGATAAAAAAGAATAGGAGTGATAGAAAAATAGAGTTGGACTTTTGCCAAGAGACAACTAGCATTTAGAAAAAAAGTTACAGCTTAAAGGATGAAACAAATTTTAACAGCAATCAATAACAAAGTTAATAGCTGGCCAGAAAATTAAATATAAATATTCCAGGTATAAACATCAGTATCAATTGCACAGTATCTCCAAATATCTAATTTGTGAATTACTTGTCTGTATTTGTAACTGTTGGAGCGCATTTCCAATTTTTCCAGGAGACTATTAGCATTCAGTTCCAATTACAAGCTCTCTAATGGATTTTGACACTGAATCTACTCCACTTTAAAATCCGGGAAGCTCAACTCTACAGATGAGTAGAAGCGGCTCATCAAGAGCTGCCCCAGATGCTTTAGAGATTCAGTGTGACAGCTCCAAACCACATGGCTTCTAGAATCTGACCCACATCTAAGGATGTTAGAGGAGACGGTCAGAGGGTTAGTCGTGACAGAATTTACAAAGAGTAATTCACATTCAAAGCAAGCTGTGCCGCAGGATAACCCCGAGGTCTGAGTCTATTGCATTTTCAATTATCTGGCAGATACTAGAAGTGCTATTCAATAGTTAGTTATTGACTGACTAAGAATTCTCTTGGAATTGCTTACTCTAGGCTGAAAAGCGTTTTTAGAAAATTAAAAGCAAGCTTTGAACATTTTACACTTAAAAAATATTACAGAAAATAATAATACTTTTAAAAGGGTTAGGAATTTTGAATTGAATTGAATTTGAAAAACAGGAATAGTCGTGAAGACCTTGGAATGATTTACATCTTCCCAATTTGGCAGCAAAGCATTTGCTGTCATTATTACCTGTTATGACAAAAAACAACAAACTTTTGGAAACCTGCAATATACTGTGTGCAGGAGACTTTTCTGTCTAAGTAGGATTTGGGAAGGCTAAACAACATCCATAAAGACTTCTACAGAGGAATGGAATCCACCACTGACTGTTGTAATAGGATACTCCGTGGCAGAAGTCCTGGCAGTATTGATGTGTTATGGCATCAGAAGCTTGACCAGCTAATTAAAGTGATCAGGTTGAATGTTGGCTGGGCTATAGAACTATAGAGTTCTGTTGTGGGGATGAAATAATAACCATACTGAACATATATACTCCTTATGAGTGCACCGAGAATTAATTTGAGTACAGCAACAGACTAGCTAATGTGGTATATATACAGACCAATGTATCTAGCAGCATTTCTTGTACATACAGTACATATTTCACCCAGTGTGAGACCAGACTGGGTAACATTGATCTGCCTACTAATCCTGTAATTTGCAATTAACCTAATTGTCAGAATCTGAAAAATAGAGTTGAACTGGGCTCAGTGTAGAACAAAATTGTGGACTATCTAAGAACAAGAAGTACAAAGCTAAATCAGGCTACAATGTGTATGTGGTGCAGATCCATGCAGAGGCAAGAAGAAAGCCTTTGAAGCTTAAGATGGTCCTTAATTTGTGTATATGAAAAAAGCAAATTCGAACTTTAAATATGCTCCATGGTTCATTAAGATAAATTAAAATACTGTCAGGGCTTATTCTCTAGCAAGGAAATTAAAAGTGATCGTCCTACAGATCTTTGGAAAGACATTCAAGAATGAATAGTAATAAAATGTCCTTACCAACACATATTGATTGTGTAAGCAGAGCAGAGCAGATTCACTGAAAACTATGTGAGCAGGAAACCAGACCCTCTGCTTGCGATTTGTTTTGCAGGTTTTTTAATTCATGGAGTGTTACCTGACACATTATTGTCTATTGTTTTGGGGCAACTGTGAAAAGGTAGTAGGAGTTCATCCTCTAACCGGTGGGTTCATTCTGTAACTGATGTATTGCCAGTGGGTTGCTGGTTCTAACCCCCACTCTGTCCGTCTCAGTCGTTGTGTCCTTATGCAAGACACTTCACCCGCCTTGCCTGCTGATGGTGGTCAAAGGGCCCGGTGGCGCCAATTGTATGGCAGCCTCACTTCTGTCAATCTGCCCCAGGACAGCTGGGGCTACAAAGTAGCCATGTGTGAATGAATGGGTGGATGACTGATTGTAGTGTGAAGCGCTTAAGGGTTTCTGGGGACTTGATGATGCGCCACAAGTGCAGGCCGTTAACCATTTTAGTTTTAATTGTGAATGATAAAGCTGGTAACATTAACAGCAAAGACAACTATAAGCCTATAGCTTTGCCTGGCACTCTGTCTAAAGTGCTGGAGAGTGCCATTTCAAACAAATTGGAAAGCTTTTGCTGACTGCTGACAATCACTTTGGTTTTAAACATAAACACGGATTGGACATGTGCATCTTTGCTTTTAAAGTAAGTTTAGATCTATAAAACAGACAGAACACCACCATTTTTAACTGTTTCATTGATGTGTCAAAGTCATTTGATTATGTTAACTATGAAAAGTTATTTTATAAGTTGCATAAGAGGGGTGTTCCCAAATGTCTGTTTAGGATTCTTGCTTTTTGGTATGCTAATCAGCCAATGTATGTAAAATGAGGAAACTCTGTATCAGTTCCATTACTGTGTAACCTCATGTGCAGGTGCATGTGTAGGTTGTCTGAATCTGAAAACTGCATTATTGCCACATTGACCAACCCTGGACAAAGCTCATTGCGATGCTTTTCTATTTTATGGTCTCATTGGTGTTTGAGCCTTTCAAGAAATCATTTTTAATTTCCTGTGTTCTTATTGTTCTTTGTTTTTGTATGGATCGTAAATTGTGCCCAAAATGATTTATAAATAAATAAATAACAAACTGGCTGCACGGTGGTGCAGCTGGTGCACTGTTGCCTTGCAGCACGAAGGTCCTGGGTAAGATTCCTGGCCGGGGGTCTTTCTGCATGGAGTTTGCATGTTCTCCCCCGTGCATGCGTGGGTTCTCACCGGGTACTCTGGCTTCCTCCCACAGTCCAAAGACATGCCTATTAGATTAATTGGTAACTCTAAATTCCCCTTAGGTGTATGAATGAGTGTGTGCGTGGTTGTTTGTGTGTTGCCCTGCGATGGACTGGCGACCTGTCCAGAGTGTACCCCGCCTCTCGCCCATAGACTGCTGGAGATAGGCACCACCTCCCCCGTGACCCACTATGGAATAAGTGGTAGAAAATGACTGACTGACTAAATAATAAACTGACATAAATCTGTATTAGTAGTTAATTGTCTAATCTGTAATTTAAATGTATATACAATTACTTGGTCTTTTTTTAACACTGCACCATTTTGAGATTTTGCCCAGTGTAACTCTTACAGTTTTTTGTGATTTACAGCATTGATATTCAATGTTAATAGTGCTGTTGTAAATTTTTTTTGTCGAATTGCTCAAGTCCCAATAACACAGTTTCAGGAGTTTGAGCCTCTTGACAGTATTGATGATAAGGGCGACAGATTTTTCTATTGTGCTGTATACTGGGTTGTCACCTTCTGACTTGAGCCTAGATTGAGATAGAAGTGACAGCAAAAGAGTTTTCAAGTGTCAAGTTCTCATCTTAATAGCAGGGGCAAAGAATAATAGTTTGTACTGATACAGTAACTAGGTAGACATAGCTTTGATAAGAAATATTGTATATTGTATAAATATTAATATTGCACTATCTCATTCCATCACATTTACTGACACTCCTACTAATCTGTAATTAAAAAATACACAATCAACACAAGCAAATATGTATCACTGTGTACAGATGTTTGAGCTGCATATTGGCACTCTTGTTAGCATTCCTTCCTTGCAGCAAGAAGGTCCTTTGTTAAAATCCAGGCCTGGGGCTTTCTGCATTGAGTTTGCATGCTCTCCCAATGCATGCACAGGGTTCTCTCTAGATACTCCAGGTTACTCCCACAGTCCAGAAACTGGTAATTGTTAATTGGTCTCTTTAAATTGCCCTCATGTTTGAGAGTGTGTGTGTTTGTGTGCCTGGTTGCTTGTCTTGTGAAGCTGGAAGGATTTTTGCCAATAATTTATTTAACTTATGGACATTTGTTATGATGCGTCACCTTGGCAACGGGGTTATTTTTTTTACAACCGGGAGCAGCTGATTAATATCTGAAAAGCTTCAACTACAACCCTAAATCCCTGATGAGTTGAAAAGGAGGCGCCGTGGATGCAGAGCAGGAGCAAAGACATGAGAGAGAAGGACGAAGTTCAAACCATCTCTTCCATTGATTATGATGGGCAATGTGAGATCGTTGGGAAACAAGTTGAATAAACCCCAAGCCCTTCAAAGGATCCCGCCAGAGTATCAAGAATGCAGTATTATGTGTTTCAATGAGACATGGCTGCAGGATCATATCTCTGACTGCAGCATCTCTCTGCCAGGGTTTCTGACCATACGAGCAGACAGAGATTTAAAGAGGAGCGACAAACGTAAAGGAAGTGAACTGGCAGTATTTGTGATCAACAGATTTAATCCAGGACATGTTACTGTGAAATGCTATCTCTGCAGTTCAAATATTTAACTGTTAGCAGTACTTTTTTGTCCATATTATTTACCGACAGAGTTCACTAGTGTCATTTTGGCAACAGTTTACATTACACCTTCAGCTGTTGCCAACACTGCATGTGATACCATAAACTCAGCTGTTGCTAAGCTACAGGCACAAAACCCCAATGTGTTTGTGGCAATATGTGGTGATTTTAACCATGCTTTACTCTCTGCTACCCTTCCAATGTTTCAACAGTTTGTCAGCTGCTCTACCAGAGAAAACAAGACGTTTATGCAAAAGTCAAGGACTCATACATCTCTAAAGCAAGACCTCCTCTAGGCAAATCAGATCACAATCTTGTGTTTCTTTACTCGAAAAAGAAGGACCTTGTTCAGATGCAACCTGTAATAAAGAGAAGTTTGAGAAGATGGTCACAGGAAGCTGAAGAAGCCCTGCTAGGTTGCTTTGAGGCTACAGACTCGGATGCACTGTGCCAGCCACATAGAGACTACATCAATTACATGACTGAATCTATGTCTGACTATATAGACTTCTGTGTGGGTAACACCATCCCCACCAGAGCAAGCTGTAGGGATTGTGTTCTTTGATTTCTCCAGTGCATTCTACACAATTCAACCTGATTTGCTTTGTCAGAAACACCAGCAGACTCAGGTGGAGGCCACAATAGTTGCCTGGATCATAGACTACCTCACAGACCACAGTTTATCAGACTGAAGGGTTGTGTGCCTAACCATGTAGTCAGCAGCACTCCTCTGGAACGTTTTGAGGTCATTGTGCAAATAAAGATCCTTTTCATGAGTCTGTTGTACAACAATAGGGTCTTTAGTCAGAGGCTTCTTTAAATCTGCTGTAAGACAGACTGCTACAGGAAATCCTTCCTGCCCACAGCCATCATGTCTACAACAGCTCTTTCAAGAAACCTGGATAATAGGAGCTAAAACAAAATTTTATTTCTCTTTGGGATGAAAAAAGTATTTTTGAATTGAATTGAATTCTGAATTGAATTGAATCAAATGCTAGAAGGTATATAATTAACATGTCTGCAGCTGTTGCATGCAAACCTTGCACTGTTGTATTTTAAAATTAGTACACTAGTAGTCTGTGAAAAAATATTATTGTTTTTAGAAGAGAAATGTGGGGACAATTGAGTTTGGCTTTCAGTGAAAACTTTCAGTTTTCTTATTTGGAGTGAGATTTGTCTGGGCAGAGTGAGATTTTGAGAACTAGATGAAAAGCTTGAAACACAGTGTGGCAATCCAGTAGGGCTCTATTGATTAATCGAGGTAAATGTCAACTACAAAAAACTATATTTTTGATACAGACCACTGGGCATCAGCCATGCTAATAAAAGTAACCATGTTACTTTAAGTTAAAAAATCCAAAGAAATTATTTTTACTTGCACATTTATTAACATTGTTGGACCACTTGTTTGCTGAGTATTGGATTATCTGCACGTTGTTGGACATCACTGTGCCCCTCCAATGGCATCGGCCATTTTGTACCCAGGACAGCCCGCTCCTACATATCCCATCGAGCATTGCGACTGATATGACTGGGCGTCCCCAGTCTGACGTCACAGGATGCTATATAGGAGGCGCTCATGTTTGAAAACTCGCCTTCTGCTAGAAATCATCTGGTGATTGAAGCGCGTCACTTTAAGAGAAGAATTCTGTGCAGAGTTTCATTCATTCTCTCTCGTTGGACAACGAACCATTCATAACTGAAGTCTCTGGACTAAGAAGGCCAGAGATTTCACTTTGCAGATCGAAGATGTGAGTTAACACGTAACTGGAGACACGGAGTTTCGGAGAGATGAACCGCTACCGTGTTTCATTTTCAAGTTGACTTTGATGGTCAGATCATATTTTTCCTTTTTGTCAAGAAGACCAAAGGACAAAGACTGACCGTTCCCCTGAAGTTAATTGTGGACGCACATTAACTTAATCCCACTTTTCCTCGCTCGAATTCCCTCACTCGGAAGAAGACGACACAAGTAAAACCCATTTTTTTAAATTTCTTTATTAGAAGGCCTGGGCAGGGTCAGAGGTTGTAGAAGCGATCAGAATCGCTGGTTAGGATCTCATGTGTTCTGAATAATATGTGCATGTAACCTTGCTTGTTGAAACTTTGATGTGTTATGTAATATCGGGATCCGCCGTGTCCCCCAGAGCTGTTTGTGTTTACTATCTGAACGCGGGTGCGTTGCAAGACTGGACTGTTAAAACGACCTCATGGTAAAATTCTCCATTTTACCTTTGTCTTCAATCTCACTGTGCTAGCTTGCCGCCAAAAGTTATCAATCCTTTGTGGTCAGGAGTTAGGGGGAAGTTTTATGATCAGAAGACCATAACGACAGTCGTAGCTGCGCTCCAACCCCCACCACTCGCCACCACTCATATCCCCCTCTCCCTTCGTCTGTAGTGCCATAAACTGCTGGTTGACTCAATACATACCCACTACCGTTTGTTGATTTTGCTTATTTAGATGTGTTACCCCTGTGTTTGTAGAATTTTGCATGTTGAGTAGATGAAAATTAATAAATATTCACATAGATAAAGAGAGAGCGTTTGGTGTTTCATTGTGTGCAAAAAGTGATGTGTCAGTCAAAATAAGGTTCAGGTTCCACACGTTTCGGCAGAAACGGTCGATTAAACAGTGACATCTCCGGCAATAGTTATTAATTTTTACGGAGTATTTAACGGTTGTAATTGTCAGAGGCGTTGAGCCACAATTACAACACCAGAAACATCTCTGGTCTCGATTCGTAAATGAGGATTTATGTTTAAGAAATTGATTTTGTCAGATTATGATTTGTAATTATAATTACTGATCAAGATTATTCAATCAATAATCATAAACCCAACAACATTGACTCATTGTATTCTCTTTACAACTGATAGTGATATTGTGATTTATACAGGCCCTACATTTGACAAGCTTTTAAGCAATGAATTAGAAAAGATCAAAGAGAGAGACTTCTCTCCCTTTGAAATTAGGTTTTTATAAAAAAGAGCTCTTACCACTCAAAGAAATAGGCTAAAAAGTCTGTTTGCTGAACTAACATGCAATAAAGTACAGTAAAACAGAATCAGCCATGAATCTATAATGACTTATGGGTAAAATATGTGACCTTGCTCTTCAATTTAAAACAATAGGGTCCTACTTGAAATCCATGTATTTTTACATCAAGCTTGATGTTATTCTGACAATTTATGTCCAACTTAACCTTTTTGTACCCCAATCGAACCACCAACACAATAAAAAGATTGCCCTGTTGTAGCATGTCTTCCTCTTAAACCAAAATGGCGCCGACGATGTCTGCCTCGGAGCTTCGCTCTCTCTTTGTTTGTGTATTTTGTGTGTTTATATGTTTTTCGAGCCATAGTACTGCGGTCTCGGGCCACAATTCTCTGGTCTCATTCAGTAGAGAGGAACTTCTCAACATCAGAGAGCCCTCTCTTGGGATTTTTACACCATCTTTCATCGATCCGAGGTTCACTGAGCTTCTGGCAAGCGGAGCTGCGGCACTCAATGGGATACTGCGCCGAAAGCAGCGGAGGGGGAAACGTGCTTTGAATGCACAGATTGGACTGTTTTCGAAACCTCAGCCACTGACTTAAACCAACTAACTGATGTGGTGACATCTTACATCAGTTTCTGTTAGGACATGTGTGTGCAGACCAAGACTTTCTGCACCTTTGGCAACAACAAGCCATGGTTTACTCCACACCTTAGGAATCTGCGCAAGGACAAGGGAGAAGCTCACAGCAGTGGACATTGGGCGCGGTACAAGCAGGCCAGGAACAAACTAACAAAGGAGATCAAAGCAGCCAAGAGAAGCTACAGTGAGAAGCTAAATAACATCCTTTCTACTGGTGATGCTTCAGCTGTATGGACCGGTCTGAGAAACCTGACTGCCTACAGGAGCCCCCCCACCCTTCCTGAACAGAATCCTCGCCTGGCGAACCGTCTGAATGGCTTCTACTGCAAACATGACAGGAAGCCGTTCACGCCTCAAATCATCTCCTCCACATCCCATTCATGAACAAGTTCTTCCCACAAAGCTACCAACCATCTACCTTCAGATCCTCCATCTGCACTAAAGATCTCCGATGTAAATAGATGTAAATAGGCTCTTTCAGCACATGAAAACAAAGAAAGTTGGAGGACCTGATAACATCTCCCCATCATGCCTGAAAGCCTGTGCAAATCAACTCGCTCCGATCTTCACCAAGTCACTGGAGACGTGTGACGGCCCCTCCTGCTTCAAACGATCCACCATCATCCCAGTGCCCAAGAAACCCACCATCCTAGGATTAAATGACTACAGGCCTGTAGCCCTGATGTCTGTGGTCATGAAATCCTTTGAGCGGCTGGTGTTGAAGCACCTGAAAGACATCACAGGCACCCTGCTGTACCCCCTGCAGTTTGCTTACCGAGCAATCAGGTCGGCAGATGATGCTGTCAATTTAGGCCTACACCTCATTCTGCAACACCTCGACCGTCCAGGGACGTACACCAGGATCCTGTTTATAGACTTCAGCTTGGCCTTCAACCCCATCATACCAGACATCCTCCACCAGAAGCTCACCCGGCTCAACGTCCCAGCCTCCACCTGTCAGTGGATCAACAGCTTCCTGACGGACCGACAGCAGCAAGTGAGACTGGGGAGAATCTTCTCCAGTAACAGCAGATCTATATGTACTGGTGCCCCCCAGGGGTGTGTTCTATCCCCACTCCTCTTCTCCCTGTACACAAATGACTGAACCTCAGCAGACTCGTCCGTGAAACTCCTGAAGTTTGCAGACGACACCACTGTCATTGGTCTGATCCAGTCTGCATACAGAGAGGAGATGGATCAGCTGGTATACTGGTGTTGTCAGAACTACCTGGAACTCAACCCACCCAACACCGTAGCAGCTGTGGACCACTTCAGGTTCCTAGGAACCACCATCTCTGAGGACCTGAGATGGTCTTCACACATAGGCACTGTTCGAAAGAAGGCTCAGCAGAGACTGTACTTCCTGAGGCAACTCAAAAAGTACAACCTTCCACAGGAGCTGCTAGTCATCTTCTACACTGCCATCATTCAGTCTGTCCTGTCTTCATCCATCTCAGTGTGGTTTGGCTCATCCACAAAACAGGACAAGTGCAGACTGCAACGAATAATCAGGACTGCAGAGAGAATAATCAGGGCTGACCTTCCCTCCATCTAGGACTTATACAGGTCTAGGGTCAGAAAAAGAGGTGCAAAAATCTCACACACCCTGCACATAAACTGTTTAGAGTTTAACCTTCAGGCCGCCGTTACAGAGCACTGTTCACTAAAACCAGCCGCCACAGAGACAGTTTCTTCCCCCTGGCTGTTTCTCTGTTGAACATTCAATAGAGTACCAAACAACAGCATACAGATGCTGCAAATGCACCTTTTTATTTATATATGTGTATATTTGTATATTGTATATATGTATATTCTGTAATGCAAAAACAAAAACCAGAGAGCAAAGTGTACCAGAGTCAAATTCCTTGTTTGTATGTACGAACTTGGCAATAAGGCTGATTCTGATTCTTGCAGGAGAGCAGAGGACACCCTATTAAGATTCTCTCTTCATATAAAGCAAAATAATTTTCTCTCCTATGTGACCCGAGAACCGGACTGTTGTTTTTTTTTATAATTATCTCTGTTCGGATTTCATGTTGATGGATTTCTACAGTCTGTTACTTCTATAGTCAGTCATGTGGATGGTAATATTTGGCACACACTTATTTTTAACGTCGCTCAGCTATTATAATCATCCCTCAACACTTGGTCGACTCCATCACAATGACTGACACAGTGTTTAGTGTTGCAGAATAATCAATACTCCAGCTACAAGACTGAACAATGTTGGTCTAGAATGTCAAAGGCATTGACAGTTAGCTACTTTCAATTCAAATAAGGTGAACATAAGTAAATTATCAATATCTTTGTTTGACCCATACTGTCTGCTAGAATGGTTGGCTGGTCTTTCCTTAAAATATGATGTGCATCTCACTTGGTTCCATCTTGTTAATCAGTCATTCTCAAGAGATTTACATCTATTAGCAAGTCTAATCACTTATGTTCGTATTCCATATTAAGATGATGAGCAGCACCAGGCACACTTCAGGCAATCAGTTTTAATGTTTTAGAACTCTCCCTGTGAGTTATACTGTTGTTTTTTTTATTGCTCATTTCCATTTTTCATTTCTTGGCAGCATTTCTTTCACATTTAGACAGATCATTCCCCTGGGTAGGGCACTATGTGTATGAGAGGACATCATTTGCTATTATTGTATTACACTATGAGGCAGATATTGCTGTCATTAACCTCAGAGGAAATCAAGGCTTCTGTTGTGATGACAATAACATCTTAAATTAATTTTTTCTCAAGTCATTCACTAGGCTTAATATCTGTTGTCATTATTGCCTATAAAGGGCACATACTAACAAACTAGGATTTGATCTACAGTGGGGAGAACAAGTATTTGATACACTGCCAATTTTGCAGTTTTTCCCACTTGCAAAGCTTTAAGAAGTCTTCAATTTTTCCTAAAGTTCTCTTCAACTGTGAGTGACGGAATCTAAAACAAAAATCCAGAAAGTCACATTGTGTCATTTCTTAAGTAATTAATCAGCATTTTATTGCATGACATTAGTATTTGATACATCAGAAAAACTAAAACTAATATTTGGTACAGAAACCTTTGTTTGCAATTACAAATATCAGACCTCTCCTGTAGTTATTGACGGGGTTTGCATACACTGCAGCAGGGATTTTGGAACGCTCCTCCATACAGATCCTCTCCATATCCTTATGGTTTCGGGGCTGTCGCTGGGCAATATGGACTTTCTGCTCCCTCCAAAGATTTTCATATGGGTTGTGTGGAAAGGTGTCTTATATACAGATAATGAGTTTAAACAGGTATAGTTAATACAAGTAGTGAGTGGCAAACAGGAGGGCTTTTTAAAGAAGAACTAACAGGCCTCTGAGAGTCTGAATTTTTACTGGTCGTTAGGTGATCAAATACTTATGTCATGCAATAAAATGCAAATTAATTACCTAAAAATTACCCATTGTGATTTTCTGGATGTTTGTTTTAGATTCTTTCACTCACAGCTGAAGAGTACCTATGATAAAAATTAAATAGTTCTATATGCTTTGAAAGTGGGAAAAGCTGCAAAATCAGCAGTGTATCAAATACTTGTTCTCCCCACTGTATGTAAGTAGCAAAATAGATGACAAATTGTTCTGACAGTGACACATTCCTAGATGCATTTACTGCTTAGAGGAAACAACTAGCTACACCTGGCCTGACTGTGTCTACCTGTGACACCTTTATGGAGAGGGGCATCGTCCAAGCTTCTGCTGGCAACAACTTAATGCTCACCCTCTACCAATGATCCACATGTCCCTGTCTTTCAGTGTTTAACCCTTTCTCTCTCCTAGACATGGCAATTGACTGAGCTTTACTGTAACTAATTATATCTGCTCTCTTGCAGACTCTAACCTTGAAGACTGGCTCAGAGTTTATCTGTTCTTTCTTTCTAGGTGAAACGACTAAAGGAGCTACATCCATTAACATTTACGTTTCCTTCCCATAGAAAGTATTCCTGGATCAGTGCTTCTTTGTTCTCTTTGTGTCTCTGCTCACTTCTCTCAAACCCCCAGTCAGTCGTGGCAGATGGCCGCTCGCACTGAGCCTGGTTCTGCTGGAGGTTTCTTCCTGTTAAAAGGGAGTTTTTCCTCTCCACTGTCGCTACATGCATGCTCAGTATGAGGGATTGCTGCAAAGTCAACGCCAGTGTCTGTCCACTGTCTCTACATGCTCATCCGGGAGGAGTGAATGCTGCAAGTCACTGACTGGATGCAATCTGCTGGGTTTCCTTAGACAGAATAACTTTTTATCCAATTTGAATAAATAACTGAATCTGACTGCACTGTTCAATGGTTAGGATTAATTGGAATGTATGTACCTGACTTTTTTGAAGTGCCTTGAGACATGTGTTGTGAATTGGTGCTATACAAATAAACTGAATTTAATTTAACTATACCTAGTATTTTATCCTTAAAAGATGTCAAAAACTATACACAATCAGTAATTTAACCTATCATCTGAGACAGTAAAATCATTTACACTTCACCAAAATACAGATTTTTTTTGTTTTGTTTAACATTTCCCTGTTTTGTTCATCTTTTTTATTCTCATTTATTATTCAGCCATTTACAATGTTTAAAATCATTTACTAACCAAACTGACATAAACAAAAATGATGTTCACTCTTAAAAATGTGTCAGCTTTGTAGAAAGCAATGCACACAACTGAAGTCATATTGGAAAACCTATCATATCTTATCATTGTATGTTTGATGATAGACACTTTCAATATGTCACCATATGTTCAGTGAGAGTTTAAGATCTTCTCTGATGTTTGTAACCGAACATTTAAATGAATCTACATTAAATCTACAAATAAAGTTTCTTGACAAGCTGAAAGACTAGTGTGTTTTGGACTCACTTCAGAGTGTTCCATTTAGGAACTGGCAGGTAACTGGTTTCGGTTCATCAGGTGTAGAATATAAACTATCTATGTGTGTAACTGGAATGTGCTGATAGAGGTCATAAATTGGTGAAGGACAGGGGAGCAGCGGATAGGGAGTGAAGGAGACAGGATAAGAGGAGCCTACTGGAAGTAATAACAGGAAGCACTCCTTATTTGGACATAAGGAACTGTTATGCAGTACAACTAAGTGATATGATATATGTAAAAAAGGAAATGTTGGACACACCCTGGAGACCTAATAAAACGAGCTGGAAGCGGAGAGAGGGCAGAGTTGTTGCTCGCAAGTGTTGGCTGGGGCATCTCTCTCCCTCTGCGCAGAGGCGAACTTAAGCTGATTGTACTTTGTGTTTATTTCACTCTTTTGAAACCTGTGCCCAAAACAACGGACCAGGGGAAGCAGAGACGGCTTCGACATCTTGAGGGCTCGTCCGGGATTTGGGAAAACAGGTGAAAATTGGGATCACTGACAAGGACCAACAGACACCGGACACAGGCTAGCCAAAAACTACAGAAAAGGTAAGCAGAACCTGTTTTATCAAACTCTGCTTTTGGACTTTCGATAGGCTAAATTAATATTGTGTCCGATGTCTTAGTAAGTCTGAGTCTGCTAAAACTTAAGAAAAAGAGTGTCATAAATGTTGACTAGGATTTAAACTGGTGAATAGGATGTTGTTTTAGGAAAATTACAAGACCCCTGGTGGTGTTGTGTGGAAAAATATAGTAGTTTCTTGAACGTGGCACTTCAGAGTACATCCTTGACGGTGGACTACTGTTAGCTTGGTTAGAGGTCCGAGGACATGAGAAACCGCGAATTCTACATATAACTGAGAACAAGACCAGGCAAATACACTGTGTATGAATGCTGATGAGTAACGGAGATATTTCTCTGCGAAAACTCAGATTACAGACGTCTGCATAAGCACAGAAGAAACAATATAAGTGGTGGAAATAACACCGTAAAAGATAGAAAGTCCTGTGAGTTTGAGGAGTTAAATAAATGAGCTGTGAGCTGGACACATCCCCAGCAATACCAGACAAGATTAACAGTTTAAATGAATGACCTGTGAGCTGGACACATCCCCAGCAAGACCAGACAAGATTTACAGTTTAAATGAATGAGCTGTGAGCTGGACACACACCCTGGCAAGAACAGACTAATTAGAAAAATACGAGTGAATGAAAGCTGTTGTGTGAGTGGGGAAGAACGCCAAGCAGCGAGTGATTCCCATTGCGGGTTAAAAAAAAACGGTGTGAAAGGCCCGGGGACTGGATAAGTGTTCGGTCTGGTAACCTGACGGTGATAACAAGGACCGGCCACTGAAAACAGGCTCCTGGGGGGTGGATATGTTCTGGTGTCTGGAGGGTCAATTAGAGAACCTTCAATTAGACCGGGAACTCGGGACATAGCGTGCCATACATCCCAGTCGGCCAGAACTGAATGAGTGAGTGACTGAGATAACGCATTAAATATATCTTTTAGAAAAAAGGATAGTAGTTGTCATAAGATGGAAGGTGAATTTTATAGAGAAACAGATGATAGCGGATGAGGACAGAATGGTCCATGGAAGAGCATAGAGAACCAGCTGCTAATAATGAAAGCTGCTATTAAAAAATCACATGAACATAAAGAGGAGCAGAAGTTGGTTAAATGGATGGATTCTAAAATAACTGAAGAATTGTCAAAAGATGGAAAAAGCAAGACAGATAAAGAGAATGTTGGCAAGTGGTTCTGGTTGAAGATGAAACAGTCAAAACAGGAGAAAGAGTTGGCTGACAAACAGTGTAGAGACAGCAGGTTGTTGGGAAGAGGAAAGTGGAAAGAACTTAGAGACAAGGCAGAAAAGGATGAAAGATTCCTGGTCACCCGCCTGAACTCTGTGCCTGTTGGGGACGACCTCCTGGTCGCCCGCCTGAACTCTGTTTTTTTGTTTCTGGCCCTCCATCCGAGGCCCCCCTCCACCCACCCTGGTTGGGTTGTTTTTTGTTTCGATCCGCTGGTCGTTTTGGGGGACGGGGAGGGCCGAGAGCAAGGGGATTCCAGAGAGGACCACAGAGGAGACTGGGTAGTGATGATGTGTGTTACTACTGCAATGAGCCTGGACATTGGGCCCGAGATTGCCCACATAAGAATGGTCCACCAGGAGGGTATGGTATGGGTGTTATGGTCCCGCCATGGCTCCTCCGGCCCGTCCATACAGAGGCAGAAGTGGCCCCACCCGCGGCGCACACGGACCACAACTCCAATTACCGGCCTGGGACGAGCTTAGTCTCTGGCCTGAGCACCACTGAAGGTCCCCACCGACCCCAGAAGACAGCGGAACCCCTGCTGTCTGTGACTGTGTCCATAAATAGCCTTCCTTTCCTGGTGGACACTGGGGCCACATGTTCAACCATCAAACAGGTTCCTCCAAACACACTCTCCACCAGGACTACAACTGTCATGGGGTTCTCGGGGGCAAAACAGGTCCTGCCATATACCAAGCCCTTAAAGACTGAAATTGGTGGACAGACACTGAATCAAAGTTATCTAGACTCCACTGACACACCAGTAAATTTACTGAGTAGAGGCATGTTGATAAAAATGGGAGCAACCATTTTATGTGGGAGTGATGGACTGCAGGTTCACCTGCCCAATGGCACCCAGTTATTTTGTGGCAATAACACTTCTTTTTCACATGGACAATACCTCCTCCAGCCACTGCAGGACTCAATGGCTGACATATACCGGGTTTTGCTGCAACCTGAAACCACCGCGCACAGAGGCATTCTCTCGGCTTTCCATCGGTGGAAATCCTGGGTCTCCACTCTGGCGCCCTATGTACCTCCTCCTGACCCCCCGCATGTCACCTTATTTTATGATAGAAACAATTGTGAATGCTACCAGGAAAGCTTTGCTGATGAGTTAGAGGGTACGCACTGGGACAGTGTCACCACAGACATTTATGTAGCACCAGAAGGAGTGGTGGACGAGGTTCACTTGGCTGAAGAGCAGGAAGTGAGGTTTAGGATGTGGTCTGATGGCGTGCCTCATATCTCTTTGGCTCTGCACCCAGGTCATGAAGCACGTGAACTTGGAGGTGTGTTAAATCGCTCCCTGAGCCTACAGGATTGGCAGCCGTTGGCAACCCCCAACCTCTTTTACTCGCCCTCAGGTAACACTTATCGCATATTCAACCACTCCACGGATGTGGGCACACTGGAGCATGTTCAGTTAGAAAGACACCATGGTAGGGAAAAAACACAACATCCGCTGGCAGCTGCTATTGTAGAAAAAATGCCTTCCACCCTCTGGGCAGAGGGACCCACAGATGTAGGCCTGATTCAATGTTCCCCCATTACCTTTCAGTTGACCACCGACCAACCAATGTGGAAGCCCCAATACCCTCACAAACCAGCAGCAGAACTAGGCATTAAAGATACAGTGGAAGGCCTCTGGAACTCAGGTGTTTTAGAGTCCGCACATTCCTCTTCGTGGAACACACCCATTCTGCTAGTGGAGAAAAAAGGGACGGGTAAATGGCGCATGGCACATGATTTACGGGCCATAAATGCAGCTTTGGCCACCCCTACCGTTCCGGTGCCCAATCCCTATGTTGCTCTGACAAATCTTAACCCTGACCATTGCTGGTTTACCTGCATTGACCTGGCCAACGCATTTTTCTGCCTTCTTTTAGCTGAGGAATGCAGGGACATTTTCGCATTTACCTATAATCCCAAAGGTATAGATACACTCGTTTGCCACAGGGATTCACGCTTTCTCCAGGAATCTTCAATCAGGTTCTGGAAGACTCTCTCCAAGATTGCCCATTACCACCAAACACCACTCTGATTCAGTACGTGGATGACATTCTCCTCGCAACACCCACTGTGGCTGAATGCCTAGAGGCAACAGAAATTGTCCCGTCGCATTTGGCCAAAAAAGGCTACAAGGATAGCAAAGCCAAACTCCAAATCTGCAGACGCCAGGTTGACTTTCTGGGCAGAGTTGTTTCCCAACCTGGCACGGGGATGTCCCCAGCTCACCAATCTGCAGTTTTGTCCCACCCAAAACCACTCCTGGTTAAGGACATGTTGTCTTTCCTAGGACTCACAGGCTATAGCAGATCTTTTGTGCCCGGCTACACCGACCTCACTGCACCCCTTAGAGATCTTGTCAAAAAACAGGGCATGAGAAACCTCACTGCCCCGCTTGAATGGACTAGAGAAGCCAAAGAAGTGTTCATTAACTTAAAAACCAGCCTCTCGCAAGCTGCACATTTGGCACACCCAGATTACACGTTGCCCTTCCAGTTGGATGTTTCTGTCACAGCACACACGGCAAATGGTGTGCTGTTCCAGAAAAAAGGGGGAATAAGAACAGTGCTAATGTACATAAGTGTAATGTTGGACAATATGGAACAAAGACATCATGAGTGCACCCGACACGCAGCAGGGATGGCTAAAATAATCCAAAAAACAGCTAATCTTGTGATGGGACATCCTCTTAACATATTGACATCACATGGTGTGGTGGCCTTTGTGAACTCTCAGGCTTTCACACTCTCAACATTAAGACAACAGAGGCTGAGTAAGGTGCTGGAGGCCCCAAACATCACATACACACATGAAGGAATAAACATGGCAGATAGAATAATTACCGGTACACCACATGTCTGCGCAGAGTTCAATGAAAAAATCAGACCAGATCTACAAAGTACATCCCTAACAGACGCCCAAAACCTGTACACAGACGGGTGCTGCTTCAGACATGACACAGAAGGACTTAAGGCAGCATACGCGGTGGTGGAAGACACAGGGACAGATTTTGTCACAGTACAGGCAGATGAACTGACAGACGCACAATCAGCGCAGAGAGCAGACGTTTTGGCAGTAATAGCTGCTCTGGAACTAGGAGCAGGACAGAAGCTTAACATCTACACAGATTCCGCATACGCTACAGGAGCGGTACATGTAGAACTCAAAGAGTGGCTGAGAACAGGATTCAGAACTGCAGGACATAAACCCATTAAACATGAACAGGTAATGAGAAAGCTGGCTGAAGCGTTGTTGCTCCCTCAAGAAGTAGCCGTCATTAAATGCAAAGGACATGACAGCAGTAACAACAGAGTAGCACAAAGGAACCAGGCAGCTGACCAGGCAGCTAAACAGTGTGCAGGATATCAGCCCACGCACATAATGCTGTGTTCAGAAGCAGGGTGGACACCAGAACCCACCCTGGAAGAAGTAATGAAATTACAAAAGGGGGCCTGTCCCAAGGAAAAATCAGTTTGGAAGGCCCGAGGGGGCTCACAGGATCAGAGTGGTCTCTGGAGAAGCCCAGACAGATGTCCCATCTTGCCACCAGGTCTTACCAAAGTAGCCCTAGAAGAAGCACACAGAGTAGGACATGTGGGAACAACGCAAATGTTGAAAATTCTTGAACACTGGTGGCACCCTTTTTTGAAACCAATGGCAGTGCATTGGATTAATTCATGTGAGATGTGCAGGCAGTTCAATGTTAGACCAACCTTGAAGCCAGCACCTGGAAAGTTCCCAGTAGACCCAATAGCAGGAAAATAGGTTATCATTGATTATACAGACATGACTGAGAGAGTAAATGGGTTCAGATATCTGTTGGTGTGTGTGGATGCATTTACTGGATGGCCGGAGGCATGGCCTACAACAAAGGAAGACAGCAAATCTGTGGTGAAGTGTTTGATAAATCATTATATCCCTAGACACGGTTTACCAGCTAAAATAAGGTCTGACAACGGAACACATTTCAAAAATGAGGAACTCGAGAAAGTGGAAAAATTCCTGGGACTGAAACACTAATTTGGTACTGTGTACCATCCACAGTCACAGGGCAAGGTTGAAAGAATAAATCAAACCCTTAAAACCAAATTGGCTAAAATCTGTGCACAAACCAAAATGAATAGGGTTACTGCCTTACCATTAGCTCTGATGTCTGTACAGAGTTCTATAAATCAGAAACATGGTTTGACCCCACAAACAGGGAGGCCATTTCCAGGCCCCCAAACAAGGTTACCGTTTCTCACTGAGTGTGAACAATCTATGTCTCATCGTGATTATTACAGATCTCTCCACAGTCTTGTTACAGCTTTCTCCAAACAGATCCCAGCAGAACCAGAGACCAGGATCGGAACCACCACCTCGGAAGCCGAGTGGGTCCTCCTGAAAGTCATCAAAAGAAAGTGGTCAGAGCCAAGGTGGACCGGTCCATTTCAGGTCACAACCCATGCAGTCAGGCTGAAGGGCAAAGGTGACACTTGGTATCACTGGAGCCAGTGTGCAGGAGCAAAACCACCTCAACGATCCCTTTCTCAGGTCCAGGAAGATCTGAGCGAAAACACAGGAAAAGACAATCTCACTTCTCCCACCTAAGAAGGGGCAGAATAATCCCCGGGTGAGAGAAATTAGCCCAGGGTCAGTCTGCCCTGAGAGCTGAAGACAGAAGAAGAACAGCAGAAGAAGAGGCAGAAGTGATTGAGTTTCCCTCTCACTAGGAGTGGTAGAGCTTCCCTCCCACCCCAGAAGACACTGTTCGGCGAACATTTTATATTTTATACTACATTTTGATTTTTCTGTATCTTTTTCAGGTTATGATTTAACTTTATATGTTTATGTTTTAAGTTTCATACGTTTTAAGAAAAAT
The DNA here is from genome assembly GCF_021462225.1 of Girardinichthys multiradiatus. Taxonomy (NCBI): domain Eukaryota; kingdom Metazoa; phylum Chordata; class Actinopteri; order Cyprinodontiformes; family Goodeidae; genus Girardinichthys; species Girardinichthys multiradiatus. The sequence continues at coordinate 44,958,412 of NC_061797.1, read as the reverse complement.
TAGTACCCAAAGCAAGGGAACTAGACTCTAGGAGTTTCATCATAGGTGGAGTGTTTCTCTCAGTATTCATTGTTACGTTTATCTTAGGGTATTTTTGTGAACTTCCATTCCAGACATGTTCTGAAAACCACTCCGGGAAGGTGTCCAAAAGGTCTAGGGTAACTCCATTCAAGGACGTATGCGTTAAATATTATGGGGGATCAGAACTAAATTACATGTTAGGGGCAACTACCACTTTTCAGTTTGACCTGTGTGAAGTCATAGATTGCGGTAAAAATCCAACAGCATGGAGAGGATATGACATAAATTTCTGTGCTGGTCCTTCCCTACACATTGACTGTTACGAAGGCAGGGCATGCGATTTTATGATGAGCCCTAACATATGTCAGCATTGGGGTTTGGCTGTAGCGTACACAGGAAGGTGGTCCCCGCAGTTCGAACATGGATATGGTTTGGTAGAACGAGGAAAATAAGTTAGTTTGGTAAGACAGGCATTAACCCATGACACAGAGGGGGGAGTAAATCCTCTCCTGCTATCTCTAAAAGCTTTACAGGGCGGGCTGCAGCCAGACTCACATTATGAAAATAAAGTAATCTACTTTGCCATAGGTGTAGAGGAATCAGGAACATACCCTAAGGCAATAATAAAAGTTAATTTGAATAAAGAAACTTCTCAGGTGCAGGCCACCAGGGCTCCTGCTGTCCCAGAACCACCGGTCCCACAAGGAGGGGTAGTAAAAGTAGACTACTCCACCTTGCAACCTTTAGAAATAATACAGATGGCCACAGGTTATGCAGAGGATAATCTTTGGTTGCAGTGGATGGCCCAAACTGCGAAGGAACAAAGTAGGTCTGACTGCATTGCATGTGCATCTGCAAGACCACACTTAACCACTGACCCAGCCCTTTTGTATCCGGAAGATGCTTGGGGGTACAGTTGCATGTTACAACTAACTAAAGAAGCCACCCCAGTCAACTGTACCACACTAGCTAGCATCTTTCCACCCATCCCAAACAATACCAAGACAGGACCATTCACTCCCCAGAGGCTGAATGGGACATATTCTTGTTTCAATTTCACCTCAAACACCCCAAAGGTGAATGTAAGACAAATTCCCTCGGACTGGTGTAATACCACCACATCTGGGAAAGTGATGGGACTTTGGGCACGATCAGGATTATATTACTACTGCGGAGGACATAGACGTCTCACTAATATACCAAATAACACCATAGGAGTATGTGCAGTGGTCAGATTGCAGGCCCCGTTGATTTTAATTGGTCCTAATATTACCTCTGTGACATCAACAAAATAAGGCACTGGCACTCACTCGTAGGAGGAGAAGACATATTATGAAAAGAAGCACTCCAACCACTTTTGATTTGAGTCATGGTTCCCCCACCTATATAGATGCAATTGGAGTTCCGCGAAGAGTCCCGAATGAGTATAAACTTGCGGACCAAATATCAACTGGATTTGAAAACATCCCTATTATAGCTGCCTTGTTCCCAGTAATGCCCAACAAAAACGTAGACCGCATTAATTATATTCATTATAATGTTTTGCGTCTGGCCAATCTAACTCGAGATGCTGTAGAAGGTTTATCTGAACAATTGGCCCCAACTTCCCTCATGGCAGTACAAAATAGGATGGCATTGGATATGTTGTTAGCTAAAAAAGGGGATGTGTGTGCCATGTTTGGAGATATGTGTTGTACCTTTATTCCCAATAACACTGCACCGGATGGTTCAGTGTCAAAGGCTTTAGAGGGACTTAAGACCATCTCCGCCACCATGCATGAACATTCTGGAATTGATAATCCTCTGGAGGAGTGGATGATAGGCATGTTTGGACACTGGAAGGGTTTGATAATGTCTTTGATGATTTCTATTGCAGTATTTGTAGCGATAATGGTGACCTGTGGATGTTGTTGTGTACAATGCATTCGTTCTCTGATGGTGCGCCTCATCACCTTCACAATTGAGGGGAAGGATCCAAAGACAACGATGCCACTGTTGCAAATTGACCATAACCAGGATGAGGACTCAGAGTGTGAATTCATGGACGCATAATAAGATGGATGCAAGTTTTCTTAATGATTTTCTCGTTTTACAGGTGGTACAGTAATAGTTTTATTTATTTCTACTTATTCTTAGAAGTACTTGGTTGAAGGACATTTTACAGTGGGAACTCTTATGAGAGTTCAAAAGGGGGGTTGTAGAATATAAACTATCTATGTGTGTAACTGGAATGTGCTGATAGAGGTCATAAATTGACAGTGGTAAGGTACATTGTAGCCACAGCTACACTTGGACACAAATTAAGGCTGCCATACAGCCTCACTTTTGAACCCACTAGTAACAGGACAAACCCCTACCACTTTCGCCACGGTCTCCCATTGTTGTGGCTTTTGTATTCATGTTGTGGCTTTCAAATTTGTGTTGTGGCTTTTGTATTTGGCTTAAGACCTCTGTTTGTTTTGTTTTACTAAAATCTCGTGTGCTCTCACTTAAAATGCAGTCTTTGGATACACTACTTTTACAATTTGATTTCTATTTAACTGTTTTCTTTATCTGGTGTTTTAATCCAAGGGGGGTTTTGGGAAGTTTGAGTTCAAAATAACATGTGCAAATCTAACATAATTTTTCTGTGAATTGACATACTCTTCATTCATTAACAACGACAACAAACAACCATTAACAGTCATCACGTTACTAATTAGGTTTTTCAAATGGGAGTGATAATACTGGTCTTCCTTTGCTGCTGGTTGAGTAAAACCTTGATGGATTGCGACAAAATGCATTTTTTGGAATCTGTGAACCCTCTGCTTCCAGCAGATATGCTGGTTGTGTGTGTAGAAGCCATGTGGTGAATAGCTGAGACCGAGTTTTGCGGTTACATCATTTTGTGGAATTTGTTTATTTTCTGATTCAACTCGCTTTAGTTTTAACTGTTTTGGGTGTTTGTAGAAGTGGTTTATATCAGCTTTTAGCCAAGATTCTACTATTTCTGTTGATACCAAAAATGTGTAAATTAACATTTGAAAATTTGCACCCCTTGATTACTGGCAGCATGGTGTTATTTTTCGTGCTGCACTTGAATCAACTTACAGCCTGGCCACAGTGTAATTTAAAAGCACAGCATCCAGCCATGGATCAAATAATGGATCATTTTTAACTGTAATGATACAGTAGTCCTCTTGTGCTTGAGATTTTTCTACTTCCAGTTACAGAATTGTTTGAAAGTACTGTGGTTGAGATTTCCTTTCTTCTAAATGAGTGAATTTGCAGAAATACTCACAGATCTTCTATAGTTTTCAAAAGAATGTACAAACAGGTTGTTTATAGAGAAATATTTATCAATAAACAACATCAGAATATATTGTTTTAGCCATTACATCCTGAAGAACTACATATGCATCATGCATTTATTAGCAATACCATTCAATCACAACTGATACCATTCAAAGTGAAAAAGCATTTCAACACCTTACAATGTTGATATAACATAAGAGGTTACTCAGTATTTCTTATGCAACATTATATAATTATTCATCCATGGTCAGAAGTTAGAGTTAAGATTGGGATTTACGTATAGCCAAGCTTTAATTGATCTTAATTAGTCTTAACACTGACATAACTCAATGTATCTTGCCCTTTTAACCACAGCAATTCCTGTCTATAGTTTTGTGACTATGAATCTAAATATATTATTTAATATTAATACTTTAATATTTTATCGAATAATATTTCGGTCTGTTGAGGGTTGTCCTGTGAATACCAGCCCAGTAAGGCGATGGTATTAGGACAACATCGAAAAGGGTCAGCCAAGCTCTGACATTATTGAACAGCATAAACTCTGCACACACATGGAATAAATTCACACAATTTCTTAAAATACAAGAATTTATTAACAAAAATAGGTCAACTAGTAAACAACAAGTAAACAAGTTGATCAAAGATGGTTAAAACCATGACCAAAAGAGTGATGCAATATTATCATGCAATATTTATGTTTGAGAACCAAGGATTATCTTGAGGAATCTGGAAATGAAGTTAAATTAGTCTTGGAACTAACTTAGGCAATAATCAGCATACCTTTAAATAACTGTTCACAATGCAAGATCAGATAAAATATTATTTTAATAAAATAATGTTTTAAAGAATGATCTGCTGAATAAAACCAACCTTCTGGATGACTAATTCCCAACGGTGTCTCATTAGCTAACTTTATTTCTTAAAATAATATTTAAAGAAATATTAAGGAAATTGTAAAATATTTAAGGGAATATTTTGGAAAAGAGCCAAATCTTTCTGGAGAAATGGGGCTTAATGGTGTTTCATTAGCTGCCTTTATTTATTAAAATAATATTTAAAGAAATATTATTAAGGAAATAGTAAAATATTCAAGGAAATATTTTGGAAAATAACCAAATCTTTCTGGAGAAATGGGCTTACGTATGCAAGCACGTGTTCTTAGCTGTTAGCAGTCAAAGCTAACAAAACAAGCTGATAGCTTAACACCAGAATCAAACACACACCTTTTAAATACCATTAACAAAAGGGTTAAAATGCATAAGCACGGACGGTGCGATATGGCCGATTTTCTGTGTTTAAAATCACCCTTTAAATAAAGTTTTTCTCAACTTTCAAAACACACAAACGCAGAACACACAACTGAGCATGTGGTGCTGCAGATAGCCTGCTAGCACTAAGATAGCAGAGTTTCACAAACAAAACCAAACTTCATAAAATGAAAAAAGTTTAGATCATTTCATTCTAAATACTTCTATCTCTCTGCCCAAATCCCTAACCTGTCATGAATTGTGCTGAGGAAAAGTTGTCCATGCGACGACGAAGTTTGAAGAAACTCTGAAGAAAAGGTTAGCTACAGCTAACCTCCGGAGCTGGGTGGGGGCGGCTCGTTCTGTCGGACGACCAAAACTGCACAGTTACTGGTAACCACGTTGATGCGGTCCGTGTTGTCCTCCTAGAAACAGTTCGCTTCTGTAGATCTCAGACAGAAAGTCAAGCAACGCTTGTACCTTAATCACCCCGTTTATGAATGAATCTACCGGATACACAGACAGTAATTCATTCGTACTTAACTTTGTGCATATGATCGCGTGATCTTATGACACCCTTGGATCCAGTTTGAAAAATTTATGTTTGTTTGCAAGCAAAGAGACCTTAGCGCGCTGTGTCCCTCCTGTCCCTGTTGTCACCGGCGTGGAAGAGATGTATTCCTTGGAAAGGGGGTGCTTTTATACAGACAGTGACATCATGGGAAGTTCGCTGTTACGCATTTCCCTGGCTTTGCCGGAAGTAGGTTAAATGCAATTTATTTTGAAAGTTCCAGAAAAGTCTGTACCGCATTTCCTGTTGTAACCATGGCTGTGGATGCCAACAATAGTTAGGTATGGATTTCACAAATGTTTACACAATTTAGAAGATTGTTTTAGCAGTTTCAATTGAAGTTACCAAAAACAGCTTTAACTGAATTATGTGAGTCAACACAACAGTTCCTATGAAGAAGTTACAGTAGAACTCAGGGACAGAGGAAACCACTGCTTTCTCAGTTTGACCCACTTCAGGTCTCTAAAGTGAAGTTTTATATTCGCCTGAAGTGTGCTTAAAGGTCATGTAGAAAATTCCTGAGCATGAGACTAGCAATGTTTCTATAAAAGTTTCAGAGTTCATAAAGTTTCCTTTCTTGCATTTTTAGAAGTCCTCTGGTGCCTTCTACTCCTAAAACTCAAAAACTGTTGGACTAACAACACAGGCTTCACAAATTCTGACTTTTACATAATAGATTTGTTTAGTGTCCTCCAGAGATATTTTACTGTGTTACAGTAGTGAATAGGCTGATGGTGACATTATGTATGTGTAAAATGAAGTTGGGCCTAATAAAATGTTATACATATTATTATACACTGAGAGTGATTTGTATGAATCTCTCATATGTCAAAAGTATAGCCAAATACCTTTTTTAGGAAATAACAATTAACTTAAGCCATGATCATCATATCCTCAAAATATTTTCAAGCCACTGCAGCAGCTGATTGGTTGGCTGTAGAATACAGAAATGAGTCCAGATTTGGGAGCATATGCTTCTTTTTGAGGACATGTGTCTGCTCTCTTGAGCTTTCTTACACGATAATTTAGCATGCTTGAAGCACATATGGAGAGTTTTTTATTTTATTTTTTTATTCCAGCAATAGCTTTTTCCTATGAAATAAAAGCTCATTGGAATCAAAAGCAACATGTCAACACTTCTTTCTTGCATTTCTATTTGGTTTAGCCTTTCACTGCAAAACCTGCAAAAAAAACCTAAAATTAAATATATATTTACCATCTGATTACAGATCCAGTTATATTATTTTGGAACTGATTTAATAGCAGAAGCAGGCATACATCCTTAGGTTTGCAGTCTGACTGGTTCTTACACATTACAGTCAAACAAATGGGTGAATTAGAATTTCCACGGCTGATCTGCATATTATTTGGATTTGTAGGAAAGCTAAAACTATCTGCTGAAGCATACAAAATTATAGCTGAATAGCATGATTGACCTTAAGACAGCTTCATCTAATTTAAAATTGTTAACCTCCCCTTCATCTCTGCCCTAATACTAACTGTGTGAATTATAAAAAATTACTTTTTTGTGTGCCTCTACAAAAAGGATTTTTTGTGCAATTAGTTAGTGGATTATGTTTTTTTTCCCTTTCTGAAACAACCCATTTCAAAACCAAATTAATTATCATCCATCCATCTTCTATGCCCCCTTCTTCTGTACAGGGTCATGGGGAAGCTGGTGCCTATGTCCAGCAGTCTACCGGCAAGATGTACAACCATGCACATACCCATTTACACCGAAGAGCAATTGAGAAAGGCCAGTTACCTAACAGTTATGTTTTTGGATTGTGGGAAGAAGCCCAAGTATCAGGAGAGAACCCCCGCATGCGTGGGGAAAACATGCAAACTCCATAAAGACCTCTGCCCGGGAGTCAAACCCAGCAAGGATGTGCTGCTCAGTCAATAATGTTAAACCACTACTTGCTAATATTTGATATAAACAATATACAATATACAAACTATCGATAATTTACTCTGTTTAATACTTTGCATTATTTCATTTACCATTACCTCGTGGCTGACACATAGAGGATGGCAGAATATCCAGGATTTTTAGCTTTAGTGTGTGTGTGTGTGTGTGTGTGTGTGTGTGTGTGTGTGTGTGTGTGTGTGTGTGAAGGGGTATATTGGGGTATATGTGTGCACAGAACCTCTTTCAGATTTCTGCTGTAGGCCAAAGCATGGTCCAAAAATCCCTTCAGGTATTTGGAATTTGAGGCACAGCTAATTCAACCTGATGAGGCATGACAAAATGGTAAAATGACTTCACAGTTTCTGGATGTATGGTCGTACCTTGGCAGCAAGAGTGTAATTGTTTTGACTCTTGGTTTCTTTTTTTTTTTTGTTCAGGGCAACCTGCCACAGTACTTTAGGGTCTATATAGCTGACATAAAGAAAACTAACCTAATTTAATTTGTTAGTTCACAAGAAATACCCATACAATTGTTCAACAAAATGAAAAACAATCTGCAGGTGTCTGGGTTGCTATGTCCAGTTAGTAATATATTCAACAGTCCCACACAGTTGGTAATTGGATTTCAGGAGAGGTGAGACTAATAAAGACACTCCTATCGGTGTAATGCTAGATGGAAATCTGAGATATGCATGTGTGTATTAGTCTACAGAGCACTGTGCATGATTAATCATTTTATAAAAACTATTTCACTGTCTTAGAGAATTATATCTTAAGTGGTTAATAAAAAAAATGTATTTATCCTTAGAGAGCATGACTGGTTTGATTTGAAAATCATTATTGTGTGCTTATGACAAGAGAAGGGTGTCATTCAATGGGATGTGAAGAAAAAGCAATTTTACAGAACTACATTTAGTTTAGCAAATCTGCTTTGCTTAAATAGCACACCTCATTTAAACTTTAATGTTATTCCAAAGTCCACAGAGTGTATGAATTGATGTCTGCTTCAGTCTTATTTTTTTTTATGTAATAAAAGTTTAATATGTGGATATCAGAAAATCGGCTTTCACTGACATCATGGCATGATGTACTTTAATATTAGGGCTGAATCTCAGTAATCTGGTGGTGTGGTGGAATACTGTATATAGAGCAAGGCAGAGGAACATGGCAGAGAAAAGCTTTAACAGCTAGGTTTAGGAAGACCCCTTTTACTCTGCAGGAGTGTTAAATCTACACAGAAAATGCCAACCTGGTTTATATACAAAGCTGCCTCAGTTAACTCAAGAACATAAAGTAATACATGAAAACTGTAAATTCCTGTCCAAATGTTAAATTCCTTTGTGCAAGCAAGGCAGCTCTCTCCTATGTCCAAAAACTGATAACATCCATGCCAGTTCATGCTGCCTTATGTAACTGCATGTTACCAAAGAAGTAAACAGTTTCAACTGTGGTAACAGCACCAACCTTTTAAAACCCTAACTGTTAAAATCCAAATCATGACTTACAGTGAGCATGAAGGATAGAGGGAAATTCCTCTTCCATGGATTTTGTTTCTTATTAAATGTGTCATCACAGGTTAGTACAAGAGATGTCAGAACACTTCTTGACCACAGGTCATAAAAACTGAAAAGTCTTAATTTGTTTTCATTTTGGCTCTTACTTTTTCTGACCTGCAAGGACAGACATAATGGGATTAAAAGGTGGACTGAATAGTGCAGTGTTTTTTTCCACAGGTCCAAAATAAGCATGGTAAATTGTCTCCTATTCCTTAGCCTGTTTATTGACATATTAAGCCAAAAGTCTTTTTGCTTGTAACCCATTTTCTTTTCTGCTGAAAGCTGCCTTGGCATCATTCATATCAATATTCCAACAATGGACAGCGTAGAGTTCTCTTTTTATTATTTGCAGATTCTGAAAGCTCACAATTAACTTTAATTGCTGTTTTAGACAGACAAAAAAAAGTCTTCCATTTTCATGTGCTAATATTAACAACTGATCCTTTAGAGAGTTGTGGAAATAGCTATTTGATCTAGTTATACATCTAATCCTGATGCCATTTATTATTAAGATTTTTTAAATAATAAAAAAATTATATATTATTATTATTATTTCATCATTTGCATTGCTTCCTTTTCAGAGCCGTTATTATAGTTCTTCAGAACAATTCTCCTAGTATTTCTAATTTATTAGTCTTAAACATTGTGGGCATGGCATAATAGTGGGAGCAAAGCTCTTCGAGCAGTTACATGCACTCGGTCTTTTAGAAGAATATGTCATCAGTATTTTTAAGTTACTATCAATGTATGCTGGCCTTTATTAACATTTCTCTAAACCACTCCCCAACTTTTGTTTTACTGAACGTTAATAGCCTTTCTTATTCCTATTTCTACCAGAAGCAATCTTCACTTATCTGTAGCTTTGCGGTCTTTTAAGTCATTTATTTTTTGTTCGCTAAAGGTTTTCTAGTGTGTAATAACCCTGGCTAATTAATTTGTTCTTTTAGTTTATTTTTGTGTAAATATTGTGAGCAGTTTTATTCCTCTTACTAAGTATGCTCACTTTTTTGCCTTTATTTACAAGTGACTAAAGGGAAACTAGCAAAGTGAACTGACTGAACCTAATCTCAGTTTTCTAATATACCAGTAATCCTCCAAATGAGAAATTCTGCTACAGTACTTCATGGCAAGGGTTCAATGCTTTTTCAAGGGCACTTGATTTGGATGAATGTTTCCTGGGGATTATTTGGCTCGAGACATTCATATTGGATGAGAATTGCCCTGCTCATTTGCATCACGGTCATACTGATGTAGTTTGTTTTTTTTCATTTGAATGGGCAAGCAGCTGCTTTGCGTTGGACATTATTGTTATAATAAGAGATAGAAAACAAACTCTTATACCACCTAGCCACCCAGCTTATCCATTCAGAAGACATCATTCTTCTTATATTTGGCAGTTTCACTTCCATTTACTGTAGTAAATAAAATTCTGACACATTTGTACCAGTGCTCCGGCAAAGTAGTAGAGAGGATGGATGCCTTTTGTCTGAGCATTTTGTCTGACTTCCATCCTATGTGCATTCTAAAAGAAATCATGGCCAAAGGTAAGGCTTTTCTTAGCATGTCAGCATGTCTTTTAAACAAATAGTATTCAATCCTGCCCCTCACGACGAGAGGGATTAATGGGTTCTTTACGGCATTTTGATGTGGATGAAAAATGTCTGTAGCCATCTAGTATACCTTTGTGTCACAATGGGGAAAGGTCTATGGTCAGCTTTTTGTTTGCTGCATTTTTTTCCCCCTTTGCTTGTAAATAATTTATAGTTTTGAAATATTTATTTTGTTAGTTTTTTCTGACTTTTATTTATTTTTTGCTTGTTTTGGATAATTTATTGTATAGCCATTTGGCCAACTCTGTTTTTTAGAGGCGTTTATAAATAAAGCTAATTTGATTTGATTCACTATAATAAATAATAGCCGCTTAAGTGGTAAAGTATTACTACTACTATTTTATTTCTTGGAATTGCTAGCAAGAACATATATCAAACCATTATGTTTGTGGTCTTTTCTTCCTCTTTTTATTATCTTTTGTTGACTACATCTAAATGCTAAAGCCCAAATGCAAATAAACTTTTAATCTGAGTCAATATTTTTGATTAAAATCAGATCTCCTTTTTAACTCAATAAGGGCAATGCTCTTCTTTAGTGCCAAATGGTAAAATAAAGGCCTTTAGGGTGATATTCCACACTGCACTGACTGCGCCAAGTCTTTAATGATCTATCCCGTGCTCTGTGAGAATCCAATTTGTTGCTGTTGTTTTGTGAGTTAGTTTATATTGTTATGGATTAAGCCGAACAGGAGAATCTCTTAGGAAAGCTGCACATGGTCTTATTAGGGTTTTTTTTAGCTGTATTAGGCACATTTTAATGATAATCTAATTAGACCACTAATTTGTTATATTTTACTTTTTTCTATAAAATTTCAAAGTTGGCAAATAGTAAGTTTCTCCATCTTGCAGCATTTCAATGCAAAACTGTCACTGAAAAAGCGAACATTTCAGGTTTTCTATCTTTGTAGGTCTTTTTAAGATGGAAAAAAGTAAATAAAAAAATTAATAACAATAATTTACGAGAAAATGTTCAGTATGAACATATACTTTGTTGCTTCCTCTTCAAGTTTTGAGCCCGTTTAGCCCTCATTGTTGTCAGATGCATTTATTCCAGACAGAACTACATTTAAGCATTGCTACTGCAACATAAGTCATCAGTGACTCAGAAACAGGTTGCTATTTTCTTTGTATTCGAGGTGGTTTATGATTACCCTTCATAACCAGTATTTGTAGCATTTTTGATAATGACTGGAGTTAGAAGGGCACAGCTCTATGCAGACAGCAATATGGACTAAGCATCTTGTCGGAATATGTCGTATTGAATGGAAACTTCTGCAACATAATCTGAACTGACTAATAATTCAGTTTATTTTGTCTACTAATATGCCAGATGTGAGCTTGCATGCCTAGCAAAAACAAAAATTGGCTGCTCTTTGAATGAAAGGGGATTTTAATTTTATAATCAGGATTGCTCAGGTTTGAATCATCTATTTAAGGTACCTGCAAAATTACCACAGCTGCCTGTTTGGCTGTGTTCAAAAAAGAGCAGTTTGTGTTTTTTTTTTTTTTTTGCTTGTTTGTTTTTTCCTAGCAGGTTTGAATCACATACACTATGTAGATGTAAGTTTAAATAAAATTAGGCCTTATGTCAAAGTAATGCAATTATTATTATTATTTTATTCTTACAGAACTATTGCTATTTCTGCAAATCTAATCCTGGATCACTAAACTTTGTCTGGGAACAAAGATTTAAAAGGATGTGAAAAACATGCAAGAGGTAAAATCACACACTTACAACTTTACTCAACTAAGTAATGGGGATCTACTTGCTCTGTCCCATGAAGCTTTGTGGCTTTAAATAAATCCTCAACCCTGTAAGAAAACAAGTATTGTGCACTATAACAATTGTATCTATCATAAGCAATAAGGGAAGCTGCCCTACATAGTCAGTCTCTATAAAGAACAACCTTCTAAGAATGTACTGTATGTGTATCTCCTTATGTCTGTATATCCTTTTATGCATGTCTGCAGTTTGAGAGAGTGACAGTGTGGTCTTGATGGGCGGTTTCAAACAAGGTACTGATAGTGATGGTACTGATGTGCTGTTTCTGCAGATCTTAATGTCTGATCAGCCCTTCTAGCCTCTTGTATCTTCAACCCAACTGTAAAGACCTTCAAAGACAAACAGCAAAGCAGGCCATTTCTATCAGCCATTTAGGGGCACACAAGGCATCAGCTCTCTGGCTGTAATAGTGACCAAATCAGACAAACAGAAAGAAGAACAAATAAGTATTTAACATAAAATAGTTTACTGTTGCAAAGAGAACAGGTGACAGATAACCTGTTGGAATAGGAGGGAAAATGTATTCATGATCTAATTATTTGAGGAGAGAAAAAATAAATGTAGAAAGGCTGTATTTCAACTACTGCAACACATTCTGAACTCTCATTTAGAGGGTTCATGGTTGTATGGGTTTATGAAGAAGCCCTTACGAGGAACTTACAGTCTACCTACGGGGGCATTTTTGGGGGTATTGGGCACCAACAGGATACTTGAACATTGACTATGAGGTACTTGGTGTGGTCCTCACAGGGTATACATAAAATACTTACACAATAATGGGGTTTCTTGTAGAGGTACCTTTTTAGTACCTACCAAGTATTCACTGGCTTTGGATGCTGAGGCATCTATGGGACACAGGCTACTTTAAAGGGCGATAAAGTAGGGTGCCAGATATATTGTTAACTTTTTCTTTCTTCTTAAGTGATGCTGCAGCTGCTATCCGTCCGTCCGTCCGTCCGTCCATCTTCTATTCCCGTGTATCCATACAGGGTCGTGAGGGGCCTGATGCCTATTCCCAGTTGTTATTGGGCAAGAAGCAGGGTGCACCTTTGACAGGTCCCCAGTCCATCATAGGGATATCCTGCAATCATTTATGACAAATGTTACTGAAGATTTTGTGGCATCTGCTCAAATCCATTATGTGATGGACCGGAAAACTGGAGAACGGATGAAATCACTCTCCTGGCATAATCATCAAACTATGATATTACAACTTTTTTTATGGCAAACTGTTGCAAAGTCAGATGAGTTAACAAAACAGATGTGCTGGGAATATTTAGATAACTGACATGATTCTGGCAAGATTCCTTGGCACAGCTCTAGCCAGCCTCTGCTTGTCATATTAAAATCTACTCTGCAATTTCATGAAATACATATAAGTTGTTTATTATAAAGACGTATCAGCAATACATACATCTGCTTCTATCTCACATGTAAACAGCAACGTGTTTACGTATCCAACTGCAGGTTTATAGCACCTCCTCTGAAATCTCCTGGGTTGACTGCTTCTTTCATTCACAGCCACAAACATTGGATTGCATTGTCAAGAAGACCAGTGGCTTTATTTATTTGTTTAGGTTTGTAGTTTGCCTCAATTAGTTTTATATTTGCTATTTTTCATGTTAAAAGCCCAGACACTGCGGAGAAAAGGCAGTAATTGGAATTGCTTTTCAGACCTAATTAGGTTAGGCTCAGAATCAGTCATGAACATTTGTTTTCCAAGAAACCAAACAGTAGTATATTAAAGGGGGTACATCTAAGGACGAAGGAGACACAACAATGTTTTACCATCATGCACATATTATTAAGTAGTTTCAAATTAAACAGGTAACAACTATCTTGTTTAATTGTTAAACAGTTAAGTGATGTGACTGAAACAATCTGCTCTAACGAACACTGCCATCATTCATCATTTGTTCAAAGATTTCTACCAATCAATGTTTGAACCCACTGGCAAATGCTTCATTGTTGCTGGATCAATCAGCTACAGTCAGGGTCTTTATTATCACTGCTGTAATATGCGTAATGAGTCTCTTGGTTTCACGGGTGACCATCTTTTTTATTATTACCATAATTCCAAACTAAATGCATCTGTGAGGGCAGTATTTTACCAAAAAAAATGTATCGTTCAACAAAAAACCCGGATCATAAAGAAAGTTAGTGCCACTGATGACTCCTTTTTCAGAACAGAATGCGAAAGTTTCATATATTTTAAAAATGATAATTTCACGTTTTCTCTATGAGCTGCAGTGAAAAGACTTAATAAATGTATCTATGAGTATAATCTCAAACACTGCTGCTTTATTTAATGAAGCTGATCAAAATCGTTTAAACTAATTGTAATATTATTATACCAACATTTGCATACTGAACTGTGATATTCAAGTTCACCTGCATTTTACTTTACATTCAGTCACATTTGTTCATTTGTACTTGCTGTTTTTCAAGTTTAGGCAGCTATTTACATAGTTTTAGTATAAGGCAGTGTTAAAAGTGGCTGCAATAGTACAGTGACATGCAAGAGAATTTATTTCTCTTGAGCTTTTTCACATTTTTCATGTTGCAACCTCAAACTTTTATTTTAACACGAGTGTGTAGACATTTAGTATCTGCTCCAAATAAATGTTTTTGCCTTGGTATTTAAGATGCTCAGTTAAAATTCACTGGAGAGTGTCAGTCTTGGCTTTAAATTATGCATGACACAAGCAGTACTTGACTTGTTTTCTCTGTGAACCTCACTTCCCTTCCACAGTCTAAAAACATGCATGATAAGTTATTTTAAAATTCCAGACTATTTCTGGGCAAACAAAGTAATTAAACATTTGCTACAGATCAATTTAATTCAATCGCATGCAAGAAAGTTTGTAAGAACCTTAAAAAAAGGTATTGAGCACTGAAAGGTGGTCCACAAAAACAGAAATTTCAGGGAATGAATACTGGCTGACTGAGCGCAGGAAGGCACATATTGCTAAATGCAGGAGGGCAGGCAGGGCAACAGTGAGGAGTCCTTGGGGAGAAGAGTGCATGTGATCCACAGGCAAACCTGAAGGGGGAAAGGAGATTGGAATGATAGCAGAATGAGCAGCCAGACTAGGGTTTGGAGGTGAGCGTGGTCAGTGGAGAAGGTGAGTAGGGGCGCGTAGCTGAAGATGAGAATGGACAGGCTAGCAGATGGCTTGTGTGTTGAGCTAAGCGCACAGTCTGACTGTTGAGGGCAATTATTTCAAAGAGAGAAAAAGCAGGGAACCACCAAAGACAGGGGCTGGAAACATAGGGAGAAAACACTGGAGTCATTGTCTAAACAAGCTTATTATTGTGTATCTGCTTGGAGAACAAAAATCAGTGGAAATGGCTTATAAAAGCAGCACCAAAGCCTAAATATCGTACAATTAATTTGCATCTATAGATATAAATACTTCAAGTACAGTCAGAGGAGCAGGAAAGAAAGCACACGGAAAACAAATTAGTATCTGAACCAAATTTTTGTGGAAAGGCTGGCAGCCATAGTTAATGTTGATAATGAAAGTTAAGGGTATGGTCATGTACATTGACTTATCCTAGTCTGAGCACAAGGTGGCTGGTTTTATCAAACCTGCCACTCCAGTGCTCAAAGGACTAGTGGACTGCAGGCTCAGGAAACTTAGCAACGCTGCTATCTCCTGAGGTTCAGCTCTGTGTCTGAAACTAAAACAGTTACAACATCTTCCAATAACACAGAAACTCTGGAAATGGCTCTCAGAAAACCTGTGACCTAATATTTATTCTGGAAAGAAACCCATTACCTGCAGTGTTGATATGACATGGAATCGAGGCTCAAGTTAGGAAGGAACTATTACTTCTTTAGAATCTGACACTGAATTAAAATGCTTTGCAAATACAGACAAGCCATTACAGCAGAGATCATTTATGACATTTACCTGACATTTTGAAAACTTTGCTCAATTTTGGCCTCTTCTCGTTTGTAATCACATTATTAGTCGGTGCTGACAGGGTAAGAAATTCAATTTTAATTTTAAAGGTTATATCTCTATTAAAGTCTAACATGGGCAGTGGAGTATATGTATGATAAATCTGTTTTAGAAAAGGACAGAAAGAAAGAACTTCACGACATTTAAACTTACACATTATGCTATAAAAAAAATATACAATGAGGCCCAATTTCCGTGTGTTGCACAAAGATATGACACTTGCAGTACATTTTAATGTATAAATTTTTTTGATTAATTACATTAAACACCGAGTGTTCTAAATGGTATACAAACTGGTTTTGCTGATTATCCATTTATTAATTGGCATTTTGTGCTTCTGTTCCTGGACAAGTTGAGAACTTGCCTTTCTTTTTCTGTATTGGGTATATTGATTTATCTAAAGCACTTGAAACAGTGAAGCTCCTATTTAAGATTGTTTTAGATATGTTGCTCTAGGAACAAATCTGTTATTGGATTCAGACTTACTGTGTCTCTGAATCCAATTCAAGGTTTATAACCTTAAGTGATATCACGCACTACCTTAAAATGTATTTTAGTATTTATATACTGTTACATTGTTTTATATTGTTGTAGTTAGTTACTGAAAAATATTTGTATAATCCTAAAAATAAAAATTATAGCTAACTAAAGGCAAGATAACACAGTTATTCAATTTTCATGAGATTTTAAGTAAAAAGGATATGTTTTGACGATACTAGTCCTGTATTTACTTGAAATCAGATCCATACCAAAATTCCCATTATTGCCCACCCCTAGGTTCAGCACATTTGATTAACAACATTGCGAGGTCCATCAGAATGAGGAACAACATGACACGGGGGCAGGCTGTTGTTAATATTTTCAGATGTATTTTTTTTAATTTCAATACAGAGCATTAAAAAAGCACCAATCAGAGCCCCACAGTGATGCTGTTATTTCTTTAATGGTATTTTCTTTTCTTTTTTTCTTTATTGTTTATCGTCTGCTGTTGCAGCAGCGCCTCTTTCAGCTGCTGGTGCCCAAGGCTACTGTCTTTGTGGCATGTGCCAAGAACTGGCCTTGTTCCCATTGGTCCGGTGGACCTCTCTGCAGATGTCCTCATACAGCCCAGGTTTTTCGGGACAGATCTGACTGTGTGACAATGACATTAATTCTCCCAGTCTAAAACATTGCACCAAACTCAAAGCAATTAAAGAAAATGGTAAGTCAGATCACAAGCAAAACAAACAAAAAAAATAATAACAATGAAACTTTTTTTAAAGATATACAGAGAGCAGAGATGTTCTGTTTTCTCCATTTAGATAATTTATCTCTTAGAGGCAAGCAGGATACCAAGACTGGATTGATATCCTGGTGAGGAATCACTTTATCTTTCTTTTCGTCTTCTTTTTTGACTAGACAGATGATAAACTAGTAAATCACACACCATGAATGGGTTGTAAAAACTACATATCTGAGTGGAAAGCAATGGTTTAGCTAAGCTGAAAATAGTATAAATATGCTGAAGCACTTTTAATCTGTGGTGAACATTTTACAAAACCAGGACATTATTCGGGTTTGTGACCATGTTTTAAAATCAGAGATTAAGTGCAAGTGTTGGACCAGGGAAGGCAATCTGGACACTCCCAAAGGGTGAAAAGTCAGTGTAGCCTTTCCCAAAGCAACCTTAAGTTAGTGTCTATTTTTGTCTAAATAAACCATGTCGTTCTAAAATAACCAATGAACCTGAGGTGACATCATGCTATAAAAATTCCAATGTAAAACTGTCAATTTAAGACAATGTTTAGCTTTTTTAAAAATGGCTACTTAGATCACTAAACCTGAGAAGCAAAATGTTTTTACCTCTGAATTCTATCCACATAGACAAGTAAAATTTACCTTATAACCCCGAGCAACACACGTATACTACTACATGTATTTCTAACAAAGAGGAATATAAAATACATTGCTTTTGACATAGTTTTGACATTGAATATGGTTGTATTTCATGACCATAACAAAATATGACAAATATTACTCAGAAATGTTTTGTCAGCTATTTCAGGTTTGAAGGTCTGCACTCAGCTGGGCTGGGCACAATAACAGGCAAAATATCTGTTCACTTCTGCTTGTCAGCAGGCTGTACTTTGGAAACCTGCATGAAGCTGATGTAAAGATGTAATAAGAGACTCTACATGGTTGTAAAAATGTGAAAAGACTGATGGGTTAGGGGATGTGAGCAAGAATGTCACTCTGCCTTGCCAAATGGTCTCAATTAAAAAAAAGCAGTAGCCTGAAACGCGCAGTGTTCCAGATGACATCATGTTCACCATGTAAGTTTTAAGAGACGTAGAACATTCGTCACCATTCAAAGCAGACTTGCTGTTTTTACCTTAGGGTCAAGTGCACACATCATGAACTACTAACAGAGTGTTCCCTCTTTTATGGATTTATTTACTTATATACTTCCAATTTTATACATGTTGTTGTTGTTGTTATTATTATTATTATTAGTTTATGTTTTTAAATAAGAAAGAAAAATAAAACACAACACAACTTGCCTTAATAAGAAAATGTTGGCTGAATAGAACTTCTCCTAATCAAGAATGAAGTAAAATCTACTTTTGTTTGACCGCTAGTAGTTTAAGATGTACATGCTATGCGGAATTTCTCAAACTTCAAGTTCAAAGGTCCAAATCTGACTTCTGCATAAGGTCAAAAAGTCTAGAACAACTCACAACAACAGCCACAACAACTTTTTAAACTTGCTGATAACTCACAACCAAAATAAGCTTTATTTCTACAATTGTTTATTTGTGACAGTATATCTAGTATATCTATCTATATTTTTGGAATACAGACATAATGAGCACTGTAATTTCTGTAAACATCACTTAAATTGAATCAACTTCAATGCATTCATGTAATTGTTTTTTTTTTTTTTTTTTTTTTTGTGATAAAAAGGTAGCATACCTTTAAAAATGTGAACACTTTAAAAATTGAAATAAAAATTTCCCACTGCATTTCATTAGTATTAGTTTGGAATGACTTGCTGTTCAGTCTGGATCAGGAATGCAGTAGGGACTTTCATACAGAATGCTCTACAGCCTGGGTCAACATAGTGTACAATGAAACAATAAAAAGAGCAGAAAAAAATGTACAGGACATCGCCACAGGAAACTCGTTCCTTTGGTGTTGAGCCAATACCTCCAGCATAATGTGCAAGTAAAAACAGAATATTTTCCAAGTTGTCCTTTTATTTTTTAATTCCAGAAGTGTGCACCCAGCCTCAATTCTTTAACAGGAAACACAATTATGGAACAAAGTGGACAAAGAACCAAATTCTGAGGCTGAATTATTATAGTTATGTTTTTAGCCGAAAGCCCCCCACTCCATCAACGACCGACGCCTCGCCAACGACCAGAACGAGTTCTACTGCCGCTTTTAAAGACAAAGGTACAGTCCTGCAACCATCCCCCACAACACCCCCCAACAGCTGCAGCCACAATCCACCACCCCCACCTCCCCAACCTCAAAAGGGGCCTTGGCACCTCCAACCGCCACCCTGAAGTTCCCCCCCACCAGCCCCCTACCCACACTGTGAACGGCTCTTTCCATCCAGGAGAGTGACGTCAACAAACTCTTCAGGAGACAGAACCCCCGGAAAGCTGCTGGACCGGATTCTGTCTCACCAGCCAGCCTGAAGCACTGCGCTGATCAGCTGTCTCCAGTCTTCACAGACATTTTTAACACCTCACTGGAGACATGTCATGTACCAGCCTGCTTCAAGTCCTCCACCATCGTCCCTGTTCCCAAGAAGCCAAGGACCACAGGGCTTAATGACTTCAGACCCGTCGCCCTGACCTCTGTGGTGATGAAGTCCTTTGAGCGCCTTGTGCTCTCACACCTAAAAGACATCAACGACCCCCTCCTGGACCCCCTGCAATTTGCCTACAGAGCCAACAGGTCTGTAGATGATGCAGTCAACTTAGCCCTTCATTTCATCCTCCGGCACCTGGACTCCACAGGAACCTACGCCAGGATCCTGTTTGTGGATTTCAGCTCTGCCTTCAACACCATCGTCCCAGGTCTACTCCAGGAGAAGCTCTCCCAGCTGAGTGTGCCCAACTCCACCTGCAGGTGGATCACTGACTTCCTGTCTGACTGGAAGCAACACGTGAGGCTGGGGAAGCACGTCTCTGACTCCCTGACCATCAGCACCGGTTCCCCCCAAGGCTGTGTTCTCTCTCCTCTGCTCTTCTCCCTGTACACCAACAGCTGCACCTCCAGTCACCAGTCTGTCAAGCTTCTGAAGTTTGCAGACGACACCACTCTGATCTGACTCATCTCTGATGGTGACGAGTCCGCGTACAGATGGGAGGTCGACCATCTGTTGGACTGGTGCGGCCAGAACAACCTTGAGCTCAACGCTCTAAAGACAGTGGAGATGGTTGTGGACTTCAGGCAGAACCGAGCCCCACCTGCCCCCATCACCCCCTGTGACTCCACAATTGACACTGTGGATTCTTTCCGCTTCCTGGGAACCAGGAATCTCCCAGGATCTCAAGTGGGAGCCAAACATCAGCTCCCTCACCAAGAAAGCCCAACAGAGGATGTTCTTCCTGCGGCAGCTGAAGAAATTCAACCTGCCAAAGACTATAATGGTGCACTTCTACACAGCCATCATTGAGTGCATCCTCACCTCCTCCATCACCATCTGGTACGCCACTGCTACAGCCAAGGATAAGGGCAGGCTGCAGCGTGTCATTCGGTCTGCTGAGAAGGTTATTGGCTGCTGTCTACTGTCGCTCCAGGAACTGTACACCTCCACGACCCTGAAGCAGGCAGGGAATATTCTGGCTGATCCCTCCCTCCCCGGTCACAGACTTTTTGAAACTCTCCCCTCTGGCAGGAGGCTGCGGTCCATCCGGACCAAAACCTCACGCCACAAGAACAGTTTTTTTCCCATCTGCCACCAGCCTTGTTAACAAAGCCCGGAAACCACCCTGACACTCTCCCTTTCCCCCACATCCCCTCTTTTTTGCTGACAGGACACCTGTAACCTGCAACTCTGTGCGTTACATTATCGCTCAGCTTGGACTCCTGCTTTACTTGCACTGCCATACTTGCACAATGATCACCTGCACTGTTGTACCGCTCTCGCACCCTATACTGCTCTATATATACTCTCACTCACTTAAAACTGTGCTCAAATATTTATACAATATTGTAGATATGTTTATACTGTTTAATTTGTATTGTATTGCACTGACTACGCCAAAACAAATTCCTTGTATGTCCAAAAACGTACTTGGCAATAAAGCTTTTCTGATTCTGATACTGATTAGACAAAACAGCATTCAAGGACAATCACTAAAAGACAAAGAGACTCTTACATCTCAGCTGGCAGATAATCATTGTCACTTTTCTCATTTAAAAAAAAGAAAATTCTACGTTTATGGAACATTATGTCCTGTTTGACGATCACTACATATATTGTGTTGAATCAGACACTATCCTGATACAATGTTTTTGGTAGTCTTGGGCAAATATGTGCCTTTTTAAAACCAAAAAAGATAACTTTGCATTTCCCTGGAAATATTTGTTTCCTCTAGATCAGAGTGAGGTTTAATAACCTGAAAAAGTTCATTCTGGAAGCTGGAAGCATAGAGGACAAACCAACTTGATCTCTATAATAATAAGTATAGTTCAGCATTGGCATAGGTACAAGTTTAAATTTTATTCCAAAAGTTAATAAGTTAGCCTGTTCCCTTTGAGTAGTACAGCATGCATGAATACCTCCAATGGGCACAGACTCCATTAAAAAAAAAAAAAAATTCCAGGGAAACGTTCTGAATTCTTAGAAATAAAAAAAATATATACAGGTCTTTCTCAAAATATTAGCATATTGTGATAAAGTTCATTATTTTCTATAATGTCATGATGACAATTTAACATTCATATATTTTAGATTCATTGCACACTAACTGAAATATTTCAGGTCTTTTATTGTCTTAATACGGATGATTTTGGCATACAGCTCATGAAAACCCAAAATTCCTATCTCACAAAATTAGCATATCATTAAAAGGGTCTGTAAACGAGCTATGAACCTAATCATCTGAATCAACGAGTTAACTCTAAACACCTGCAAAAGATTCCCGAGGCCTTTAAAACTCCCAGCCTGGTTCATCACTCAAAACCCCAATCATGGGTAAGACTGCCAACCTGACTGCTGTCCAGAAGGCCACTATTGACACCCTCAAGCAAGAGGGTAAGACACAGAAAGAAATTTCTGAACGAATAAGCTGTTCCCAGAGTGCTGTATCAAGGCACCTCAGTGGGAAGTCTGTGGGAAGGAAAAAGTGTGGCAGAAAACGCTGCACAACAAGAAGAGGTGACCGGACCCTGAGGAAGATTGTGGAGAAGGGCCGATTCCAGACCTTGGGGGACCTGCGGAAGCAGTGGACTGAGTCTGGAGTAGAAACATCCAGAGCCACCGTGCACAGGCGTGTGCAGGAAATGGGCTACAGGTGCCGCATTCCCCAGGTCAAGCCACTTTTGAACCAGAAGCGCCTGACCTGGGCTACAGAGAAGCAGCACTGGACTGTTGCTCAGTGGTCAAAAGTACTTTTTTTCGGATGAAAGCAAATTCTGCATGTCATTCGGAAATCAAGGTGCCAGAGTCTGGAGGAAGACTGGGGGGAAGGAAATGCCAACATGCCAGAAGTCCAGTGTCAAGTACCCACAGTCAGTGATGGTCTGGGGTGCCATGTCAGCTGCTGGTGTTGGTCCACTGTGTTTTATCAAGGGCAGGGTCAATGCAGCTAGCTATCAGGAGATTTTGGAGCACTTCATGCTTCCATCTGCTGAAAAGCTTTATGGAGATGAAGATTTCATTTTTCAGCATGACCTGGCACCTGCTCACAGTGCCAAAACCACTGGTAAACGGTTTACTGACCATGGTATCACTGTGCTCAATTGGCCAGCCAACTCTCCTGACCTGAACCCCATAGAGAATCTGTGGGATATTGTGAAGAGAACGTTGAGAGACTCAAGACCCAACACTCTGGATGAGCTAAAGGCCGCTATCGAAGCATCCTGGGCCTCCTTAAGACCTCAGCAGTGCCACAAGCTGATTGCCTCCATGCCATGCTGCACTGAAGCAGTCATTTCTGCAAAAGGATTCCCAACCAAGTATTGAGTGCATAACTGTACATGATTATTTGAAGGTTGACGTTTTTTGTATTAAAAACACTCTTCTTTTATTGGTCGGATGAAATATGCAAATTTTGTGAGATAGGAATTTTGGGTTTTCATGAGCTGTATGCCACAATCATCCGAATTAAGACAATAAAAGACCTGAAATATTTCAGTTAATGTGCAATGACTCTAAAATATATGAATGTAAAATTTTCATCATTACATTATGGAAAATAATGAACTTTATCACAATATGCTAATATTTTGAGAAGGACCTGTATATATGTTTTTTAAACATTGCGATAAACCTGGAGATGTTCAAAAATACAATTAGTGTTCTTCAAAAACAGAGCAAAACTTTTTCAACATGTAAAGTGTTGTAAAATTTATTTCTAAACATATTTCATCTCTAAAGGACTTCTTCTGTTTTTGCTAAAAAATTTCAGATTATTAAGGAAATTTTTATATAAGACAAAGTTGGCCTTGGTAAATACAAGTGACACTTTCCAAACGTTACAATTATTAAGAAAAATTCACATCAACCTGGTCTCCTGTACAAAATGAATTTCCTTATTATATAATAAAAAAAAATTTATTTAACCCATTTATTTATGTAATTTCATGAGCCACACCCAGGGATAATTACTACTAGACCAGTAGAACCAGGAAATCCCTTAAATAGAACCTGTCAGATATCATGAAATAAGACTAAATTATTATTTATGTAATTTCATGAGCCACACCCAGGGATAATTACTACTAGACCAGTAGAACCAGGAAATCCCTTAAATAGAACCTGTCAGATATCATGAAATAAGACTAAATTATCTCAAAGGCAAAGCATCATTCTCAGATCTAAAGAAATTCATGAACAGATTACAAAAAACTCTGTGAAGACATTTCCAAAATCTAAAGTTGTGGTACTCTAGGAAACCACAAGGTCATCTCCATTATCTAAAAATGGAGAAACCTTGAAACAGAGAAGAACCTTACTAAGAGTGGCCTGCCGAACAAGACCACACTGACTCATCAAGACGGTCATAAAAGAACCAAGAACATGTCATGGCAGGCTTCACTTGTCTCAGGTAAGGTCAGTGATCATGGTTCAATATTAAGAAAAAAACTGGGCAAAAATGGCAACCATGTGAGAATTTTGAGGTAGAAACCACAGCTATTGAAAAAGAACAGTAAGGCTTATCTCACATTTGCCAAAACTTGGAACTTTTTTACCGACAGTCAAACATGTCAAGCATTGTGGTGGCATTGTGATGATTTAAAGCTGATTTGCTGCTTCATGACATGGATAACATACTCTAACTGACAGCACCATGAATTCAGCTCTCAGCAGTGAAATCTTAAACTACATTGGCCAGCCACCACTTCATTTAGCCCATAACCTGCACCTGTTTTCATCTGCTATTTAAGCCCTTATGTCTGTTTTCCTGGGTTCCATGTGCTTGTCCACTGATTCTGGCTCTGTAAATTTGCTGTTTTGTTCAGTAAAGACCTTCTCATTCATCATGCTGCCCCAAACTCCTGTCTGCATGTTGGTCCAGAACCGCAACCTGTGACGTGATTTAATTTGCTCAATTTGTTTCTTTTGAAAATTGGGACATCCTCTAAATCCTCTATTTGCTTGGGCTCTATTTGTCTGATATTAATATTTTTGATTATCTGAAAGGTGTATCTGAGAAAAAGCAAAAACAGAACGAATCTGTAGCAAGTGAAATACTTTTTTCACATGCACTGCAGACTTGACTTTTCACAGAGGAAGTATCCTGTGGAAAAAAAAAATCCATTGACCCTCTGATAAATATATTACACTACTGCAGAGCAAACAATGTGACGTTTTCTCTTTCATTTTTTTTTTTTTACAAATTAATAATGTACTTAATGTTTCACCTTTAATTGTAACTAAACGTTTTCAACGTGAAAAGTCTGAAAACTTCGATTCGTTCTGCTCATTCCCTCCTAATCCATCCCTCGT
Organism: Girardinichthys multiradiatus; assembly: GCF_021462225.1. Lineage (NCBI taxonomy): Eukaryota > Metazoa > Chordata > Actinopteri > Cyprinodontiformes > Goodeidae > Girardinichthys > Girardinichthys multiradiatus. The sequence continues at coordinate 44,933,278 of NC_061797.1, read as the reverse complement.
TTCCACCCTGTAGCAATTTGCACTCAACATGACTATACCCTCCAGTCCCACAACACGACTTGCTCTGTCTCTTGCTCTGAAATTCTTTTATAGGGGGCTGAGGAGGCCCCAGCTGATCCATGTGCTGCTTTGATCATTAAGGGACCCTGCGGCTCTAGCTTCGCTCAGTGATCATTTTCAATTAGGATTCCATTTTGTGCCACACGGACCTGAGCACCCGAGGGGGACAGTGGTCTGTACAGCAAGATCACTGAGGTGGAAGAAGATGCATTAGGATGTGAATTAAAATGGTAACCCCCGTCACCCTAAGAGAAATGTAACATGCTTCTGAGGCAGCGAACCAGAATAACTAATTAAATGTGGACATTTGTTGAAGGGATTTATGTTGATAATTTATTTTCAGAGTGAAGTAAACTCATCACTGAAAATATTTTTAACATCTTTTGAGATATCATCAATTAGTCACACAGTCTTGAATGATGCATCTCCTTAAAGATCAATGACCCAGATATCAAAATGATCTACTTTATGTGCATTGCATTTACTGACAATGGGACATGTATCTTAAACAAATGGGGGAGTGATGTATTGCTAGATTTAAGTAACCAAATAGGAATAATTGTAGTAAGAAATTGTTGGCTCTATGGATCTTTACCCATATAATGAAATGTACAACCCAAGCTTGGATCCAACAATTACGATTTACCTCCGACTTATAGGCATAGTTTATGGATTTTGCAGACTAAGAAATGAGATTTATTGTTGCATTCAGCTTTATTATCCAAATTCATTGTTAAAAAACATAAAGCTGAAAACAGATATTTACATATACTATGCAAAAAGAAAAGTTATTTTCTCACTTTGTGACATTAAATAAGGCTAAACCTTTCTTGCTTTGCATCAGTTAGCATTACCAAAATTATTTATATCTTCTAAATGCCAGAATAATGATAGTGGGATTTTTTAAAAGACATTTATGTGTCCTTTTGTCTAACGAAACTATAACTCAAGTGTTTGGTCATAATGCTCATTGTTGCATTTGAAGGGAAAAGGGCCGATGAGGTGGAAAACCCCAACCAACTTCAGAGAGTGGATGGTAACATGAAAAAAAGAACATTGTGCAGAAATCTTGAGGAGCACTTTAGGATATCAATCAGGAATTTAAAGCTTGGGCACAACTGGCTCCATTTAAATGTTCAGTGACCCTATGCATACTGGCAAATTAGTCACAAATGTTTTGAAGTGGACTGCACGGTTGCGCAGTTGGTAGCACTGTTACCTTGCAGCAAGAAGGCCTTGGGTCCAACTCCCGGCCGGGGGGTCTTTCTATATGGAGTTTGCATGTTTGTCCTGTTCATGCATGGGTTCTCACTGGGTACTCCAGCTTCCTCCCACAGTCCATAAACATGCCTCTTAGGTTAACTGGTCTCTCTAAATTGCCCTTTGGTGTGTGAATGACTGTGTGCATGGTTGTTTGTGTGTTGCTCTGCGATGGACTAGCGACCTGTCCAGGACTGGTGGAGATAGGCACCAGCTTCCCTGTGACGCACTATGGAAGGAGCAGTATAGAAAATGACTGACTGTTTAGAAGTGACCATCACAAAGCCCTGATCTTCTTATTGTAGCAAATTTATGGACAGAGCAAAGGAGGTGTGTGAGCACGGTTATATCAGTTCTGTCACAAGAAATGGGGCAGATTTCAAGCAAATTATTATGAGGAAACTTACAGAAGGATTTGAAAAAATTTTTATCCAATCTATGGAGTTCAAAGGAAACTGCACTGAATACCAACAAATGCATGTTAATTTTAAATTCAGGAAAGTATTACAAACTTCTCTAACATAATCTGTCACATAATTTTGGCAGTTACCAATTACAAACCATTTCTGTAATCCTGTTTACCTTAAGCAAGAAAGGTTTAGTCTGATTTAGGGTCAGACAGTGAGGAAAAAAATGTATGAGTCTTTTCATATTGTGTATTAAATATTAGGTTTCTTTGGAAATGAACATGGGACAAGAACTGAAGGAACTTAGACCTGATTTGACACAGCATAAACACACATCCATTCAAGATAATAAAGATTTAAACCTTGGTTTGCAGAGCTCAACATAGCACACAAAAAGGAGATATTCCCCCGAATGGCTAAAACATTAGGTTCAACAAAGATAATTAGAGCCATTAACAAAGACATGGTAGGCAGGCAGTACATAGAAGGGAGTGTTATGTTTGCCCAGCTCTGATACATATTAACCTCAAATAAACCACACATGTACGATCAGTGTAATGTAATAGAGTGATAACAATAGGAATTGAACAAACATACAGGACCCTCTTCTTCCTGCATAAAGGCTTGTAAGGGGAAAACAGAGCGAGCCAAGGTGTCAAGGGAGAGCTCAGATCACAGCTTTGGTGCTGACAGCTGGGGATTGTCTGGCAACTGCAAAGTAATAAAACACAACAAAGATCCAAATAAATCAAACAGGACAACATTAAGCATTTCCCTCATGAGAATTACTCAAAAAGTTGAGTACCAGACATTAGACTGATCATTATACTTGTTGCCCAATAAAAAGCCATATTTGATTAAATAAAAAAAAAAAACAATGCTTGGTAGATTGCAAGAGAATAATCTTTAATCTTGTTATTTGAAGTTGGAGAAATAAGCAGATCAGTAACCACAAAAAAAGAAAATAGCCTGCATAACAATCTCACTTGAAAGCTATTGAAATCTTTCTTATGAGAAAACTGCACAGATGGAGCTGTGCAGCCTAAAGACTAGACGTTCCACTGAAGCTAGCACTAGCAACAGGGATTTAGTCAAAGACATCACACGTAGAATCACACAGGCTGCATATGGCTCATGGAGAGCACTCCAAGCACTACAGAAAGAGCCTACTGTGGGACAGATGGGGAAACAGTTTGCCTCTGCAGCCTCACTTGCTGTAGATGCTCTACTATGAAACTTTATATTAAAAGGTATGTGAACACTGACTTCTCTGAACTAGATCAACAAGGAGCTATAAAACAGTCAACACTGCAGAAAAAACAAAGAACAAAAAAATGTACTTCTACAGTACCAAAAATATTCACACCCTTTAAACTTTTCCACACTCTTTTGTGTTACAAATCAAAAAGTTTCATGTAATTGATTTTATGAGACAGAAGAACACAAAGTCGTACGTAATTGTGAGGTGGAAATAAAAAAAAAAACATGTTTTTTTATGGTTCTGATCAAGTTAAAGAATCACACAAATGACAAGAATAAAATCAAACTTTCGGCAACTGAGAATTATTGTTTTTTAATTACATATTCATGAAAATGTACAGGGGAAAAAGCAACAAAATGTTTCCAAACCCTTTCCTAGTTATCAACCCAGTGACCACAAAAGAGGGGAATTAAATATTTCCTACTTGTGTCATTATGGAAATAAAAATAGTTTTTCGTGAAAAAAGAGAACTGCTAAAAATAGCATTTTTGTTTACCTTTTTATCTAAAGGTACTGCTCAGTTTGTCACATCTGGCAAGCCAGAGGACCCCAGAATGCAGCCAGCTAAACATCTTAATTGTAAGTAAAACATTTTTATTTCGATCGGAACAATCACTCACTCTCAGGTGGAGGCAGGCAAACATGAACAGGTGACAGAGGGAAGTGATCCAAAATGTTTCCACGAGGAATGAACAGAATGAAGGTGTAAAAATGTAGCATGGTACAGGTGAAAAACAAAACTGATTAACATGGTACAGATGGACCGAATGAAGCTAATTGCAAACAGACAGGAGAGAACAAAACGTCTGGAGAAAAACAGAAATTCAAGGATACAAACTAATTGGGAAAACATAACGTACAGAACATGAACTAGAACACAATAAGAAACTAAAGCACAGCCAGGAAAATAACAAACAAAGACCCAAACACCCTCAAATCATGACACAGTTTTTGTTTTAAATCCATTGCGGAGGGTCTAAAGAGCCACATCTGGAGCCGTAAATTGCAAACCACTTGCTTACGTGGACGACCATGTGTAAGTAGGGCGGTACTCTTTTCAAATTCAGATGATGGATTGTATGTTGCTCTGGAAGGTGTTCTAAGATGGAATATTGTTTTATGACCTAACCATGTAATAAATGTCTCTACAACCTTATCGCTAATCTGTCTTGTGTGTTCCTTGGTCTTCCTGATGCTGTTTGTTCTCTAACAAGTCTCTGAGACCTTATCAGAACAGGTGCATTTATAAAAAACATTTAATTACAGTCAGATGGAGTGCATATTAATTATATGACTTTTAGGCAATTGGTAGCACTGGATTTTATTAGGTGTGTTTAAAGAAAGAGGGCTGAATACAAATGCACACCACATGTTGTTTTTTAGCCAACTTTGAAAAACATGTATTAGTTTCAATTCAAAGTTATGCACCACTGTGTTTTGCTATTTCACATAGAATGCCAATACAATACACCAAAGTTTGCGATTATATTGTGACCAAATGAGAAAAGGTTGTTGCACTATAAATATATCTATTTTATAGCACAGTATTTTAAATTGTCCTGTGATGTTAAACCTTAGATTGATGCCAAATCTAATAATGAGCCCCATTCACAATGGACTTCCAACAACATAGGTACAAACATAAATATTCATAAATAAAGCTTACAGGATCAAGTGTAGATTGGCCAGCTTTTTGTCAGAGTTATGCTCTAAGGGGCAATATAATTGAAGGTGACATTACCAAAACACTGTCATTAAATCAACTAATCACTTCAGACTATTGTTTTCAATAAATAATAGAGCTGAATAATTAATAAAATGTCAGACCAGACAAATCTAATTTTCCTCTTTCCGTGTCTTGGTCTGATGAATCAAACTAAAGGATGAGGAATCAGCATTAAAGTTCAATCTTTCAGATGCATGCCCTCAGCATCACATCGTTCCTATTCAGGCAATGGATTTAGGTATTGGAAAACCTGTGGCACTAAATTGCTCTCGAAGATTGATGTAACATATCTTGTTCGGAGGCAGCTTGCCACCAGTCGCATTCATCATGCAAGTGCATTCCCATCTCAACAGTAAAGCAATTATAAGCTTAAGCAACTGTGCCCTCAGTCCATACAGAAAGATCATTCTGCTGTTCACCCACTGTCTGGTAATTACATCATTATATCTGATATATGTGTAGTGATGTACTTTTTAGGCTACATCAAATGGATACAATACATTTAACATGATTTACAAAGTTATATAATGTAGGAACAGTGGAATAATCATTTTCAACTGAATTTGATAATAATATGTTCATACATTTTATGTTCACACTTTCTCTGTTGGACAAGAGAAGGAGAGACTGGAAAGACAGTTTTTTTTCCTCTACCAATGAACAATCTTCAAATAACAAAGAAATATACTGACAGAGAAAAGAAATTAAAAAATGTAGGGTTATCCAGCAAAAATCTAAAAAACCTTAGCAAATGTATCACCTGAACTGTAATCTCTTATGTAAATAAAATAAAATATCCTCTGCTGAATTACATGTAGCTCCCTAATAGTTTAAGGAAGAATATTTGATTCCATTTTTTATAAAAAAAAAAAAAAACCTTACATTTCATATAGACACACAATAAACATGATCATTTTGGAGCCCTCCTTGCTCTTCTGCAGCCAAGTACAGGTCCTTCTCAAAAAATTAGCATATTGTGATAAAGTTCATTATTTTCCATAATGTCATGATGAAAATTTAACATTCATATATTTTAGATTCATTGCACACTAACTGAAATATTTCAGGTCTTTTATTGTCTTAATACGGATGATTGTGGCATATAGCTCATGAAAACCCAAAATTCCTATCTCACAAAATTAGCATATTTCATCCGACCAATAAAAGAAAAGTGTTTTTAATACAAAAAACGTCAACCTTCAAATAATCATGTACAGTTATGCACTCAATACTTGGTCGGGAATACTTTTGCAGAAATGACTGCTTCAATGCGGCGTGGCATGGAGGCAATCAGCCTGTGGCACTGCTGAGGTCTTATGGAAGCCCAGGATGCTTCGATAGCGGCCTTTAGCTCATCCAGAGTGTTGGGTCTTGAGTCTCTCAACGTTCTCTTCACAATATCCCACAGATTCTCTATGGGGTTCAGGTCAGGAGAGTTGGCAGGCCAATTGAGCACAGTTATACCATGGTCAGTAAACCATTTACCAGTGGTTTTGGCACTGTGAGCAGGTGCCAGGTCGTGCTGAAAAATGAAATCTTCATCTCCATAAAGCTTTTCAGCAGATGGAAGCATGAAGTGCTCCAAAATCTCCTGATAGCTAGCTGCATTGACCCTGCCCTTGATAAAACACAGTGGACCAACACCAGCAGCTGACACGGCACCCCAGACCATCACTGACTGTGGGTACTTGACACTGGACTTCTGGCATTTTGGCATTTCCTTCTCCCCAGTCTTCCTCCAGACTCTGGCATCTTGATTTCCGAATGACATGCAGAATTTGCTTTCATCCGAAAAAAGTACTTTGGACCACTGAGCAACAGTCCAGTGCTGCTTCTCTGTAGCCTAGGTCTGGGGAATGCGGCACCTGTAGCCCATTTCCTGCACACGCCTGTGCACGGTGGCTCTGGATGTTTCTACTCCAGACTCAGTCCACTGCTTCCGCAGGTCCCCCAAGGTCTGGAATCGGCCCTTCTCCACAATCTTCCTCAGTGTCCGGTCACCTCTTCTCGTTGTGCAGCGTTTTCTGCCACACTTTTTCCTTCCCACAGACTTCCCACTAAAGTGCCTTGATACAGCACTCTGGGAACAGCCTATTCGTTCAGAAATTTCTTTCTGTGTCTTACCCTCTTGCTTGAGGGTGTCAATAGTGGCCTTCTGGACAGCAGTCAGGTTGGCAGTCTTACCCATGATTGGGGTTTTGAGTGATGAACCAGGCTGGGAGTTTTAAAGGCCTCAGGAATCTTTTGCAGGTGTTTAGAGTTAACTCGTTGATTGAGATGATTAGGTTCATAGCTCGTTTAGAGACCCTTTTAATGATATGCTAATTTTGTGAGATAGGAATTTTGGGTTTTCATGAGCTGTATGCCAAAATCATCCGTATTAAGACAATAAAAGACCTGAAATATTTCAGTTAGTGTGCAATGAATCTAAAATATATGAATGTTAAATTTTCATCATGACATTATGGAAAATAATGAACTTTATCACAATATGCTAATGTTTTGAGAAGGACCTGTATTTTGTGTTTTCTTATGGAGAGCTTTGTGTTGTGCACAGATTTCTAATTTCTGGTACTCCTAAATCTTTTTCATGCATTTTGTTGCTCAAAAGAAGGGATGTTCTGTTTAGGATTATTGAGTAATTTGGGTTTCATCCTGAAAAAACTGCACCCAGGCAGATGTTGTATTTTTACCTAATGCTTCTGTGTGCTCTCTTTCAGGATTTACATCTAACAGTACAAAGTCAGAACTGATGAAGCCTATTAACTGAATCATTTTTGTATTGGAAAACGTTTGATTTGATACATTTTAATTTTTTACAACAAAACAAGCACAAAAATATTTTATAGAATTGATACGACAGGAACTGATTAAACTCCCAGAATACAAATTGCCATTTCAATCTTGATTTCAAACATATCAGTGTTATATATCATCCACAGCCAAATCAGGGTTTAACCATTGCAATTAAAGTAAATCACTAAAGTAATCTCCCGCTATGAGGACTCTGTGAGATTAGAGTGGATTATATTGGATCACATCCATTGACCTGATTTACTAACCGAGTGCCCGTTGTTATCCAAATCCAAATCTGACCTTGAGCAGCTGCATTTAAAGCCTCCTAAATCTATACCAGTGAAATGTAAATGCATGCCTTTTATTTTACTTTTATATAGTATAATTCTGACCGTATAATGTTTAAAGTATGCATTTTTTGTCTTTTCCAAATGACAGAAAGCTAAAGACACAAAGATATTCATCCGTGTATTGAAATTAATCAACTTCAGCCCTCTAAGATTTAGGTCACCGTAAGTATTGCCAAAAAGAAGAGGCTCAAATCCTCTTCTGATCTTTGGAAGCAAAAAAATAAGTCATTGCATTATAAGAATATTCTGTAACAGTAATTACAAACTAAGTCTGTTTTCTAAAAAACAAAAAAATATATATTGTAAAACTGTTTATAATATCAGAAAATAGTGATTAGGCACACATAAAACATAACTCTACTTTATTTCATCACAGGTTTAACCTCCTAAAATCAAAATCTTTGGGCCCAGATTAGGGATATGTAGTGATGCAGTGGTAAACACTGTCTGCTTAATGCAATCATACTCCGTCTCACCCCACCCACAAGCCTGAACAACAAAAACAGGTTTGGAAAATAGGCTGATAGATGGGTCAATTTTAGTGCCAATGATTAACCTAGATTATTTGCCTGTGGGGTTGGTTTTAAACCTAATGTGCTTTTTGTAACATGCAGACATGCAGTATACCTTCTACTCATTGCATTAATTATACGAGAATAGCAGGTGTTAGTCAGAGGTGAAGATGCTAAAAGAAAATCTCAGTGTGCAAGTAAAAACAAAGCACTAAACATTAAATAACTTTGAGCGTGGCTTGCAGTGCTTCACAAAAGTTATCTTACACGAGAAATCAAGTGTGCACACAACAAACTACTTTCATGTTCTGTTTAAAACATACCAGGATAAAGTGTAACTTTCAGTGATGGTTCAAGCATGTCTGGTGTCCTGGTGAGCCCCTCAGGCCACACCATTGAGCACATGGCTGCCTACATGTACCAGGGCAGTTTTGCGCTACAAAAAGGATGTCTCAAGACAGTATCCTAATTGCATGATTACCTTTATTAATTCCAGATTCAATCCAGCGTCAAAGGAGGCCACATTGATGTTATAGTGACATGTTATAGTGTTTGTATGACCTTCATCATTTTGAGTAATCGTGTGTGTGTGTGTGTGTGTGTGTGTGTAAAAATGAGTGTTTGTGCCGAGTAGGCGTGCGTGAGCACGAGTTTGTCACCTGTAAGTGCACATTTGTAAGTTTAGCAAGAAAGGTAGAAGGCCTGGCATCCACAACAGCTACACAACACCAGGGGAGACCCCCAGAGCCCCCAAACATCAGACAGGCAGCAGCTCAATACAGCAGTTGGAACCTGGAGGGACCAAGGTAGGAGGGGCACATTACATTACACCCTGGGGGGGACAGTCCCCAAGAGGCCTAAAGGTTAAGATTCCCACCAGAGGCCTGCTAGCCCCCATGGCCCTGGACCAGCCCAACACACCTCCAGGAGCCATAGGCCACCAGACAGGAGTCCACCACTCCATGATGATATGACCCTGGCACCCCAACACCCCACCAAGGCCAGCAGCCCCCTGCTGGGATCCCCCTTGGCGTTGTCAGTGGCCACCAGACCATCCCTTTACCAAGGGGCAGGACAGGGTAAAATATTGCAGAAGTGGCACACTGCATGGTGCTCCCCCCAGGGCCACAAGGCCAATCATCCCACACCCCAAGACTCTACTGGTGTGTGATGTTGCATACGTGAGGTAGGAGGGGGTGGGCGCCAAGGCACCAGCATGAATCCCCCCTTGAAAGCCATGGAGGACATGTTGCACTTTATTCTCTATTTTGTTGTAGCTCCACAGCCTCTAACCCATCTCCTTTTAATTGTTCAGCAGCTTTATCATGATATTTAGAGGTTACAGTTAACAAGATGGCCAATTAATCCAGACCAGTAATTAGGCAGTAATTAAGTGTCACAGAGATGGCAATAACTGCTGGCTAAACCAAAACAATGACAGGGTTGTAAAACTCACGCTGGCCCAAATTAGTTTCCTGATTTAAATAGGTTGCAGGACCACTTTGTAGTAAATAATGTCATGATCATAATAATGTCAAGGACATTTTTGTCAGTCATCGTCCAGTTCATCTCTTGACATTTTCTCTGCAGCTAATCAATTTTCCTCAGCTCCACTGTGAAAAACAACCCTTATGCGCAACAGGGTCCATCATAGACCTTTAAGTTTATAAAGCTGAAATGAATTCAGTGACTTGATAAATCCAGAATATATTCAATAAAACAGCATAAATGTTATTTCTTATCAGAATTTATGGGTCACAAAAAGTAATAAGAGGTGAGACATTATGAGATATGCTTATTAGCGCTGGACATTAATGGAATCATTATTAACACTGAAAGGTTGAAACTCCGGGTTATTATATTCAGTCATATATTCGTTTGCTTACAGTATACAAAATATGTACAGTAGTTTTAGATGGGGCGACCTGTAGTGGAATTTTCTTATCAAAGTGGAGAGAAGTTGACTCACAACACGAGAAAATGCAGACGTTGTCTTTATAAGTTTTATTTAAAGGCATTAAGCGTTCGAAGACCCTGTCACTGAGGTTAGGCAGTGAAGCAGAGCCCCGATCAACATTTACACACAGTATTTATACCAAACATAACAGTGTTATCTCAACTTCAAAGAGTGTGTGTTTTATGGCCAAACCCTCCTCGGGTTCAGAGGTGACAAAGTTATCGAGGAGCAGACCCATCTGCTCTTCCTGAGACATCACCCTAAATGATGGGTTTTAACCATTAAACTTCTGATAATGGCTTTACAGCTTCCTCCTCTAACACAGATGTTCTGAGGAGTGAGGTAACCTAAAGGTCATACACTTTGGAGCACTTAATAAAATAATTTCCATTACAGACCCCAGAAGCTTAAGGTATCATAAACCCCTTATTGATATTATAGGTTTTATAAAAAGGTATTATAAACCCCCAGTTAATGTTGAGAAGGACAGTTTTAGCTTCCAAAAGAGCCATGACCCTCCCAAGTGTTAATTCAAGTGATCCTCTGGTCAGCTGTTCTTACCAAGCAACCAAGCAAAAATTGGCAGAGTTTCAGCAGCTTAAATTCTGCCTTTGCCTTAGTTTCATATGGCTTTATCTGAATCAAATTTAAAATCTTTTTACAGAATGTTAAAAAAAGGTCTGCAAAAATAACAAAAAAAACATTTCTATTCAGTCTTTATTAACAGAAATTGTCAGCAAATAAATGACTTTAATCTTCAAGAAAATAAATATAAAGTTGAAACCAGATGTTTAAATACAAAGTAGAAAATGACAGAGCCCATTTTTCTCGCTGTTTGACATTAAATCGGACCATTGTCAGTTTAAACTCAGGATCACCAATATCATTTGTATTTGCTAAATGCTAGAATTTTGACAGTTTTTTTCTATACACGTTTCATAGCTTTTTCCAAAGTCAAAATTGATTCAAAGTGGATTTTAAGATCACTTTGGCCACAAACAATTTCGGAAAGCCCAGTTGATGATTATATGACTTATTAAGCTTGCATTAGGTTAATTAACAACCTTAAAGTTAAATGGAGGCACATCTGAGGATGCATTGTAAGGCATATGTCAAACAAACTACTTTCTGGTATTACTGCAGCCAAGGTAATAGGAAAATAATTATGGACCTTCACAAATGATGTTCATCTTTGAGTACAATTTTGTGAGCCTGAAGGTAATGGATTTTATTCCCAGAGATCACTGTTTTTTGGTACAAAAAATTCAATTCAATCCAATTCAAAGATACTTTATTGATCCCCGACGGGAAATTAGAATTCCAGTACAACCCATCCAAACAGACATCATGACACAAGACAAGGGGGGGACGGGTCACCGAGGCTTTGCTGCCCACTCACAGGCGGTGCCCTTGCTAGATGAGAAAAGAGGCCACATTAGGAAAGTAGAGGGAAAAAAAATCATATTTCACACTTTATCCTTAGCAAGATACAGTTTGAGATTGCAAAAAACCTCAGCACAAAGAAGCAACAAGTTTACAAAACAACATCATGCCGGGAACGGTGAAGGTGGTGTGAGGGGTGCATATGTTTATCTTGAGCATGCGTGTGTGCGAGTGAGTGTGTGCAAGTAAGTCCATGAAGCACTGTCACAGAGGCCATTGTCCTTGATTGTACGATGGAATGTTCATCAACCAGCCATAAAGTTCTGAGCAGGTCCACAGATGTCCTCAGGGAAGGGAGTGGGCAGAGGGAGCAGAGTGTCATGTTTACATAACTTCCAGGAGAAGTTGAAGATAGCCAGCCATCAAGGCCATGCAGGGGAGCCAGATTCAGAAAAACAACAATTATTTGGGTTAGGCTGACTCTTAATTTTCCGTCAGCCTTGAGAGTCTCACTGGTGCTTCTCAAAGGTGAATCCAAACAGCCAAATTCCTAGTCTTTCGCCAGATCCGAGCGAACAACTTTCTCCAAGATTTATCCCATTTCACCCCTGAGTCCAGGGACCGCAACCTGCCTGCGATCCTGTGTAAGGATCACATCCAGTCTGCGATTCAGCGCACGTAACATCTCAGTCTGAGTGCTGATCTCCCTGAAGATCCCATCACACATACCAGGTAGCCTCACAATTGCCAGAACAGCTGCTGACACTCTCCGAATTTCTCGATATGCCAGGTAACCGCTGACTCCAAAAAGCAGAAATCCTGATATCAAACATCCAATTATATACACATCTGCCACATCCTCGATTGACATTATCGACAAACACACAGTCCTCCACTTCTGCCAGGAGTCCATTGTGTATCCTGAGAAAAACGTCCAGTCTGGACAAGTTGGGCTCTCCTTCTCCCTGTCTTCTCCTTGAGAAAATTTTATCAATTGCATTGAGAGACCAGCTGACCAAATCCATAACTAAGAATTTGGAAGATATGCAAGAAGAGGCTCCAAAGACAAGACACAGAGCTGAAGCAGGGCAGATATGGGAGGGGGTGGGAGACAGAGAAAAAGCATCCTCCTCCATCGAGAGCAGAAAGCAGAAAGAACCAAAGCAAAAGAACTTTAGAAGATGATGACTAAAGCTTGTAGGAGAGTGTCATTACCCCATTACCCACAGTAAAATTAGCCCTTCACTAACATGGGCTAAAAGGACATTCAGGGAGAAAGGAGACATTCCTCCAAAAGAAAAATAATGGGATAAATTACAGTTGGCAAATACACTCAGGAGAAAGGCCTTCATTTAGGAAACCATGTCCTGTAGTCTAATGAACTTACAATTGAGGTGTTTGGCCACAATGGTCACTGTTCCATTTGGAGGAAAACGGGGAAGTCTCCTAGCCTGAGAACACCATCCAAACTGTCTAGCTATTGTATCAGGATGGTATGGTGCACTTCACAAGGAAAAATATTTTGTGGAACTATTGGAGCAACATCTCAATACACCAGGCAGGAAGAGAAAGCACTTTCAAATTGACAATAACCCTAATCATGATGCCAAATTAATTACTAATTGGCTTAAGAACAACAAAGTAAATGTTGTGGAGTGCCCATTGAAAAGCTCTGATCTCAGTCCCTTAGATAATTGGCGAGCAGAGCTTACACGCTACGCAAGACAAGCATAGAATGTCCAACTCAGTTTCACCAGTTCTGTTAGAAGGAATGGGTTAAAATTCTTGCAAACTTGCGCATATTGTGGAAAACTGGTGAAAGAATATACACAATGCTTGATACAAGTCATACGGTTTAAAACACAATTTGACCAAATACTGAGGAAATGTATGTGACCTCCTGAATTTAGAAAAATGAAAAAGAAAATCATCTTTTCTTTTATTCTGGCATTTGCAAATTAGAAGCAATTTTAATAATTCTAACTTTATTTAAAAAAGTTAGTCTGACATAATATCTAAAAACGTGTGTCTGTGAGTGAAAACCTCAAGAAAAACAAAGTTTGCGAAAGAAAGTAAAATCTGATAAAATTTATAACTTACCACAACAGTTATGTGTTACAAAACAGATTGTGCCACACACTTGCAATCAAAGTAATTCAATTTAATGGTAGAAGTACTGTTACATATACATTTTTTCCTACTGTGTTCTATGTCTGACTAGCTTGTTCCCTTTGGCAGAGCTTAATTCCATTTCTTTTTGTACAGTTTTTTTTTTTAGCTCATAGATGGTGGGTGGTGATCAGAATGAGAGGGAAGCACATTAGTCATACAAATTACACGCTGCTACTCTAGTATAAATCGTACTGCTGTAGGAAACAGAGGATGACAGGAGATGAAAAGAGTGATGTCTGCTCCTCCCACCAGACCACAGCATTTGTTTCTGACCAGCTCACTGTCAATTCACCAAACTTGAAGCATGTGTGAGACCTTATCTGCTCGCCTTTGATGGTCTGCCACAATACAGGGCTGAGGGAGCAGCAAAGCACCCATGCAATATCTCTGTTCCTATCCCACTCTTGTCCTTCATCACAGCTCCTGGCTGGAAATTTTTTCACATTCACACAGAGAATATGGCCACAGAACATAAAAAAATAGGAACATACACCTTTACATAAAAAATATTTTTTTTTTCCTTTTTACAGGAAGAGAGAAAATGTTTTGTCAAGGCACTTGACAAACAGATCAAATTCATATCCCATTAAATAGAAATAAAAAATGCATATACTCCAAACATACGGACAGATTCTAATTAAGTAACATACAGTCCAATTTGATTTTAAATCTAAAACTGCAAATCTGTTTATCACATGAATGAAAAAAAAGCCTATGCCAATTTTATCCAGTTTCTTTGGCTTTGCAGCAATTCGATTGCATGATCAAGCAAAAGACACTTGGTTGAGATAAGTACCCCACCAGAATTTTTTAACCAATATGCTGTACTCCCCTAAATGTCGTTTTAATGTCTTATGTGTCTCAAAAGTTCAAGGAATCCTGGACTAGTAAACTGCCCAGGGAGTCTGTCACATTTGTTGATGTGCCATGTGCCTAAATTGTCCAGTTCACTAACAGTTCAGCTGCCAAGTGTATTCCAACACTGCAGTGCAAGTGCAGTAAATGGGAAAGTGACAATTGGTGGTAAACATTTTTTTTACCAGTTTTTAGTATTGGCTTTAATCACAGAATTAATAGTACCAAATGAAACTTCTGTTCCTCACTTCTCCAGAAAGTCTGACTATAGCAGATGTAAGAATATTGTTCCAAATCCAAGCAAAAGGTTGTTGGAGGTGATGATGCAGGTAGTCCAGTGAATGAATAGTTGGTCTGTTTGCCTGTGGCGGAGGTGGAATCCAGAAAGTGCTTCAGAACTGCAGCAGTGCTGAGCGGACAGGTAGTGCAGCAGGGTGGAAGCCAGTCGTGGGAATGAAATCCATAGATCCACAGAAAGTTTGGAATCACAGAGGCAGGTCCACAGGTGAGCACGAATGTCCGGGATGGGGCGAGGTAACCTTTAGGAGGAAGAGAAACACAGGTATATTTGTTGGTGGAAGAAAAACTCAGGTAAGTAGCTCAGACCTGGTTCAAGGTACCTTTTAAAGGCTTAGAAAAATGCTCAGAAAAAGGCTCAGAGATGGCTTGATGTTACCAGTGACGGTTAACACTCAGGCGACTAGCGACTGACTTCCAGTTCTTTATATGCTGCCAGGTGAGTAAGCGTGATTGCCTCAGATGAGCTGCACCTGTGAGAAGGTGCAGGAGGAGGAGGCATGCTCAACCCAGCAGGCGACTGCAGTTGCCCTTTGGTGGAGAAGCTGTAGAACCAGAAACAAAACAGCCAGCAGACAGAACAAACAACCTTTCCTGACAATTTCATTTCAAAAGTATTAAGAGACGTTGACTTTTATTTCACAAAATAAGCATTATAGAGCATTATAGGCTGTGCTCTTTGTGGTGGTCTTGGTGGATAGAATTAGCAGCTGAGACAAAGCTTGAACTGTCAAACAAAGCAAACAAATTAAAATAAAGAAAATATTCACTCTATGAACTTTATGCACAATTAAAACACATCAATGTATTTTTGATAAGATCGCTTTGGTATCTTCAAAAGACTGCCAATACACTCACCTGTTGAGTGCTTGGCCACCTCAGGAAACACATACACTGTGTATAGAGCATTGAACCTTTAGCACAGAATGGCCAGACTATTAATAAATATAAAAAAAGAAAACAAAAACAGAGTGACACCACTGACAAAGGAATGTACTCTATCTTATGCTGTGGTGTAAATTTGACACAGTTTATTCCAACAGACACACGATACATACTGTGGGAACATCACAAATTACATGTCCACTTCTCATATGACGGCACTTAACCGCATGCACTTAAATTTTTTCACCTTTAGACCCAAAGGGAAAGTAATTTTTAGACATATTTTCTATTAGGCTGCTCCTTGAGACAAAACAAAGAACATTTAAATTCATTAACAAAATCAACAGAATTTCATTTACAGAAAAATACACCTTGTAGCAAGAACTGTTTCAATATGCTGAGAGTAAACATTAGTAGTTCACATTAGAATTTTCAAGGTCAAGCAATAATTAAAGTAGTTGGTCAAGAAAAAAATACAAAATTATTAAATAAAAAAAACAACATTGATATCTGTGTTTTAATTCTCCAGGAGCAACAGTAAAAACATTGAATCTCCCAGATACGTATGAATCTGAAACTGTAAAGAGGGTTATTACCCTCCCTGTAAGATGGTTATTATGGCCTTGCAAGGATATAGTGTATTTAGACACTGAATATTTTATGTAGAGATACAGATATATTCTAGGTCCCAGGTTAAAAGATATCTTTCTATGTTCTGTGCAACAAAAGTTTCAGTCTTGCTTAGTGTAGTGCAAACCAGTTGTGAGGGTACACTGTAAACTTTATGTTTCTCTGATTCAACACACCATATTTAACTTATTAAATAATTAACAGGTCTTAACAGAAATTATTTACAAGCTGAATAAATAATCTATGTCATAATCAGATTTTTGGAAAACATTTAAAACATGCAGGACTGTGTGCTTGAGGATGGGGACCTCTGCTCAGAATGTGAAGGAAAAAAACTGTTGCTTGTTCAGTGAGAATTAAGCAGTGTTTTGCAGTGTTCTAAATGCTATCATTTAGGAGGAGGTATTCTCATTATTTTGCTTTGAATTCTCTGTTCTTTTCCTAAATTTTGAACCTTTAGGAAACTAACTCCAGATTTACCTTTCATAGTTACTAGGTCTGCATTGCTTTGTTGTTCATTATCCTCCTGAATATTTTTGCAATTGATATAAACCAGGCAAAAAAAAAAAAGTCTGTAAAGGGTTTCTGGGTGAAAAAAAAACAATGATATAACGTGGCAAAAATATCTTTTTTTGAGATGACTTTGGCACTTCCAAGTCTACTGTTTCTTTTTCAAGGACAGCTAACAAACAGTTATCATCCATAGCTGTTCTAATGAAATTAACTGCTTGCCTCAGCAGTAACCCTGGCAATACAGTAAAAATAAGGTTATATTGAGGGCTGTTATATATATCCTCTGTAAAAACAGTCAACCATGCCTGGAATGTCACATTCAAAAAACCTTATCAAGCCCTGCTTCTCTTTTCAATACAACAAATAAATCACACAAATGAATTTTCTTCAAGATATTATGTTAATATTAACGTGTTTTGCATTGAATGTAATCATTTTAGTTTTTTGTTTTTTTTATGTTAAGTGTTTAGTGATTGGTAATTTTATTACCTTATGAAGTTTACTTATGATTGACATTTATTGCAGATTAGGAACCATCCACTTTTTTCCCACTCTGCAAAGGGAAACCTTTTGATTACAAGTCAAAGTATAAATATAGTGATTGTTAATCAGAAAAGCATAATCTGTTTTTTGTTTTAATTTTGCATCTTGGCTCTTATCACAGGTGCAAACCAAGTGTGCAATAAAAGCCTGACAATGACTATGAAGTCACTAGGGCTGGATTAATAACTAATATTATCACAAGTCTATTATAAAGACAACAAAAATATTGTTTATTCAAGTTACCACCAATACCATAAGTGGGTGTAGATAATGGAAGGACGGATGGATTACCTATCTGTAGAGGGGGATAAAAAACATTAGGATAAAAAGTTTAAAGGGCCTAATTTACTCTTTTGCGAATTACATCTCACGGGTTGCTATTTTGTGCTTTTCTAATTTTATTTCATACCTGTAAAGTGTAAACTAACAAATTTGTACCTATGTACATATACCTTTGTGCATTGCTCAAGGATAAATCCTTTTGTTGGTAGGTATTTTCATTAAATGTGGAGAGAAATTTTCTGACAATCTGACATAATTTCTTTTAATTGTATATCATTTCAGTCTATGGAGCTATTTGACGTCGCCTCCTGCTTTAAATGCTCCACCATCATCCCGATCCCCAAGAAACACAACATCACAGGATTAAATGACTACAGGCCTGTTTCCCTGATGTGGTCATGAATTCCTTTGAGTGACTGGTGTTGAAGCACCTGAACGACATTACAGGCCCCCTGCGGGACCCACTGCAGTTTGCTTACCAGGCCAATAAGTCAGTAGAAAATGCAATCAACACGGGTTTACATTTGATCCTGCATCATCTCGACCACCTAGGGACATACACCAGGATCCTGTTTGTAGATTTGAGCTTGGACTTCCACACCATCCATCAGGACATCCTCCACCAAAAGCTCACCCAGCTCACAGTGCTGGCCTCCACCTGTCAGTGCATAACCAGCTTCCTGACTGGCTGGCAGCAGCAGGTGAGGCTAGGAAACATCAACAACACCAATGCACCCCAGAGGTGTGTTCTCTCCCCACTCCTCCTCTCTATGTACACAAATGACTGCACCTCAGCAGCCCCCTCTGTGAAACTCCTGAAGTTTGCATATTATACCACTGTTTTTGGAGTCATCCAGGACATTGACAAGTCTGCGTACAGCCAGGAGGTAGATCGGCTGGTCCACTGGTGCACTCAGAACCACCTACAGCTTAACCTTCTAAAGACAGTGGAGATAACGGTGGACTTCAGAGAACACGCCCTAGATTGCCTCCCCTCACAATCCTCAACAACACTGTGTCTGCTGTGTATCATTTCGAGTTCCTAGGAACCACCTTTCTCAATACTTGAGGTGGTCCTCACACATAGACACTGTTCAAAGGAAGGCCTAGCAAAGACTGCACTTCATATGGCAACTCAAGAGGTAAAGTCTTCAATAGGAGCTGCTGGTCATCTTCTACACTGCCATTATTCAGTTAGTTTTGTGCTCATCCATCACTGTGTGGTTTGGCTCATCTACAAAGCAGGACAGGTCCAAACCGCAATGAACAATCAGGTCTACAGAGAGGATTATCACAGCCAACCTTCCCTCCATCCAGGACTTGTACAGGTCTAATGCCAGGAAAAGGGCAGCTAACATCTCTGCAGACCCCACACATCACAGACACACACTGTTGTTAAGTCTGGGTTCAGCAACAATATGTGTTCAAAGAATGAGGTCAGCTGACTACCTGAATATACTGAATAACCATGTTATTCTATCAAATGATTTTTTCTTCCCTGATGGCACGGGTATATTCCAAGATGACAATGCCAGGATTCATCGGCCTCAAATTGTGAAAGAGTGGTTCAGGGAGCATGAGACATCATTCTCACACATGGATTGGTCAACACAGAGTCCAAACCTTAACCCCATTGAGAATCTTTGGGATGTGCTGGAGAAAGCTTTGCCCAACGGTCAGACTCTACCATCATCAATGTAAGATCTTGGTGAAAAATTTCTGCAACAGTGGGTGGAAATAAATTTTATGACACTGCAGAAGGTTATCAAAACAATGCCACAGTGAATGCGGGCTGCAATCAAAGCTTAAGGTCGTTCAACGAAATATTGGCGACTTTTATGTTTGGCCAGCTAGTGTATGAGCAATACTAGGGGACTCCATTTTTCTGCTGGGGAACTTCAACACCCACGTGGGAAATGACATTGACGCCTGGAGAGGCGTGATCAGGAGGAATGGCCTTCCTGATCTGAATCTGAGTGGTGTTTTGTTTGACATCTCCTCAATCCTGCATTCACGCATTCCCTGGTGGAAGCAGAGGCTGGGGACTCGGGGTTGGACTCTTCCATCACCCAGGCTGAAGTCACCAAGATGGTTAAAAGGCTCCACGGTGGCAGGGCTTCAGGGGTGAATAAGATCTGCCCTGGGTACCTCAGGTCTCTGGATGTTTAGAGGCTGTTATGGCTGATGCCTCTTCAACATTGCATGGTGGTCAGGGACAGTGCCTCTGGACTGGCAGACCGGGGTGGTGGTCCCCCTTCATAAGAAGGGTGACCGGAGGGTGTGTTCCAACTATAAGGGGATCACACTCCTCAGCCTCCCTGGTAAGGCCTATACCAGGGTATTGGAGAGGCGAGTCCAGCCAGTAGTCGAACCTTGGCTCCAGGAGGAGCCGTGTGGTTTTCGTCCCGGCTGTGGAACACTGGAACAGCTCTACACCCTCTGCAGGGTACTAGAGGGTTCATGGGAATTTTCCCAACCGGTCCACATGTGTTTTGTGGACCTGGAGAAGGCATTCGACTATGTCACTCATGGTGCCCTGAGGGGGTGCTCCAGGAGTACGGAGTTGGGGACCCTTTATTAGGGACATCCCGTCTCTGTACAAGCGGAGCAGGAGTTTGGTCCGCATTACTGGCACTAAGTCGGACCTGTTTCCAGTGCATGTTGGACTCCGGCAGGGCTGCCCTTTGTCACTGGTCCTGTTCACAACTTTTATGGACAGTATTTCCAGGTCCAGCCAAGGGCCAAAGGGGTTTGGTTTGGGGACCTGTGAATTTCGTCTCTTCTTTTTGCAGATGACCTGGTCCTGCCGGTCCACTCTAGCCAAGACCTACAGCATGCACTGGGGCAGTTTGCAGCCGAGTGTGAAGCGGCCGGGATGAAGTTCAGCTCCTCCAAGTTCGAGGCCATGGTTCTCAACCGGAAAAAGGTGGCTTGTCCTCTTCAGGTTGAAGTGGAGTTCCTGCCTCCGGTGGAGGAGTTCATATATCTTGTTCATGAATGAGGGGAGAATGGAGCGGGAGATTGACAGATGGATCAGTGTGGCTGCCGCAGTAATGGGGACGCTGTGCCGCTCCGTTGTGGTGAAGAGAGAGCTGATTTACCGGTCGGTCTACGTTCCTACCCTCACCTATGGCCATACACTTTGGGTCATGACCGAAAGAACGAGATCCCGGATACAACCGACTGAAATGAGATTTCTCCGTAGGGTGGCTGGGCACTCCCTTAGATAGGGTGAGGAGCTCGGCCATCCGGGAGGAGCTCGGAGTAGAGCCCCTTCTCCTCCACGTCAAGAGGAGCCAGTTGAGGTGGCTCGGGCATCTATACCGGTTGCCTCCTGGACGCCTTCCTCGGGAGGTGTTCCAGGTACGTCCCATCGGGAGGAGGCCCAGGGGATGGCCCAGGACACGCTGGAGGGACTATGTCTCTCGGCTGGCCTGGGAACGCCTTGGGCTCCCCCCGGAGGAGCTGGAGGAGGTGTCTGGGAAGAGGCACGTCTGGGTGTCTCTAATGAGTCTGCTGCCCCCGCGAGCCGGATGAAGTGGAAGACGAAGAGTACGAGTATTTAAGTAATATTCACTGAATTATAACAAATCTGGAGATGAACAAATTTGATGAAGTTCTTATGAAACATACAATAACTGCCAGGAAAAAACCAAAAAAAACCAAAACCCCTCCTACAGCATAGGAGGGTTTAGGTAACATACAATGTTACCTAAAATATTTGTGGAAATTGCATTGATTGACTCTACACTAAATGCTCAAATCTGTATTGAGTGTTGGAATTGTTTTCATTCCAAATTTTAAAAGCTTTGATGGTAATGAAATTATTTTTGACAATAACACACGTTTTGATGAACCAAAGGAGCTAAAAAAGAAAATTGTTGGCTATGACTTCAAAAAGAGATCTCACTTGATTGAAAATTTTCTGTGGAAATTGAAAATAAATAGTCCATGACAGGCCTCCGTTCTTTAAAAGTAGTCTGTCAACTAGAAGCAAGAATCTGATTGATGAAGAATATTTGTTCATTAGTTAAAAAAAAAGAAATCCAGTTTTTAGAAAACCCTGAGGATGTTTAACACACTGTGCCTGTAAGAGGTTTTTTTTAACTTTAGCCATGATTTTATGCTACATTGGCCCTGTGTTAGTTTTGTAAATATCGTTGTTCACTGTTATGCTTCATTTTGTTTTGTGTTGCATTCCTCTGCCTGTTCCTTCTTTTATTTGTGTGCTATTCTCTGCCCAAACATACCTCATCCTTGTTCTTTATTACCTTAGCTGCTTTGTCTTTTTTGTCATCTGCTCTAAAGATCTTCTATTGGACTCAAATTTTAACTTGTCCACTTTCATATCCACTGTACAGTTTTTCATCTAACTAGATTTGTTGAAACTGGACTTCTGATATATGTAATCTATATTGTACTTTGTCTAAAAGTAAATACAGTATTCATTAACAATTGGCAGAAAAGAGACAAAAAACAAACAGGCAGGCTCAACCTCCTCTGGCAGCCAAACAAGGAGGTAAAGTTCCATTCAGCAGAACTGTAAAACAATCCCTTATCCTCTAAGTAATTTACAGCATATGTCATAAGTGCAAAACCATAACAATTCACTATGCTGCAGAGCAACACAAGAAAAGGGAGATGGATCATTTACCTGGTCAACAAATAGATCCTCCAGCTAAGAGACCATCCCGAGGGTAAGGTGAAAAACATTTTCAGCCCCTTCAATGGTTTTCGACCCAGATGCTCAGTTGCGCTTTGTCTCTATTAAGAAACCGAAAGATTTATGAGACAAATATTGACCACTAGTTCTGCTGGCAAATTTATATGTCCGACTTGAGAGCAGAAAAGGAAAGGGGTTTATCTTGAGCATCTGAAAATCTGTTAGGTCTGCACTCACTGAAGAGTGAAGAAAAAAGGGCACATTCAAGTCTACACATGCTCACATTTATATAAGTCATTGTGATTGCATGGTTAGTTTCCTCTTTTTTGCAGACATCTCAAAAAGGTTAATATTTTTTCTGTGTTGTACATGCTAATTTGGCTAATTTGAGAATTATGACGACATATTGTTGTCATGGACAGTAACTTCCCTTTAAATGAGATGTGTTGTTTAGTTTATCTAAAAAAAGCCAGTTTTAAATTTGCTCTAACATTTTCAATACAGAAATTTAACATTTATAGACCCAATTTCAAGAGAACTGAGGTACCAGCTGTAATGGTGCATCTGATTTATACTTGGTATACTTGGTATGAACCTCTGAGTGCCAAGTGAAGAAAATTGGCTTGAATGCTGATTTAACCTGGAAGTTTGGTATTTCCTACCCTCATTTCATACCAATTCATTGCTATGTTGTCCCGACATGCTTCCATTTTGAACCTGTAAACACACATGTTCCAGATTTACTTACACACTCATGTCAGTTTATTTCCTTTGGTGGCCAATTTTAAAGAGTCAATCTCACATGTAAATAAATTCAATAGTGTGATATTTTCTGAAGGTATTTTATAACACCCTGTTTCCACTGACTGTGGTTCAGATCTCGGTCTGAGTCAGCTGACTCCTATGAAATATGAAATTATGAACCCTGATGAAACCATAAGAACTCTTCCCTTTCTATGGGCAGATGTGGTTTATTTGAACAACAGGACAATATTTCCCTTAGTAGATTATATAATATTCCTTTAAATCATCGGTTGTCGAAATGGCTCTTGTTGCTTCTAACACATTGCATTTGGCTCCTTTCTTATTTTTCAGAACTCCACTTAAAAGTCTGTTCTGAAATGCTGTACACTGGACACCACTGGAACATAACCTTATCTTTATTACCTATCCACAGTTATCACATTCTAAAGCACTTGATACTAATAGCTATTTGCCTAAAAAAGCACAATGCAAAATAACTGATGTGAGATCCATGCAAATCAAAATTTATTTCATTGCTGGCTCACTAGTTAACTATTAAAAAAGCTGTGTTGAATTCACATTGTGTAATATGCATGGAACATTTTAAAGAGATGTAAATGGTGCTGTAACTACTGCATGGTAATAGTCTTAATTGACTTTACTGCTTGACAGCAGTTAGTAAAAAAGTGACATGGTAACCCTGTGAAGGTCAACACTACATTACAGTAACAGTTATGCATGTATATACTTACCCTTAGAGGGGTGGTAGTCCTATTTTTTGCCACATATGGGCCAAATGTTTCGGGCTAAAAGTATTTGCGGGCCACAAATAATTGAAAACACAAAAGGAACATTTCAATCAAAATCGTAAAAACATCGATTTAAAACAGATTTCTTTTCATTTCATCAGTTCAAACTAAGGTAAACACACAACAGTTAATTAGTGGTAAAATGTTTGTGGAAAGAGATCTGTAGTGAGTTTTGCACATTTTTAGGGTATGTTTTTTTTAATTATTATTATTAGAGTGGGATTTGGGTGACTCTTGCATTAAAAGCAGTAGCAGTATTTTGATAAGGTTCATAAATGGGTGCACTCAAATCTGCTTAACAAATATTAATAATCTCAAATAAAGCAAAACAATTTGGTAATTTTTTTGCCACACCTTGGACACCCCTAACTTAATAGCTTCAAATTGGCAATGAACTAACTGTGGATCTTTTATGAAGGGAAAAAACATGGAAACCTATTGTGATTACCTTTATTGTTTTGATGAAATGATAAAGGCTGATAAGATAAAGTTGATGTACAATCTGAAAATGTTTAGCATTTTGATGCCAGAAAGTATTTTCATTTGATCTTTTTGGGCATTGCTAAATTATAGAAAAAAATATATATAAAAGTTTTTGGGACTTAATGAAAAACACGTGATTATTCTCTAATTACGTCTGCAACAATGATTAAAATGTGGACACCTCCTTCCTTCTGTGAGAGTATAATTATAGTACTTCATTTGACAGTTTTTTAATCAAGACACAATCACTTCTCTGGATCAATGACAAACCCGACCTTGGACTTTCATTCTCAATATGTTACCTCATCAACACTGAGTAGTATTGTGTGTGTCTCTTGATATCAGATATATAAGCAAGGCAAAGTAGGTGGACTCTGCAAGAGTAAGATTTCTCCCTCAGAAGAGGAGCCTATTGTCTTCTTTCTTAATCTTTCTTCAGGGGTCAGCCCCCAACCTTCTTGGCTTACTTAATTAGCCATGCAAAGGTATGGTGAGGAATAGCTTGAAAACACTTCAGTGACTTTTGAAGTCAGATCCACATAGATCTTATGCATGTGGGGAAACTGCTGAACCTCCTGTAGTAATCTGTATTTGATTCCTGCTCACTATACTGAAATCACATCCTGGTTATTGACAAGGTTTCAGGAAGCACGTCTCTAGCTCCAACTTAACTAGATACTCCACAGGGGAATATTCTTTGTTTTAAACATGTGTGTTATGTTTCTGTCGGCACGTTTAAAGATTTAAATCAACTCCACAAAAAAGATATTCTTTCTTTGCTTCATGAGCCAGGAAATTTGATGCCATCTGAGGGGAAAGAAAAAGCTCTTATATTCACCTTTCGTATATTTACCAGACTCCTCTTTTTTCCTTTCATCAATGCAATGCTTAAGGAATGTTTGTTTGCTGATTATAAAATCTGGCAAAAATTAAGACAAATTTCAACCGGTTTTTCATAGACATTGAGCTGTTTTCTGGGTCTATGTTATTGGATTAAAGATTACAATGTTTCAAAAATGTTTTGTCATCTGAAAGGAAGCATCTGAAAAACAGTGGCAGGATTTTTTTTAATGCAGCTGTTATTTGCCAGAGATTTTGGTGTGTAGAAAACTGATTGCACATGTACTCTGTAGAAAAAAGACATTTATTTTTTTTTTTAGATAATGAATAGCACCTTTCTGTTTGCTAGACTTTGTGAATGAACCACCATGAGCGTATAGAGCCCCGGAGTGACAGAAGTGACATTTTCAGTACTGTTCTAGCTTGTCATTCTTACTTAGGTAAGAAGGTGCAGAAGGTCAAGCTGTCACTACTATTAAATACAAAACGTCACAATGAGGGAAACATATCTGCTACATGCTGTTACAATTGCAAAAGGCAAGATATGGAACCTGCTTATTGTTAGAAAGGAGAATTTAGCACTTTTCCCCTGAGATAGATTTTCTGTACCATTTGATAGGCAATGGCATGGACATGAAAAACATCAGGTTCTGAACAGTTGAAGACTGTGTTGACCTCAGGCAAAGATGGTTTCCTTATGCCAACAAGGGTTTCCTTTTGTAGAGCGTTCTGTCCTGTTTTGTACCAGGTCACACAGTGGTTGTAAGACTCCTGGGTGCTATTTGGGAGGACACTGAAAGTCTTCTGTTAGCAATGTTATACTGTTTGTAGGAAGATGTCTCAGGCAGATGTTCTCCCTTTCCACTTCTTTCTGTCAGGGTTTGTGGTCGGTTGGGACTGGAATGCAGCCACATAGTGTTTGTAATCTTTACTTTAATGAACAATAAACAATGACTTACACTAGGAGACAGAGCAGGAGACACAGGAAGATACCAGGAGGAACTCATGGCGAACAAGGAGAACCAGTAAGTAAATATACGGAGGGAAGTGCAATGTGAACCAATGGGAAGGGAGGCAGGTAATCAGATGATAAATGACAGGTGTGATGACCAGGTGTAGGGAACTGAGGGAATGGAGGTTACTATGGTTACTAGTGCAGGGAAAACAGACATGAGGAGAAACTAGACTGGTGACAATACTAAAGGAAACTATATACAAGGAACAAATACAAAACTAACCAGGAGGAGCAAGGACATGATAACCTAAGTAAGAATAATAAAATAAACCTAAATAACAACATATAGTAAACAACAAAAATAACTAAGGACATGGAAGCTCCTAACCATAAAAGTAAATAAACACAAACATTACTAGATAGACTGCAACTAATAACCGGAAATAAAATGTGACAAACTAGACAAAAGAGAACCATGCTAAAATAACAAACCTGGGGGGAAAACAGCTAATAAAACTAATAAGACAGAAATGCAGATGAACTAACAAAACTAAGAAGCACACGGGTAGGAATTACTAAACCTAAGTAAACTACAATGGCAGAACCAGACACTTTCTGTTATTTTGTTATGCTAAAAAGCTTAGGCTTGGTTAGAAAATATGAAAAGAAGACAAAATGTAGGATTTCAGAACGTGAACTAAAGAAACCTAGTATTAAGTGGACACAGACTTTTTTTTAACCATTTATTAGTGTTGTTTCTAATAATTCCTCATAAACATGGTGTCATTTCTTGACATTTCTTCATCTACCCGGAAGAACTAGAAGTTACCTACAGGCTTGGTGTAGTAACTAAGCCAAGACTGTATGCTGTGCAGCGCACACAGCTTCCAGAGTGGGTATGACGTCATTATACCAAAGAGGTGCTTGATGGTTTTCTAAAGAAACATTCAAGTGTGGCATTTCAACATTCTTCACCCTTGAAATTTATTTTTATTTGAGTGCAAACCTTAAATGATAAAAAAACATGTGTATTCAAATAACACATTTTTTGAATAGTACCTGAAATTACAGGGTTCTTTTGGATACATGAAGACCTTGATATCATTTAACTTAACAATTTTGTCAGCTCTGTGGACCCAAAAACATAAAAGGCACTGCCTACCCATACTATAGTCTCTTTCAGATCATAGTTACAAAATAAACACAGCAACAAACCCCTCATCATGAATCACTAAGGGTGGAATTCCTTTTATATATGACGTTATCTTGTGATCTGGGAGGGTCGGGTCATTCAGCTGGGGTAAACGGACATATCTTACAACTTGCAGCAATCACCTGTTTAAGATACGCATTGGATTTCTTCCAGTCGAAACCCCAGAGCTGTGAACTGTGTCATGATCCTTATGCAAGCAGGCTGTCAAAATGCATTTAGTGCTTTAAATACAAGTAACATTGTTGCATGCCATTGTTGTAATTATGAATCTGAGAATATTATTTAATATTAATATTTTAATATTTTATCAAATAATATTTCGGTCTGTTAAGGGTTGTCCTGTGAATACCAGCCCAGTAAGGCGATGGAAAGGTGTGAGACGAGCTCTGACATTATTGAACAGCATAAACACTGCACACACATGAAATGAATTCACACAATTTCTTAAAATACAAGAATTTATTAACAAAAATAAGTAAACTCAAAGTCAGACATATTTCAATCAACAAACTCTTTACTATGCTAAAACAATCCAACTAAACTACCAAGCAGAATTAAAGAATGGGGAGGATTAATGGGCTATGTACAATATAAACAAGTTGATAAAAGATGATTGGATATTATGACCAAAAGAGTGATGCAACATTACCATGCAATGTTTATGTTTGAGAACCAAGGATTATCTTGAAGAATCTGGAAGTGAGGTTAAGTTGGTCTTGGAACCAAATTAGGCAATAATCAGCAACATTTAGACAACCCTTCACAATGCAAGTTCAGATAAAATATTATTTTAATCAAATAATAATATCCCTCATGAGGACCAAAATATGGAGGCACGTGACGTCGCCCGGTACGGCGGAGCCGGGGTCCCACCCTGGAGCCAGGCCTGGGGTCGGGACTCGTCGGAGAGCGCCTGGTGGCCGGGTTGCTCCTCGCGGGACCCGGCCAGGCCAAGCCCGAACGAGAGACGCGAGGCCATCCCCCAGTGGGCCCACCACCTGCAGGGGTAACCGTGGATGTGGAATGTCACCTCGCTGGGGGGGAAGGAGCCTGAGCTTGTGCGGGAGGTCTAGAGATATCGACTAGAAATAGTCGGGCTCGCCTCCACGCACAGCGTGGGCTCTGGAACCCATCTCCTTGATAGGGGTTGGACTCTCTTCTACTCTGGAGTGGCCCACGGGGAGAGGCGGCGGGCTGGTGTGGGTTTGCTTGTTGCCCCCCAGCTCAGCCATCTCGTGTTGGGGTTTACCCCAGTGGATTAGAGGGTCGCATCCCTGCGCCTTCGGGTTGGGGAGAGGTCACTGACTATCATTTCGGCCGAGTGGTAGTGCGGAGTACCCGGCCTTCTTGGCGTCCCTGTCGGGGGTGCTGGATAGTGCCCCTCCCGGGGACTCCATTATTCTGGTGGGGGACTTCAACGCCCACGTGGGGAATGACAGTGACACCTGGAGAGGCGTGATCGGGAGGAATGGCCTCCCCGATCTGAATCCGAGTGGTGTTTTGTTATAGGACTTCTGTGCTAGTCACGGATTGTCCATAATGAACACCATGTTCAAACATAAGGGTGTCCATCAGAATCAGAATCAGAATCAGAATCAGAAAAGCTTTATTGCCAAGTACGTTTTTGGACATACAAGGAATTTGTTTTGGCGTAGTCGGTGCAATACAATACAAATTAAACAGTATAAACATATCTACAATATAATATAAATATATGTGCACAGTTTTAAGTGAGTGAGAGTAAGTATAGAGCAGTATAAGATGCAAGAGCAATACAACAGTGCAGGTGATCATTGTGCAAGTATGGCAGTGCAAGTAAAGCAGGAGTCCAAGTTGAGCATTAATGTAACGCATCAGTGCACTTGGCACCAGTACACCCTAGGCAGGAGGCTGGAGGAGGAGAAAGCCGGACAGACTTGGCAGGCCCAAGTGCATAGTGAGGGTCTGCTGGGAACGCCTGGCGGAGCCCTCGGCCAGGGATGTATTCAACTCCCACCTCCGGGAGAGCTTCGACCAGATCCCGGGGGATGTTGGAGACATAGAGTCCGAGTGGACCATGTTCTCTGCATCTATTGTCGATGCTGCTGCCCGTAGCTGCGGCTGTAAGGTCTGCGGTGCCTGTCGCGGCGGCAATCCCAGAATCCGGTGGTGGACACCGGCAGTAAGGGATGCTGTCAAGCTGAAGAAGGAGTCCTATCGGCTGTGGTTGGCTTGTGGGACTCCTGAGGCGGCTGACGGGTACCGTGAGGCCAAGCGTGCTGCGGCTCGGGCTGTGGCAGAGGCAACAACTCGGGCCTGGGAGGAGTTCGGTGAGGCCATGGAGAAGGACTACCGGTTGGCCTCAAAGCGATTCTGGCAAACCGTCCAGCGCCTCAGGAGGGGGAAGCAGTGCTTCGCCAACACTGTTTATAGTGGGGGTGGGAGACTGCTGACCTCGACTGAGGATATTATCGGGCGGTGGAAGGAGTACTTCGAGGATCTTCTCAATCCTGCTATCGCGCATTCCGTTGTAGAAACAGAGGCTGGGGACTCGGGGTTGGACTCTTTCATCACCCAGGCTGAAGTCACCGAGGTGGTTAAAAAGCTCTGTGGTGGCAAGGTTTCGGGGGTGGATGAGATCCGCCCTGAGTACCCCAAGTCTCTGGATGTTGTAGGGCTGTCATGGTTCTTCAACATTGCATGGCGGTCGGGGACAGTGCCTCTGGACCGGCAGACTCCTCCACATCGAGAGGAGCCAGTTGAGGTGGCTCGGGCATCTATACCGGATGCCTCCTGGACGCCTTCCTCGGGAGGTGTTCCAGGCACGTCCCACCGGGAGGAGGCCCAGGGGACGGTCCAGGACACGCTGGAGGGCCTATGTCTCTCGGCTGGCCTGGGAACATAAATGAAAACGTTCAGATTATTTCATCCTAACTGTTAATCTGCCCAAACCTAACCTGTGACCATGGTGAGGAAATGTTGTCCAAGGAGTGATGAAGTTTGAAGAAGGTATCCACAGTGAACAAAGGGTTAGCTTCCCACTAACCTCCTCAGCTTCTCACGATCAGAAGGTGCGTTCGTTCTGTGAACAAAAGGGTTAGCTCCGGAGCTGTAGCTGGGCGGCTCGTCCTGTCCGCTGTGGTCTCTGCTGTCTTCCTTCCAGGCTGGGAGACCGCATCTTTGCAGGGGCTTCTCTCGAACACCGTTTGCATCTGCGGGGGCTCGGAGAGACAGTCAAACAATGCTTGTACCTTAATTACCCCCGTTCATGAATGAAAATACCGGATAGACAGACAGTATTTCATTCGTACATATCTTTGCATATGATCGATGATCGTATGGCTTCCTTGGATCCAGTTGAAGAGTTTATGTCTTTTTGCCAGCAAAAGACATCATCGCGCTTTGTTCCCCTCCTATCCCGATGGTCACCAGTGTGGAAGAGGGCGGATGTAGCAACAGTTGTGCTTTTATTTGGGTAGCAAAAGGAAGTCCGCAGTTATCTCGTTTCCTGGCTGTGCCGGAAGAAGGTTAATGCACTTTATTTTGAAAGTTCCAGAAAGGTCCTTAGTTTCCTAGGCAAGCCTACCCTAGAAATAAACCTCACTTACCGTCTATATCCTGTGTGTTGAGTCTGTTTTCATCCTCTGGTTTGTTCTACTTTGACTACCTAAGTGATTCATGATAGTATGTTCCAGCCATCTAACATGTCAAAGAACAATTCAGATGATGAACAGACTTCCATTAAAGAATGCTTACAATCTAATGAAACCATGCTCCAACAGCTACTGCAACAACAAAGGACTACAGACTCCCATCTCACAGAACTTGGTGGTATGGTTCATGCTCTAAGTGAAATACTAACCAATCTCTCACCTGCTTCTCCAACTCCTCCAGTTCAAATAGAGAATCCTCAATCATCCACAACCCTCTCTTCTGGGATCCATGAGCCTGACTTCCGTCCGTCTGAACTTTTTGATGGTAATCCTAATAACTTTGGTGGCTTTTCTCTCCAGTGTGAGTTAGCATTCAGTCGTTCCCCCTCTCTTTTCCCTACTGCTGCCTCCAAGATTACCTATATTGTAACCTCGCTAAGGGGACCTGCTCTGCGCTGGGCGCACGCTTATTTGGCATCTAACCCTGTTGAGTCTCTTAGTTATGCTACTTTTTTCAGTCACTTTAAGAAGGTCTTCGACCAACCACTCCAGCAGGAGGCAGCGGCTAAGAGAATACTCACCCTCAAACAGGGAAGGAGAGCGTTGGCGGAGTTCGCCATCGACTTCCGGGTGGCAGCGCAGGAGGTGGGTTGGGATGAAGCGGCACTCAAGGGTATTTTTGTTAATTCCCTTGCAGATCAAATAAAGGACCAGTTGGTTTTGAGAGATGAACCCGAAAGACTGGATGAATTAATCAACCTATCGATCCGCATTGACAACCGTCTGAGGGAGAGACGAACAGAAAAGGACTACAATTCCCAGTGGCATCAGTCTCTGGCGCCTCGAACCACTTTCCTCGATGCACCCACTTCTGTTCAAGCTACAGAGGGGTCTACGGAACCGGAGCCGATGCAGATTGGCCACACTCGACTCTCCCCAGAGGAACGACAACGGCGCTTTGAGGCTGGTCTTTGTTTATATTGTGGACAAAGAGGATATTCCATCGCAAGATGCCCTAAGAAGGGAAAAGAGAGAGCTCGTCAATAAAACAGGGGACGTTGATGAGCATATCCCATTCTTCCCCTGTCTCCCGTCTGTGTTTTCCGGCCACTATTGTTGTCGGCCAAGAGAAGTTTCCTGTTGATGCTTTTATTGATTCTGGTGCTGAACAGAATCTTATTTCCTCGGACCTGGTTAACAAACTTCAAATACCCTCTCAGCCTCTCAACCACTCCATTTCTGTCACTGGCATCACTGGTCAAACCATGTCTCAAGTGAGATTTAAAGTTCCTCAGCTTCACATCATCACCTCTGGTAATCATCATGAAAAGGGTGAGTTCTTTATTATCTCTTCCATCTCTCCACAATTAGTTTTGGGGTTTCCTTGGTTGCAGAAACATAATCCCACGATTAATTGGGTGGAGGGCAGAGTAGAGAGATGGAGTAATTTCTGTCTCCAGAATTGTTTAAGAACTGCCATCTCTTACTCTACTAAACAACTCAAACCTCCTGAGCCTGTTAATTTATCCAAAGTTCCACCTGAATACCATAATCTCGTACCTGTGTTTAGTAAACAAGGGGCTCTTTCTCTACCTCCGCATCGCCCCTATGACTGCTCTATTGATCTCCTCCCAGGTGCTCCACTACCATCCAGCAGACTCTATAATCTCTCCGGACCCGAGAAAGAGGTCATGAAAGAATACATTGAGGATTCTTTAGCTTCTGGGATCATTCGTCCGTCCACCTCCCCTGTTGGCGCCGGATTTTTCCTCGTGGGTAAGAAGGACGGCACGTTAAGACCTCCAACTTAGTTTCCTAGGCAAGCCTACCCTAGAAATAAACCTCACTTACCGTCTATATCCTGTGTGTTGAGTCTGTTTTCATCCTCTGGTTTGTTCTACTTTGACTACCTAAGTGATTCATGATATACTCATACGAATGGCTTTCAAAAATCTGGCACCGTCTGCTTGTTAGAGTCGGTATATATCAAGGAAGACACAGGTGTATGGCATGCCACAGATTGCACTGCATAGCAGCAGTGCACTGCATAGCAGCCACCAGGTGCATCTAATCTGCTGATTGCAGCCAGGGAGACAGGGTAGAGCAGACATGCCAGAATCATAACACCTTAACCATTGCTGCATTTCTTCCCCCTCTCTCTCCACCCCATTTCCTGTTGTTCAACTTGCACAATAAAGACCACTAATGCCACAAAATTAAAACAAATTAAACTCTTTGTGCTTTTCTTCCAGCTTATTAATGCTAAAATCAGGACCTGAAAACTCCTTGTCCACTATTTGTAATTGAAGTTTATTTTGTCTGATCATTAATATTATAATATAAATCATTGCCTAAGGAAGAAACAGGATGAATATGTAATGTTGAAGATAAAAATCAGGTTTGCTAGCAAGAAGAAATCCATAGCCACTCCATGGCTATGGCGAAATGTTTTTTGGATGGCCGCAGGTTGCTTTGTATACTGGTTTGAATTCCCTGGTTGAAACTGATATCAAGAAGACAAATCCGTAGGTGGCATCTATTAACATTTTTGCATATTTATGTGGACCTCTGTGGGGTGGCTTTTCCCCACTGATCTACATGTTAATATATGAGTGTGTGCATGTTTGCAAGAGCCGACAACTACCAAGCCAATGGTCTTCCACATTATACAGAACATTTCTGTAACAGTTATGTTGAGCTAAAATCAAATGATTTTACAAGGTAGTATTTATAGTTTTCCCACAGCATAATATTATGTCCTGCAATGCTCCAAAGTAGGTGTAAGAAGGGGAATGAAGCCTCAACTAATTCAACAATTAGTTGCTCAAAAATACTGCTGCATCCTGACCTGAGCTTTTGCACCATTTGACCATTTTCTTCAGGAAGGTTATAAATAGAAAAATAAAATTTTCATAATTATTCTCTGGTGAGACAGGACGTCTTTGTTTTTGCAGTTCTTTGTTTTGTTGTTTGCTTATTAATCTGTTAAAATTTGTAATTTATTGAAAAGACTTGGCTGATATTCTTATATTATGACTTTGTTTTGTTTCCGTTCCCTATTAGACAAACAACTACCAATAAATCACTCCACATAATCCAGTAAATGGCCAACATTGTGAATTGGTGCTATATAAATAAACATAATTGAATTGAACATAATTGTTGAAATGCCCTTACTGACCTAGATCATTTTCTAAAGGAAAAAATAATTTTTACTCCATTGGGGTATTACATATTTACGTTTTGTAAAAATGTCAAGCCTTCCTGTGATAAACAGAAATGTTGCTAAGCTTTGTTTTTTTCCATCGATGCACTTGGATCATGATGAGGAAATACAGCATTTCAGTATGTTTACCAGGATTGGTCACAATTGATGCTCAAACCAGGCTGCTTTTTGTGATTATTTTAGCTTGTAAGAAAGCAACTTGATACTTATCTTATGAAGAGGCTAGTTGGATCTGGATAATTGCCTATGACACATGGAGGTTATGCTGAATGGATGACACTATAAATGAAGAGTGTCCTATACTGCATACTTTTTAAATGGAGTAAAATCATATTTGCACACGGAGGAGAGGACAGTATTAGAAAAAAATGCTGGAGAAGTGATAACATAAACTCAAGTACTGATTATGCTGAAACTGGTCTGCTAAATAGAACAAAGAGACTAAGACTAAATAAAAAATGACAAAAAAGGAATTGTAGAAATAATGGCATTGGAGTCTGAGCACTGGCTCTTCAGAATGATTATAAGAAATAATAAAATAGAAAGGTGGCATAGCCTAGGGGAATTTTGCTGAATAAGAAAATGAATACAAATGTGTGAGACTTCTGAGCAGATAGATGAGTGTAACAACGCATTAACTATTTGCGGAAAAGGTAGAAACCCTTTTGTTCCAAAAGTGAAATTACTTAATTTTTTCCTTTATAAGATTATAACTTTGTTATGTTGTGTAATGTTTGGTATTTCCAAAATAAGGTTAGTAGACCCTACCTACATTTATCAATAAT
Source organism: Girardinichthys multiradiatus (assembly GCF_021462225.1). NCBI lineage: Eukaryota > Metazoa > Chordata > Actinopteri > Cyprinodontiformes > Goodeidae > Girardinichthys > Girardinichthys multiradiatus. Next base: position 44,898,039 of record NC_061797.1, on the reverse strand, counting down.
AAATCCATCTATATATCCATCAATTCATTGCCTATACCAGCTTATTACTTAGAGGGTCTTGGGGCCGCTGGTGGCTACCTCCAGGAACCACAGGACGAGAGACGGGTACACCTTGGAAAGCTTACCAGTACACCTTAATAACCACTACAGGGTTATTAAGAGGAATTGTTTTATGAAATTAGCAATATCAATAACATTATTTGTATCATAAAAACATGTTGAAATTAACAACAATTTATATTCTAAAAAGATAAAGAAGAACTTTAAATATTTAAAATCTCATGATAAATTTACGTTTGTATTTCTTAATGGGAATTCTTCAGAATTAATTAATACTTTATTATTCAATGATTTTCTCCACTCCGAAGCCCAAACATTGAACAGGAGAGCTTGGAAAGACTAAACTTGATGTATTAAAGTGACTGAGTCTGTTGTATCACAGCACATCAGACTGATGTGGACACTGTGTGGGTGAAGAAGTAAACAGTGCTTTTCCCACCTTGCAATAGATGAGAGGAATACCGGTAACCATGGCAACTGTGTTCACAGATGAAGGCAGCTGTGGCCTCAAAATGCTGAGAACACTTGCAAATTAAAAATGCATGACACAAAAATGAGACTAAAATCATGCCATAAATTAGAGCACTGGATTATGGTAAATCAATGTTTTGGGTGCAGAAAAACAAGCCCTGAAAGGTTTTATTAACCACAGTCCCATGTGATTTTACTGATGCCCTGTTTTTTTCTAATCTTCTCTTCTATGTTTCCCTTCACAGTGACTCAAAGCTAAGATTATGAGTTTTTACATGACAGAAAAGTAACATAGTGGCCGATGATCAGGTAAGTTTAAATTTTAGCCCGGATCTCTTCCTTCAAGAATGATGATTAAATAGGCATATTAAAAGAAGCTAGATGGATTTCCCCAAGCCCAGAAACAGCATTGGTTTGGACCAGTAGAAATATCAACAAGGATTTCAGTGTGCAGGTCATTTAATTATTACTCTATTTGAACACAGAAAGATTAGAGAACACATTTCTCTTCAGTTTAGTAGGTGACACACTTGGCCACCACTTTTCAGATTTCCTCAGATTAAAATAACAAAGATTAAACCACAGTATGTAAAAACTACAGTTTAAAATAGAAACTGTTAAACCTTCAACATGTGACACAACAGTGTGTATGCATACTGTGTTGAGTTTCTGAGCCCGCACTCATGTATAGAGTAATAATGGCTTTTTGTGTTCAAGAGTAGCTGAATGTGCCTAGAAATGTTTATTTAGCCCAGATCCCTTTTACTGGCCTGGATAAAAAACAATGATCAGCTGCAACATTAAAGCCATTGACAGGTGAAGTAAATAATATTGACAATTTAATTGAGCGAATCGCATTTCATCTTAACCCCCAACAGTCCTCCTGGAGAAAGCAGCCTCCGCCAGCAGGAAAATACACATATAAACTGCTGAGGATAGGCCCTAGGAAAACAAAACCAACTCTGCATTGTTAGGTTTTAAATTACTGCAGTCTGACTGACATCTACATGGAGGTCTTCTCTTTACCTTAGCTTGCCACTTCTTACCAGTCACATAATGTGCAGTGGAGTAAAGAAACCTACACAAAATATAGCAGGGATATTGGTACCTTATGGATTGGTACCTAACTGTGACACAGAACAGCAAATTAAACCATCTAATCAAAGTTTTGTTCTTGGTAAATCGGTAAATTGGTTTCAGGTTTAGGCTTTACCTTGTAATTAAAAACTCTTTCTATCAAGATAGCATAAGCTATATACAAGATATATATATATATATATCAGTCCGATTTATTGATTAGTCCCAGACCAATCAATAGCTACAACTCTTTTGAATATTTAATCCTTAGTTTTCCTCATCCAAATTGTAAAGCACTAAAACCACTTCTGTTTGTTGTTTTGTACCATCCACCAGGTCCTTACTCTCAATTTGTAGATCAGTTTTCAGACCTTATATCTGATTTAGTGTTAAATACAGATAAAGTTATTATAGTGGGGGATTTTAACATTCATGTTGACACTGAAAGTGATAGCCTAAATATAGCGTTTAATGCTATCTTAGACTCAATTGGCTTTGCTCAAAACAATAACAAACCTACCCATCTTTATCATCATTCTCTGGACCTTGTGCTGACATATGGCATTGAGTGTAAAGACATAACAATATTTTCGCATAACCCTGTCCTGTCTGACCATTTCTTAATAACCTTTGAGTTTAATTTAACCGAGTACTCCACACCTGAAAGAAAATTTCATTATAGTAGATCATTATCAGGCGATGCTGTAACAACCTTTAAAGAATCTGTTCCACTTTTAATTTCCTCATTATCACTGAAAAGCACAGTGGAGGGCAATAATTCTGTTTCTACCCTTTCACAAATTGATTCTTTTGTTCATAGTGTTTCTTCATCATTGCATGATGCATAAGACAATGCAGCCCCGTTGAAAATAAGGTAATCATTCATTGGAGGCAGGCTCCTTGGTTTAATTTAGATCTGCATACTTTAAAGCACAATGTTAGAAAATTGGAGAGAAAATACACACCTAGAGGATTCCCACTTAAACTGGAAAAATAGCCTACTTTTGTATAAAAAGACACTTTGCCTAGCCAGAACAGCTTATTTCTCATCATTAATATAAGAGAACAAGAATAATCCTAGGTTTCTCTTTAGTACAGTTGCTAAACTTACACAGAGACATAACTCTGTTGAACCATCTATTCCATTAGCTCTTAGCAGTCATGACTTTATGGGATTCTTCTTAAATAAAATTGATTCTATTAAAAAGAAAATCTTTGACATACTCGTTCGTTCGTTCGTTCGTCGTCTTCCGCTTATCCAGGACCGGGTCGCGGGGGCAGCAGACTCAGCAGAGACGCCCAGACGTCCCTCTCTCCAGACACCTCCTCCAGCTCCCCCAGGGGGAGCCCAAGGCGTTCCCAGGCCAGCCGAGAGACATAGTCCCTCCAGCGTGTCCTGGGCGGTCCCCTGGGCCTCCTCCCGGTGGGACGTGCCTGGAACACCTCCCGAGGAAGGCGTCCAGGAGGCATCCGGTATAGATGCCCGAGCCACCTCAACTGGCTCCTCTCGATGTGGAGGAGCAGCGGCTCTACTCCGAGGTCCTCCCGGATGGCCGAGCTCCTCACCCTATCTCTAAGGGAGTGCCCGGCCACCCTACGGAGGAAGCTCATTTCAGCCGCTTGTATCCGTGATCTCGTTCTTTCGGTCATGACCCAAAGTTCATGGCCATAGGTGAGGTTAGGAACGTAGACCGACCAGTAAATTGAGAGCTTTGCTTTTCGGCTCAGCTCTCTCTTCACCACAATGGACCGGCACAGCGCCCCCATTACTGTTGCAGCCGCACCGATCCGTCTGTCGATCTCCCGCTCCATTCTTCCCTCACTCGTGAACAAGACCCCGAGATACTTAAACTCCTCCACTTGAGGCAGGAACTCCCCTCCAACCTGAAGAGGACAAGCCACCCTTTTCCGGTCGAGTACCATGGCCTCGGACTTGGAGGAGCTGATCCTCATCCCAGCCGCTTCACACTCGGCTGCGAACCGCCACAGCGCATGCTGTAGGTCTTGGCTAGAGGGGGCCAGCAGGACCACGTCATCCGCAAAAAGAAGAGACGAAATCCACTGGTCCCCAAACCAGACCCCCTCCGGCCCTTGGCTGCGTCTAGAAATCCTGTCCATAAAAGTTATGAACAGGACCGGCGACAAAGGGCAGCCCTGCCGGAGTCCAACATGCACTGGGAACAGGTCCGACTTAGTGCCGGCAATGCGGACCAAACTCCTGCTCCGCTCGTACAGGGACCGGATGGCCCCTAATAAAGGGCCCCCGATTCCATACTCCTGGAGCACCCCCCACAGGGCATCATGAGGGACACAGTCGAATGCCTTCTCCAGGTCCACAAAACACATGTGAACCGGTTAGGCAAACTCCCATGAACCCTCGAGCACCCCGTAGAGGGTATAGAGCTGGTCCAGTTTTCCACGGCTGGGACGAAAACCACACTGTTCCTCCTGAAGCCGAGGTTCGACTATCGGTCGGACTCTCCTCTCCAATACCCTGGCGTAGGCCTTACCAGGGAGGCTGAGGAGTGTGATCCCCCTGTAGTTGGAACACACCCTCCGGTCCCCCTTCTTATAAAGGGGGACCACCACCACAGTCTGCCAGTCCAGAGGCACTGTCCCCGACCGCCACGCAATGTTGAAGAGGCGTGTCAACCATGACAGCCCTACAACATCCAGACACTTGAGGTACTCAGGGCGGATCTCATCCACCCCCGAAGCCTTGCCACCGCGGAGCTTTTTAACCACCTCGGTGACTTCAGCCTGGGTGATGAAAGAGTCCAACCCCGAGTCCCCAGCCTCTGTTTCCACCACGGAATGCGTGATGGCAGGATTGAGGAAATCCTCGAAGTACTCCTTCCACCGCCCGATAATGTCCTCAGTTGAGGTAAGCAGTCTCCTGCCCCCCCTATAAACAGTGTTGGCAAAGCACTGCTTCCCCCTCCTGAGGTGTCGGACGGTTTGCCAGAATCGCTTCGAGGCCAACCGGTAGTCCTTCTCCATGGCCTCACCGAACTCTTCCCAGGCCCGAGTTTGACATACTCCCGAAGATGATTACTTCATCCCCAGCAAGTGAGACAACATTGGAAATAACTGCAGAACCTGATTTGTGTTTGGACTGTTTTGATCCTGTGGAGCTTCCTGAGTTATCAGAAATATTAGCTTCATCTAAACCTTCAACTTGTATGTTAGACCCAATCCCAACCAAATTATTTAAGGAAGTGTTCCCTCTGATTACCAGCCCCATTTTAGATATGATTAATCTATCCTTAGTAAATGTATATGTACCACAGGCTTTTAAGGTAGAGTTTTAAACCTTTACTTAAGAAACCTTCGCTTGATCGAGATGACTTAAACAATTACAGACCTATATCCAATCTTCCATTCTTATCTAAAATTCTTGAGAAAATAGTTGCTAATCAAATGTGTGAGCATTTACACAGCAATGACCTGTATGAAGAATTTCAGTGAGGCTTCAGAGCTCATCATAGCACTGAAACAGCTCTGCTGAAAGTCACTAATGATATTCTTATGGCCTCAGATAATGGACTTGTGTCTGTACTTGTCCTCTTAGATCTCAGTGGTGCATTTGATACAGTCGACCATAATACTCTCTTAAAATCGCTGGAATATTTTGTTGGGATCAGGGGAACAGCGCTAGGCTGGTTTAAATCGTATCTGTCTGACAGATTCCAGTTTGTTCATGTAAATGATAAATCATCTTTAAACTCCAGGGTTAATTGTGGAGTACCACAGGGTTCAGTACTTGGGCCAATTCTCTTTACTATATATATACTTCCAATAGGTCAAATTATCAGGCAGCATAGGATACATTTTCACTGATGATACTCAGCTTTACTTATCTATAAATCCTGATGAACCCAACCAGTTAGATAGACTACAAGCATGTCTTGAAGATATAAAAACTTGGATGACTTTAAATTGTTTGCTTCTAAATTCAGACAAGACAGAAGTTGTCATCATTGGACCGGAATCTTTAAAAAAGAAACTGCTTACTCAATCACTTAACCTGGATGGCATTAAAATGACCTCCGGTAATAAAGTAAAAAACCTTGGTGTTACTTTTGACCAGGAAATGTCATTTAAATACCATATTAAACAGGTTTCTAGGATTTCCTTCTTTCATCTCCGGAACATTGCCAAAATTAGAAATATCCTGTCCAGGAGTGACGCTGAAAAACTAGTCCATGCATTTGTTACTTCAAGGCAGGACTATTGTAATTCTTTACTATCAGGATGTCCACAATATACAGTTAAAAGCCTTCAGCTGATTCAAAATGCTGCAGCAAGAGTTCTGATGAAAATTAAAAAGAGAGATCATATTTCTCCTATTTTAGCTTCCCTTCATTGGCTCCCTGTTAAATCCAGAATAGAATAAAAAATTCTCCTCCTCACATATAAAGCCCATAATGATCTAGCTCCATCATACATCAGAGATCTGATTGTTCCATATGTTCCTAACAGGGCACTTCATTCTCAGACTGCAGGTTTACTGGTGGTTCCTAGTAATCAGGCTCCTCTCCTGTGGAACCAGCTCCCAGTTTTAGTCCGTGAGGCAGACACCCTGTCTACTTTTAAGGCTAGGCTTAAAACTTTCCTTTTTGATAAAGCTTATAGTTAGAGTGGCTTAGTTTATCAGGGAGGGTGCTTTCCTCCCTCCCTGTTGGATGGAGTAAGGGGGAGTCAGGTTTAGCCTAAACCGGCTCAGTTATGGTTGAGGTGCAAACACACAATCCATTTCTGCTACCTGTATGACCCCTTCTCTTTTCCAATGGTTATAATTAGTCTGACAGAGAGAGGTATCCCAATCGTTGTGGTTTTTAGTATAACAATGACCATCAGTGGGACCCTTTGTGGGGATCCTTGAGATGGTCTCCACTGTCGCTACATGCATGCTCAGTATGAGGGATTGCTGCAAAGTCAACGCCGCTGACTGTCCACTGTCTCTATATGCTCATACGGGAGGAGGGAATGCTGCAAGTCACTGACTGGATGCAATCTGCTGGGTTTCCTTAGACAGAAAAACGTTTTATCTAATTTGAATAAATAACTAACTCTGACTGCACTGATCAATGGCTAGGACTAATTGGAATGTATGTACCTGACTGTTGTGAAGTGCCTTGAGACAACATGTGCTGTGAATTGGCGCTATATAAATAAAACTGAATTGACTTGAATTGAACATATATATACATACAGTTAAGACCAAATGTTTGGACACACCTCATTCAAAGAGTTTTCTTTATTTTTATGACTATGAATAATGAACATGTAGGAAGTATCAGGGGAACACTAGGCTGGTTTAAATGTTATTTGTAGAACAGAATTCAGTTTGTTCATGTAAATGATAAACGTCTTCAAACTTAGATTAGTTAGGGTTATTTGTCACAAGTAACCCTAACTAAAGAATATGACATAATGCACTACGACATAATACAGGTCCTTCTCAAAATATTAGCATATTAATAAAGTTCATTATTTTCCATAATGTCATGATGAAAATTTAACATTCATATATTTTAGATTCATTGCACACTAACTGAAATATTTCAGGTCTTTTATTGTCTTAATACGGATGATTTTGGCATACAGCTCATGAAAACCCAAAATTCCTATCTCACAAAATTAGCATATTTTATCCGACCAATAAAAGAAAAGCGTTTTTAATACAAAAAACGTCAACCTTCAAATAATCATGTACAGTTATGCACTCAATACTTGGTTGAGAATCCTTTGGCAGAAATGAATGTTTCAATGCGGCGTGGCATGGAGGCAATCAGCCTGTGGCATTGCTGAGATCTTATGGAGGCCCAGGATGCTTCGATAGCAGCCTTTAGCTCATCCAGAGTGTTGGGTCTTGAGTCTCTCAACGTTCTCTTCACAATATCCCACAGATTCTCTATGGGGTTCAGGTCAGGAGAGTTGGCAGGCCAATTGAGCACAGTGATACCATGGTCAGTAAACTATTTACCAGTGGTTTTGGCACTGTGAGCAGGTGCCAGGTTGTGCTGAAAAATGAAATCTTCATTTCCATAAAGCTTTTCAGCAGATGGAAGCACGCAGTGCTCCAAAATCTCCTGATAGCTAGCTGCATTGACCCTGCCCTTGATAAAACACAGTGGACCAACACCAGCAGCTGACACGGCACCCCAGACCATCACTGACTGTGGGTACTTGACACTGGACTTCTGGCATTTTGGCATTTCCTTCTCCCGAGTCTTCCTCCAGACTCTGGCACCTTGATTTCCGAATGACATGCAGAATTTGCTTTCATCCGAAAAAGTACTTTGGACCACTGAGCAACAGTCCAGTGCGGCTTCTCTGAAGCCCAGGTCAGGCGCTTCTGCCGCTGTTTCTGGTTCAAAAGTGGCTTGACCAGGGGAATGCGGCACCTGTAGCTCATTTCCTACACACGCCTGTGCACGGTGGCTCTGGATGTTTCTACTCCAGACTCAGTCCACTGCTTCCGCAGGTCCCCCAAGGTCTGGAATCGGCCCTTCTCCACAATCTTCCTCAGGGTCCGGTCACCTCTTCTCGTTGTGCAGCGTTTTCTGCCACACTTTTTCCTTCCCACAGACTTCCCACTGAGGTGCCTTGATACAGCACTCTGGGAACAGCCTATTCGTTCAGAAATTTCTTTCTGTGTCTTACCCTCTTGCTTGAGGGTGTCAATAGTGGCCTTCTGGACAGCAGTCAGGTCGGCAGTCTTACCCATGATTGGGGTTTTGAGTGATGAACCAGGCTGGGAGTTTTAAAGGCCTCAGGAATCTTTTGCAGGTGTTTAGAGTTAACTCGTTGATTCAGATGATTAGGTTCATAGCTCGTTTAGAGACCCTTTTAATGATATGCTAATTTTGTGAGATAGGAATTTTGGGTTTTCATGAGCTGTATGCCAAAATAATCCGTATTAAGACAATAAAAGACCTGAAATATTTCAGTTAGTGTGCAATGAATCTAAAATATATGAATGTTAAATTTTCATCATTACATTATGGAAAATAATGAACTTTATCACAATATGCTAATATTTTGAGAAGGACCTGTACATACGGTTGCCCCGTATGCCAGTTTGCCACTGGCTGTGAGTCACTTCACTAAATGGGGACCAAACACGTTTTAATCAAAAATGCACCAGAAACCGAAACACGAGTCCAGTCCATGTGAAAACAAGTCCAGGCTTAATTATGCAAGGATATTCAGAAAATACCGGCTTGTTTTGCATCTGCTTTCATTCCTGCCGCTTAGTCTGGCGTTTCTTTTGCTTGATGTTGAGAGCATGGGAAATCTCCAACATGGACTTAAAATGCTGTGCAAATCTGTCAAGATCATATTTTCTCCTCTGAGATGCATGTCGTGTATTCACGTAAGCCGCTTCTATCAGTGAAGCATGTTATCTTTCAAAACCAATCATATATATATATATATAGAATATCGATGATGTATTACAGATATTTCCAGTTCCCATGGTGCTTGAATGCAACAGCTGGGGATATGTTTTTCAGCCGCTGTGTTGAGCTGTCAGTCATGATTCCGCACCCCCGTGATATGAGGCCCCGCCCCCTACGCCAAAACAGGGCCAAAAGTTTGAAGCCGAAAAAAATTTTGCAAGTTCGAAAAAAAAAAACATGAATCTGAAAAGTAATTTTTAACTTGTTTTTTTCCAGTTTCACATCTGTTTTTTTCAGTTGCAAAACTTTTTTTCCAGTTTTCAAATTTTTCGGGGGGAGGTTCAAAATAATTTTTCAGGTTCAAATGTTTTTCTTTTGAACAAACTTTTATTTTTCATGTTTAAATTTTTTTTGTATGAACAAACTTATTTTTCCGGTTCAAATTTTTTTCGTTTGGACAAACTTTATGGCCCCAATTTAGCTCCATAAGTGTTAGATTGAAATTAAAATCTGCTGTTGTGGGAAGCTGGTGCACGATACATGTTGAGATGCTAAATCTCTGAGGGTGTCTGTAGCCCATATAATTTGACTTTCTGTGTGACTGTCAAGAGTCAAACTGAAGAGGCAAAAATAAATATTCCAACCATGATAGTAAATATATAAAAATCAGCATTTCTCTTTACAGCATAAGAAGACTTAATATGACAAAAGGTTTATTTTTACATTTAGATGTAACTAACTGTTTTCAAAAATAACATTCAGCAGGTAGATTCAGTAAAACTATAATATTAATTTTAAATTATCTAATAAAATAAGTGTTCCAGGTTTCAAATATGGGAAAAACATTATTACTGAATACTGTGTTTGTTTATAGAAAAATGCTTTTGTTTTATTATTACAGTTTTTGGAGATTTGTCTTTTATTCAAATTATGTGTTATTTAAACAGTTGAGATTACAACTTGAGTTTGAGACTAAGACATGAGTCCCACCTAAATCACACAAACTTGACACTAGAATAAGACTCAACTTTAAATTACTTATAGCTAGACTAAGGCTCAAGGTCTGGGATTCTAGTTTTGCAAACAATCTTCATACTATGTAATAAGATATTAAGGACTTTAAATTGTTTATAAAGCATTCATGTTAGCTGTGGTCTCATGATAATGACCACACTGACCTGTCTCAAAGTAATATCTGTATTAAATTACTTTAAATCGTTTAAGAACCTTTTCCTCTAACATCAAAATATATCTCCATGAAAGTCACATCCCGATTCTAGTTCTTCAAAATAAAAGCATATTCTGTTACATTTATTTAGAAATTTGACATGCTCTTTGACTACCTTCAACCAGATCCTTCTAATACAATTTGTATTTGTAAAAAGTAGAAAAGCCTCTTAATGGGTGTTAAGTTGTCTCATTACTAAGACACTTCCGGTTCTACATAAGAAAAGCATTTCATAAAACATTTGATCTGAAATTCGACATTAAAAAGATGCAAACCTAATCCACATTTTTCTTTCTTTTATTTTTCTGTCGAGATAAATGTTACCGAAGTCAAGCATGTTAAAAGAAAAGATGGTATATAAACTAGTCTGGCACACCAGGAAATGTTTTTGTTACTTTAATCAGCCCAAACTCATCCCACTGTTACTTAATGATGTTTATATATGCATGTATAATAATTGCACTAAAAATGTTGATCCAAATTTGTGTATCAGTGCATGTTTGTGTTTGTCTGGGCACAGTTAAAGGATATATACAATATTGCTTCAGAGTGCTAGCATTGGCACTGCTTGATAAATAGGCCTCCAGATGTGTGTGAAGCCTATCTCTGGCAGTGAGCTATATTGGCTCTCCCTGGTATTTTATCATGGAAAGGCAGCTATGACAGAAACCCCGAGAAAGAAACCTCTCCTATAAGGGAAGTTGGGACAGCTTGGGTATAATTAGAATTAATGCGGAGATGTGGAATAAGGAAATGAGCCATCACAATACAGATTAGCTCTTCATTTCAATTTTATGCTTCACTCGTTGGATTTCATGGGTAATAATAGATACGCAAGGCTGCCAATCACTACTTCTTGTGATTATGACAGATATGTACACACTGTTTTTTATGCTTCTGTTGGTGGAACAATAATGGAAATAGGATTGATGACATCTGAGAAAGGTAAGCAAGGATATATGTAGATGTAGCAGTGCATGTTAGTGGTTCTTTATCGCTGTCTTATTTAAGCAGTTGCTGCAACCCCATTAGTCACGCAGAGTCCAAACTTGATGGTACTGGCCTCAAACAAACTTTATACCATGCTATTGAATAAATAAAAAAAAATGTCAGTTTAATTAAAAGTTATTTCTTAAATGTATCATTAAGTTATAAAACTGGGAACAAATGCATACATTATTTACATATAAACACATTTGGTTGTTTTATGATGTTTTAAATTATTCCATAGTCATATGCTGCAGAAATGAGTTTATATTGTCTGTACACCCAAGCCTTTAAATTTTCCAGGTGTGGCTTACATTGCTGAAATCTATATAACTGATTATATGTTGACTTGCTGTGAAGATTAACCAGTCAGATGTTAGCATCTTTTTGACAGGCCACAGTGACAGTTTAAATTACTTCGTTGTGCATGGCAGCAAAAGCCCAACAAAATCACAAAATAAATATAGCATTAATATTTATTTTATTTAATAATTTGTTGACTACTCGTAGCCTTTGAAGAGCCCTAATACTTTACCATTTCTCTAAGGCAGTAGCTGCAAGAGAAAATAGTCATTGTGATAACATTTTGAAACTTAAACTGATTATTTGTTGATTTGTATAATAATTATTTATTTTTTTAATCATATAATTCTGAATGTACAGGAGTTGGACAATGAAACTGAAACACCTGGTTTTAGACCACAATAATTTATTAGTATGGTGTGGGGCCTCCTTTTGCGGCCAATACAGCGTCAATTCATCTTGGGAATGACATATGCAAGTCCTGCACAGTGGTCAGAGGGATTTTAAGCCATTCTTCTTGCAGGATAGTGGCCAGGTCACTACATGATACTGGTGGAGGAAAACGTTTCCTGACTCGCTCCTCCAAAACACCCCAAAGTGGCTCAATAATATTTAGATCTGGTGACTGTGCAGGCCATCAAAGATGTTCAACTTCACTTTCATGTTCATCAAACCAATCTTTCACCAGTCTTGCTGTGTGTATTGGTGCATTGTCATCCTGATACACGGCACCGGCTTCAGGATACAATGTTTGAACCATTGGATGCACATGGTCCTCAAGAATGGTTCGGTAGTCCTTGGCAGTGACGTGCCCATCTAGCACAAGTATTGGGCCAAGGGAATGCCATGATATGGCAGCCCAAACCATCACTGATCCACCTCCACGCTTCACTCTGGGCATGCAACAGTCTGGGTGGTACGCTTCTTTGGGGCTTCTCCACACTGTAACTCTCCCGGATGTGGGGAAAACAGTAAAGGTGGACTCATCAGAGAACAATACATGTTTCACAATATTTTGAGCAAAACTGTGCTCTTACCCTGGTAATTGAACCTTCACACTCTGCTCTTACTGGTGCAATGTGCAATCAATGAAGACTGGCTACCAGGCTGGTCCTACTCAGTGTCCTACCCCTATAGTTTGGGTAAAGAATGAGACACAGACGCAGTGAATGTATTTAATGTTGCTAAGGAATGATACAATACATTGACAAATTAATTAAAAGAGGATAACAATAGAAAAATTTACATTATATAAAGATGAACCAAATTTTAATACATGATATGTATACTTTTTATTTATTTAGTAGATTCAAGTTATGGTTGATTTTTTTTTTTTTTTTAAATGCTGTCATTTGAAGTGAGTGTTTCAGTGATAAGAACAAATAAACTTACAAAAATTGTGCACAACAGTATGAGACACTAAGCACTGAAACTTAACCGGGCATGGAATCAGGAGACGAGGATGTGAGGAGTCAATAAAAGAAACAGAAGAATCCCCCAGGGAATACAGAAACGACAGGACCTTAAAAACACTGAGACAGGGTAAAAGAAATTGCAGGGCAACAAGAACAGCTAAACAGATGGAATGACAAACAGCTGTTGTAGAGAAAAGGCGGATCAGCTGAAGGAGTCATAGACTAATGTTGGAAAAGAAGGCGTGGCTCTTATTCTCGGCCCTAATTCATTCTAATCATTGATAGAACACCTTCTATCGAGTTAAGTTCAGGACTGCGTGCAGGCCAGTCAAGCTCATCCACACCAAACCCTCTGATCCATGTCTTTATGGACCTTGCTTTGTGCACAGTCATGTTGATGGAGAAAGGGTCCATTTCCAAATGTTTCCCACAAAGTTGTGAGTATCTGTCACTCCAGACAACACTCCTTCACTGCTCTAAAGTCGAGTGGCAGCATGCTTTAACATCACTGCATCAACGCTTTGCATTGCACTTGGTGACATATGGGTTGGATAAAGCTGCTTTGCCATGGGAACCCATTCCATTAAGCTCTCAATGCATTTTTCTTGAACTAACTGAAGGCCACATGAAGTTTGGAGGTCTGTAGCGATTAACTCTACAGAAAGTTGATTACCTCTGCGCACTATGCAGGTCAGCATCCACTGGCCTAGCTCCATCAGTTTATGTGGCCTGACACTTCGTGGCTGAGTTACTGTCATGCGTCGTCCCTTCCACTTTCTCGTAATATCACTGACAGTTAACAGTTGGAATATTTAGTAGTGAGAGAATTTTGCAACTGAACTTGCTGCACAACTGGCATTCTTTAGGAATACCACTCTGGAATTTACTGAGCTCCTGAGAGCAATCCATTCTTTCACAAATACTTTTAGAAACAGTCTGTATGCCTAGGTGCTTGATTTTTATACACCTGAAGCCATAGAAATGATTCTAAGAATTCTTGAATGTGACCTATTATACTTCCTTTTAAACATTTGGATAGGTCCATGGGCTAGGAAAAACATGTGACTTACATTTTTGGCACAAAATCATTCTCAGATAATGAGATTTTACCTGTGGGTCATGTGGGTCTTTGCAGTCAACAACAGAACATCTGCCTTTGAAAGTAGCCTTTGTAATACACGTGTAAGGTAAAAACAGCCGGCGGACATGATCCTCTGAAAATCTGCTCCACTTCAGTTGCTAGTCAGGAGCAGGACTCAGGTAATGTTGCAAGGTCCTAGTGTAATTGTGACGTCACAATTACATAGCTTTTGAAAGCGTAAATTTTCTGGATAAAATACAACTTTTATTTATGGCCAAGAAAAATGGCTGACTGGTTTTGTTGTGTTTGTAAAAGCATTAGAGACCCAAATGGGAGTATAAAAACGATCTAAAAAGTTAATTTTGCACAATAGGTCCCCTTTAAAAAAATTTTTACATAACAAGGTACAACAGTTTATGTTATGCTTTGGGGTCACTTAACTCTGTAGTAGATTGTGGCAGCTATGATCATGTGATTTATATATAGACCATAAAGTAGAACGTTTTTGTATAAAATCTAATTATTTTGACTGAGCCCAGTTTTTTGGAGTAAAGCTCAGCCAGAGTAAAAAGAAGAAGAGTAGAGAGAATATACACAGAGATAGAGACAGCGCTGGAATCCCTGACTTTCCCTGATAACACTATAATTTAATTTTCCATCCTCTGATGCAGCACAGTGAATATAATTCATCCAAATGGAGTGAGGCGCATTTACACTCAGAAAAGAATGAATGAATCCTTTGCAGAATGCTCAAAATATTTTTGAATAGGTCTATTTGAGCAGCTCGTTCATGCAGATAAACTGGATCTAAAACAATGTTTAAGGAATATGCAACCTCCAATGGTTATGAGAAATGCATTGCTAAGTGATAAAACAGTGCTCATTATGGTGACAGTGGAGAAAAAAGAATAAAATAGGGCATTTAACCCTCAACAGTCATCCCTTTCTGATCATAAAGTACTACAATTGACCCCAGCTGATCTATTGGTTGTAGGGCTGACCTGTCATGAAGGGATCCAACACAGTGGTGTTAAATTATGTGATGGTGACGATGTACAATCTTTGCATGGAACTGGGTATCAAAGTTAAAAACATAGTCTAAAACTGCACGAACACAAAAGTGTGAAAGTTCTCACGATAACTTTATATTAAACAATAGTAAATAACTGTTTTGCTTCTGTGTAATTACTAACCTAATGAATAACTGTTTCTACAGATGTGCCTGCAGTGTAAAATAAAAATAAAAAAAATTGTCAGGTAGACCACCTCTGGTGACTGTTTAAATTGCTCTACACAACCATCCCCCTGCAGCTCCTAAAGAACCCTGCTGTTGCAAACTGACACAAGGTTGCTCAATTTACATATGCCCCTTTTGCACTCGCTCAATTTGGCCCTACTCGACTCCACTCCGCTCGCTTTGCGAGCATTCCCATTACTGTTTTTTTTTTTTTCCGTACGGGTAACGACATTTTTGGTCCCTCCCCATGAGCAGGTAAGACTGGGGCTGAGTTGGGACTACATGTGACATCAACAGACTGGTGTTCACTGATTGGCCATGGGACCAGGAGTAAAAAGGCTGTCGCTGAGGAAGTGCAGAAAAAAGACTGCAATAACATGAAGGACCACATTTGCCAGAGTGGGTCATACCAAAATATAATTTAATCATTTACAAATGATAAACCATGCCTGAAGGCTAAAACAAGGACACATCAGCTTTCTGAATTACACACCGGTGGTGCGCTGTATTTTAACATCCTAAATCAGCTGATCACACATAAATTTAGCTGTTCAGACGCACAAACATTTCCCCTGAAACATACAAAACAATACCACAATAAAATAGTGTGTTTGGTTTGGAAACAACCAGCATTTGCAGAAGGAGGGAGCAGGCTGAGAGCAGATGCCTGTAGTTAGACTGCCTTCTTCGGATCAAATGGGAAGAAAACCTCGCTAAATCAGCGGAGCACAATTGTCTAATGTCCTACCTAAAACTTACTTAACTGTGGTCAGAAGTCAGCACTTTAAGGTCCTTGTTCTCGTTATTGCCATGACTAAGACAAAAACTTCCTCAGGCAAACTTTAAAGCTTCACCAGTCCAGACGGCAGTGTCTCTCCTCTCTGCTTCTCCTGCCACCCCCTCACATCAGAACCCATGAGCCTTATTTTGTAAGCTCTGGCTGGACTGTGGTCAAGATAATTATCCCAGTGAATCATTTTATACTTAAAAAAAAAAACATTCTTGCATATTCAATAATACAAACCTTATTTAATTTATTTATGTTTTTGTTTTCTATTTATTTATTTGTTTTTTATTGATTCAAGCTGATTCCCTTACTTTCACAATGTCACACAGTTATTTTAATAGCAGCACAGCAAACTACACTGCTGGGTGGAGGCGGGGCTTGAGCTGCCATAGTGTCAGCCTTCAGTGGAAACACAACTGGTACCGTACCGAGCAGAGCGAAACTGAGTGGAGCAGAGCTGCGTCGGCTAAAACGAGCCAGTGGAAAAGAGGGAGTAGTGGTTTAACACAGGCTATTGTATGGCACAAATCCAAAGCATCCATCTTCCTCAGGCCACTGGCTTCCACTTCTGCTTTGTTACTTTGGTTCATGGACCGAAGTAGAGAAGCAGAATTGGGCTAAGCAATAGTCTTCTAAGCACAAGCTTCATCTTCTATCTCTGCCAGTTTCACTGTGATCTACACCAAATATTTTCTAAAACTTTGTTTTAGAAAATATTTGGTGTATTTATATTTGTTATTTTTTCAAGAATTTGTTCTCACAAAAAGACCATTTATATTAAATAGGAAATGCATGTATCTACTTGTTGAAAAACTAATTTTCAGGCATCCTAATGAATAAACATTTAAAACTGGGCATTAGTAAAAAATTAATTATTATAATTACTTATAATAAGTAGGTTCATACTCTTTACCAGTTGAAACAATACGTGCTTACTTAATGATGCCAAAAGACTCCTCAACCTCTGGAACTTAATTAAACTGAAAATTAAAATAGCCAGCAAATTCTCCAATATACACCAACATGTCACCTTCCCAGCATTTTGCTGAGTGTGTTTGTTTGCCTGATAGTCTCAGATAGCAAACATATTAAGAGCACATCATTTAGAGGCAGAAGTACCCAGCGCTTAATAAATGGGAACAGAAAGTATTATATCTGGTCAACAGTTAGCTATTAGGGCTTCCCTTCCCCTTCTTGTTTAGAGATTTTTTATTCATTAACTAAACAGTGCCTGCTGATTTGAGAATTATCTTAACAAAACATTAACAACACTTCGATTAGAGTAAATATTAGTTATATCAGGACTTTGTTTCCAAAAGAGATTTTCTAATATGTTAGTGACAGCTATGAGTAACTGGACTATAAAATCAATGACACAATGCCATTTAATAGGAACATTAGGTTACAACTTTGCTTGGGGACAAAGAGGCATAGTGGGCACCATAAATCATTCAGACAGTTGATAAGGCAAACAGTCGATTTGGAAGTCTGAGTTGGGTGATGAATTATTCAAAAAAGTCAGGACACTTTCTGTATTTCTGTTTCTGTTAAAGCAGACATTTCATCTGTACATGTCAGAAAATAGATGCAATTAGTTCCAAATGAAATAAATTGTAATATCCTGATTCAGGTGGTGCTGTGGACACTTAGTGCCTAATAGTCAGATGTAAATTCGTCTCGTCAGCCACAAGTGAGCAGTGTACTGCCTGGAAAGTTCTTGATATAAAATGTGACCCCCTAAGGTATTTCATTAAACCCATTAATCCAGCAGTAGAATCTCAGTAATATTTTGGTGTCATTACTTTAGCCTCAAACTGTCAGGCCTCTGTGTTGGTGTGCAGTTTGTGTGTGTCTTTTATTTTCCACTCTCTACTCTAGAGCGTTCCCTGGCAGCTGTAGCGGATCAGGACCTGATTTCAGGGCTTCTTAAGGAGCTGGGACTATGAGGGAGACGTCAGCCCATCGCTTCACCTGAGTGATTTTGTCCTTGGATTTTTCAAGACTTCTGGCTCCGTGTCCTGTTCCAAGTGAAGATCAAAGTTTGCTCTTCGCGTCTACCTGTGAGTCTCCCTCCCTCCTCAGCTTTTGGCTCTCTTGCTCAGGATAAGATCCCTTACGGGAAACCGTACTCCTGTTCTCCTGCCTGTCCAGCCTCCTACATGGGAACGCTCAAGCCGAGACATCAAGCCTTACAGATGGAATTGAAAGAAACAACACATCCTGCTGTTCTCCTCCACAGTGGAAGTACCTACCCCGCTCCAGCTTAACCTGTATCACTTTTACCGTAAGTTTAAAATTAATCCTCCAGAAAATATCACCTCCCAACTCTCCAGGAACAGTAACCCTGTCGCTTTCCTTTCCAGTGAAGAGCTTGTTACCTTTCATTCTGCTGTCTGGGTTCCTGTCCTGTCTTAACGTTGCATTATACAAATAAATCTGTTTAAACACTGCTCGGGTCTCGTTTTGCTCACCTCAGAGTTGAAAGAAAAAACGCTCCATTATGACACAAACATGTTCCTTTAAACCAACTAAACTTAGCTAAGCATAATTGGGTAGTTATAATTAAGAGGTGCCATGTTTTGTTTTTTTATGTTTATGGCTATAAAAAAGTAAAAATACTTTATATTTTGTTACTCCATGTTTGCCTTTCAAAAGCATGCACATTCACAATCCATACTAGTACTGACCACCAACTGAAAGCATTTAATGGAGCAAGTATTTTTGTATTTCAAACATGCAGGTGAGGTCTAGTCTTATTAAAAGTGATGCCTCTTGGGCTAACGCTAGCAGGATTCCTCCACAAGTCTTTTATCACCTGTTGAAAGCTCTGTGCTTGAGTGCTGTGAAATAAATGGAAGTATGTATACCTACTGACTGAATATCCCCAGGAGCCATTATCTCACTGACAGAATAAGATATTAGAGCAGTCATCACGAAATTGTGCAAGGAAGCACAGAACTGTGCACTGATGCAAAAGCTTGTGATCCTATATTTAAAGCCGTTTCACCTTATATAATCAAGCACTTCATAATGTCAACAATTTTCTGCAAGAAAAGAATCACATAGCAAAGGTTTTTTTGATTTGGATATTACATCCCTGTATTTAAAAGAACCACATAATTTGTCTTACACTATACATGCATGTGCCAATTGTTGTCAGCCACAAAACACACTTCAGCTTATAATGGGCTTTTCAAGTAAATGTTCAGAGTAGTTTATTTTGATTTACATAAAGGCCTGTAGTGAAGCAGGTTGCAACTTCTTCACTTTCTTTTGCACCAAAACTACCACCAGTTTTGAGGTGAATGTAATAGCTTATTAAATAGTGGTGGTCTTTGCAAATTAAAGGCTTTTTTTTTTTTTGTTTACCCTGGCTATAATGCGCATGGATGTAATATTGACAGCTTTTCCTGATAACAATTCTAAATGCATGCATAACTCACTCAAATATGGGCCAACTGTAAGTATCTAAATACGCTTCACTTTGCAGCAGTTTGAAGAGAATAAGTTTCCTTTTGAGGGCTTTGTGAATTATATGGTTTGATTTGGTCACATTCCACAGACATAACAAAGTTGCAAAGATTTGGTGGAACAGACATCTTTATTCATTTGAACCAGGTTAGTAAATGGTGTAATCTCTAATATATGTTTAACAAACAAAAACAGTGCTCTGAAAGTTTAATACAACTTGAGTGGAGGACTTCGCCTTCCTTTTATAATATTCTGGTGGAACTCTTCAGTCCTTGGAATTGTAAGCTCTACAGGCTCTAACCCTGTCAGACTATTCTCTGTATACTTATTTGTAGAGGTTGAATATGTCTTGCCATGACACTTGAGCACAATTAACCACCTGGTTTAGTGGAAAAACAGCAGTTCTGGGAGCTATGGGACTAGCTGAGAAACTCAGCATCATGTCTACTCCTCACTTCCTAAAACACAGGACCTATCTGTGTGTCTCTATATACAGAACAGAAGATATTTTGAAAAAGAATTGCTCCAACACTGATTTTAAACATTATAAATTCAATACTTAGATGTGCTTACCTAGAATATATATATATATATATATTTTTTTTTTAAGTGTAGAAATTACGTATTTTTCTTTTTTACCAACCCTAATTGTGTTTATGATAACAATTTGAAATAATGTATATTTTTTTGTCTCAGATCAGTGTGCATTGTGTCCTGTAAACAGTCATTTTACAGAATTTAATCTGCAATCAACTTCCTTTTAAATACTACCATAAACCGCTGTGACATTTTTAGATTAGAATTGTTCTCACATTGCAGAATTCAGATTTTGTCTTGGCCTCACTCTGGCAAGGCCAGGGGTCAGCATAAATTTTTCGTGCACTTCCACAAATGAAATTGGTCTAAAGCCAAAAAACCTTTCCAAACATGTGAAAGATTGGGAAAAACGTTGCCATTTCAAAACAAAAACATAAAAACCCAAACTTTGGAAACCAACCCAACATTTGAAAGGATAAATCTGTTTATTTTTCATATTTGCAGAAGGTAGCCAATTTAAATAATGCTCCTAGTTCGTAGCCAAATTCCATAAAAAGACTGACCAAGAAATATCTTTATGCATTAGAAAGGTTTTGCAGATATTCTCAGTTAGTTATCAAGATTCACTGTCAAGAAACTAAAGAGCCACAGGTTGCCAACCTGTGGACTTGGATTTAGTGCTAAATGCAGTTGCTTTCGGTAAGATATTTACTGGTTGTCATATTTGCAATAGATCTGACCCACATACAGAGAACACTCCAGAGAACAGAATGAGTAAAGGTTGCTTATTTGGAAGGTGATAATCAGAAACGTAATGGTCGAAAATCTCACTGTATGGAGAGGGGAAGAGATTGAATGAATACAGTGAAATGGAAAGTAAACTTAAGAACAATAAACTAAAATGATTGTGAGTTCGGCTTACTAGGTAGCTGTGGTCAGGACGCCAGGGGTATAGAGAGATTCAGGATCCAGGTTTAATGAAGGTGAGTGTGTAGAAGGTTTCTTGGGTGCTGTTCTGTGTGAGCTCGGAGCCGACAGGGGTTCGGTGTGCAGATGCTTACGTTGGAGGGTGGACAGGTTACACTTCGGCTTGGTCCAGGAGACGACGCGAGCAGGAAACTGCCAGCTTGATGTGAATCCAAACGAGGACAGGAGATAGGATATGAAATCCACAGAGCATAGATAGGCTTGATCATCCAGAGTAAGTTCCGGAGATGTAGTCAGTACACAGTGACAACGATCCAAAGCTTAGGCTTTCTAAATCTGCAAAAGGAGCAAAGACAAAGTTACACAAAGTCAAAGAACGAAGCATAAACTTGTGTTTGGCTCGAGCTTGTACCACTGGTGGCAAAACACTCTGGCATCGAAGTGCTGGCAGCCTCCTGCTTAAATACTCCTCAGAGTAATCAGTGGAAATAGGTCGCACCTGTCACCCAGCACACCTGAGAGCTCCATCACTGTCTGAAAATGAGCACATGTAGCAAGCACAAAAACACAACCCAGATCCTGACATCATCCCCCCCTCAACGGCTGCCTTTATCAATGGCTTTATCTGGGATACATGGAATGTAGGATGGATACAAAGACTTGTAGGTAAACGGAGACGAACAGCACACACTAATTATAGTCTCAATCTCATAGGGACTGATGAATCGAGGCGAAAGCTTCCATGACATAGACTTAAGGGGTATATCTCGTGCAGACAACCATACCTTCTGTCCAGGCTGGTATTCAGGTGCAGGTCTGCGTTTACGACCAGCAAAACGTTTGTTCTGATCAGCAGTATGGTGTAAGCTCTGGACAGTAGAATTCCAAATGTTCTTGCAGCGGCGGATATGTTGGTGTACAGTGATATATTTTTCGTCGGCAGCAAACAGGGGTAGCGGATAACCAAGGTGAACGTCCAGTGGCAGAAGAAATGTGAGAATTTAATGCATATTCAACCCAAGGTAGGTATGAGTACCAATCAGAGGGTTTAGTGGATGTGAGACATCGTAAGGTAGATTCCAGCTGCTGATTTAATCTTTCGGTCTGACCATTAGACTGAGGGTGGTAACCTGAGGTCAATAAAACCTTTGCCCCGAGAGCTAAACAAAACTGTTTCCAAACCTGCGAGATGAACTGTGGGCCTTGGTCTGATAGAATGTCCTGCGGAATTTCATGGAGACAAAACATATGTTTTGTGAGGAGTTTAGCTGTTTGTAGGGTTGACGGACGTTTTCTGAGTGGAATGAGATGACATGCTTTAGAGAAGCGGCCCACAATAGGGAGAACTGTTGTCATACCTGAGGAGAGAGGAAGTCCAGTAACGAAATCCAAAGCTATGTGAGACCAGGGTCGACTTGGGATGCTGAGAGGTTGAAGAAGACCCGCAGGAGACTGGTTACAGGACTTATTTCTGGCACATGCCTGGACAAACTCAAGCTTGTACCACTGGTGGCAAAACACTCTGGCATCGAAGTGCTGGCAGCCTCCTGCTTAAGTACTCCTCAGAGTAATCAGTGGAAATAAGTCGCACTTGTCACCCACCACACCTGAGAACACCATCTGAAAATGAGCACATGTAGCAAGCACAAAAACACAAACACAAGCCAGATCCTGACAACTGGTCACATTTCCAGCAACCCATCCCAAGAAAAGAAACTTGTTTTAAAGTTTAAGACTTTAGTTCTTCTTTAAAAAAAAAACAAAAAAAATTCTAATGGCAGAATTCTGTGTCTAGATTATTAGTATTTTCAAGACAAAACCCATGGAAAACATAATTACAGCACAGTAATTAACACCAATGACACTGTCACTAAAGAGCATACATTCTGTCAGGATCTGCCATTTTGTTCTTTGTTTTTGTTTACTTTGCCGTTAAACGTTTTCCTTGTTCCTTTGATTAGTAGTTTACTTTTGTTTAGTTAATAGTTGCTTAGAGTCTTGTGCTTGTTTACATGTCCTTAGATTTAGTTCTTTCTAGAGTTACTATTTATGTTAGCTTATGTTTAGGTTTCTTTTCCCTGTTCCTCCCAGTTAGTTTAGTATTTAGTCTCCCCTCCTCTCTCTGCGTTCCCATAGCTCCCATTGCCAAAGTAACTTATTCCCTCAGTTCCCTGCAGCCTGGTCCACACCTGTTACATGTTTCCTGTGATTACCTTCCTCCCTGTCTCATTGGTCCACACTCCACTTCCCTCAGTTTATAAGCTCTCTAGTTTTCTTTGTTCCCCTTGGTTCCTCACGTCAACTACCCTTGTTGTCTTCCAGAGTTCCTCCTTGTGGTTTGTTTTCTGTTTGCCTCCTGAACTTGCGTTTTGGACTTCCTGCCTGATCTCTGTACTCTGCCTATAAGTCAGTGTTCCATCATATTAAAACTTAATCTACTCACCATGCGTCCTCCTCGCCATGTTCTGCATCCCGGTCCTGCTTCCAAACCCGCAACCCTGACACATTCCTTGATTGTATCCCTAGGTTTAGGATAAAATGGGATTTTAACATATTCTGTATGAGTTATGTAACTATTATGGTTTACTGTAAAACCATTAAATTACACGTCTGTGAAATGTGACCTAATTGACAACCTTCAGAAATCTCTGAAATGGCCATCTGTTGGATTTAACCCGTACATTTAAACAACCAATTGTAGCTTCCTATGCATGGTAAAATAGAGGTCTTTGTTTGAAATCCCAGTTTCAATAATTATTTAGCATTAAAGATGCCATATCCAGCATAAGAAATCTCTCTGCTTGAGGTTAAAGTGTTTGGAACAACGAAGCATACTGGTTTGGATGGAGTTGTCATTTTACTAATAGGCATACAGTATGCTCTGAATGTATTTTATGTTCCACACTTTTAAAGAGGGTAGACATAAAATTTGCACATTGTCAGCTTTTTATATAGAGAAATCTAATGCTAAAAGATACATTTTATTTATTACAGTTTTACCACATCTAGGCTGCTTCTTGCATTTGACTTTGAGAAACATTTTAGAGGAACTCCATTAAGCCCAGTCTCATTTATTATCATTTCGCTGGAGTGGGTTCATGAGCCGAGTTCATTTCTGCTTAAGAGGGTTTTAAAGTACACTGTAATTAAAAAGAACTCTAGTACATTTTTGGAATGCTTTGAATGATGCATACAAAGTAGCCAGATGTGTGGAACAATATATTTTGGTAAAAAATAGTAACAGAAATACTGCAAATACCCAGGATGCTAATTACAGTGTTGATATTTTTATACAAATACAATTTTAATAGGGCTGCACGGTGGCGCAGTTGGTAGCACTGTTGCCGTGCAGCAAGAAGGTCCTGGGTTTGATTCCCTTCTTTCTGCATGGAGTTTGCATATTCTCCCCGTGCATGCGTGGGTTCTCAACGGGTACTTCCTCCCACATTCCAAAGACATGCCAGTTATGTTAATTGGTCTCTCTAAATTGTCCTTAGGTGTGTGAATGAGGTTGTTTGTGTGTTGCCCTGGACTGGCGACCTGTCCAGGGTGTACCCCGCCTCTCGCCCGTAGACTGCTGGAGATAGGCTCCAGCTCCCCCACGACCCACTATGGAATAAGCGGTAGAAAATGACTGACTGACTGACTGACTAAAATTTTAATATGTACCTATTCTTAATTATTAAGCTGACTGGAACAGCTAGTGTTAGCAGAGTAACACACGGGCATGTGCCTACATGCCCGTGTGTTACTCTGCCAACACTAGCTGTCAGTCTGACAGAGGGAGGTATCCCAATTCTTGTGGTTTTTAGTATAACAATGACCATCAGTGTCGGGTGCCTTGAGACGACATTTTTGTAAATAAGCACCGTTTAACTAAATAATCTGAACTGAAACTATCTGTGTAGTTATGCTGCTATAGGCTTAGGCTGTTGGAGGACATACTGACCATTTTCACCCTCTTCGCTACATTCTCACACTACTCTCCAATTTTGCATTATTTGCTGTTATTTCAGCTTTTAACTTTGTTCTCTCTTTTCTCTTCCTAGAAGCTACTCCTGGCCTGGCTCTGTCTACCTGTGACACCTTTCTGGAGAGGGGAATCGTCTGAGCTTCTGCTGGCAACAACTTAATGCTCACCCTCTACCGATGATCCACATGCCCATGTCTTTTAGTGTTTAACCCTTTCTCTCTCCTAGACATGGCGATTGACTGAGCTTCTACTATAACTAACTCTGTGCTCTCTTTCAGACTCTAACCTTGAAAACTGGCTCAGAGTTTATCTGTTCTTTCTTTCTAGGTGAAACGACTAAAGGAGCTCCATCCATTAACATTTACTTTTCCTTCCCATAGAAAGTACTCCTATATCAGTGCTTCTTTGTTCTCTTTGTGTCTCTGCTCTGTTCTCTCAAACCCCCAGTCGGCCGCCAACTGCTGAAGATCCTAAAGAATGAGACAAAAATATCCTCTCAAGAAGAGAACAAACCTGGACCCAAAGACAGAAAACCAAACAATAGCCAGGGCCATAACAGGAGGAGAATGCTAAAGCAAATATATTGGACAGTAGTAGACTGAGGCTCAACAGTAAACAACAATGATGATACATTTTATACCCAAATGACCTTGCACTGACTCAGACTCAAATTGGCTGTGCCAGCCAGTGGTTCTTTGTTTGCTGTAAATGTCAGTGTGAAAACTCTTGAAAAAAGAAAATAGATTTATTAGATTACATCTTCATGAATTAGCTAAATGTATAATTTTACAGTGTATTTCCCGTTGTAATAAAAAAATAAAAAACAGCAGAGCACCTGAGTTTCCATTGGAAGACTTACATTGTTGACTGTCTCGTAAAATACCTATTCTACATAATTTTAACAAACAATCTATAATGTTTTATATCTTTTTGAATAAAATTCTGATATTGGTGTGAATGTTTTTATAATTCTTCTGAAGTGTTTTATAAATAAAAACTATGACCTAAATAGTTGGCCCTACTTCAGTAGGCCAAGTGTTGAAATAGTATTGAGTAAAAACATTTCCTTTTTTTTTTTTATTTACAATTACCTGAAGGGACAAAAGCTAGATATTATACAAATTTTTTGAAAATTATAAACTTGCTGACAAATCCTAGAGTTTATTTTGTTCTGATCTGGTTTTCTGTGTTGTATTGTTTCTCTTTTCTCTTATTGGTTTGCAAACAGGCTGCACGGTGGCGCAGTTGGTAGCACTGTTGCCTTGCAGCAAGAAGGTCCTGGGTTTGATTCCCGGCCTGGGGTCTTTCTGCATGGAGTTTGCATGTTCTCCCTGTGCATGTGTGGGTTCTCACCAGGTACTCTGGCTTCCTCCCACAGTCCAAAGACATGCCTGTTAGGTTAATTGTTAACTCTAAATTTCCCTTAGGTGTATGAATGAGTGTGTGCATGGTTGTATGTGTGTTGCCCTGCGATGGACTGGCAACCTGTCCAGGGTGTACCCTGCCTCTTGCCCATAGACTGCTGGAGATAGGCACCAGCTCCCCCACGACCCACTATGGAATAAGCAGTAGAAAATGACTGACTGACGGTTTGCAAACACCATGCTTCTGTCTACTTGTATTCTAGTTGATGGCTCTCAGTGAAGCTCTCATTAATAATTAAATAATTAATATATAATTTGATAAATATACTGACACATTATAGCAAGTCCAAGAAGAGTCAGAGACACCATGATTTGACAGTGTTGATCCTCCTTCATCAACATATGGAATCTTGCTTGAACTCATTATTTTAATTCATATTCTGGGTGTCATCTGTATTGTTTTGTTTGGATTGGTGGTCATAGTCATCATAGTCCAACTTGAGTATGCAAAATGGAATCTGACTATTTCCAAAATGAGTAATTTGCATGGGATTCATGGATAAACAGAGCGAACAGTCATGCTATCCCTTACCCCAGCTGGAGTCTGCAGGTTTTGCTGTATGTGTCCTGCCTTTAGACGGTTGCTACTGGCTACTGCAGACAGTAGCAGTTCAAAAGTTTAGATTTCTTTTGACTTTCAGGTAACCTAATAAACCTGTTTAAAAATGTCAATACCACTTTGTCTAAATATTTACAGAAAGAAGACTGCTTTATTTGACCAAAAACAAAGACGAATGTCCATAAATACACAAAGGTGTATACTAGAGAAAATAGACCACAGGAACAATGTAGCCCAGAGAACAACTATAATACTGCAGCTTGATTGTACCTAGTATACTTGTAAAGATAGCTGTACACAAAAGCCACAATTTGCTGGGTTTCTTGAGGTTTAAAAGCTCTGTGACCTCTTTTTTGTTCTCTTTTTACATGGGTCAGAGCAAGTACATATCTTTCACAGCAAGCAAAAGAAACTTAAAGCAGAGTGGAAGATCAGAACAGGAAGACCAAATAAATGAAAAAGAAAAGAGTAAGTAATCAAAACAAATGCACAAATTAATTTTCTTTACCCACTTCTTCATGTTTATGGAAGAGGGCTAGGGATGGTCCTCTCTTAATCTTCAGCAGTCAGTGGAAAAGAGACTGGTCACAACCTAAGCATGTGACCAACTCATTGTAAAATCAAGAGCATGCAAACACACAAACTCATGCCTGGTATCTGAGCCTAGAAGCTTCTTGCTGTGATGCTACAGCCCCAACCGCCCTAACATGTTGTTAGAGTTAATAAAATATGCAGTTCAAAACCATACTTTAACATGCCCTTTGATTTAAGCTGGATTTTATTTTGCATTTATTTTGAAGAGTCAATGTCTTTTTTTAATTCAGATTTGTTGCAATATGCAGTACTTTGTGTTGGTCTTGTTGGGCAATGTAACCCAAAAGAATGTATGGTTCTCATTTTTTATGAAAGTCTGGATGGAGTGAAATAGTGCTTAAGAAATATCCTTTAGAAGTCATTTTATCAGTATATAGAATATGCATGTGTTTAATTTAATTTCAATATGAATGCAATTTTTCTGTGAATGCCTTATGGCATTGCAAAGGTTGCACTAGATTTATTTTACTGCAGAGGAGTAAAGGGGGCTAAATATGAATTCTGCCCCCACTTCATTATTATACCTTCACTACAGAAATACGAATACTTTTGAAACATACTAAATAACCAGAAGCCAGGTCCAAGCAAACACAGGTGTTCCCTGAGTTTAATAAGTTAAAGAGCTTGATTTGAAGATTTCAGGAGACTCAATGTCAAATAATTTAGAGAGGTTTAAACAGGCACACATTTAACGAATCAATGCTAATTAGTGTTGTATTAATAAATGCTTGGATGAGTGAAAAAACCCTAAATATATTTACCTGGAACACTAAATAAAAATAAATTCAGCTAGAATACAGCTCAAGTCTGCCAGATTCATCATCTTCTTTCTCCAAAAAACACTCTAAGATCCAGTTTTCAGCCTGCTATATTTTCTTTCTTTATTTTCATTTATTGGCTCTGACATTTCAGATTATGACAGGACATAAGAATGACAAAACTGCTGGAGAGACTTGGAGCCGAGTTAGTCTTTTAAATACACTCCGCTTCACTGCACAAATGAAATGTATTAAAAGTAAATGTAATGAAAAATAAATTTGACACTGATTGTTTCACAAATGATTGAATATTCATCCAATCAAAAACACTTCAAAATGTTTCCTAAATAATGTGCAGAGGACAGTTACGCTGAGTAGAAATGGTCATTACATTACTCAGTGAATAATATCCATACTTGATTTGCTTTAACACACCAGGTAACATAATTTGGCTTTACATTCAAACTATTTCTGGTGCCCAGAAGAAGTCAAAGACAGATAAGTAAACTAAACGTATAAACTTAAGATGTTTTTCCAGTTACTGCATAAACATTTAATACAAATTTAAAACATAACCCCTAAGACATACTATTGTTTATTTAGGTATTTTTGGGTAATTGTGGTTCTGTCTGTTAACAAGAGATAAACAACTTATCATTTCTAGATGACTTATGTGCCAGCCATAAAAAGAAAACAAAAAAACACACTGTTTGTTCAATGCCATTCCCTAATAGCTTCAAAAAGAGCACTTGGCATCTGCCTCAATTTATCCTAAAACATTTTCCTTGTTTGTTGAACTTTTCTGTGCTTAACTATTTTCAGCACAGCTTTTAACATTCATCAGCTTGACACCTACGTTCTGTTTGGGCACCTTATGTGTTGTCAAAACGAACCAAAAAAAAGTAAAATAGGGTTTTTTCGGGTGGAGTTGATTGCATGGACTCTGCAGTTATTCTGCTTCCAGGCATTTCATGTCAGTTCAAGCGATTGAGGTTATTCATTGACTTTGGCCCCTGAAGGACCCTCATTGAAATCCAAAACATCAAATATGCCTGGAAGCCATGCCTTCACCTTCTTTTTGCTGATGGGAAAGGCACAAACCTTCAACTTGGAAATACAGAAAGAAGATTCAAAGGCAAATGCATCACATTTTGCATTAACTGTACTACACAGTGGGAATATGTAGGTGACCTTTTTTTAGATTTATTTTTAAGTCCATCAACTCAGATGTATATTGTCAACAAAAACTCTAAAGTACTGTAAAACCACTACTTTGCATTTATTTTTTTATTTTTAAATTATTGTATTTATAAAATTATAACAAAATACTGTAATGGGGAACCCTAACAATTCCATCAGAACAACAATATGATGACAGCAAAAAGAAAAAAACCCCGAATAGAATAGATTAGAATAACTTTATTATTACATAGAATACAATAACTTTACTGTTCCATTGCCTGTTGACTATAAATGACATGCATTGGGCAATGGAAAATTCTAAGGGTGCTTCTGCAATTACCATCATCTGAAACATGTTGCATTTAAACCAGAGAAACTTGGAGAGAGGTACAGAGAAAGAATCAGATAAAGTTGTAAGATAAAATTAAAAACCATAAAGTGCAGAACTCACGTAGAAATATGTTAAGGTACCGAATCCTAAAAAAAAATATATATATATTATTGTAATTCTATTTAATTCGGTTTATTTATTTAATGCCAAATCTGAACACGTCTCAAATGCACTTTACAAAAAAAAAAGAAAACAAAGAAAAGTGAATTCATCAAATCTTACACACAGATTTCCAAACAAATACATAAATTCTGAACTTATTCTAATTATCAAACAATGCAGTCAAGTTCAGTTTATTATTGAAATTGGTTAAACGTTTTCTATCTAAGGAAACCCAGCAGATTCCATCGAGTCACTGACTTGCAGCTTTTACTCTTTCTAGATGAGCATGTAGCAACAGTTGACTGTGGCTTGCATTGTGTTGTTGACCATGCAGCAATCCCTCATGCAAGTAGCGACAGCGGAAAGGGAAACTCCCCTTTAACAGGAAGAAACCTCCAGCAGAACCAGGCTTAGTGTGAGCGAGTATCTGCCACGACAAGACAGAGCACAAACACCTAAAAAGACCCAGAAGCAATTATCCAGCAGTACTTTCTATGTTAATGAAAAGTAAAACGTTAATTGGTGTAGTAGCTCCTTTAGTGGCTTCATCTAGGAGAGAAACACTAGCCAGTTTAGTCTAAAGTCTAAAGGATGGTTTCAGAGCACATACAGTTAGTCACCAATAGCCATGTCTAGGAGAGAGACAGGGGTTAAACGCCAATAGACAGGGCCAAGTGTATCATCAATAGAGGGAGAACATTAAGTTGTTGGCAGCAGTAGCTCAGGCGATGCTGCCCTCTAGAAAAGTGTCACAGTTACACAGACTGCCAGGCCAGATGTGGCTTTTAGGAAAAGAGAAAACATAGTGAGAACATAAAGTTAAAAGATGAAATAACAGCAAATAATGCAAAATTGGAGAGTAGAATGAGAATGTAGCAGATAAAGTGAAAGTGATGACTGTGTCCTCTAGCAGCCTAAGCCTATAGCTGCATAACTACAGATAGCTCCGGATAACCTAAGCCACTCTAACTATAAGCTTTATCAAAAAGGTTTTAAGCCTAGCCTTAAAAGTAGACAGGGTGTCTGCCTCACGGACTAAAACTGGGAGTTGGTTCCACAGGAGAGGAGCCTGATAACTAAAAGATTTGCCTCCCATTCTACTTCTAGAGAGTCCAGGAACCACCAGTAAACCTGCAGTCTGAGAACGAAGTGCTCTGTTTGGAATAAATGGAACAATCAGATCTCTGATGTATGATGAAACTTGATAATTAAGGATTCTACATAATTATTAGGAGAAATATGATTTCTCTTAAAATTTTCATTGGAACTTCTGCTGCAGCTTTTGGATCAGCTGAAGGCTTTTAACTGCATTTTGTGGACATCCTGATAGCAAATAATTGCAAAAGTCCAGCCTTGAAGTATCAAATGCATGGACTAGTTTTTCAGCTTCACTACTGGACAGAATATTTCTTATTTTGGCAAAGTTCCAGAGGTGAAAAAAACAAAACCTAGAAACCTGTTTAATATGGGATTCAAATTGCATGTCCTGGTCAAAAATAACACTATGTTATTTACTTTCTCACCAGAGGCCAATTTAATACCAACTATATTAAGTCCAATGACGACAACTTCTGTCATGTCTAAGTTATTTTTGCTGGATACCGGAGCACGGCCAGAGTCAATATATATGAATCATACCGCACCAACAGAAAAAAGAACGAGCACAACATCAAGATTTTCTAAAATAATTCACTAAAGACTGGCTAGATCTCTCTATATTGATAGATACACCATACTACATTATATATACACGTGTATATATTAGCAGTTGTTTACATTAGAGCAATTAGATCAGTTACTAGGTTAACTAAGATATTATGAACCAAGCAATTAAACATTAAATACCACAAATTAAGCACCAAATATAGCTTCGCTGCACTCAGTGTACTCATCCATTGTACAACAAAATACATGGAAATATCTGGATGCAGTTTAAATGGTTTAACCTACACAGAATAAGTTGTTTTGGACTTGCTACCACATTTATCACTGGCTTTTATTGCATGATCTAGATAAGGTTCTTGGAGCACCTCTGGGCTTCGCAGTGGACCGGTCCGGACTGGCGCAGATACAGTGTAAATCCAGGGTTACATCAAGTACGGCACTGAGTGAAACAACCGGAAACGAAGTGACCAGTATGGAGCAGCAGCAGCAGACACAAGGAACGATTCAAGATCTGAAGACACTACCTGGTGTGTCATTTTGTTTTAATTTTATATCAGAACATTTAGAGAAACATTTATGTACATATACTGTAGGCGTGTGTAATTTATCTTATTTTAATAATAATAATTTTGGATAATAATAATTTCACATTATTATTAAAAATAAAAATAAAAATGTCTGATTCTTAATTATTATCAATTACTGCCGATATCTAAATATATCACAAAAGTGACAAGGAAGTGTTCTTATCTGCTGAGCCTTGATCCATTTAGCAACAGCAAGCAACAACAATTTTTCTTTGACGATCCCATCAGATGCACTGAACAGCGTGGCTATAGTATGTGCTTCAACATTCTCCTTTGTCTCGAAAATATCCGGAAAAATATCTAACATAATTTCTCTTGCGAATTCAGAGGTTTCTTGTTCAAAGCAGTTTACTGAAAAGGACTCCAATCACAACTGGCTCGGCTTGGTGGGTCCCTCGTCAGTTTTCCAGCTCTGATCCATGCAGGTCTGATCCTCTTCACTTCAGGAAAGTAATAGGTCTCTACACAGTAAACTAGTTACTCTGTTAAATGTCTGAATATTATGTGCCAATTTCTTATGTTCAATTCAATTCAGTTTTATTTATATAGCGCCAATTCACAACACATGTCGTCTCAAGGCGCTTCACAAAGTCAGTTCAATCTAATCATACAGATTTCAAGTTGGTACATACATTCCAATTAATCCTAACTATCAAGCAGTGCATTAAGATTCAGTTATTTATTCAAATTGGTTAAAAAGTTGTTTTATCTAAGGAAACCCAGCAGATTGCACTGAGTCACTACAGCATTGGTCTTTCCTGGTGAAGCTTCTCCCTTGGACACCAGGATGGTTTATGTAAAGTTGCATGTAAAAACACAGAATGTACACCTGCAAGTTCATAGTATGCTTTACTGTCCACTCGACCGCAAAGTTTTTGTTAAGTAAAATTTGTCATCTGGACCCACTGCTAGAGGCCTCTTCAGACATCCATGAGCAGCCTACATTTTCTTGACTGTGTTGGCTGCTTGCGACGATGAGGACAATAATGGTCCCAGTCAGAGGTTACCCCCAGATGCACAGCAGATAAAGAAAAACATGGGTCAGATCACAAGCAGAAGAACAAAAACAACAAAGAAGCTGTTTTTTAAGAAGACAGTGCAGAGAGATCTGCTGCTTTGCCAGGGATGATAATTTATCTCTCAGTGGCAACATGGATATAAAAACTGCATTGATTTTCTTATGATAAATCACTTTATTCTTTCTTTTAGGTCCTTTCCTTCTCTTCCTCTAAGAAGATAGGATATAATGTCCTTTATGAGGCTTTAGTGGCATCGCTAACTTGAATGTGGTTATTTAGCTGAGCTGAAAACAGTTTAAATAGGAGCTCATGCTTGTTCGAAAGGTCCAAGTGGCTTTGTGAAGCCATTTAAAAACGACTAAGTGTTTTTAACTGGCTGCACTGCAACATCTCTGAATCTAGCTGGATATAGTTTCTTGATTCTGGCAAAGCAAAACAGTAGATATATCTTTGATCAGTCTGATCTAAGACCTGAAGGTGAGGACTGCCGATTGGCAGGTACAACATTAGGTTAGCGTAACCTAATGTTACTCTGGATGCACGTTGGTGGACAAACTGTCCAAGCAGTAAAACTGATTGCTTATGCAAATCCCCCTACTGTTTGAACATCAACAGATAAGACAGGTCTTGCTTTGCCTTTTGCCCTCAAAAATGGGCTATTATTGTCTACAATCACTTGTTGTATTGTAGACAAGGAGCATTGTTGATGGTATTGACCATTTTCTCAAGACCCTTTGTCAGTTTTACCTTTACTCTGCTAGATAGCTGCTTAAGGGCTCCAGGGCTCATTTTCTGAGTTTGGTTGACACATTATAACAATAATTAAGCTGGAAATCCACCATCCAGGCTACAGGATACAAACGCTTCCGGGGTTGCTGTAGCCAGGTGGTGAACTAACATAGTACAAAATTAACATAAGCAAAAAGTGTTTCCTACACTTTGCTTGTGTTAATCACAAGTGGCTTGATTTTACTAAATCCTGGAGGGATTTCACTTATTGTGAAGGAGTAAAAAACAAAATGATGAACAAACTATGAAACTATGAAAACTGACTAAATGAACCTACTAAACATATGACTCCTGCATACCATAGTTGCAGTGCATTTACATTCACTCTATTCACTTAATGCTCCTCCAAACTGTTCTTGGTTTCTCTAAAACTGTTATATAAATCTGAAGTTTGTTATTGTGTGCTAACATTGGGGTTTGTGAGCAGTAAAAGTTATGTTATGTTATGTTGTCCTTTTGGCAAAGAATTTTCAAACCTGTATTGTAAATGTCAAGCACTGCTGAAAGACTTTTCATCTTAAAACAAATGTTGGGACCCACAGCCATGGATTACAACATCAAGATGCGGTACGAACTTTTCTGGAACTTTCCAAATAAATCGCATTAACCGACTTCCAGGACAACTTAGGAAGGGGGAGTAACAGCGGACTTCCCGTGAGGTCACTGGCCGTATAAAACCCCCACCTTTCCAATGAATCAATTTCTTCCACACTGCCTCCCTGCGGGACTTGACAGGAGAGACATGCGCACTAATGTCTCTTTGCTGGCAAACAGACATAACTCTTCAAACTGGATCCAAGAGTGTCATACGACAATCACGTGATCATATGCACTAAGATAAGTACGAATTAATTGCTATGTCTGTATCCGATATTCATTGATGAACGGGGTAATTAAGGTACAAGCGTGGCTTGACTTTTCTCTCTGAGGTCTACAGAATCAAGCTGTGTTATAGAGAGTTCCCAGCAGAGACCTTGTCACTACGAGTGGAGCAGTTTCCCGGTCTCAAGGAAGGACAACGGGGACCGCATCACGGTGGTTACGGCAATAACGTGCAGTTTGGTCAGCCGACAGAACGAGCCGCCTCCCCCACAGCTATGGAGGTTAGCTGAAGCTAACCCTTTGTTCACAGAGCTTTCTTCAAACTTCGTCGTCACCCGGACAACATTTCCTGAGCACAGTTCACATACGAGGTTAGGTTTTGGGCAGAGAGTGGTAGAAGTGGTTTAAAATGAAATAATCTAAATGTTTTTCATTTTATGAAGTTTGGTTTTGTTTGTGTGAAACTCTGCTATCTCAGTGCTGGCAGGCTATCTGCAGCACACGTGCTCAATTTTATGTTCTGTGTTTGTGTGATTTGAAAGTTAAGAAAAACTTTATTTACAGGGTGATTTTAAACACAGAAGATCAGCCATAACGCGCCGTCTGCGCTTTTGCATTTTAACCCTTTTATTAACGGTATTTTAAAGGTGTGTGTTTAATTCTGGTGCTAAGCTATCAGTTTCTTTTGTTAGCTTTAACTGTTAACAGCTAGGAACATGTGCTTGCCTACTAAAGATCATCTACCTAGAAAGGTTGTTAGTTTTCAATCCAGAAAATAATATTTCCCTAACATTATTTAACAAAAATTAAATATTGCACTTTGAATGTCTTGTTACTGAAAAGCGTTATATAAATAAACTTACACAGCAAATCTGAAATCACAAATTTAACACCCTCAGAGTTCAAATGAACACTTTCCCAGGGTTTATATGGGAACCACTAGCAAAGTGTAAAATTAACACTTTGTATTCAGTTAAAATTATTAACACTAGGCAGTGTTGCTTAACAAACTCTTACAGTGTTAAATATTAACACTACGGGATGACTTAAAATTATTAACACTGTGACAGTGTTGTCTAATAAACTCTTACAGTGTTAAATATTAACCCTAACCGTAACCCTAACCCCTAACCCTAACACCCGCTACACGACCGAAGACGTTTAGAAAAAACATTTTAAATGAATTGGCTACTTAACCTAAATTGTTCAAAACTATATTTTAGAGAGGAATTTAGTTTAACGTTAACCCACGATGTCTTAACATGACATGAAATAAACTCTAACGTTTGGGCAGGTCTGCTTAAA
Source organism: Girardinichthys multiradiatus (assembly GCF_021462225.1). Lineage (NCBI taxonomy): Eukaryota > Metazoa > Chordata > Actinopteri > Cyprinodontiformes > Goodeidae > Girardinichthys > Girardinichthys multiradiatus. The sequence goes on along the minus strand of NC_061797.1, from coordinate 44,861,882 downwards.
GTTAGCAAAAAACAGCGACTAAAACTTGTTATAAATGCCAATACATTTTAATCTGTCCCCAAATTCAGAAATGAGTCGGCATAAACACATTTTAATAAAAGTAGCAATGGCACGATGACTAATTTGTGAAATCTTACTCACCAGTCTCTCCTTCTCATGCGCCATGTGAGTGTGAGAAAACGGCTGCTAACAAATTCCTTCACGGGGGTACCTGTCCAAGTACCCGGATGTTCAAAGTGTCACTCATTAATGTTAAATACCGTCAACTACGTGATTTGACACCAACACTTATGTTTCAATAGTGGAGAGTTGATACTACCAAAATCAACACCAATACATCCACACTTCACACTGAAAAAGCCTAACACCAGCATTTTAACACTGATGAATTTGCTGTGTACCTTACGTACCCTTACCTAAACTTGATAACTAAGTAAACATCATTAAGCCCCATTTCTCCAGAAAGATTTGGCTCTTTTCCAAAATATTTCCTTAAATATTTTGCCATTTCCTTAATAATATTTCTTTAAATATTATTTTAATAAATATAGGCAGCTAATGAGACACCATTGATAATTAGTCATCCAGAAGGTTGGTTTTATTCAGCAGATCATTCTTTAAAACATTATTTTATTAAAATAATATTTTATCTGATCTTGCATTGTGAATGGCTGTCTAGAGGTTTGCTGATTATTGCCAAAGTTGCTTCAAAGACTAACTTAACTTCATTTCCAGATTCTTCAAGATAATCCTTGGTTCTCAAACATAAACATTGCATGGTAATGTTGCATCACTCTTTTGGTCATGGTTTTAACCATCTTTGATCAACTTGTTTATATTATGCATAGCCCATTAGTCTTCCTTATTCTTTAATTCTACTTGGTAGTTTAGTTGTATTGTTTTAGCATAGTAAAGAGTTTGTTGATTGAAATATATTTGACGAGTTGACTTATTTTTGTTAATAAATTCTTGTATTTTAAGAAATTGTGTGAATTTATTCCGTGTGTCCTAATACCATCGCCTTACTGGGCTGGTATTCACAGGACAACCCTTAACAGACCGAAATATTATTTGTTAAAATATTAAAGTATTAATATTAAAAAATATATTCATAGTCACAACACAAACTAAAAACTTAGTTTGCTAAACCTGTTATGTTTTCAGTAAACAAAATTAATAAGTGAAAATCATAAGTCACTGTAAGATCAAAAAGAACAAAAACACTGTTGACATGAACATTCATGCAGTGGAGTGTGTAATACAATCTGCAATCAAGTGAAATTAATGGAATGCTCAATTAAATATCTGCTTTCCTATTCAAAGCTTCAGTTAATCAAGTGTGCCAGAGTTAAATATATACCAATAATAACAATAAAAGAAGGAAACAGCATGCCTGTGCAGCTGTCCATGTGACTTGGTACTGGTCAATGTGACTAAGAGAAAGAGTCAATGATGTCCAGAAATATCCAGTTTTCCAGCTTGCTTGTGCATTGTTATGTGGTCCCCCTAATAAGAACCACAGTGATTCATTCTTGAACTGGATGTGTTATTGCAATAAGCTCAGCCTTATGTTCTTTCTTTTTCTTTCTTTTTTTTTCATTGTTTTCATTATTGTGAAAGTTTGGTAACTTGCTAGCAAACCTTTAATAATGTTGTACATACGGCAGAAGCAAATAGGCTGGATAAATTCCAGTAACATCTAACAGTTTAGACACATAGTTCACATTGCATATATAACATGTATATTTTCCTATAACCACATGGATTGCTTCTGTGCAAAAAACTTAATGTTAAACATTGTTGACGATACACACACATTTATTAGACTTAACTTCTGGGAGAGAGTAATTTCATCTCAGCAAAGTAAAAATGTTTTCCAGAAGAGCAGAACTTTTTTTTAGACACATGTTTTAGATATTATCTCAAACAACTCTGAACACTTTCACTGATCAATAAACAGGCATTTATTTGCAGCCCCTTTTCATGTCAGCCATAAGTCTTTACTGATCTTTGCCATTATCACCTTGTATGTGGCTGCAGCCCAATTTGGTCATAGCTGAATCACATTAGTTGAGCTTATAAGAATAATTCATAAGAGAATAGAACCAAGCTATTAATGTTTTAGGTTGGTACTGTTGCATATTTTATGTCCTCTATTATAATACATATTGAAAGGCTTATAACCCCTAACAAAAGTTAACAGAAACAGTGGATGCTAAGAGGAAGAAAAACAAATTCAACGAAACTGAAAGAAATTATCTGAGCATATGATGCAACGATGATAATCATGATTAAAAAAGCATTTTACCCTCAGAGAATATACTTGTGATATACTGTAACACCAAGCTTCAAGTCGTCTCCATCTCAATCTGAGCTCCCGCTGACTCACCTCAGTAGCTGGTTTCAGTGTGATCTTCAATAGCTGGTGAGCTATTCATAAAGGAGAGCAGATGTTGTCGTAGGATTTTTGCAAAAAAAATAAGTACTCGGGGCACAGCGCTGATGGTTTTGGGGTTAACCGTGCGAATATATACGGATTCTACTGTCCTCGAAGCGGCCGTCCCGAGTCCTGGACCTGGCGACGTTTGCCGAATGTCTCCCCCTCTTCTCTGTCTGCCTACTGTCAAAAATTTTTAAAATAAATGCCATTAGTGCTGAAAAAATATCTTAAAAAAAAAAATACTTTTCAGTGTATAGTGCTTACAAAACACATTATTTTAGAATAGCTCAGAATATGTTATGTCAGTAAGAAAGGCAAAACACTTATCTTTGCCTTCAATAAGCAGTAAAAACTGTGATGTTTGTCAGTATACAACTTTAGAAAATCTAAGATATCACTGCATTTTTTTCTGAAATCAACATCACTACATGTTTGACAGCTTTTCCAACTCAAGGACACATCACACCACTTAAAGAGAAACCTTACTTATCAAGAAATAGCAAAAAATGCTAGCACAAGGGGAGACTGGGTATGGAAATTACATTGAGAGAATTGTAACACTGACAAATTCAGTAATTAGTGTTGAGATAGTGGCCCTATGGTCATTTTAGTATCTACCTATTTTCTCTTTAACCTCATGGTGGTTGTTAAGGTTGTGAACAAGGCTTACAGATTTTATACATATCAAAATATTTTTTAACCATTATTTTTTACCAATAGTAAATTTGTTTTGCACTAATACAATAACATATATATTCATATAACTTACACAGAATCAAGTTATAGCATATTAGGCAAAATATAATGTACTTTAATGAACTATATTAGCATTATATTAACTATATAATGCTAGTTACTTGAACCATGACTTATAGTATTGGGACTGATTTTAATATGTACTATAAACGAGTTAAAATCTCCTTACAGAAAAAACAAAGTATGATTTCTTGATTTCATCGAAATTTCAGCATGCGTGGAAAAGGCACATGGTTGTGCCTGCTGGTGTAAAAAAAAGTCGGATGAGGTCTCAATGAGCGGTATTTTAGTCAGATTGTTGTGTTTTGTGTATGGAATCAATTGGAGACTCAAACCAAAAATAAATCTGAGCTAAATGTGCCCTATGCAGTCTTTGGATAATACAAGCCTTCAAGTCATGGCTGGAAACATTTAAAGATCAACATTGTTATTCAAATTAAGAATTTACACACATCTATGCAAACATTGGTACAATGGCAGTGTTTTTTGATGGATGAATGGGGATTGTACTACAGTGTTCTTTAAGTATTCATGCTATTTTGTAACAGTTTACAAGTAGACTCATTCTCACAAACAAACACACACCGACAAACACAAAAATACTCCTAAGTTGTGTTTTAGTTATGGTCGGTAACAAAGGGAAATATGAGCATTATTCTGGTTTATTATTTTTCTTGTAAAACACCCATTTTGAAGCACATACTGTGTGGCCTCTTTTTTTGCTTCTTTAGTCTAATAATTGCAACTTTCAAGCCAGCATGTATTTGACATTAATTATGAGATCCATGGTATTTTTGCAGAATTATTAAATGATGTCAATTGTTGTAGACACATCTGTGTATTTTGTATAAAAGCTAAAGCTCTGTGGCTTAAGCAATCAGTGAGTTAGAAGAACCGAGCCAAAAAATATTACAACCATACCCGGACTCACCTACTTGAAATGTTTCTGAAATCAGGATATAACCACCAACTAGGCCAAATGATTTAAAAAGAAATGTTTTGAGTGAGAACAAAAAGGGTTCAAGTCTGGCTTTACTAGCAGAGTGATACATTAAAAGGCTTCCATGCTTGATATTTCTAAGATGGATATTTATAAGATCAAGCAGCAGACATTGGGACAACAAAGCCATGGCACACTCTTTGAAATCTCATCAAAATGCCACTCAGCAACTATAGGATGACATCAACTGACCTGCAAAGATAATGGTAAATGGCAGCTCAGTGAAGTCCATGGAGAGAATGGTTTAAAACAGGCTTGTAGGAGCAGGGGTCAAATTGCACCAAGCTAGTCCTTCATCAAAAAGAAAGGAAGAGTGAGGCTGAAATTTGCAAATGACTAAAAGGATTGGAGCAGAGGACTGGAGTAAGGTCATTGCTCTTGATGAGTCCGATTTCCGGCTTTGCCCAACACCTGAGCATCTTATGGCTAAACAGAGTCCTTCAGAGTTACAGGTCCTTCTCAAAATATTAGCATATTGTGATAAAGTTCATTATTTTCCATAATGTCGTGATGAAATTTTAACATTCCATGCCAAAATGCCAGAAGTCCAGTGTCAAGTACCCACAGTCAGTGATGGTCTGGGGTGCCGTGTCAGCTGCTGGTGTTGGTCCACTGTGTTTTATCAAGGGCAGGGTCAATGCAGCTAGCTATCAGGAGATTTTGGAGCACTTCATGCTTCCATCTGCTGAAAAGCTTTATGGAAATGAAGATTTCATTTTTCAGCACAACCTGGCACCTGCTCACAGTGCCAAAACCACTGGTAAATGGTTTACTGACCATGGTATCACTGTGCTCAATTGGCCTGCCAGCTCTCCTGACCTGAACCCCATAGAGAATCTGTGGGATATTGTGAAGAGAACGTTGAGAGACTCAAGACCCAACACTCTGGATGAGCTAAAGGCCGCTATTGAAGCATCCTGGGCCTCCATAAGACCTCAGCAGTGCCACAGGCTGATTGCCTCCATGCCAAGCCGCATTGAAGCAGTCATTTCTGCCAAAGGATTCCCGACCAAGTATTGAGTGCATAACTGTATTAAAAACACTTTTCTTTTATTGGTCGGATGAAATATGCTAATTTTGTGAGATAGGTATTTTGGGTTTTCATGAGCTGTATGCCAAAATCATCTGTATTAAGACAATAAAAGACCTGAAATATTTCAGTTAGTGTGCAATGAATCTAAAATATATGAATGTTAAATTTTCATCATGACATTATGGAAAATAATGAACTTTATCACAATATGCTAATATTTTGAGAAGGACCTATATACAAGTTACAGTGCCCCTGGAAATTGGGTTCAGAATTGGCAATAATGTTGGGGTGCTTCGTGAAGTCTAGAATTTAGCAAATACAACATTTTGATATGTAGAGACTTATCTTGAGAGAATACTTCATTCTTCTTAGAATTAATATCAAGATTTTAGCCCTCACTTTTAAAGCACTGTATGGTATAGCCCTAACTTTGTTGCTATTGGTGTTCCATTACCAGGAGGTGTACAGAGGTGTCAGGTATTTAAAAGCTGGTGCTCCCTGGTTGTGGAATACTTTTGCCATCATTCGATGAGCCATACTTTTCATCCTGTGATAAGTGCGATAGAGATAAAATGTACTTACTTGCTTCTGTTCAAACAATATTCCCAAATCCTACATTTTTGTTTTTTTTCCCCCAAGCAGGACAATGCTGAATGCTAGGTGTGGATGATGAACAACAGATGGTGACCAATCTCAAGTCTTAACCCCTTTGAAACGTGTAGAATGTAATTAAGAGAAACATGGCAGTCATAACTATTTAGATATAGTAAAGCTGCTTGACATTTTTGTGAGAGGCGTGAAGTAACTCGACAGCAGGGTGAAAGGCTAACTCAGAGTTAACCTGAGCTGATTTCTGAATACCTCCACATTAAAACATTACCTGCGTTACATGCGTTGTTTGCATTGAAATTCCCCCACTACATTTCCTGGAGGTCAGCTGATCCCTAAATGTGAAAATCTAATAAGACAGTGACTTCACAGCTAAACTAATGTACCCCATCCTGAAAACACTAAATTCCACACCCTCATCCCCATACCAATGCACACATGCTTTAAAGACCCAATAGGAATTAAACATTCCACTAAATCCCATCCATTGCCTCTCATTTATATGCCTACATACATGGCAAGATGGGAAACAGCTAAATCAGCTAATCAATTCAAACCCAAGAATTTTTTATATCCTCCTTGCCATATTTAGGAGAATGTGCTTTAATTGCTTCATACAAATTGCTGAAAAGAAAGTATAAAATCAGCCTCCCTGGTAAGGCCTACACCAGGGTATTGGAGAGAAGAGTCCGGCCGATAGTCGAACCCCGGCTTCAGGAGGAGCAGTGTGGTTTTCGTCCCGGCCGTGGAACACTGGACCAGCTCTATACCCTCTACAGGGTACTCGAGGGTTCATGGGAGTTTGCCCAACCGGTCCACATGTGTTTTGTGGACCTGGAGAAAGCATTCGACTGTGTCCCTCGTGATGCCCTGTGGGGGGTGCTCCAGGAGTATGGAATCGGGAGACCTTTACTAGGGGCCATCCGGTCTCTGTACAAGCGGAGCAGGAGTTTGGTTCGCATTGCGGCACTAAGTCGGACCTGTTCCCGGTGCATGTTGAACTCCGGCAAGGCTGCCCTTTGTCACCGGTCCTGTTCATAACTTTTATGGACAGGATTTCTAGGCGCAGCCAAGGGCCGGAGGGGGTCTGGTTTGGGGACCAGAGGATTTCATCTCTTCTTTTTGCAGATGACGTGGTCCTGCTGGCCCCCTCTAGCCAAGACCTACAGCATGCACTGGGGTGGTTTGCAGCCGAGTGTGAAGCGGTTGGGATGAAGATCAGCTCCTCCAAGTCCGAGGCCATGATTCTTGTCAGGTTTAAACAACCTACAATACTTATAACATCACAAAAAGAAGAGAAAGACAAAGAATTAGTTATTTACTTGCTGCGAGGAGAACGGACAGAGATGTTTTCAGTTACAATCTCTCTACCGCTCTGAAAAACATCTGTCCGACCCTCTCTTTTTATTATCTTTTCGGGGGTCCCTAATTACAAAGAACGTTACTCTCTTAGGAAGGGAAAAACAGCTGCATCGTATACAGGTCATAAACACCATTATCTTTTAACAACACACTTCCACAGTCTCTCCATCTTAGATCAGTGTGTTGTCCATTCAGCACCATCAGCCTTCATCTTTTATGACCTCCTCAACTGCGGACTGCTTCCTCCTCAGCAAGCTCAGCTCCACTTTTGATCTTTGCCTGCAGACAAACTCATCACATCCTTTAATCACACAAACATCATGAAAGGTTATAAAAATCAAATAGTCAAGTTAAAGAATAGGAGAAAATACAAGATAAATCTATATTAAATTATTGCAACATTTCCTCCCTGTTTATAGAAATATTTGCTCATATTCTTATATCACTTAACAGCCACTTCTTTCGGATTTTTTTAACTGTAAGATTATTTTCATGAGTACAAAGACAATTATACCCGGAGGTACTTACTGACATTTAAATCACAGATTCATATAGAGATGGATCTGGGTACAGGTCAGAAAAGTGGTCAGTCGCATCCTCATCATCTTCATCATCCTGCTGTTTAAATAACGCATAGAGTTGGGTAACTCTGTCTTCCATAGGAGAAATAGCTGTGGTGATGAAACGGTTAAGCAGAGAACGAAGGCAGAGAATACAACAACATCCACACAATGTCAAAATTGCAGCAAACACTGCAAAGGAAATTATTACTGATGATACTAAAATTTTAGACTTCCCAAACACATCCAGCCAGGAGTCCCACATCGAGGTGTCTACTCCAGAATGCTCCTTCATTTTGCCATTTAGAGATCTCAAACCTTCTATGGCTTTAGTGAGGCAACCGTCAGCCGCAGTGTTGTTAGATATAAATGTGCAACATTTTTCTCCAAAAATGGCACAAACTCCTCCTTTTTCAGCTAACAACATGTCCAGAGCAATTCTATTCTGGAATGCCATCAGGGAAGTTGAAGCCAATTAGTCATGGACACCTTCAAACCCACTTTGTGTCCAATTTCCTAGTTTTTGCACATTGTAGTGGATATAATTGATCCTGTCTACATTTTTGTTCATCGTACACCACTTACAGATACTTGATTCAAATCCTGCAGCTACTTGATCAGTTATTTGTCTTCATCTATAGCATGTATGTATGTAGAGTCTCCCTCAGTCTGCCAAGCTACTGCTCTGCACTTACAATCATGCCAATCATGTAGGATTACACTAGATAATCCATCTGTTACTTCATCTACATAGAATATACTGAAACTGGTAACAATAAAGTAATTAGAGCACACAGTCCTGTTACATTTGAAGGTGATCAATCAAACAACCTGTCGTCATCACACCACCACCAAATGTCTCCTCTAGAGACTGGTTTAAAATACTTATTTACTTTTACAATTGCAGTACACCATACTGCAGTGAGATTTCCCAATTTATTACCTCTCTCTGTCATATTTATACATGTGTAGTTTCCAGTGGTGACCCGTTTATGGAATACTGGTTTATCCTTATCTGCTCTAATTACAGGAAAAACAGAATCCCAGTGTTGACACATTTCATTAAATTAGTTTGATTCATTACTTCCATCACACAGGGTTGTGGTGTCACAAAAAAAAAATTTTTTAATAAGAATTAAGAATTAAGTCCATGTTATATAATATTAATATATATCTGTCCTACCCTTCCTCCCTGTTGAGACATTGTGAAACACAATAGCTCAAATATTGCTGCCCATTTATATAGGTTCTTTGGTAGGACAGGTTTATTATCTGATCAAATATAGTTTTCATCTTTTAATGCAGCTCCATGTTTTTTTCCACATTTCTATCTCCTGTAGTGGGCTTTGTTACATTTCTTTTAACACTGTATTTTTTGTCACCAATGCCTATCCTGTTTGTATCTTCCCTCTCTCATCTTTTTTGGATAAATCATTCACATACTATTTCGTGATCCTGCAAATCACTTCTAGTTTTTGCTTCTTTTCTGCTAATTCTTGACAATCATGTTAATTTCATCTTCAGCTTCTACACTCCATTTCAGTTCAGACGTCATTTTCAGCTCTTCCTCATACATTAGTTTGTTCAATGGAGCACTGGAAAAGGGTGGCTTGTCCTCTTCAGGTTGGAGGGGAGTTCCTGCCTCAAGTGGAGGAGTTTAAGTATCTCGGGGTCTTGTTCACGAGCGAGGGAAGAATGGAGCGGGAGATCGACAGACGGATCGGTGCATCTGCCACAGTAATGGGGGCACTGTGCCGGTCCGTTGTGGTGAAGAGAGAGCTGAGCCGAAAAGCGAAGCTCTCGATTTACTGGTCGGTCTACGTTCCTACCCTCACCTATGGCCATGAACTTTGGGTCATAACCGAAAGTGGGTCATGACCGAAAGAACGAGATCCTGGATACAAGCGGCTGAAATGAGCTTCCTCCGTAGGGTGGCCGGGCACTCTGTTATAGATAGGGTGAGGAGCTCGGCCATCCAGGAGGGGCTCGGAGTAGAGCCGCTGCTCCTCCACATCGAGAGGAGCCAGTTGAGGTGGCTTGGGCATATACCGGATGCCTCCTGGACGCCTTCCTCGGGAGGTGTTCCAGGCACGTCCCACCGAGAGGAGGACCAGGGGACGGCCCAGGACACGCTGAAGGGACTATGTCTCTCGGCTGGCCCGGGAACACCTTGGGCTCCCACCGGAGGAGGTGTCTGGGGAGAGGGACATCTGGGCGTCTCTGCTGAGACTGCTGCCCCCGCGACCTGGTCCCGGATAAGACGACGAGTACGAGTACGAGAAAGTCTAAAATGATAAAGATAGAAACTCGCTAACACAAACAATGTGGGAAGCTTTAATTACTCATCTGCTGCTTCTCATAGCAGGTATTTTTTTCTACTCTTGGCACATGAGACAAAATTAACTAGTTAACTAATTTAATCATTTTGTTTAAAAGTTGAGTAAAACACAAGAACAAAGACTGAAAATAAGGAAATGGCTAGCTCTTTAATTAGAATAGTAACCTGTTCATAAAAAAAAAATACAAATTTTCCTGTTTCACAAGTCTTTTGTGCAAAAGGTTTAAAGCACCTTCCCCCACATAGAGCAATGATGACATGTGCTGATTATTTTTCTCCAAATCTATTAATCAGGATTCCTTAGTCAATATTTAAATCTAAATTAATACTATTCTAATAATTATATCTCGACTAGTTTTCTTAACAAACACCTATTAAAGCCTTTTGACAACCACAACCAATTTGTGTCCTTCAAAAAGATTTCCCACTTTTTGCAATGATTTCATCATAAGATAATGGTGATTATTTGCAGTACCATTTTTTTTACCAGACAGAAAACATAACATTTAAAATACCTCATATGTATGATCTTTTCCCTTATGTTTGCACTGGTTCTTCTTGTGTTTTGTTTGTTTTCCTACACTGATTTTCTCCATCTCCTTTTGGTCGCACTCTAAAGTCTCAGAGCTTATGGGCTGTCACAACACCTTTTTCAAGACAGGGACTTGAACAAAAAACAATGAATGAACACTCAAAGAACTGCAGCCGTAATGAGAGGAGAATGTCAGGAGAGAGGGAGGATGGTCTTGATGTGCTGTCACATAGGATATTCTCGAGGTCTGATCAGCGTTCCCTCTGCAGACTAGGCGCTCATAAAAACACAAAGGCACATACACATTCAAGCCAAATTACGTCCATGTGATACATGGAGCACAAAACAAGGAACAAGGACACACACACAGACACACACACACACAAGACATGTGCACACAAACACACACACACACGTAACATGAATAAGCAGTATCTTCACTTGAGCTGTGCGGATCCATAAACCCTGGCAAACCACCACAGCCCATCATATCTTATTTAATGCAGTTGCAGCTGACAAGGTCACTAGTCTTCAAAGCTCATTCTTTTATCCAGTAGAGTACACTTGCTTAAAACGAGATGTCTCATCCAATTAACCCACTCTAACAGCTTTTGATTGACAGCCAGAAATGCTAAACATGACTAAACTGCCATTAAATTAAACTAAGAATATCTAACTCAAACCTTAAGAAATATGTTGTATTTACAAAGACTATTTTATTTTTCATAAATTTTTTGACACTTGTGGCCTTTACTGAATAATAATTTTGACAGGAAAGATGGTGGAGAGAGAAGGGGAAGACATGCAGCAAATGGCCTGAGACCAGGAATCGATCCCAGGAAAATCACCCTGTGTACAATAGCCTCTGCAGATGGTTCGCGTGCTATACCAAATAAGTCACACAGCTCCCCGTATACAGAGAATGTTTATATAATTTTAGGAATCAGACCAAAGTTTAAAAGTTGAAAATGTGGCATCGAGTTACTCAACTAGATCATAGATTGTTTAAAACCCAATAGGTAAATGTATAAAAGCATGCAGATTACACCTATGTTTAACTAAAACAGAAAATACTAGTTTCTCAATTAAATATATCTTTAAGTTAATTGTTGCATCTCTGTTACATATGGTACAATGCTCTATCTTATAATGCGTCATCATTTTCAACGTACATCTGTTTACCTTTTCAGTAAAAATGCTTGCACTTACTGAAATTAATGGGTGGGCACAGCACACCGAAGGCATTCTTGTGTATTGGGAAATGGGAAGGAAATGCTGCCTTGCACGAATCTGAACAATGCACAAAGTGCAGCACACAGCCGAACATGACATCCTGTCCGTCCACCAAGTTTAGGATATTTTCGGCCTTCTGCTTTCTGTACGAAAATAACCTTGCATTCAGATGCCAATGTAGTGGAGCTTGGAAATGTGCTGCACACTTCAAAATCATGCCTAGGGTCAGAGGATCTCGTTGCTAGAAAACCAAGAAAGTGGCAAACTGTTTTAACCCTTCAGGCACCTTTATATTGAACATACACTTTTTACCGTTAAGTCCCAAAACGTACCTCTTATAAAAGGGTAATACAAATTTTATATATATTTTTTTTTTCACTTTCACTAAATCAGCAACAGAGCATATTTTTTTTAATCTTTCCTATATTTTAATGCTTTTTTCAATCCAAAAATAAAAGTGATTTCTTAAAGGGGAAAGACAATAAATATTCCATACTTTTCAAAAATAAAAAAAACATCAAAGTGGAATATTTTGGATGTGGGTGTTACAGCCTTGACTAGGTCAAAATTCTTGGAGCGAGGAGAGTTTAATACAAAAACATTTTACCCTTAGGTCCTAAAACGGTACTGCTTAAAACTGTATTCTCTTTTTTTTCTTTTGCTTTTTCTGCATCATATCTTTTCATAATCTTCAGGCCTATCCTTATATATACAATTGTTTATATTTTTTAAAATCTTTTATATGTTATTATGCGCTTTTTGTCCAAAAAAAAACCAGATTCCTGAAAGCAAAAGACTCAAAATATGCCATATTTTCCAAAAAATAAACACCAAAGGGAAATATTTTTGATGTGGGTATTAGAGCCTTGACTTGGTCAAAAATATAAAACAATATTGATCTTGATGCATTATTATTTGTTTAGCAATGATCACTAATTATAACAAAAAATTACACTTTAGCTTCCTGTGATTACTATTATGAATATATTTTATGATTTGGGGGTGTTTGGGTTTTAGGTTTTTTTCTCATTTTTGTTCTCACAGTTGAATTTTGAAATCTGTTTAGAGGTGGTGCTGTAGTTGTTTAGATTAGTTTTCTTGTGGTTTTAGTTTTCTTCTGTTTTGTTTCCACTCCCTGCTGCTGTCAGCCAGTAATCAGCTTCATTCGGTCCAACTGCAACATGCAATCAGTCTCCTTGCTTCACCTGTACTACGCTCCATGTATACACAGTTATTCTGGTCATTCCTCGTGGAAAAAATACAGTTTCAGTTCGTTCTGTTCATGCTAAGCCGGCCTTGCCTGCCTGTTTCTGCCACCACCTGCTGAAGTGAGTTTCATCTATTCAATCTATCATGCTACACTGCTTCCTGCTCATCCACATGTTGGGGTCCTCCGCCACACCACCCGTGACAACATATTATTTAATATTAATGTAGCTGGGTGGTAAATTTATATTTTCTATTTTGGTTGAGTGACTATCCTGGTTAAGGCGTTGGTCTTTTATGTTACAGTAGCAATGCTGTTGAGTTATTTTGTATTATTTCATATCTGTATGTTTTGCACATGTAATTATGCTCAGCTAGTTGGTCTCAGCTGCCACCAGAGGGCAGTGCTTAAAATGTATTACTGCTTTCCAAGACATGGCATGAATGCATATTGTGACTTCCTGTTTTGCTTTGCAACGTGCTGCAATTAATTTTAGCAATCCTTTAATCACTGAACAGCTCAGCCTGTTGTGCATGGCTAATTAATTTTAGCAATCCTTTAATCACTGAACAGCTCAGCCTGTTGTGTGCGGCTAATTAATTTTAGCAATCCTTTAATCACTGAACAGCTTAGCCTGTTGTGTGCTGCTAATTTATTTAGTGGTGGTTCATAGATAAACAGTTTTGTGTGTTTGCATTGTGCATTTTGGGCCAAAGATGGAGGGAACATCCCAGACTGCAGCTGGAGATGTGTGTATGGTGGAGGACCCCATATGAATGCAGGCACAAGAGGTGATTGGGTCATTGATTCTGTTGTCCCCAGAGGAGCGTAAAGGTCTCAATGATTATGGCATTGAGCAATGTGAAGCCAGGATTTAGGAGTTGCTCCAAGTCATTAAAAACCCACCGAAGGACAGAGGGGTCTCAGATGTGTTAGGACAGATCACTCTGTTATATCAGCGAAGGTTAATGTTGGAAATTGACCAGCGTGTTAAACTGCAGTTTGAGCTGAATGATACTTTGCAGACAGTGGATGTCCTTAGAGGTGAAATAACAGAGGTTGGAAATAGATTGGAAGCAATAGAGGGTAGCCATGCCACCCCTCCCCCCCTGGAAGAATGGGGGGACGAACTGAAACCCACCTCACAGGTTGAATCCTTTGGAGGTGAGCCACACCTGCGAAACCCTGAGAGAACCTGCAGGTCAGATCTGGAGGATGTAGAAGCTGCCCTCCAGAGATTACCTTTCCACGCTCATAGGGTTCCCCATACATCCACCGAGGCAAGAACAGGTGTGAGTAGTCAGAATAGGTTCAGCGGGGCGGTGCCCCACCCCACTGCAATCAGCAGCCATGAACGGTACCTAGCTGGGGACCCAGCAGGTGTAAATAGTTCACGGCTCAGATGCGAGCAGCCTTCAAACGTGACTCGCAGTACGGTCCTCTACGATCCCTCACCTCCGCCAAGGCGACAGGAGAGCCGCCCCTGGGATTCAGGTGGTTCCTACAGCCCTCAACCGCTGCCCAGGACCCGAGTCCGGGAAGCACAGGGCCCACCGTTGTACTGGGAGCAGCCTCCACTGCCTCCTCCGAGGATGAGGCGTGATGCACTGATACCCCCTGAGTGCAGCCGGAGTGAACTCTCCGATGATGACTCAGATGGGCCGGCACCAACCCCTGAGAGTGGATTGCGCACCCGCCAGCTTGAGTCCCTTGCCAAAGACATAGAGCGTTTTGACCCTAATAATGCAGAATCAAACATTGATGATTATCTTAGGGAAGTTGAACACTGTCTTCTAGATTTGTACTGCCCATCAGCACGGGAAAAACTGAAGGCCATCTGGAAGGCAACATCCAGGAACGTCCATGTTTTCATGGAGAGCCTGACACCCGCAGTCCGAGACCGTTATTCAACCCTTTGCGAAGCTTTAAGGGAAGAATATTCTGTGTACACGGACCGGGCCTCCGCCACACTCGGTGCTTTCACTATCCAGCAAAAGAAGAGCGAAGCACCCAGGGAGTATTACCTGTGCTTGAGAGCCATTTACTTCCAAGGACGCAATGCGCCCGGCATTGAGGAGGAACATGCATTTAAATCCCTGTTCCTCCACAACCTTCATGAAAGTGTGCGATATGATGTTACTATGTATTGCAGAACCAAGGCCATGAGCATGCAAGAGATCTGCAAATATGCTCAGATGGCGTGGGAAACACGTGCTCGCCTGACCAAGGGATCGGAGAGCGAGGCTAGAGTTTTACGGATACATGCAGAAAGGAACAGTCTTGCGTTGGAAGATCAGGAAATGCCTTCAACCCGAACCCATGTGAAGAACAGGTTCAGGGAACAACGTAGGTTTGGTCAGCTGGACTGGGGGGGTGGTACTGAATACCAACCACAGTCAAAGTTGCCGGACCACTTCCGGTCGAACAGACGACCTGACCATCACGTGAAGCCTAAAGGTAAACTTGATGGAAAAGGGTGGAACTGACACGCAGAAGGGATTACGGGGAAAGAGATGGAGGAGGCCTTACGTAAGATGGTGACAGAAGCGGTGCATCAGGCCACCACGCCCCCACAACCCTTGAAACAGGAAGCCGACGCTCCAGTTAAACCAGACCCAAACTTCCCGTCAGCATGACTAGGCGTGGACCCAGTCTCCACAGCCATCAGAGTCTACCTGATCGGATAGGGAGACAAACCAGGGAAACTCCAAGTACCCCTTGGGACCTCCCCAGGAGAAACACCACAAACCATCTTTCCAAGGTTCTCAGGTAAACTGAACCAAAATGGACATGCACGTCGTCTACACTGTGTGATCATGATAGGAGGACGTTTCCAACTGAGTTTCTATTCTAAAATAGGATCAGAGATCAACCTGATGTGCCCAATCATGTTTGAGGAGGTGAGTAGAGCCATGCTCTCCTTCAATGAACCATTTCAGGCCGACGTTTGTGATGTAAGCATCACCAGCCGCACCCAAAACCGATCATGCATCACTAGTTGGGTGGAGCTGGACATCACACTCGAAGACACGGCTCTGGTGCACCCCATCTATATGTGCACATTAAACAAAGACCTTTTTCTTGGTGGCCAGGACCTGCTGGACAGGCTGGCCCCACTCATTGACTGCCACCAGGACCAACTCTGGGTCCAGGCGGAGGTGCAGAACCCACTGAGTGTAAGCAGCAAACCATCCTTGATGACAAACCAGGTTGCCAGCTTAGAGGAACCCAAAGAACCTCTCAGGCCCTTGTCGGTGCCAGACATGGGCACCTCTGTGACACAGCTGCACCCTGCAACCCAGAAAACTCCTCCCAGATGCAGTCATGCATCCTTTCTTTGTTCTTTAAAGAACCCAGGTGTGAAAACTTACAACCCCAAAGTGTTGGAAGGTGTACCACTGGAATCCATGTTCATACCAGGAATGCTTCTAGCATTCTGGCTGGAAAATTCATCAACCAGTAGAGAGCTGTATGACCGTTTGTGCCAAAAGGACCTCCTTTTAACTGAGGCACAATACAGCCACACACTCCTTTTAGCAGACGGGCTACGCCCTCTCCTCAAGACAGCCAGAGTGTGCACCTCTAGTGTGCAGATTGGCATCAAACAGCTCTCCCATGCTTTCAGCATGGCTACAACAGACCAAATGGGGGTCACGTTATCCTATGCCCATTACTCTCCTGTAGGGTGCCATAGGAGCTACAAAGCCACACTCCACACCCTCCAACAGATGGCGCACTGGCCTCCAACGTCTTACGACACCCAGGTCTACATCCAAGGATGTTTAACCTGCCGCCAGTTTCAGCCATCCCAGCCAACCAGTCAACCTCCGCTTCAGCGAAGGGGGGTTACATTACCTT
The DNA here is from genome assembly GCF_021462225.1 of Girardinichthys multiradiatus. NCBI lineage: Eukaryota > Metazoa > Chordata > Actinopteri > Cyprinodontiformes > Goodeidae > Girardinichthys > Girardinichthys multiradiatus. Next base: position 44,844,954 of record NC_061797.1, on the reverse strand, counting down.
GGTTCCACCTTCAGACCAACTGGGTCGAACCAGCTCCAAAAGTAACAGTAGGTAACAAATTCCTGCTAACGGTGACATGCAGCTTCATTAAGTGGGTTGGATGCTTGTCAGGAAAGGTTGACACCATCATCCCAGCTGCTGCGTTTTTGCTGAACCAGACATAGAGCTTGTCTCCATGTCTGGGAAAGGAGAGACCAGTGCGTAAGACCAGTTAAATAGGTGCATGTTTCATGAACTCACACTAGCATGCACTAATCACTAACAACTTTTTTCAAAAGAAACAGTTAAACATATAACTACCTTCTAGGACACAGTCTTAAACTGTAAGTTGGCACGATAATTTTCCATAACACTCTGCATGCACAGCAGACCTCACAAAAGTGATTAAGAATGATGTAATGGACACCCACATTGCCAGAGATTTCATGCAAAATCTTATTAAAGGAGGTCGGTTCATCTGTAGACAGTCCCACCGAGGCACAGATACCCATTGGCCTAGTTCTGCTGAACTTAGTAGAGAAATCCTAAGTCCACCACAGCAGACACCTTGCAACCTCCACAAACACACCTGGCTTATAGCCTAGGTACTGCAATTCATTTATTCTTTTTCTCCCTCTTTTCACATCTAGATAGTTTAGAGACAGGAGTCATATTAAATCCCATCATCATTCGGAAGAACTAATGGTTAAAGCCTAAACCTGTTTTAACCATTCGTTTTTTTTTGTTTTTTTTTATTATACACCAGCAGGTTAAGCGTTTACAGGCCAGGATTGATTCCCTCACATTCATTCCCCACGGTTCATAGCACCGCCCTTGCCAATGACACAGCCAGGTTCCAGTGCCTAATAGAAGTTGGACGAATAAGCTCTGAACCATGATTTTGTTTTCTTTTTATATATATACATATATATGTGCGGTATCTTTTATTGTTGTTTCATTTTGTCCCAGGGTTACCAAAAGCTGATGATGAAAAGAATGTAATGATCATATGAATGTATTGTCTTGTATTTTCTCATTGAACAACATAGAAAGGTATGAGTTAGTCAGAGTTTAGTCCTGCCCAGTTGTAGGTTTTGAGGAACACAGAAACAGTTTTGTTTTGTTCTGCTTCGCCAAGGATCACTGATTGTTCAGCAAAGGACAGAATGGTCCCAGTAGCTTCAAAGACTGTGATTCATCTCACCCTTTGAATGTAGGGGGGAATGTTGGACCACTTGTTTGCTGAGTATTGGACTATCTGCACGTTGTTGGACGTCACTGTGCCTCTCCAATGGCATCGGCCATTTTGTACCCAGGACAGCCCGCTACTACATATCCCGTCGAGCACTGCGACTGATATGACGAGCGTCCCAAGTCTGACGTCACAGGACGCTATATATGGAGGCACCCATTTTGAACATACGCTTTCAGCTGGAGACCTTGACACGGTTACCACGCAACTGAAGCATCCTCTGGAGAAGAAGAGGTCCCACGTGGAGTCTTCATCTATTCTCCTTCGTTGGCCAACGAAAAATTAATGAAAGAGGTTTCCGGAATGAGAAGGCCAGAAATTTCACTTTGCCGATCGAAGACGTGAGTTTAACATGTAACCAAAACCACGGAGTTTCAAGGAGACGCAACTTTCCCACCTTGTTTGGTTCTAGTCGACTGCTGATGGTCAGATCCTATTTTTCCTTTTCGTCAAGAAGGCCAAAGGACGGGGACTGACCGCTTTCTTGGAGTTTAACTGCGGACGCACAGCAACGCTTCAGCACCCCCCCCCACCCCACCCCCCCCCCCCCCACCCCCCACCCCCACCCCTCTTTCCCTCTCACTCGCTGCCCCAGAAGGAAGCTTCACCAAGTAAAACCCATATTTTATTTTAATCTTTTATTTCTTTATAAGACGGCCTGGGCAGGGTCAGAGGTTGTAGAGCGATCAGAATCGCTAGTTAGAATCTCATGTGTTCTGAACGATATGTGCATGTAACCTTGTTTATTGAAACATTGATATGTTGTGTTGATGTCTGGAGCTGCTGCGTTCCTAGCTTTGTGCGTGTTTTACCATCTGAGAGTCAGCGCAGGTGCGCGGTCAGACTGGACTCTTAAAATAACCTCATGGTGAAATTCTCCATTTTCCTTTGTCTTCAACCTGACTGCTCGCTAGCTTGCCGCCAAAAGCTTTATAACTCTGTCTGCTCAGAAGTTGGGGGAAGTTTTATGACTCAGAATAACTGAGTTACAGTTGGAGCTGCGCCCCCCACTCTCCACTCACCACCACACCCCATTTTTCATATTCTCATTCCTTCTTTTTGCCATAACTGCTGGTTGATTCAATACACACCCACTGCTGTTTGCTTTATTTTGCTTAGTTAGATGTTTTACCCTTGTTATGTAGAATTTTGCATGTTGAGTAGGTGAAGATTAATAAATATTCACATAGATAAAAACAGAGCGTTTTGTGTTCATTGTGTGCAAAAGTGATTCGTCAGTCAAGATAAGGTTAAAAGTTCCACACGTTTCGGCAGAAACGGTCGATTAAACAGTGACATCTCCGGCAATAGTTATTAATTATTACGGAGTATTTAACGGTTGTAATTGTCAAAGGCGTTGAGCCACAATTACAACACCAGAAACATCTCTGGTCTCGATTCATAAATGAGGATTTTGGTTAAGAAATTGATTTTGTCAAATTATGATATTTAATTATAATTATTGATCAAGATTAATCAATCAATAATCATAACTCCCAACAGCAGGTAATCAGAGGAACAGGGAACAGGTGACACAAGGAGGCTGGGAGGCAGACGGAACAGGTGAACCTAATGCAAGTAATTAACAAGACACCAAACAGACCTAAATAAAACTATAAACAAAGAATAAATAAAACATAAGAATCAAGAATAACATGAACTAAAGGAAACTGAGAAACTGGAGGGAACACAACAACCTAAGCACTAGCAAACAGAAACCATAAGGAAACCCAGACTACAATAGTAAAGAAACCTTAGTAAACAATAACTAAAGCTAACCTATAAAGGAGAGGATGGAAAACATTCTAAGAAAATAAACAGGAAAGCAACGCCAAGGGAACTAGGAGAGCAAACTGGGGGGCAGAATATAACCCAAAACAAAAACCACAACTAACATAAATACAAAACACAAGTAAGAACATCTAATTAAAAGATAAACAAAAACACAAAACAGAGTCCAAAACATCACATCCTGACATAAATGGGTCTTAATGGTCTTTAATTAGCTGTCTTTATTTATTAAAATAATATGTGCATGCGTGGGTTCTCTCCAGTCATCCACATGTGGAATGAAAGGGACTAGTGTTGCAGCTAATCTCAGTACCTGTAAAGGGGTCACCTTTAAACTGGCTTTTCTCATTACATCCTTTATATGAATGAATGCCGGATTCTCGAACAGCAAAATATTATTTAACTTTGTTGCATGTGATCGCAGTTACTTTTGGATACAAGTTGAAAAGTCATGTCTGCTTGCCAGCAAGGAGACATTCGCGGTCATGCCTCTCCTCTCTTTGACGTAGGTCAATGCGATTTATTTTGAAAGTTCCAGAAACGTTCTTACTGGCCTTTAATGTTGTAACCCATGGCTGAGTTCCCAACAATCCCAAAACAGTACATCTTATAGAACTGTAATATAAATGGAATGTAAAACAAAAATGTTTCACGTACACAGCGTAGAATCTTTTCAATACCTTCAAACTAACCCACATATATTAAGCTTTTTATTCTTCTTCATATTGTTTGTAGGATTTTTCCCATGCATTCACAACTTAAAGCATAAATCACTGATTTGCATGCACATGCTCCACATCTGGCTCACTGGTTTCACACAGGAAAGCCCTGGCTGTGGTTCATACACAAAACTGTAGATTTGTAAAGTGCAGAATTAGCTGCATTTGTCATGATTTGTGGGTGTTTTTGGGTTCTTATAATTATTATTATGCTTGGTAGGTTTTGAATCATGCTTTTGTTTATTATGTTTTCTGGTCATTCATTAGTTTTTGTCTTCTAGTTCATGTTTTGTCACGTTTTTGGATCTGGTCATGCTTTAGTTTCATGGTTTACTAGTTGTATTTCTATTAGTTTGTATTCAAGAGTCTCTGTTTTGCTCCAGACACCTTTTGTTCACTCCTGTCTGACAATTCATTTTATTTGGTTCACCTGCACCTAGCATTCAGTCTCCTCATTTCACCTGGTTCTTGCTCCATATATACACCTCTGTTCTGTTCCTTCCTCGCGGAAACATTTTGGATCATGCCACCCTGGTCAAGGATCATGTCATGCCTGTCTTGTTACTGATTTGTTCCTGCCTCCTTTTACGAGTGAGTTTGTGTTTTTCTTATGATTAAAACCTTCTACTTAGCATCATGCTGCCTGTCCGTCTGCATTCCAGGGTACTCCGCTACATAAGTGATGACAGCATTAGTCTCCTGGAGAAATGTCTGCAAACTGCAGGCTGCAAACTGTTCTCACAGAAGATAAACCTGCATAAACGTGCTTGCCACACATCTAATAGGAGAGAGGGGTCTCTCTCTAGATGAAGAAAACATGAACAAAGCCAAATTGGACTTTGGTTGTCAAATGCACCTGCATAAACATGCTATGTGACACACCCAAAAGCAGAGAGGAGTCTCTGTCTTGATAAAGAAAACATTAACAAAGCCAACTTGTCTTTGATTCTTCAAATTATACACATATATACACACAGATAAACAGAAAAAGGTTTTTCTAAACTACATTCACACCACGCCGTTGTATCATTCCCAACACACCGAGACTATTTTGTACAGTTAAATATTTTTTTTTCTGCATTGCATTTTTGAATGTAGGAGAACCATGTTGCCCATTGAAATTATATGTGAAGAAGCGGTGGTGCCTGTTGTCACTTAAGGCGGGTTATCACACCTAAAGACAGGATTACAGTGCATCAAAAATATGTGGTTATAATAGAAGTCAGTGGGACCAAATCAGTACAAAAGGTAAAGACCACATGCAAAATGCATAGCTCTTGTTCTACATACCTTGCAATGAAAAGGATAAAAAAAAAGAAATTGACAATAACAATGAAAAGCAAATCCTGGCCAAGTTTTAAAGAACCACCTTTAAGCTGACTGAAATATTGAGATAAAAATAAATAAATAAACAAGTGTGTACCTGTCTTCTAAAGAAAAGCCCTGACACTTAGTTCAGATTATGCAGAGGAGAATAACGAGTGAGATGGGTTATTATGGTCAAGTTCCAAGAGTTCCGACTCATTCCGCAGCTTTCAAATCAAATGTAATACGCTTACAATATCATAAAGTGAGTTTAATGAGCCAAATATCCACAACTTGCATCGTGGAGGCCAAGAGAAATGACAAATGAGAGAGCAACAGGAGAGTCCAACAAATTTCTAAAAAGAACTAGTAGAAATGCTGAGGAGGGTGATTACTGGAACAATGAACAAGTGAGTCAAATTAATTGAATTTCCAGCTGCTGTGGAACATGAAGTGATACACTTTAGGACTAACCACAAGTCATTAGAAGTCACTGAAACACAACCTGTAGACTAAAAACCCAGGTGAAAATCAAATCAAAGTTTAACAGATCACGACAAGCCCCTAATGGTCCAAGGCACAATACCCAGCAATCAATAAATGACAATATTTTATTTTAACAGGTTTACTTATCTACTCATCTTGTAAAATTTGAATTGTTGGGTTGGCATCCTATTAATATCATAATACATTAATTTGAATTTTTAAACCTATTATAATAATTCATAATGCTCAGTTTTTAGAATGTATATTCCCAAGATATTGTCACATTTACAAATAATTCTTTCTTTTAGTTATATTCCAACATTCGGGTATTTTTGGATCATAATAAACTAAAGACTACCCAGCATGTCTGGATATTTCTGTGCATTTGGCCTTGTCTCTTGTCTTGTAACATATTCATAGGTCATGTTGAGAAGCTTTTAATGAAGAGTTTTCTCATAAACAGTACATGCAGTGTTTCATAGCAATAGTTGTCAAATTTTGCCACAGCTGGTGGCTACAGAAATGATTCATAGAAATAGCAAAGAGAGGGGAAAACTATTTATATCTTGTTCCTTATCAGTGAAAGACAGAAATGGTTAAAAGGCCTTATTCTCAACTGAAGATCGATATCAACAGGTTTGCCCAGTAGGGAGTTTTGTGGGCAGCTGGTTTTTGAAGCTTCTTCATATGCTGCTGTGGAGATGCCCTACAGCCTTCTGTAACCTCTGAGTCCATATCTGTCAGTAACGCTTTTCAGAATGCCTGAGATGCTAGTTAAGATATGGACTTGGATAGAGAGAGAATGTGCGTGACAAGCTAGCACCGTATAGAAGTATTTCCTCCCACAACGAGAGGAAGCAACTTCCACACTCCTCTCTCAGTCTCATAGAGCTATGTCCCAAAAACCTGAGGTCACATCTCACTCAAAGCTGCAGGAATACAGTCTATTTTAAATTGTGTGTCTGGAAAATGTAACTTAGTCATCTCTTCATTACTCAGCAAAGTTAGAAAAGACCAAAAATATATTGTCTCAATAAAAAAATTTAAATAAGACGGTCCATTGCATAATTTATCTGGATTATTTAAATATGTATGTTTTTAGATGCGAAATCTCAAACTGTGTGAATAATGTTCTGGATCTGCAGTATTTGCTTTTATTGAGGTTCAGCAGATGATGCATCTCTAAATATGTGAAATTATATATATATATATAAGTTTATGTCCAGATTGTACCCTGCCTCTCTTTTAATGGAAGCTAGAGATAGACACAAATAAGCAGTCATTAAAAATGGATGGAAGACAGATAAAAATATTTAAAATATTGCCCTTGGTCATGTATGTGAGACTCAAATGTTATTTGAACAGTTAGCAATTTGTTTTCTCTGTATTTTAACACTAGGTTAATGTATCTCTACTGCTTTTTTTATAACTTCTCATCTTCTGTTCAGAATGAAACACAAATCAAGATTATCCAAAAACATCCTTTTCTTAGTTTATTTCACTCCTCTGATTTTTACACGATGTTCAGAATCAGAGTCAGCTTATTGCCAAGTTCATACATTACAAACAAGGAATTTGACTCCGGTACACTTTGTTCTCTGGTTTTTGTTTTTGCATTACAGAATATACATATATACAATATACAAATATACACATATATAAATAAAAGGTGCATTTGCAACATATGTATGCTGTTGTTTTGTACTCTATTGAATGTTCAACAGAGAAACAGCCTGGGGGAAGAAACTGTCTCTGTGGTGGCTGGTTTTAACAAACAGTGCTCTGTAGCGGTGGCCTGAAGGTAAAACTCTAAACAGTTTATGTGCTGCAGAGATTTTTGCAGCTTTTTTTCTGACCCTAGACCTGTATAAGTCCTGAATGGAGAGAAGGTCAGCCCTGATTAATCTCTCTGCTGTCCTGATTATTCGTTGCAGTCTGCACGTGTCCTGTTTTGTGGATGAACCAAACCACACTGAGATGGATGAAGACAGGACAGACTGAATGATGGCAGTGTAGAAGATGACCGGCAGCTCCTGTGGAAGATTGTACTTCTTGAGTTGCCTTAGGAAGTACAGTCTCTGCTGGGCCTTCTTTCGAACAGTGTATGTGTGAAGACCATCTCAGGTCCTCAGAGATGGTGATTCCTAGGAACCTGAAGTGGTCCACAGCTGCTACGGTGTTGTTGAGCATGGTGAGGGGGTTGTATGTGGGTGGTGTTCTCCGAAAGTCCACCACCATTTCCACAGTCTTGAGTGGGCTGAGTTCCAGGTAGTTCTGACAACACCAGTGTACCAGCCGATCCACCTCCTGTCTGTATACATCCTGGATCAGACCAATGACAGTGGTGTTGTGTGCAAAATTCAGGAGTTTCATGGACGCGTTCGCTGAGGTGCAGTCATTTGTGTAGAGGGAGAAGAGGAGTGGGGATAGAACACACCCCTGGGGGCACCAGTACTCATAGATCTGCTGTGGGAGAAGATTCTCCCCAGTCTCACCTGCTGCTGTCGGTCCGCCAAGAAGCTGTTGATCCACTGAGAGGTGGAAGCTGGGACGTTGAGCTGGGTGAGCTTCTGGTGGAGGATGTCTGGTATAATGGTGTTGAAGGCCGAGCTGAAGTCTACAAACAGGATTCTGGTGTACGTCCCTGGATGGTCGAGGTGTTGCAGGATGAAGTATAGGCCTAAGTTGACAGCATCATCTGCCGACCTGTTTGCTCGGTAAGCAAACTGCAGGGGGTCCAGCAGGGGGCCTGTGATGTATTTCAGGTGCTTCAACACCAGCCGCTCAAAGGATTTCATGACCACAGACATCAGGGCTACAGGCCTGTAGTCATTTAATCCTAGGATGGTGGGTTTAATGGACACTGGGATGATGGTGGTCATCCAGTGACTTGTTGAAAATCCAGGTGAAGATCAGAGCGAGTTGATTTGCACAGGCTTTCAGGCATGATAGGCAGACGTTATCAGGTCCTCCAGCTTTCTTTGTTTTCATGTGCTGAAAGAACCTATTTACATCTTCCTCGGAGATCTTTAATGCAGGCGGAGGATCTGAAGGTAGGGGGTTGGTAGCTTTGTGGGAAGAACTTGTTCCTGAATGGGATGTGGAGGAGATGATTTGAGGCGTGAACGGCTTCCTGTCATGTCTGCAGTAGAAGCCATTCAGACGGTTGGCCAGGAGACGACTCTGTTCAGGATGGGTGGGGGCACTCCTGTAGGAAGTCAGGTTTCTCAGACCAGTCCATACAGCCGAAGTGTCACCAGTAGAAAGGCTGTTCTTCAGCTTCTCACTGTAGCTTCTCTTGGCTGCTTTGATCTCTTTTGTTAGTCTGTTCCTGGCCTGCCTGTACCGCACCCAATCACCACTGCTGTGAGCTTCTTCCATGTCCTTGCGCAGATTCCTGAGGTGTGGAGTAAACCATGGCTTGTTGTTCCCAAAGATGCAGAAGGTCTTGGTCTGCACACACATGTCCTCACAGAAACTGATGTATGATGTCACCACATCAGTTAGTTGGTTTAAGTCGGTGGCTGAGGTTTTGAAAACAGTCCAGTCTGTGCATTCAAAGCAGGCCTGTAGCATCTGCTTTGATTCCTCAGTCCACTTCTTAACAGTGTGAACCGTTGGTTTGGAAGCTCTTAGTCTCTGTCTGTAGGTTGGGATGAGGTGGATAAGATAATGATCCGAAAAACCCAGAGCAGCCCTGGTAACAGCATGATATGAGTCCTTTAAAGCTGTGTAACAATGGTCCAGTGTGTTTTTGTCTCTGATGGGACACTTAATATGCTGCCTGTATTTGGGGAGTTCATGGGAGAGGTTTGCTCTGTTAAAATCTCCCAGTATTATGTTGAAAGAGTCCGTGTGTTTTTTCTCCTCGTCTGTAATCAGCTCAGCGAGATGTTTTTCCGCAGGAGAAGTGCAGCCTTGCGGTGGAAAATATGAGCTGATTATTATAAACGAGGAAAACTCTCTCGGTGAATAAAACGGTTTACAGTTTATGGAAGATTATTCCAGTTTAGGACTACATGTTTTCCCCAGCACTTTTATGTCTCTGCACCAACCTTCATTAATATAAAGTAGATTCCGCCTCCTTGCCTCTTCCCCAATAGCTCCGCGCTGCAATCCGTTCTGAACAGCTGGAATCCGGCAACAGCAATGCGCAGTCCGGGATGTTTTTGCTCAGCTATGTATCGGGGAAGCAGAGAACCGCTGATCCGCGGAGGTCCGTGTTTTTACTGGTGAGGAGAAGCAGCCTGTCCATCTTGTTGCTTAGAGAGCGGACATTTGCCAGATGGATTGAAGGCAGTGGTGTGTGAAGTCCTCTTTGGCGGAGCTTTACCAGCGCACCAGCACGTTTCCCTCACCAGCGCGTTCGGCGCAGTATCCCATAGAGTGTCGCAGCTCCGCTTGCCAGAAGCTCAGCGAACCCCGGATCGATGAAAGATGGTGAAAAAATCCCAAGAGAGGGCTCTCTGATGTTGAGAAGTTCCTCTCTACTGAATAAGACCACAGAATTGTGGCCCGAGACCGCAGTACTGTGGCTCGAAAAACATATAAACACACAAAATACACAAACAAAGAGAGAGCGAAGCTCCGAGGGGGCCATCGTCAGCGCCATCTTGCTTTCAAAATTAATGCAGAGAATATGTTTGCTGGCTCTGAGCAGAGTGCTGCATGAACAAAGAAAGACGAACAGAGACCAGGTTGAAAAATCACAGTGACACAATGTTGACAAGAATGTTGGTGTTGGTAGAGCTTTGGGAGTGCAGTTGTGAAATCCCAGCACCTCTAAAAAAAGAGACTAGAGTTTTACTTGCCAAGAAGAGAAGACATAAACAGTGTAGCTCTGTTAGGGGAAAGCAAATGGCTTAACAACATACTAGTTGTCTAGTAATATGTTTACACTAATCAGATCTGTTGTTTCCTGCAGTAACTACTATACTATCTACCTCTATGATCATATGTCTTTTCTGCATGAAGTTTGCATGTTCTCTCCATGCATGCGTGGGTTCTTTCTGGGTACTAGGAGGTAAACCCAGGAATCCAAGGAGAGAGAGAGAGTACTGGTGATGAGAATATTTACAGTGCAGTCCTTAGGAGGGAGTATTACCAGATGTTGGCAGGCAGGTAGGCCGATAGGCAGGTCGACAGGCAGACGGATAGGCAGGCAGACAGGAGTCCACATAACTGAGGTTATGTTCCAGCAAAGGTCTGTATCAGCAGCTACCTTAAGAAGCCCATGAGCTCATTAGGAGAATGCGTTGCAGATGCAGACAATGAGCTGCCAGAACCAACCAGAAGGGGAGGAGCAGAGATCCTACAGTACCCTCCCCTCAACGATTGCCTCCAGGCAATCCAGAACGTTTTTCAGGATGGCGTTTGTAAAAGGACGTGATGAGAGCAGGGTCCAGAATGTGAGAACGGGGAACCCAGGTTCTCTCTTCAGGTCCATATCCTGCCCAATCCACAAGATATTGAAAACCACGCCCCCTACGCCAAACATCCAGGATACGATTGACCGTATATGCAGGGTGGTCATCAATGAGTCAAGCAGGGGGAGGGGTCTTGGTGGGAGGACTCAGGGGGCTTTCCGAGACTGGCTTGATCTGGGAAACATGGAAAGTAGGGTGAATGTGCATGGAAGATGGTAGTTTGAGTCTCACCACAGATGGGTTGATGATCCTCTTGATGAGAAAAGGAAAAGGGCCAATGAAACAGGGGGCCAACTTTCTAGGAGTATCTTTTAATTTAATATTCCTGGTGGAAATCTAGACTCTCTGATTGACGCGGTAGACAGGTGCAGCAGAACGGTGATGGTTAGCAAACCTCTTATTTTGTTCCAGAGTGCATACGAGGGTCCTCCTGGTCTGTTGCCAGATCCTACGACACCTGGAAACATAATGCTGAACAGAGGGGACCAGGATGTCAGATTCAACACTGGGAAACAGCGGAGGTAGATAGCCCAGTGAAGCCTCAAAGGGGGACAAACCAGTAGCAGAGGAAGTATGTGTGTTGTGAGCATATTCGATCCATGTGAGATGTTTGCACCAAGAAGAGGGGTTGTCATTTATTACGCACCTCAAGGCGACTTCAAGTTCCTGGTTGCATCTTTCTGTCTGTCCATTAGATTGGGGGTGGTATCCAGACGAAAGACTTACAGAGGCACCAAGAGCTTTGCAAAACTCCTTCCAAACTTGCGAGATGAACTGCGGGCCTCGGTCAGAAACAATGTCCAAAGGTATGCCATGGATGCAGAAAACGTGGAGAACCAAGAGTTGGGCAGTCTCCAATGCAGACGGAAGCTTGAGTAAAGGAACAAAATGGGCTGTTTTAGAGAATCTGTCAACAACAGTAAGGATGACTGTGTTACCGTCAGATGGCGGGAGACCAGTGATGAAATCAATGGAAATGTGGGACCAGGGGCGGCTAGGGGTGGGCAGAGGTTGAAGAAGACCAGCAGGGAGTTGATTAGTGTTCTTGTTTCGAGCACATGTGGGACAAGCTGCAACAAAATCTTTAATGTTGAGGTTCATAGTCGGCCACCAGAAATACCTTTTGGTAAATGTGATCATACGAGTCACCCCAGGATGACAAGTCAGTTTATTGTTGTGCACCCAATCCAGAACTTTATTGACGACAGAGTTGGGAACGAACAGCTTGCCCACTGGGCCAGTACCTGGGTCAGGTTCGGACCTCTGTGCCTCCCTGATGTCCTTTTCAATGGCCCAGGTGAGGGCGCCCACAATACAAGAATCCGGTAAGATGGAGGCTTCAGTCTTGAGTTGGTCAGAATGAGAGAACTGGCGAGAGAGAGCGTCAGGCTTAATGTTCTTGGAACCGCATCTGTAGGAGATAGAAAAATGAAAACGAGCAAAAAAACAAAGACCAACGGGCTTGTCTGGGGTTAAGTCTCTTGGCATTTTGAATGTAGGAGAGGTTCTTGTGATCAGTCCAAATGAGAAAAGGGACTTCAGTACCCTCTAACTAATGCCGCCATTCCTCAAGCGCCAACTTGACGGCTAAAAGTTCACGGTTGCCCACATCATAATTTTGCTCTGCTGGAGACAAGCGACGGGAAAAATAGGCACATGGATGTACTTTATCATCCAGAAGAGACCGTTGAGATGGAATAGCCCCTACTCCAATGTCAGAAGCATCAACCTCTACAATAAATTGTGCACATGGATCAGGATGGGTCAATATGGGTGCTGAAGAAAATAGAGTCTTTAACTCACCAAATGCCCTTTCTGCCTCAGGAGTCCAATGGAACGTTTTCAGAGAGGAGGTGAGTTGAGTGAGAGGTGCAGTGACAGAAAGGGAATGGTTAAGAGGCTGAGAGGGTATTTGAAGTTTATCAACCAGATCCGAGGAAATAAGATTCTGTTCAGCACCAGAATCAATAAAAGAGTTAACAGGAAACGTCTCTTGGCCAACAATAATAGTGACCGGAAAACACAGACGAGAGACAGGGGAAGAATGGGATATGCTCACCAAAGTCCCCTGACCTATTGACGAGCCCTCTCTTTTCCCTTCTTGGGGCATTTTGTGATAAAATGTCCTCCTCGTCCACAATATAGGCAAAGACCACCCTCAAAGCGACGTTGTCGTTCTTCTGGGGGAAGTCAAGTGTGACCAATCTGCATCGGCTCCGGTTCCGCAGATCCCTCTGAAGAGGAAGTGGGTGCATCGAGGAAAGTGGTTCGAGGCGCCAGAGAGTGCTGCCACTGTGAATTGTAGTTCCTTTCTGTTTGTCTCTATCTTAGACGGTTGTCAATGCGGATCGATAGGTTGATTAATTCATCCAGTCTTTTGGGTTCATCTCTCAAAACCAACTGGTCCTTTACTTGATCTGCAAGGGAATTAACAAAAATACCCCTGAGTGCCGCTTCATCCCAACCCACCTCCTGCGCTACCACCCTGAAGTCGACGGCGAACTCTGCCAACGCTCTCCTTCCCTGTTTGAGGGTGAGTATCTTATTAGCCGCTGCCTCCTGCTGGAGTGGTTGATCGAAGACTCTCTTGAAGTGACTGAAAAAAAGGGCATAACTAAGAGACTCAACAGGGTTAGATGCCAAATAGTCGTGCGCCCAGCGCAGAGCAGATCCCTTTAGCGAGGTAACAATATAAGTAATCTTGGAGGCAGCAGTAGGGAAAAGGGAGGGGGAACGACTAAATGCGAATTCACACTGGAGAGAAAAACCACCAAAGTTATTAGGATTACCATCAAACAGTTCAGACGGACGGAAGTCAGGCTCTCGGATCCCAGAAGATAGAATTGTGGGTGGCTGAGGATTCTCTAAATGAACTGGAGGATTGGAAGAGGCAGGTGAGAGTTTGGTTAGGATTTCGCTTAAAGCATGAACCATTCCACCAAGTTCCGTGAGATGAGAATCCGTAGTCCTTTGTTGTTGCAGTAGCTGTTGAAGCATGGTTTCAGTAGATTGTAGGCGTTCCTTTAAGGAAGTCTGTTCATCATCTGAATTGTTCTTCGACATGTTAGATGGCTGGAACATACTATCATTAATTGCTTAAATAGTCGAAGTAGAACAAAACCAGAGGATGAAACAGACTCAGCACACAGGATAAGACGGTAAATGAGGTTTATTTCTACTGTAGACTTTGTTTAAGGAATCTTGAGTTGGAGTTGTCCAGAAGCCAGAGGAGGAGGAGGTAAACCCAGGAATCCAAGGAGAGAGAGAGAATACTGGTTATGAGAATATTTACAGTGCAGTCCTTAGGAGGGAGTATTACCAGATGTTGGCAGGCAGGTAGGCCGATAGGCAGGTCGACAGGCAGACAGGCAGGCAGACGGGAGTCCACATAACTGAGATTATGTTCCAGCAAAGGTCTGTATCAGCAGCTACCTTAAGAAGACCATGAGCTCATTAGGAGAATGCGTTGCAGCTGCAGACAATGAGCTGCCAGAACCAACCAGAAGGGGAGGAGCAGAGATCCTACAGTGTGTCTGTGTTGCCCTGCAATGGACTGGTGACCTGTCCAGGGTGTACTCCGCCCCTCGTTACAGTTCCACCAAGACCCTGTACAGAAGAAGCGGGTATAGAAAAAAGATGGATGGATGTTATGATATTTGGGGTTACACTTGCATTTGTTTTTGGACAATTTCCTGTTTAAAAGGTCTTGCCATATTCAGTTCATTTCTCTGCGTTCATTTTTGTCATCCATTTATGTCATGCATCTCCAGACTTTTTGTTATGTGGGCCACAATTGTCCAGCCAAAAGTACTTGCGGGCCAAAATAGCTTAAATCACAACAAATTGTATTGTGAATTTTTGCTCACCAGCGGAACAATATATTAAGCATGCAATATTTTATTTAAACAAATAGTCAGATTTTTTGGGGGGCAATCATATGTGTAAATCATTGCAGATCCAAAACTTAAAAAGGGTTTTGAATGTTTGTCTTATTAAAAGAAAGGCATCTGTTTTTGCAAATAGTTTGGACTCAACTGAAAAAAGACTGAAAAAAAACCCAAAAACAATTTAGTCTATTTTTAGCTATAATAAAAAAGATATCTAAAGCAAACTCCCACAGGAAATCCAAAAATTTCTGGACATCTGAGTTCAGTTTCATTCAGAAGAACAAATAAAAACAAAGGCACTGACCCCTTTCAGTCACAATGAGTGGAAAGGCCACTTCTAAGGTCCACTCCAGCAAACCACAGAAAGAGTCAGTCTGCAAATAATTAAAACATAATGGTGAATCTTCCCACAAGTGCTCAGCCTAAAAATTAGTCCAAGCACACACTGATGACTCATCAATGAGGTCAGAAATAAAGCCAGAAGCTCTAAAGCACTGAAGGCTTTACATGTGTCCTTTAAGGTAATTTTTCATGATTTTACAATAAGGACAAGACTGGGCAAAAATGGCATTCATTGGATTTAAGGGTGAAAACATACTGCTGAACAAAACACATGGTGACTTACATTCACTGAGAAATGCCTTGATCATCTCCAACAATTTGGGAAAAATGTTTGTGGACTAATGAAACATTAATAAAATCTTGAAGGTGTGGATCCTGTTACACCCACAAAAACGTAACACAGCATTCCAGATGATAACATCGTGCCTACACTCGAACATCTAATTGTGTTGCTGTAGGATGACTTTAAACAGGTCGTTCTTAGCCAAATACTCTCCAAAACGAAACACATTTGCTAAGAATGTTAAGCTACAACTTCTTCTTTGCAATGCAAGAGATCCATTGCATTGCTTGATGGCCGCAATTACTACCATTTGTGGCACAACCAGTTTTTAGATTTAGGAGGGAATTACTTTTTCACATAGGGTCTGATAGTAAGATTATTTTAATGAGCTGAAATAGTTAAATGAGACAAAAAGCAAAGACGAAAAAAAAAAAAAATTGCAATGACACACATACCGTTTTGTTATTTGTCGCAGATATGATACAGAGCAATTTTATTTAACAACTGCAATGCAAATTACAGGATGATTTCATTTTTTCATAATTTACCTGACCTGCAAAAAGATATGGTGTTTTTTTGACATAAGCAAAATCCCCCAAAACCCAGAAAACGAGTGGACAAGGCAATGTAATAATAGGATGTGTCATGGTATGACATCCTTGCACTGGGTTTATGTTTTTGTGTTAACTGTGCTTAGGTCTATGTTTTCCTTTATTGTTAATTAATTCCACCTGTCCCTTATGCCTCCATGTCTCCTTGCCACACCTGTTCTTAGTTCCTGTGATTACCTGCCTTTGTTTTCTCCCTGTATATTAGTTGCTCTGTGTTCTTTGTTCCCCCCTGGTTCCTCCGTCACTATTCCTCGTCACACCCTGGTTTAGTCTTGTGTTTTTCTACGTGCCTGCAGCAGTGAACTCTCATGATACCTGAAGTGACTTTTTGCTTCACCTGGAAATCGCTTAATAAACCTCAACTCATTTAATCATGCGGCTCCCAAGCTCTTGTATGCGTATTGGTCCGATCCAAACCCAGAACATGACAGGATGTAATGATATACTTTTAGTTGTGCAGCTCCGTCGTAACTGCATGAATGCTGTTGCTGCTGAGCTGAAAGGATTTCCTAGAGGAAGGAGTGGCTCAATGCAGCAAAAAGGGAGGCCACAAGCAGAGGTCTGCAGGCTTTTAAAAAGGAGGTTGGTGGGTGAAAGGGGACCTTGCTCTGGGCAAGGATTGAGCAAAAAGTCATCTGCGTTCCAAGCTTTATGTCTCTCCAAAGACCCTGTCTCCTCTTGACTTCCCCTCCTTCATCCTCAATCTTTTCCTTCCCAGATTTAGCTTTTTAGTAAAGGACTTGAGGGCTGGGGGTGGGGGCTGTCACATTTTTGTGTGAAACGAAGGGAAACACAAAACTGGTGGCAGCCATCAGACACCTGAATTGGTCCTCTCAACCCTGACTGCAGCTGATACAAATCATTTGCTTTTGCATCCCTGAATGCTCTAGCTCTACTCTATTCAAACTCATTTTCATTCCAACCCCAAGGTAAAGCTTTCCACCATTGAAATCAGCTTTACTGGATCAGACATGAGCATTTGTGCTTTTGGTTTTCAAATGAGTTGATCCATGTCTTTGTAAATGTGCTTGTGTGCATGTGTGTGGGTGTGGGCTGTGAAAGGACTGTCCGTATCCAACAACTCTGCTGGGAAAACAATCAAAAATCTAACTGGTGTTAAAATATTTTAGAAAAGTACAGAAATTGCCAGTTTACTTTTCCAAAAGACTTTCTAAGAACGACTTCATAAATAAATAAAACAAAAACAAACGGAGATTGAAATAAAATGTATTTTTGCCATTGTCGGGGTCTGGGTTGTGTGTTTGTGTATATTGTGCTTGCAACATTGTGTTCAGTTCCCAGATGGTGCTGGAGTTCTCAGGTGCGCTGAGGGACAGGTGCGTCTTATTCTGTTGATTGCATGGAGTACTTAAGCAGGAGGCTGTCAGGACTTCGACGCCAGAGTGTTTGCCTTCAGTGGCTGACCCCTGACTCTGGGATTTACCTCACTGAACACAGATTTTGGTCTCAGAAATTCTGTTGGTCAAGACTTCCTACGTTTTTGAGGACATTGTTTCCAAAACTCCTGACTTCAACTGGACTCCGCTCTAGCTGGCAGCTTTCCTGCTTGTTCCCTTTCTTGGATCAAGACATAAGTGTACCCTGTCCACCCTCCAACGTAAGCATCTGCATCTTGGATAACTTCATAGTTTTTTCCAGTCTCCCTCAAACAGCACCAGAGGAAACATCTGAGCAAACTCTGCTACGTAAACCGAGACCCCGAATCCCTCAACCCCTTGCGACCTGACTGTATCTACTTAGTAAACCATTCACCTGATGATCTTAATTATTTATCGTTAGTTCTGCCTATTATAGGCAGAACTAACGATACAAACTAACAATTGTCTCATCCGTTGTCTTCCCCTTCCTTCCATACAGTTGAGGATTCACTCATTCACGTTCCTGATTATTTGTTGCACAATAAAACATAATTTTACTGATTTTCGTTCTCCAGAGTGTACTTCTGTATGTGGGTCAGATCTATGCCAAAAACAATGACAGCCATTCTGAAAACCCAATATAAGTCATTAATATACAACAATTAAAATGCTTTAGATGCAATGTGGTCCTGTTGTCTCATACTATCACCATGCATGAACTTCTGAAGGAATGTGTAATGGTATTTAAAATGTCATTGAAGAAACACAGTTTGATTTGAATTACATTAAAAAGAAGCAATGCAGAGCAGGAAATCCTCTGAAACTACTTCGAATTTTTTGTAAAAGTATTATTTTATATATTTTACTGGCAAATAGAATGGAAAACCAACAGGGATCAGAGAGTCATTACACTTGATGACAGAGTTCTGGTAAACTTGAAATGTTAAAACCACTCTCTAATTAGGAACCTCTGCCAATTACTGTTATTAAGTTGAACAGGGAGTTATTAAGCACTTGGTTATGACTGAAAACTAATTTACTACAGAGGTTTCTGGATACGACACAGATGTCATCATTCTAACAAAAACATACACCTACTTTAAATTACAAATGACGTGGCAACCTATTTATTCAGTTATACCAAGAACATATGTAATAATCGTATAACCATCATTACAATATTGACTTCTGAAACATTAATTTGTAAATATAAATGGCAGTTTTTTATGCAACTTGCTTGACTGACTGACTGAAGGACTGACTGATTGATTGACTTTATTTTTCTCCCTCAGGACATTAAGAGACCTTGGTGCCCCTGTCATACACATTACTTCCACACCCAAAACCAATAAATTATATGTAGAGTAAATAACATATTAAACTGCAGGACTAGTCAGGTTGTTATTTTTTTGTACTTTTTTGCACTGAGAAATTAATTTTGGGCTCATATCAACTCTTGGATCAATATGGATGAAAAATGTTTGTAATATTTTAAAGGCTAATTCATTTTCTAGATTTTAAACCATAATGAATGATAGAAGCTTGAATCTCCCCTAAACTTAAAAAAATAATAGTATTTCACATTAAATGTAGCCATTCTTAAAGGAAATTGATTTAAAAAAAAAAACAGTTGCTACCCTTGCTTTAGAGGTACTTGGTGAGAATATTCAGATAGAGATTTTTGTGTTGATTACCATGGCAACAACCAAATATGGGTCAACTCTTACAATGAAATATTATGATCCTCCTGACAACAGCTTTTACCTCCCCTGGCAAGAATTAGCTTTTTGGCAAGCACTTTTTTCATTTCTTGTGTCAGAAATGTTTTATTGAAAGCTTCAGAAATCGTTTAGGTGTCAGTAATGGCAGAGACATTATTTGCTTGTTTATTTTTTTGAAAGGTAAATTATTAATTTGCACATTTCTGACTTATTCTACAGTATGATGTGCAAATCTGCATAACAAAATAGGCAATAACAAAACCCTCAAGAGTCAATAGGAACACAGTCTTTGTTTTTGTTTATCCCCATAAGTAGACAAAATATAAAAGTCTGTCAATATATAAGATTAAGTGAAAAAACAAAGGTACATGGATATCTTGCAGAGGCAGAACAATTTAACTACAAGTTTATAATACAGTTTTAGTGATATTTAGAAATTCAAAATTCTCTAATCTTGCATGAATACTTCTATCATGCAAAATTAGTCATTCCACAAAACATTATATGTCAGTCAGAGAAGCAGAATGAGTCAGAGGTTTAGTCATTCCATGGTAGACTGATATACACGCCCTTGCTGCTAGTGATGCTTTGTGCAAGCACAAAAACAGATGCTTAAAATAGCTGACCTTTACTGTTATGATAAAATTACAGAAATCATTGGGTTCATGGGATTGCCATTTGTCTAAGAGAGTTTCTGACAAATCCAAAAATAAGAATAAGAAAATATTTCTGTTTTCTACAACCACACCTTAACTCTGGCTTTCTTCTGTTGTGATTATGAATATGAATATATTATTTAATATTAATACTTTCATATTTGATTAAATAATATTTCGGTTTGTTAAGGGTTGTCCTGTGAATATCAGCCCAATAAGGCAAAGTGATATTAGAACAAATTTGAAAGGGATGAGCCAAACTCTGACATTATTGAACAGCAAAACTCTGCACACATATGGAATGAATTCACACAATTTCTTAAAATACAATAATTTATTAACAAAAATAAGTCTACTCAAAGTCAAACATATTTCAATCAACAAACTCTTTACTATGCTAAAACAACCCAACTAAACTACCAAACAGAATTAAAGAATAAGGAAGACTAATGGGCTATGTACAATATGAACAAGTTGATTAAAGATGACTGAAAGTCATGACCGAAGTAGTGATGCAACATTACTAGGCAATGTTTATGTTTGAGAACCAAGGATTATCTTGAAGAATCTGGAAGTGAAGTTAAGTTAGACTTGGAACTAACTTAGGCAATAATTGTTATACCTTTAGACAACCATTCAAAATGCAAAATAAGATAAAACATTATTTTAATAAAATAATATTTTAAAGAATGATTTGCTGAATAAAACCAACCTTCTGGATGAACAATTCTCAACGGTGTTTAATTAGCTGCATTTATTTATTAAAATAATATTTAAAGAAATATTAAGGAAATAGTAAAATATTTAAGAAATATTTTTAAAAAGAACCAATGGGGCTTAAAGGTGTTTAATTAGTTATCAAGTTTAGTAAAATAATATGTAGGGAAGTATTATTTCCTAGCTTGAAAACTAACAACCCCTTTGGATAATTGATCCAAAGCATGTGTTCTTAGCTGTTAGTGGTTGGAGCTAACAAAATAAGCTTATAGCTTATCATCAGAATCAAACATATACCTTTAAAATACCGTTAATAAAATGGTTAAAATGCATAAGCGTGGATGGCGTGTTATGGTCAATATTCTGTGTTTAAAATCACTCTTTAAATAAAGTTTGTCTTAACCATAAGCCGCTCTTCCCCTCCTTCCCAACTTCTGGCAACAAAGCCCACATTTTCCTCCTGCTGCAGAAAGCACCGCCGCGTAGCAGTTTCTAGCTGTCAAACAAACTGTGCAGGAGGAGGTTCACATGCCCACTGCTGTGACGGCTGCAAAAGTGTTTCCCACGCCTTCGTCTGCCACAGCACTGTCGCCTATGTTTGCTGCGGCTCTTCCCACATTGTCTTCGCTCTCTCCAGCCCAAGATTCTGTGGCGACGCCTGATGAGCTGGGGGAGCATTTTAGGTTTTGTGCTCATCAGATCAAGAGCTTCAGTAGGATAAGTCTTCTCCATCCTTCTCCTCAGCTGAAGGAGAAATTGAGGGAGATGGAGGAAGGGTTTCGGACAGCAGTAAGGCAGTTTTACAACCGGCCACCTTCATCTGCCTCAAGCTTCCAGAGCAGTGCTGCACAGCCCGCGTCATGCATGACCGCTCCAGCTCAGCCCACGCCACGTCTTCAGAGCAATGTTAAGGAGTCTGCCTCAACCTCCTCCACACGCCACAGAAGGCGTTGTAAGAGGGACGCCTCGGCTCCAGTCATCAAGATTCTTGGTGACGCCTTGCCTCCTGCTCACGCCACTGAGGGTCTCTACAACGTTTCTGCTCCTGCTCCAGCTTCTGAGGGCAGCCGAACGCCACTGGAAGGATCGAGGACGTCCAATCCCCAACTCTTGTTCCCAAGGCCTTCCAGGGGTTCAAAGAAAGACCGGTCCTCATCCTGGTCACTTAATCCACTGACGAGGGGTTCGATGATGAACCGCTGTCTGATCCTGTTCCTGGTCTCACTGCTAGGGGTCTTGCCAACACTCTCTACCTCCGAGGGTTCGCCAGGCGCTGTCTCTGCCTCCAAAGGTTTGCCAGGTGCCATTTCTATGAGGATCAAGGGTGATCGGCCTCCACGTCTTCATCTTTGCCGACGTCGCCGGCCACCCAGGTCTTTGAGTTATGGGTTCTGGATTGCCCCTAAACTTTGTGCCTGCACCGGACGACACCCTGGTCGCCCGCCTGCACTCTGGGGTCCTCCGCCACACCGCTTCTGACAACATGCTGAAAATCATGGCACCAAGAACCCAACAGAACCACCATGCCTATTACTCTATTGAATAATAGGCATGAGGAGCTACATCCACTAACATTTACTTTTCCTTCCCATAGAACGTACTCCTGGATCAGTGCTTCTGTATTCTTTGTGTGTCTCTGCTCTCTTCTCCCAAACCCCCAGTCGGTCGTAGCAGATGGCCGCTCACACTGAGCCTGGTTCTGCTGGAGGTTTCTTCCTGTTAAAAGGGAGTTTTTCCTCTCCACTGTCGCTACATGCATGCTCAGTATGAGGGATTGCTGCTAAGTCAACGCCAGCCACTATCCACTGTCTCTACATGCTCATCCAGGAGGGGGGACTGCTACAAATCTCTGACTCGATGCAATCTGCTGGGTTTCCTTAGACAGAAAAACGTTTTATCCAATTTAAATAAATAACTGAATCTGACTGCACTGTTCAATGGTTAGGATTAATTGGAATGTATGTACCTGACGTTTGTGAAGTGCCTTGAGACAACATGTGTTGTGAATTGGCGCAATATAAATAAACTAAATTTACAAACTAAAAAACAAATACCCAAGTACATAAATAAACACTAGCAATTTTAGGAGTGCAAACTTGCCAAGCCCTAAAGGTACCAGTAAAGAAGAATCAAGTCGTGTTAAAAAAACTAATCCACTAAATATGACTAAAATATTATGTGAGTTTTGGAAAAGAACCTGAAAGTTCTTGTATGTAATCTGTAAATACTGGGAACGTTTTATGTTACAAGTTACCTCATAATTCTGTTTGGCTCCTGAAAGTACACTCGACAGTACCCTGTCATAACAACAGTCTGTCCCTATCAGTACAACTTTAGAAAAGTACTACAAATTCTAGAAATATACCCTGTTTGTTACTGGAAAATACCCCATTAATTCTATAAATACCCTGTAAGTTTGGGAAAGTAACCAGTATGTTTTAGAAACTAACAGAATATAAATCACCTTACAATACACCTTGGTCCCCGAATGAACAATGACACTGCAAGTTCAAGAGAAATGCAGAAAAAATGTCCAGAAAAATAACCTGCTAATTCCAGCAGTGACCTGTAAATTCTGAGAAGGCAATATGTGGATTCCAGGAGCTTTACATTACACACAGGGACAGTACAGGGTGTAATACTTATTGCTACCAGCAATAAGTATTACATTGTTTTAATATTTTATAAAATATTGCACCACTCAATCCTATAAGCATCTTTATTGTGATGTTATCCACATTGTCCAACTTTATTTCATAATATTTAGGTCCAAATTATCTTTGCATTACATAAAAGGCCCCTGTTTGAATGATTAAACTGCCATTCAAGCATTTTCTAAAAACCTAATGTGCACATGTTCTAAATGTGAAAGACATGAGATGGTCACATTTTCTACAGGACATTAAGGGACCTTTGTACAGTGTCTTAGAGAACCATCAGTTTCTCATGTTTTATGTGGTTTGGATCTCTCTAAATAGAGCCAATTTCTTTGCTTTCAGTCAAAAATACAGCCTGGCTTGTCAGACCTGTCAGTCAAACAGTAGGACTTTGACAACCAGATGTTCTGCCAGATATTTAAGATTTCAACCAGATTGCTATCTGTAAAAACTTGATAAACAGGTGTTTCATTATTTTTGCCGATGCATAATTAATGCATTCATGAACTAAATTATTAAAAGTAATATTTTGCATGTGTTGCGATTTGAAAAACTGTAAAATTGATGATTGAGTACATTGAAATGTCATACAGGTTCAGATACATATTTGCCATTACATTTCTTTGGTTTTTGTTTCTTTGTTGCATTTGATGTTTTTTTTTTTACATCATTAAACTATCTTATAAATGAGGCAAAGATTTAGGATTACCTTTCTGAATAATTATTTTCCCTATGAGGAAAAAATATACCTATCCTAACCAACCTGGCCTTAAAGCTAATAAATGGTTGTGCTATTGGCAATAACTACCACCAAACAAATACTATAACTGGCAATGAGTCTTTTACATTGCTTCGGAGATATGTTGGCCCATTCTTTTGTGTTATTTTTTTTAGTTATGAACTGACTGTTTAAGGCCGTTCTACAGCATCTAAACAGGATTTAAGTTTGTACTTGACTATGCCCAACCAGGACCTTTGGATTCTTCTTTTGTGTTATACCGAGGTGGAGTTGCTGGTGTTGTTTGAATTAATGTCATGCTGCATAATCCAAATGTCTTAAGGTTAGGGTCACACAACAATGGCCAAACTTCAAGATTTTCTAATAAAGAGCAGAACTAGTTGCCTCATCAATTGGGTTAAGTTATCCAGGCTCTGAAACAGCCACAGATAATTACAACACCGCTACCATTCAGTTTTAAAGTGAGTGAGATGTTTATTTTTTTAAATGCTTTTACTTTTACAATAGATGTAATGAGACAGACACCTCCAAAAATTTTCTTGTTTAGGCTCATCAGTCATTAGAATATTTTTCTTCAATATGTTTAGGTGGCTCTACCAAATAATTTATTTCTTTTTTTTGTTGTGCAAATGTGAAGTCAGTCTTCATATTCTCTTTGGTCAGCAATCACCGTGGAATTCTCTAATTGAAGCCATTTTTGTCCAGTCTGTCTTATTGTTGAATCAAGAAAACAGACTTTAAATGACCTTTTTTAGAGACTCCTTGGAAGGTTCACCATTGTTTTGTTTTTTCTCCACTTGTGAATTGGTGATCTTGCTGTGGCTTGCTGGAGTCTAAAAACCTTAGAAACAGCTCTGTAACCCTAATTTGTGAGATTCTTTATAACCCTAAAGGGGGTTATAAAGAATCTCACAAATTTATTTATTTATTTTCAGTTTTTGAAAGTTTTTATAAGATTTATGGAGCCTGCAAATAGATAATTTAAGTCAGATGTATGGAGTCTGTTTGATTAAACAGAAATATGACAACAAAAAAAAACCAGTACAGCAGAATGACAGCAGCTGCTCTGTGGGTTTGCACTGCATTAAGCTCATCCTCAGGGAGAAGCGTGTTGTTGGAATTTCAAGCAGGCTGATGCACATAAAGCAGTAACCACTGCTGCTCAAGATGGGAGACTTTTCAGGTCACTTACATATTCAGGGTTGATTCTTTTTGTGCTGAATATAACGCAGCATCCCATTCTCCCTTTCAATTAACATGGCTAAAGAAACAGTGCGGACTAAGATAAATGCACAATAAACTAAGTGTAATTTAATGATAATACTGTTATTAGATAGATCTTGTCATTCAGAAGTTTTTAACTTAACAAAACTATTTTCACTTGCAGTCATTTCTAACACTTTAATTGCATCATCTGGACCAGAGAAACATGTTGCAAGTTGTTGATATAATTGGATTCCACAATTAGAAATACTGAAGGAAACAAAAACAAATTACTTTCTGAAACAAAATAGACACAGCCAACAAAGACTGCAATTCTTATAGACTTTGTACCAAATAAAATTCACCTCTTTTTTCAATAGTCACTTAACAATGGAATTTAAAACCAAATTGTCATTCAAGCATCACCAAAGAAATCAGATTAAAAGAATAAGGTTTCGACTAGGAAGATGACTTGAACATCAAGGTTAAGGTGGACAGGGTAAAATTTTATCGTTTTTCAGTTTTTGTTCTTGCTTTGAAATGTGGTTCAAATGTATTTTAACTATTGAAATCATGGCCCAGGGTCTTTCTGCAGGAGTCTGTGTGTTCTCACAATTACTATATGACAGTAAATATCAAACAAAGATCCTCCTAATGTTTTATCAGCTTGGAAACAGTCGAATGGCAATTACCACAAAATGAAATACAAACATGCTTTTGGAATCATCTTTCTAAATAATTTGATGAAATATGATTGTACAAGAGGTGATTGCTGTACAATTTGGTTTTTATATGCAAGCAGTGATAGAGTGGGATCCAGAAGTGTACACATATTGCAGCTATATGTCTTGCTATAAAATGAAAAAAAACCTTTCCCCCTCAGCATTTGACATAATCAATTAGCAAGGCCAGAAAGATAAAAAGTTATTCACTTTTATGTAATGTGATTTATAAAGTACTTCCAAAGCAATTCAGCTGATATGAACAGATAATTGTGATCTAAATCCAAAAGGCAGTTAGGGTTGTGATATGCTATATCTCATAAGTAGAAGTAAAGAATCAGAGCTCAAAACTTATTTTCTTTCCATCTGCAGGGTTTCTAATCTTGGTTGATGTCCAGGAATCACTAAATCATTAATTTAGAACAAGGACATAAAGCTTATAACATTTGCATGTTTTTCAAACTAAATGAAAGCATAACCATCTCCCTCACAATTAGCATTTGTCCCATCATAGTTGGTGTTTGAAAAAAAAAAAAAAGAAAAGAAAAGCAATTACCAGCATGTTTTATTAGGCTGATGTCACAAACTGTTTACCAAGAAAGGTTTCTTCTCATTGTAATTTATTTGTGTTTATCCAATTATGTAAATGAGGTGGACAACAAAAAAGCAATTGTTCCCAAAAACTGAGTGTGATCTTTTCATAGCAAATCTAACAGGCCTTTAAATCAGTCATCACTAAACTTTCAGAAATCTCATACTGATTTCAAGCAACTTTTTGGATTGCTTAAAAACAAATTATTATTGCACTCTGTAAGTCACACACGAGACTTTTTGGACATGTTGAAAAATTCTGTGGCTTTAGCATCACGACTCTGAGATGACGCCATGTTTGTGCCACTGTAAAAAGCCGATGCAAGTGTTACCTAAATATCACAGCAGCAACCCAATTATAACATTACTTAATTATATGCTATATTATGCAGATGCTTAGTCTGCTCTGATGAAAATCAACATACCCCATCCTGATGCAACAATGAAGGATTACAGCCTTCATTAAAAAATACACCAACTGTAAAAATTGGTGAAATTCAAATTTGTCGCATGTTCTTTAAACATGGCAGGACCTCATGTTTCACAAAATACACTTCATTCTTCACATATATAGCCATGTAACGTAGATGGTAAAATCAGAACTAGTTTTGGAACAGCGCAAAGATTCCATGATTCTGAAACATTTTACTTTTTTCATGTGCAAATTATTTTTGTTTGTTTTCTTATTTGTTTTGCAGCGCTAATGGCCTTTATTTTGTCTTTTTCCTTCAAAGAAGGCAGACAGGAAAGGGGGTGAAGAGTGGGGAAGACATGCAGCACAGGTCGCCGTGGCCAGGATTCGAAACGGGACAGCAACATGAAAGGCTGAAGACCATGTATAAAATATACATGCTGTTTAAAGTGTTGGACATCCCTGACCAGCTCTATTATTATGTATAAAGGACCAAATTCCTTTCTGATGCCAAAAATCATACAGCCTCTGGTGTAGTTTATGCACCATTTTATTTAGACTATTGCTTATTCAACTGCACACCAGAGTCGCTTAACTGGTGATGTACAGGTCCTTCTCAAAATATTAGCATATTGTGATAAAGTTCATTATTTTCCATAATGTCATGATGAAAATTTAACATTCATATATTTTAGATTCATTGCACACTAACTGAAATATTTCAGGTCTTTTATTGTTTTAATACGGATGATTTTGGCATACAGCTCATGAAAACCCAAAATTCCTATCTCACAAAATTAGCATATTTCATCCGACCAATAAAAGAAAAGTGTTTTTAATACAAAAAACGTCAACCTTCAAATAATCATGTACAGTTATGCACTCAATACTTGGTCGGGAATCCTTTTGCAGAAATGACTGCTTCAATGCGGCGTGGCATGGAGGCAATCAGACTGTGGCACTGCTGAGGTCTTATGGAGGCCCAGGATGCTTCGATAGCGGCCTTTAGCTCATCCAGAGTGTTGGGTCTTGAGTCTCTCAACGTTCTCTTCACAATATCCCACAGATTCTCTATGGGGTTCAGGTCAGGAGAGTTGGCAGGCCAATTGAGCACAGTGATACCATGGTCAGTAAACCATTTACCAGTGGTTTTGGCACTGTGAGCAGGTGCCAGGTCGTGCTGAAAAATGAAATCTTCATCTCCATAAAGCTTTTCAGCAGATGGAAGCATGAAGTGCTCCAAAATCTCCTGATAGCTAGCTGCATTGACCCTGCCCTTGATAAAACACAGTGGACCAACACCAGCAGCTGACACGGCACCCCAGACCATCACTGACTGTGGGTACTTGACACTGGACTTCTGGCATTTTGGCATTTCCTTCTCCCCAGTCTTCCTCCAGACTCTGGCACCTTGATTTCCAAATGACATGCAGAATTTGCTTTCATGCGAAAAAAGTACTTTGGACCACTGAGCAACAGTCCAGTGCTGCTTCTCTGTAGCCCAGGTCAGGCGCTTCTGCCGCTGTTTCTGGTTCAAAAGTGGCTTGACCTGGGGAATGCGGCACATGTAGCCCATTTCCTGCACACGCCTGTGCACGGTGGCTCTGGATGTTTCTACTCCAGACTCAGTCCACTGCTTCCGCAGGTCCCCCAAGGTCTGGAATCGGCCCTTCTCCACAATCTTCCTCAGGGTCCGGTCACCTCTTCTCGTTGTGCAGCGTTTTCTGCAACACTTTTTCCTTCCCACAGACTTCCCACTGAGGTGCCTTGATACAGCACTCTGGGAACAGCCTATTCGTTCAGAAATTTCTTTCTGTGTCTTACCCTCTTGCTTTAGGGTGTCAATAGTGGCCTTCTGGACAGCAGTCAGATCGGCAGTCTTACCCATGATTGGGGTTTTGAGTGATGAACCAGGCTGGGAGTTTTAAAGGCCTCAGGAATCTTTTGCAGGTGTTTAGAGTTAACTCGTTGATTCAGATGATTAGGTTCATAGCTCGTTTAGAGACCCTTTTAATGATATGCTAATTTTGTGAGATAGGAATTTTGGGTTTTCATGAGCTGTATACCAAAATCATCCATATTAAGACAATAAAAGACCTGAAATATTTCAGTTAGTGTGCAATGAATCTAAAATATATGAATGTTAAATTTTCATCATGACATTATGGAAAATAATGAACTATATCACAATATGCTAATATTTTGAGAAGGAACTGTATAGCCATATAGGAAGATTGGGCATCCTCTGAACTGAACGTTAGCAGGCCATTCCCTCTTCGAGTGCCACATCTTATTGGGCAATGAAGCGTTTTTTTATTTATTCCAAAAGCCATACTGGCAAAGGAAAATGTGTAGTGGATGCAAAAAATTGTACATCTAAATGGGTAAAATCGAAAGTGCCCCTCAGAATCTGAACTGGGTTAAACGGCACTAAAGAAGTGCAACCCATTTAAACTCAACACGATCAGGTGCCAGGTGGCAGGTTATGGATGACATGCTCTCCGGGCAGGCAATGTTAGTGGCATGTGGCTGTTCAAGGCTGCAGCAGGCTACTGCATATAAAGAAAGAAGGAGACCGATTACAAATATCCCACAGCTGGGCTAATCAGTCTCACCTCCAGCTCCACAGGCTGCTCAGCTCCACCTCTTCCACTGAATCTGAGCCAGAACCACACCCCAACTCCACATGGAGATCAGTAAGATTGAGCTTTTTAGAGGGGATGGATGTATGGGTACAGATGACAGCCGAAAGCGTTACAATTAAATGGATCTTTAAAAGTAAACTAAACAATTTTAGATTTTAAACTATTAGCCATTATTCAGTTCAAGCTGGAGCAGCCAAATGCATATTAATAGAATTTATCTTACATATCTTGATATGATTTGTAAAGTTCAGTCTTAGTAAAAACCTTTTCAAGACTGTTTTTTTTTATCTAACAATGTCTTCTACAAAACAATTACAACAAAATTAAGATTGGTTGCAGGGTTAAAAATCACTTTACCCTAACTGCACGAAAAATGAAACCCTGACTTTAAATTTATTTTCAATATAATGATAGGCAAACTTAACCTGGTGATTATAATTATTATACACTGTTAAATCAAAAATTATTTTAATGCCAAAAGGATTAAAAACTAAGATCTTGCAAACCAAAATTTTACACCTTATTTAAAAAACAAGTGTTAATGCCAACAAAATCTTCCTGTCCTGTTCTAGAAAATCATCCATATAGCTTTTAAAAAAAAAAAAAAAAAAGAAGTAAACTTGTTTTCATCTGAATGCACAGCACCAAACCAGAGCAGCTAAGATCCATGGTGACCGGTACATAAATATACAGAAGGTCCAAGTGTTAAAAACTAACCCTATTATTATTTTCCAAATCACTTACCACAACAACTCAAAAACAGTCTCAATTTTCTTTAACCTGTTAAATAGTGCCCTGGCTAATGATCTCTTTACAATGTTTTTTTCTGCCATGACTGAAAACAGTTTGTTTTTCATGTGGAGACAAGGTCATAAAACACAGAAAAAGCTTTGATGAAGCAGACTTGAATTTATTTTTGAGAGTTTCAGAAAACTGATTTGTGGCGTGACACTATCTGAGCATGTTCAACTCTGTGATTCTCATGGTCTAAATGAGAGCTGGCAGACTAGTGGTAAAAGACATATTAGATTTTAGAGCTAAATGTGATCAAATCAATATTTGAGCATCCCATTTGCACAGTTGAATGCTGGTCAACCTGCAAGCTAAATGTTTTGGGTATGCTGAAAAAGCCACTGTTTTGGATTTTTTTCTTTTCATGTACAAGTACAATCACATATTTATCCACTGTGGTTTCTGGATTCAGAATGCCAAGGACGTTCTGTTCTATTACCAGTGACTGATTTACACACATTTAATACTAATGTTATTTTGACTTCAGTACCTTTCGTTATCCTTACTTATAATTGTGATAAATATGCAAAGACTTGACCCAAACAAAGTAAACCAGTGTGTACAATTTAATCCCCTAAAAAAATAAGTCAGGGTTCATGTTTTAGATTTTGTCTTTGCAAAATACCTATAAACAGTTTCCAGCATATAAGTATAAAAATTCAACAAAATAAAACATATTTTAATTCTGTAAGAGAGAATGGGCACAAATTACCATAAAAATTACCACTTTTTTTTTTTTTTTTGCTTTTATTTTAGGTGGATTTTCCTTTTTTTTTTTTTTTTCTTTTGAATACTTGGCTTTTTAAGACCATTCTGGGTCAGGCTGTAGAACTCAAAGGTGAAATTCTGCAGTTGAAACGATGATCTATCTTCAGCATACAGGGCATATGCATATTGCCATGATGTATTGACCTAAACATTCTATTTTCAAGTTGTAGCTCTGCTAGAATATAATTCTGCAGGATTTTGTCTAGCCGTTCTAACTACTGTTCTAGCCTAGTATTGATCTGTGATCTTTCATTAGGTTCATCTGCTTTCAGCCGGCTATTTCCTAGATGTATTTCTTGCATGTGTAAGTTCTGGAGTGATGTCAACAATTGCATTATTTTATTACTTTTTTTATGTTATTAGCATGTAATTAATCCATTTTATCTTTATAAAAGTTTAAGTCAAACTAGACATACAATTTATCACTTCTTATCCAGGCCACTTTTAATGAAGCTTATTATTCCACCTTTTTGTGTCAGATATTTTATCAGAAGGTGTTTATAACTAA
The DNA here is from genome assembly GCF_021462225.1 of Girardinichthys multiradiatus. Lineage (NCBI taxonomy): Eukaryota > Metazoa > Chordata > Actinopteri > Cyprinodontiformes > Goodeidae > Girardinichthys > Girardinichthys multiradiatus. The sequence goes on along the minus strand of NC_061797.1, from coordinate 44,813,363 downwards.
ACCTTGCATACTATTTTTGTCACAATCTGCTTGTGTTTGGGGTTTTGAGTTTGAGTTTTGTTTACTTTCTCTGCACTGCCATGTTCCTTACTTGCTTTATTTCAATTCATTTATAATTATTAGATTCTGTTGTTTAGGTGTTTGTTACTTTCCTGGATCCCTAGGTTAGATGTTTTAGTTTGTATTTTAATGTAGATCTGTTTTCTCACTGTTTATGTTCTTTGGGTATTCTCATTGTTTACTTATTTCTGTTAATTCAGATATTTTCTGTTACCTCCCTGCACTCCATGGTTATCTGTGTTAATTAGTCTCTCTGTCTCAGTTCTCTTCAGTCCCTCTTCCACCAGCTGTCCCTGATTCCCCCTGATTACCTTCCTTGGTTCATTGGTCCATTCTCCTCTCTTAATAATCAGGACTGCAGAGAGAATAATCAGAGCTGACCTTCCCTCCATCCAGGACTTATACAGGTCTAGGGTCAGAAAAAGAGGTGCAAAAATCTCTGCAGACCCCACACACCCTGCACATAAACTGTTTAGAGTTTTACCTTCAGGCCGCCGCTACAGAGCACTGTTTACTAAAACCAGCCGCCACAGAGACAGTTTCTTCCCCCAGGCTGTTTCTCTGATGAACATTCAATAGAGTACAGAACAACAGCATACAGATGTTGTAAATGCATCTTTTCTATTAGATATGTGTATATTGTACATTGTAAATTGTAAATTTGTATATTCTGTAATGCAGAATATTGCATTGTACATTGTACATTGTATATTGCATATTGTACATCAGTTATATATATATATATATATATATATATAATCAGTTATATATATATATATCAGTTTGCTGTTTGAAGCAAGTATAAGTTAACATAATTTCCAGAGTGAAAACATTAGCCAAGATCTTAGCGAAGCAAGTTGTGCCTAGCAGACTAAAAAGTTCTATAAGGCAATTCCCACATACTTTTAAGTCCATCATTCTACAGACAGAGGTATTATTCACAGTGGGAAACCTTTAAAACATGAAAATAAACACCAAGATCAATTTACCAATGCTTAGAGCAACTGAAATCTCAAAAAGTGAATCTCACTTATTTCAGGCCTCTGTTTACATGCCTAATGTAGAAGTTCATGAGCTAAATCCAAAAGTTTGGACAAATATGACTTGCTTAACAAGGTTGTGAGGAGAAAATCTCTATTCTCTTAAAGGAATTGGGGACACTGAGAAAAGGTTGCAAAGTTGCATCTACATGAACCACAGAACTACTAAAACAACATCCTTCATATACCAAAATGGATATGTGACCAAAATGAAGAGCACCATGTTTTGGTGAAAACACAATATATCAACACAAATGTCTAGCAGGATCGGGACTCTGAGTCAACCATAAAGTCATCTATAAACACAGTATTATGGAAACAAATATGAGACTGTCTGATAAGTAAATTGTGATCAAAATGGTCAAAATACAGCAGTAAATCTACAGCAGAATGGCCAAACGAATCAAGTTGCTGCAGACCACAGCCTGAGTGCAATACAGTGGCGTGATCTTGAAAGTGACTTGGACATAAACAAATGCCTTTAAACTTTAATGAACTGAAACAGTGTTGTAAAGAACAGCCGTGCAAAAGTCCCCCAGGACAGTGTGTGAGGCTAATAAAATCATACAGAAACTTGTTCAAATTATTGCTAAAGGTGGTTCTAGAAGACATGGAATTATGGGTTTTACAAATGTCATTTTTCCCTGTGACTGTGATATAATACAAACAATATCTAAAAATCCTTATTATAATGTAAATGGTTTTTCTCAAGGTGCTCCAATATGAGCATCTATATTTTTCTACAATTTCCATTGGCAATTGCTTTCCCTCATACAAATGTATTTGAATTAACCATTAAGCCCAAATCTGACACTCTGAAAATATAATCTTGCTTAGTATGGAGTTAAAATTTAATTTAAAGGTCAGAGGTGGCAGAAAATGTTAATTCAGTTGAAGAGTTACACTTTATAGAATGATGTGTAAAGCTGAATACAAATTGTCATATCTTGCACCAATGCTTATAGATGCTCTTTGATCTGTCTCTCTCATTTTGTTAATAAGAACAGGACAATCCTTGGAATTGTTGTTCACACAGAGTTCAGAGTAGTGAATGGAAATGCCAGATATAAAACCAAGGTTCTGTCATCTTGTGAATTCTAGAATAAAGACCATGGAGAGGAGAACAAAGCCGGTATTCCCCCTCAACCCCCAACACACATTATTTAGCCTGGCACGTTATGAATCTACTACAAATCCTTTTACAGCATGCTCAGGAAGAATAGCCTTATGTGATAATGTGCTGAAAGGCTATCACACTGCAGCAGATGCCTAGTTTCAATGTGGGAGAGCGTCCCTGGACAAGGCTTTCACAAGCTGGGGTGTATTGACATGAACACTCTGGAGACAGCCATGGAATCAAGGCTGTAGTTGCTGCTTTGATGGCCTCCCTGTGGCACAGCTATATGCACATCCAGAGCTCTTTCATCTGTAAAGTTGAGACAATGGCTAAGAAGCTTCACAGAGCATCCAGGAAAGGGCAAATAAATGTGACCATAAACATGTGCACAGAGAGATACAATCAAAGACCTGCTGAAGCAGATGATTACCTTGATCTCTACAAGGGAGCAGTATGCATATGCGTTATCAAGAGACAACTGCCATCATAAAGGGAGCAAATATCAACATTGCAAAATTTCAGACTAAATTTTGAAGTGCATTATTAATATTTTAAGATGTTCTTTAAGATATTTGTAAAACAAAAACTTGAAAAATAACCAAGTCAACTTTACATGCCATGTAAACAATTTTAAACATCTGCAACATGAGGGAGTGTGGGTAGATATTTAAACAAGATATTTACATACACTGTATTGAAATACAATTTGCCTGTTTTTTCTCATTGTCTGAGATTTAAAAAAAGTTCATTTTATTTAGTAACTCAACTTGAAAACTGAAACTCGGATATTATGTAGATTAATTTGAAACGATTCTGATGATTATGATTTTATGATTATGATAAGGGATTGCTGCAACAACGCAAGTGACCGTCCACTGTCGCTACATGCTCATCCAGGAAGAGTGAATGCTGCAGGTCATTGACTGGATGCAATCAGCTTGGTTTCCTTAGATAGAAAGACTTTTTATCCAATTTGAACAAATAACTGAATCTGACTGCACTGTTCAATGGTTGGGATTAATTGGAATGTATTTACCTGACTTGAAATATGTATGATTCGATTGAATTGACTTAGCCCATTTGAAACTTTTCACACAATGCAACAGGAAACAACACTCTCCAATTATTTATAACCAGGGGTACCGGTACGGTCCGGTACTGCGTACCACTAAAAGATTCTGCGCCAGTACGCAGTACCGGGAAGAGGGAAGAACGGCTGTCTGCTATGAAGCCGTCATCCAGAACCAGCGCAAAATTTCACGGGCACACAAAGAACATCAGATCCGCTACCAATAGGCAGTCCAAAACACGACTTAATCTGTTCATAAATATAGCTATTTTCCCCTCATTCCAAACAGATTCTGAACTGTTCTGCTATGCTGGAGCCTCAATACTCTTGCTTTGCTTCTCTCCCTTCGGAGCTTGAGGATTTTGTGAACGGCCAGCCTTTAAAACGAGATACTTAAACTCCTCCACTTGAGGCAGGAACTCCCCTCCAACCTGAAGAGGACAAGCCACCTTTTTCTGGTCAAATACCATGGCCTCTGAGTTGGAGGAGCTGATCTACATCCCAGCCACTTCACACTCGGCTGTGAACCGCCACAGCGCATGCTGTAGGTCTTGGCTAGATGGGGCCAGCACTTCATCTGCAAAAAGAAGAGATGAAATCCACTGGTCCCCAAACCAGACCCCTCCGGCACTTGACTGCGTCTAGAAATCCTGTCCATAAAAGTTACGAACAGGACCGGTGACAAAGGGCAGCCCTGCCGGAGTCCAACATGCACCGGGAACATGTCCGACTTAGTGTCGGCAATGCGGACCAAACTCCTGCTCCGCTCATACAGGGACCAAATGGCCCCTAATAAAGGGCCCCTGATTCCATACTCCTGGAGCACCCCCCACAGGGCATCATGCGGGACACAGTCGAATGCTTTCTCCAGGTCCACAAAACACATGTGAACCGGTTGGGCAAACTCCCATGAACCCTCGAGTACCCTGTAGAGGGTATAGAGCTGTTCCAGTGTTTCACGGCCAGGACGAAAACCACACTGCTCCTCCTGAAGCCGAGGTTCGACTATTGGCCGGACTCTCCTCTCCAATACCCTGGCGTAGGCCTTACCAGGGAGGCTGAGGAGTGTGATCCCCCTGTAATTGGAACACACCCTCCGGTCCCCCTTCTTATGAAGGGGGAATACCATCCCAGTCTGCCAGTCCAGAGGCACTGTCCCCGACCGCCACGCAATGTTGAAGAGGCGTGTCAACCATGACAGCCCCACAACATCCAGAGATTTGAGGTACTCAGGGCAGATCCCATCCACCCCCGAAACCTTGCCACTGCAGAGCTTTTTAACCACCTCGGTGACTTCAGCTTAGGTGATGAAAGAGTCCAACCCCGAGTCCCCAGCCTCTGTTTCCACCAGGGAATGCATGATGAGGATTGAGGAGATCCTCGAAGTACTTCTTCAACCGCCCGGTAATGTCCTCAGTCGAGGTCAGCAGCCTCCCACCCCCCACTATAAACAGTGTTGGCGAAGCCCTGCTTCCCCCTCCTGAGGCGCCGGACGGTTTGCCAGAATCGCTTTGAGGTTTCATGTTATTTCGCTGAATTACAACACAGTTCAGCCCAAAAACTTCGCTTATGACCAGAGATTTCACATTCACTACACGAGAGCGCATGCGCGCTTACCTCCAAAACAGAGCGGTTGCCAAGGAAATCGGTGCGTTCGATTTAATGGACTAGGAGATTTTACACAGGTGGTGCACAGACATAAAAAAACGTCGCTTGCATTAGGACCGGACGAACAATAAATCACTTACAATCAACAGACTTTTAAATAAAAACCGTGAAACAACCAAACGGTCAAATTTTTTATTTATATGAAATCAAAATTTGACCACAATGCAGAGAACAATAACTTATTTGTTCAAAAGAAAAGACAGAGACTGAAGATGAAAAGTTATGCATCAGAAATGGTTTATCATTGTTTCATACATGCAGTTCTTTAGCAATTGAAATATATATATATATATATATATATATATATATATATATATATATCTATATAGATATATAGATATATATATATATGTTGTGACTATGAATCTGAAAATATTATTTAATATTTTAACAAATAATATTTCGGTCTGTTAAGGGTTGTCCTGTGAATACCAGCCCAGTAAGACGATGGTATTAGGACAAAATAGAAAGGTGTGAGACAAGCTCTGACATTATTGAACAGCAAAAACTCTACACACACATGGAATGAATTCACACAATTTCTTAAAATACAAAAATGTATTAACAAAAATAAGTCAACTCAAAGTCAAACATTTTTCAATCAACAAACTCTTCCCTAAACCACCAAGCAGAATTAAAGAATTTAAAACTGCTTTCACCCCTGTTTATAACTCTGCCTTTCTCCCTCCCTGTTGGATGGAGTAAGGTGGAGTCAGGTTCAGCCTAAACTGGCTCAGTTATGGTTGAGGTGCAAATACACCCTCCATTTCTGCTACCTGTGTGACCCCTTCTCTTTTCCAATGGTTATAATCATTCTGACAGAGAGAGGTACCCCCATTCTGTCTGGTTTTAAGTATAACAATGGCCACCAGTGGGCTCTATCAGTTTATTACTTTACTTAGTACCCCTACACATGGCCCATTCTAAAATGGCCAACACTCAGTAGTTTAATCTAACCTCCCCAACAAACCCGCACCATTCCAAACCCTTTGTGAAGTACCTTGAGACAGCATGTGTTGTGAATTGGCACTATATAAATAAAACTGAATTGAATTGAATGGGATTGAATTGATTTTTAGATACCAAAAACCCAAAATTTAGTTTCTCAGAATTGTTTAAAATTTCAGACCAATTAATACAGAAATGACAGCCTACTGAAATGCATGTCTATGTAAAGTACAATGAATACACCCATGGTCAATATTCCTGTCATATTAGCAGAGTTTCCTGACCCACATGCAGAATCACTTAAGGACACCAGTAAGTTCAAAAGGTTAATTATCTCAAAGAATAACTGTCTCTGGTCGTTGAGTCTTGGTTCTCAGGCTTGTGGTCTCCTGGTAGCAAAGATCTCGGGGGGGTCTTGGGCACTATCTGTGGGCCAGAAGTCCAGAGAGTCAGAAAAAATTAATCCCAGTTATTGTTGGAGAGCGGGCAGGCTGGAGGATTCGGTAGGAGCCTGCAGAGGCAGCCGGTAGATGAGGTCCTGAGTTTCTGTGAAGGTTGTGTATCCAGAGTTGTGATCCATACGACCTGAGTGCAGCAAAAACACGAGCTTGGTTAATTCAGTGTTAGCACAGGAATTACAAAGATTCAGCCAAAAAATAGGGAGCTTGGTATCTCGGAGGCTTGAATTACCACTCAACGTGGAGCATCAGGCGAAGTGTCAGGTTTAATCAACCTAAAATACCTATAACATCACAAAAAGAAGAGAAAGACAAGATAATTAATTTCTTACTCGCTGCGAGGAGTACAGACAGAGATGTGCTTTCAGTTACAAATCTCCTACCGCTCTGAAAACCATCTCTCCGAATCGTCTTTTTATTTAGGTTGGTCCATAGTTACAATGAACGTTGCTGCTCTGAAGGATGGGGGAACAAACAGCAGCAACGTGACATAGATCATGAACACCATTATCTTGTACAAAACAAAGCTTGCATAGTCTCCATAATCTTAAGGTATGTGCATTCTTTGTTCAGCACAATCAGCCATTGTCTTTGTGATGTCCTCAACTGTGACTGCATCATCTTGATTCCACCTTTCCTCCTTGCCTGCAAACAACTCATCACACGTTTGCTTACACATACAACATGAAAGTTTATAAAGGTCAAATAGTAGAGCAAATGTAAGATAAATCTATATACAATTATTCCAACAGAAGAATACTTGTCCTGCAGCTCCTTAAAAACGCTCCAGCCAGAGATTGGATACAGGTGTGCCCATCAGTAAAGTCTCTCCGGGACGACAGGTAAATCACATAGAGTAATACAAAGAGATTGTGACAGTTCCTGTTGCATGAATGCCTGAATGCCGTGTGGCATGAAGACCCTGCAGTCTCTAATCTTCTTCTTGACAATAGCCCAAAGTATTTCTGTGGGGTTTGGGTCAAGCCAGCTCAAGTGGTACGATTGTCAATAAAGTATTGGTACTTCTGAAGGTAAGGAGCCAAGTCCTAATAATAAAACCAAACTAGAATTTTAATAAAGCTTATCAGCAGAGAGTAGCATACAACTTCCTGACAGCTGCACTGATTTTAGACTGGATAAAACACAGTAGATCCAGATCGGTAGATGACATGGTTCCCCAAATGTTTGTGGATTGTGGAAACTTCACACTGAACCTCAAGCAACTTGGATTCTTTGCCTCTCCACTCTTTCTATGGATTCTGCCACTTTGATTTCTAAATTAAACGTAAAATGTACTTTCATTTGAAAAGAGAGATTTGGACCACTGGCCAGTCCTTTTTACTCCTTAGCCCAGATAAGATGGTCCTGAAGTTGTCTCCGATTCAGGAGTGGCTTAACACAGGGGATGTGACCGTTTAAACAGTGGTCCTGGAAATGTCTGTGTATAGTGGTTTTTAAAGCACTCACTCAAGCTAAGGTCCATGCCAAACTCTTGCATTGGCTTTTATCCACAATTATCTTAAGGCAACAGTTATCCCAGTTGCTTTAGGACCTTTTTCTACCTTCAATTTTGCTTTTTATTAACATTCCCATTACTATAATTAGTCACTCTGACAAGCCAGCTTCTTTAGCAATCACCTTTTGTGGCTTACCTTTAGGTGAAGCTTGTCAATCTCTACCTGCTCGGCAACTGGGAAATCTGAAGTCTTTTAAAATATCTATTTTTATTTATCCAAAGTAATTTCCTTTTCTGTGAAAATTAATTTTGGATTTTCATTAGTTTTATTCTTTTAACATTGTCAGAAATCATATTTTGACATTCATTCATTCATCTTCTTATTACATAGTGGGTCACTAGGGAGTCTATTTCCAGCAGTCTATGGGCGAGAGGCAGGGTACACCCTGGACATGTCAAAATATCCCAGTTCATTGCAACGATGGACTGGCATATTTTCACATTTTAATTAAATTCAGCATCCAATAGAAAAAACAAAACATGTAATTTACTATTTAGAAAAACAAATATATTCTTGTGCTTATTGCAATACAGTGTAACAGAAAGAGATCAATGTAATCAGTGTAATCAATCAACATAAATGCCAAATTTCTTCGTACTCATACTCGTTGTCTTCCGCTTCATCTGGGACTGGGTTGCGGTGGCAGCAGATGTAGTAGTGACACCCAGACGTCCCTCACCCCAGACACCTCCAGCTCCTCCGGGGGGAGCCCAAGGCGTTCAAGGCCAGCCGAGATACATAGTCCCTCCAGTGTGTCCTGGGCCATCCAACACAGGGAGGCGTCCAGGAGGCATCCGTTATAGATGCCCGAGCCACCTCAACTGGTAAGGGTAGGAACGTAGACTGAACATAGGCTTAGCTCTCTTTTCACCACAACGGACCGGCACAGCGTCCCCATTACTGCAGCAGCCGCACCGATCCGTCTGTCGATCTACCGTTTCATTCTCCCCTCACTCGTGAACAAAATCCCAAGATACTTGAACTCCTCCACTTGAGGTAGGAACTCCCCTCCAACCTGAAGAGGACAAGCCACCCTTTTCCGGTCAAGAACCACGGCCTCGGAGCTGATCTTCATCCCAGCCGCTTTACACTCCGCTGCGAACTGCCCCAGTGCATGCTGTAGGTCTTGTCTAACGGCTCCAGCAGGACCACGTCATCTGCAAAAAGAAGAGACAAAATCCACTGGTCCCCAAACCAGACCCCTCCGGCCCTTGGCTGTGCCTAGAAATCCAAATTTCCTAGTGAATAAAAAAATATATTTTCTATTATGTCTTTGTACATTTATAAATCTATAATGTGTTCTCTCTATAAAGCAGTATATTGGGTTTAGAGGGGTTTTCTTTTCCTCAGATTTGCACTCTGTAGCTTATGTACAGGTTTAATTAACCCCTTAATTCCATGAGCCAAAGATTGTAGTGACTATTTTTCATTAAAAACATTTTTAAACGTCCATAGAAATCTGAACTAAAAATGGTATGCATTTGCTTTAAAAATAAAAATGCTGTGTTTTTATACCATTATTAGAAGTGAATATAGTCTAGTTGTATGAGATTGATGTAAGGATTATGATCACTGATTCATTGATATTTATCAAAAATTATAATTCAAAATCATAATTCAAAAAAAATATTTTTTAACCAAAAAATTGTTACTCACGAATAGAAATAAGAGATGTACTCTAGTGTTGTGATTATGGGTTCAAAACTCTTAATAATTACAATGAGTAAATTATTATTAATAATTGATAATTATTAATCAAAAACAACGCTAAATGTCACTGTTTAATCAACCGCTTCACTGAAGGTAAGGGAACTTTGACCTTATTTTGACAGATAAATCACTCTTGCACAAAAAAAACACAAACGCTTCTCTTATATGTGAAAATTTATTGAAAACACATAGCTCTGATATACAGGGGTTAGACGATGAAACTGAAACACCTGGTTTTAGACCACAATAATTTATTAGTATGGTGTAGGGCCTCCTTTTGCCGCCAATACAGCATCAATTCGTCTTGGGAATGACATATACAAGTCCTGCACAGTGGTCAGAGGGATTTTAAGCCATTCTTCTTGCAGGATAGTGGCCAGGTCACTACATGATACTGGTGGAGGAAAACATTTCCTGACTCGCTCCTCCAAAACACCCCAAAATGGCTCAATAATATTTAGATCTGGTGACTGTGCAGGCCATGGGAGATGTTCAACTTCACTTTCTTATTTATCAAACCAATCTTTCACCAGTCTTGCTGTGTGTATTGGTGCATTGTCATCCTGATACACAGCAACGCCTTCAGGATACAATGTTTGAACCATTGGATGCACATGGTCCTCAAGAATGGTTCGGTAGTCCTTGGCAGTGACGCGCCCATCTAGCACAAGTATTGGGCCAAGGGAATGCCATGATATGGCAGCCCAAACCATCACTGATCCACCTCCATGCTTCACTCTGGGCATGCAACAGTCTGGGTGGTACGCTTCTTTGGGGCTTCTCCACACCGTAACCCTCTCGGATGTGGGGAAAACAGTAAAGGTGGACTCATCAGAGAAGAATACATGTTTCACATTGTCCACAGCGCAAGATTAGCACCCGAACATCCCTTTCAGACAGCTTCCTCTTGCATCCACAGTTAATCCTGTTGGATGTGGTTCGTCCTTCTTGGTGGTATGCTGACATTACCCTGGATACCGTGGCTCTTGATACGTCACATAGACTTGCTGCCTTGGTCAGAGATGCGCCAGCAAGACGTGCACCAACAATTTGTCCTCTTTTGAACTCTGGTATGTCACCCATAATGTTGTGTGCATTTCAACATTTTGAGCAAAACTGTGCTCTTACCGTGCTAATTGAACCTTCACACTCTGCTCTTACTGGTGCAATGTGCAATCAATGACGACTGGCTACCAGTCTGGTCCAATTTAGCCATGAAATCTCCCACACTAAAATGACAGTTGTTTCAGTTTCATTGTCCAGCCCTTGTAATTACTACTCTGGTCCAAAGACCTTCACCTACCTAACAAGCACTACTCTACGCAAAGGGGAAAAAAATGACTACCTAACAATAATAATTAAAGAATATATGTGTGCATTGAGTGTCTATGAAGATCACACCAGCAGTTTTTGGACAAAATGGGCAATTTAGGTTAACTTGGAAAGAGAAGCCCTCCTGGTGTGCTGATGTCTCGATTTTTGGTGATCAGTTGGAAGACAGTGGGCTGCACCCTTAGACACTCACAGCTGATTGCCCCAAATCTCAAACAAAGTGTCAGGAACTCCGAGGCGGGAACTCAGTGGAAAAACTGTAGTCCAACTCCTAACTCCTGGCTGATTTGGGATCAGCCGAACAAAAACATGAACACGCACCTTGCTGATCGCACCCGCGCTGCGTGATTCAGCAACACTTACACAGCAAATCAAACACAGCACAGCATAAACCACTTCAATCAGTATTGCAGGCAACACATGAATACCTTGTAATAACTACAGGTGATTCTAAATCACCTGAAACTATGCCTTACCCTGCCCAAACCTCTAAATACACCTATCCAATTTAATAAAAAGAATGAAATGACTTTGACATTGATTTCTTCTGTTCTCCGGTTGAGAATGGATAGGTCTGAAGAAGAACAGGGGAGGGGGAATCAAGCTTGTGTGATCAACTCAAAAGAAAAAGAAAAACGGCAAACTTCTTATCCGTCCAAAACGGGAAAAATATGATGAACCGTCACAGTCGACTGAATCAACAAGGGGTCTCCTTGGAAATAAAATTTCTGTGGGTTTCCACCTGCACTGGAGCGTCGGCAGGGTCTTCGATTGGTATATGAATCTTCTGACCTTCTTTTATCAGACAGATTTCCAGCTTTCAAGCTCTTCTGGGAATGGCCGTGTGGAAGAAAAGTTCGCCTTTTGTCTCTCCAGATATGCACCTCCGTTGCATTGTCCTATGAGACACGCTGGAATGGTAACAAAAGTTCATTTTCGGCGGATTTAATCCCGGGTGACGTCAGAGCTGCGACGTCTGTGCATGTCAAACTGCGCTACCCAACCGGCCTATCCCCCCAAAATGAATGACCCCAACATTGACGAGCATTAGAAAAAGAGCAGAAAAGTTGGGACCCTGCCATTTGCAACACAGCAGCATTACTACATAATTTATTCAATCACTACTGTACTACATACTATGTGCAAATAATAGGAAGTCCAGGACCTGTCATGGCTTTAAATTTCTTTTTAATTTTTCTTTCCAGGTACAGATTAATCATTGTTCCAAATCTGTTTCGAAGACACTCTGTCAGCTCTGGGTCATTACCTCTTATAAGCAATTTGGTCAAGGCAGTGCTGAATGAGAGTATAGTAAATCTGGTTAAAGGTTTTGGCTGTTGCTGTTTGACTGATGTTTTACTCTAATGAAAGCAAACTAAAATTCCTTTACCGTGAAATCGAGAAGATGTCTTGTTAGTGCACAGGCTGTCCTGTGCTTTCCATCTGCAAGAACGCTAAAAATATGTAAACATGTAATTATATTTACCACTATTCTCTCAATTTGTAGCTCTCAAAAAACCAATGATACGGACTGTTGTTTCACATGTTGATATTATTACTGCAATAACAAATAAAATTAATTCATATCAAATCAAATGAGCCATGTTTTAAAATTTGTCATGCTTTCTGACATTTTTAAATAATTTAATTATTTTTTTATAGACCTTACAAATTTTATGTCAAATTTTATGTTAACACTTTTAGACCTGGCAGTTTTACTACATAAGAACCTAGAGAAAAATTGGTGTAAATCAGGGCTAGATATAGAATTAACACTAACTCATGTCTAAATGAGGTCTAGCTACAACATTGAATTCGGGTCAGTTTCTCAGTGGGAGGATTCGGATGTTAGACCACAGGTCTAAGTCAAGTCTAAAGTTTGTGGTTTTGTGAACTTGAGGCACCGTCTTTGGGGATTCCTGGAATGGTTTAATGGTAATCTTTTGAAACCTAGTGTTGAACTAGTTCTCTTCTATCTTGGAGGGTTTTTTAACCCCAAAACGAGTCGGACAGCATCCCTTGTCTTACTTATTATCTCAACCTTCTTCTTTGCTTCTCTTTGCTGCTTCTCTCAGACAGTCCTCAGTAAATTCCAATATCATTCATTATCTGCCCACCCACTCTTTCAGCATAAATTGCACATTACCCAAGAGACATGGCTTTGCACAATCTCATAAGCCCAAAGTGCTAATGCTGATGTGACATGTTCATGTCTATTTTCATTGCTCACTGACTTAAGATTTTCCCAGTTGAGGCAGGTGACTCTGATCTAAATAAACAAGTGCACTCCCAAACGAAAAGTGAACTAAATTAATTCACATAAGTTGCTGCATCCACACTGTTCAAAATTGCCTCATGCAAATCAAACATTTGTACAATCAAATTAAATGGAATCGCTGTGAACATCATTGGCTGACTGACAGGATCTGATTTGCGTGCGTGGATACGGGTGATGATCGTGTCTGCGTGCAACTGTGTGTGTGTGTGAGAGAGAGAGCGAGAGGCAGGTGGATAGGGGGAGGGGTCGGGGGTGGTCCAGACAGTCGGTCCTTGTGTAGCCTACCTCACTCTGCTCTGCGCATCATTGAAGGGGAGTTTGGCCGCTGCTTTCCTCGGTCAGTCTCACCGCCTGGCTGGTTAATAACAACACTTCCGCACCTGGGTTACTCCATCTCTTGTTTTAGCGTGTGTGTCCGACACCAGTCGTTGAAGACGAACGCCTCGCCCCCACCACCCCGCGTTAGATGAAACGCAGGTGGTTACCAGGCGCGTTTATCTTCTCATAATTGGGAAACAACGCACAGAGAGGGGAAACGTTGGAGGACTAAAACACAGCCAGCCGTGATTCTCGGGCGCACCGCACCGTGCATCATGAGGCTACAGCCACCGACAACAAGGTATTTATTTTATATTTTTAAATAGTCGGACTTGCGCTGGCTTTGTAAAAAAAAAAAAGGAGAAAATAGCATTAGCATCATATTGGGATGTGCTCGTGTGTTGTCTTATCGCTGCATTGGTTAGGGCGCCTGCATCACGGAAAAAATCTTTGACAGTGTCTAACCTGTCCCCGCTGCAGCGAAGTGGGCCTTTTTTTATTCAAAATGTCATTGAGGGGAAATCACACATGTTCGCTGTTTGTGATTGATTTATAGTGTTGGGATTGAGAGAGTATAAGGCAAAACATAATCGTCCCCGCTTTAAAACGCATCCTAAATCTCTCAATCCAGAGGGAGTAAAAGCAGCTATATTAGTTATTATGTAACAAACATGACATTTTATTTTTAGGCTGGCATGTTTAAAACGGCTTGTCCCTACATAATGCAGACGTTTTTCTATTTCATATGGCTTCTGAAGTGGTGATTTTATTTACTCAGTTAAAGTTAACTATTGCAGGCCTTATTATGTGATTCTGGGCATTATTCAAATATCCTAATAGGACACATTACCTTTTATCTAATTTTGCACTTGCAGCACCACTTCCCCTTGACATGACATTGGCAGCGAAGCTTTAAACTACATTGTTTACCTTTCTGGGCACTTTTACCCCTAATGTGAAGTGGCTTACAGCTCAATGATTTGTCTCTCCTGTCAAGCCAAATTAGATGCGGACATGATTAAACAGACAAAGCACAAGCCTAGATGCATAGTAAGAGGTGTGCTGCAGAATTATCCTAGTATACAGTGCCTAATAATTACTGTATGGTGTTGTAACAATCCTCAAAGGAAAGAAAACTGTATATATATATATATATATATATATATATATATATATATATATATATATATATATATATATATATATATATATATAAATGTATATTTATTAAGCTATTTTTAATCTAAATTTGTCATACTTTATTTTAATACTGTATGTACTACACTGTAATCTTGGCTCTGTTGCTGCTGCACATGTTTTGGCAGGCAGTGTCAGCTGACTGGAAAGTAACCAAAAGCAGGGTATTAGAACTTCTTTATCTATTTTAATTTCCAGAAATTAGACCGCAGAGCTGGCAGGAGAAATGGGAATTAAATTGAATGATTAAGACAAGTCATTCTGTCTCGTGGCTGCAGCATTTTTTAATTCAGATTTGCTTTTGTTCTTTGCTTGTTCAGTATATAATTAATCTTTCATCATTTCCCTAAAGTACTAAAATAAACAGGAAGGTCTGTGTTAGAGTCATAAATAAATATAATACAAGCAGCACTGAACCACAGATGACTCACAGTCAGTTTTAAAAACAGTCACAATACAGGTTATGTCATTACTAATCTCTAGAAATTCTAATGAAATAGTGGTAATGTGCTCTCTTTCTCTATCGCTCAGTACTCTGACAAAATGTAAATAAATATAATCTGACATGTGATCGCCAAAGTATGTGATTTATCTGCAGATTTTAGTAAAATAACTACAACCATTTTTAATAAATGAAAAACCAGCTTTTTGTAATAAAAATAAAATCTTCTTTGCTTACAGGGAGGACCTGGCATAGGCATCTCTGGCTAGATGAAGTGGTTCAGCCATGCAATGTTCCTGGAAGTCAGTGATTCTGCTGGCCTTGGCCTCTATAGCCATCCAGTACACAGCCATACGGACACTCACCTCCAAGCCTTTCCAGCTGTGCCCGTTGCCCAACCCTCAGAACTGTGGTCTCGGGGCTCAGGAGACAGATCCTTCCTTTGAGCGGGGAACAGCAGGTGGGGCAGGCTGTGATGACTACCCTTACTTTTCTATCAATACCACTCGTAAACTTCACATACTGGTCTTAGCCACCACACGCAGTGGCTCCTCCTTTGTTGGCCAGCTGCTGAACCAGCACCAGGAGATATTTTACCTGTTTGAACCTCTGTATCATGTTTATGCCACGTTGGTCCCACGTCAGTCACACACCCGTAACCCTACAGACCGCCGTGTGACGTTAGGTGCCAGTCGAGATCTCTTGCGCAGCCTGTATGGTTGTGATCTGTATTTCCTAGAGAATTATATAAAACCGACGCCCACAAACCACACTACGGACAAACTGTTCCGTCGTGGTGCCAGCCGGGCGTTGTGCCAGCAACCTGCCTGTGATGCCTTTGGTCCAGGGGATGTTAATGTGGAAGAAGGAGACTGTGTGAAGAAATGCTCAACGTTAAACATGACTTTAGCAACAGAGGCATGTCATGAAAAGAAGCATGTAGCGATCAAAGTTGTGCGGGTGCCCGAAATTGGAGATCTGCGGGCTCTGGTTGAAGACCCCCGTCTGAATATCAAAGTCATTCAGCTTGTGAGAGACCCGCGTGGTATCCTGTCATCGCGGATCGAGACATTCAGGGACCCATACCGTTTGTGGCGGATTTGGAGGGCCACAGGGAGGAGGCCCTATAATCTAGATTTGAATCAGCTCACAGTTATCTGTGAGGACTTCTTTGGTTCAGTTTCAACTGGTCTTAGTCATCCCCACTGGCTGAAAGGGAAATACATGTTGGTTCGATATGAGGATTTGGCTCGAAATCCACTTCTAAAGACTCAGGAGATCTATTACTTTCTTGGGCTGCATATGGATAAAAATGTGAAACACTGGATACGTGCAAATACTCGAGGAAGCAATGAACCTTCGGCAAAACACAAGTTTGGAACCGTGAGGGACTCGGCAGCCAACGCAGAGAGTTGGCGTTTGAAACTGTCTTACGACATTGTAGAATTCACACAAACCATGTGTCAAAAAGTACTGAAGCAGCTGGGATACAAGGCTGTTAAATCAGTAGAGGAACTCAAAAATTTGTCCTTCTCTCTAGTACAGGACAAAACCTTTGTACCTTTTTTGTAACAAAGATAATTCTCTAATAACTATTTTTGATATATTTATATTGTTGCCTTATAAGTTCCTCAGTTTGTTTCATTTCTGATGTGATTTTGTTCCATGAAATTTGCACTAAATCTTAAAGATGTTTGAATGCACCAAGGTAGTATTGTTAAGTCCCCAGTGATACACAACCACACATTTTAAACTCATCGAACAAGCTACTTTGCAAAATTCTAAATACTTTTTTCACCACTGGAATAATTTCAGGCACTGCCTCCATTACTTTCCTATATGAAAAAAATTCAATTTGAGCAAAAGTGTAACATTTGTACGTTGAACACATGGGAATCAGGAAGGACTCCGTAAGGCATACAAGTTTCTTTTAAGACCTGTTATGGCAAACTTTACCTGTACAAGCTCTACTGTGCAATAAATAGTGAATAGTGTCGCAGTCAACCTTTATCACTGTGGCATTTTTATCCATGTCGGAGCAGGAGTGATACCTCTGACAGATGCCATGCTTGCAAAGGATAATTGTAGACAATTAATAGGCTCTCAAGTGAAAGGGACCGAATCCCATTGGAGGTCACTAACATCTCATCAGATGGATTTTACATCCATCTGTGATAGACAAACACAAATGGGAGGTAATTCTAAAATGATAGAATGCATGCTTTTAACACGATTATAACATTAAAGATGAATGTAGACAATAAATCTTCTAATACAAGTAGAATTTTAAGAATATAATAAAGAGCCATTGATTAGTTTTATTGTATTTATAATTTTGTTAAATCTAATTAACATCTTTTTTCTGCCAGTGATTACAGTATTTGTAAGTCTAATATCTGTTTGTGGGTTTAGCTACTCAGTGGAAAACTATTTAATTTCCTTTTTTTATGTCACATTATTAGCAGGGGTTACATAACAACTGATACAGCAGAGCAAATAGACCATATGCATTATTTTTCAACCAAAAAGCACAGCTATTTTGACACTATGTTGCTTTTGTGTTTATCTCACAGATAAAAGATTCAAACCTCTGAGAGACAGGTCTTTGTAGAGCAGGTTGCACAGCACATTCAAGTATTTCTAGGATGTGTGCTTAACTAACACTGTATAACACAGCCACCTTTCCAAAGATACATCTACATTAGATCATGCACAAAGAGTATTACTCTGATGGCTGTCCATAATCTGGGACAAATCCTTTGATCATTAGTGCAGCTGGTATGCTGTTTTAACCAAGCCGTGTTAATGGATGAATTTCAAGGCTGAAATACAGGACACGTCAGTTATATAAATGAATGTGTCAGTCTTTCCTCCAGCTTGTTGAGATAATACTAAACATTCGCGACAGTAGCCTAAGCATTTGGAAAATTTAAGGTAAATTCTAAATGTTTCTGAAGAAAAACAAACACCAAATTCCAGCTTTAACTGCATTCCTAAACTCAAGAACAAAAATGGATAAAATAGTTGGCTCAGGGGTTTCATTTAAATTAAAATATAGTGTAAGCTGCTGGGTGTTGATGGAGTCTGCTGTCGTTATTGCTGCAAAATATACAGTTCGTTTCTCCAACTGGCAAAAGTCTCTGTGCTTGGTTGCACAGTAAATTTGCATTTTAAGTCATGTTATTTTAGCAGTGGCTTGTTTGGGAAATTGCTTTACCAGTTAGCGGTCATTTCATGCTGCACATTGTACTTCATAATCTACTGTAGAGGCTTAAAATCTATGGTGGTTCACACTGCATTGCACAGAAGCTGGCAAGAATACGAGCACAATGTATGAAGCTACACCTGTAAAATGTAAAATAAAGACATTTTAGTGTGATATTGGTGAAGGATTGCATAATTAGAAACTTTGATGTGTATATGCTACGCAGAAAAAGAAAGCAGGTTATTTTAGGGCAGGAGCAGAATTAATTGATTGTCAGGTTTTTTTGGCATTTTTTCAGAATGCCAGTGATACTTGCATGTTTCTGAAAGGTAGAAAAGCTATTTTAGCATTAATTAGACGTTTAAAAAATACCTTTGTAGAAAACTAACATTCAATTCAACACCAAAAAAGACATTTTAACCTTTTTTTGCTTTTAAAAGCTTATGTTTAGAGTCATGCATTGTGCAACGTTCCAGTCCAGATGTCTATTTATTTGCACACAATGACACTTGTTTACCCAGAAGATATAAACTCTGTAAATGGAGCATCACACGCCCAAGCTCATCAGTATTGGTGACCGGATGTCCATTGAGATGCAGAGCACAAACCTTTGATCCTCCTCTGTTCTGAGACTGGAGGCAAACTCTCCCTCTTTCTCTCTTCCTGCGGATTCTCTGCCATCTATTTCTTTCTTTCCGGCTTTTTTTACAGACATCTTAGGGGATTGTTCCTGTGCTTCAGTGCTCTCTCTGTGTTGTTTTAAACTTTACCTTGGAAGTTTCAGAATTTGTTTGTAATAGTTTTAATTTCATACTTAAAAAGAGGATGCAGAGATGAAAAATTGTGTACTTTTCTTTTAAGCAGTAGGGGAATGTACTGACAATGATGGAAACAATCTTTTCATCAGGGAGTAAGATAAGTGGACTAATAAAAGTGCTAATTTTCTACAAACATTTAGCTCTAGTTTGCTTTCATGCACTCATTAATGTTTCACCGTTTTCTAACCTATCAAGGATTTTAGCATTAATTTTCACTCAAAACAAGTTCTAATTTTGTATTTGGTTTGACATAAATTGGATTATCCACCTACTTATTGACAACAATAAACAGAAAAAAACACATTTACAATAGCTCCTAAATTACAAAAATAAATAAATAAAAACATTTGCACAGTTTTAAACAATTTGTAGTGTCAACTACTGAGTGTTTAAACTGATTTAAAAATGCATAGGCAAAATTTAATTTTTGGAAGCTCTTTTTATGCATTCATTTGCACGATTACCTGTGCTTAATATAGATTAAAGTAAACTGACATCATTGGAGAAGCAATATAAAGATGAACAGGTAAAAGTTAGATGTTAACAGTTAAATCGCAGAGCTGCTTTCCTGCACATGGCTGACCTCCACACACACACGGTCTGCAGCACGCTTCCAATGTGCTGGTGTGTTTTTGCGTCTCAGAGCTTTTACTGAACCCTCACGTTGTTTTTTGTATCCCAGGGCTGAACATATGGTTCACATGCTACTGGGAAAAATGACAGAAAATCCCTTTTTCTCCCTCAATGTTTTATTCTTCTCCCCCCTTAATGTGACTACAATAATTTGACCCCGTGACTGCACAGCAGAGCAGAGACATATCTGCTTCTCTGCACCCAGTGTTTTCTAAACTGCTTTCAGAAAACATCCTTGTCTGGTTATTACATACAAGTGAAGCAAGATAATATTAAGTGCGCAGAAGTTGCTGTTAGTGATGATGTTAACCTTTGGTGTTTTCCAATGAAATTCTGCTGCCTACGCATTTTTTTCTTTTGTCTGTGTATGTCTGTGAGTGTGTCTGTGTGACTTGTTTTGTGGGGTCACTTAGCAGGAAACAGTCTTGGTGCAAAGTAAAAAGATCACTGGACTGCACAAATCAGCCAAATGGGGCTGCCTACACATGTCACTGTTGCTGAGGCAGATGTACATTTTTGTGCTAGGACAAGTACACATCAACCCTGGAATATCAACAGATCACCTTTCTGTAAATTATTGTTGATGGTTTTCAACTCTGCTCATGAACAGCCCTAGATGCAGTTTGCAAATGTGACTGCTCAATTTTTCATTTTTAACGTTAGGACTGACTTAAGCAGAGCCATGGAAAGTATTCATTTAAAAAATCATAGGAACTTTTTATTCAGCTTTTCTGCACAGGCTGTCAACCAAGCTCTGGTTTGATTGCTGGTGAAATGACAGTGGGGGGTTGGCAAGCAGGGCTTTGCTAAAAATGATACAAGCAGTTTAATTAAACCTGTCAGCAGGTCAGCGCAATAGAGGCATAGCAACCAGGTCATTATGTAGTAAGAGATCCAGAACACCATTTTGGGTATAATGGGCTGCACTACTTTTGAATAAAACAAAAGAGGAAGAAAAAATACTTCCTGTAGTAATCAAACTGGAACCACTAGTCCTGTTGATAAAAAAAAAATATTTAAATTTATCTAAAATGCTATCATAAAATAGCCCTTTTAAAATGAGCTAACTTTAACTCAAAGATTATTTGGATTTTGTCAGTGTGTTGTTTCTGGACACATTTAATGTTGCACGAAGCATGCTCTTGGAAGTATTTCAAAGCCTGAAGATGCTATAAAGTATCGTTTCTTGTAATATATTCATTGAATAAATACTTTTTGTGCTAACCTATTTTTTCATACTAAAGGTTTAATAAATGAAAGCAGTGAGTCTTGTGTTTTGCCTGAATTTATTTTAAGGAATGAGTAAGGGGGAGCTGAGGGGTCTAGAAATGATAGTCTGTCACTTAAATGTAAGGGGATGCAGCTGGCAAGAAGAGGTTAGTCTCCTTCTCCTGCTCTCATACATATATTCACACTGAGGAGCCATTGATGGTTAATCCCCCTGTGGAAAAGTGGTTATAGGTGAGTGAGAAAGTGTGGATACAGTTCCAACCCAGCTTACGTCACTGTGGTCAGCTGTGGCTGTCATGCATTGCTCTTGTCGCTCAAATTCTCCCTTTCACTAGCCTGAGAAACTGAAATGAGATTAGCGTGCACACACAAAGGCAAACAAGCAGAAGTAGTCATGAGCTAAAAATGAAGCTCTCAGAGATCTGGGAACAGGGCAAATATGGAAGGATCTCACTTTTTACAATAGGATATTTAGATTTAGATATTAGACTTGCAAAGCTGGGCTGTAGAAACCATGTGCACTGTTAGCCACACAAGATGCAGAGACTAAAGCTGAACAGAGTGGTGTGTGTCTGGTTTTCAGTATAAATCCTGATCAAACTCTTGACTACCAGACAAGCATTTGTTTTCTCACACACAGAGGTTGTAAATCAAGGCTCTAAGAGTACAGTGTTGTTTTGTATTATGACAGCAATGTAGAAATGACAAATGCTTTCTATTTGTGCTATGAAAGCCCTTCTCATTATCTGGTGTTAAAACATCCTGTCACTTTTTCCTAATTTGCCTATATGGAAAACATTTTCACCTTCATGCTGAGAAAAACTATATTTTTTGATGCATTTTCTGCATAACTGTGCAGCCTTGCTTGTAGATTTGCATCACAGCTTTTGCCAAACATGTTTGTCAAGGTCATTTAAAAAGAGAACTCTCCCTCTTACAAGTCTGTAGCTCTGACTTGCGACATATCTTCTCTACTCTGTCAGCTCTCCAGAAAACACTAGCACATGTAAGGTTCGGCTCTGTGTGCTTTCTTTGCATTCAGTATCCACTCTGAATAAGGCTTTGTATTATTTAGACTGATATTTTATTCAACAACAACCTCAGAGGCTTTGAGGCTGTTCCAAATGACAGCACTTGATATGAAACGCTAATTGCAGCATCAGAGATTGGTCTGTTGTGAGCTCCCATGAACCTGAAAAGCAATTATGCAAATCTATTTAATTCACTATTTGTCTTTTTTTTTTTTTTAAAGGTGGATTTTTTAACTTCTTCTATGTGAGTTCTATAGGGTTTTTATAATTTCAAACATTAGGAAAAGCTGTTCCTTTTGATAAAATGTTACAATAGAGACAGGGTCTTAAGACAGAGCACCAAGCATGCAAATATGTATATGTGTGTCATTAGTTGCAGGACTTAGTTGCATTTTTCAGGAGAAGCCTGAAAATGCTTAATATATTACTGTTGCATGTTTAACAGTACATTTTTCAGTCCATATTATGCCTCTGGTCACCATTACTGCCTTGCAAAATAATTACATATTAACAAAATATTTTGACCAGTAAAAAACTAATAAATAAAACAGTCCTGTCAGTACTGATAAATGATAGGCAGCTCCAAGGCTTCAGAGGGTTGACTTTATTTTGACTATTTACTTTTTTACTATTTATAAAATACTTAAAATTGTGTGTTAAGCATTTTCTTTTAATTCAATAATTATTCAGTTAGATAGTATACCATACACTTACGTCATCCTTAGGTCATTGTTGGTATTAATGAAGTCTCTAATATTTTTCATAACTCTTCTAAAGTTGTCTTTAATGATTTGTTTGACGACATTAAAACTACTGAAGTTTTAATTTATAGTCCTGGGAAAAAGTATTTGCCACCTTATAGATTTTATTTTTACTTTTTGTTCCACTTAAATGTTTCAGATCATCAAACTAAATTTAGGTATCAGACACAGAAAATCTGAATAAATAAAAAAAAACTGTTTTCACATTAGGGTTTCATTTATCATGGGCAAAAAGATATCCAAACCAACCTGACCCTATGTGAAAAAGTTGTTGCCGCCTAAACCTAGTAACAAGTAGTGCCACCATTGGCAGCAATGACCGCCATTAAGTTTTTTGAGATGAACGGCAATGAGCCTTTTCCATCACTGTGAAGGAATTTTGGCCAATCTTTTTGTAAAATAATTAAAATAAAACATTGTTAAATAAAAATATTTCAGTAGTTTTATTTAGCCACATTGGCATTTGAGCATTAATGGTCTGTTTAAGGTCATCCAACCGCATCTAAATTGCATTTAAGTCTGGAGTTTGATCAGGCAACTACAAAACCTTCAATATGTTTTCTTGAGAAATTCAGAGGTGGATTTGCTCATGTTCTTTTGATCATTGTTTTGCACATGAGCTTAATGTCACACACTAGGCCTAAGAACCAGACATTCTCATTCAGTATATTCTGATTAAAAGAAGAATGCATGGCTCAACTCCAGCAAGCAGTTAAGGTCATGACGCTGCAAGTCAGACCCAAACCTTTACACAACCACCACCATATTTTACAGTAGGTGTGTTATTTGTTTTTCTGGCGCTTTGTTAGTTTTACATTAGATGTAATAAAATACACACCATCAAGACGTGTTTCGGCAAATGCGAGGCCTTCTTTTTGGTGGTTTTGGCCTTGAAAGTTTCTCATTGATGGCATTTTTGCCCATTCTCTTTCTTTTTGTTAAATCTTGAATACTTATTTTAGATGAGGTGGGTGACACAATGAATGCCTTAGATGTTGTTCAGGGTTCCTTGATCAAGGCGCTCTTGGAGGGATTTTGGTGCGCCATGTTGTCTTGAAAAAATTCCCACTAATCCATGTATTCTCCATTTGTTGATGCTGGGTCTCATATTTTTAAGGTTTGTGTGTTACTAGTGGTCTTCCTTTGTAGTATTTAGACAGGAAAAGGGCAGATGGGGGGGAAGACATGCTGCATAGAGGACAATAGTCTCTGCATATGGTACGCATGTTCTACCTCTACACCACTCGCTGCCCCTGATGGCTCTCAATTCAGTACGCTGGAGTCTCATATTGGTAGAAACAACTTTGCAACCCTTTCAAGACAGATATCAAAATTTTCAACTTTGTCATCAGTGTTGCCAAGTCCGCGGCTTGGGCTTGTTTTTCTCTACAGTCGCTTGCAAATTTCATGAGTCGGGGTTGCAGTTCTTTAAGCCTGTTTTTGAATATGAAGTTGCTTATTGGGACTTGGCTTTCTTTCCGAGTTTAACCCGTTGATTATCTCCCAGCTTTCCACAATAAAGCAAAACATGAGTGGTAGGTAGTTTGTCCACGGCCCCGTTTCCTGGTTATTGCACCCGCCCAAGTTGACTCTGCACACCCCAAACACACTCAGAGTGACAGGAAAACTAGTGACGAGACAGCGTGAGAATGAGTTGCAGTAAGTGGAGAAACTTTGGGAAAAAATACAATAAAGAGTGGTAGAAAGAGAGCACACTAAAAGACTAGATCCGACCTCAGATGGCCGATGTCTCCCTTCCTATTCAGCAAGTGTGAAATACAAGCTCACATGCCTTTACTTTTAAACTCTGTTTAAAAGAATAAGTTATTCAAAGAGTTATTAAAATTTTCTTATCGTAAAACTGTTTAGCATAATTTTGCTGTTGTTTTTGTATAATGCCTCTGCCTTACACAGTGGTGGGGTGCCTGTTGGGCTTTTTTGGGCTTGTTTTTATACAGCTGGATGCTTAATTTTCTTGCAAGATCTGGCAATATTGTTTGTCATCTCTTCCGAATCTCTTTAGATCTAGGAAGACTATGCAGCTTTTTGAGATCTTTAAGCCAACTTCATGTTGTGAGACAGGTTTTGTTTAAGTGATTTCTTGATCCTACAGATCTGGCAGTCATCAGAACAGGGCATGCCTATAGTGAAATTAAACATAGAAATGTGGCTCATCACAGTTATTTAATGGTTTCACCAGATGATGCAATCATGTTTTCACATGGGGCCAGGTTGCTTCGGATAGCTTTTTTTGAAATGAATAATTTACTGAAGTTATGCTCTTTCTTTTTGCAATGTAAGAGATAATCAACATCCATATTCAGGCCTCTGTACAGTTCTGTGTTGATAATCGTTTTGACATTTGATATTTTGGTGTGTAAATGAAACACAGAGTTGAGATCAGAAAAAAAGACAAATTTCTGCTACTGGAGAAACTTAGCCACAGTGAGCAACAGTACAAATCCATCTCAAGCTGTCTTCAAGCCTTCTGTACAGATATTAAGCTTTACCATGTCGACTCCTCAGTCTGAATACATCTGTTTTATCAGCGTCCTTCATCATTCCCGTGAAGTTTGACAAATTAGATTGCTTTTGAAACTTCAGATATCTAATGAAGAAAATAAAAATACAAAATTCAATCCATCTTCATATCCAGCATATGGTATCCACACGTAATGAGACCACAGCTTTGCCACATGTTGGCCAGGTTGTTAGCACAGTTTTCTTTCAGCAAGTAGGCCTTAGGTTTGAATCAGTCTGGGGTCTTTGGATGTTGTCCCTGTACATTTGTGGGTCCTCTTCGAGTAATCCAGATTTCTCTCACCATTCAAAACATGTTAGGGTAACTGGTATTTTAATAATTGGCTAATGGAATGAATTTCTGTGTGCATGGTTGTCTGGCCTATACAACTCTGTGTTGCACTCTCCATGGTGTACAGTGCCTCTCACCTGATAAAAACTGGAGAAGGCATCCCAACCAACCCAGGATGAATGGATGAGTACAATGCTTCCCATCACCACGACATAGTGAAAGCTTCATTTGGAAATTGGGTCAAATTAATAAAAGGCTAAACAGTATCCATTGGCATGATCACTCAGTGTCTTCCAAAACAGCAGAAGACTCATTTCGCACTCTAAGTGATATTAAACAGTATTACCAACAAACTGCAGCACGCAAGAATAGGTTTTGCATGCTAATATTTAAAATATTAGTATGACACTAAATATATAATTTAGATATGCTTTAAATTAGTCAATGACTTTGTTCTTCTTTTATTGTTATTATTTCCTTGTTATTATTCACCTCATGTCAGCAGGATTTTTATCTCTTGAAGAGTAGTTAAAATGTAACTACCTTCTTAAGAAAATGTTTCTTGTTTGGAAGAAATTGACTTTTTTGAATATCCCTACACCAGTGTGGAAGCTTAACATTTTGATGACTGTATTGATGAGATTTGTGAAATGTTGTCCATTCAGGCTGCAGTGCTGAATTCTTCTGTTTTTATAAGGAAGCTTTAATGTTTTTAGAAATTAAATGTAGAGCAACACTTATAAAAAAGGCTTACGTCTTATTTAAGACTTTTGAGCTGTGGCAGCGTAATTAGTCTAGGAATACAATTCTGAAATTAGTAGCTTCATGTAAATGCTAAAGTGCGCTGTAGCATTTACATGTGCTGTATCGCAACATCATGAAACAACTGCATTAAGAAGGAAGGCCAAATTGAGTTAGAGAAAAAACCTCCGACTGACCAAAACAAATATTAATTAGAGTGTTATATAACTGTTTGTTATACATAGTTAGGAATTCTCACCTTTCTAATAGTATCAAAAAAAACAGTCAAACGTTTGTTTAGAGCCTCACAAATGCTATTCTGCATTCACTCCATGATTCTGCCAGTTTGACAGTGAAATGAGTTGAAAATGCCAGGCTCTCAATTAGACCTACTCAACCCTTTACTGACATCATGATCCCATCACCATTTGCAATGAGAATGGCTCCTGTGTCTCGTTGCATTTATTGGCAACATTTTGGAAGAAGTGAGGCAACATCTTAAACAGTCTCCTTCCTGATTAACTATTCCACCTACCAGCCATTCAAAGATGTTATTAGCTCTTTGTCAGTGGATTTGTTTAAGTGTTTTATTTCTCTCAAGAACCTCTCCAGCCCTATTAAAATCTCCATTTGTCAGCCTGTTCCTAAAACAGAGAATTGTGAATAGTGCATTTTTAAGTTACTACAGAAAATCTCAAATTGTCATTTCATGCCTTAGATTATAGAGAGATTGCTTTTTATTTTTATTCAAGTTAGTTACTTTTTTTTTTCAATAGACTTCAGTGAAACCTTGACACTCTTTTAACATTTATTTGGACATTTCAACAGCCCTGCAAATAAGAACAGATAATTTAAACATTTGATAAATGGAGCATTGGTGATTTTAAAGACAGGCTTGAAAACTGAATCAGGCATTCAGGAGTGTTCAATACGTGACTGAAATCATAATGAGAAGCTTTGTGATATGTAGTGATAGATGATCATTAGTAATATAAGAGCAATGTCATGTCACATCTCATCTTTTGAGTTTTTATATGCTTCCTCTTTTTTATATTCACTGACACTATTGAGTAATGTAATACATTTTCCGTCAACTGTTGCATTTAAGGTTTAAAAAGCAGTCAAGTAAATAAAACACTGCTCATTGTGGCTGTACTTGCAGATCTATGGCTGGGGTAGGGCCAGGTAAACTACACACAACCTAACTCTAACCCTAAACTCAATTCACACCTTAGTCATAAACCTAACCCCTAGCAAAAGCAATTTGAGGACCATGAAAATGTCCTCACTTTGCTGGTGAAATACAAAAAATGGTCCTCACTCAGCCACACATGACTGACCTTGCCCACAACAAAGAAAAGTCTTGGTTGGAACTTCCAAACAGCAGTGTATTTTATTGATATTTGTGTAGCTGATGCAAACATGGATGTAAGGCTATTTTCACACTGAAGGCTTTAATGCTCAATTCCAATTTTTTGCTGAAATCAGATTTTTTTTGAGTGGTCATTCAAACTAATAATTATATGCGACAGCCATCAGATGTCAGTGAATAGTTCATGAGTCCAAAGCAACCCGCTTGCACAGAAAAAGAATATAGATGCCACACAACAGCAGACTGTTTACGGAAGTAATTATTGATGTCAGCGTTTCTATGCTATAAATAAGTTGTTGAGCAATCGGATCTGACAACATTATGATCAGATCATAACAAGACAAATAAATGTAAGAAAAAAGAGAGAACAACCAATAACAATGGCCTGTTATGGAGCAGTGCCTGCTACTTCTGTAGAGTATGTGTGGATGCGTAGTCAGAACTAGGACAACATGAAAGTCAGATAAAATGTGACATGACCGTTCAGAGTGTGGATATTTTGAAAACTATCGGATTCATATTCGTTTTAGTACCACATATGGAAGTTGAACAATTCAGATTTTTTTGAAGGTGAAACAATCGGAATCGGGCCCTTCTGACTGCCATGAAAAAGTCGGATATGGGATAATTGCTACTGATATAACAAAACACAAGTGCAACATCCGTATCAGAATCAGCTTTATTGCCAAGTTCGTACATACAAACAAGGAATTTGACTCCGGTACACTTTGCTCTTTGGTTTTGTTTTTGTATTACAGAATATACATATTTACAATGTACAATATTCACATAAAGATGCATTTGCAACATCTGTATGCTGTTGTTTGGTACTCTATTAAATGTTCAACAGAGAAACAGCCTGGGGGAAGAAACTGTCTCTGTGGCGGCTGGTTTTATTTATTTATTTATTTATTTATTTTTTATAATCAGTATCCTATGCTTACAAAAGTAAGCAACTTATTTATAGTTAAAAGCAAAGATGTCACAAAAAAATCCTTTTTACATATAGATAAATTGGGCTTTACCTGGTTCGAAAACTATGTAATTCTAACCTAGTCTCTAAAAACAAAATTCACTGCACTATGTGAATACACAAGAAACAAAAAATAAAAACCAAAACTGACAAGTTTTTAAAAAAATTGAGTACACTCTAAAATTCCAGATGCTCAGAAATTTGAAGGTGGTTTACTTTGTTTTTATCATGGCCATTACTGAGGTGCTTAGTTCTTTCTTTTCCTGTAACTGCAGAAGAGAACCAGAACAGCCTTTTCAAATTCTCATTGAATTTTTCAATGGACTCCAGTAGTGGACATATATAAACCGGTTTTTGGAGACACAAGGACCAAACTATAAATAATGCAGAAAATGTGTGGATTAATGAAATAATTATTCTGACCAAAAAAAGCGTAATTTCCTTTTAAAAACTGCTAACAAGGGTATGCAGGTCAACATCTGAATTGGGCATTAAATGATGCAACTGGAAAACTCTGAGTACATCATAGGAAAGGAACACCAAGCCATCTGGAGTTCAGCTTCATTGTAGCATGGGACATTAGTCCACCCTGGGGCTCTGTGCAGATGTTATGAGTTTGATGGTTTGTCTGGTATAATTTTGCAATACTATGTTTTCAAAAATATTTATATCTAAAAGCTGTTAAAAGTTTTACTTTCTAAACTGCCTCATCTAATATTTGGTATGTTGCAGTGTTAGCTATGATGTTGGGGATGCTTTCAACTGCTTTGAGGATTCATCTTATGTGCAGATTTAATGCTGCCCTCATTTACCTTGAAAAAACTGTGTGCATTGTGAGATTGGTCTTTGAATGATTTTAAGATGTTATATAACATTTCCAGATCAAATCTACTATTAAAGCATCACCCAGAAGGGAAATTATGTCCTCGTGCAGTAGGTGACTTCGCCAAAAGCAAATGTATGCCACCTTCAATAAACTGAAGAGAGGAGAATATTTTACTGCTTGAGAGGAAATAACACATCTGCTTAGCACGTTGTCTGGTACTGGATAAAATATCAGACAAAGCAAGAAATGCTTTGGCCGCAAGATACAGCGTTATACAGATTGGCCTGGTGTACGACCTCAAGCCTTAGTCTCATTTAAAATATAAAAAGTTTGAATTAGTTGTTCCTAACCAACACTGCAAGCTCTGATATTTCATTATAAATAAAGTAAAACCGCACGACATTTATTTTAAATGCTCTGTTTCATTAACCTTCGACCAATTTCTTATCTACCCTTCATCTCCAAAATTCTAGGAAAATTAGTAGCTACTCAACTTCACACATACTTATCTCATAACTACCTGTATGAACTGTTCCAATCTGGTTTCTGCCCTCTCCATAGTACAGAAACTGCTCTCATAAAAGTCACCAATGACCCCCTCATGGCAGCTGGCTTACTTTCTATCCTTATCCTCCTTGACCTAAGTGCAGCATTTGACACCATTTGTCACGCCACCTTCCTCAATAGACTTTCCTCCATTGGTATTACTCAGACCCCTCTAAATTGGTTTAAATCATATCTCTCCCATCGCTCTCAATTTCTTCAGCTAAAAGCATTTTCTTCTCAGCCTTCTTCTGTCATTTCCGGTGTGCCCCAAGGCTCTGTCCTGGGTCCCTTTCTTTTCATAATCTACCTCCTCCCCCTTGGCCATATTGTTATGATTTGGGGTAGTTTGGTTGTTTGGTTTCTGGGTTTTTTCCTTATGTTTTTCACTGTTTAGATTTTGAATCATGCTTCTGTGTTTTCCTGGTCATGCTTTAGCTTTGTTGTATTGTTCATGTTTTGTTTGTGTTCAAGAGTCTCTGTTTTTGCCACAGCAACATTTTGTTCTGTCTGTAAATTAAGTTTATTCGGTTCACCTGCTCCATGTTAATCAGCTTTGTTTTCCACCTGTACCATGTTCCATTTATACACACCTGTTCAGTTAGTCGGCGCGGATACATTTCTCATTTTTCATGCCCATGTCTTGTTCTCATGCTCATGTCTTGTTCGCTAATCAAGTCTTGTTTTTTTTTTTTTTATCATGACCTGCCTGTCTTGCCTGCCCGTTTGTTTTGTTCCTGCTGAGTGTGAGTTTTCTAATTAAACCTTTTTGCACTTACCATCACGATGCCTGTTCGTCTGCATCTTGGGGTCCAATATCTTGCAAACCTTAACACATATCTTTCGGAAACACTATATTAGTTTCCACTGTTACGCGGATGATACCCAGCTCTATTTTTCCTGCAAATCCATTCCCAACATTCCGTCTACCTCCCTTACTGACTGGATGGCTGAAATAAAATCATGGTTTTCCAAAAATCTCCTCAAATTAAACAATGAAAAAACTGAGGTTCTCCTAATTGGCTCAAAAAACACATTATCCAAAACATACTGTTTTTCCATTGATATTGACAACTGCTCTGTTTCCCCTTCGCCTCAGGTAAAGAGTTTGGGTGTCATCCTCAACAGTACTCTCTCTTTCCAATCTCACATCAATAACATGACCCGGTCTGCCTATTTTCATCTGCGAAATATCAGTCGTCTTCGCCCCTCCCTCACTTCACATACTACTGCCATCCTCGTTCATAGCCTTGTCAATTCCCGTCTTGATTACTGCACTTCCTTCCTGTTCGGTCTTCCACACAAATCTCTTCATAAGCTTCAACTAGTTCAAAACTCAGCTGCCCGTATCATCTCTAGAACCCCTTCTTTCCATCACATCACAGTGGAAACAACTGTTGTTACTCCTGAATTTCTATTATTTTCCACCCAAAGCAAGTGTTTTCTCATTGCTCTTCTGTGCTGAATATTTTGATGAAGTAGAGATCTGTTAACTCTTTATGACTGGCGGGATCGCCGGCGCTCCCATTTGCGTATGTATTTATAAACACTTGTAGAATTGCGACCAAATAAGCTAGAACAATACTTTTTTTTTTTTTTTTATTGAAACCGGAGAGTTCAACTTAAATATTCTACTCACCACGTGTCCCAGAGCAGGGCTTTTATTTTCCAGAAAGTGTTGCAGAAATCCAGTAAAAAATCGCAAAAAACAATCATTAAAATCCAGACTGAAGTGTACTTCCGACATCGGAATATGTGTGATGACATTGGTGGATGAACTATCACATGGTTTTCTTTCACACCAATGCCCGCAACAACCGAAAGTGATGTGATTTCCCGGGTTTTTTTTCCCAGAAGTTGTAATTTTTCTGCAGTAAACTTGCACTCGCACTTTCGCTTCCATTTTCATATTTTTTTGCACTTTTTATTGTTTGAAGATGCTCTTATGAACACATATGTGTGCTCATAAGTGTGCTCTGGTACACTTAGAGATTTAATTACACTTCTGTAAATAGTTTATTTTGATGTACATATTATCTTTTTTTCAAACTGTTTTTGTCTCTGTTCATAAATATTAGTGTATTTCAAACATGGACACACTCTAGATAAATGTCTGTGGTTTGAAAGGGTTTTGTGCAACTTTTTTACATTGCAATTGTAGGAATTATGATGATTGATTAATTAATATTTATCAAGAATATAATTTGAGAAAAATTAATTTCTAAACCAAAAAATATTTGCTTACGAATCAAAATTAGAGATGTCCTCTGGTGTTCTAATGGTGGCTCAAAGCCCTTGATAATTACAATTATTAAATTATCAGTAATAATTGATAACTATTACTGTCACTGTTTAATCAACCGTTTCACCGAAACGTGGGGAACTTTGACCTTATTTTGACAGACATATCACTCTTGCTCAAAATAAACACAAACGCTGTCTCTTTTTCTGATACAGCTCGCTATTCCGATTCAATAATCTTCACCTAATCAAGCATGTAAAGTTCTACACAAAAGGGGTAAAATATCTAACAAAACAAGATAAAACAACATTGAGTGTATATGAAATCAAACCAGCAGTTATGGCAAAACAAGAGGAACTATGGTGCTGAACGGAGCTTTGGGAGTGACCCCCCCAAAGTGTAGCTCAGTGGAACACACAAAAGGGTCATAAAACTGCCCCAAAGTTGTAAGCTCAGCGCACACAAAAGAGTCATAAACTTTTCGGCAGCAACCAGTGAAAAACCAGTGAAAAAGGGTGAATACAAATAAATGGTGAGTTTCCACCATGAGATTCTCGCAGTCCAACTTTAAAACACACAGCTTCCAAGCACAGCGGCTTTTAAAGTCCAACAGCAATCAAAGTTTCAATAAAACATGGCATGCACATACAACTTAGAACACATTGGACTATAAGTGGCGATTCTTAATCGCCCTAATATCCTACTCTATCCTGCCCAAGCTATTTCTAATAGAAATAAAACAAAACGGGGTTACTTGGTGTCAGTGTCGCCTTCTTGGAGCAGCGGAGAGAGAAGGGAAAGAGTATTCACGCGTCTGTTAATAACTCAGGAGAGTGGTCAGCCTTCGTCCTTTGGCTTCCTTTAGCGAAAGGGAAAAATATGGGACCATCATCAGTCGACTGGAACAAACAAGGAAATACATTTCGTCTCCTTGAAAACCTCTGTGGGTTTTTTTGGTCACGTGTTAAATCCACGTCTTCGATCGGTAAAGTAAAACTTACAAGCCTTTCTATTCTTGTAAGCTTAATTCATTCAGTTTTCTGGCCAATGGGAGAATGAATGAAAGCCCACGTGTGAGTTTTTTCTCCAGAATGATGCTCCAGTTGCGTGGCTCACCGGTCCCGGAAAAGCAAAGATGGGAGAGACCTCATATTATTATTTAGTCCACAGTGACGTCAGAGCTGCGACGCCTCCCTTTCTATCAGCTCCAATGTCTGCTGGGAGTTGCAGTAGCAGACTATCCTGGGGTACATAATGGCAGCTGATGCTGGAAGGCATAGTAGCGCACAAATAGTCCAACATTCAGCAAACGAATGATCCAACAAAATATTTGAGGGATACAGCTATGATATTTCTATATTTAGGAAAATATGTGCAAAAAAAAAATGATTACATTTTTCTGGTGGTTAATTGCACTTTTCAGCAATTTACTTTACCTTAGTTGATATGGAGTTATTATATACAAAATATTAAAATTTATGATGTAAGGGTTGTATTGATGTAAAGCAAATTGAAATGCTCCAAAAGAAATGGCACTACAGCATGTACAATTGTAAAAATATGCTCTGGCTAACTTGTTCTATGGTAGGTCATAAAGGGTTAATGGGTGGCAAAACAGAGGCCTCGAGTCTTTGACAAGAAATGGTGAACTGTGCCTGCTAGCAGTGTTTGCAGACCGGTGCAAAGAGGATTGGGTGGCGGACGAAAGTGGAGACCTCAGCGGCCCGATCCCCAGATGCTTAGGCTGGCTCTAGGGACGTGGAATGTCACCTCGCTGGGGGGGAAGGAGCTTGAGCTTGTGCGGGAGGTCGAGAGATATCAACACACAGCGTGGGCTCTGGAACCCATCTCCTTGAGAGGGGTTGGACTCTCTTCTACTCTGGAGTGGCCCACGGGGAGAGGCAGCAGGCTGGTGTGGGTTTGCTTGTTGCCCCCCAGCTCAGCCATCTCGTGTTGGGGTTTACCCCAGTGGATGAGAGGGTCGTATCCCTGCGCCTTCGGGTTGGGGAGAGGTCTCTGACAATCATTTCCGCCTACGGGCCGAGTGGTAGTGTGGAGTACCCGGCCTTCTTGGTGTCCCTGTTGGGGGTGCTGGATAGAGCCCCTCCCGGGGACTCCATTATTCTGCTGGGGGACTTCAACGCCCACGTGGGGAAAGACAGTGACACCTGGAGGGGCGTGATCGGGAGGAATGGCCTCC
The DNA here is from genome assembly GCF_021462225.1 of Girardinichthys multiradiatus. Lineage (NCBI taxonomy): Eukaryota > Metazoa > Chordata > Actinopteri > Cyprinodontiformes > Goodeidae > Girardinichthys > Girardinichthys multiradiatus. Next base: position 44,778,822 of record NC_061797.1, on the reverse strand, counting down.
CCGATCTGAATCAGAGTGGTGTTTTGTTATTGGACTTCTGTGCTAGTCACGGGTTGTCCATAACGAACACCATGTTCAAACATAAGGGTGTCCATCAGTGCACTTGGCACCAGGACACCCTAGGCAGGAGGTCGATAATCGACTTTGTTGTCGTATCATCAGACCTTCGGCCGCATGTTTTGGACACTCGGGTGAAGAGAGGGGCTGAACTGTCCACTGATCACCACCTGGTGGTGAGTTGGATCTGCTGGAGGAGTAGAAAGCCGGACAGACTTGGCAGGCCCAAGCGCATAGTGAGGGTCTGCTGGGAACGCCTGGCGGAGCCCTCGGCCAGGGATGTATTCAACTCCCACCTCCGGGAGATCTTCGACCAGATCCCGGGGGATGTTGGAGACATAGAGTCCGAGTGGACCATGTTCTCCGCATCTATTGTCGATGCTGCTGCCCGTAGCTGCGGCCGTAAGGTCTGCGGTGCCTGTCGCGGCGGCAATCCAAGAACCCGGTGGTGGACACCGGCAATAAGGGATGCTGTCAAGCTGAAGAAGGAGTCCTATCGGCTGTGGTTGGCTTGTGGGACTATTGAGGCGGCTGACGGGTACCGTGAGGCCAAGCGTGCTGTGGCCCGGGCTGTGGCAGAGGCAAAAACTCAGGCCTGGGAGGAGTTCGGTGAGGCCATGGAGAAGGACTACTGGTTGGCCTCGAAGCGATTCTGGCAAACCGTCTGGCGCCTCAGGAGGGGGAAGCAGTGCTTCGCCAACACTGTTTATAGTGGGGGTGGGCGACTGCTGAACTCGACTGAGGACATTATCGGGCGGTGGAAGGGGTACTTCGAGGATCTCCTCAATCCTGCCATCACGCATTCCGTGGTGGAAACAGAGGCTGGGGACTCGGGCTTGGACTCTTTCATCGCCCAGGCTGAAGTCACCGAGGTAGTTAAAAAGCTCCGTGGTGGCAAGGCTTCGGCGGTGGATGAAATCCGCCCTGAGTACCTCAAGTCTCTGGATGTTTTAGGGCTGTCATGGTTGACACGCCTCTTCAACATTGCGTGGCGGTCGGGGACAATGCCTCTAGACTGGCAGACTGGGGTGGTGGTCCCCCTTCATAAGAAGGGGACCGGATGGTGTGTTCCAACTACAGGGGGATCACACTCCTCAGCCTCCCTGGTAAGGCCTACGCCAGGGTATTGTAGAGGAGAGTCCGACCGATAGTCGAACCTCGGCTTCAGGAGGAGCAGTGTGGTTTTCGTCCCAGCCGTGGAACACTGGACCAGCTCTATACCCTCTACAGGGTGCTCGAGGGTTCATGGGAGTTTGCCCAACCGGTTCACATGTGTTTTGTGGACCTGGAGAAGGCATTCGACTGTGTCCCTTGTGATGCCCTGTGGGGGGTGCTCCAGGAGTATGGAATCAGGGGCCCTTTATTAGGGGCCATCCGGTCCCTGTACGAGCAGGAGTTTGGTCCGCATTGCTGGCACTAAGTCGGACCTGTTCCTGGTGCATGTTTGACTCCGGCAGGGCTGCCCTTTGTCACCGGTCCTGTTCATAACTTTTATGGATTTCTAGACGCATCCAAGGGCTGGAGGGGGTCTGGTTTGGGGACCACTGGATTTCGTCTCTTCTTTTTGTGGATGACGTGGTCCTGCTGGCCCCCTCTAGCCAAGACCTACAGCATGCGCTGTGGCGGTTCGCAGCCGAGTGTGAAGCGGCTCGGTTGAGGATTGGCTCCTCCAAGTCCGAGGCCATGGTACTCGACCGGAAAAGGGTGTCTTGTACTCTTCAGGTTGGAGGGGAGTTCCTGCCTCAAGTGGAGGAGTTTAAGTATCTCGGGGTCTTGTTCACGAGTGAGGGAAGAATGGAGCGGGAGATCGACAGACAGATCGGTGCGGCTGCCACAGTGATGGGGGCATTGTGCCGGTCCGTTGTGGTGAAGAGAGAGCTGAGCTGAAAAGCAAAGCTCTCAATATACCGGTCGGTCTATGTTCCTACCCTCACCTATGGCCATGAACTTTGGGTCATGACCGAAAGAACGAGATCCCGGATACATCTCCGTAGGGTGGCCGGGCACTCCCTTAGAGATAGCGTGAGGAGCTCGGCCATCCGGGAGGGGCTCGGAGTAGAGCCGCTGCTCCTCCACATCGAGAGGAGCCAGTTGAGGTGGCTCGGGCATCTATACCGGATGCCTCCTGGACGCCTTCCTCGGGAGGTGTTCCAGGCACGTCCCACCGGGAGGAGGCCCAGGGGACGGCCCAGGACACGCTGGAGGGACTATGTCTCTCGGCTGGTCTGGGAACGCCTTGGGCTCTCCCTGGAGGAGGTGTCTGGAGAGAGGGACGTCAGGGCGTCTCTGCTGAGTCTGCTGCCCCCGCGACCCGGTCCCGGATAAGCGGAAGACGACGAGTATGAGTACGAGTACGACATTTAGCACTAATATGTGGTTTCCTATGAAATATGTAACCCACAGATGTGGCACCTTTTGTTCGTCATCAGTTTATTTTAATTGTGCCCATTGCAGGTGACCATCTCTTAATGGCAAAAACAATTGCATAATAACATTTCTGATTAAATACAATGGCAAAAATAGAGTTTTTCACAAATCAGCAGTGGCGTTTTTTCTTTAAAGTCAATTACCCTCTGAATTATTGGACTGGCTGCTCAGTCAGACCCCAGATCTTGTGAGGGGTCCACTCAGCAAATCAAGCAAACCTTTCTTTCCTCAATAAAAAAACAAGAATAAATCTATACCTCAAATACTGCTCACATACTCAAATTTCACAGGGCAGCGGGTAAATTAAGGCTGAATTTCTGAGGTATTCTTCTTTAATACTCCAGTCACAGATGCCGTACTCCTGAGTTTCTCATTCTCAGATCAATTTGTCGTGGTTGCTCTGTTGGCAAATGCAGAGACATATTTGGCAGGGAAAGCCTGTTATGTATAAACCACGTGTCAAACCTCCCATTATGTCTGTTTTCAGGTCATTCCTGACAGCAACAGCTGTAGAATGTGATATATTTAGAAACTCGAGACAAAGGAATATGAAGATACTGAAAGCAGTAGCTGAATATTAAAGAACAAAAATGGGAGAAAACAAGCATTCCTACTTGTCAGATGTTGATATAGGAAACATAGGATTAGCTTTGGGGTTAAACTCTGTCGGGCTTTTGACATCACTACATGTACAGTTAATTGCTAAGTAATAACCTTATCTGTAGAGCTCAGATTTGTGACTTATTCTAACCAGACTCAGAACCCCTCAAATTTACATTTGGTATTTATTCAAGCAGCTGTGGAGCTTGACATTCATTAACACACCCTCCATTTCTGCTAACCTGTATGACCCCCTCTCTTTTCCAATGGTTATGGTCCATCTGGCAGAGAGAGGTATCCCAATTGTTGTTGTTTTTAGTATAACAATGGCCATGAGTGAGCTCTAGATGGACAAACTGTCTACATTTAAGGCTAGGCTTAAAACGTTCCTTTTGGATAAAGCTTATAGTTAGAGTGGCTTAGGTTATCCTGAGCTATCTCTGTAGTTATGCTGCTATAGGCTTAGGCTGCTGGAGGACATAATGACCCCTTTCACCCTCTTCCCTACATTCTCACACTACTCTCCAATTTTCAGTTTTTAACTTTATGTTCTCTCTTTTTTATCTTCCTGGAAGCTACACGTGGCCTGACTCTGTGTCTACCTGTGACTCCTTTCTGGAGAGGGGCATCGTCCATGCTTCTGCTGGAAACAGCTTAATTCTCACCCTCTACCGATGATCCACATGTCCCTGTCTTTCAGTGTTTAACCAATTCTCTCTCCTAGACATGACGATTGACTGAGTTTTCACTGTGACTAACTCTATGTGCTCTCTTTCAGACTCTAATCTTGAAAACTGGTTCAGAGTTTATATGTTCTTTCTTTCTTGGTGAAACGACTAAAGGAGCTACATCCATTAACATTTACTTTTCCTTCCCATAGAAAGGACTCCTGGATCAGTGCTTCTTTGTTCTCTTTGTGTCTCTGCTCTGTTCTCTCAAACCCCCAGTCGGTTGTGGCAGATGGCCGCTCACACTGAGCTTGGTTCTGCTGGAGGTTTCTTCCTGTTAAAAGGGAGTTTTTCCTCTCCACTGTCGCTACATGCATGCTCAGTATGAGGGATTGCTGCAAAGTCAACACCAGTGACTGTCCACTGTCTCTACATGCTCATCCGGGAGGAGGGAATGCTGCAAGTCACTGACTCGATGCAATCTGCTGGGTTTCCTTAGACAGAAAAACTTTTTATCCAATTTGAATAAATAACTGAATCTGATTGCACTGTTCAATGGTTAGGATTAATTGGAATGTATGTACCTGACTTTTGTGAAGTGCCTTGAGACGACATGTGTTGTGAATTGGCGCTATATAAATAAACTGAATTGAATTGTATTGAATAACTTGAATGTGGTTGTGTAACTGCAACTTTAATTAATGACCTTGTACTCAGCTATTATTTCTGCTACATTTAGTACATGCCACATTTTGTGTTCAATAAATGAATGTTTTACTATTTTAAAGCTGGAGTTGTTAACAAATATTAGCAATAAAAATAAATGAGGCATTTGTGATTTCACACAATTAGGGAAATTCATCTAAACTATCATATGACCTTAACAGGTGGTAAAAAAGGATGAGAGTTGGGTTGATGACACGTTTACCATGTGACTTTAGCAACTCTCAAGTAATTAAATTAATGCCATAGCCTAAAATGTCACTACTTCTTACTGGTCAGTTACAACAGCCTTTTAGACAATAAAACATTATTTTAAAGTCTTAGAGAGGAATCACATGTTGTTGCAAAACTTTTATTTTAAAGGTGTCACTGTTTTATTACCTTTGTCAATAAGTAAGTTAAACGGACCCATTACAGCCTGATGTCAAGACCTCCATAGTTGTATTGAACGTGAGTACTGTAGTTACTTCAATGTGCTTAACCCAACCAGGTTCACTGTTTATTAAAAATCAGCTCAATCCAATAACTAACTAATAAAACTAACTCCATCTGAATTATGATTGAGATCTTAACAACTGCACTGATAAAGATTTACAGCAGATTTATTACTATATTTATGAATAGTGTCTGGAGTAATATATATTTTGAAAATCTGTTTGCTGGAGAAACAAAGCAAACACTAAAAAAGACAAACAGCTAATTGTTAACTACACAATAATTCTTAGCTGAGAGTTAGAATGGAACAGGAGCTCATTTTCTATCCCAAAAGTTGGAAAGGTATTTTGAACGCCTAATTTGGATTTTCCATATGCCTTACAGTAATTTTAAGAGTAATAATTTGATAAAGGGGAAAAAAAGGAACCTAATGTTTTGCAAATCATCCAGAATATTCCACTGAATTGGTATAGAATGCTAAAAGATCATGCTTACGGTGGATCATATGAGGCTGTTTAGTTAGGAATGACTTTCAGTCATGCTTCTTCAGTCACTCTATTGTCTGGAAGGATAGGGTATTGTGAGAGTCATGTAATTGTAAATACCCTCTCTGGGACATTCAAGGTTCTTTAACACATGTAACACATGTAATCATTATACTGAATAAATTAGTTTTAAATTCACAATTCAACATAATGAACATTCAGTTTTTAACTTCTTATTAAATATGGATAAGTGTTTCAAAAGATATTGTATGATGAATGTTTATGATCTGTTTTTAATGTCATATAGAGTTCAGTGCCACTGCAGTTGACTGAGATGTAAAAAAATGGTAGTATTGCATTTTCAAGGTAATAAAAGCTTATTATTTTGATTGAGATACTTTATTTTGACTGAATAGAGTTAATTTTGTCTAAATTATAACATTCAGCTAGTTAGCAGTGGGTGGGAAAGGAAACAAAGTGGAGATTAAAGGTCAATATTTAAAGATTGGTTTATCCTGGAGGGTGAAAATTATGGAAAATCTGAGAAGTCAGTGAAAGCAGTCAAAATGTCAAGAAGTTTTTTAATGCATGGGTACACTTTAAAGTTTCTTTAGACGTCAGGCATTCATTTGTAGGTATTTCTAGAAAAAAGGTAAACCTATGCTGACCGAACTAATCAGCACAGACATCAATGACTAGCTAATCTATGGGACATCATTAAATAACAATTCTGCTTTTGTTTTAATTTTTAGTTTGGACATGTTTTCTTTTGTTTAAATAAGCTTGTTTACTTTTATTGTTAACTCAGTAAGTTACCCCTATACATTTTGATCATAAATAGCTTAAACATAGCTTATATTAAGCTACGTTAAAGCTATATAGTATTTGTGTTTCTCAACAATACTTAACTGTTTAAAAAACATGATCTATAAATAACTACAGTCTAACTTACCCATCTGTGCAGGTGTAGTGGCCAATGATGACGAATCAATTTATCTTGCCTTGGCCCTCCCAGAGTTCAAGAGGCTTGTCAGAAAGCTTCTCAGATAGGGTCACCATTGTTTTCACAAACGAGCTCCTCTGATGCTTTAAAATATAGCACCTCCTGTACATACTTAGAGTAAGAAGGATCAAAACGTCCAAAACCTTGTATACTTTAAAGTCTGATGTGCATAAAAGCCTAGATAGATTTTTGTAGGTTTATGGTAACAAAACCTTTATCCAGTTGTTTACTACACCTTCTGAGTACGTACTCAGGATTGAATATGGGTCTTGCAACAAATCATCTTGTATCATAATACATTGGAAAAACAATGCTGTCTAAATGTGATATTTGTTTTACCTTTATTCTATTATATTACAGACTGTTATGCTAGTTTATTGTCCACCAGTGCACAGTCAGAACTAACACAACAACATCAAATCGGTCTATTCAAGTATTGGGCAACCAGTTGTTTTTTTATATCTGAGGCTCCTGGTCAGGCAGTTAATAACAAAAGCACAATTGTGTTTTTCTTACACAACTGGTGTATTTTATCTTTACCTCAAATTAGTCGGCATCATCCATCCATCCATCCATCCATTCATCCATCCATCCATCCATCGCTCTCAGCTGTTTTTCTTGCAGGGACATTGGGGGCTGATGCCTGACTAGATGTAGTACAAGGTCAACGTTCTAGCTTTTATGCGCTGTTTAACTATCTAACAAAGAAGTATCCCAAATTATGTTAAAAAATTCCCAATATTTGGGCACAGCGCTGGTGGTGTAGGGGTTAGTGCACGACCACATATAGAGGCTATAGTCCTCGACACGGCCGTCCCGGGTTCGAGTCCTGGACCTGTTGACCTTTGCCAAATGTCTCCCCCTCTCTTTGCCCCTCCTTCCTTTCTGCCTACTATCAAAAATAAAGGCTTCTAGTGCTGAAAAAAGTCTTTAAAAAAACGAAATTCCCAATTTTTTTTTCCATTGCTCAACCAACAGGGATTTTGTAATATTGTTTAATTAAGGGGGAACAGTAAGAGCTGCAATCATTGTGGACACAGTATAGTCAGTGCTCAGCTTTTAGAACTGGATGCACATCTATAATCAATAACTGCTCCCTACAGAATATTGATTCCGCCATATGTATATATCATTATTTTATATAAAAAATGGTCAGTTGTAGTTTTATTCTTTCTAACCTAATGTTCTTATTTCTAATGGACAATAATTATTTAAGTAATACAGTAATACATCGTAATGTTTGTTTTAGAAATCTGTCTTCTACTTATCCATTGTAAGTCTTGTTGAGAACAAAATATATTTTTGTCAAGAGAGACCTGCCCTTTTCATTTGGCAAATTTTATGCAAATAATAGAAAAGGTAAAAAGAAAAGAACATTCCATTGTTATCCTGTGGTGGAATCACTTTCTTCATTTTATTTATGTCATTTAGGGTTCATTTGTAGTCTGCTACTGTGAGGGTAATTTTGATATGATTAAAAGTGACAGTTTGGTTTCTCTGCCAGAAGTCTACTTCTCACTTCTTCCCTGCTGTAGTTATTCAGACACTTGGTCATCAGAAGTGACTTTCATTGTGACAGAACTTGAATGATGCATCACATGACCTTCAAAGCTCAGTCACCCAAGTGACATTTGTTTCACAGCTTGAAGAAAACAATGAGGGCAGAATACACATCTGGGTTTTTCTGCATGTAGAGAGCATGAAGAAACAGATTGTTTGAATGTCCCGAAATGTGTGTGGTATTGCCAGTGCTCTGCATGCAAACCTTTCTCCCTCAAGCAACTTTCTGCTGTCCAACTGCAGCATGTTTACAAACTGACAGCAAGTGTGTTCTGAAAAGGATTAGCTTGAGAAATTTCTTTCAAATTGTGCTAATATACTCCACATCTCAATTGAAATGTGAACACTATCTGATGCACCTGACTCTTTGTGTACAGTGTTTGCATTTGGATTTATGGCTTTCTGTGTGTGTGTGTGTGTGTGTGTGTGTCTTCTCTGCTGATCTCCCCAGGCACAACCTGCCACAATGACTTAATGAATCAATCTGCACCTCACACGTGCACCAGATGGGCATCACTTCAGCTTTAAAATTCTAGGCCATCTATGCCAAAATCTGTTTGTATATGACCGCAAGCAAGAAAGAAAGCAAGCAAGAAATCTTAAATATAAATTATTCCTAAATAATGAAAGGGTGGCTGAGAGAGAGTGAACTAGACTATACACAACTCTTAATTGGAATGTGTTTGAAAACATGTTTGTTTTTGCATTTGACCCAAATTAGTTGATCTATCCTATATATCCTTTGTGAGTATAAAAACAAGTATATAATATAATATAATATAATATAATATAATATATAAGATTAGTAAGAAACTACTGAATTACTTTGGTGCTCTTGGTGATATGTTTAGAATGAAATATATTCAATGAACCCAGTTGTACCTGTATACAAGTCTGAAATGGGAGGACTGTGTGGGAATCTGCACAGAACAGGTACAGGCTATGGCTGGGAAACGAAGAGGGCTGCAAGCGCACATCAAGGGCATCTTCCCCAATGTGCAGTGGACACAGAAATGCACCTAGAAATTTTGTCCATAAAAATTATGAACAGAATTGGTGACAAAGGGCAACCTTGGTGGAGTCCAACCCTCACTGGAAACAAGTCTGACTTACTGCCGGCAATGAAGACCAAGCTCTGACACCGGTCATACAGGGACCTAACAGCATGTATCAAAGGGCCTGGTACCCCATACTCCTGGAGAACCCCCCACGGGATCCCTGAGGAACACAGTCGAACGCCTTCTCCAAGGCCACAAAGCACATGTAAATGGGTTGGGCGAACTCCCATGCACCCTCCAGGACCCTGCTGAGGGTGTAGAGCTGGTCCAGTGTCGTACGGCCAGGACAAAAACCATAATGCTCTTCCTGAATCCGAGGTTCGACTATCCAACATGAGATATGAAGATGAAAGATATTTTTTTCACAAGCAACTTTTTTTTTCCTCTCAGGGAGTTGTTAATGTTTTGAATATTGTAGCAATGTTGAATATTGTTATACTGTACAAAATGTTACATTCGAAATATTTACACTGTAACAGTGGTTTGTTGTTTCGTAATACGTGTGTGTCTGGTTGGAGTGTCGATAAGCAGGAGAGCAGCAAAATTTCCCTATGAATCAAAAGGTGGCCCGGGAGAAAAGGTTTTGGAACCACTGGGTTAACCTAAACACTCATAAATTAACTTAATCTTGCTCTTTTTCTCACAATAAATTATGTTTACTGTATAAAAAAAAAAAATCAGATTTAAGTTAGGTTAGAAAGACTAAGTAAAAGAAAAATTAAATATTAGACATTCATTAATTCATCTTCTATATTGCTTAATCCATAGTGGGTCACGGGGAAGCTGGTACACCCTAGACATGTCGCCAATCCATCACATGGATCGCAGGGCATATTAGACATTACCAGGAAAAACAAAAAACTTGACATTTTGGTCCATGATTGGCCTTTTTAGCCCAGAGGGTCTGAGCTTCATTTTTTTTAGCGTAGTTTAAAAAGTAGCTGGGAAAACGGTAAACATATTAAAGTATCACAGGTCTACAAAAAAGGAACACATAACAAAACTAAAAATGACACCTCTTTGCACAAACCAAAAGTGTATGCATAAAGGTACATTAAATGGCCTGGGTGCAGCAATCAACATTGCAATTCTTATGTAATCCAGCACAGCATCTCATTTCCACCAAATGGATTTATACACAAGATGGCATTACACATAATTACATTGAGAGGTGTGCAATGTCAGAAATATTTTTTTTATTTTTTTTTGCTATTGCCATTGTGTTTTTGGATTATTTTTTAAGAAGACTGGTGGGAAAATCATGCACATACACACAAATTCTTCTGTGTCTTTTTTCTCAGTTATTAGTCAAAATCAGATTATATTTATAAAAAAAACTATTTGCCGTGAACAAACCCTACAACCTAAAGACATTAATTCCAAAAAACTTTATTCATATTTAAAGTTATCTAAAAATAAAAATAAGTTCAATAAAAAATTGTTTTGAAGTCATTTAAGCAATATTAAAATCTAAACAAAAATCTGTTTTTCAGAATGAATGCTTGGAGCTGTTCTGTTGCTTCACAGCGTAAAGGTCTCCAGTTTAGACTCCTCCTTTCTACATGAGGTTTTCATGTTTCCCCATCCATCCATGGGTTTTTTGAAGCTTTCCAACAATGCGGCAAAAACATGCATGGTTCTTTTCCATCTCTAAATCATCCTCGTTTGTGTGTGCATATGAATGGTGATTTTACTCATTTGTCTCTTTTCAATCTATGATGGCCCTAAAGTAGACTGGCTCTTGTCCCCTGCAGCCCCAGCTGGATTAAATGTAACATGAATGGATGAGAGGCTTTCCAGCCATCAAATATGATTTAAAACAATTTGTAGGGTGTTCTCACCACTTCTTAAAGTACAGCAAATTTCTTTTACAGCAGAGATTATCTGATAGAAAATAAAGCATTGGAGCTGATGTCATCACAGGCAAAGCACAGCTGGCCACTGACACCCAGGGAATTGGATCTTCCAGCAGAGCCTGAAGCCCCATGTGCTTGGCTGCACCTTTCTGACATCACCCATCACTCTTTAGACGAGGCCTCCCTCTTCCCGCCAACCTCTTCTCTTCTCTCCACAGGGTCTGGCGGAGACTTGAAAGTGAAGGTCTATCTTGGGGGCAACTCACCCTGTTGAGTTGAAATGACAGTATTTGTAACAGTCTCTGGTTCAGTGTTACACAAATCTTTTTTGTACTGTAAAAAGAAGGAACAAATTACTAATGTTCTAGTTCTTGTTCTCTCTTTGTTCATCAAGTTTGAATGATTATGTAGTTTCAGTCCCTTCACTCGATTATGTTTTGCTTTAATAATTATTTTGGCCTCTGTAAATTGTGTCACACATATTACCCATTTTCATGTAAAATTCCTCTCATCTAAGCCTCTCCTTTAGTGCTGAAATATTTCATTTTTCGATGCTGTATTGTTAAGTTCCTGCTGTGAAGAACAGCAGTGCAATTGGCGATAGAAATAAAAATAGCTTGGCATGTCAGAAGGGGGTTATGATGGCCTCTTTTTCCTCTGAGAACTCATATTAAGTCCTACCCACAATACAATACCCTTATACCCTTATACAATAGACCAGCTGTTTTAGACTGACAACTAGAGTCACATGTAGTGCAGCTATGAGCCCATCTTAAATTGGCTGTTTCATTAAATCAGTGTTTCTACCTTCTCAAAACAACTTAATGTGCATTTTCCTTTAAAAATACCCCGCTGACCACATATTAGCATCTCTGCTAAAAATTTGTTAATAAAATTAATTCCCCCTTTACTTTATCTGAAACCAAACAATTTAGAAACATCCAACCTTTGAGCTGAGTTTATTTATTCCATTAGGAAAATCCCATTTTAAAAAACAGTGTTTTTGTTTTGTTTTTTATCACCAGTTGCAAAATTATTAGATCCCCTGACAATTTCTTTTAAATGTATATAAGCAGAGCATTTTTACAATTTATACTAGATTTATTTAAGTTTATCACAGCTTTATTGGAACCTCTATTTAGTTGGTTATGACTTTTTGTTTCCCTGTAGTATGCATATCTGACGCAGGAGTCAATTTATTTTAGTCAATGGCCACAAGGCAGAATGAGAACCTATAATTATGGTAAGGGAGGTAAAAAAAAAATTCCAAAGCTTAAAATTGCAGCAAAGAGTGGCATCCTGTGCCCACCAAATCTCCATAACAACCATTAGATGGTATCTATAGGCCATCTATAGGCCATAGGCCATACCATGCTAGGAATAAACTTTTTAATGTTTTACTAGCAGCAGGAAAAATGTGTTCTCTGCTCAACTCTACTCTGGCTTTAACTGGACCTGTATGGTTTTGGTCGAATAAGAGTAAGATTGCGCTTTTCTAAAATAAAAGCTGGTGTGAATGAACTAACGTCCACTGTTATGTATGCTGAATGATCTATGATGCTGTTTCTCCCCCAAAGTTCATGATGATATTGTTATCAGAGTGCATGGCATCATAAATACTTTGACAGGCAAGGATATTTTAAATAGAAATCTAGTGATCCCTATCAGCAGATATGGCACAGTTAAGTCGCAAAAATAAAACCCTTGAGACTCGACTGAGACTTGTGCCCTAAAGACTTGACTTGGACTCCTGGTCTGAGACTCAAGTCTTATTAACAGTTTTTATCCCATGTCATAAAGAGTAAGTCAGTACAGGTCCTTCTCAAAATATTAGCATATTGTGATAAAGTTCATTATTTTCCATAATGTAATGATGAAAATTTAACATTCATATATTTTAGATTCATTGCACACTAACTGAAATATTTCAGGTCTTTTATTGTCTTAATACGGATGATTTTGGCATACAGCTCATGAAAACCCAAAATTCCTATCTCACAAAATTAGCATATCATTAAAAGGGTCTCTAAACGAGCTATGAACCTAATCATCTGAATCAACGAGTTAACTCTAAACACCTGCAAAAGATTCCTGAGGCCTTTAAAACTCCCAGCCTGGTTCATCACTCAAAACCCCAATCATGGATAAGACTGCCGACCTGACTGCTGTCCAGAAGGCCACTATTGACACCCTCAAGCAAGAGGGTAAGACACAGAAAGAAATTTCTGAACGAATAGGCTGTTCCCAGAGTGCTGTATCAAGGCACCTCAGTGGGAAGTCTGTGGGAAGGAAAAAGTGTGGCAGAAAACACTGCACAACGAGATGAGATGACCGGACCCTGAGGAAGATTGTGGAGAAGGGCCAATTCCAGACCTTGGGGGACCTGTGGAAGCAGTGGACTGAGTCTGGAGTAGAAACATCCAGAGCCACCGTGCACAGGCGTGTGCAGGAAATGGGCTACAGGTGCCGCATTCCCCAGGTCAAGCCACTTTTGAACCAGAAACAGCGGCAGAAGCGCCTGACCTGGGCTACAGAGAAGCAGCACTGGACTGTTGCTCAGTGGTCCAAAGTACTTTTTTCGGATGAAAGCAAATTCTGCATGTCATTCGGAAATCAAGGTGCCAGAGTCTGGAGGAAGACTGGGGAGAAGGAAATGCCAAAATGCCAGAAGTCCAGTGTCAAGTACCCACAGTCAGTGATGGTCTGGGGTGCCGTGTCAGCTGCTGGTGTTGGTCCACTGTGTTTTATCAAGGGCGGGGTCAATGCAGCTAGCTATCAGGAGATTTTGGAGCACTTCATGCTTCCATCTGCTGAAAAGCTTTATGGAGATGAAGATTTCATTTTTCAGCACGACCTGGCACCTGCTCACAGTGCCAAAACCACTGGTAAATGGTTTACTGACCATAGTATCACTGTGCTCAATTGGCCTGCCAACTTTCCTGACCTGAACCCCATAGAGAATCTGTGGGATATTGTGAAGAGAAGGTTGAGAGACTCAAGACCCAACACTCTGGATGAGCTAAAGGCCGCTATCGAAGCATCCTGGGCCTCCATAAGACCTCAGCAGTGCCACAGGCTGATTGCCTCCATGCCACGCCGCATTGAAGCAGTCATTTCTGCAAAAGGATTCCCGACCAAGTATTGAGTGCATAACTGTACATTATTATTTGAAGGTTGACGTTTTTTGTATTAAAAACACTCTTCTTTTATTGGTCGGATGAAATATGCTAATTTTGTGAGATAGGAATTTTGGGTTTTCATGAGCTGTATGCCAAAATCATCCGTATTAAGACAATAAAAGACCTGAAATATTTCAGTTAGTGTGCAATGAATCTAAAATATATGAATGTTAAATTTTCATCGTGACATTATGGAAAATAATGAACTTTATCACAATATGCTAATATTTTGAGAAGGACCTGTATATGAACAACAGATTGCAGCTGCTGCACATTTTACTGTGAAAGGATGTGCTTGATTTTTAGACCATGACGTTCGTGGATTATGTGATGTTAATGGCACATAACAATCTGTTCATGTTAGCTGTACCTTCATAATAATGACCACTTGAATGTCAAATGAATGGTGTATTAAATGACATTGGATCATTTAGGAAACTAAATAAATTTAACTTTCCTCCAAAATTCTCTTGCTGTTAAGCTAGCTGCAATGTCACAAGGACGTTTCCAGTTGGAAATATGAAAATAAAAGCTCTTTCTGTTCCTTTTATTCAGATGTTTAACACTCATTTATTTACTTACTACGCTTTATCTCATTCATTAAATTGTAATTTAGACCTTCATTTTGAACATCTTTACTATTCAGAAATGAGAACAAAGTTTTGAATTGTGGATTTAGAAATGGCTTCCCAATATTATTAAAGATTTTCCATCTCAGAGAGAGGAAAAGAAAACAATCCAAACCCTATTTGGTGAAATATATAATAAAGGAGTGGAAAATATGAAGACGGGGATTACCAGGTGTTAACTTAGTTATTACAAAAACAAAACAGTACTTTGATTCATTCAGGAATTCACTAACAGATTTCCTAACAGGAATTCATTAACAGATTTTCATTGCTTTATGTTATTTTATCAGAGCATAAATTGTTATGATTCTGGCACGTCTGCTCTACCCTGTCTCCCTGGCTGCAATCAGCAGATTAGATGCACCTGGTGGCTGCTGCTATGCAGTGCAATCTGTGGCATGCCATACACCTGTATCTTCCTTGATATATACTGAATTTGACAAGCAGACGGTGCCAGATTTTTGAAAGCCATTGTGTGAGTAGATATCCAGCGTTCCTTCCTGTCTGATTGTTCTTGACCTTGCCTTGCCTTTTTGGATTTATGCCTCTGCCTGCTCCCTGTCGGACTATTTGAATTTTGGTTGTCAACCTTGTTTCCTGCATCTGGTTTATGCCTCTGCCTGCCCCTTGCCTGATGCCTCTTGTTCCGATCGTTGACCCTTTTTCTGCCCTTGGATTATTGAGCCAGCCTAGCCCTCGGATTATTCAGCCTGGAGTCACTTTTTACCTGTGCTGTG
Source organism: Girardinichthys multiradiatus (assembly GCF_021462225.1). Taxonomy (NCBI): domain Eukaryota; kingdom Metazoa; phylum Chordata; class Actinopteri; order Cyprinodontiformes; family Goodeidae; genus Girardinichthys; species Girardinichthys multiradiatus. The sequence continues at coordinate 44,763,405 of NC_061797.1, read as the reverse complement.
GAGATCACCGCCTGCCGCCCACTGAGGTTTCCCCTCTGGGTTTCAAGTTCCACTCAACACAAAAGCAGGTTAGTGGCTTTTCTGATCCCTGCAAAATCTGGAGAAACTACAAGTCACTAATCCCTCTTTCTGCCTCAGTGATTCCTGGAAGCTGTGAGGAGTGTTACCTGTGTGACGTTTTCCTGTGGCTGAATAAACCTTTTAAACTTTTAGTACTGTGTCTGGCTGAATCTTGGGTCTGCCTTAGGGTCCCTTGGCTGTCAAGTTGGCGTTGACAGAGTGGAGACATTGGCTGGAGGGGACTAAGGAGCCGTTTATGGTGTGGACTGACCATAAGAACTTGGAGTACCTGAAATCAGCAAAACAGCTAAACCCCAGACAGGCTAGGTGGGCTTTGTTTTTTGGTCGTTTTAATTTCTCCCTATCTTACAGGCCAGGGAGTAAAAATGGCAAACCTGACGCCCTATCCCAGATTCAAGAGCCTGACGAATCTCAGTCTGCGGGTGAAGAGGAGTTTATCCTTCCTGAAACCGTCAGGTTGTCTGTGTCCCGAGTGGAGGTGGAAAGGGAGGTCCGGGAAGCCACCTAAGGCACTGGAGTCTTGTCATTGCTCTCGTTTCGCTTGTCATCCAGGAATCAGCAGAACCATTCAGACAGTTCGAACTCAGTTTTGGTGGCCATCGCTGGTGAAGGATGTTAAAGACTTTGTTGCTGAATGCACTCAATGTTGTCAAGCCAAGCCTTCTCGTCGCCCCCCTGCGGGGTTGTTACACCCTTTGCCAATTCCCCCTCGGCCATGATCACATATTGCAATGGATTTTGTGACAGGTCTACCGGTTTCTAATGGTCACTCTGTACTACTAACCATAATTGACAGATTTTCAAAAATGGTTCATCTGGTGCCCTTAGAGAAGCTTCCATCTGCTAAGGAGATGGGTGAGATATTGACCCGAGACGTTTTCAGGCTCCATGGAATCCCAAATGACATTGTTTCCGATAGAGGACCCCAATTTGTGTCACGTTTCTTGAAGGAGTTTTGTTCTTTGTTGGGAATTTCTGTTAGTCTTTCCTCAGGGTTTCATCCTCAGTCTGATGGCCAAACCGAGAGAGACAACCACGAAGCTGTAACCAAACTTCGTATTTTATGTGAGTCTGACCCAACCAAGTGGTCACAAAATTTGCCCTAGGTTGAATACGCCATGAACTCTGTGCAATCAAGTGCCACTGGTTTGTCCCCTTTTCATGTTGTGTTTGGTTTCTAGCCACCCATGTTTTCAGTTCAGGAGAGAGAAGCTAATGTTCCGTCCGCCCAAGCGGCTTCCCTAAATTGCCAAAGAATATGGAGAAAGGCCAGGAGATCGATGATCAGAATGTCACTGGTTCAGTCAAGAACAGCCAACCGGAGACAGATCCCTGCCCCTAAGTACCAGGTGGGGCAGAAAGTTTGGCTCTCTGCCAAGGACCTCCCATTAAGGGTAGAATCCCGGAAATTGGAACCCCGATTTGTTGGACCTTTCCCAATCTCCAAGATCATCAACCCTGTCGCTGTACGACTGAGATTACCCAACTCCATGAGGATTCACCCCACGTTCCACGTTTCTCAGGTCAAGCCCTTCGTGGAGCCCCGGCTTTTCTGATCCCTGCAAAATCTGGAGAGACTACAAGTCACTAATCCCTCTTTCTGCCTCAGTGATTCCTGGAAGCTGTGAGGAGTGTTACCTGTGTGACGTTTTCCTGTGGCTGAATAAACATTTTAAACTTTCAGTACTGTGTCTGGCTGAATCTTGGGTCCGCCTTTTTCTGACTCATAGCATAAATGCTGTAACAAAATAGAGCATTTTGAAGCACCTTGAACCACCACGGTACCGTGGTGGAGGGGTTTGAGTGCTTGACCGATCCTAGAGGCTATGTTGTCTAGGGCTTAAATGCCTTTGGTAGGGTCTCCCAAGGCAAACAGGCTCTGGGTGACGGATCAGACAATGAGCGCTTTCATGAGAACCAAAAAATTGGGTCACGTGACTTCGCCCACAATGGCAGAGCCGGGGTATGCCCCTGGAGCCAGGGATGGGGTCGGGACTCGTCTGAGAGCACCTGATGCCCGGGTTGCTCCTCGCGGGATGCAGCCGGGCCAAGCCCGACCGAGAGATGCGAGGCAATCCCCCAGAGGGCCCACCACCTGCAGGGAGAACAATGAGGGACCGGTGCAAAGAAGATCAGGCAGCGGATAAAGGTGGAGACTTTGAGGGCCCGTTCTCCGGATGCTTAGGATGGCTCAGCACATGGAATGTCACCTCGCTGGTGGGAAGGAGCCTGAGCTTGTGCACGAGGTCAAGAGATATCAACTAGAAATAGTCAGGCTCTCCTCCACACAGAGCGTGGGCTCTGAAACCCATCTCCTCAAGAGTAGAGACTCTCTTCTACTCTGGAGTGGCCCACGGGGAGAGGCAGTGAGCTGGGGTGGGTTTACTTGTCGCCGCCCAACTCGGTCTTATGTTGGGGTTTACCACAGTGTATGAGAGGGATGCATCCCTGTGCATCCCGGTGACATGTCTGTCATTTCGGCCTATGGGCCGAGCGGTAGTGTGGAGTACCCGGCCTTCTTGGCATCCCTGTCGGGGGTGCATAGTGCCCTTCCCGGGGACTCCGTTATGTCCACATGGGATACGACAATGACACCTGAAGACGCATGATAGGGAGGAATGCCCCCCCTCGATCTGAATCCGAGTGGTGTTTCATTATTGGACTTCTGTGCTAGTCACGGATTGTCCATAGTGAACACCATGTTCAAGTATAAAGGTGCTCATCAGTGTACTAGGCACTAAGACACCCTAGGCAGGAGGTCGATGATTGACTTTGTTGTCGTGTCTTTAGACCTTCGGCCGCATGTTTTGGACACTTGGGTGAAGAGAGGGGCTGAGCTGTCCACTGATCACCACCTGGTGGTGAGTTGGATCTGCTGGAAGAGGAGAAAGCGACAGACTTGGCCAGTGCAAGCATATGGTGATGGTCTGCTGGGAACGTCTGGTGGAGCCCTCGGCCAGGGATGTATTCAACTCCCACCTGCAGGAGAGCTTTGACTAGATTCTGGGGGAGGTTGGAGACATAGAGTTCGAGTGGACAATGTTCTCCGCGTCTTTTGTCAATGCTGCCGCCCGTAGCTGTGGCCATAAGGTCTGCGGTGCCTGTTGCGGCAGGAATTCCTAAACCCAGTGGTGGACACCGGCAGTAAGAGATGCTGTCAAGGAGTCCTATCACCTGTGGTTGGCTTGTGGGACTCCTGTGAGGCAAAACATGCCACGCCTTGGGCTGGGCAGAGGCAAAAATTTGGCCTGGGAGGAGTTTGGTGAGCCAATGGAGAAGGACTACCGGTTGGCCTTGAAGCGATTCTGGCAAACCGTCCGGCGCCTCAGGAGGGAGAAGCAGTGCTTCACCAACACTGTTTATAGTGGGGGGTGGGAGCTGCTAACCTCGACTGGGGACATTATTGGGTAGTGGAAGGAGTACTTTGAGGATCTCCTCACTCCTGCTGTCATGTATTCCCTGGTAAAAAGCAGAGGCTGGGGACTCGGGGTTGGAATCTTTCATCACCCAGGCTGAAGTCACCATGGTGGTTATAAAACTCCATGGTGGAAGGGCTTCGGGGGTGAATAAGATCCGCCCTGTTTACTTTTCTTCTTTTGCTCTCGGTGGGATCAGACGCTTTTCCACTCTCTCCTTGATCCTCCCCCATTTTTTGCCCTGCTTCAGCTTTTAGTCTATGTTTTTCTTAGAGCCTCTGTTCGCATATCTTCCTAATTTGTTCGTTATTGATTTGGTCAGCTGGTCTCCCAAAGCAATCGATCAAATTTTCTCGACGGGAAGACAGGGTAAAGGGGAATCCTCTTGTCTAGACAGGACATTCTTCTCCAGATACGCAATGGATTCCTGGCAGTGGAAGATTGTGTGCCTGACAACAATGTCAGTTGAGGACGTGGAAGATTTGTACATAATTGGATTTCTGATAACAGGATTTCTGCTCTTTGGAGTTGGCAGTTACCTGGCTTATCGAAAGATTTGCAAAACATTGGCAGCTGTTCAAAGCACTCCAAAGCTGCCTGGGCTGTTTGAAGGGATCTTTAGAGCTCTCAGCACTCAGACTGATATGTTAAGAGCAGAATCGCAAGCTGGACGCGATCCAGGATTGCAGGTTGGCTGTGTTTCCCGGACTCAAAGGTGATATGACTTAATCTTGGAGAAAGTTGTTTGCTCAGGATCTACTGAAAGTACCAGAAATTTGGCTATTTGGATTTTAAATTGAGAATGCCAGTAAGACTTTGAAGGCAGGCGGAAAATCACAGCCAGCCTGAACCAAAACATTTATTGTTTGTCTAATTCAGGCACCCCAATATGGCCTTCACAGGCTTCTTATCAAAACATTTCTCCTGGATGTTCTGTGAATACGACGCTCTGCCCCAGCAACCCCCACTCATCTGTGAACAGAACTTTATGGCCATTTGATAAAACTTCCATCTTTTTTTCAAGGACAATGGCACCTTCGTCATTGTTGACAGTCTAACTCTTTGAACACATGACCATACTTGAATATTGGCACCCTCACGAGTCCACCATGCCCCTGCAAAATCTTTGCTTAAGTGTGTTGCTTTCCCATGCTCCTTATTTTTTACCTAAATGTGGATTTCATTTCTTCATTTCTTCTCCTTTTCATAGATTTTTAGACTTACCAGTGAAAGGAAAATAATACTAGTTTCTTAAAAATTTGAACAGAAGCTGTTGTTACACCAGTGACTTCCTTAGTTGGAACTCAGTGATTGCTTAGTTGAATTTCAATGGATGCAAATGACTGTATTATTGGACTACAACTGCATTTATACCAGCGAACCCAAGGATCATTCTCTCTTAGCACAAGATGCTTTCCCCTACATAGAGGACTTAATGATATATTTACCAATTTAGAAAGATTGGTTTAGAACCAATCTTGGGTTTTACTGGTAAAACCCAAAGGGTAAAACCCAAAGGACTTTTATCTGGATCATTGTAATGTTGGCCAGAGATTTTTAGATTTCTCAGAAGGATTCATAGATTTTTAGATTTCTTAGAAGGATTGTAGTATCATTTGATTTGTTTTCCTGTGTTTGCATCTGTGTTCCCCATGGTGCCCTGTGGGGGTGCTCCAGGAGTACAGAGTCGGGGGCCTTTTATTAGGGGCCCTCCGGTCTCTGTACAAGCGGAGCAGGAGTTTGGTCCGCATTACCAACACTAAGTCTGACCTGTTCTTGGTGCATGTTGAACTCCGGTTCTGTTCATAACTTTTATGGACTGGATGTCTAGGTGTAGCCAAGGGCCGGAGGGGGTCTGGTTTGGGGACCAGTGAATTCCATCTCTTCTTTTTGCAGATGACGTGGTCCTGCTGGCCCCCGCTAGCCAAGACCTGCAGCAGTAGTGAAGCGGCTGGGATGAAGATCAGCTCCTCCAAGTCGCCTCCCTCGGGAGGTGTTCCAGGCATGTCCCACTGGGAGGAGGCCCAGGACACCGCCCAGGACACGCTGGAGAGACTATGTCTCTTGGCTAGCCTGGGAACACCTTGGGCTCCCCCTGGAGTAGGTGTCTGGGGAGAGGGAAGTCTGGGTGTCTCTACTGAGTCTGCTGCCCCCGCGACCCGGTCCCGGATGACGTGGAAGACAAGTAAGTACGAGTATAAATGCCTAATAATTTTTCTCATAGGGTAAATATTACATTTGGTCAATTTAAAAAATAAATCAGCCTCCAGCTGACTTTCAGATGGTAACTGAAATACTAAACGATTAAAATATAACTGTTCATAAATATTAAAACACTGAAAAATAAGTATATATATATATATATATATATATATATATATATATATATATATATATATATATATATATATATATATATATATATATATATTTATATATATATATATATATATATATATGTGTGTGTGTGCATGTATGTGCATGTGATTATTTAGGCTTAAGAACAAGCAGCACGGGTTTAGATTCCTAACCTTAAGTGATGCAGGGTTAACCTGGATTTACACTGCTTGCGCCATCCACTTTGCCGCCATTCGCTCCATTCCTGATAAGCATTGGAAGCTCTTTATTTCATTCTGCTCCGCTGTGAAGCTAGAATATACTCCGAAAAACATGAATGGGAAATGAGAGATCATGCGATAAAAGCCAGTGATAAATGCAGAAGTGAGACCAAAAAAATTCATTCAGTGGAAGACAGTGGTAAAACGGTTAAAACTGCTTTGATTCAATAGATTTCAGAATGAAATCCATTTGTTTGGTTTATATTATGTATAACCATTAATTAATCATTTATAAAACATAGATGTAGAAAACTATACATTTATTTATTAATATTACAAGGGCCTAAGGCAAATGTTTTTCAAAGAGCATTGGAGAGGCGGAGCAATAGCATTGGAGAGGCTAGTGACTAGCATGCCTTTTTTCTTTTCTTTTTCAACAGTAGATAGTGCAGCTCCCCCACATAACACAGCTGAGAGCAACTGTTGAGAGTGAATCTATTTCTTCAGAGTGAAGATATCACAGTAACACTAATGTGTAATTTATATTTACATTTCTGCTTTATATATACCTCTTGAAGCTCATCAACAGAATGCCAAGAGTGTGCGGAGAAGTAATCAAAGCAAAAGGTGGCTACTTTGAAGAACCTAGAATATAAGACATATTTTCAGTTGTTTCAGACTTTTTTGTTCAGTATATAATTCCACATGTGTTAATTCATAGTTTTGATGCCTTCAGTGTGAAGCTACAATATTCATAGTCATGAAAATAAAGACAATCATGACGTTAATTCACAAGCCCTATAGTCTTAATTTTGCCGCAGAAACCGCACCATAGCAGTGTGGTAATAATTATGAAAAAACACAACTCACCCAGAGAGATCCATGTTTTAGTCAAGCAGAGGAAGTCCAAACCCTGAGAGGTAAAATAATCCTTAAGGATATGGCAGGAAAATGTAAGCAGAAACGGATGTGGATTTAAGAAAGCTGAGGGAAACAAAATACTATCTCAGAAGCTGCTAATGGTGGCCTCCAGTGAGAACCATCCACATCCTGGAGGCCTGGCAATCTGTCCTCATGAAAGCTTTGCTGGCATTGCAAAATAACTTTGCAGTGAGTTAAAGATGATGAACAGAGTAATTATTGGGAAAAATTGTTAACTAGAGTGGGTTTGTGTGCTAGGGCTTTCCTGATCTTAAACCTAGTCCACAAAATCAGAAAACAAATTTAATTTCTTCTTACATCATTTGAAAATTTCATGGATATTACCAGAACTGTACTGGAAAAAAATATTTTGGAGTTTGCAGAAATAGCGGTTTGTTCTTCTGCGCTGTCAGATACTACACGTTTTTGGGACCAGTTTTGACTTAGTTGATTGTCCTTAAAACACACAGTTCGGTAAATGGATTAATCAAAAATGCAAAGTTTTCTACCCCTCAAATAAATAAAATAAATACATATTTAATTAGCACAAGGCAGCTGAGATTGAGGTGCTGGCATTAGTAAATATAGACAAGCTAGATCAATTCAAATATAGATTCTAAAGCAGTATAATGTAATCTGATGAATCTCAAAAAGCATGGGAATGTATAAAATAACGTCTTTGTAGTGCATACAGTGACATCAACACTTCATCTGTGTCAGTTTGATACCGTATTGAAAGTTCTTAAGATAAATTCTTCCATGATGCCATTTGTATCCTGTGTTCTTGGTAATTATTTGTTTGTTAGATCAGAACCAGTTGTGCACATTTATTTTATTCTAGTAAGCGTTTTCTTTTTTCTTTCACTTGATTAGTTTTCATTGATGTTGACTTATAATTATGACATCTTGCTTGTATTTGTTTCGTATTTTTATTTTTTATTGCTTGCCTTTGCTGGTTATGTGATATTCCAGGACTATGGCTGGTGCATGCAGTTTTGGAATATATACAGATTAAGTGTATTATGCAACACAGACAGGATCTTTGTGAACTGTGCCCCTTTTGTGTTTTGGTCAAATCTGAACTCATGCTCCAAAGCTATATCCAAACATTTGCTCTCCATCTGACTGCAGAAAATTCAACGATTTAGTCCTCTCTTAAGTGTTCACTGTAATATACCAATGGAATGGGCTGTACTGCACTTGCAGGTGCGGTAGGTGTAACGGTGAGGGAAATTGACAGCATATGATGTAGCAGTTTTGTAGATCCTACCAGGATTTCTTTTTGATTTTTGAGTTTCTTTTAGTTTAAACTTCTTAATGTAATACATTGACCAGGCCATGTGCTTCTTATATCAACTCTACCTTTGATGAGCGCTGCATATCTTTGGTGGTAAATTCTGGTCATTATAGTCTGTCTTTGCTTTTCTCACAATTCCCTTTCATGTGTTGTCATGGCCAGATTATCTAGATTTCTATTCAATGTTTTTGTGTAACACTCCCTGTAACACAGGGATTTTATCATGCAAAATTTAAACCTGCTAAGGGGTAAAATAGATGAAAAAATAGTGAACAATTAAACTATAAATGACAACATGCATATTTCATCATAAAAAGAAAATCTGACGTATTGTGAAAACAGGGCTGCATGGTGGTGCAGTTGGTAGCACTGTTGCCTTCCAGCAAGAAGGTCCTGGGTTCAACTCCTAGCATGGATTTTCCATTTTCTCACCGGGTACGCCCACAGTCCAAAAACATGTCTGTTTTTGCCTCTCTAAATTGCCCTTAGGTGTGTGAATGGTTGTTTGTGTGTTGCCCTGCGATGGACTGGCGACCTGTCCAGGGTGAACCTCACCTCCTGCCCATAGACTGCTGGAGATAGGCACCAGCTTCCCCATGACCCACTATGGAAGAAACGGTATAGAAAATGACTGACTGACTGCTATGAAAACATATTTGCCCCTTACAGATCTGTTTGCTTAAATGATTCAGATCATCAAATAGGGGGAAAATAGATTTTCACAATACTGTTGCTAACAAACTTTAGCTAGAGTGAGTTTAATATTATTTTATATAAAAGTCTTGAGACTTTAACAAAACAACAGACGGACACAGAAAATTAATAATATGACATTTCCAAACTTAAAAGCAAAAACTTTAGGTTCGCAAAAATTGCGAAGGAAACGTATCAATAAAAGTCAAGAAATCTAAAGGCTCTGGTATTGTATTCACACGTAAGTGCATTCCAGTTTTGATTGTTCAGTAAAAACAAGAGCGATATATATATTTTTTTTATGTCCGTTAAATGGAAATAAAGCATTTATAAGTATAAAAGCAAGACAGACAGAACACAAAGACTTGGCCCACACATTTCTTGTTTAGCTAACTTTGGAGTAATTGGCACAAAATTATTTTTCACATCATCCTCTCCTTGTCTTGACACATCAATCACATAATTATTTGCAGAGACAGAGCGGCTGATGATTGGTGACTCATTTAAAGAGATGACATGACTTGAAATGATTCAAGAAAGTGACTGGCATGTGAATGGGAACAACACGGTAGCAAGACATGAGGAATTGGCTTTTATGTACCAAATCACAACTCTGGGACCCAGGATACCAAATGTGGTAGAAGTTAAGACTAATATTATTAACATTGTTTTGGTTCTGGATTCATAATAGGCATTTTCAGATAGGGCATTGATGTCAGTCACTTTTGTGGTCACTTTAAACATTCCAGTTTTGTCTGAATTTAAAAGTGTTGTTTTTAGCAAGGCTAATGGATGAAAATAATAATACCTATAAGCCATTTATTTTCATAAAAATATAAAAAGAAAATTTTAATGGAACGTGTTGCCAAATAGAATCATTTTTTTTCAAATGTGAACACACTGATTGTAGCTGGCAGTCTGTTAAACCTTTGTAGCAAACAAGTCTCTATTAGTCCATTTCTACCACATCATTAAAATATGTTTTCCCCTGCCTGTATAACACAGGGTATTATGAGGTGGATTCTTCTAATACTAAAACTCCAATGTATTTCCCAAACAGTGATATACTTTTCTTAAACTGTGAGAAATACTGATGTAAAAATGACCTAAACTTGTACAGATGAATTCTGTTGTTTTAAGATAGTGATGAGACCAGAAATGGTCTGAAAATGGCTTAATGGTAATGGGTAGACAATATGTATACTGGACTGAATAACTCAGGCAGAACTGATTGAAGAGGATGGAAGCTGACATTTCTGAGGTTCAAAGACCTGGAACAATAAGGTTCCCAAATGTCAGGATCACTCCAGAGAACATATTCAAAGAACTCTGTGGTGATCAGTCCCAAAAGCCCAATTAAACAAAAGTAAGACACGGAAACTCTATTTATTTGTTTATTTTCACATGAACACATCAGCTATGATGTAAAGGTTTCAATTTCATACTATGCCTTTTATCTTTTTCTGAGCTCCAAAGTAAAATATCAAGTACAAATTATTAGAATAATGCTTACATCATAATAATAGGGCAGCCTGTTTACATATTTTTGCAGTGTGACTTATTAATAGCACTCTTTTTCTTTAGCTTAACTTTTGCAGTTCCTGTTAATGAAAGTTACTGACCAAAGAAAAAATAGTACCATTTTGGTGTAAACATAAACAAAGGCTCTGCTGCATTTCCATGGGGTGGCTAAAGGCATGAGAAGCTGTTTGACAGTGTAGCTCCTATTGCCTCGAAACAGTTTTGACATAAATAAAAAAATGGATAAATTATATCCGTGCCTATTTTTCCTAAGGTAGTAAAAGTTAATGCCCAAATAACTTACTGGATGTTTCCTCCACAAATGTTGGTTCATGTTAGTTGTACAGTCCCTGAGCAGCAGGGTTCTTGGTGTCTATTGATTCATTTTTGTTTCCTTTAGAAACAATGGCACAATGTTTTCATGTTTCTAGCAACATCCACAGGACGCCTTGAAAACAGACATAACAGCGGCGTTTTCCATTTTTTAAAGATAAACTGAGAATAGTCTTTATAATTTATCAACCCATTTGTTAACCTGAACCCCCAGAATTAGCCAGCTACTCTTTTTTGCAGTCCAACCCCACCCAGTCTTTACTAACTAACACTGGCAGCTGATACTCCCTTAGCCTACTAACAAGCATCCCTATCACTCTTCCCTTGTAAACCTCTGAAACCCTGATCCATTAGTGGTGACCCTGCCTACAGAGCTGTCTGTGTTCTGAAGGACAGGAGGCAGAGTCCAGAGCCTCCCACACCAAAGCCTGGATTACTTACTAATCCTTGAAGGTATTTCTTTTGTCTCTGCTTTTCAGGAATCTGCTTGCGACATGACTTAACTTTCAAGGGAAGGGAGTGAAACAGAAACATGTGGGAGTCTACAAAGGAAAAGAGTCAAGCCACTTAATAAAAGTATCTTAAAGGTAGAAAATCTACGTAGTGTAAAGGCTTCTCATGAATGTTTCCATGCTGATTTTTCAAGCAGGCATTTCATTTCAGTCAGGATTTTCTTTCATTTAGGAGTCATTAGTTTGAAATCAACTAAATAAATATCCTAGCAACAGCTTGGTTATTGAGTAACTAACTACTGTAACTAACTCAGTTGAAGTTAGTGCTTCATCTCCTTTGTGTACATGTGCAGAGTAAATTAAAATTACCCCTAAAAAGTAAATACCTCAGAGCTTATGTTTTGATTATACAAAGAGCCACAATCATTTAATCTTCAATTTTCTGCATATCGTCCAGTCCATATGAACATCTTTGTAGCTTAATAGGTAATTTCAACCAGCAAGAAAAGCTCAATCAGAGGTACATTTTCTTTTTCTTAACAATTTTGTGAGCAATTATACTGCAAAAAACAACTGGAAAGAAAGAATTTTCAATGCACGATTTGACAAAAATACAAAATTTCAAATTGTGTGCTAGAAAACAGTTATGTTAATATGATAAACTGATCACTGATGTCAGAGAGGAAAATAAGGGCTAGCACTCAGGCATAGAAAAATATGATGAATATCAGAAAGATGGAGCGTTCCGCAAGTCATTATGAATGGCATGGATGCCAGGGTTGAAGCAAACAAGGTGACATGATGATCATCTTCAGATCTTAAAAACTTATTCAAGTCTATTAATTTTTCTAACTGAAGAGTTTAATTCAATTTATTTCCACCTATGTTTACTACTAATAAATGCCATATTCTGTTAGCATCCCTTCACCAGTAAAGTGACATGCCAGCCCAGCAGTCTTGCAGATGACATACATTTCAATCTGAAAAGGCTCACAAAGAAAATGGATGGCAATTAGAAAAGTTTTAATGATGTGAAATTATATGGTTATTTCTTTGGCACTCAGACCTGGGAGGAAGACATGAATGCTGAGAATGACATGAGCTAAGATGATCATTTGTAATGCTTAGATTTAGAGATGTCTTCCCCTTGATCTGACACTGGTGGTGGATTGGCGGCCAGGGAGTGAGGAAGCCAGGTGTAGATGTGAAGGAAGATGGTGGAGGTGGGGTGGAGGACGGATGAGTTCAGCTGACAAGCGAGGATGAACACAGCTGAAGGTCCTTTAAAAGCAAGGCATCAGAAGGTGATTGGATGATGAATCAGACGGACAGGATGCTGATTGGAAGGCCAGGAGACACACAGAAGAGTCATTGGAAGGTGTAGACGGTGAAGGTGAGTCTTTAATTCTGAATTTTTGTCTAAACTCCATTACAAATCCAATTATATCCAATGTAATAGCAAGCCTAGTTTGTTTCTATAGCACCATCCATGCCCAAGACTACTCTGGAGTGGCTCGCGGGGAGAGGCGGTGGGCTGGTGTGGGATTGCTTGTTGCCCCCAGCTCAGCCGTCTCGTGTTGGGGTTTACCCCAGTGGATGAGAGGGTCGCATCCCTGCGCCTTTGGGTTGGGGAGAGGTCTCTGACTATCATTTCGGCCTACGGGCCGAGTGGTAGTGCGGAGTACCCGGCCTTCTTGGCGTCCCTATCGGGGGTGCTGGATAGTGCCCCTCCTGGGGACTCCATTATTCTGCTGGGGGACTTCAACGCCCACGTGGGAAACGACAGTGACACCTGAAGAGGCGTGATTGGGAGGAATGGCCTCCCCGATCTGAGTCCAAGCAGTGTTTTGTTATTGGACTTCTGTGCTAGTCACGGATTGTCCATAATGAACACCATGTTCAAACGTAACGGTGTCCATCAGTGCACTTGGCACCAGGATACCCTAGGCAGGAGGTCAATGATCTACTTTGTTGTCGTATCATCAGACCTTCGGCCGCATGTTTTGGACACTCGGGTGAAGAGAGGGGCTGAGCTGTCCACTGATCACCACCTGGTGGTGAGTTGGATCCGCTGGAGGAGGAGGAAGCCGGACAGACTTGGCAGGCCCAAGCGCATAGTGAGGGTCTGCTGGGAACGTCTGGCAGAGCCCTCGGCCAGGGATGTATTCAACTCTCACCTCCGGGAGAGCTTTGACCAGATTTCGAGGGATGTTGGAGACATAGAGTCCGAATGGACCATGTTCTCCACATCTATTGTCGATGCTGCTGCCCGCAGCTGCAGCCGTAAGGTCTGCGGTGCCTGTCGCCCCGAACCCGGTGGTGGACACCGGCAGTAAGGGACGCTGTCAAGCTGAAGGAGTCCTATCGGCTGTAGTTGGCTTGTGGGACTCCTGAGGCGGCTGACGGGTACCGTGGGACCAAGCGTGCCGCGGCCCGGGCGGTGGCAGAGGCAAAAACCCGGACCTGGGAGGAGTTCGGTGAGGCCATGGAGAAGGACTAACAGTCGGCCCCGAAGCGATTCTGGCAAACCGTTCGGCGCCTCAGGAGGGGGAAGCAGTGCTTCGCCAACACTGTTTACAGTGGGGGTGGGGAGCTGCTGTCCTCGACTGGGGACATTATCGGCCGGTTGAAGGAGTACTTCGAGGATCTCCTCAATCCTGCCATCATGCATTCCCTGGTGGAAACAGAGGCTGGGGACTCAGGGTTGGACTCTTTCATCACCCAGGCTGAAGCCACCGAGGTGGTTAAACAGATCGGCGGTGGCAAGGGGTTGGATGAGATCCGCCCTGAGTACCTCAAGTCTTTGGATGTTGTGGGGCTGTCATGTTTGACACGCCTCTTCAACATTGCGTAGCGGACGGGGACAGTGCCTTTGGATTGGCAGACTGGGGTGGTGGTCCCCCTTCATAAGAAGGGTGACCGGAGGGTGTGTTCCAACTACAGGGGGATCACACTCCTCAGCCTCCCTGGTAAGGCCTACGCCAGGGTATTGGAGAGGAGAGTTCGGCCGAAAGTCGAACCCCGGCTTCAGGAGGAGCAGTGTGGTTTTCGTCCTGGCCGTGGGACACTGGACCAGCTCTATAGGTGACTGAATGGTGCACAGCCATGGTGTCAATTCTCCAACTCAACAAGCAGGAGGTTTGCTGCTGTACAGATCTTCGGAGACTTAATCAGGCAGTGAAACGGGAAAAGTAAGTGCTGTCTACTCTTGAGGAAATATTACCTAGACTGTTAGGATCTAAGGTATTTACTTCACAGGACACAGCTAGTGGCTTTTACCAGATTCCTTTGCATGAGGACTGCAAAAGGCTCACCACCTTCATCACACCGTTTGGGAGGTATGCCTTCCAATGCCTCCCATTCGGGAGCATGAGCGCACTGGATATTGTACAAAGAAAAATGCCTGAGACTGTAGCAGGGCTGGAAGGGACTGAGGTGTACATGGGCCATATTCTCATTCATGGGGAAAATGAGGAGGTCCATGACCAGTGTTTAGCAAAGGCCCTGCAAGTTTTACGTAGCAGGTCTCGCATTGAATGAACGCAAAGGCAAGTTTCGGCAGGAGCAGTTAGATTTCTGGGTCATGTTATCGACAAGGCAGGCGTCCAACTCGACCCAGGGAAAGTAGAAGGGGCTGAGAACTTTTTAGCCAATTGTCATGTCAGCTGATGCTAGCAGCTACGGGTAGGTGCTGTCCTTCTCCAGCAGCACAGCGACCAGTGAAAACCTGTGGCTTATGCATCCAGACAGCTGAGCAACACAGAGACCAGGTACACTAAAACTGAAAAAGAGTGCCTAGCCAGTGTCTGGGCATGTGAAAGATTTGACAGATTTCTATTTGAACTTCACAACTTCAGGCTGATTAGTGCCCCTTAATAATAGTAAGGACTTCGACAATGTTCCTAGCAGGTGTTAGAGGCTGATGAGAAGGCTTATGCGATCTGGTGGTATAGCTGAGTATGCACCAGGCAAAATCTTAGCTGTAGCATGTGCTTTGTCGATGGGCCCAGATCAACGTTATGGTGACAGAGCCCTTCAGGACGATATGGGTGCACACATAGACACTGTCATAAGTCAAGTGTCAGCCACACAGACAAGGATCAGTGAGATAAAGCACAGCACAGCTGACGACCCGGAGCTCCAGACTGTGCTCAGCTTTATTAGAACAGGGTGGCCCGAGTTTTTGTTTTTTCAGATCAGAGAGCCATCTGAGCTAGATGGCCTAGTTGTAAGAGGGAGCGGTGTAGTTATCCCTGCTGATATGAGAGACGCGTTTCTAGAGAGTCTTTACGATGGGCACCAAGGACTAAACAAGTGTAGAGAGAGCACTTCAGCCAGCTTGGTAGTCCAAAATGAGACACGACATCATTACTAAAGTGCAACAGTGTTAATTTTGTATAGAAAATAGGAACACACACAGGATTTCCAACTGAGCTGCCATCCAAGAGCTGGCAGAGAGTAGGAGTAGACTTATGTGAGGTTAAGAAGCAGAACTATCTGGTAGTATCCAATTACATTTCAAGATTTCTGGGGGTTTTACATTCACCTACCATTACGAGCAGTCAGGTTGTTTCCTGACTTTAGGCTACATTTGCATGTTATGAAATCCTAGAGGTATTAATGAGCGATAGTTGCCCACAATTGGGAGTAGCAACCATCTTTCAGTCTGATTTATTGACTAGTCCCAGACCAATCAATAGCTACAACTCTTTTGAATATTTAATCCTTAGTTTTCCTCATCCAAATTGCAAAGCACTAAAACCACTTCTGTTTGTTGTTTTTTACCGTCCACCAGGCCCCTACTCTCAATTTGTAGATCAGTTTTCAGACCTTTTATCTGATTTAGTGTTAAATACAGATAAAGTTATTATAGTGGGGGATTTTAACATTCATGTTGACACTTAAAGTGATAGCCTAAATGTAGTGTTTAATGCTATCTTAGACTCCACTGACTTTGTCCAAAACATTAACAAACCTACCCACCTTTGTCTTCATTCTCTGGACCTTGTGCTGACATATGGAATTGAGTGTAAAGACATAACAATATTTTCTCTTATCCCTGTCCTGTCTGACCATTTCTTAATATCCTTTGAGTTTAATTTAACCGAGTACTCCACACCTGAAAGAAAATGTAATTATAGTAGATCATTATCAGACGATGCTGTAGCAACCTTTAAAGAATCTGTTCCACTTTTAATTTCCTCATTATCACTGAAAAGCACAGTGGAGGGCAATAATTCTGTTTCTGCCCCTTCACAAATTGATTATTTTGTTCATAGTGTTTCTTCATCATTGCGTGATGCATTAGACAATGCAGCCCCATTGAAAAGAAGGTAATCATTCATAGGAGGCAGGCTCCTCGGTTTAATTTAGATCTGCGTACTTTAAAGCACAATGTTAGAAAATTGGAGAGAAAATGGTGCTCTACACACCTAGAGGATTCCTACTTAATCTGGAAAAATAGCCTACTGTTGTATAAAAAGATACTTCGCCAAGCCAGAACAACTTATTTCTCATCATTAATAGAAGAGAACAAGAATATCCTAGGTTTCTCTTTAGTACAGTTGCTAAACTTACAGTCATAGCTCTGTTGAGCCATCCATTCCCTTAGCTCTTAGCACTCATGATTTTATGGGATTCTTCTTAAATAAAATTGATTCTATTAAAAAGAAAATCTTTGACATACTCCCGAAGATAATTACTTAATCCTCAGCAAGTGAGACAACATTGGAAATAACTGCAGAACCTGATTTGTGTTTGGACTGTTTTGATCCTGTGAAGCTTCCTGAGTTATCAGAAATATTAGCTTCATCTAAACCTTCAACTTGTATGTTAGACCCAATCCCAACCATATTATTTAAGGAAGTGTTCCCTCTGATTACCAGCCCCATTTTAGGTATGATTAATCTATCCTTAGTAAATGGATATTGTAGAATATAAACTATCTATGTGTGTAATGTAGAATATAAACTATCTATGTGTGTAACCTGTGTGCAGATAGAGGAGAGGGGAGTGAAAACATAGGGAGTGAGAAGCATAGAAAGTGCAAAGTCATAAATTGGTGAATGACAAGGGAGGAAGGGGTAGAGAGAGGGCAAGGTCGTAAATGGATGGAGGATGGGGGTGAACGAGACAGGGGAGGATGAGTTTGCCAGAAGAGAATAACCAGAAGCACTCCTTATTTGGGCCTAAGGAAATGTTATGCTATATACATGAGTGACATGATATATGTATATGTTGAACACACCCCTAAGACTGAATAAAACGAGCTGGAAACAGAGGATAGCAGAGTTGGGCTCGCAGGAGAGAGACTAAATGTACATCCTTGAATCAAACGAGGTGTGAAAATTTTGACAGGTGGGCGGGACTTCGGGTGACTGGGACATCATAGGGCGGGACTTCCGATGGTGGGCCTTCCTGTGACGTAACCGGATATCATCATTAATCGGATGTTGTCATTAGCCGGATGTTGTCATTAACTGGATGTTGTCATTACAAGGTAGTGAATCTTTCTAATTGTATGTTTTTAGATGTTTTTTACATCTAAAAACAAAACATGTAGTTTATCCACTTTAAAGGTACACTCAGGTTAATGCAGGCACGTCACAGGAAATTCTGATAAAAAGAGAACCTGACAGAATTGTAAATTTATTTTGTTTTAACACAGGGGTTATTTAGATGGATGTTTTTACATCTAAAAAACAAGGAGACAAAAAGTAGATACAGAACCTTTCTTCTTCTGCTCAAATGTTTGAGTAATCTAATCTGCACCAGTAACTTGTAGAGATGATCTAAAAACAGAGAAATAAATGAACTGAAAAAAAAAAAATTGTTAAAAAGTAAGCCAAACATGGAATTATCTATTTATGAGTGCTCAGTATGATGTTTCCAAATTAGAAATGTATTCTACAGCTAGAAGACCTTGTTTGGAATCATGAGAGACTCCATTTGGTAAAATGGATGATAATTTTAGTTACCTTAAGCTTTTCTTTTTTCATCTTAGAGCAATAGTTATTGAATATTTAGAGAAAACAGTCATCCTGTAACTGCTGCCTCGTCCTTCTGATTCAAAGTCTTCTTCCCGTACCACATAGGAGGCGGAGGTTGTATCCTGTATGTCTATGTAAAACGCCACAAGAAACTGAAAAAAAAAAAAAATAAAGGTTATAAAATCCTCAGACATGTCACTGTTTGTTGAATTAAGCCAGACATCCACAGCTGTTTCTTGCGTATTGTCTCAGACAGTCTTCACACCAACTGTAGTAAAAGTAATTAAAGCGACGGTGCTCTTTTCCTGTCCATAAGTCTCGACCATTGTCTCAGACAATACACATCCACTGTTTAATGAGCCTTTCTTCCTCTGCTCAAATGTTTGAGCAATCTGATCTGCACCAGCAACTTGTAGAGATGATCTAAAAACAGAGAAACCAATGAACTGAGAAAATTGTTAAAAAGTAAGCCAAATATGGAATTATTTATTTATGAGTGCTCTGTAGGATGTTTCCAAATTAGAAATGTATTCTACAGCTAAAAGACTTTGTTTGGAATCATGAGAGACTCCACTTGGTAAAGTGGATGATAATTTTAGTTACCTTAAGCTTTTCTTTTTTTTTCATCTTAGAGCAATAGTTATTGATGATTTAGAGAAAACAGTTTTCTCCTCATTCCACGTGGGAGCCAGAGGTTGTAGCCAGTATGTCTATGTTAAACGTCACAAGAAACTGAAAAAAATAAAAATAAAGGTTATAAAATCCTCAGACATGTCACTGTTTGTTGAATTAAGGCATCCACAGCTGTTTCTTGCGTATTGTCTCAGACAGTCTTCACACCAACTGTAGTCAAAGTAATTAAAGCGACAGTGCTCCTTCCCTGCCCAAAGTGTCGACCATTGTCTCAGACAATCCACATCCACTGTTTATTGAACAGGTGATCAGACCTCAGACACGTCACTGTTTATTGAATTAAGGCGTCTGCGGTTTTGCGGAGGTGTCTCGGGAGCTGTGTGTATATTCTTTAATGCGGAAAAAAAACAAAAACCAGAGAGCAAAGTGTACCGGAGTCAAATTCCTTGTTTGTACATACGAACTTGGCAATAAAGCTGATTCTGATTAAGGGAATGGGAGAGAGGATTTGTCAGCTTAACTGTCAAATAACAAATATTTGAAATAAATGCATTTTTTCCTGCCTTTGTCTGAGCATCTTTCCGTCAGTCATTCTCCGTTGATTTCATTTCATATTTTTTGCCCATTAGTGCTAACAGTCGTCATTCTCTGTAATGCTGGCAGACTATCTAAAATATGTCTTGCTTACAGATAAGCGCTTCTCTCTAAACCTCCCAGGAAAAAAAAAAGGAAATTTAAAAATTGCTGTCATTTCCTTTCCTCAAGGCACCTGAGCAAGTCTTTTGTTCTTGTTGTAATAGTGAGCCGGGGTTTCATTAACATAACTTTTAAATATCTTTGCCATGAATTGGGGATGGGTTTGGTTCCTCACTGATCACTTTAGAGACACCTGCGAAATTCCTTTCAATCCAATTAAATTTTAAGTAAACACAGGATTAAGCCACAGTTTAGCACAGTCAATATGACATGACTAGTGAATGCATGATGGGGTAATAAAACACCTGGTTCTCTTTTTACTTCTTCACAAAACTTCCACTACTATTATAAACTTTACTCTTTATCATCAGCCTCATATTAAATTATTCAAGATTTGATATTTCATTTAATAATTATTTCATTTGGCATCTCTTGCTTTTTCTGTTATTCAATCTCTACAGACTAATTTTGCATTTTTCCTCCAGGAGAAAAGACACCATCTACTGATTCAATCTATTGAGATACAACTGATTCAAATAATTAAAGAGAATAAAAATAATTAAAACAATAAGATGATAAAAAACATAAAAAATTAAAAATTAATGATAATATGATTGATAAAAAAATAAATGGACTGAAATTTATTTATTGATTTACTGAATAACAGAAGAATTTTAAAGTCTATTCTTTGAGATATGGGGAGCCAATGTAATGACTTTAGAACTGGGGTGATGTGCTTCACTTTCTAACTTTTAGTGAGGACTAGAGGGTGACACGGGAGTGGATTTTCTCTCCTGTCCCATCCCGCTCCCACAGAAAAATGCCTTGTACCATCCCAATCCAGACCAGCATAAATAAATAAAAATCCTGTCCCTTCCCCCTCCTGGTAAATATACTCCCACTCCCATCCCGCTCCCATTTAGAACGACTCCCACTCCTGTGCCACTCCCATTTTTGTTTTCTTCATTTAGTCTTTTGGCAATTTCTTTGAAAGACCAGTTAGGTCCCTGTTTTTAGTTGTAATAAAGGCCAGTTAAAGTAAAAAGAATAATAATCAAGAAATAAAATATCAAACAAGGAAACAGACCATGCCTATCTTAGTTGAATAAACAAAATGTACATAGTTGTATTTTACTCATTTATTAAGTGATTGTTTCCTTTGAACAATGACATTACTTTTATGTTTCAAGTTGCTGAAATGAAAGACAAATGCACCAAACAAGAGAACTGTACTTGGTGAACAAAAGTGCAAAAAGGCATTACCTTCACAATTTAGAAACTGTACCTCAATGGTTCACAGCCCTGGTCCTCAGGGACCCCTTCCCTGCAAATTTTAGATGTGCGTCTGCTCCAGCACACCTGATTCAAATTCTGACATGACCTCCTATACAGGCATCAAGAATGGAGGGTCAAACTGGACAAAATTAAAACAATAAAATTATCATTAAATATTAAGTGTACCACTAATTACGTCATGTCATCTTTAAAATTATACTTAATTATTCAGTGGCACATTTAATGGTACATTACATTTTTTCTATTTCACAACGTATTTATTTAATATCTTCCCTTTATAAAGCCTTTCCCCTCTACTGTGGCAAAGGCTCTTAAATCTTTAGTGCGCATGTGAGCAATGTTGTTGGTCAGATGAGACTTGACATGTGATGGTACTTTCGTTTGACGAATGAAGAGTTTCAGGGCTGATTCAATCCAGAATCTGCCTAACAAGTGTGCCTTAATCACTGGTGTACATGATTACAACTAAACACGTTTTACAAGCAGCATACTGCGTGTAGACACCGCTACATTCAACTCTCCTGAAGTTCGGTAATATTTGCGACTTTCCTGTCAGCTCTATAAGTTTAATAGATTAGTTTAATATAAGTTCCTTTTTTTTTCTAATTTCAAGTATGAACTCTGACAGCGAATCAAGCATGTTTAAATCTTTGTAAACAGATAACAGTACCGTTGTGAAAATGAGAGGAATAGGCATGTAAATGCCAAGTGTTACAAAGTATTAGAACCTAAATAGTCAAATATAATTGTACCTGGAGTTGTAACAGTTGTAAAGCTGTGTACTTTTTGTTTGTTTTGTTTTTTTCTTCTTTTGCCTTCCGTTTTTCGTCATTAGATGTAATAAGCAAAAGAAGAGTGTGGAACTCTCTTATACAACTTTAAAACCTAAAAGCAAAACCAAAGAGCATGAATAATACATACAAACCAGAACTCGAGGACCTCCCACAATCATTAGTCTGCTGTTTGTTGATTGATTGTTTTTCAGCCTTACACAATATTGTAGAAAGAAAGGTGGTTTAATTAAAGTTGAGACCAGCATTGTTGAACAAAGATAAGGTGAGTAGCTGGCTCTATGT
Source organism: Girardinichthys multiradiatus (assembly GCF_021462225.1). Taxonomy (NCBI): domain Eukaryota; kingdom Metazoa; phylum Chordata; class Actinopteri; order Cyprinodontiformes; family Goodeidae; genus Girardinichthys; species Girardinichthys multiradiatus. The sequence continues at coordinate 44,741,443 of NC_061797.1, read as the reverse complement.
TGAACTTAATTTCCCCCTTGAACTGGTATAACTCGACTAAATGTAACTGGTATAAAGAAAAAAACAAACTTAAGTACAAATCCAGCTGCTTGTGGCATTCAAGTAGTCCTTTGCTAACAATTCAGACCATACCATATCAAACCAAACCATACCAAAGCCATAACAAATGCTTTGAGAATCTTTATAGCTGTAGATGTGGAATGTAACTTTGTCAATGCACCACATTTTAACACATATAGAAAAGTATTAGAATTACATTGTGTTTTTTTTTTTTATGCTGCTCCTCAATAGATATATTTTGCAGATTATTGAAAAGCTGTGTTTCAGCAGCTAAACAACTTCCTAATAATGACCAGCCTCTTTGATGTCTTCCAGTCAGGCTTCCTTGCTCACCACAGTACGGAGACTGCCCTTGTCAAGGTGTTCAATGACATCCGTATAAATGCAGCTTGTGGAAGAACAACAGTGCTGGTATTATAGGACCTTAGTGCAGCATTCAACACTGTTGATCACTCCATTTTATTAGAGCTCCTGGAAAACTAGGTCAGCCTTTCTGGAACAGCACTCAATTGGTTTAAATTCTACTTGAAGGACAGGGACTTTTTCGTGTCTGTAGGTAACTTTACATCAGAGAGCACAAAAATCACATGTGGTGTTCCCCAAGGGTCCATCTTAGGGCCCCTCCTATTCAATATCTACATGTCCCCCCCCCCCAACTCAACAGATTTTAATAAACAACAACGTAAGTTATCATAACTATGCAGACGACACACAACTATACGTTACGATGTCACCAAGTGACTATGAACCCCTTCAAGCGCTGTGTAAATGCATAGAAGAAATCAATGCTTGGAAACACTGAGGGTGTTAGGGTAGATATCCAATTTTTTCCAGTGAAGTTGATGTGGGATCAGTTTCTGAGGTGAAACATGTTCAATAAGTGGAAGGAAGGATTGAAGAGTTATTATGAATTAAGCAAATAAATCGTATAGATGCAGTACGGTGGATTATGCAGTGTGGAAATAGACATACATGTGGACAATCTTTGGTTATTTCTAATGTCATCAGTGGTACTCCAGAATTTGCTCTTATAAAAAACAGATATATTGCAAATGCATCAGAGTATTGCTTTGAATGCCAACCTCTCTCTATAGTTGGTTGGAATAATAATTATTTAGCTCATGAGGTAGAAATTCCCTACCTCGCTCAAGCCAATATTTTCATGGATGCCAACAAACTTATTGATTATACACCATACTCCTATATGAATTTCAATGATAGCTAGTACATTGCAGTGAACTATGACCTCAGAAACCATCAAATGTCAGTCTTAAATCAGTGGTGAGTCTGTGTATTTGGACCAAACAATGTTTTAAAGTATTGCCAATTACTGTAGTACTGTACTGTAGCTGTCTTCTTTCCAAATCACATGAACGTTTGGTTTGACAGAAATGTTTTCAAAATAACTACACTTATGGAATGTTTTGTAATGCACTGTGAGTTGGGCATGTTGTTGATATGCAGTTATCAATGAAGCAGATTCACTTCCTTGTAATGACAACATCCGGCTAATGACAGCATCCGGTTAATGACAACATCCGGCTAATGACAACATCCGATTAATGATGATATCCGGTTACGTCACAGGAAGGCCCACCACCGGAAGTCCCGCCCTAGGATGTCCCAGCCACCGGAAGTCTCGCCCACCTGTCAAAATGTCCACACCTCGTTTGATTGAAGGATGTACATTTAGTCTCTCGCAGGTTTTGACTGGAGCACCTTTTTCTTACTCTGCAGAGGCGAACATAAGCTGATTGTACTTGTGTTTATTTCACTCTTTTGAAACCTGTACCCAAATCAACGGACCCGGGGAAGCAGAGACGGCTTCAACAATATGTACCACAAGCTTTTAAGGTAGCTGTGATTAAACCTTTACTTAAGAAACCTCCGCTTGATTGAGATGACTTAATAAATTACAGACCTATATCCAATCTTGTATTGGTATCTAAAATTCTTGAGAAAATAGTTGCTAATCAAATGTGTGAGCATTTACACAGCAATGACCTGTTTGAAGAGTTTCAGTCAGACTTCAGAGCTCATCATAGCACTGAAACAGCTTTGCTGAAAGTCACTAATTATATTCTTATGGCCTCAGATAATGGACTTGTGTCTGTACTTGTCCTCTTAGATCTTAGTGCTGCATTTGATACAGACAACCATAATATTCTCTTAAAAAGGCTGGAATATTCTGTAGGGATCAGGGGAACAGCGCTAGGCTGGTTTAAATCTTGTCTGTCTGACAGATTCCAGTTTGTTCATGTAAATGATAAATCATCTTTAAACTCCAGGGTTAATTGTGGAGTACCACAGGGTTCGGTACTTGGGGCAATTCTCTTTACTATATATATGCTTCCAATAGGTCAAATTATCAGGCAGCATAGGATACATTTTCACTGATGATACTCAGCTTTACTTATCCATAAATCCTGATGAACCCAACCAGTTATATAGACTACAAGCATGTCTTGAAGATATAAAAACTTGGATGACTTTAAATGGTTTGCTTCTAATTTCAGACAAGACAGAAATTGTCGTCATTGGACCGGAATCTTTAAAAAAGAAACTGCTTTGTCAATCACTTAACCTGGATGGCATTAAATTGACCTCCGATAATAAAGTAAAAAAACCTTGGTGTTACTTTTGACCAGGACATGTCATTTAAATCCCATATTAAACAGGTTTCTAGGATTTCCTTCTTTCATCACATTGCCAAAATTAGAAATATCTTATCCAGGAGTGACACTGAAAAACTAGTCCATGCATTTGTCACTTCAACGCTGGACTATTGTAATTATTTACTATCAGTTAAAAGCTTTCAGCTGATTCAAAATGCTGCAGCAAGAGTTCTGATGAAAATTAAAAAGAGAGATCATATTTCTCCAATGTTAGCTTCCCTTCATCGGCTCACTGTTAAATCCAGAATAGAATTTGAAATTCTCCTCCTCAAATATAAAGCCCTTAATGATCTAGCTCCATCATACATCAGAGATCTGATTGTTCCATATGTTCCTAACAGGGCACTTTGTTCTCAGAATGCAGGTTTACTGGTGGTTCCTAGAATCTCTAGAAGTAGAATGGGAGGCAGATCTTTTAGTTATCAGGCTCCTCTCCTGTGGAACCAGCTCCCAGTTTTAGTCCGTGAGGCAGACAAACTGTCTACTTTTAAGGCTAGGCTTAAAACTTTCCTTTTTGATAAAGCTTATAGTTAGAGTGGCTTAGTTTATCAGAGAGGGACCCTTCCTCCCTCACTGTTGGATGGAGTAAAGAGGAGTCAGGTTTAGCCTAAACCGGCTCAGTTATGGTTGAGGTGCAAACACATCCTCCATTTCTGCTACCTGTATGACCCCCTCTCTTTTCCAATGGTTATAATCAGTCTGACAGAGAGAGGTATCCCAATCGTTGTGGTTTTTAGTATAACAATGACCATCAGTGAGACCCTTTGTGGGGTTCCTTGTGACGACATTGTTGTAAATAAGCGCTGTTTAACTAAACATCTGAACTGAAACTATCTGTGTAGTTATGCTGCTATAGACTTAGGCTGCTGGAGGACATAATGACCACTTTCACCCTCTTCGCTACATTCTCACACTACTCTCCAATTTTGCATTATTTGCTGTTATTTCGCTTTTAACCTTGTTCTTTCTATTCTCTTCCAGAAGCTACACCTGGCCCGGCTCTGTGTCTACCTGTGGCACCTTTCTGGAGAGGGGCATCGTCCGAGCTTCTGTTGGCAACAACTTAATGCTCACCCTCTACCGATGATCCACATGGCCCTGTCTTTTAGTGTTTAACCCTTTCTCTGTCCTAGACATGGCGATTGACTGAGCTTTACTGTAACTAATTATATGTACTCTTTCTCAGACTCTAACCTTGAAAACTGGCTCAGAGTTTATCTGTTCTTTCTTTCTAGGTGAAACCACTAAAGGAGCTACATCCATTAACATTTACTTTTCCTTCCCATAGAAAGGACTCCTGGATCAGTGCTTCTTTGTTCTCTTTGTGTCTCTGCTCTGTTCTTTCTCTCAAACCCCCAGCCGGTTATTGCAGATGGCCGCTCACACTGAGCCTGATTCTACTGAAGGTTTCTTCCTGTTAAAAGGGAGTTTTTCCTCTCCACTGTCGCTACATGCATGCTCAGTATGAGGGATTGCTGCAAAGTCAACACCAGTGACTGTCCACTCTCTCTACATGCTCATCCAGGAGGAGGGAATACTGCAAGTCACTGACTGGATGCAATCTGCTGGGTTTCCTTAGACAGAAAAACTTTTTATCCAATTTGAATAAATAACTAACTCTGACTGCACTGTTCAATGATTAGGATTAATTGGAATGTATGTACCTGACTTTTTGTGAAGTGCCTTGAGACAACATGTGTTGTGAATTGGCACTATATAAATAAAACTGAATTGAATTGGCCTCTGCGGAAAGGTGGGAATTTAGTAAGCACCATGACTTTTATGTTATTTCAAGTCCCCATTTTCCCCAAAGCAATGGTCATGCGGAAAGAGCCGTCCAGGTTGCAAAGAGCATCCTACGCCAGGACGACCCCCTTCTCGCTATAAGGACTCACAGAGCCACACCCAACTCTTCTACGGGAGCCAGTCCAGCGGAACTGTTAATGTGCCAGAAACTCAGGACAACCTTGCCCAGTCTGCAGGACAATCTGAAACCAGGATGGCCTGACCTGGATAAAATTCTTCACACCGATGACTTTGTCAAACAAAAGCAGACATTCTGTTAAAGCAGGTGTAATGGCCACCACCATAGCTTGCCACCACTGTGTCCTGGGTTCTTACAAAATTGAAAGGTCAGAAACAGTGGACAACTCCAGCAATGCACAAGCTCCACACATACTTTATATATAGTGGAAACAGACCTGAATTGCTTTTGCAACTAACCAGGATAAGTTTAGGAAGGTAGGAGACTATAATTTCAATGAATGCCATTCCACATGCAGTTCTTTTCAAAACCACTAGATGTTGCATATTTTTTAAAAGTAATTAAGACTTGTTATTAAAAGCACCCCCTATGTTTTTTTTTTTTCTTTATCATTTTTATTAACTCCACATGAGTTGTGATTGACAGCGTTTGATGAGGGCAAAATGATAACCATCATCATCACATAACATCTCACTAATTACCATGTCATGATCACTGCCATCATGGAATATAGTGCTGAGCCCCCATTTGCAGAGGGTGAAATATTCATGCTCCTCTGGTGGAAGTTGAACAGCCTGAATTTTAAAATGATTATGCTCTAATATCTCTGGAGGGGTGCACCCTGGAGGAGCTATTCTAATAATTTATTTTGTTTTAGTTTTATATAAGTAGATGTGATAATAATTTGACACTGACTGGTTGAATTATTTGTGTGAAGATATAAGACTGCACAGATCCGTCTGGTCAATGAAATATCCTCTTCTTGGTATAAGATACCACAACCAAACAAGCAGTGAAGCTGTTTATTTGTTATTGGGACTTATTTGCTGTTTGCCCCATCTTCCGTTTCCCCTGTAGAGCAGATTGGATTATACTGAGTAGAGGCAGTTGAATTAGTGTTGGATCACTGCATTGCACATGCTCCCCAAGGAGCAGTGGTCTTGAAAAAAAGGTTGTGTGTCTGTGTGTGTGTGTCTGTTTGAGAAAAGGCAAGAAAGAAAGATTTAGCAAGAAACCAGATGGCTGAGTTACTCATTGTTTAAATATCCCTGGGCTGTAGCAGGGTGCACATTGTTGAGTCTTCACTTAATTAGCAGCAGTCACATATCAGTCATATTTCTTACAGCCACATTTCATGTTTTTGTGTGTGAACGGTAAAAATGATCTGCATCATAGATCTAGAAGAGGATGATCTTATTTTCATGATCTGTCCTGTCATCGTCCATCACTGTGTGGTTTGGTTCATCCACAAAACAGGACAGGTCCAAACAATGAACAATTAGCTCTAGAGAGAGGATCATCGGGGCTGACCTTCCCTCCATCCAGGACTTGAGGGGTCTAAGGGCAGGAAAGGGCAGCTAACATTTCTCATTTTACCTGGTTGAGGCTACAGAGCTCTATTTGCAAAATCAGCTGTCACAGAGACTGTGTTTTTCCCCAGGCTGTCTTTCTGATTAACACTTAACAGTCAGAGCGCCCAGATCAAAACCATGCATATTTGAAAAAATCAGCTATGTCTTTCTTTTATGTAAAAACAATCTATACAAAAATATTTTTATTCCCCTTTTATATTTCTAAAAGAAAATGTCCTCATTGAGCGCAAGTGGAACCGAAGTCAAATTTATTTTTTGTGTGTACAAGCTTTGCAAATAAAGTTAATTCTGACTTTGATGATTGAGAGATCTTGTTAAGATAAGAACAATTTCAAGGTCATTAGAAATGTTTGATGAGATCACCATCAAAGCTCCATCACACCAAAAAAGAGATGTGAAGAAACACTTGATATTTAACTAATAGCATCACTGGTTGTACTTGACCCTAGTATCTACTACTTCTGAAGAAAATCTATTTAAGTTACATACGTCAGAGTTATCCAGCCTTATTCTCTTATAGGTCAAGGAGATTAGTAAGAGGTGGTGTAGGCTGAGAAATAGGATCCACTGTGAAAAATTCAACAAGCTGTCCAATTGGCAACATTGAGAGAAAGATTAACATTCACACTTCAGGCCAACATTGTTGTGATAAAGTATTTGCCCCCTTACATGTTTTATCGGTTTTTGCTTTTGTGTCACACTTGAAAACTGATTTAGACATCATACAGTGATAACCCAAGTTAATACAAAAGGCAGTTTTGAAATTCTGATTTTACTTACCCTGGGCTGCCACCTTAACGTGGTGGAGGGGTTTCAGTGTTCCAGTGATCCTAGGAGCTATGTTGTTAGGGGCTTTATGCCCCTGGTAGGGTCGCCCAAGGCAAACAGGTTCTAGGTGAGGGATCAGACAAAGCGCAGCCCACAGACCCCTTATGATGATTGCCAAAAATGGACACAGTGTTGCCTCGCCTGGATGTGGGTCACCGGGGCCCCACTCTGGAGCCAGGCCTGGAGGTGGGGCATGCTGGCGAGCGCCTGGTGGCCGGGCTTTTACCCATGGAGCCTGGCCGGGCACAGCCCAAAGAGGAAACGTGAGTCCCCCTTCCGATGGGCTCACCACCCGTGGAAGGGGCCAAAGGGGTCGAGTGCAATGTGCTATGAGTGGCAGCCAACCTTGGCGGTCTGATCCTTGGCTGCAGAAGCTGGCTCTAGGGATGTGGAATGCCACCTCTGTGGTGGGGAAGGAGCCTGAGTTGGTGTGTGAGTTAGAGAGGTTCCAGCTACAAATGATTGGGCTTCCCTCGGCGCACGGCTTTGGGTCTGGAACCAGTCTCCTTGAGAGGCGTTGGACACACTTCCACTCTGGAGTTGCTCCTGGTGAGAGGCACCGAGCTGGGGTGGGAATACTTGTTGCTCCCCATCTTGGGCTACTGGGGTGAACAAGAGGGTAGCCTCCCTCCACCTATGGGTGGGGGGACGGGTTCTGGCTGTTATTTTGTGCTCATGCACAAAGCAGCAGTTCAGACTACTCAGCCTTTTTGGAGTCATTGGAGGGGGTGTTGGAGAGTGCCCCTCTCTCTCCCTTGTTCTCCCTTGTTCTGCTGGGGGACTTTAACACTCATGTTGGCAATGACAGTGAGACCTGGAGGGGTGTGGTTGGGAGGAATGGCACTCCTGTTCTGAACCCAAATGGTGTTTTGTTATTGGACTTCTGTGCTCGTCATGGATTGTCCATAACTAACACCATGTTCAAGCATAAGGTTGTCGATATGTGATCTTGGCACCCGGACACCCTAGGCCACAGTTCGATGATCGACTTTGTTGTCATGTCATTTTATCTGCGGCCGCATATCTTGGACACTCGGGTGACGAGGGGAGCGGAGCTTTTCACTACTGACCACTACCTGGTGGTGAGCTGGCTCTGATGGTGTGGGAGGATGCTGGTCAGACCTGGCAGACCCAAACAAATCTTGAAGGTCTGCTGGGAGTGCCTGAACTCCCACCTCTTGGAGAGCTTCTGGTCCACTATCCGGCGTCTCGGGGGGGGGGGTTTCATCCTGGCCGTGGAACACTGTTACTGCTCTACAACCTTGGCAGGGTCCGGGAGAGTGCATGGGAGTTCACCCAACCAGTCTACATGTGCTTTGAGGACTTGGAGAAGGCGTTCCATCGTGTCCCTCTCGGAATCCTGTGGGGGGTACTCCAGGAGTATGGAGTACCAGGGCCTTTGATATGGGTTGTTAGGTCCCTGTATGACTGGTATCAGACCTAGGTCTGCATTGCCGGCAGTAAGTCGGACTTGTTTCCTGTGATTGATGGACTCCGCCACGGTTGCCCTTTGTCAAAGATTCTGTTCATAGCTTTTGTGGACAGAATTTCTAGGCACAGCCAAGGTGTTGAGGGGATCCATTTTGGTGGCGTATTATTGCGTCTCTGCTTTTTGCGGATGATGGGGTCCTATTGGCTCCATCAGCTCGTGATCTACAGCTCTCACTGGAGCAGTTTGCAGCCGAAAATGAAGCGGCCGGGATGAAAATCAGTGCCTCCAAGTCCAAGGCCATGGTCTTGAGCTGGAAAAGGGTAGAGTGCCTTCTCCAGGTCGGGGGGGAGGTCCTGCCTCAAGTGGAGGAGTTAAAGTATCTTGGGGTGTTGTTCACGAGGGAAAAATGGAGCGGGAGATCAATAGACGGATTGATTCTTCGTCAGGAGTGATCCGGGCGCTGTACCGGTCTGTCGTGGTGAAGAGAGAGCTGTGTCAAAAAGCGAAGCTCTTGATTTACTGGTCGATTTATGTTCCTACCCTCATCTGTGGTCATGAGCTTTGGGTCATGACCGAAAGACCGAGATCACAGATACAAGTGGCAGAAATGAGTTTCCTCTCCAGGGTGTCCGGGCTCTCCCTTAGAGATGGGGTGAGAAGCTCGGTCATCCAGGAGGGACTCAGAGTAGAGCCACTGCTTCTCCACGTCGAGAGGAGCCAGTTAAGGTGGCTCAGGCATCTGGTTAGGATTCCTCCTGGACGTCTCCCTGGTGAGGTGTTCCGGGCACGTCCCACTGGGAGGAGGCCCAGAGGAAGACCCAGGACATGATGGAATGACTATGTTTCTCAGCTGGCCTGGGAAGGCCTTGTGATTACCCCATACCAGCTGGCCCAAGTGGCTGGGGAGAGGTAACTCTGGGTCTCTCTGCTTAGGCTGCTGCCCTCCCTCGTGACCCGATCCCAGATAAGCGGAAGACGATGGATGGATGGATGGATGGATGGATGGATGGATGGATGGATTTACTTATGAAGCAGAAAAAAGCTATCCAAACCAGTCAAGTCATATTTGAAGGATTAATCGTCCCTTTCGTAAAATCATGAATTAGGTGTGATTAACAGCAGCTTTCTTTGGAAATGTGAGTTTAGTTTCACTAGCCATATCCAGTCACATTTACAGACTCATGAAATTGCTTAAATACAACCTGTCTGACCACATGAAGTGGACTAAAACAGCTCAAAAAGCAACATATCATACAATGATCTAAAGAAATTCAAACTGATGAGAATAAATGAATTGACTCCAGTTAGTGAAAATGAATGTCATATGCACAACAGAAGAAAACAACGAAAAGTGATGAACTTTTATATGAGCATTCCAGAATTACTCCAAGAGTGCATTGACTACTTATCCAGGAGTTTACAAAATATCCTGAACCAACATCCGTACTGCAAGCTTTACCTCTTTGGTTAAGGTCAGAGTTCATGATTGAACAATAAGAAAGAGGGTTGGCAAAGACGGCATCAACAGGAGAGTTCCAAGCCTAGAACCACTGCTGACCAAAAAACACAGAAGTTGTCTCACATTTACCAAAAAATATCTTCATGGGCAACTTGGCATAGGAGATGAAGTCACGGATGCTGATCTCTACCATAAACCTGTGCAGGGAAGAATGGGCCCAAAGTCTTCCACAGAGCTCTAAAAAAATCATTGTAAATCATAGATAATGCTTAATGGCACAACTGGTTTTTAGGTGAATACTTTTTCACATAGGATCAGATTGCTTTGGATATATTTTCTTTCTTTTTAATAAAGGGACCACCATTGAAAACAGTTTTAATATGATCTGTGACATTTAAGTGAAACAAAAAATAGCAAAAAATGAAATTTGAAAGGGAGGAAATACTTTTTCACAGCACGGTAAACCAACATGCTAGAGCTTGTCCCAGCTGATCAGGAGGTGAGGTTGAATTGAATAAGGACCCTGTAGTGCTAACAAAGACACAGACAGATCGTTTGCTTTACAGCATCAAACAACTATAAATCATCTGTTTCTGAACCATTACTTCTAACTTGTAATTCACCTGATCTCATAATCTGGTTAAATCTTTACCTGCCACACCTACGTAAGTATGAACACATGCTGTTGTTGGATATGAGCCTTTTTCTTGTTAGGACAAATGGCACCAAGCCACCAGTAGTTCTCTGGCTTACTGCCCTCACTACTTCTGTTTAAATTTTGGATACATCCGTTGCTCTCTGCTCCTATCGCTGTTATTAATGCCTGGAGTAGCAGGGACTCTTGTTATGGCACAGAGATTAGTTGGTTTGAAGTAGCCCACTTAGTGTCCAGAGGTGCAACACAAGGTGTTATCAGTGGAACAGGAGAACTCAGGCTCATGTAAAGACCTCTTGCTAAGTGAAGCACAGGAAAGTAAGCTTTTCTAAACAATCACCCCTTGTTGTTTATGCCCTCATGTGTGTGAAAATAGATTGTTCCCTTACATTAGATAATTTACAGGGTTAGAGCTTTTTTTGTTATCCCAGCAGACAAAGGTTGGTAAGTATATCATTCTAAAACACAGTGTTTGGAATGTGCCAACTCAGCTTTACCAGAGAACTATCCATGTTTTATCACTGTGTGGTTAAATGTGCTATAGGAGATAGATAGACATAAAAATCTGTCAGAGTGAATTCAGGTACACCTGTAGTAAAAGGTGCCTTGCAGAAGCCGCAATGCAGTCTAGTTTATTGAAGCTACTTTCAGTGGAGAAATTGGTCTCTCTGCATCTTTAAAGTGGATGCTCTTTTCCTTTATGATTGTTCAGTGTGGGAGCAAAATGGGGTTTTCTGCCCAACAGTGCATGGTCCAAGGAATTCACATCTAAAATCTGACATTTATTTTGATGTCCTGCATTAAAAGCCTGAGAATGTTCCAACATCCTTCTTTGAACACATTTTACACAGATACCAAAAAACCCAATAATGGAAAGGTAGTTAGATGGAAACTTTATTTTATTTCAAAATATATTTAATTAGGGTACAAAACTGTTAACGTGTTTCTGTTTCTAATGTGTTTTTTTATAAGTAAAAACATCACTGATTGTTTAGTTTCTTCCCATAACAGATAAGACACAAAATCCAAAATAGGATCCTTAGCAGTTACCTTTCTTGAATGCTATAAAATCAAGTTTTACCAAAGGATTGTTCCAGTGTCAATGATTCTTTGACATACTTTACTCTGTATATTTTCAAGTATAATTCTATGTGTTCTCAGTACTCTTATTGTAGCAGTAATTGTTAAGCTTATACATGATAGCTTTAGAAAACATATTCCAGATATTTTGATTACAATAAGGTTAAGTGTAGCTTTCATTAGCCCCTTAGAAATCAAAGTTTTCACTATTGTTTGCATTATCATTTGGTTGGTAAAAAGATATCAAATTAAAATGATTAAGTATCAACATAAATGGCTTTTTAATGGCTATTAGGTAGCCATAATATGGAAGCTGTAAGCTGTTACAGCTTAAAGTAATTTCACAATTTAATATTCTTTGGAATTTCATTTTTATATGTGTAACCAGTGAAATTACACAGTAGATCATTTTCACCCTCCAATCAGATTCATGTTAATTGCATGTCAAGTTGCAAGAGTAAAATCTTTTTTTTATTATTACTATTATAGTCTGGAACGTGTAACATACTTACTGAGTAAATCCAACAAGGTCTTTGTTCCTTGCCAGGGGGCTGGGATGAAGACATCTTATTCAAAAATGCTCCCACTTATGAGTACTGGCTAGACAGCTCACAACAAGCTTTCTACAGGTTCAGTGATAAAAGTACAATAACAACAGCAACATTTAGCAACCAACCAATCTCTACATACAAATGGGCCTTTCTGTGTATATCATAAGTTTTTCTATCTGAGAAATGATACTAGGACAAATCAGAAAAGATCCCGGCCACCAAACCAGCACTTTGGGATTCATATGGTATTGTGGGAGCACCCACACAAACAACACCATACCAAGGGGTGTAGCCGTCCCCCGTGAGGTGAGCCCAGCCTTCCCCTATGTTGTTTGCATATTTGTCCGTGGTAATGTGAAATGTTTCAGTGAATGCAGATGTGTATGTCTAAAGTGTTTTGTGGGTGGGGTGGGAGAGAATGCAAGGTCCATTGTCCCACACACCAAGACCCTACTGATGTGTGGTGCTGCATAGGTTAGGAAAGAGAGGATGAAACCAATGAAGCCAGCACAATCCCCCTGGGAGTGAGTTTCTCAAATAGCCCCCTTTTGTCTCACACCAATATAGCACCAACTGAGCCAAGGAACCCCCAGAGATCCCCAAAGACACCAGAAGGGAGGCCCCACAGAGCAGCATTCCCCTCAGGTGAGAGCAGTCTGGGAGAACCCAGGCCAACCATGCAAAGCAAGCCCACCACTGGCAGCCATGACAGCAGGCACCATGCAGGCCCAGACAGGTGCACCCAGCCTCCAAAGCCCAACTATCCACCCAGGCAAAACCCAAATCCCTTTAATACCCTTCCAACCGCACTCCTTTCTGCCTCACTCATGCCCCCACACCCCCAGCCACCATGGCCTCTGGCCCATCCACCAGGCCAGGGATGCGGTGGGGTCAACCCCACAGGTAGCCATTGCCGTCCCCAAGCCATCGGGAACCCAGCAGCAAACTCGCCCACAGCAGCCAGGAGCAGCATATGGCCTGACAAGAGGGCGCTGCGATCCACGTCTGAACCCCACCTGAGCAGGGCGGCCACAGCACCCCACCCCATACCATAAACACCTCCATGCAAGACCGATCTCCAACCTAGTGCAGAATCCAAATGCCCAGTCTGCCAAGGGACAGCACTACCCAGGTGCCATCACATATTAAATAAATCGTAGAGTTTATTCTTTTAGTTCTGAAGTATAATTTTTTTACAATTCTTAGAACAGCAAGAAGAGTGTGGCCTCTATTCGTTTCCAAATCCCCTTTTGTGATGTCACTAAAAAGACAAAGTGAGGGGCAGACTGGGACTGTGTACTCTAAGCATGTTGAAAGGTCTTCACATACTTTTAGCAAAAAGCCATAGATAAGCAGACAGTACAGGAGAGCATGTAGATAGTCATCAGTTTAGAAGTAAGAAACCCATTTGCATTGGGTTTCTTACTTTCCCAGTTGGCATTGGCCAGAACTCTTTGTAAAATTCTGCAGGGAAACAATCTGGCCCTTGAGCGTTGCCATTAGGCAACTTTTAACTCCCTCATGGAGTTCACTTGCTGCTAAATGTAACTCCAGAACCTTTTTCTGTAGCTCATTTAATTTAGGAAGACAAATTTAATTTATAAATTCAGTCAGTCATTTTTTACCACTTCTTCCATAGTGGGTCGTGGGAAAGCTGGTGCCTACCTCCAGCAGTCTATGTGTGGCAGGTGGGGTACACCCTGAAAAGATCACCAGTCCATCACAGGGCAACACAGACACACACAGGACAAACAACCATGAACACACTGATTTACACCTAAGGGCAATTTAGCAAGACCAATTAAACTAACAGTCATGTTTTTGGACTGTGGGAGGAAGCCGGGGTACCCGGAGAAAACCTACGGATGCACGGCGAGAACATGTAAACTCTATGCAGAAAGACCCTCGGCCAGGATTCGAACTCTTGCCTAGTTCGAGTGCTACCAACTGCGCCACTGTGCAGCCCACAGTTAATTTATAAATTCATCTATGTCAAAATTGCGAGGATCAATATTATCCCAAACAATATTATCTGAGTATAGATTTTTGTAAACATTTCTAAAAATTGCATGAATATATTTAGGGTAATTAGTTTCTATACCATTACTGACATTTATTGTTGAAATTGCTACCTTTCCTTTATTCTATTTCAATTGATTTGCAAGAAGTTTGCTAGATTTATTACTATGATCAGAGTTCTTCCAACTGCAATCGTTGTATTTGGAATTGTTTTTTTTTGTCTCTAGCATGCTTTTATGTTTTAAAATGACTTTTGTTATTTCATTTAACAAAGGAAATAGGATGAATTCGTGCCTCACATACCTTCTTCATAGCAGAGTTCCTGATTATAAAGAAGTCTATATAGAAATAAAGGTGATGGACTGGTGAAAAAGGTAAACTGCTTATCTGATGGGTGACATGAACATCAAGCATCACACAAACTAAAATCATTCATATGCTGCTTTAGTGTATTAAGTAACTGCAAGTTACAAAGTGGAGATGATCTGCTGAGCTTGTCTAACTTTGTGCTCAGAGTGGGGTTGAAATCTCCCACCACAAGTGCTATGTGGCTGTGTTGAAATGGCAGAAAAGAGACTGTAAGAAAAGTTGGAGTCATCAGCATTTGTACCATATACATTAGCAATACACCAGTTGTTTGTTGTTTATGTTAATAATTGCATATCTCCCTTCTGGATCAAACATGCCGTGTTTACATGTAAAATGTATTCTTATAATTAATGTAGCTACAACTGTGTTTGGAATTATAGGGAGTGTATTAAAAAGGAATAAAACTGCTGTATTGTGCCAGCAAAATAACTCCGGTTTTATCTTTATTTTATGCAAGTCTCAAGCCCCAGGGTAGGCCACAGAGGGTGGGAAGCTTACAGCTTGGTCTTGGTTTGCCCTCGTGGATGAAGCATTAAGGGATTCACCAGTGGTGCCACCCTATTGCCTGATTGCCTCAGTCCAAAAACACAAAGCAGGGCAAGTGCTAAACAACCTCCAAATGAAGGGAAGAACAGAAGAAGAAAGACTTGGGTGGGTAAAGTCAGCAAAAGGGAAAAGAAATGGAGCCAACAACTTTTTTCACTGTTTTGAAACAGGGAATAAATTACCAGTGAGAGGCTGAAGGAAAGAGAAAACCAGACACAAGGTTAGATTTTAGAGAGTCATTTTTGAAAGGCTCTACATACAAACCTCTGTAAGTACTTCATTATCAAAATCAGTGCTTTCCACTTCTGGTATCCTTAATCACTTCCCTTCATGTTTTAGATATCTCTTGCATCAATACAGCTGATTAAAAAAGATTGGTCCTTAACAAGCATTTTAGACACCTTAATCTTTCAAGATTAATTTAATCATTTGAATCAAGTGCGTTGGAGAAAAGACACGACAAAAACTTTAAAAATGTTTATAGTTTTTTAATTTTTAAAAACGGAACTAAAGAATTTTTAAGAAAAAAACTAAATTAATCTGTCCTTTTAGTTTAACGGAGAGTGTCTCCTACATAAATGCTTAACAATTTGTTTAATTACTCTTTGACCAACTTTTATCTATTTTTGGTGAGCTTAAGTGCTAATTTCTCCCTGTTTTAGCTGCAGTCTGTTTTATGATATTTCTTTGAGATGTTGCAAAATGAGCTTATAACAAACAGGCTACCTCATCATACATATTTTCATATTTGACATATTTCTGCATAGGATCCCGCCAAAAGCTAAATTCTCCATAATGTTTGACAAAATTTAAATATGAATAAATAAATCAATAAATAAACAAATAAACCAACACTCTGTCATGTGAGGCATTTTTTCTTTGGTTTTTCTTTTTTGTAATATTGAACTTTAATATCAAATATGACAATATGCATCTTTCTTACTGGAAGAAACACATGGAGCTTTAAATCCTATAAATTTTGTATATATTAACAGTCCCTATCACTACCTCACATACACAATAATGCAAGATGGTGTGTGACATTTACACAGAATTTTACTAACTGGCCTTTGAGGGTTGTCCTTTCCTTTTACTATTTGTGTATTTGTGTGTGTGTGTTCTCATACAAGCTATTCTGATTTTAAAAGGTCAGAATTTTAAAAGGCAATCATTCCTCTCTTCACATGCTTGCTGTGACTGGCAGGTGACAGAATGTAAACAAAACGATGCAAAGCAGCAACTTTGGGCAGAAAAGAGAAACATTATGAGAATAATCGACTACATAATTTCAATGCCTGTAATTTACAGCTGTCTTTTGGCCAGGTGGTGATGTACTTGATGACTATAAATTGCTTTATAGTATTGTGTGTTCCAGTCTATTTGTTTGTTTGTATCAGAAAAAAGGCATATTCTTAAAAGCATTCCTCAGCAGGGATTTTCTTTTCTAGAACAACAGATTATATTTGTTTTATATTATCCCTTGCATTTAATACTGTAAAATGGATTTGAAATAGCTGAATTGTAGACCAAGGTAAGCTGGTATAAGGCAATTTAATTTGCATTATCCTTTTAGAGGACCCTGGTGTCCATTAATTCACTACCTACTTTTAACCAACAAATTCTATGCCAGAATATCCTAACAAGTGTTTGCTTATAAAAGGGTCATTTTGCTTTGGACACAGTTTACACTGAGGAAAAAACATTGTTTAGGTTAAAAACATAGAAATCATTGTTTCCAATTTCAATTTTCAAAGAGGATTATTTCAATTCAAAAATCCTTTAATAATCCCAAAGGGAAGTTAAACATTGTTGTAGCTCACGTTATGCAGGTTTCTTCAAAGAGCCTGTCTTGTGCTGAAAGTCTGAGGTGTACAGAGTGAAAATGAATGGTGACAGTACAGTCCCCTGTGGTGCTCCTGTACTGCTAACTACCTGGTTAAACGCACAGCCCATTAGTCTCACAAATTGTGCTCTGATTGTCAGGTAGTCTTTGATCCATGAGACTGTTGAGACCTCCACCTGAGTCTTCTGGAGTTTCTAACAAAGCACATTAGGTTTAATTGTGTTAAATGCACTGGAGAAATCAAAGAACATGATCCTCGCAGTGCTACTGGCTTTGTCCAGATGACAGTGGGTTTGTTAAAGCAGGTGTATGATGGCATCTTCAACTGCAACTCCACAGCGATAAGCAAACTGAAGGGTGTCCTGATAGTTTATTGTTTGTTTACTCAGGTGGGCCAACAGGAGTCTCTCTAGGTCCTTCATGATGTGGGATGTCAGGGCAACAGGTCTATAGTCATCGAGGACTAATGGGTGAGTTTTCTTTGGTACTGCAACAAGACAGGAGGTCTTCCACAACACTCAAACCTTCTTCTGGGCCAGGCTAAGATTGAAGATGTGCTGCAGAATCCCACAGACCTGCTCTGCACAGCCCTTCAGGACTCTAGGGCTGACACCATCTGGACCTGCAGTGTTATTACGATTGCAGTGTTATTACGATTCAGTTGTCTCTTCACCTTCTTGAGACACGCAGGTGGAAGGGGGGATGGCAAAGGGAGCATCTGCATCTTCTGATTTGGTTAAGGCAAACATGTAGGAACAGAAAGGTCCATGGCTGAGGTGGAAGATAAAACATGTGAGGCAGAAACGCTTTCTGAACTGATCATGTTGAAGAATGTGTTTAGTTCATTGGCTGTGTCCATACATTCATCAGTTCAATCGTTCTTCTGCTTGAAGGCTGTGATCTTCTTCATCCCTGACCACACATCTCTGATATTGTTTTGCTGGAGCTTGCTCTCCAGCTTCTTTTTGTACACCTCCTTGCTGTCTCTTATCTTGACTTTAAGTTGCTTCTGTATACTCATCTATAACTCCCTGTCTCCCTCTCTGAAGGCTCTTTTTTCTTGTTAAGCAGGTCCTTCAGGTCACTGGTGATCCAGGGTTTGTTATTGGGGAAGCATATCACTGTTCTGTTGGGGATGGTGTTATCCACACAGTGTTATCCACACAGAAGTTGGATATATACATGTGCATGCGATGGCACCACAAAAGAGTATCTCTCACTAGAATAGGCTGGTTAAGTGTAAGGAGTTACATAGCAAGAAGGTTTCCGTGTATGTGTTTTCGGTTACAAGTCCGGTTCCTTGTTTGAAAGTTCAAGAGATTAAAGCTCTGAGACTCCACTCTCGACTTTTGTCTCATTTTTACTAACTTCCACATTGGTGATCCCAATGTGATCAACATATCTTCCACAGTGGCAGACCCAGTTTAAGGCCAAATTTATTCCTCTGTGGTGCCCCCAATACCCTTCCAGCAGGTTAGTCGACGTGGCCGCTCTTCAACCGCTCTCTACCTTTGCCCACTGCTGTTAAAACAGAGTCGCTGTGGCCAGGTGATCAGACCTCCTAAGCGGTTATGAGGTTTTTTATCGCATGGTTACGTAGCGAGAAAGTTTTCTGTATATATGTTTTGGGCTACGAGTCCAGTTCCTTGTTTGGAAGTTAGAGAGAATAAACCTCTGAGAGTCCACACTCGCCTTTCGTCTCATTTTTACTAACTTCCACTTCACTTCACGGATTCACGGCAAATGTGCCATAAATCTGTCTTGTTGTGCATTTGGTCTGTCACAGTAAGTCCTCTAATATTATTACTTTTTGTGTAGACTACAACCCTTTTAACTTTAAAAGGTAAGGAAATGTGGAAATTCGTAATGTTGATGCAACTGTTTTGAAGTTATAAACTGGTTCTTCAGATACACAAATGCAGTCAACTGATATTGTGTAGTAACGTTTGAATTACAAGGGCCCTGAGATGGGTCCCCTACTATACAAAAGCAATTCTTACATTGGCCTTTTGTTCAAAAATATCAATGAAATCAATTCAAAGATATGTAACCATTCTACATTTATAGAAATGGCTTGTTTTTATTTAAGAGGTAAAAAGGAAATCATTGCCTTATACTAATGATATAAACAATATCAGACTCGACTCTTATTTTTTTTTTAAACTTTAAAAAAAAACACCACTAAATCTTATGGCTTCCAATGTATTATATTTTACTAAAAATAGGTTATATTCTGGCTGTTGAGTATATGGCGCTAATATAAATTATGTATTTATGATCATTAGGGGCTTATGTGCTTTGTTGATAAAGACTATTAAGATTCGCAGGCCACAATAAAGCTGTAATGTTGCTAAATATATATCGCCAGGGCAGTGTATAGCAATGGAGGATATTAGCTTGATCAAGCTTGTATCCTCCATGTACAATAGTTTCAGAAATATATTGCCCTATAAAGCTCTTGTTTTAACCTGTTAAGCCCTAAGGGGTTTTAGACCAATTTCCGCCTGAAATTACATACCTTAAATAAATCAAGTATAGCTCCACAACTACAAGGTCTACATGCAAAGTTTTGGTACCTATGTAAAGGTAAGACATCAATTAATATATTTCCAGTGGAACCACTGTTGCAACTGGTACTATGTCTGATTTATTCATGATTAAACACAGAAAATGTTCTATTCTTTGGCCCTCGCCTACATTTTCTTCTAAATAAATATTGTAAAACACAATGAAAATCCTTTGGAAATTCTAGGAGAACCCACAGGTTATTTTCATTAACGTCCTGGCTATAACTGCAGCAAATTTGGACTGAATCAGTTGAAGCATTTATTTTCTATAAAGGTTTTATTGGGAAATGTGCCAGATGGACATGGGATTTCGACACAATTTAGCCAAATGTGGAAAAACTGTGCCAAATGTTTTTTTCACTTCATAAAAGGGAATCTGGTCAAATAAAAGTGCTGATTTCCATTGTAGGACTCTTTCTGTATGTGACATAACCTTTGGTCATGACATTTACCCTGTGTATCATCAAAATGTACCATTGTGCAGACCATAATATCAACATAATGAATAGAATACAAGCTGAATTATATTGAATTATCTCCAAACAGAGAGGTTTTATTGAAAACAATAATTTTCAATAGAAAACAACCTAAACAAATGTAAACAAAAAAGAATTATCTATAAAAAACAGTGCAAAGAAATGTTGAAAAAAGTTATCAAAAAATAACTTTGTACACAAATGCGCAAGTCAGAAAATACAAAAGAAAATTCTGTACAAGCAGTCAAAAAAAAAAAACACATCCCACTACCTGAAGTGGTAGTCCCTGAAGCAATTTCTGGTTCTAGTGAAACAAATGGCAACAATACACTTGCAGCAGTAGACTGGAGTCTTTGTCGTTTTTCTAAATATAGAAATTGATTAGTTCATAGCTAAGTTTTCTGTTTACAAGATGATAAATTATTTGCTACTGTACTCCAAAAATAGCCAAATAACACAAAACAGCAATGTTATAAAACAGTAGTGTAATTGGTAAAGTGTAAATAATAAAACAGATTCATAACAAGCTTTCAACCAGCCTTACAGGACAGGTATGTATTTCTTTGTTGTGCTGGAGTGGGGGAAGGAAGGCAGGGTCATCGCTAAGTTTTCTGGTTACAAAACTAAAATAAATATGCCATATCATCACTTTTTGAAATAACAGCCATTTAATATAAAGACGCTTGAAATAAAAACTAACGGTATTACTTACTCATGAATCGGGTCAATGAGAGGAAGTTGCTCATCTTCTTCCTCATCAAAATCCACGGTTGTGTCTGAAGAATCCTCTATGTCAATATTACTCAACCTGGTAATTTCCTCCAACGCTTCCAGAGCAGTCATCTGCGCCATTATTGTAAAACAAATCCAACACAAAAAACATTGCCAAAGCAAAACAACAAACTGACTTTGTCTACAGCTGTGCGTAATGACGCCTGTGCGCAAAGCAGCTGAGACTGCCAATTTTATAACCTCCGTTGCGCACAGAAATTACACAACAGGAAATCCTTGGGCAAACACATAACATACCTCGTTCGAAAGGTGAGGGTCTCTAGTTTCCGGGGCGGACAATATTATATATGTGTACGGAAGCATTTTCCCGAAAGAAACACCACTTCCGGTAGGATCTTAAAGCAACTTCCTGTGTTTTTGAAGTGCTGTAAAAACCAAAAGAATTTGTGAAAAACAAATTTGACGACTTGTATCAACATTAAAGCCTTTTCTTCCGAGATATTTAGAAAAATAAAAACTTAACCGAGTTTTAACCACTTTTACGGTCGGAGAAAAGTGGGCAGGGCTTTAGTTTACCAGCCCCAGAATGCTCGGGCTTAACAGGTCAAAGCATAGTTGTTCATCTGCATAGCTGAAAAAACTACCCCAGAAGCAGTACATTTCCAGGACAGTTATTTCCATTCAGGAAGTCGAGTGCATTGATTACACTTGGAAGATCAATTTATTTCAAGGTTCATTATGTAGAGGTTAAACTAGTTTTATCTATAAATAAGCAGAGCAGTCAGAAAGATTGAAGCATTGTTGCACTTACAAATTAATCACATTTATTTTATAGTTTGAAGAGCAAGCTCTGACACCGGTCATACAGGGACCTAACAGCATGTATCAAAGGGCCTGGTACCCCATACTCCTGGAGTAACCCCCACAGGATCCCCAAGGAACACGGTCGAACGCCTTCTCCAAGTCCACAAAGCACACGTAGACTGGTTAGGCAGACTCCCATGCACCCTCCAGGAACCTGCTGAAGGTATAGAGCTGGCCAAGTGTTCCACGGCCAGGACGAAAACCTCACTACTCTTCCTGAATCAGAGGTTCAACTATCTGACAGACCCTCCTGAACCCCCGAACAGACCTTACCAGGGAGGCTTAAGAGTGTGACTCCCCTATAGTTGGGACACTCTCTACTCCTTTTTTAAATAGGGGGACCACCAATCCAGTCTCCCAACCCAGTGGAACTGCCCCAGATGTCTGCTGCAGAGTCACGTTAACCAACACAACTCTACAACATCCAGAGCCTTAAAGAACTGTGGGCCAATGCAGCTGCAGCCGCAGATCAGATTTAATGACAACAAAGTCGATCATCGAACTGCGGCCTAGGTTGTCCTGGTGCCAAGAGCTTGAACATGGTGTTAGTTATGGACAATCCATGATGAGCACAGTAGTCTAATAACAAAACAACATTCGAGTTCGGAACAGGAGGGCCATTCCTCCCAACCACACCCCTCTATGTCTCACTGTCATCGCAACGTGAGCGTTGAAGTCTCCCAGCAGGACAAGGGAGTCCCCTGAAGGGGAACTGTACAACACCTCCTCCAAGGACTCCAAAAAGGGTGCGTAGTCTGATCTGACATTTGGTGCATAAGCACAAGTAACAGTCAAAACCCATCCCCCTACCCATAGGCGGAGGGAGGCTATCCTCCCGTTCACCAGGGTGAACCCCAACATAGAGGCGCAGAGATGGGGGGCAACAAGTATGCCCACCCCAGCTTGACGCATCTCACCAGGGGCAACTCCAGAGTGGAAGAGTGTCCAACCCCTCTCAAGGAGACTGGTACCAGAGCCAGAGCTATGTGTCGAGGTGAGACCGACTATATCTAGCTGGAACCTCTCTACCTCACACCCCAACTCAGGCTCCTTCCCCACCAGAGAGGTGACGTCTCAAAACTAGACACATTTCAATTATTTATATGAAAAACAAGGAACAAAATTTAGTTTTTATAGTAAATGTCAACACGAATTTGTTTTATATCAGACATTTATGAGCTGGGCTGCACGGTGGCACAGTTGGTAGCGCTTTTGCCTTGCAACAAGAAGGTCCTGTGTTCAACTCCCAGCTGGGTGTCTTTCTGCATGGAATTTGCATGTTCTCCCCGTGCATGCGTGGGTTCTCCCCGGGTACTCCGGCTTCCTTCCACAGTCCAAGGACATGCCTGTTAGGTTAATTGGTCTCTCTAAATTGCCCTTAAGTGTGTGAATGAGTATGTGCATGGTTGTTTGTGTGTTGTCCTGCGATGGACTGGGTGTACCCCGCCTCCCACCCATATACTTCTGAAGATAGGCACCAGCTCCCCTGCAACCCACTATGGAAAAAGCGGTAGAAATTGACTGACTGACATTTATGAACTGGGTTCTATTACCTTCTTTGGTTTGCTATAAGTCACTGGCAACTTTTATTTCATCTCAAAAGTGTCAAAATAGCCATCTTCAAAAGGGGCAACAGGAAAAGCTAATTATTCCTGCTTTCTTTTTCCCAAAATTGTATCCTCCTAGTCCATTGCAATTCACTGCCTTTGTTGGCAATGCTCACATATGTTTAAAAATGTTATGGCTTCAATGTGTCCTGCAAATCTTTATTGAACAAAATACATAAGCCCTTAGTCCCACTTCTGGTATTTAAGAAATAAGTCCATGCACTCATTCCCATTGTGCTATGAAAGTGCATACTGGAAATACGGTTTTGTGCATTATCTATCAGTAATCAATGTTTTACCTAAAAAATGCAACAAGTAGTATGTTCTCAGTTTCCAAAAGCAAGGAAGGCAGATGAGTGAAGTGCAAAGCTAGTTAACATGAAAGCATTTAGGAGGTAAACAAAATGCAAAAAAAATATATTGCAGTTTGGGCAAGGTTAAACTAGCAAGTCCTTTATATTTTGCAACCGCTTCTCTGGAATTCAAGAAATCCCATCCCCTTTACAGCTCTCAATGGTTTCTATAATAAATTTAAAATTGCAATATGTGTTTAAATAGTTCTTTTACATAACCTATATGAGCGGTACATTAGTGTACACTTTTGGAAAAAATGAAAGGGGTACAACTAGCACATTCTCAGATTTCAGTTGCTTGTTTCTCTCCCCCTAAAAGATGACATTTATGTTGAGGCTACAAAATTGTCAGTGTTGTCAAAACATTTTGATGTGCCCCTTAATGCCCAAAGCTTGCCTGCAGCAACTGGCAACAACAGGTGAGTCTGTTGACAGCAGCACTGGCAGCTTCTATTTGTCCAGGTCACAATGGTTGAATGACTTGACAGGTTGAAGGATTTGACAGCTCAGACATGGGAATGTCCAAGCCTGACAAAGATTACACTTGATACAGAAAGATTTTCCCTCGGTTTTACACACAGAGTTTGGTGGCGGCTGTGGTCCAGGGAGGAAGAGTTTTAACCTGTCATTTTGGAAGGTGTTAGTTTATGTCCAGTTACCCCAACCAATTTCAAAGTGCCTTTGGGCAAAAATTTAAACCCCATCTCGCTCCAAACCTGTGAATATCTGAGTGAGTTAATGTCTGGCTAAATGTATTAAATATTGCCATAGCGGCCATTAAAAAACTTGTCAAATTCTCTCTGCCATTGCCAAACAGCTTTCAGGGGAGGCAGTATAATGATGAAGGGAAGCATTTCCCTGATTAGGAAAACAAGGCTGTTATCACTTGAGGACATCTCAAGTGATATGGAAAGATATCAAGATGGAATTCTGCAACCAGTGACAATCCCATATATCCACTCTTTTGGATCAAACTCTGTCTTCCAAGATGTCAATGCTTTGCTCATACAGAAGGTTTTATCAGAGACTACCTGCTCAATTTGGGAGTAGAGATCATTGAATGGCATGCCTGCATTTTAAAATAGACCAGTATAGATTCCTTTAAAACAGTAAAACTTTAGGGCTGCGTAGAACATGTGAATCAGATGAATTCTTCCAGTCATGGGGCACTGCAATGGCCAATAGCAATGTTTACATCCAAGGAGTGCTCACTCCCCATTGACTAATCATTCAAACATACAATCAAATTTTCACAGTTTTTTTTCCTTCCAACCTCTGACAGGACACCCTCGATGAAGTTAGCCCAAATCCAAAACTGCCACTGTTGGCACACTGTCAATCTATTGCAATTTATTAGTTTACTAATATGATGTAAATAAAAGAAAGAGAAAGAAGTAATGGCTGGAAGCTCATATCCTCAGCTTTTTGCCTGTTTTGGCAATTTCTGTAAAATTAGAAATATATCTTACATTTTATGTTGTATGTTTGACTTGATTTTAATGTGACCTAATTGGACGATAATAGGCTCAGCCCAAACCAGACCCTTTAATGAAGCTCATTCTTTTTTCAGCTTTTAAAATATTATTGCATGTTGTAGCCTGGAAGTTAGTACCGTCATATTATGCTGAATATTTGTTGGACCAACGTGCAGATAAACGCTCGGGAGCAGCATGATGAGTTGAAGATGGTTTCTTTTAATAATAATAATAAGAGACAGGAACAACTTACATGGATAAGCCAGATGGGGAAACTGACATGGAGCCACATAGAAAACAAGGTAGTATACGGGAGGAACCAGTGGTAAACAATGAAAACCAGATAGGATAAATACAGAGGGAAGTGGAGAATGGACCAATGACCTGAGGAGGCTAATTAGGGAAACGATCAGGACCAACTGGTGAAAGGGAGCCTAAATAATACTGAGGGAGAGTGACTAATTAACACAAATGAGCAGGGAGTCAAGGGAGGCAACAGAAAAACATCTAAATGAACTGAAACAAGTAAACAATTACATTAACTAAAAAACATTGACAAGGGGGAGCCAGATACAGAAGGGAAATATAAACTTACACATCTAACCAGGGAAGTAACAAAAACTAAAGAACGTGGACGGGCAAAGAAGGTAAACAGAACTCAAACTAAAAACCTGACATAGGCGGATTATGACAAGTACATAGAAAATTAAGCTCAATAACATGAGAATTATTCTGCATAGCATATTGCTTATGCGAGTTTCAATTTATTTTACAGACTGCTTTTGAAGAAAAACTTCAGGTTTATCAACATGACAATTGGTGTTTATTTTGGGGAATTGTGAATCAGTCTAATCAGTGACTGGCAGCTGTAAAGTAATGTTGAAGCCAATTGGGAAAATATCAACACATTGTTGGCAATGGGAAGCTTCTTTCTCTTTCTCTTCTTTTTCTCTCAGTTATAAAATTTTTCTAAAATCATTTGTTTGGAAATTCTCGATCTAATTCATTTCATAAGAACCCAACTGACTCCTGGCATAAAAATGATGGTTTTGTTCACAACTAGAATTGCAAAAGAAAATTAAGACTGTCAACTTTTTCATAAATACCATATTTAGAACATTGTGAATGATTTGCCCTTTGGTTTTCCTTTCTTTCTTAATATAAGCAAGCATCTACAAAAAAGAATGCAGTTGTTACATTAATGTGTGTTGTGATAGACAGAACAATGTTGAAGGACAAATGTAGTGGGGAACTGTGACAGCCAACAAGATGAGAGAGGAACATGCATGCTCATTAATTGAGCAATCATGCTTATGGTTCTTGAACCTGTATTTGTAATGCCAAAAAGACATTTCGAGTAAAGCTCTAGTCTGCACACATGTCTACAGTGTCTCAGCTGCATTCTAATTAAAACATAAATAAATCAAACTCTTGTGATGCCTTTATTTCTATAAATAAAATATCACTATCACAGAGCACAATTTTGTTCCCTCTATTAAATATTATCAAGACCAAAAACATTTTGGTCGCCTCCAAATTGACAAGAGGCTAGGAACTTATTTGTCTAGAATGTGATGCCATTGCTAAATTAATGGATGCCATTTTTATGACTCATTCTTGCATTTGCAGTAAGTCCAAGAAGTCAAAATTACTACAACGGAAGAGGATTATGTTTTTTCATGAACAAATATCTCGTGGGCATGTTTTTAGTAGGGAACAGTATCAATTATTTGGAATTTTTAGACTTTACTTAGCAAGTATAATCAACAAGCCCAAGGCAAAATAAAATGAATTGTTAGAATGAGCACTTTATAAATAAATCCAGCTGTCCAATTTAGCCATCTTCCTGTTGCACTCAGAGGCTTTTAAATTCAAAACACCAGATTATATACTCAATCCAATTTGATAAGAAAAAACAATAGCTATCACCCCATCATCAACAGATCAGTATTACTGCTGTGGAATTAAAAATAACAAATTAGTTTTGTATTGACATGTGACTGCAACAGCTGTCATAATCTCATAATCAAGGAATTTTAAGACTGTCTACATATTATAAGCAATTTTTTATTCTCCTCACATACTGAAGTTAAGGCATTATTTTGTAAAAACAAACAAATACATACATAAAAAAAATATTTAACAATAAAAAGGCTTACTAACACTGATCTAAACAATTGGGGTGTGAATGTGACAAAAGGGCATCCAGCGGTCAGTGGGACAAGAAAAGCACTGCATAAATGTAGTTCATTAGCTATTTAGAGTTGGTCCATTATTGTGTGTATCCATGCAAAAAATTTATACAGATTAGTCTGAAGATTTCAAATGTTCTGGATCTGCATTATCAGACAACAGTCTAAGTTTTTTGTTGTGGTTTTTTTGAAAATATGGTCTACTCTATTCCGTAAAGTCAAATCATAGGCTGATTTTGGGTAACTTGGTCAAACATCAGTTTTCATTTAAAGAGCAACGCTAAGTCAATTAAATTAAGAAAAAAATTATATATGTATATATATATATATATAATCATGTCCTCAGCTCCAACAGTTGCTCCTGTATCTTGTCCTGTCATCCAGTCTCCACGTGTTGTCGGGGGAGGATTTTGAGTAGGACCAAAGTGCAGACAAGAGCTCGGTAGCCGCATCATAGTTTACTTCCTTGTTTATTCACTAAGTCCAAAAACGTAACAAAAACACTGCAGGGATGAAACAAAGACAAGATCAAAAACTTGCGCAAACCTGCAGGTACTCATGGCAAGGCATAGCATAGACAAAACGTAGCATATGATCAAAACGAAGCATAAACAAAGCATAGACGTGGTAGGGAAAGGGGTAGTAACAGAAGGAACCAGCCCAGAACAGAGACACCAAACCAACTAATATACTGGGGAAATAACAAAAGCAGATAATCAACGGAACAGGAAACAGGTGCGACAAGGGGGCAGGGAAGGAGCAGGAACAGGTGAAACAAATACAAAGGCTGAGGAAGAGTGAAAGGACAGAAAACACAAACTAAGCAAGATAATAAATCAGAGGAGGAAATAAAGAACTAGAATAACTATGAACTAAAGTAAACAGAGAAACTAGAGGGGAACATAGAAACAATAACCTAAGAAATAAACAAAGAGCCATAAGGAGAATCTAAATTACAAAATAAACCTTCACAAGAACCCACAAAATCCAAAATGTCACTCCATGACACGTGTAGCCTCCACACCAACATCTAACTTGGCTGTCTGTTTGCCAACTGTGGCTTTAGAGCGTATAAAAGAATATAAGAAGAGGATCAATATATAGTTGATATATATTGCAACTATAATCAGGTTCCTCTAAAGTTCATCAGAAGGAATACAATAAACCTCCACATGGTGGTCCAGTCTGCAATAACTCTGATCACAAGGACTCTAGTATCCCAGTCAAGACAGAAAGCAAATAAAAAATAGATAGCAGCTCTCCAAAACCAGAACCCAAGCCTAGTTTGGGTTTCTTGAGTTGTAGCACAAACAGAACGCAGTAAAGCGAGTCGTTGTATCTCCAACCAATCAAATTCTAGAATTGCACTGCTCAAGGTGGCAGCAGGTTGGAGTAGCTCTGTTACTTTTGATTCTGATTGATTATTTTTTGGGGACTCTTCATCTTGTTGTGGACACAGTTGATTTTTTTTTGGACGACTGTCTTCTCCGGTGTCAGATGCTGTGCAGCTTGGAGGATTTTTCCTAATACTTTTCTACTTTTCGACATTTGTTATGATGCATTGCCATGGTAACTGGGTTGTTTCATTCAACCGGGAGCAGCTGATTAATATCTCAAAAACTCAAATAATACTTAAACTACAACCCCAAATCCCTAATAAGTTGAAAAGGAGATGCCGTGGATGCAGAGCAGGAGCTAAGAGAAGAGAGAGAAGGAGGAAGTTAAAATCATCTCTTCCGTCAATTATGATGGGCAATGTGAGATCTTTGGGAAACAAGTTGGATGAACTCCAAGCCCTACAAAGGACCCAGCCAGAGTACCGGGAATGCAGTATTATGTGTCTTATTGAGACATGGCTGCAGGATCATAAACCCGACTCCAGTGTCTCTCTGCTGGGCTTTTTAACCATACGAGCAGACAGGGATTTAAAGAGGAGCTGCAAATGTAAAGGAAGTGGACTGGCAGTACTTTTGAACAACAGATGTTGTTTTCCAGGACATGTTACTGTGAAGTGTCGTCTCTGTAGTCCAGATATTGAACTGTTGGCAGTAAGTTTTCGTCCATATTATTTACCGAGAGAGTTCACCAGTGTTATTTTGGCAACAGTTTACGTTCCACCTTCCGCTGTTGCTGACACTGCATGTGATCCCATCAGCTCAGGTGTTGCTAAGCTACAGACACAAAACCCCAATGCGTTTGTGGCAATTTCTGGTGATTTTAACCATGCTTCACACTCTGCTACACTTCCAACGTTTCAACAGTTTGTCATCTGCTCTACCAGAGAAAACAAAACGTTGGATTTGTTTTATGCAAATGTCAAGGACTCATACATCTCTACATCAAGACCTCCTCTAGGCAAATCAGATCACAATATGGTTTTTCTCTCCTCAAAATATAAGCCCCTTGTTCAGAGACAACCTGTAATAAAGAGGACTGTGAGAAAATAGCCACAGGAAGCTGAAGAAGCCCTGCGAGGTTGCTTTGAGGCTACAGACTGGGACGCACTTTCCCGGCCACTAGGAGTGGACATCAGTGCCATGACTGAGTGTGTAACCGACTTTATAAACTTATGTGTGGATAACATAATCTCCACCAGAACCATGAGATGCTTCTCCAATAACAAACCCTGGATCACCGGTGACCTGAAGGACCTGATTAACAAGAAAAAAAGAGCCTTCAGAGAGGGAGACAGAGAATTAGTGAGTATACAGAAGCAACTTAAAGTCAAGATAAGAGACAGCAAGGAGGTGTACAAGAAGAAGTTGGAGAGCAAGCTCCAGCAAAACAATATCAGAGATGTGTGGACAGGGATGAAGAAGATCACAGGTTTCAAGCAGAAGGATGATCAGACCGATGGAGGTCTGGATAGAGCCAATGAACTGAACACATTCATCAATAGGTTCAATTCAGAAACGAGCTCAGCATCCTCCTCTCCAGCTCACAGCCAAACAGACATTCCACCCTCCTTTGACCCACAGGACCCACAGCCGTCCAGTAACACCTCAAATGTTTTATCTTCTACCTCAGCCATAGACCCTTCTGCTTCTACATGTTTACCTTCAACCATATCAGAAGATGCTGATGCTCCCTTTGCCTCCCCCTTCCACCTGTGTGTCTCAAGAAGTCAGGTGAAGAGGCAACTGGAGAGACTGAATTGTAATAACACTGCAGGTCCAGATGGTGTCAGCTTTAGAGTCCTGAAGGGCTGTGCAGAGCAAGTCTGTGGGATTCTGCAGCACATCTTCAATCTTAGCCTGGCCTAGAAGAAGGTTCCAGTGTT
Organism: Girardinichthys multiradiatus; assembly: GCF_021462225.1. NCBI lineage: Eukaryota > Metazoa > Chordata > Actinopteri > Cyprinodontiformes > Goodeidae > Girardinichthys > Girardinichthys multiradiatus. The sequence continues at coordinate 44,711,023 of NC_061797.1, read as the reverse complement.
GTGGAAGACCTCCTGTCTTGTTCTGGTACCAAAGAAAACTCACCTATCAGTCCTCGATGACTATAGACCTGTTGCCCTGACATCCCACATCATGAAGGTCCTAGAGAGACTCTTGTTGGCCTACCCGAGTAAGCAAATAATAAACTATCAGGACCCCCTTCAGTTTGCTTATCGCTGTGGAGTTGGAGTTGAAGATGCCATCATATACCTGCTTCAACAAACCCACTGTCATCTGGACAAAGCCACCAGCACTGTGAGGATAATGTTCTTTGATTTCTCCAGTGCATTTAACACAATCCAACCTGATTTGCTTTGTCAGAAATGTCAGATGGACAAGAAGATGAGTACAGGAAGGTGGTGGACCGCTTTGTGGTATGGTATGGAAACAATCATCTCATCTTGAACGTGACTAAAACAAAGGAGATGATTGTAGATTTTAAGAGAAACAGGAATAAGTCAAAAACTATTCCATCTTTGGAGAAGAGGTGGAGGTGGTGGAGGAGTATAAATACCTCGTTGTTCACCTGGACAACAGACTAGAGTGGAGATGCAACTGTGAAGCCATCTACAAGAAGGGACAGAGCAGACTGTACTTCTTGAGGAAGCTTAGGTCCTTTGGTGTTTGCAGCAAGATGCTGCCTATCTTCTATAAGTCTGTTGTGGAGAGTTTGATCTCTTCTGCCATCATCTGCTGGGGAAGCAGCATCAGAGCCAGGGACTTAAAAAAGCTCAGCAAGCTGATAAAAAAGGCTGGCTCTGTTCTAGGGACTCCTCTGGAACCTCTGGAGATCATTGTGGAAAGACGGATTCTTCATAAAAATGAAGAACATTATGGAGAACCCTGAGCATCCTCTTCATGAGACTGTCCTACAACAACTCTTCAGTCAGAGGCTTCTTCAGACCTTCTGTAAGACAGAGCGCTACAGGAGATCATTCCTGCCCACAGCCATCAGCATCAACAACGGCTCTTTGAAGAAACCTTCATAATGAGCTACAACAATATTTAATTTCCCTTTGGGATTAATAAAGTATTTTTGAATTGAATTGAATTGAATATTGACCACTCAAAGTGCTTTTACACACTAGAGCCTCATACACAAAGCCTCAATCAGAAAATCATACATCAATTTACAGATTGGTAGGTAACAGGAGAGAAGAGGGAAATCAACTTTGTGATTTTGCAGCAACTGCTCTTCACACTTACCCAGTTGCCGCTCTGAGCCACAGATGCCACAGAGTCATTTGTTCTCAGATATTTCTGCAACAAACTGCTTCAGTTTATCATGTAGCTGAATAGAAGTTATATTAGAGAGAAAACAGAGAATAAATATCATGAAATTTTGCAAAGCTCAGACGATTTCAACCCATAAACAGCACAGCATTAAAACACCCAACAACTGCATAATACATACCTTTCTTAGTGTATGAACGTTTGGTTGTGTGAAAGTGACTGGACATTCTAAAAATATGGATTTGTGGACTTTTCATGAGTTGTTTTATCAGTCAGTGACCACAACGGGTTCAATCAACTCCAGAAACAATAAGGATAAACTAGATAACAGAAAAAATTGGGTTGTTTTAGATTACCTGACAGCAGTGATGATTTTAACACTACTGCCTACATGTACAGGTAACACTACTGTGCGGAGTCTGTCTTGTCATTGGGTGGTCCTTCAGTGTGTTCTGGGACAGACTGCCATTTTGGAAAGCCTTAGCAATCAGTCAAAATTATATTTGAATAAAATGAGTTAATAGTGCACATGTAACTGAAATAGTATGGGAGTTTTTTTTATATTTTATGCAAATTTGCAAGCTTTAAAGTCTAAAAGCATGAAGAGATTCAAAAAGTCAATTTGTTTCAGTTACTGACTTGCCAAAATGCAGACACGAAAAAATTATTGTCTAACTGTCAGCCTTAGACAATATCTAACATCAACCAGCTCAATGCCGAAAATCCATCTCTAGCAAATACCTTAATGTCAAAAACATCATTATACTGCGCTATATTTACTCTCACTCACTTAAAACTGTGCACATATATTTATATTATATTGTAGATATGTTTATACTGTCTAATTTGTATTGTATTGCACCGACTACGCCAAAACAAATTCCTTGTATGTCCAATAACATACTTGGCAATAAAGCTTTTCTGATTCTGATATCATTACATTGCAAAAACCTTTATTTCTTATTTTAAGCAATATTTTTTTCCTTTTATCAATTGTTTCTAATCCTACCCTTTGCTAATTTCATCACTCACTTATTCCTCTGATCAGTCTTCCCCACGTTGTCTATGTCTCTCACTTTCTCTCATTTGCTCCTGCTCTGTGTGTTGTGCTTTTAGCATAAGGGGGCAAGAAACCCCAAAGCATGAATCATTAAAAGATATGAAGAGAAAATACATCACTGCAGATGCACCTGCAAAAATAACAGGGCCATGAAGAGAGAGGGAGGAGGGAGGGGAGTGCTTGGCTGTTTCTCAGAGCTACATAACAAAAAGATCTGCTCTGTTCTTTGTTGTACTGATTCTGCCTTTATAAGAAGTACAAGCAGATATTGTAACAAATTAAGACTATTTATTCCAGTAATTTTTTTATCTCCTTTGTGAATTGTAGATCTGCTAGTCTTAAATGCACTGAGGCCAAACTGATGCTGATTTTACTGCCTGTTGTGTTAATTGGTCTTTCTAAATTGCCCTTAGGCGTGTGAATGAGTGTGTACTTGGTTGTTTGTGCGTTGCCTTGCGATGGATTGGCGATGTGTCCTGGGTGTAAATTGCCTCCCGCCCATAGACTGCTGGAGATAGGCACCAGCTTCCCTGTGATCCACTATGGAAGCAGCGGTATAGAAAATGACTAAGTGTTTAAATGTGAACATATGGCAGGGGAGGGTTTTGTTTATGCAGTAAAAAATGATTTTGTGTCACCAAAAACAATTTAAACAATCAAACACCTATATTGTTAAAATATTGGCAAAACAGACAAAAAAATGTAGTAAAATCATTGGAAAATAGTTAATTTTTACGTACATAAATGTTCGATTTAACTTCTTTGCACGACAGTTATGTGACGCTATCTCATGAAACCAGTCAGCCCCAACAAAGAAAGCATCTTGTACAGCTCATTGGTAAAAGATCTATGGTGTCGTGTGCCATCAATGGGGTTCCCGTTGAAATGCTGCTCGACTCAGGGGCCCAAGTGACTATGATAGGGAAGGAATGGATAGAGAGGGCCCTGCCTGGTGTTCAAATTCAACCTCTCGAGTCCCTCATTTCTAACCAGCACTTAGAAATTGCAGCAGCAAATAGCACCAATGTTCTACTACTGATCCGTAGTGTGAACCATAGCCATGTTACCATACAGGTACCAGTATTAATTAGCCAGAACTGCCTTAATAGTCCTCTTTTAGGCTGTAATGTAATCGCAGAGATTATTAAAACCAACACAGAAGAAAGAAATGGAGCTGATATCACTGCATTACTTAAAGAGACTTTAAGTGTTAGAAGCAGTGCAGTAGAGGCTTTGGTTTCTGCCCACCAGATTTCAACCTTTCGGCTGCCCATTACAGTATGATGACTGGCAACAAAGGTGTGATCATCTCAGCAGGACAGATTTGTGAAGTAGAGTGCAGAGTTAGGGAATGGCCGAGAGGTGGTTCAGTGTTATTCCAGCCCAGCGTTGATAATAATTTCCCTGAAGGTCTAGAGTTTTTCCCAGCTTTAGTTGAGGTCCCCAGTGGGTTAATAGCTGCCATTAAAATCCCAATTCAGAACCCCACTAAACACGCCATTTACCTTGGCAGAAGAACTGTTCTAGGAACTTTGGAGAAGGTCACAGAGGTGACTCCAATTCAGTATGACCAGAATAATTCACAGCCAACCCCTCGTTCTCCTGTAACCTCATGCACAGTACAGTTAATATCAGACAGCAGTAAGACGCAAGATGATACATGTCTCAGATGGCATCCTCCTGTTGATTTGTCTCATTTGGAGGAGATTGAACCAAAATTAGTCAGGGATATGTTGTATGAAGAGTCTGAAGTCTATGCTAAGCATGACCCTGACATTGGCTGCATCCAAAATTTGCAATTGAAAATTAATCTTAAAGATGAGACACCTGTCCAGATGTTCTACAATGCAATTCCAAAGCTCCTGTATAAGGAGGTGAAACAATATGTACAAAATCTCCTTGACCATGATTGGATTAGGAAATCCACTTCACCATATTTATCCCCTGTCATCTGTGTCAGAAAGAAAGATCAGAATTTATGACTGTGAGGACTGAAGCGCTAAACTATTGCTGACCACCACCCTCTTCCACATCTCCAAGATTTGTTGGATAACCTGGGGGGCTACTCAGGTTTTCACTACTTGACCAAGGCAGTGCATACCATCAAGGTTTTGTTGAGGAGAGTTCAACACACATGACTGCATTCAGTACACCCTTGGGCTTGTATGAGTGGGTCCGCCTTCCATTTGGCCTTACTAAAGTTCCAGCTGCATTTCAAAGGTGCATGGAAGGGGTCCTTGATGGTCTGAGGGATGAGTGCTGCTCTCCATACTTGGATGACATTCTTTGTTTTTCCAGAACTTTCCAGGATTACGTTGATGACTTGAGGTTTGTGCTTTGCCGCCTGCGAGAGCATGGTGTCAAGCTGCGGCCAAATAAATGTGAGTTTTTTAAAGGTCAGGTCAGATATGTTGGCTGTTTAGTGATGGGTGAAGGTGTTCAGATCGACCCTCAAGATCTTGAAGCAGTGAAGCAGCTTAAAGACAGAGAACCAAAAAATGTGGGAGAAGTCAGGGCCCTGCTAGGATTCCTAGGCTATTACTGCTATTAATTCAGGACTTTTCCAGGATTGCTAGACCATTGTTCAAACTCATAGAAAGTTCCAGAGAGTGTAATCAGAAACCTGACTCAGCTAAATCCAAAACTAAGTACAAACAACAGTGGCCAGTTACCATCCAAACCCCTAGTCAAGTGGACAGCAACACACAGCAATGTAGTGTCCCATCTTGTTGATGTGCTAACAAGTCCACCCATATTGGCCTACCCAGATTTTAATCTGCCCTTTGTTCTCCACACTGATGCATCAAATGAAGGTCTGGGAGCAGTACTGTATCAACAACAGGAAAACAAACTCTGTGTTATTGCATATGGCTCCAGGACACTCACCCGTGCTGAGAAGAATTATCATCTTCATTCTGGCAAGCTGGAATTTCTTGCTTTGAAGTGGGCTATCTGTGATAAATTTAGGGATTATCTCTACTATGCAACCACCTTTACTGTGTACACTGATAATAACCCCCCAAACCTATATTCTGAGCACGGCAAAGTTAAATGCCACCGGACATCGCTGGGTGGGGGAGTTAGTTGACTTTCATTTCACCATAAAGTATAGACCTGGAAAAACTAATGCTGATGCTGACACCCTCTCACATTACCCAGTTCCTCTCAAAGATCATTTGAGCGAATAGACGGAAGTCATGCCCCCAGAGGTGGTCTCTGCAATCTGGCAGGGAGACAAAGCTATGAGAGATGGCGATGTACCATGGGTGGCTGCATTAAATTTACACCAGAGCGATGACGACAGTAACATTAAAGGCACCCCAGTTATTACCCCAGAAAACATGAGTGCGGCGCAGAGGGATGATGCTGTCATCTGTGTCATGATAATTTCCCCTTGGGTATCAATAAAGTATCTTTGAATTTGAATACATCTCAAAATGAAGGGATGGAAGCCTAACAGTAAAGATAAGAGTCAGATGGATCGAGAGACACGCAGGCTCATAAATGAATGGAAAAGACTGACATTGGACAGTGGAGTATTGTACAGACAGACAGGACACAGAAAGCAGCTAGTTTTACCCAGTAAACTGAAGCAAACTGCATTAAAAACGCTGCACGATGATATGGGGCATGTTGGACCTGACAAAGTCATCCACCTTGCCAGAGAGAGGTTTTATTGGCCCTTTATGCAAGATGACATTGAAAATTATGTTATTCGCCAGTGCACTTGTGTCAAGCAGAAACAACCAAACAAACATCAGAAAGCACCAATGGGATCAATAATAACTAGTGCCCCTTTTGAACTCCTTTCTTTGGATTATCTGCACCTTGAACCAAACAAAGGTGGTTATGAGTACATTCTGGTCCTGGTCGATCATTTTATTTGCTTTGCACAAGCCTACGCAACTAAGAACAAATCAGGTAAAACTGCAGCTGAGAAGATTTTCTATGATTTTATTCCACGCTTTGGCTACCCTGAAAAATTACATCATGACCAGGGAAAAGAGTTTGAGAACCATCTCTTTCAAAGACTGCAGCAGCTGGCTGGAATAGCCCATTCTCGAACTACCCCGTATCATCCTCAGGGGAACCCAGTTGAGCGCCTAAACCGAACTCTTCTTCAGATGCTCTGCACCCTGCATGAGAAAAATAAATCTGAGTGGAAAGACTATCTACCACACATAGTTCATGCATACAATTGTACCAAATATGAGGCTACAGGTTACTCCCCTTTCTTTCTTCTGTATGGCCGAGATCCCCGTTGCTTGATTTAAAATCTGAAGAGAAGCAACACTCCAGATCTGAGTATGCACAAAAATGGGCTTCGCAGATGCAGGAAGCATATAAAATCGCCTCAGAGAATAATGCAAAATCTTCTGCAAATGGGAAACAATATTATGATCGACATATTAAAGTCCTTGCACTACAACCAGGAGATCGGGTTCTTGTAAGAAATTTGTCAGAGAGAGGTGGTCCAGGCAATCTCCATGCTTATTGGGAGAAACAGATTCATTGAGTTGTTGAGAGGATTGGTGATGGGCCTATCTACCGTATGCAACCAGAAACTGGAAGCAAACTCATTCTGGTTGGGGGTGGCCCTGTGGGGAGGTTCTTGTTGGGGTTCACTGGGGGTGGGACACTCATGGGGTTGGGATCGGAGCTCATTGGGTGGTCAGGACTGCTCCGTCATGGGGCGGCTCCGGTTGGCGGGCTGGTTTGAGCCATGTGGACCTCTCTTTTGTACATAGCCCCCTCTCCGGAGGTGGACGGGGGTTGTTGGGGACTGGGTTCGGGGCGGGAGCCGGGCCGGGGTTTGGGCGGTGCCGGTGCTGTCTGCCTGTCTCTGCCCCAGGAGGGAAGGGGACCACCTCCTGGGTCCAGGGGCTAGTTGCCCCTAGGGGGTACCGGTGCCTGGACCTGGGAGTATAGAGTATGCATGGGGAGTGTGAGTGAGTGTATGACGTCCATTGTTGTTTGTCTTTACGTTGGGGGCGAGTGATTTTATGTGTATGCATGAGGGTGGGAGTGGGTGATTGTGACTATGTGTGCCTGTTTTTTTGTTTTTTTTGTGACATTTTGGGTCTTGGACTGCTCCCCCTCCTCAATCACTTTAACCCCCTCGTATTATGGGGGGCCTACTTCCTCCCCGCCACACTACCTGCCGGTGGTTGGAGTTTCTGCCCGCTTGTGTACTTGTGGTTCTTGGTGTCCGGGGCCAGGTGCTTTGGTGTGTGCTGGCTCACTCCTGGTGGCTGCCTGCCGGGGCCTGGCCCCATGGGCTCTCTCGGGCCTCTGCCTGGGGGGTGGTGTGTCCCGGGGTCTTGGGCCTCTGGGTCCATGGCTGGATCTGCTTGGGCGTGGACGGCTGCCGGCGGGGCCTGTGGGCTCGTCGCTGCGGCTCCCTGGGGCTTCTGCACTGTCACCGCTGGGTGGTTCCCCTGGGACTCTCCACTGCTCTTCTCTGGGGGGGTTGCAGTAGTCCCGGCGGTGGTTCTGCTGGGGTTCCTGTGCTTTGGGGGGCCTTTGGATGTCTATGGCTCGGATCTCCTCAGTATCTGTCCAGGGACCATGGGGCAGGTCTGTGGGTCCTCACACTTGCTATTGCATATTTTTGTGGAGAAACCTTGTATACAAAAGCGGATCCACTCTCATACTCACAGGTGTGAAGCTTCAGGTGTTGAGATACACAGATGTTCTATATTGGGCTACACCTCTCACTAAGTACATTTTACATTCATAATTACTGTGTACTATTTTATAAAAAAAAAAAACAGCTGCAGGTGTATAAGCAAGCAGGATGTAATCTTGTATTCAGATTTACTTTCACAAGCAAATCTGTTGAGCAATTTGTTGGCACTCAGACAACAATTCTGAGCGCTACTCTGCCGGACAGTACACTGTAAAAAAAAAAAAAAAGGAAACAAAGTCATTCATGTTTTACATCGGAATTTACTGTTTGCCCTTGGAACAAGATGAACAGATTAAACCATCAAAACAAACTAAAAAACAAAGCGAATGTCAGGATCATGACACTCCGTTGAATGGAACTCCGTTGAATGGAACTCTGACAACTCGGATGAGGAAGATGAGTACTGCTATGTCCTCAGAACTATCCCTGTTTATGAAAGGAGGAAAGTAAGACACCATGTCCCTCAGCCAAATGTCCACAGTGACCTCAGAGTGACAGCTTCAGAGTTTCAGCCTGCGAGACATTTAACACAGAATGTTGAAATGGAACAGCAAAGTTCAAATCAGACAGTGGTTGTCCCAGAACTTGTAACTCCAGTGGCGCTCCTAATTGAATAACTGTATGGAGACCCATCAGTGGAAAATGACGTGGAAAAAAGGAGGATTGGAGGAGCTAGGGGATAACACCGAACCTGACATGCACACACCAGGAGAAGTGGCACCAGTAAGGAGGTCAGCCAGAGAGGTAAAACCTCGCGGTCATATGTGAATATGACCGCTTGGGTCAACCATCCTATCACCCATACCAACCTGGAGTAAATCTGATAATTGCATGTCTTCCTTTTCCCATGTTCTCTTACCCAGCTACATTAGACTGCTGTTATCCTATGCCAATATGGACATGTTAGTACAGTGACACTGGACAAATAATGTACATTTTGGGACACGAGGTGACAAACCTGACTTTTCATGGTTACATTTGTTCCTTCAGTTCCAGATGTCTGGAGACATCTCTTAGAACGGGGGAGTGTAGAGAGTTGAAAAAAAAATGGCTAAATGAAAAAAAAAAAAAAACTTTATTGAAATAATAGCCCCCTATTTTTGGTTATATTGTCAGTCAGTCAGTCAGTCATTTTCTACCGCTTATTCCATAGTGGGTAGCGGGGAGCTGGTGCCTATCTCCCGCAGTCTATGGGCGAGAGGCAGGGTACACCCTGGATAGGTCGCCAGTCCATCGCAGGGCAACACACAAACAACCATGCACACACTCATTCATCCACCTAAGGGCATTTTAGAGTGACCAATTAACCTAACAGGCATGTCTTTGGACTGTGGGAGGAAGCCGGAGTACCCGGTGAGAACCCACGCATGCACGGGGAATATAACCAATGGTTATATTGTGTACATGCAAATTTGTGTCCAGTAGAGGGCACTCTCGTGCCACTGTCGATCTGCCAGGGAGGATAAAGTTTCCAGTTCTGGGCATGCGCAGCTCAGAATAAAAGAGCTCTGGTCTGGACAACACGCTAATCACTGTCTCCTCTCTGATTCACAGGTACGATAAAAGGCAACTTTGATGGGCCCAAAAATTTATTTCAATGTAACAAAAATATGTTGAGATTATTACTGCAGTATTTTAAGTGACTGATGATACATGTAATTTCAACAGTTTTATAGTTAGCTTTAGCCAGTGTTCGGAAGATGGCATGTTTTCTGTTAGAGCCCAAACTGATTTTTGGATGTATCTAATTGACATAATCAGTCACTGCTGTTGTGTCTGGATTTAAACATTGTTAAAATTTTAATCTGTCAGTAATTTTTTGTGTGAGGATTTCTCATAAGTGTATGTTTTTTGTGTGTGTGGCAAGCTCCATAACGTTCATAACTGCCATAATATTCATAATCACAAATTGTGATTAGATGCAATGCTTTTGTCAATTTTGTTATTTTAACAAAAAACAGTGCTCTTCAGCTTGTGTGGCGCTTGCTGCTGGCCCAGGTTCCCCTAGATCTGGTGCCGGTAACACTATGTTTTAAAATTAGCAAAGCTGTGACATACAGATTGCCAACTCCTACAACAATCAATTTTTATGTTGCTAAAATTACATTCAGGCTTATATATTCTGTTTATGAAAAACTCCGAACTCTTCAAACATATACTCTTAAAAAACAACAGAATCCGGTGAGTCTCCGAAAAGAATTAAAAGATCAAGGGAGATAAATTTATTAACAGACATATTTGTTATATTGTCAATATTGATTGGCCAATTTATTGCGGGTTACATCAAGCAAGATAAGAGAAATAATCTCGTCAGGGCAGATGACAAACCTGCTGTGAGTAGCACAACAGGTTAACTGTAACTGGAAATAAATCAGCATCTGGATCAACTATAATGATGCAGAGGATCTGTTTGCTTTTCCTCTTGTTCCAGCCAGTGGCACATTTCCTCATTTAAATAGGGCAGTCTGCAAATTAGCACCCACTATTTGGAATCTTTGAAGATCAGGCCGTATATATATCTTTAACACACCTTTCTCCACCATCAAATAAAACACAAACACACCCACACACACATACATAGCACCCTCTTTTTTTCAACTCAAAGGATTTCCAATGTATTTGTACAATAGAGCCCACACATTTTTATATTTCCATTTATAGTATAGTAATCTGCCAGTTTCCATGGTTTTTGGTAAAATGGTCAAATCGCCTGTCATTAGACTCTCTCTACTACTGACTGTGAAGGACTGACCTTTGGATAATCATGTTGACAGCCCAGGCAGTGCATATTTTCCATATGTGACAGTTCCATTTGATTAATGGGGAAAAAGTAAACCTAAACAGCTGCTCTTTCAATGTCCATATTAACATTTTTGGACTGATTGATTTAACCTTTTAAATTATTTTTTTTATTAAAAAGACATATGAAAATCACAGAACTATAATTAAAAGAATGTACTCACAATGTAGCAACTTCTATGAATTTCAGTTTGTTTTATTTTTTTGCTGATGATTATATGACTGGGACCCCAGCCATGTATAACAACATGGATGGAACACGGTACAAACCTCTCTGCACCTTTAAAGAAACACTAACCCACCTAAATTTTTCTCCTGACATGTCTTACAATTTATATTTGTTTGTTTTTTATCTCTTATCTCATATGTGTATTCTGAACCAAGCGTCTCAACAGAAAAATTAATTATGGGTCCATAAGGACAGTAAAGATTCTTGATTTTAGCTCAAAAGATGCGACTCTCAACCAAGGTTGGAGAGAAGAGGCACCACGCGTGAATGTCTCCTTGCAGGCGAGAGGGCAGAACTCTTCAAACATAGATCCATAGGGATTACGAACTGACAGTGGAATACTGGCAAATCGAGTGCACAAAGTTAAGCATGAGAAGCGGCCCTGGACCCTTTGCTTCAGAACTGTTAATGTAAGAGGTGGTGTTTGGGCAGAAAAAAAAAATTTTAGGATGAAATATTCTAAATACTTTTTATTTCATAACGTTTTATAACGAGAAAGTAAGCTATCGGAGTGCTTGCAGGCTGTCTGTCAAGCTAATATGAGCAGACCTCAGCTGGAGGCCAGTTATTTGTGTTGACTTTAAAGACAAACTTTATTTAAAGGGTGGTTTTAAACTCAGATCAGCTGTAACATGCCACCAGCATTCATGCGCACATTAAGGTGTATATTAATGGTGGTTAAAGATACATGTTTGACTTTAAAGAAGTGCTGAAATGGCTATAGGCGTCCCTTTGTTAGCTTAAACTGCTAATGGCTAACAAAGGCAGGACAAATGTTTACATATGACTCGTCCCCATTTTAGTAGTCCGTTACTCTAGGTGATAGCTAGTTAACACCATTAAGAATAATTTATCCAGAAATGTTGTTGATTGCCATTCAAGACAATACTTTCCTAAAGATTATTTTATTAAATAAGGACAGCTAGTTTAACAACATTGAAAATGAATTACCCAGAAGGTTGTTTTTATTTAGCAAATCATTCTTTAAAATATAATTGTTTTTAAATATTGTTTTCTCTGCTCTTCTGATCTTGCATTGTGATCGGTTGTTTGAAGGTATACCAATTATTGTTCTTAGTTAGTTCTAAGACTAATCTAACCTCATTTACAGGTTCCTCAAGATAATCCTTGGTTGGCAAACACAGATGATATTTATTGGTAATTTTGCATCATTTTATTGGTCATGATTCTTAACCATTTTTATGGATTCCCTTGTAATTTGTATATAGTTCATTCATTTTTTTATTCCTTCATTTTGCTTGGTAGTTTTGGTTGAATTGTTTTAGGATAGTAAAGAGTTTGCTAATGAAAATATGTTTAACTTTGAGGTAAATTATGTTTGTTAATAAATTATTTTAATAAATTGTGTGAATTTATTCCATCTGTGTGCAGTGTTTTGCTAATCTAAATGTGTATTTGGCCTTAAAACTGTTTAGCTAACTTAGTTTAAGTGTTATAAATGACCTGTTGGCCTCGTACTCATACTCAACAGGCTTCTTTATACCACACAGTACTCTTATGTATGTACAGTGATTTGAAGGAACACCTCTTCCAAACATATCTTGACTTTGTTGACTCTGAATGCCATCGGTATGTGAATGTGTCCATAATTGAGACCATTTGCTGCCCACGCAGCTTGACAAGGCAGAATGAAGGGTCTGAATCCACCCCCTCAGATTTAAAGTCATATAGCAAATGGCTTGCTGCATGCAATTAAATGTAAATGAAGGCCCAAATTGAAAGGAAGAAAATGGTTCAACACAAACTAATTTACAGAAAGGAAGTTGTTTGTAAGTCAACACTGCATCAAAAATCAAGAGGCCAAGAATGCCTTGGACAATATTCATCACTATTAGTGAAAGGGCATTTTTGAACGACTAATTTGCAAGAAGTAGCTTGGCCTTTTTGTATTATTTAGCAATAAAGGTGTTTGATCATCTAAAAAATTTAAAAAGGTTAAGTTATTGCCCTTTGCTATTTCCTGTATGTTTCATCAGATGAATTCCTTCATGTTTTTCTAAACCATGCTGCTCCATATGTCAGCATCTTCAAGACAATCTGCCGTTTCTCATTTTTGGAACAGGAAAAACTTCAATTCAATTCCGTTTTATTTATATAGCGCCAATTAACAACACATGTTGTCTCAAGGCACTTCACAACAGTCAGGTACATACATTCCAATTAGTCCTAACCATTGAACACTGCAGTCAGAGTTAGTTATTTATTCAGATTGGATAAAAAGTTTTTCTGACTAAGGAAACCTAGCAGATTGCATCCAGTCAGTGACTTGCAGCATTCACTCCTCCTGGATGAGCATGTAGAGACAGGCAATGTGAGATCGTTGGGAAACAAGTTGAATAAACCCCAAGCCCTTCAAAGGATCCCGCCAGAGTATCAAGAATGCAGTATTATGTGTGGACAGTCACTGGCGTTGACTTTGCAGCAATCCCTCATACTGAGCATGCATGTAGCGACAGCGGACAGGAAAAACTCCCTTTTAACAGGAAGAAACCTCCAGCAGAACCAGGCTCAGTGTGAGTGGCCATCTGCCAAGACCGACTGGGGGTTAGAGAGAACAGAGCAGAGACACAAAGAGAACAAAGAAGCACTGATCCAGGAGTCCTTTCTATGGGAAGGAAAAGTAAATGTTAATGGATGTAGCTCCTTTAGTCGTTTCACCTAGAAAGAAAGAACAGATAAACTCTGAGCCAGTTTTCAAGGTTAGAGTCTGAAAAAGAGCACATATAATTAGTTACAGTAAAGCTCAGTCAATCGCCATGTCTAGGAGAGAGAGAGGGATAAACACTAAAAGACAGGGCCAAGTGGATCATCGGTAGAGGGTGAGCATTAAGTTGTTGCCAGCAGAAGCTCGGAAGATGCCCCTCTCCAGAAAGGTGTCACAGGTAGACACAGAGCCAGGCCAGGTGTAGCTTCTAGGAAGAGAAAAGAGAAAACAAAGTTAAAAGCTGAAATAACAGCAAATAATGCAACATTAGAGAGTAGTGTGAGAATGTAGCGAAGAGGGTGAAAGTGGTCATTATGTCCTCCAGCAGCCTAAGCCTATAGCAGCATAACTACACAGATAGTTTCAGTTCAGATGTTTAGTTAAACGGCGCTTATTTACAACTTCGTCACAAGGCACCCCACAAAGGGTCCCACTGATGGTCATTGTTATACTAAAAACCACAAGGATTGGGATACCTCTCTCTGTCAGACTGATTATAACCATTGGAAAAGAGAAGGGGGTCATACAGGTAGCAGAAATCATCATATATAACTTTAAAATGCTAAAAGACACTACTGGCTTATGTGGTTCTCCCATTACATCGCCTTGAGTTCTCTACTTTAAACTACCTAATTGCTGCGCATACTTTGACTATTAACTAGTTTGTGTGCATGTTATTGCGGTACTGTTTCATTATTCATCAATGAGGATTTTTATGTGTCCTATTGAATGTTTGGTCCTTTGGATTGGCAAGCCATTTATTGCACATCCCTGGGTGAAGATGAAAGAATGTTGTAATATCTTTCCAGGCTCTCCGTTAACACTGGTGTTCATGTCCTGTGCAGGCTAACAGCCATTGATTGTACTGGAATGGCCTTTGACTGAAAGACAGCACCGAACCAGCAGCACACAACTTTTTTTTATTGGCTGCAATTCCTGCTTTCCAGAACCTTCCCATGCTTGTTTATTTAGGTCCACTGGAGTGTTGACAGAGAAAGGCTGCAACACACCATAGAGAAAGTGAAAACATGTCAAACCAGGTAGAGGGAGCCTATGGTTATTCTGCAATATCCTATGTTGTCCGCTATTGATTGTTTGTAGGGGTTAAGAAGGATAATATCAATAATAACTACAAAGCCCAAAGATAAAAAAAGATTACAATTTAAATAGCTGAAGCTAGACTGAAGGAGTTTGAATTAATTATGTAGTGCTTGCTTTGCTGATTATATTAAAATTTGAGTAAGACGTCTTTTTTTAACACACTTCATCAAATCTCATTGAAGAAAATAAGTAATTTTGCATGAAGATCTTTATCTGCCCCCATTTGCATCAGTCCTTTTCTCATTAATTCTTTATCCCCCTTTAAATAAGGTAATCCACTTATGTTGATTAGTTTGACTTTTTGATGGTTTAAAGATTACCTTTTTTGCATTCATGATGAAACGTACAGCCTTTCTTAACTAATGCTGATATAATTCAAACAGCATTTTTGATTTATTATGAATTGGTGAGTTTGGTTTTCCATCAGTCCAAAATGAAGATTGTCACAAAACCATGAAATTGGGTATGGACCTATCACATTACAATGCCATCTAACAAGGATTGTGTGATTCTTTTTGAACACTCTCTGTGCTTCTTTCTGTCTTCATTTGAAGAAATGTCTCACCAGCAGGTGCTTTTCCAACTCGTCACACGAGGCTGTCAGCTGTTGTGACATTCAATTACTCTTTTAGTGCCTGCCATCATGAAGGTGCCTCAACTGGGGCAAAGGAGGTCACTTCACCTGCCTGCTGATTGGTTGATTTGGCCTGGTCAAGAGAACAAGTTGTGCAGCCTGAAATGAAAAGCTGAGCACATCTGACAGGGATTACGAGTACAGTGCAGCAGGACATGCTCTTTCTAATGTTTTTCATTTTTGGAGTCACAGGAGCAAAAACAAAGAAAGCTAAAAAATGTGTGGAAGGGTGCTTATGTTTGTCCAGTATTAAGCTTCACCAGACCCAAATAAAACCTATCTGGATAACATGTTTATGTATGTTTTTGTTTTGTGTGAACCTCAGCAAGTGTAATTTTTACTGCCAGCTCTGAGCAACACATTTTCTCATTGTTCTTAGAAAAACTGACCTGCACTTTCTTGCAAAAGTAAACTCCACTGCTCAAACAACTGCAACCACTACATCTGCAAATGTTCACCAAATCTTTTGCATCATCACATAAATTCATGATGCATGTTCAGACAGCTGTTTAATTAACTGTATCGAAAGGTTGGAAAATTTGTTTCTACCATAGATGCTATTTGCATGCTTGTCTGAGTTTTTCAGAAAAATCAAAAAATAGTGTTACAGTGTTGGCCCAACCAATCAACTACCTATATAAAAATAATAATACTATTTTGCTTTTATTAGACTATGTCATCTGCTAAATAAAATAAACATAGACACAAAGAGCCATGTTAAATTGGCTCACCAAATCAATAGGACCTCAGAGAAAAATAACTGAAGCACATTAACAATCCTTTCAGAGAAGCTTTTACTGTGCTTTCATAAATGTCAGCTTGAAGTTCAGCCTTTGCTCACATCCTATATGCTTTTAATTAGATACCTTTAAGGGATGCAACATAATGTCTTTCTCGTATTAAGTTGGATCTTTTCTTCTGAATATCTTATATCATTGTTGACAGTTTGTTTTTGTGACATAATCCATACATTCATCTGTTGGCAAACTCTATGCAGAAAGACTCTAATCTAACCAAGTAACTTTTTATTGCAAAGCAAAAGTCTTAACAACTGCACCACTGTGCAGCCCTATGTTCTTAGTATTAATTGTTATTATTAATTTTGCTATTATATATATATATGTGCTAAATGAAGTATAATAAACATGGTAGATACATTGCTTCTGACACTGGATGCACAGAAGTATTTCACTGTGATCAGTTGGCTGTATTTGCTGCTAGCATGCATCAGTATTAGCACACATCCTGTTTTAAAATGTGTCTGTTATTAAAAATTGTGGACTCTAGCCTCAAACCAGTTCAAAAGTTTTTTGTCAGCTGAGACTAGTGGATAGGCAAATAAAATCCCAATATTGAGCACAGCTGTTCAGAATTTCCCATTTTTGCTAAAATGTGTTCTCAAATATTTGTTAAATTTCTGAAGCCACATTTCAAACAATTACATTTTTGTATCAATCATTAAACAAAGCCCTGTTCTGACCTACCGGGAAAAAACTTATATCAAGTTTTAAAAAGTATCATTGGAGTTATTTATGAAATTGAGTTAAATGCTGCAATTTTTGTGAGTTTGTAAGCTTGGTCAGTATGAGATTCTCATGGTCTGATAACCTTTAATAAAATACGATTCATGGTTTTTACACAACAAAACAAAACAAAAATATACCTGATCTTAGGTTTTAATAGAAAAACAAGCAATTATGCTGCTTGAATAATAGAACCTATGCTGCTTACATATTATAACATATTCATTATTCCAGTAATATTTATAACATTCATTTCTTGTTATTTTAATTTTTGATGAATAGATAAAACAAGTACTACACTGAGTAGAGATTTGTAGGGCTTGTTTCACAGAATATTATACATTTTTGCCACTTTGCTCTTTATATAATCACACAAATAAGAAGCTGAAATTAGTCAGGCTATCTGTTCGGGTGGTGCTTCTGTAGCTTCCACATTTTACTGTCCATGTTTTACATGACCACCATATTTTCAAACAACTGATTGTCTCTGTCTTGTAACAGAGGGAAAAGTGTAGTAGTCTTCATCAAGCCAGTTGACCAGGGATTTGCAGCAGCAGGGGAAGGGGCACATCATATTAATCTAGGCAATATAGAGCCAAAAAAAACTCCAGGCAAGCTAACACTATCTCCAACATCTCATTGAAAGAAGTTTAATCTGTGGGAGTGATATGGTGGAAAACGTTTGCAGTTCTAAAGTCGTAAGTTTTAAAAACGTAGGTATACCATGGTACCGCTGTCCCATGCCTTTAACAAACTATTAATTCACTTTCAATGCTTTATCATTCTGATTATTTATCACATCTTCGATCAACCATAGAGACTTTGTATTAATTCTTTTAACAGTCGTGTAAGGTTGGAGACACTCTAATGCAGCTCATTTTTATGTTTGTTTGAAATTGGTTTCTTTTAAATTGTTTTTAGGTTCTTTGTAAAGCACATCAGCAAAAGACTTTCACAGATGGTGTGCCCATTAGAGCTACAACCAAACATTGGCAATCATATGCTGACAGTTTTACAACTATGTTAATTTTTTGACATCCTAAAGTTTGGATTTCTAAAGCTCAATGTGCTTTACAGGTGAGGCATGGCCATACAGACACAAGGTAACAGAGATGACATTGCAGGTGAAAATCTAAACCAATTACAGCTTTGGAGTATTGGTTTTATGGCTTTTACAGGTGGCAGCAGCAAGTGCGAAAAAGACTGCAAAACAAAAAAAAAGTAAAGACGCTGGATGGAGAGAGCAAGTGATGATGTAGATGACAGAGGAGGAGGGAGCTCCCAGACTGAAAAATCAGAAGCCCCCTGGGAGACCAGCTGAGCTCAATTACCAGGAGAATACAGTTGCAAGGGGAAGAATGAAAGGATACAGCATCGATCTGTCGCACACTGACAGTAGGGAAGGAGAGTGCAAGCAAAGAGACATGACTGGGTAGCAGATTAGAAACAGAGATAAAAAATTAAATTGGAAAAAAGGGAGGGAGGCAAAATGAATATGGATGTGTGGGAGGGCGTGAATACGTGAATAGGAGCTGTAATCATGTTCTGCTTTTTAGTGCTTGATTATTGAACCTAATTATGGTCATGTACATAAAATGATTTACTCTAGGACAGAGGAAGATAAGTAGTGCATTCCAAGAAATTCATAATGAATTCTGCTTTGGCCATCACATTGTACAACAGCAGTAAAAATACATCCAATTTATTTCGTAAAATAAAACACGGACATCAGTCTACTGTTTTCCAAATATGGCATAACATCTAACTAAATCTAATCTGTTTAATGTTTACATGATTTGTAGAATAATGTGTCTTCGGTTTACTGATTTTATTTAACATGTCACTAGTAAGAATGTTTGTATAAAATATTATGAGATAGTATAGGCATTTTCCTTATTAAATTGTTGAACATTGTTATGTCAACAAACAGTCAACAAATAGTTCATGAATTTAGGAGTATTAAAACATAGATTTTTCTCCCCAAGCTGTTAAAACGTTGAACAGTACTGAACATGTCTCCCTCCATCATAGCTAAACTGAAAAATATGCAATGACACAGTACAATAGAAGTGTTGATTACAGTTTTCTCACTCAAAATTAACCTAATTATAGTGTAGTGTAAATGCATTTAGAGTGATAAAAGACTCAAAAAAACACTGTGAAATTATGGTTGGCAAACTATCTCAATAGCTTTAAAAAGTTCACATGTACAAAAAAAAACATAGTTCCTGTCAGGATCTGCCATTTTGAACTTTGTTTTGGTTTTGTGTTTGTTTTGACTTAGCAGTCTATTTAGGTTTATTTACTCCTGCGTTTTGCTTAGTTTTGTTAGTTCTTCCTCCTGGGCTTAGAGTCTTTTGTGTTATTATTTACCCAGTTGCTTGTTCCCCTTAATATTATTTGTTCTTTCCCCAGCCTTGCTTTACTGTATAGTACCCTCACGGTTAGTTTTTATAGTAATGGTTCTCTTTGTTTATCCCTCATATTTTAGTTCTTGTCAGTCAGTTATATTCTGTTATTCAGTAATTCTGTTTATTTATGTAGTCCGTTCCACATCATTAGATTCAGCTCTTCCTAGAGTTACTTTTTACATCAGCTTATGTTTAGGTTTCTTTTCGTGTTCCTCCCAGTTTAGTTTAGTGTTAGTTTCCCCTCCGGTCTCTGCGTTCTCTAGCTCCCGTTTCCGTAGTAACATATTCCCACAGCTCCCTGCAGCCTGGTCCACACCTGTTTCATGTTTCCTCTGATTACCTGCCTCCCTGTCTCATTGGTCCATACTCCACTTCCCTCAGTTTATAAGCTCTCTAGTTTTCATTGTTCCCCGCTGGTTCCTTACGTTATCAACCCTTGCTGTATTCCCGAGTTCCTCCTTATGGTTTGTTTGTCTCCTGACTCTACGCCTGGACTACTTGCCTGTAAGTCGTTGCTTTAAAAATTAAAACGTTTTCTAATCACCAGGTGGCCTCCATGCCATGATCTGCATTTTGATCCTGCCACCAAACCCACAACCGTGACAGTTC
Organism: Girardinichthys multiradiatus; assembly: GCF_021462225.1. Classification (NCBI taxonomy): domain Eukaryota; kingdom Metazoa; phylum Chordata; class Actinopteri; order Cyprinodontiformes; family Goodeidae; genus Girardinichthys; species Girardinichthys multiradiatus. The sequence continues at coordinate 44,691,012 of NC_061797.1, read as the reverse complement.
CTTCTTTTCTGTCATCAATAATGAAATTTTATAGAGGTCTTCACTTATTTTTAGTTTAACATTTTTAGTGTCAGATTGGTATTCCTAATTAATGCCAACAATGGCACCCTCTTTTTCAGTTGGCTACAACATTGGATTTTTAATTGTTCACTACTATGTTTGAGGCAGAGACAGCAGCGCATTGTGAATCTTACTCTTCAGCTACCTATTTGGCTCTGAGGGCACAAGAGATCACAATCTCCACAATAGTCTTATAGAAGATATGCATCATCTAGCTGTAAACACCAAAGGACCTAAGCTTCTTTAATAAGTACAGTCTGCTCTGGCCCTTCTTGTAGACGGCTTCACAGTTGCATCTCCAGTCCAGTCTGCTATGCGGGAGAACACCAAGGTATTTATATTCCTCCAACACCTCCATTTCTTCTCCAATGATGGAAATTGTGTCTGACCTATTCTTGTTTTTCTTAAAATTTACATTAATCTCCTTTGCTGTATTCACATTCAAGATTAGATGATTGTTTCTACTACATGCCACAAAGTGGTCCACCAGCTCCCTGTACTCAGCTTCTTGTCCATCTTTAAAACACCCTGCAGAGTCAACTGAGAATGTCTGTAGATTGCAAGAATATGTCTTGTACTGGAAGTTTGAGGTGTAAAGAGTTAAGAACAATTTTGAAAATACAGTCCCTTGTGGTGCTCCTTTGCTGCTGACCACTTGGTAAGACGCAGAACTCTTCAATCTCACAAACTATGGTATGTTTGTCAGGAAGTCTTTGATCCAGGTGATTGTTGAGACCTCCACCTGAGTTTTCTTGAGATTCTGACAAAGCAAACCAGGTTGAATTGTGTTGAATGCACTGGAGAAATTCAGGATTTGCATTACAGTAATTGTTAAGGTTAAAAATAATCAACCAAATTCTTCGGGACTTCTGGAATGTGTTGGTAAGAAATGGACGTATGGTGTAGACTGTAATCTGAAACTTTCTTTTTACTTTTTTTAACTGTGTCCTGTCCGACAGAGTAGCACTCAGAATTCTTGTGCCAAGAAAAAGCCCAACAGTTTTACTTTCACAAGTGGAGCATTACAGCTAATGCTTTAAAGCTCTGCTTGATAATCATTTATTAGAAACTGCTATGGGACTATTTTAGTTGTTACGGACACAGAGACAGATGGGAAAAGGAAAAAATAGAAGCATGAAAGAGAGAAAGGGGGAAAAAAGGAAAAGGGGAGAGATGGAGAATAGAATGGAGGAAAGAAAGAAGGATGAAGAGAATACAAGATAACACTCTGCTTGCTTCTACACCAGTAGAAACGTTCATATTACCAGCTTTTTTACTGAAAAGTACACGGTACTTATCATTGCAAGATGTATTTAGTGGTAAATGTATATAGATTTGTGTATCTGTTAACACCTGAATCTAAACACTTGTGGGTCTGAGTGTGAGCGTGCTTGTGCATACAAGGTTTCTCCATAAAAAATATGCAATAGTGAGTGTGAGGACCCACAGACCCGCCACCCTGGACCTGGGACAGATACGGAGGAGACTTGAGCCAAGACATCCAAAGGCCCCCCCCCCAGAGCACAGGAACCCCAGGAGAACCACCACCAGGACTACCGCAACCCCACCCCCCCAGAGAAGAGCAGGGGAGAGTCTCAGGGGAACCACCCAGCAGCCACAGTGCAGAAGCCCCAGGGAGCTGCAGCGACGAGCCCACAGGCCCCACCGGCAGCCAAGCAGATCCAGCCATGGACCAAGAGACCTGAGACCCCGGGACTTATCACTCCCCAAGCAGAGGCCCGACAGAGCCCAGGGGCCCAGGCCCCGGCAAGCAGACACCGTGAGTGAGCCAGCACACACAAAAGCAACCAGCCCCGGATACCGAGAACCACAAGTACACCGACGGGCAGAGACACCAACCACCGGCAGGTAGTGTGGTGGGGAAGGAATAGGCCCCATATTTGATAGGGCGTATTCCGGTCGACCCCGGCCCAGACCCTGACCCCAATCCCCAATAACCCCCATCTTCATCCAGAGAGAGCGCCATGTACAAAAGAGGAGTCTACGTGGTCCAAACAAGTCCGCCAACCAGAGCCTCCACAGAATTAATCCCGACCCCCAATGAAATCCAATCCCAACCCCATGAGCCCCCCACCCCCAATGAACCCCGACATGGATATCCCCACTGGGCCACCCCAAACCAGGACACAGATATCGAACACCAATGCCCCCCCCCCCCCCCCACAGCACATGGGCACACTCCCACAGAAAATCATCCCCGAAAAGCCGACGAAGCAACACCCACACAGCGCAAGCTCCACACACAGCCCTGCTCCAAACGGGACAAACTCACCCGGCAGGAGGTCCCCGACCAGCGGCAAGCACCTGGTTATTACATATGAATATGTTGGGTTTATATATTTAAAAAAATTAATGCGGGACAACAAGGAAGCTTATGAGGGACATTGTGGGATGATCTCATAAATTTTAATTTAACAAAGATTTCACATTACATTCATCAATCTCTGCTTTGCCTGTTAGTGCACAACAATGAATTAGCACAAGTTTATAAAAACCTTTACAAGCTTTTAAAGTTTAACACTGGTAATCTCAGCTGCTGTTACATTGTCTGTCTGGCAGTCATCTACGGGTTTGAGTAAAAATGAGTCCATAGATCAGCAGGTGGCTTTGTCAGCTGTGCATTTCTTGTGCAACCCACTTCTACGCTGTTGCTTCACATTGTGCTTCCCTTTGTTTGAAATTGGAAAAATATCTTTGGAGACTTCACAAAAATCCCACGGAGATCACCTTTCACTGGCCTCACCCAGTTATAAACTGTTTCCCAGTCTTTGTTTTAGCTGCATTTTCTTTTCCGTGACATACTTTCTGTTATATTCTGTATAGTCTACTGATGTCAGCTATTCAAGAAAATTATTTTGTTGTTCTGTTTCATTTTACCAGCATCTTGGCGCAAGCTTGATCATGACGTGGGATGCTACTGCGTATTTTGACTGGCAGCTCTCTGATGGTGACTGCAGCTTTGCTTTCTTTACATTTCAGAAAAGCCCTAGTCGAATAGTTTTTTGACTTATCAGAATTTCACCCAGTCCAATGTGGGACATTGTTTCTGTTTGAGGGACATCGGGACAGGAGTGAAAAATGCGGCACAGTCCCACACAAATCAGGACATCTTGTCACTCTAGTTAGGTTAGATATGCTGCTTAAACATGGTGTTGTTTAAATGTTTTGGTATGCTAAAATATTATGCTAAATAATATTTATTTCTTTTATTTTGATTGTTTCTAATATAGAACATAGGCCCTACGTTACAGCTATAACCAAATAGTGTTTTTCTTTAGCACATGGAAGTTATCAGAAGGATCGTTTGTCATTGGTTTAGTGCAGGTAAATTATTCGCAGGTTATGTTGTTGATAATATATGCTCCAAACAAAGATGAAAGTCCTTGGCTTAAATTCTCTAGTATTTTGTAATAACCAGATTTGCCGTTTGGAATCAGTTTAGGGCAGAAACTGTATGAGTAAAACAGTCTCAATAATTAAATCTTTCCTCCCTATTTTTAGGGTTAAGATATCTGATGAAAGCGAATATAGGTGAAGAAGGATTTCTTTATTTTATTTTGCAATATACTTCAGAATCCTCTAAATGCACCTACATGCAGTAATAAATGATTAAAAAAAATCCAAGATCCAATAAATCACTACAATAGCTGTCTGGAGCTTGTACTTGCTGCACTTCCATATTGTTTACGCTGACTCTTTGTTTTCTTATGTATTCAAGACATGGAAAGAGAAAAATTAGCATGACCTACACAGGTGTTGTTGGGTTGATATATCCCGATTTTCTTGTGCTTTTTGTGTCCCTGGAGTACCGGATTTGGTGTCTTGCTGATATTTTCCATTGAACACAAATATCAGAATTCTCCATTTAAGCTCAACTCCCAGTAATGGGGGCAGTATTTGACTTATGTTTTCTTCTACTTTCTTTACTGTAAGTTCCATTAGGTAAACATTAACATATGTGGTATCCACAGAAATATTGGCATCTTAGCTAAAAGCTGATATAAACCGTTTCTACAAACACCAAAACCAGTTGAAACTAAGGGCAGTTGAATCAGAAAATAAGCACACTCTACAAAATGACGTAACCGAAAAACTCGGTCTCAGCTGTTGACTACATAGCTTCTACACACACAACCAGCATGTCTGCTGTAAGCAGAGAGGTCATGGATTCCAAAAAATATATTTTGTTGCAATCCATCCAGGTTTTACTCAACCAGCAGCAAAGGAAAGCCAGAATTATCACTCCCATTTGAAAAAGAAAATGATTAACATAAACATTGTTTTGACAGAGTATCTCAATTCTCAGAAAAATTCAGTCAGATTTGCGAATGTTATTTTGAGCTTAAAATTCACAAAACCCCTTTGAGCTTAAGAGGTAATCAAAGCTGTCAATCATAAATAGTTGGAGCTGTTAATTTGCAATTACTGACCAAATCACAGGTTATTTTTAGATGTAACTCAAAAATATAGCAGTCAGGCGAGCAAATCTTGGGGGGGATGTATTTATTTGCTCATTGTTGTCAGGGTTCCTGATGGTTTTTAAATATTTACAGAGAAAATTCAATTTAAATTTTTCATTTTTCACTCTGGCCTTTAAATAATGACTTTTGAGCAAAAACATAACAAAGCTATGAAAAACTAACAATTACCTAATCAGTCCTAATCAATAAGTATTTATTACCAACACCACTCATAAATTGACCTCCGGTAATAAAGTAAAAAACCTTGGTGTTATTTTTGACCAGGACATGTCATTTAAATCCCATATTAAACAGGTTTCTAGGATTTCCTTCTTTCATCTCCGGAACATTGCCAAAATTAGAAATATCCTATCCAGGAGAGACGCCGAAAAACTAGTCCACGCATTTGTTACTTCAAGGCTGGACTATTGTAATTTTTACTATCAGGATGTCCACAAAATGCAGTTAAAAGCCTTCAGCTGATTCAAAATGCTGCAGCAAGAGTTCTGATGAAAATTAAAAAGAGAGATCATATTTCTCATATTTTAGCTTCCCTTCATTGGCTCCCTGTTAAATTCAGAATAGAATTAAAATTTCTCCTCCTCACATTTAAAGCCCTTAATGATCTAGCTCCATCATACATCAGAGATCTGATGGTTCCATACGTTCCTAACAGGGCACTTTGTTCTCAGACTGCAGGTTTACTGGTGGTTCCTAGAGTCTCTAGAAGTAGAATGGGAGGCAGATCTTTTAGTTATCAGGCTCCTCTCCTGTGGAACCAGATTGCTCATTGCAACAGTAAGAGCAGAGTGTGAAGGTTCAATTAACAGGGTAAGAGCACAGTTTTGCTCAAAATATTGAAATGCACACAGAATTATGGGTGACATACCAGAGTTCAAAAGAGGACAAATTGTTGGTGCACGTCTTGCTGGCGCATCTGTGACCAAGACAGCAAGATCCACGGTATCCAGGGTAATGTCAGCAAACCACCAAGAAGGTCGAACCACATCCAACAGAATTAACTGTGGACGCAAGAGGAAGCTGTCTGAAAGGGATGTCCGGGTGCAACCCGGATTGTATCCAAAAAACATAAAACCACGGCTGCCCAAATCACGGCAGAATTAAATGTGCACCTCAACTCTCCTGTTTCCACCAGAACTGTCCGTCGGGAACTCCACAGGGTCAATATACACGGCCGGGCTGCTATAGCCAAACCTTTGGTCACTCATGCCAATGCCAAATGTCGGTTTCAATGGTGCAAGGAGCGCAAATCTTGGGCTGTGGACAATGTGAAACATGTATTGTTCTCTGATGAGTCCACCTTTACTGTTTTTCCCACATCTGGGAGAGTTACGGCGTGGAGAAGCCCCAAAGAAGCGCACCACCCAGACTGTTGCATGCCCAGAGTGAAGCATGGGGGTGGATCAGTGATGGTTTGGGCTGCCATATCATGGCATTCCCTTGGCCCAATACTTGTGCTAGATGGGCGCGTCACTGCCAAGGACTACCGGACCATTCTTGAGGACCATGTGCATCCAATGGTTCAAACATTGTATCCTGAAGGCGGTGCCATGTATCAGGATGACAATGCACCAATACACACAGCAAGACTGGTGAAAGATTGGTTTGATGAACATGAAAGTGAAGTTGAACATCTCCCATGGCCTGCACAGTCACCAGATCTAAATATTATTGAGCCACTTTGGGGTGTTTTGGAGGAGTGAGTCAGGAAACGTTTTCCTCCACCAGTATCACGTAGTGACCTGGCCACTATCCTGCAAGAAGAATGGCTTAAAATCCCTCTGACCACTGTGCAGGACTTGTATATGTCATTCCCAAGACGAATTGACGCTGTATTGGCCGCAAAAGGAGGCCCTACACCATACTAATAAATTATTGTGGTCTAAAACCAGGTGTTTCAGTTTCATTGTCCAACCCCTGTATCTCTGTAGTTATGCTGCTATAGGCTTAGGGTGCTGGAGGACATGATGACCACTTTCACTCTCTCTGCTACATTCTCATCTACTCTCCAATTTTGCACAATTTAGTGTTATTTCAGCTTTTATGTTCTCTCTCTTTTCTCTTCCTAGAAGCTACACCTAGCCTGACTCTGTATCTACCTGTGACACCTTCCTGGAGGGGGGTATTGTCCAAGTTTCTGCTGCCAACAACGTAATTCTCACCTTCTACGATGATACACTTGGCCCTGTCTTTCAGTGTTTAACCCTATTTTTCTCCTAGACATGGCTACTGAGTGAGCATTTACTGTGACTAACTGTATGTGCTCTCTCTCATACTCTAAACTTGAAAACTGGCTCAAAATGTCTGTTTTTTCTTCCTCGATGAAACCACTAAAAGAGCTACATCCATTAACATTTACTTTTCCTTCCCATAGAAAGGACTCCTGGATCAGTGCTTCTGTGTTCTTTTTCTGTCTCTGCTCTGTTCTCTCAAACCCCCAGTCGGTCCTGGCAGATGGCTGCTCACACTGAGCCTGGTTCTGCTGGAGGTTTCTTCCTGTTAAAAGGGAGTTTTTCCTCTCCACTGTCTCTACATGCATGCTCACTATGAGGGATTGCTGCAAAGTCAACGCCAGTGACTGCCCACTGTCTCTACATGCTCATCCAGAAGGAGTGACTGCTACAAGTCACTGACTGGATGCAATCTGCTGGGTTTCCTTAGGTAGAAAAGCTTTTTATCCAATCTGTATAATTTGATTCAATTGACCTAGCCCATTTTATAGTTACCCACACAATGCAACAGGAAACAACACTTGCCAATTATTTTTACCTCTACCTTCCTCCCTCCCTGTTGGATGGAGTAAGGGGGAGTCAGGTTTAGCCTTTTTTGTGTGTGACTGTAGATGTCTTAATTCATCAGTCTCATGTCGTTTAACTTTAAAACAGTACCCTCTCCTCTTCATCCCCAAAATAAATTAAATCTCTGTATGAATGAATTAACCTGAAAAATATCAATAAAATAGTGGTACTGTCCTTTCAGGGGTTTCATAATAACTTTTATACTCTGTTTGCCCTTGAAATACCATGTCAGTGTAATTAATTACTGCATGCCTTGTGAATGTTTTTATATGTACTAACCTCGCATTTGCTGCTGGATCTTTTTTTACTCAAACTGCTTGTTCTGATTTACGTTTTGCTGAAATGTCACGCATTCATATTAGCTGAGACTAAAAACAAAGCTAAATCAAAGATATGTCTGGAGAGGTGAGTATGTGTTATAACTGAAGCTACAAAACAGAATACAGACAATACAGGGACAGACAATGCCACTTGAAAATGTATTATTTTTGTACTTTCTTTACTGTACATTTAATTGTGATAATTCTGTCTATAGACAGTCAAATCTATCGCTTGCCTACATATAAGAAAATATCTATTTGTTGTCAGAGACAGCGTAAATTAAATAGTAAACAAAAGCCCTGGGTCAATATGAAGGAGAATTCCTGTTCCTTACTGGGTTTATTCTAACAATGACATCAGGGTTTCTGCAACCTACCCTATGGGGTACAGATATAAAGCATACGTACATAAATTATAGAACATACATATTTCTCTATGAGCATGAGAACAGGTAGGTCTATTTCACATGTCCTGAAATGTCTTCTTAATATTTTTTCTCGATGTGACAAGCTTGACATGCTTCTCTCTCAGCTGTCTCTGGAGAATTTCCACCATGCTTGTTATTTTTTAATACCACTGCTGAAGCAAGTCAGGACATTCTTCAAGGACATATACTCCTGATATGTTAGGCCTTTATGTTTTTTAACAAGATGTATGCATATTTATCACCAATGTTTCAAAGTTAAAACTAAAAAGTCAAAGCATATTTAAAATGTCTCTTACTAACAGTAGCTTAAACCTCATTCAGAGGATGAATGGGGCTTTTAAAGCAATTGCTCATTAAACTGATACTGCCCATTGCATATTTAAATGGTAGTGTCGCTGAGAGACATTTTTAGGCTGCTGACTTTCAGAACACTGACACTCACAACCTCTTAAGAGACCCTAAATCTTTCAAAAGTCATGACAAAATTTTGTATTTTTTCTTTAATTATAATTTGTTTGACCTTTAACCTTTGAATATGACATCATGACATTCCCTTCCCCTTAATCTCATTGCTCAGTACTTCTGCAAGCTTAATGAAGCATATGTATCACCCAGCAGTGACAAGCCTTTATAAGCTATTATAAGTGTCCTCTGGACATATGTAATTATGCCTAATTGTACTTTGGACATTTCTAAAATTGCAAAAAGATTTTAAGGCATATATGATTATGGCAAAGTAAAAAAGAAAAAAACAGTTTGTCAATTACTCTGACAAAACAAAGGTTGAAGTAAGCTGGAGGACTAAATGTTTTTATTTTAACAGCGACAATAGCATGACATGTCTTTGTCTTAATTTTACATCTTTTTTTTAATCAAGTACCAACACATTGTATTAATGGTTTGGTAGTAAAACGTTGTTTAGTGCTAAAATGCATTCCCATAAAATTAGTTACAAATCATGATTTCATATTATTTGAGGATCGAAATACTACTGAGCTAAGATAATAGGTAGTAGGTTGAAATATATGGATCCATGGGAGTCAATGAACAGCTTTACCAGGGTTAAAAGAAAATATAATAAAAATATAAGCTTTAAGCAGTTAATAAAAGTAGAAATAAAAGTATGATTCTCTTAGAATAAATCATACTCACCTTGATCACCAATCTTCTTCTTCTTTTAGTAGATCTGTTGAAACGGGGCATAAGAGTTTAGTTCCTGTAACTTTCTGGGTGACCTCAGACTAAGGCACCTAAATTGCTATTTTATTTATTTTAGGATCAGTGGAAGACAAACAATCAAAGAGAATATACCATCTGCTTGAGACTAGGAGCAGGTTGTAACAGAGGTTGGGTTGAACCAGCAGAGAAACAAAATAATGGTCTGGAACTGTAATGAAGTAGGAAGACAGTCTGATGAAAGGTCTGGTATTTAGGTATAAACACTTCATGAGAGAATGACAACAGAGTTATTATAATTAGAACAAATTTTCACAACATCTAATAGAAGGAGTGGGGTTTAATGTTGTGCAGACGTTCAAGATTTATTTTGACTATGGTGATCCATTGACAGTTTTTTTATGTCACATAATTGGAAGATAAATTAAACTACTGTGATATCACACCTGCTTCAGATTATTATTCCAGCGTGGAACTCTGATCCAATGACCATCCTGAACAGAGCAAATTCTTCTTTTATGCCACTCTTATTTCTAGATTAAGCTTCAATGCTGATGTTCTTATCCTGGATGTACATGGAGTTTAAAAGCTGTACAATATATTGAATTGCAATCATTATTGCAAAATCATTCTGTGATATATTGCAATCACAAAGGATGCAATATTTGGTATGATGTAATATTTCAAATGTCCTACACTAATGCTCTTTATGTGGATGTGGATGTATTTGGTCAGTTGGATGCACTCTCACTGATGGTAATGCCCACACTTCAAGGTATAGTTTTAGTGACTGAGATGCTAAAGCTCACAGAGGGTCATCAGGACATTGTATGATGGTAAAGAAAGAGGAGTCAGAAAAATGTATGTTAATCACAGTTGAGGTCATCATTTTACCTTCAGCAAAAGCTTATTTTTCTAATATTGTGCAGAATGGAGGTGTCAACAAACAACTTGCCATCAAGGTATTTCCTTTTGCCTTTCCTAGCTGATCCTTAAGACACTTGCCATAGTTTTCACTATTGCAAATGCATTTTTGTTTCCCAATAAAAATAAAAATAAACAATCCTGTGAATACCAGCCCAGTAAGGCGATGGTATTAGGACAAAATAGAAAGGTGTGAGACGAGCTCTGGCATTATTGAACAGCATAAACTCTGCACACACATGGAATTAATTCACACAATTTCTTAAGATACAAGAATTTATTAACAAAAATAAGTCAACTCAAAGTCAAACATATTTCAATCAACAAACTCTTTACTATGCTAAAACAATCCAACTAAACTACCAAAAACTACCATCTTGAAGGATCTGGAAATGAAGTTAAGTTAGTCTTGGAACCAACTTAGGAAATAATCAGCAACATTTAGACAACCAATCACAATGCAAGATCAGATAAAATATTATTTTAATGAAATAATATTATAAAGAATGATCTGCTGAATAAAACCAACCTTCTGGATGACTAATTCTCAACAGTGTCTAATTAGCTGCCTTTATTTATTAAAATAATATTTAAAGAAATATTATTAAGGGAGTATTTTGGAAACGAGCCAAATCATTCTGGAGAAATGGGGCTTAATGGTGTTTACTTAGTTATCAAATCTAGTAAATGATGTTTAGGGACTATTATTTACTGGATTGAAAACTAAACCTTTCTGGGTAAATATTATTTAGCACCAGAATCAAACACACACCTTTAAAAATACCGTTAATAAAAGGGTTAAAATGCATAAATGCGGACGACGCGTTATGATCAATGTTCTGTTTAAAATCACCCTTTAAATAAAGTTTGTCTTAACTTTAAAAACATACAAAGAACACAAACAGGGCACGTGTGCTACAGATAGCCTGCTAGCACTAAGGTAGCCAAGTTTAACACAAACAAAACTTCATAAAATGAAAAACGTTTAAATCATTTCATCCTAACTGTTAATCTGCCCAAATCTAACCTCTGACCATGGTGAGGAAATGTTGTAAAAGGGGCGATGAAGTTTGAAGAAGGTATCCACAGTTAACAAAGGGTTAGCTTTCCGCTAACCTCCTCAACTTCTCACGATCAGAAGGTGCGTTCGTTCTGTGAACAAAAGGGTTAGCTTCCCGCTAACCTCCAGCTGTGGATGAAGAACGGCTCGTTGTGTCCGCCAACGCCACTGCACGGTGATGGGGTCTCTGTTGTCTTCCTTCCAGACTGGGAGACCGCTCCGCTTGGCTTCATAGAGACTCTGTAGGGAACTTATCTGGGACAGACTGCTTCACAGGCCTCAGAGGAAAAAGTAGGCAATTCTTACACCTTAATTTTCCCGTTCATGAATGAAAATACCGGATACACAGACAGTATTTCATTCGTACTTATCTTTGCATATGATCGATGATCGTATGGCTTCCTAGGATCCAGTTGAAGAGTTTATGTCTGTTTGCCAGCAGAGAGACATCAGCGCGCTGGGCCTCCCCTGACAGGTCCCACTAGAGGCTGTGTGGAAAGAGGTCGGCTTGTTGGAGAGGGGGTGCTCTTATTCAGACAGTGGCATCATGGGAAGTCTGCTGCTACCCCCGATTCCTAAGTTGTGCCGGAAGTAGGTTAATGCAATTTATTTTGAAAAGTTCCAGAAGAGTTTGTACCGGAGTTTAATGTTGAAATCCATGGCTGTGGGTCCCAACAATGTCTAATAATTTCTTGAATAGATCCTTCAAGGCACAGACTTTTGAAAAGTGCTAAAAGTATTCACAGAGTTTCATTCACTGTAAAAACAATGACAAATACTAATTTTGATTTGGTGTAAACCACTGAGGAGGTCCCGAAACACAGATTTCTCTGTCAATGAAAACAGCAAGAAACCAATCATTTCCCACTCTTCCCTTCAGGCTTTGTTTTTAAGTGAATTTCACTTTGCAGCTGAATGGTCAACATTTCCAGTAAAATGAATCAGGACTGTGACCTTGTTCGATATCCCAGACACTGTTTTTACAGACAAAGGACATGATTCACAGATAACATCCCCAATCATGCGCACTCAAACACTTACTGCAGTCTTCGATGTCTGATTAGGCATGTGGTCGATATTCACCAGTGCATGCCACTGTGTCTGGGGTAGGAAGACAAAGGTTAATGATGGGGTGAAAGGGCAAAGTCCCTCTCCACTGTGTGTGGCTTAGACTCATTTTTACTGCAAAAGGAAACAGGCCACTCACTTCAGAGGACTGGTTGCTGATGTACAGCGGCCATGTGTACATCTTCCTTCCTTTGTCTAAAAATATTCAAAGGATTTGGTGGTGGTTATCATTTTCCATCATAAGTCATCATTAGTTCATTCAGAGTGGTGATATATTATAGTTTAGAAATGCCCTACACTCAAATGTTGTAGAAAATGTACTTCAAGCTATTTTGATTTCTGAAACAAATTAAGTCATTCTTTAATAGATACATAACCTACTTTGAAGTGATGAATAAAAAGTGAAAATCTTTGGCAAAGACATGTGTAATAGCATTGTAGGTACATTGCACTCCCAAAATTATTATGACATGGTAGGAATGAAATCAGGTATGCTACTAGGTTAAACTGAAATACTATTACATCAATAATATTTGAACATGATGACCATCAGCCTTTCTTCATTACATGTACTAAAAAATCCCCAAAACTATTCAAACCATTACAAAAAGTAATTTCCCTTCCTCATTTTGCTCATTTTATGTGGTTGATGTGGTTTAGAAACACACAAAAAAATGGCATTTTATGGCATTTATAATTTGTTCCTATACTACTAAGATATTATCTACAAAATCTGTAGTGGAGAATAAATATACCAGTGTCATTCAAACCTTTTAAACTTAAATGGCTGGCATGTACTCTGGAGTACAGTAAGAAGATATGATCACTTAAAGTATGAGTTACATTAGTTAGATTTAAGAAACAAAAAAAAGACAGCTTCTTCAACCTTGTGTGGGATGTCCCTTTTTAGGTGACTTAATGATTTTAATCATCTGTTTTGCAAGGTAAAATTATGAAGTAGTTTTTTTTAACGGCTTTGCAGTTTTATTTCAGATATTCCAAATTAGCAAATTAATAAAAACAAGAAATCATAGAGAAAATGCTATCAAAAATGTGTACAATCCAGTACCAGTTTAGGATATATTTACACGAAAGGGTTTTTCTTAAACTTAGATTAGCTCTTATCAAACAAGATAACATACCTCAGTAAGTGCCTCAGTTTTTGTGCTATTTTGTTGCAGTCATTATTAAATTGAAACTCTACTTTTCAAAGAAACAAACTTTTGCTTTCCATGTACCCATCTTAGGGTAGGTAGATTAACTGAACTGAATATTGCTGAGTCTATTTGTTCTTCAGTAGGATTCATTTCTTTTCCATATGGCTGCATCACAATATCTTTACTCCATGTGAGAATGCCTGGGTTTCAGGCAAATTCCGTGATGGCTGAATGCATGGAAACCATTTGCGAAGTCGTCAAAAATCAAATGAAATACACATTAATACACATGAAATCCCATAATCAAAGCCCTACATGGACCTACTGAGCCAAGCTAAATAAAACCCAAAAGGCATTCCATTAAAGAGCTGAAACTGGAAGATGATGTTTGATTCCCAAAGGTAAGTCCTTGCAGGGCCTGTGGAAGCTAAAGTAAGTATCTGCTTTGTAGCCTTCAATTGGGACAGCTAGTAAAGGGATACATTACTGCTTTTAGAACATCTGGATAACCTTTCATTAGCTCTTTTGCTCTGCAGTGTATTAGATTATAAACTAGAATGGATTAAACATAACCTGTTTAATCCATAATTCTTCTAAAGCCATAAAAGAGACAACATGTAGCTTAACTGGATGCTATTAATCACATGCCAGCTTTTACATTACTGCCACCAACAGGGATCATCAGTCAGGTCCACTTTTAGTGAGCCTGGTTCATCTTCTGTTTTCAACTGTGTTGTGACTATGAATCTGACTATATTATTTAATATTTAATATTAATACTTTAATATTTTATCAAATAATACTTCGGTCCGTTAAGGGTTGTCCTGTGAATACCAGCCCAGTAAGGCGATGGTATTAGGACAAAATCAAAAAGGGTGAGCCAAGCTCTGACATTATTGAACAGAAAAACTCTGCACACACATGGAATGAATTCACACAATTTATTAACAAAAATAAGTCAACTCAAAGTCAAACATTTTTCATTCAACAAACTCTTCATTATGCTAAAACAGTCCAACTAACTACCAAGCAGAATTAAAGAATAGGGAAGACTAATGGACTATGTACAATATAAACAAGTTGATTAAAGATGATTGAAACCGTGACCAAAAGAGTGATGCAACATTACCATGCAATGTTTATGTTTGAGAACCAAGGATTATCTTGAGGAATCTGGAAATGAAGTTAAGTTAGTCTTAGAACCAACTTAGGCAATAATCAGCAAAACTCTAGACAACCATTCACAATGCAAGATCAGATAAAATATTATTTTAATAAAATAATGTTTTAAAGAATGATCTGCTGAATTAAACCAACCTTCTGGATGACTAATTCTCAACGATGCCTCATTAGCTAACTTTATTTATTAAAATAATATTTAACGAAATATTATTAAGGAAATGGTAAAATATTTAAGGAAATATTTTGGAAAAGACCCAAATCTTTCTGGAGAAATGGGCTTAATTGTGTTTACTTAGTTATCAAGTTTAGTAAAATAATGTTTAGGGAACTATTATTTACTGGATTGAAAACTAACAACCTTTCTGGGTAAATATTTTTTAGCAGGCAAGCATGTGTTCTTAGCTATTAGCAGTTAAAGCTAACAAAAGAAGCTGATAGCTTAGCACCAGAATCAAACACACACCTATAAACTACCGTTAATAAAAGGGTTAGCATGCATAAGCGCAGACGGCACGTTATGATCAATCTTCTGTGTTTAAAATCACTCTATAACTAAAGTTTGTCTTAATTTTCAAAACACAGAACACAAAACTGAGCACGTGGTGCTGAGCAGATAGCCTGCTAGCACCAAGATAGCTGAGTTCAACACAAACAAATCCAAACTTCATAAAATGAAAAATGTCTAGATTATTTCATTCTAAATCACTTCTATCACTCTGCCCAAACCCTAACCTCGTATGTGAACCGTGCTGAGGAGAAGTGTCCGGGCAACGACGAAGTTTGAAGAAAGCTCTGTGAACAAAGGGTTAGTTTCTGCTAACTTCTGAAGCTGTGGGTGAAGGACAGCTCGCTCTGTCCGCCAACCAACTGCACAGTTTCTGTAACCATGGTGATGCGGCTCACTCTGTCCTTCCTCCACGCTTGAATACTGCTTCACTCGGCGTTGTAGAGACAAGGTCTCTGCTGGGAACTCTCTATAACACAGTTTGATCTGTAGAACTCAGAGAGAAAAGTCAAGCCACGCTTGTACCTTAATTACCCCGCTCGTGAATGAAATACCGGATACATGAACAGTAATTCATTTGAACTTAACTTAGTGCATATGATCGATGATCGTATCACACTCTTGGATCCAGTTTGAAGAGTTTATGTCTGTTTGCCAGCAAAGAGACATTAGCGCTCTGTGTCTCTCCAGCCAGCTCTGCAGCAGGGTCCGGATGGAAGAGATCAATTCCTTGGAAAGGGGTGCTTTTATACAGACAGTGGCATCATGGGAAGTACCCCTTTCCCTGGCTGTGCCGGAAGTAGGTTAATGCAATTTATTTTGAAAGTTCCAGAAAAGTCTGTACCGGACTTCATGTTGTAATCCATGGCTGTGGTCCCAACAACTGACCAACACCTTTTTTTGTTAGAAATGTTGCCTTGTAGCATAGATTTGCTGTCAAGCTCCAGCTAGAGACTTTCTGCATTGGGTTTGCATGCTCTCCTTGTGCATGCTTGGGCTCTTTCTCTGACAGTCCAAATGCATTGATTTTAGTGTTAGGTGTCTCTAAATTGCTCTAATTTATATTAAAACCATGTTGCTTTACATTATTGTTTGTGTCTGAGATTACTTTAATGGGAGAAAAAGGTACAGCTATCAATTACAATCACTGAAGAAGACATGTTTTTTTTTCTCCATAGGGTCCATTTCAGAGGATTTGATTAATTTAACCATATTAATCATGTTTGAATATGGCATTTTTGCAACACTAACACTGTTTTCTTGTTTTAGCTCAGCGGTGCTGCTGAATTCAAACAGCATAAATGATTCAGACTGTTCTACAGCCAAAACCGTTTCTCTTATTCCCTTAACGTCCCTTTGCACAAAAAACTGCTAAATAAAAATACTCAAACGCAATTTGGGCACTCAAGGGGCCACAAAAAAATTACTATATACACTATTTAGAAGGGTTTCTAATACCCTGGAAGGCCAGAAACGGTAAGGTGGAAGTGGAAGTAAATTAGTTACTAATTCTCCGTCTTTTTTTTGTTGTTGTTGTTGGAGGGACCTACAGCTGTGAGCACATTACCTTGACTAGTCTGCCATTAAAAGGATCTATGATTGTGTTACCAAGGAAATTTAAACTAAAAAAGCTTTTTGAACTTTTAAAGATATAAAACAATATTTGTTCCTCCATTCATTCATGTTAAAGAAGTTCATTCTATCTGTTAGGTATTATTTAGTCAACTCAGAGGTAAGAACGATACAGTCATAGTTACTTGTGACAAGGGTAGCCCACTTTGCAGTGAAACTACAAAGTTTTGACACCCTATCTCTTTATTTATATACACAGTTCAACAGACAGTTCAGACAGGGTGTATGTGTGTGAGACGGAAAGGAGGCTGGTTCACACAGAGATAACAATGATCTCACACACACAGGGAGGAAGGCATAGTGCAGGTGCCTTGCAACCCAAGGTTTTTACATGAGTGATAACAAGTCCTCACACCCATCCAACAGTCCCTCCTTTTATCACAAGTAAAAACATTTAATATAAAAACGAGTAAGAAAAATACTTTGTATGAGCGAAAACCCACGGACGGTAAACAGATTATATTTTGTGGGAAATACTCATACGGCCCCGCCGCCCTCGGCGACCATTAAAAGTTAAATGTTGATTAATACTTGAAATCATAAAAATAAAATAATGATACTTGAAATCATAAAAATAAAAGAATGATACTTGAAATCATAAAAATAAAAGAATAATACTTGAAATCATAAAAATAAAAGAATAATACTTGAAATCATAAAAATAAAAGAATAATACTTGAAATCATAAAAATAAAAGAATAATACTTGAAATCATAAAAATAAAAGAATTAAAAAATCTGCCCTGTTTATGTCATCATTGTACTTTTTCTCATTTCACTTAAGCAACAACTTCTTCCGATTTTCTGCTGTAAGGTTATTTTATGAAATACAATGTATGAGTACACTCAGGCTTTTGATGTGATTTATTTACAACATGTCATCATAATCGTCCCCTTCATTTTCGTGCATTTCTACCTGGTTCAGTGTTGCATATGCCACCATGAACAATACCAGAAATTCTGTAGGAATGGATGTGCGTCATGTTCTTCCGTCAGTGTTCTGAGATGGGTCCCGTCTGATGTCCATCTCTTCTGGTTCGGTATCACTTCCTGTGGATCCTGCTTTAGATAGAGAAAGAGTCCTGCTACCAGAATTAAGCTCAGGCTTATCAGTCCTGTCCACATGTTACAGAGAGCCATTTTATAATTGGGCGCAGATCAGCTGTTTTCTTCACCGGTTTGAGACGCTGGGCCATCTTTGAACCCGGACTTCCTCTGCTACCCCGTCGGTTGGTTTGGCTCCTGTAACGGCAAAACTGGCTTACAGTGGCTTTTATGGATCCAGGAAGGCCTCTCTGCTATTTTCAGAACTGTGGGCGTTGTTAGGAGTATTTGAAACGGCCCTTTCCACCAAGGAGTGCTCCAATCCTTCCGGTGGAGTGTCTTAATCAGGACCAGGTCTCCAGGCCTCATTCTGTGGGATAGGAGCAGAGATTATCGGCAGACCACTGGACATTTGTTCTTCTTTTGTCTGCAACATTTTATTCATCCACTCAGCTAATGAAGGTTCCTGTTGTGCTTTCTCTATTTCATTCATGTCAGAGGGCAGAGAAAACGGTCTGCCATGTACCATTTCTTTGAGAATACAAATTCACATCAGCAACTTGGTGTCATGTGATCTCAGGCTCAGAACACAGTGGGCGGAGTTACACAATGATGCACAGTAGGTGGCAAATGGAGTAAGACCAGTTTGATTTGGAGTTATTCTCATCCATAATTTAACCAGGGATAGGCATCCGGGCCATGGCCTCCCTGTTTCTTCCATTGTTTTCCTTAATCTTTAACTGAAACCCTAATGCTTTAGAACTTAGTTCTATTAATTTATTTACAAAATGAGTTCCATTATCTGACCTTATAATCTGTGGGATACCATATGTGGGGAAGAAATGTGTCACTAGGTTCATCTATTACAACTAGGCAATATTTCTTCCCCCGTGTTTGCAACAAATTATGCATGATCTGCAAAAATGATTTGCATAGTCAGAAATATTTATAGTGTAGCATTAATGCTTTACCAGATGTGACATATTCCCCCCTTGACACGTGGGTCTTCCCAATGTGTCACTGTAGCCGCTGTGTTGTATACATTTTTTTTGGGAGGATTGGTTTATCTTCTATCTGATAGATGTCATCTTTTTTCTGTGCTCCTCTCTTTAGCCAGGCCTTTATTTCTGTCTTGGGTGCTGACTGTTGGGCGTCTTTCAGCACATCTGTGTCTATAAATAGCAGATCTGACATTTTCTCTTTAATAGGTTGAAATGAGTTACTTCTGTCCCTGATGATGTTTTAAAACCTCTATTTTGCCAAATCTTAGCATGGTGATGTACTGATCCGAAAACGTATTGGCTGTCTGTGTATATAGTAAGTATTTGTCCCTCATGTAATTCACATGCTCTTACTACAGCATATAATTCTGCTGTTTGGGCTGAGCATGTATTGGGTAGAGATTTAGCTTCTATTATCCTATCGATGGTTGTTATTGCATAACCAACTCTATTCTTTCCATATTCATCTTTAGATGCTGAGCCATCTACAAACACAACACATGAATCTGGTATAAGGGTTTGAGAAATGTCTTGTCTGGGTTTGGTGTCTTCTTCAACTTTTGCTTTATAAGAATGTGGTTTTCCATCTTCTGCAGTAGGTATTAGAGTACTTGGATTTAAAGGGCACATCTTTTTAGAGTTATGTTTGGCTGTGATAATAATAGTGATGTCAGTGTGATATGTCTTGCATGTAGCGTCAGGTGCTTCTCTTAATATTCCTGACTTCAACATATCTTGTATTACTGGCTTAGTACCTTCTTCAGCTTCTGGCTTTAAGGGGTATTGACGGACTGATTGCCTTTTTTCAGATATTAGTTTAACCTTGTATGGTGGGAACCCCTTTATAAGCCCTACATCAGTTGATGATTGGGACCACAGTTCAGGTGGGACAGCAGCTAGGACAGGATGCATGTTGCTCTCAGCTAAGCCCTGTATTTGTCCCTCTGCCTCATCTAAATGTATCCTTGGATGGACTTTGACTGTCCATGCCAGAATGAGCTTCCAGATTTCTGTATTAGGATCTACCTTTGATAGTGTCAGTGCTGTTCCTGCAGAGGTTTAAAGCCTCTGTTTTTCCAAATTCTTATTATTCTTTTTTATCATATATTATAAAGTAAGTCCTTATTACATTTAAAAATGAGATCACTATTTTTGGTAATTGCTATTATTATAAATAATGCTTGGTTTAGTTCTTATTAAAAATAAAAAATAAAAACTCACTCACTGATGAACACAAAAAATGAAGGGCATATTATATCTTATAATCTTAGTTTATCTTACCCAGTTTTATAGATACAACATCCAGTTTCAGTCAGCTTTGTATTTAGTTCAAGTAACTAAAGTTTGTTTCAATTAACTAAAGTTTTATCTATTTCAGTCCAGTTCAGTAATTCTGTTAAGGTTAATTTCATCTTATGTTAAGTTTGAGTCTAATTCAATCATTTTGAACCTGACTGGAAAAAGTCTAAACATCTGTTAAAATCTTTTTGTTTTATCATAGAGAACTGACCTAATATTATTATGGTAATGTTGAGGACTCTAATTTTTACATAACATGAAACAGACATTTATTTCACAAAAACAGAAAGTCAAACACAGACATTTGGCCACATTAAAGTTTAAATAACCTGTTTGTAAAAGAATTAGGAAAAATTGAAGACGGGTCTATGAACTTTCTTATGGTTATCAGTATTTTCAATACAGGTAGAACCTTTGCCATCTTTATATGATTTTTCAAAAAAGATTCTGGAAACTTTATTAAGATATAAATTTGGCAAAGATCATCAGAACATCAGACCTTTATTAGCGCTTTTAAAGTCCCTCAAAGATGCATTACAATGAAATCAGTCATTCCCATTCACACACATTCACACACTACTTACTTATTTTTCTGTCAGAGTCATTTTTATTTGCAAAAATTTGAACATAATTTGACTTCTATTATTCTTAAAATGCACATTGTTTCCTCATAACCCCTTTTGTTTCCACAAGGTCTGTTTTGAACGCTTCAATTCTTTTTTTTTATTCACCAAGAATCAATAAGGTGGTCTTAGTGGGTCCACCTTAAAGGTGTTATCTGTTGGGTGTCATGTTATCATTGTCAGGTCAGTGAGGTTCATAAGTCAGTCAGAACCTTGGTCATTTGGTCTGTGCACATAATGTTTTATAGATCCAGCCTATGATTAGTCAGCAAAACTTCCACCTATAGGAGAAAAAATGATTGTTAATGAATGAGCTGCATTTCCTAGGAACACTGTCTTCCTCCTGGATGAGCATCACCTGTTGAAAAACTTTCATCATTGTTTGTTTCACATATTCAATCAGATCTTTATATTATACCAGTAGGTGAAGTTGTTAGTATCTTATGTAGACTGACATATACTGTTGCATTTGGAGAGGATCTCAGATTAAATAAACTTAGTTAGAGCGTCAATCCAGGTTCATTTTGTGTCTGCAGACTTTAGCCAATTTTTCTTTTCTTTCTTTTTTTTTTTTTATACATAAAGAGCAAGATTCAAAACATTTTCAAAAGGCAGATTGTGGCAGAATGTAGACAAAACTGCTTATTGATTGACAAAATAACATTCAAGCACACAATCACCATATTAAAAGGCTCTACTTCAAGAGAATCACTAAACTTTTGGGGTCCGGTTTTGGCCCGCGGACCTTGAGTTTGACACATGCAGGGTAGAGTTACAATTTATTTCAGACCTTTCAGCAGAGACAGGCTTCTGCTGTTTGCAGAAGTTTTATCTTTGTTTTCAGGCAGCTGCATCTCTTTGTCAAGGTCGTTTCACAGAGCTGAAATTTAACTTCTCTCAAAGAGGAAAAATCAAGAATGCACACAATCTGAGCCAAATATGGAATTATTTCCCTGTAAAATGAATCTTTTGCATTTTATCATGATATTGTTGGTAGTATAACACCATAGAATGATTTTTAAAGCACCTGTTTCTCACTAATGCTTGCCTACAAAATCTTTTACTCTCAGATTACTTCTTTAACAACATTCTGTTCTCTCTTCTCTAGTCATTGTTCACTGGGTTGTCCAGTTGGACAGTTTCCATGTTGTCCACATTGTCACCTCCTCTTTTAACTTCTTTTACCACGTCCTCTAAAACCATCTCTTAGTCTTTATAATTTAACCTGGGATGGGTGGCGGTCCGCCCCCCCCTTTATTTGTTTTCAGTTAAGCTGAAAGTTTTTTCCTGTGCTTTTCTTAAGGCCTCAGTATTATGGCTATGTCAGTTAAAAGCTGCTCTTATTGTTGTTTTTTTAATTTTAATTCATCTTTTTGTTTTAATCTGTTTATCAACTGTGAGCACTCAGGGACTGAAAAGTCCCCTTTGAAATTATAATCTGGCAAGGTTTTTTATTGTCTCTTGAATCTTTTGAATGCATAATCTCCAGTTTAAGATCCCCGTGTAGTTTTAGGATTTCAGTGATAATTAAGTTACCTGAAAATCCGTATTTTTATGCCATCGTGCACATATTTCTGTTAAATCAGAGCTTTTTCTCTGTTCTTCCCCCATTGTTCTTTGTTATTTTTCTCTTTTTAGTTTTCATTATTGCTAATTTTAGATCCCCTTGTAATTTTAAGACATCCTTTGTATCTAATTTGCCCAAAAACCCATGTTTTTTATTTTTTATTCCATCTATGACAGATCATACCTGCTCCTTTTACATAGTTCTCCATAAACTTTACCTCCCCTTCTAAGTCAATTAGTTTACTTTGTTTCTTCCCCATTATGTTTTATGTTAGTTTAATTGTAGTATAAATGTCCCAGATAAAAGGTCACTGGCATGAGACTTTAAGGAGAGGACATTAACACGGCCTTCTACTGCGACTAATTCGCAGCGGTGTTAATTTTCTGGAATGAAATCCGACCTGAATCTCCAAAGTCACCAGTACGTAGTTTTAATCTGGGCAAAAGAAAACACAGGACTAGCAGAATCCTGCTATGATTCTATTAAAATGCTTAGTCCTCCAAACACACACAACACAGTCACACAGTTAGTTTCAGGTACCTTGTAATTTTTCTAAGTTAACTTGGTGTTATTTTATGAGCTCAATTTACTCCGTTCTTTTTACTTGTATAGCGCTTATTCTATTCCCTCGCAGGGGAATAACCCTTAGTCGTTTTATTTGGCCCCCTTCTTGGCGGGGCCCTACCTTAATTTGTCACTATTCCTTTCACGGTGGAATAAAACCATCCCAATGCAGCGTCCTTACCGGCGACGCACTACCAACGACTTTTAAGTACTTTTCTTCTTTTATTTATATAGCGCTTACTCTATTCCCTCTCAGGAGAATAATCCTCAGTCGTTTTCTTTAATCCCCTTCACGGCGGAATTGTACCAAATTTGTCACTATCCCTTTCACGGTGGAATAAAACCATTCGAATGCAGCGTCCTTACCGGCGACGCACTACCAACGACTGTTAAGTACTTTTCCTATGAACTGTATTTTAAAACTGTCTCACCTCGGAGTTGACTTCTTGGTGACTCTTTGGACCCTGTGAGAGTCACCCCGCGCAGAGGAAGGCAATAAACCACTGGCCAGGTGTGAATTCACACACACCGGGACTTTCAGCCACTCCGGCTAAAGGAGGCTGTGCAGCGGTGCTTCGCTCGACGTCAGGCTTCCCCCACGGATCCCAGAGTCACTGTTAAAGCAAAGAGAAATAAGGTTATTGAATTAATCCGGCTTCGAAGGACCAATAAATGTTAGGTATTATTTAGTCAACTCAGAGGTAAGAACGATACAGTCATAGTTACTTGTGACAAGGGTAGCCCACTTTGCAGTGAAACTACAAAGTTTTGACACCCTATCTCTTTATTTATATACACAGTTCAACAGACAGTTCAGACAGGGTGTATGTGTGTGAGACGGAAAGGAGGCTGGTTCACACAGAGATAACAATGATCTCACACACACAGGGAGGAAGGCATAGTGCAGGTGCCTTGCAACCCAAGGTTTTTACATGAGTGATAACAAGTCCTCACACCCATCCAACACTATCCAAAGACACAGTTTGTCTCTTGTTTCAACTATTTAGTTGTACACAATAAAAATAGCTGTAGCAAATGTTCTTGCCAGATAAAAAGATTTTTGGGGCCTTTTTATTAGGAATGTCCCACTAAACATTTTGTTATTTCTGTATTTGAAGAAAATAATATCTGATAATACTGAGAGTCAAATCAAAACCTGTATTTTATGATTGTTTGTAAAAAATAATGAAAACAGCGGCTTGTGTGTGTGCATAGTTGTTTGTGTGTTGCCCTGCGATGGACTGGCGACCTGTCCTGACTGTACCCCACCTCTTGCCCGTAGTCTGCTGGAGATAGGCGCCAGCTTCCCTGCGACCCACTATGGAATAAGCGGTAGAAAATGACTGACTGACTGACAATGGCTTGTTTATGACTGATACTTTAGTCGCTCTACAAATGTCAGAAGTGCTGTTTTGTAATACCATGCAATGTGAGGAGTTCCTCATGTGCATCTTAAGTGCACTGCCTGGCCAAGAAAAAGGTCGCCACCCAAAAAAAAGGTCACACTCTAATATTTTGTTGAACCGCCTTTAGCTTTGATTACGACATACATTCGCTGTGACACTGTTTCAGTAAGCTTCTGCAATGTCACAAGATTTATTTCCACCCAGTGTTGCATTAAGTTTTCACCAAGATCTTGCAAAGCCTTCTCCAGCACATCCCAAAGATTCTCAATGGGGTTAAGGTCTGGACTCTGTGGTGGCCAATCCATATGTCAGAATGATGTCTCATGCTCCCTGAACCACTTTCACAATTTGAGTCCGATGAATCCTGGCATTGTCATCTATGAATATACCCGTGCCATCAGGGAAGAAAAATCCATTGATGGAATAATCTGGTCATTCAGTATTTTCAGGTAGTCAGCTGACCTCATTCTTTGAATACATACTGTTGCTGAATCCAGACCTGACCAACTGCAGCAAGCCCAGATCATAGCACTGCCCCCACAGGCTTGTACAGTAGGCACTAGGCATGATGGGTGCATCACTTCACCTGCCTTTCTTCTTACTCTTACTCTGATCCTTCCTGCCCACAGCCATCAGCATCTACAATGGCTCTTTGAAGAAACCTTCATAATGAGCTACAACAACATTTAATTTCCCTTTGGGATTAATAAAGTATTTTTGAATTGAATTGAATTGAATTGAACATCATTCTGGAACAGGGTAAATCTGGACTCATCAGACCATATGACCTTCTTCCATTGCTCCAGAGTCCAATCTTTATGGTCCCTAGAAAATGGAAGCCTTTTTTCCCGGTTAGCGTCACTGATTAGTGGTTTTCTTCAGGATACAAAGCTGTTCAGTCCAAATCCCTTGAGTTCCCTTCGCATTGTGCGTGTGGAAATGTTCTTACTTTCACTATTAAACATAGCCTGGAGTTCTACTATTGTTCTTCTTCGATTTGATTTCACTAAACGTTTAAGTGATTGCCAATCACAATCATTCAGAATTGTTTTCCTGCCACATTCCTTCCTCGAAGACAATGGGTCCCCACTATCCTTCCAGTTTTTAATAATGCGTTGGACAGTTCTTAGCCCAATTTTGGTAGTTTTTGCAATCTCCTTAGATGTTTTTTTTTTTTTTTTGCTTGATACATGCCAATGATTTGACCCTTCTGAAACAGACTGATATCTTTTCCATGACATGGCTGTTTAAGAAATGAGAAACAACTCATTGCACCAGTTGGGGTGAAATAACTTGTTGTCAGATGAAACATAATGGCCCATGCAGTAATTATCCAATGGGAGGCTCGTACCTCCAGGTGGTGACTTTTTTTTTGGCCAGGCAGGGGATGTGTGAAACATCCAGTGCTTTGAACGGCCATATCATCTGAGGCCTTTTTGCATATTTTTTTTAGTCATGTAGTCATGCTCATTTATTGACCATCTCCTTGATTGCTTGCAGTCACCAGCCAGTTTATTAGGTACACTTAACTGGTACCTAGTTGGACCTTTTGGCATTCAGATCAGCCTTACTTCGTTGTGGCAATGATTTAACAAAACATCCTCAGAGAGTTTGGTCGATATTGACATGACACCATGATGCTGTTGCTGCAGATTCTTTATGTGAGCATCAATGGTGCAAATATTCAGTTCCATCGCATCATAAAAGTTCTCTATTGGTTAGATATCTGGTGACTGGGGAGGCCATTGGACTACATTGAACCCAAACTCAGTCATGTTCAAGAAAACAGTTTGAGATTATTTGACTTTTATGACATGGTGCATTATTCTGGTGGAAGTAGGCTTAAGAACATGGGTTTTTAATGGTCATAAAGGGAAGCCGCATCAAAGCTCTAGTTGGCTGTGACATTTAATGAGGCTCAATTGGTTCTGAGGGGCCCAAAGTGTGCCGGGAAGATTTCCTGTAGACCATCATACTGTACCTGGTAAGCTGAACTGTTACAACAAAAACTAAAACAATGCTTTCATGTTGTTTACACCAAATTCTGACCTGATTTATTGGACCAGACAATGTTTTTTCTTCTCTGCCTTTGTCCAATTTTGGGGATCCTATGTAATCTGTAACTACAGTTAGCTGACAGAAGTGGTCTTCAACTGCTTTAGCCCATCTGTTTCATTGTTTGATGTGTTGTGCATTTAAAGATGGTAATCTACATACCTTTGTTGTTATTAGTAGTTGTACAACCTATTACTACCTTTCTGTAAACCCGAACCAGTCTGCCCATTCTGCTCTGCCCTCTGACATCAACAAGGCATTTTCAAAAACAGAACTGCCCCTCAGTGGCTGTATAAATCTTTTTCATCATTCTCTGTAATCGATGAGATGAATGTCTGTAATGTCCAAGTAGATCAGCAGTTTGACATAGTTAGACCAGAAATATGCCAGAAAAAGAAGTTGGCAGTGAGTGTGTATGTGTGTATGTTATGAAGTATGTTATGAAGTTTAGACGAAAATTCAACTTGGAATACTCACCTCCACTTCCGGCTCCGTCTAAGTACACCACTACGTTCTCCGATCCAACCAATCAGATTCTGGTCCGCATTCCTCTTCAGCCAATCATCCCACAAGACTTTGCTTTAAAAGACCTTCATACGCAGAATTTCCTGCTCTTTGGCTGAGCTTCAACCCTCCTCCACCCCATCTCCACCATTTGGCTTCCAAGTTCCTTCCGACTCCCTTATCTCCTCAGGCCTCCACTCTATCACCAGTATCAGGATCCCGTGGGGGGAGGAGACTTCTCTAATTCTAACCCTAAGATGTTCATTCAAGCTCATGTCATTATCAGCATCCATGTCTTCCACCAGGTCTAATAAACTTATCTAACTGCCATCTCTATGTTTCTCTCATTTGTGAGTCTTTTCAGGTTGAAATGCTATATGACATAAAACTGCTACTCAGGCAGTAAAGCACGTAGCAAAGCGGAATTTTTCGAAGTTGCCAACTGGTTAATTAGTGACTTGGGTCAAACTACCAAGCCGCTGTAGTAAAGCCATTAGCAGCCTCATCAGATAACATACCCTGGAGGTTATGACCAACTTTTCAAAATTCACAGCAGCAACAGCTGACGATAACATACTTTCTTTCCACAGAGGTGGTTTGGTCATAAGGAGTGATATTAGTTTCCTCTAAGTATGTTGAGAGCAACCCTAGTGTGCATCCAAGTGGCAACTGAGTTGCTCACATTCTCCATCCATCCATCCATTGTCTTCTGCTTCTCCGAGGTCGGGTTGCGGTGGCAGCAGCCTAAACAGAGAGACCCAGACCTCCCTCTTCCCAGCCACTTTGGCCGGCTCGTCCGGGGGAATCCTAAGGTGTTCCCAGGCCAGCCGAGACATAGTCTGTCCAGCGTGTCCTGGGTCTTCCTCTGGGCCTCCTCCCGGTGGGACGTGCCCGGAACACCTCACCAGGGAGGTGTCCAGGAGGCATCCTAAGCAGATGCCCGTGCCACCTCAACTGGCTCCTCTCGACGTGGAGAAGCAGCGGCCCAACTCTGACTACCTCCCGGATGACCGAGCTTCTCACCCTATCTCTAAGGGAGAGCCCAGACATCCTGCAGAGGAAACTCATTTTGGCTGCTGGTATCCATGCTCACATTTTCTGTTTTAAAATAGTTCCAAACAGCAGACATGTCAACAACATAATCTGGCACGTTCCATTTGTTTTACAGCTGTTGATGGCTTTTAGGCTTTTAGAGCACTGACTACAGGCATCAGAACTTGAGTGTGGTCAGTTACTCTGATCATTCAAATTGCCCTGATCTGGACAAGCAAATACTTAGTTTGGAATCAGGACATCCCCATTTTATTTACAGAGTCACAGCTGCTTGGACATATCATTTTATGTGAAAGTCATGAAACTTAAACAGCACTGAGGAATCTTGGTAAAAAATGAAAGTGATACGCTTTGTCCTTGTAATACCCTTGTGTGCCACTGAACCAGAATAAAAAAGCATTAGAACCATGACAGAATGCAGGGTGAAGAAGAAGTAAAAATCGATGTGTCCTACTGTTGTCCGCTCTATTGACCTCCGAAGAATGTTCATCATAAGATGTCACTGGGAAAAAAAAATATTGTAGAAACCCAGTTATCTGACCTTGATTTTTTTTATTCAATAAAATAAAAAATTTAAACTTGCCACTGAGAAACCTGAAAAATCAATATTACTGTCTTTAAAGACTAAACCATGAAAATAATAAACAGTCTCTCACTCTTAGGTTTCCACTGCAGACATTTAGGAACCTGTTCGACATAAATGCAGGATGTCCTTTTCAAGAAGGGTAATAAAATGTATTTTGGTTTTTTATGTGGTTATAAATACCTCATTTTGGGTAGTTACTTTTTCTTTGCAAAAGTTCAAAAAATATTTCCTCATTACCAAGACAACTATATTTATTCATCCCTTTCCTTTTGGATATAATGAGAGGCCAGTTGTTTGAGATGTATGGTACAGCTTTTCTTCAGCTTTTGACCCTCCAGTCTTCTTTCTAATCTCTATCCGCTGTACATGAGATTTAATAACTAAAAATAGCATTGGTTTGTGTTACATCTCTTTGCCTTGTGGTGCTTTTGTTTATTTTTTTTTGGGGGGGGGGGGGGGGTTGTGTGTGAAATGTGTCTTGCTGCTCATTGAAAAAGCTGACTATGTTAGCATCCTGTGGATTTTGTGTAGTAAAACTGATATACACTGTGAATATAGCCCATCAATTACTGGTAACCTGTTAATACTGGTTCATCTTAATAAATTAAAATCATTGAAAAGTGAAATTATTTCAGCAATTCAATTAAAGTCATACTACGCAGATTCATAAAACACAGGCTGATATGTTTCAAACATTCGTTTCTGCAACTTATTATTATTTGGTCTTAAAACTAATAAAAAAACCAACATCTGGTTTCTCAAAAATTAGAATATGGATCAATAAAGAAATATGTTTAATACTAAAATTTCCTCTTACCAAAATTTTACATTGTATACTTTGGGTTTTTTGGTCTGGGCTCTTGCATTACTGCATCATTTACTTGTGGTATGGAGGCAATCAGTCTGTGGCATTGATGATGTGTTTAGACACGACCCAGCTGCTTTAATTGCTGCAACCTCTCATTAGACCTCAAGCAACTTGGATTCTGTTTTGCTTCAAAAAAAAAAAGAAAAGAAACTAAAAATAGACCACATCCCAGAATTTAAGAATTCACCTTACTTACACTGTAAAGTTGAGGTATAACGTGTGATAAAAAATAAAACTGTTTGGGTGTATTTTTCATATGTTTGTGATGCTTGCTGATTGAGAACACAAGGGGCTCAGATTCAACACCTCATCCAGTCTGGTTCTTATAGAACAATGACCTGCATAGATCAAAAGTGTTTGACTATTGATTCATGACATTCTGGTGGTGCCCAGCTTAGTAATTTAATTACAAATCACTCAGTTATTATAAATGTGTTTGGGTACTTATTGTTAGCCAAACATGGCTATTATAATTTATAACAAGTATTTCACTCTGATTGTAGTGAATGTATCTAATACTGTCAATATTTGAACTGAATTAATGAAATAAATAAAAATTTGGACTGAATTCTAATTTACTAAGATGCACTCTTACATAGGGGAATCCTGTACAATCGGTAACTGTAAAGCAGTGATGCAACCCTGTTTCCTTAACATTGTGTTTCTTTGTCATTATTTATTTGCAGTCATTATTATTATTTTTAGTTCAGTACTGACTTTTTCTAATCTTAGTTTGATTAAATAGTTTGCACTCCTAAGTACTTTGAAGTTTAAAAAGAATGAAATATTTCATCAAAATGCGGACAGCTTGTTTATGTCTATTTAATTCTTGCTTGTTTATGTGCATCTATATCCTAAGGCTTGTGAGTTTAAAGAAAAAACTGAATAATCTGTGAATGAGAAATAATTAAGCTGTATTAATGTTTGCAAATAATGAATTTGCAGTTGTTGCTTACAGATCTTTTACTATAGTAAGGTTCTGGTAGCCGTTACAAACAGATATTTGATTTTCAGAAAGTAAAGTCCCATAAAATATTTCTGTGGGTTGCATTTAGAGTTAAAAGATAGATGATTTTAGACATGGAACATTTCAGCAATGGTATCTTCGTAATGCATTTGAGTAAAAGGATCTGTCCTTTCTGCCCTCCAGTCCTTTGGACTGAGTCGGGGGGAAACGTATAACTTGATGTCTGATATTACTGACATATGTTTCTGCAAATGGTACATAAAACTAAAATAACTTCATCAACCTCATTATCATTAAAGACACTTGTTTCGATGGTTATTCTGTCTTTTGAGTTAGTCAAATACTGAAGAGTTTATGTGCGTATTTCAAAAAATTTTAAATTTATCTACCACTTTCTTTGGGACTGAGTATAAATATACTATGTCATATGTGGATTAGACTAAATATCAGTATAAAAGAAAAAATATGATGGAATTGTGTTCATACTGTATGTTAATATGACTGCATATTTTAAGCCACAGTAACATTTTAAATATGATAAGAAGTTTTTAGAAATGTGAAGTAACACTGGTGTGTACAGCTAGCGATTATGAGTTATAGATTAACAAGATGTGATGAATGGAGATTTGTTGCTGTATTAGTGTGATGCTTTGTCACCATCTAGTGTACATTAAGGAGAACATGAGACCTGACCTAATCTTTCTAATGTTCTCAGAAGTGTATACATTTTTTAATTTACTGTGTTCTTCTTGGATTGTTGTGATACTGTAAAAGCCCCTTAAAAGAAAAGAACATAATTTTCTTTAGTTCCCTGTGATGACACCCAAGCTCCATTAGCTGAAAGGCTTTTGAATAAAAATATTTAGCTGACAGTAAAATAACGTTCTTATCAACTTTACAGTGATTGTATAAAAAACAAGAAATTGATTTCATACAAAAAGCTTTATGAGGCCTTGGGAAACAACAGTTTAAATACATGTACAGACAACTTAATTTTTCGTAAGTCAACAAAGAAATTTGAAGTGAAAAAGTATTAAGAGTATTTGGCTCTACAAAACACCCCCTGAGCCTCATATCCAGCACTATTCTGAGAAAAACAAAAGGCAACCCTAATTATAATACATACAAAGCTGAATAATATTGGTTTTGGTTTTCAGACCTTTTTGGTAAGACCAAGCAACTGCTCTGCAACCTCATGCTGCAACACAACAGAGCCAGTAAGACTCAACGACGCCTTAAAGTTAAAGTCTAGTACCTTTTTATTTAGGGGATGAAATTGCACTAATTCTTCCTCTTTTGTAAAAACACTGTTTATATACATAAATACAAAAAGCTTATTTTATTTCCTTTTTTATATATTTATATTTAAAATGGCCTCTTTAAGAGTAAAGTGGAAGAAAATAAAATGTCTTGTTTGTGTAAACAAATATGCTAAATAAAGCTGATTCTGATTTAGACATTATTTGCTTATTAACAGCTTTACTTGTAATAATGATGCATTATTAATTTATAAATGACAAATTGCAACTTTGTATTAGTTAACGTTCAATGTTTCAGCTGCATAATAGAAACCTTGGTTGCATTCGCTGATACATTGTGGATAAAATTGGAGAAACATGCATACAACAATGTTCCAATGCTGCCACCTAGCGGATAATCGGACGAGGTGTTTTTTGTTTGTTTGGACTAAATTAAATACCTTAACTTTAAAGAAAACCCACTTTGTTTACCTGGTTTGCTGATTGTATTGGGAATAATAATCTAACAAATTAAATTATGAGGTCAAGTGAGTTACTGGCAGCCCTTCTTGGTTCCCTTCTTGTGGCCAACTCCAACCTGTGTCACAACCTTTACTTGTTTAAAATTTTTACTTTTCAGATTGTTGGTTCAGTTTAGCTGACTTTGTGACAGTTTTTGAAATGTCACTATGTTGTCCTGTTAAGCAGAAATACCATCCAATTATTAAACATATGCTTTAAGCATTTTGCTACAACAAGAAAAAGGTTTGGGTTTGGAGATGAAAGATGCAGATTGTGAATTAGGCAAAAACCTGCTTGATGCCGTTTACTGAGCGTGATACACTCTTAGACAACATTGGTGATGTATTGCAAAGCTTTTGAAGGGACTTCAAGCCAAACTCTTTCTGTTTGATTTATTTGGTGTTTAATCTTATTTTTTTCTGCTTGGCCAAACATACCTCAGGACTTCCGGCAAACCATTACCCGCGCATAGACCTAATTAGCTTAAAGTAGCTTGACTTGATCTTTACATCTTTACTTTTGTATTTTATATCAATGCAACCTGTTGAATTGCTTCAGTTTTATAAGTAAATTCATAGTCATAATAGTCATACTGTTAGTTATTTTTTAATACAAACATTTTATAAGAATTCAAACCATTTTGAACTGCAGTATTAAAAACTTAAAATTAACCGTTAATTGGATATAATTTTAAAGTGAAACTTTTAAAGCTAAATACTATTTAGTACTATATACTAAATACTGTATTTTGTTGCTTGGTTTTATACAGTATACTTGAGAAAAAAAATAAATGTAAAAGAATGACTGCTCCTTGGCATATAAACTGAGGCTACTCAGTGATATGAAATATTTAATATAAAACTGCAATAAGGTGATTGGTGGGATTCCTGCTTTCTATTTCTTCAGACTACATCAAGACATTGAAGAATATCCTATAACCCTTTTACACCTTTCCTCAAATGTTCCTGAAGAGTTACTGAATCACTAAACCAGAACACATGAGCGTTCCTGTGTTAGAACCACCCCCAAAGACTGTCCTAGTTTCTAATTAAGCCAAATGTCAATGTATCCCATTAACCATATATTTACTATGCATGCTTAACCCTCATGGTTATGGTGTCAATCTCCAGCTGCAATTAGGCAGGGTCCACCCTGGTCAGGTCACCAATCCATCACAGGACAAGACACACTTAACAGATAAATCACACACATCCAAACACACTCACACCTACGAGCAGATTACTGTGGCCAGATAATCTCAAATAGATTTTTTTGAATTGTGGGGAAAAGCATAGAACATGGAACATGATGGCATGTCTTTTTCTCATTCATATAAATGTCATCAGAAGCCTGCTTTTTGAAATGTAGTGAAATATTCTTAGACTGCATAATGATTGGTTTCGTACAGCATAGAAACTAATAATATTATTTTGAATTTGAGATATTGAAATGCATTTAGGGGGCTGCAGAGTGGCACAGTGGGTAGCTCTGTTGCCTTGCAGCAAGAAGGTCCTGGGTTCAACTCCCAGCCAGGAGCCTTTCTGCATGGAGTTTGAATGTTCTCACAGGGTACTCCAGCTTCCTCCCACAGTCCAAAGACATGCCTGTTTGGTTAATTGGTCACTCTAAATTGCCCTTAGGTGTGTAAATGAATGTGTGCATGGTTGTTTGTGTGTTGCCCTGCAATGGACTGACAACCTGTCCAGGGTGTACCCTGCTTCCTGCCCACAGGCTGCTGTTGATAGGCACCAGCTTCCCCATGACCCACTATGGAAGAAGCAGTATAGAAAATGACTGACTGAAATGGAATTAGCCTGTCCATATGCATTTCAGCTTGTCATGGAGTTTATACCTGTAACACTCGGGAGGAAAGGTAGGTATCTTCAGTCAAAAAAGCATACATATAAAAGTACATGTTAATAAAGGGCTTAAAAGATTAACAGAAAGAGAGAAGATAAATGCCAACTGATCAGATTGGAGATTAACACAATTTCAATAAAGTTTAAGCTAATTTGAAATGACTTATTTCTTTCTGTCTTTCTTTGCACACACTTTATTACAGAGTTCTAATATATAGACAATTAAATTAAACTAAACTAACAAACAAAAACTGTAATTAATTAAAGCTTCGGTGACCTGTTTGCATAAACATGCAGATCCTAAAGATTACTTTGTTGAAGCACATTTTGATTCATTCCAGATTATTCTTATTAAAATACACAACTGCCACTATTTACAGACAATCTGATTGACCTGAAAAAAGATGGTGTCCCAGTAGGATTTTCTTGATATTTGATCATTTGCATCATTTAGCAAAAGCTATGGTTTGCATTTACAATACAAAAGACCATCTATAGACATAGTTGGTGGTTACTATTCCAAAACAGGTTGAAAACTCAAACCGAACATTACAAATAACCATTGGTTATTTATCAGATACTGGTGGTTTGGCCCTAGTGAAGAATCCTCTCACTGAAAAGGAATTATTTTCTCTAAGCACAGATTGGCAATCTAATTTTGAATTTAGGAGATTGGTAAAACAATTCCCTATTAGCCTGACCTTGAGAACTTCAGCCTCTTAGCTACTTTATCAAGAGAGGCTACACTGAGACAGATTAAGGGCATAAACAGACTTAGGCAGAACCCATTCTGATGATAATACTAGTTCACAAATGAAACACTATCTGAATGAAAAATTAAAATGGAAATAATAATAATAATAATAACAAAACAGATTATAAAAAAACACAACACTTGATATACACACACACAGTATCATGCATCTAACAAAAATTTATATTTGAGCTTTTTGTGCATATTGTCAGCACTCTACATTATTCACCATGCCCTTTTGATCTCAAAACTTTCAATTAATTTAACAAATACTTCTTCTTCTTTTAAATACTAATAGTCAATAGTCAAAAAATCAGTTCGCTAAACATCATTTTCCCAATGTGTAAAAACAGAACAAAAAACGAAAATGACTTTCAAAATCTAAGAAACTCTACCTGGCCGGACATAAATGACAAACTGATTCATGCCATTAAGACCCAGGGCTCCTTCAAAACACAAACAAAAAACAAATAGCATTTTTAAAATCCTAATGACACTATGATACTCACACCCATTTCCTTTGTTTTCTAAAATCATTTTTAAGAAAACTGTCCGATGTAATTTACTACTAGAAGACTTTCATGTTCAAGAGTATTTTTTTCACATGAAGAAAAAATTTTAAAAAAGCAAAGAAAGATTGTAAAATTATTTAGGCTTCATAAATATTTTTTTACTGGTATTGTTTTCTGAAGGAAAGATGATGATACTAAAACTGTAGAATCCCCCAGATGTTACCTTTCACCTACAAGAACTCCTCTTAGCCTAGAGGTTAGGCAAAAATATAATACCACAATGTTTTACATTGAGATCATAATCACAATTCCCCTGTCATAGAAATAAAACATAACACGGCACCTACATCAAAGAGCATTTACATAATCAATGAGTTTGCAAACTTTTGCCCATTTGTGTCAAGCCCAATTGACATTTAATAATATTTTATCATTCTTCAGATGTGAAGCACACTGGAACCCCAAACTGTTTTGTCTTAATGTAAACCAGGAGATGTTTTTTTGTTGTTGTTGTTGTTGTTTTTTATAAGCAGAAAGATTACTGTTAGCAGTAATAATTAGCTTGATCCTATTTGAGGTTCAGAGCTCTTTATACGTGGATAAGGCTTTTATTGTGCAGGTTTGCCATTTTGCCTATACATAGAGGCATAAACCTTGGGTTATTGTTTTGGCTGCTCGGCTGATTGCATTCAGACCCTTGGATCATCACTACCAGTCCAATACATTTAAAAAACTGGTAGTTACACACACTAACCAGACCGTTTTAAAGAGTGCAGCTAACCAGCTAAATGTTTACTTACTATTAGCAGCTATAGGCAGCTAGCAATAGCTGGATTAGAGGGATTGCTTATGTAGTTCCTCTATGCACAGAATAAGGATGAAACATCATCAAAAAACATTTATTTGCGCCTGTAAAGTCATAGTTCAGCTACATGTATTGTACATGTACTTATAAGACTTTTAAGATTAAGAGATGTTTTGGCAGCATGTTGACATTTTCTAATTTTGATTATCTAAGTTTGTCATGTTACCAAACCACATTTTCACCAATTAATTTTGAAATGTCCTTACCTGACCTATCAGATCTAGCAGTAGTAATTATTGCACACACATGTTGTTCCTGAACCCCCAAGATATTAATGTTTTCATGACCTTGAGGTGTTATACTTTGAAAAGGTTTGTCTGGACGCATCTCAGTAAGTCAACATTTCTTCTACATGATTATTATTATTTTGTCAATTTATAACTTCAAAAAATTATTCCTTGATTTTTTTATGTTTAAATCCTGATTAATGTGTGAAAATGTGAAATGTATTTTAATGTAATATGATTATATGTTGAAAAATCTTATGTCAAAACAATCCAGGACATGAAAAAGTACACCATCTATAGCGTTGAATTATTTACATTTCCAGTCACTCTGAAATATTACTGAATCCCTTTTTCCTCGGCTGTGAAACGTGACATAGCCCACACTTTATCCAAGGTCCGCCTCTGGTGGGTTGATCAGCCTCTTGTGACAACTCTGTTGGAAGCACATATTGCCAAGAGCTGAGCTAGGTTCCTGACTCAGACAGCCCAGCAAACCCATAGAGAACCCAGGACTGATCACTCTGTAAAATTCAGTTGTGACAAATATTTTTGTTTGATTCATATGCTTTGTCATGTTTAACTAAATGTCTGTTCGATGTTCCGCCAAAGTTTTTGTTTTGCTTTCCTCTACACCACGGACATGCATCTGCATCTCTCAGCAACTTTCTTCAAGAAAAATCCTTGTCATATCCAACTCAGTTCAGAAGTCAGAAACCACAGCAAACTGAGCCAGAACCATGAGCCTTCAAGTCTGACTGACCAGGAACACCAGCTGTTGTGCCAAGAATTCCCAACAACCAAGCTGAAAGACCGGATTTTGGGAGATGCTTGATCAGTGATCCAAAGCAACCCAGTTTCCTGCTCCCAGTCTTTTTTCTCTACTCCTTTGCAGAAATGAAATCCTCTTTGATTGATCCAAATTAATCTATTTGATGTGTGATAGAGAGTAATTGATAAAGAATCTCTGAGACAGATTTGTTTTATATAATTAGACTTATCTTTCGTGCATACAGTTTATCGTGGCATATTCATGCTGCACATGTCAACAGTATGGAGAACATTTATTTAACTTTATAAGCCAAAAAGATTAAACATATTTTTTATGTACTAATCAAAATTAAATTATTAATTTCACTTAGATGTAAACCTAAGTTTACTTAGATGTAAATTGTGACTCAATCAAAAATTTGGATTCGTTGTGATATGGCTTCCTTGCTTGATTTTTATAATTGATTGATATGCAGAATATTATCAACTTAAAGGGAAAGAACTAGTTGCTGTAGTTTGGTCTCACTGTTCTTTAACAGCAAACCTAAGCAACCCACTGAAATGTAACCCTACCAACATGCATCACTAATCCTGAGGCTACAGTAATCACTTGCTCAGAAACAAACTGGAGGATTTCAGAAGAGGATTCCCAAGGCTTATACACAAAAACACCTAGGAGCAAGAGATGCCCATTTCAAGCCGGTCCGCTCTGTTGTGGAGCGGACTGACTGACTGACTTACTAGCTGACTATGGACTGCTGTCTTTAGCTATGGGACAATCACAGCAAACAGGGAGTTGTGAGGAGATTGATGTCAAAGCCCTTCAGGATATGTATAAAAAATTTGTCCTGGAGTGTCCAAGTGGAGTACTTTTTCTGCACGAGTTTAAACGTTTCTTTGGAGTGCACCCAACTGGGGAAGCATCTGATTATGCGGAGAACATGTTCCGAGCCTTTGACAAGAATGGGGTAAAAGAGCAACACGTGCTTTTCTTGGTTTACATCATTCAAAGCATCAAAATGTAAGAAAACCTTTCTCATTTAACTCATCTTTTAGGACAATACAATTGATTTTCTTGAGTTTGTGGCAGCACTGAATCTTGTTTTCCGTGGAGACCTGGAGCATAAACTACGCTGGTCATTCAAGGTGTATGACAAAGACGGCAATGGCTACGTGGACAGGAATGAGCTACGGTCAATAATTGATGTAAGTCAGATATGAATGTTACGCTTAAATGACCTTTTAATGGATTTTCATAAGTTTACCTACCACCGTGATATTTTATTTTATTATTGTTTTTCTACATTACCTTGTTAGATCTTTTTAAAGGGTCTTA
Source organism: Girardinichthys multiradiatus (assembly GCF_021462225.1). Lineage (NCBI taxonomy): Eukaryota > Metazoa > Chordata > Actinopteri > Cyprinodontiformes > Goodeidae > Girardinichthys > Girardinichthys multiradiatus. Next base: position 44,652,583 of record NC_061797.1, on the reverse strand, counting down.
CATTGGATTTATCATGTGAGAAAATATGGAATGTTAGTACTTTTTCTAAAATCATGCAAATTGGTGTCATTTGATCAAAATTACAATATTAACTTTGATGTAACTAATTTACAACTCTTAGCACGCAGACATGGGTTGGTATGAAATTCTTATAGTATAATAACCTCTACTAAGAACAGCCTCATGAGATTATGGTATTAAAATAAAATGCAAACAGAAATGTACAATTTGAAACAGTTGTTATCTGAAACAGAAAACCAGAACTTATTGTAGCAGAAGCTACTTCTATAACATGCTTATGGAGTATCACAAGAAAAAAAAACTGATTTTAGCTGGTTAATTAGTCAGGCTACGAGCTCTGATTACCAGCTTCCAGTCAGCCTCTTTACAAACAGGTCACACATAGCTTAAATATTCTAGTCTTAAAGCAGCTTTACCTTAATAAGACTAATGGGTGGCACTCTATTAGTTTTCACAACAAGACTGTCAGTGATTTTTGCAACTGAATATTTTCAAGCAGTCAATTCTCTTTTTTACAGGAATGGAGAAAAAGCAGCAGCCTTTATACAGCCAGCTACTTGGCAGTAAGCAGCAATATGTGGGGGAGGGGGAGTGCTGTGTCACTCTATACTCCATAAAGCCAGAGGCAACCCATTATTTTCCCTGAGATCGCTTTATAATGAATTTTTTTCTGGGTTTTGTTTTTGTAGTTTTGACACGCTGACACTTAAAAACATTAACATGGGCCATTAGCACCTATTAGTAATCGCATCAAAATTTTGCAATGCTTTATTATTTTATAATTATTATTGTACTTTTAGTTGTCAGTATCTTACCTGGTATTAACTGCAGACACATACAATATAATCCAGTCTGGAGAAACAGGTGGGAGTCAAGCTAGCATCTGCGCAGATCAAGAAATTAGAAGAGAAAATGTCTGTCTTTCAAAACAACTTTGATACTGTTTTTAGGTTTGAATGCTGCAACTGTTACCATGCATACCTTCAATCACTGTGTGCTGATCAATATAACCTGCTGCTCAACTGTGTCTGCCAGGAGGTGTTTATGAATATTGTCTTATTTCACCAGGAAAAACATTTTAATGTATCTCTTTTGCTGGATCGGAATTAGATCAACAACACTGGTCACTTTGACTTTGAGTGTAGGATGCAACAAATGTTCACCATGCAGGAGTTAGACATAGAAACACAGATATTGTTGAAGAAAGCAGTCACAAAGTAAAGAAACATTTGTAGTTTATAGTAAATACATTTTAAAAAGTCTTGCTTGTTTGTAAACAAGGAGTGTGTCTTAAGGGAATATTATCGTTTAAAAGAATTGCATAGATGGCATTAACCCTAGAGCATTTTATGTCAAGGAGCAGAGATTAAAAACTATAATGTGTATAAGGGTCATTATTCACCTACCATTGTACTTCTAATTTAATACAGCTTTATTATGTAATTGTGCTAATGCGTATTGCTTTGAATAAATATACATTTAATTCGGGTATTATTTGTTTTATGCAAATAAGTGCAGTTAAAAGGTGGATGTCCAGGCTCCATGTATTGTGTACCGACTGCTAACATTGCAAGTTATCAAAATATCTTGTCTCATATTCCATTGTTTATTTTATTATGAATACAGAGCATCTATCAGATCAAGAAATACTCAAAGAAAGACAAGAGCGAGTCACATCTTACAGTTGATGAGGTCGTGGAACGAATATTAGATGCTGTTGACTTTGATAGAGATGGTGAGGAAATAGTGTTACAACATTGAAAAACGACTGCAAGGATCTACCATTAAACACGTGTCTTTCTGCTTTCACAGGTCACATTACTTTGGAAGAGTTTGTTAAAGGTGCACAGCAAGATCCATGGGTGCTTAATATGTTGAGGTTGGACATGAATCCAGCTGGATGGGTTCTGGAGAACAGAAGAAAGAGTGCATATTTCTAATGTGTCAACTTTGCCTTTGCTGTGAGGTAACAAAGACACAGTCATGGCAAAAATAATACAGCAGATTTTTTTTAATCTGGTGAAAAACATCTTACTTTCCACACTTCTGTGCTGTTTCTTTGAACATGCAGTTTTACATTCACAAATGACAATATATTATTCAATATTTTATTCAATTTAACTTGTTTACTATGATTTGACCTGTAATACTATAAGAACCCATTACAATAATTATAATAACTATGAAGAACATATAAAAAATGCTGTTTATTGGTTTGTGTACATGACTGTGGTTTTACTTTTACAGCTGCTCTAATTGCCATGCTTCATTATACTGACTGGAAATATGCTGTTTTTTCTTCTTGTTTAGTTAGTTTTAATCACGCATTTTACACAAATCAACAGCCTTCTTGTCATTTAGTGTCAATGTATAAATAACAACCTAAGCCACTCTTCTCACTGAGCCACAGTCGAAGAGTGGTCATCTTGCAACCCAAGGGTCTTGGGTTCAGTTCCAGCTTCCTCCTGCCACATGTCGATGTGTCCCTGGGCAAGGCAGTTATCCTCAAATTGCCTACCGATCTGTGTATCTGTGGATGAATGTGTGCGTGTTAGTTAGTGCGTCTGGGTGAATGTGGCTCTAGTGTAAAGCGCTTTGAATGGTCAGTATGACTGGAAAGGCGCTATATAAGTTCAGTCCATTCGCCATTTAATATAATGCTTAATTTTTTTTTACTTTCTTGTTTAATGCTATTTTTTTTAATGCTTTATCAGCAAGCCATGTTACTCATTAAACAGTTATTATTGAAAGAAATATGTGTACTTTGTGAAAGAATTACCCTGTTTATAAAAGATATCCTGCTTAAACCTCAGTTCTTGGTGTAGAAATTTATTTCTAATCTTATTTTTATTTATCTTAGGAAGAGAAAGTGTTTTAGTTGAACCTAAACAACAACATAAACTTTTTTCACTCATTAACTAAAATATATCAACAATGTATATTCTAACGGATCAAAAGTTAGAACAACCTACCTTCTAGTAGTGTGTGCTGACCCCTTTCACTAAAATAACTTCACTGAGATGCTTCTTGCAGCCTTCTTCTAGTCTCTGCATCAGTGTAACGAATGTCTGACCTGCTCCTCCCTGTCATCAGTGAGATGTTTAAAGGAGATTTATGTATGTAGAGCCAGTTTCAAATTCACCCACCATGTTAATTGGATTAAAATCTGGTGTTTGACTCTGCCATGATATAACTTTTTATTTATTAGTCCTTGGTTCCTCCATTTCTTAGTTCTTGGTGGATTTACTGGTACGTTTAAGCTCTTATATTTCAGCTTCAGCCTTTATTTATTTATATTTAATTTTTTTACATGGTTGAATTTATGGTTACTTTTTTAATGGTGAGCTGAAAAGGTCTTGCTACAGCAAAGTGTCCCCAATTCATGAATGTCCACCTCCATGCTTCACAGTTAATATCAGGTTATTTTCCTGAAATGCTTCATTTGTTTGTACGTTAATAGTAGTTGGAGTTAACTGTATGTTTCCATATTGATATTTTTGGGACTGTTTTTAGTACCTTATTTTTACTATCTTGCATTGTCCTCACAGTATGAACCTTCTTGGCTGGTGAGGCTTGAGCAATTCACCAGTTGTTTTAAATGTCTTCTAATTATACTATTTCCTGTACAGTGGAATGACTGATTTCAAACCTTCTGAGATCTGTTTGAATGCCCTACGAGGCTCATAAGCTGCTACATTCTTCTTTCTGTGAGGGTTCATCCAGTTCTTTCAATCTTACCATGGTGCTCACTCACACTTTAGCAGTTAGGGGCACATCAAACTAAATGTTTGAGATTCCAACTACAGAGCAAACCCCCTTTGGAACATGCTAAGAAATGTTGTTTTCATTTTGGGCACGTGATCTGTTACAAATATGTGGATTTTATCCACTTTAACTGGGAGTAAATGTTTGGGTGTCATAATTATTTATTTAACAGAACAGTGCATTTTCTAAATGACATTCTAGAAAAGGGTTTTAATTGTTTTGTAATATTGTTTGGATCTCTTAGTATTATTAAGTTTCATAATAAATGTCCATATGTCCAAATACATAAAAAAACAAACCAAAACCAAGAAAATGCCCTGACTTTCATATGTTGGCCCAATTTTCCTCACTGTAAATACAATTTTATTATTGCTAAAGGCTGCTTTAAATACAAGTTAAATAAAAGTTTTGAAAGAAAGGTTTTTGTTATTTCTATAATGATCTGAAAACATGCATAGGTTTTAAGTGACATATCTGCATCAATCAGATCAAACTTTTTGCCAACTATCAGAATCAAAATCCGCTTTATTTTTAAGCTTGTACAGACAAACAAGGAATTTGACTCTGGTTCACTTTGCTCTCAATAATAAAGAATATCTTTTTTAATGTATGTATATACACAATTGACTTTACAATAGAATATAACATGAGATCAGTCCAAGTATGCATGGTGTTGTTCTGGAATTCTGACTGTTTTCATCAGCGAAAAAGCCTGGGGGAACTGTTTCTGTGGCAGCTGGTTTTAGCAGACAGGGCTTTGTTGTGCCGACTTGGAGGTAAAAGTCTAAACAGTTTGTGTGCAGGGTGTGTGGGGTCTGCAGAGATTTTAGCTGCCCTTTTCATGAACCTAGACCTGTATAAGTCCTGGATAGCGGATAGGTCAGCTCTGATTATTCTCTCTGCAGACCTGATTGTTCGTTGCAGTCTGGACCTGTCCTGTTTTGTGGATGAGCCAAACCACACTGAGATGGACAAAGACAGGACAGACTGAATTATGGCAGTGTAGAAGATGATCAGCAGCTTATGAGCTCATGGAACTAAATCTTTCAAATCTTGGAATCAGTCCCAGTTTAAACAGGTCAGTATCTGCAGCTTGGCTAGTGACCAACCTCATATCCACATCTGTTCTTTCAAGTGAATGTATAACTGACTGTCCATGCCTTCTTAACTGCTATCAATTGAAAATAACACCTGTTTAGGTTGCTGGATAAATAACATAAATAATAATTTTAGTGTTTAAATCCACAGTTCTTTAAAATCGCTTACATTTTTTTAATGAAACTGATCCATTTTGCAGTTGTGTAGTTCATTTGTTATTCAGATGCTGAGTATTTTACTATACGCGATACAAAAAAAATAAAAATACAAAGCAAACAAAACAAGAACATTTATTAATCATACAAGGTCTATTACGGACAACAGGGTGGAGAAGCAATATCTGGTTTGTGGATTACAGCTTTAAATTAGGTTGCTCAAGTCTTTAGCTGAGAATAAGCTTCTTTGTTGGGGTCAAACATTGCATGATTTAGCTGGCACGCTGAGATCTGAACCGAAAAGCTTCTGGAGAGACAACCAACACATGAAGTTAGGTGAGCATCTTGGAATATTTTAGACAAAAAAAAAGAAAGGTTTTTTTTCTGCAGTTTGTATAGATTTGGACAGCACGTGTATACACTCAGCACATATAAATAGTAAAAAAAAAAAGTTAATTTCATTACAATGAATAAATCAAGGAATGTCAAAGCAAATCTTTGTTTTCCTGTTTTCCTTAAGATTCAATTCAATTCAATTCAGTTTTATTTATATAGCGCCAATTCACAACACATGTCGTCTCAAGGCACTTCACAACAGTCAGGTACATACATTCCAATTAATCCTAACCATTGAACAGTGCAGTCAGATTCAGTTATTTATTCAAATTGGATAAAAAGTTTTTCTATCTAAAGAAACCCAGCAGATTGCATCCAGTCAGTGACTTGCAGCATTCACTCCTCCTGGATGAGCATGTAGAGACAGTGGACAGTCACTGGCGTTGACTTTGCAGCAATCCCTCATACTGAGCATTCATGTAGCGACAGTGGAGAGGAAAAACTCAATTTTAACAGGAAGAAACCTCCAGCAGAACCAGGCTCAGTGTGAGCGGCCATCTGCCACGACCGACTGGGGGTTTGAGAGAACAGAGCAGAGACACAAAAAGAACACAGAAGCACTGATCCAGAAGTACTTTCTATGGGAAGGAAAACTAAATGTTAATGGATGTAGCTCCTTTAGTCGTTTCACCTAGAAAGAAAGAACAGATAAACTCTGAGCCAATTTTCAAAGTTAGAGTCTGAAAGAGAGCACATATAATTAGTTACAGTAAAAGCTCAGTCAATTTCCATGTCTAGGGGAGAGAAAGGGTTAAACACTAAAAGACAGGGCTATGTGGATCATCGGTAGAGGGTGAGCATTAAGTTGTTGCCAGCAGAAGCTCGGACAATTCCCCTCTCCAGAAAGGTGTCACAGGCAGACACAGAGCCAGGCCAGGTGTAGCTTCTAGGAAGAGAAAAGAGAGAACAAAGTTAAAAGCTGAAATAACAGCAAATAATGCAAAATTGGAGAGTAGTGTGAGAATGTAGCGAAGAGGTTGAAAGTGGTCGTTATGTCCTCCAGCAGCCTAAGCCTATAGCAGCATAACTACACAGATAGTTTCAGTTCAGATTATTTAGTTAAACGGCGCTTATTTACAACAATGTCGTCTCAAGGAACCCCACAAAGGGTCCCACTGATGGTCATTGTTATACTAAAAACCACAACGATTGGGATACCTCTCTCTGTCAGACTGATTATAACCATTGGAAAAGAGAAGGGGGTCATACAGGTAGCAGAAATGGAGGGTGTGTTTGCACCTCAACCATAACTGAGCCGGTTTAGGCTAAACATGACTCCCCCTTACTCCAACCAACAGGGAGGGAAGAAGATGGAGGTGAAAATAAGGAAGATAGCTCAGGATAACCTAAGCCACTCTAATTATAAGCTTTATCAAAAAGGAAAGTTTTAAGCCTAGCCTTAAAAGTAGACAGGGTGTCTGCCTCACTGACTAAAACTGGGATCTGGTTCCACAGGAGAGGAGCCTGATAACTAAAGGATCTGCCTCCCATTCTACTTCTAGAGACTCTAGGAACCACCAGTAAACCTCCAGTCTGAGAACGAAGTGCTCTGTTAGGAACATATGGAACAATCAGATCTCTGATGTATGATGGAGCTAGATCATTAAGGGCTTTATATGTGAGGAGGAGAATTTTAAATTCTATTCTGGACTTAACAGGGAGCCAATGAAGGGAAGCTAAAATAGGAGAAATATGATCTCTTTTTAATTTTCATCAGAACTCTTGCTGCAGCATTTTGAATCAGCTGAAAGCTTTTAACTGATAGTAAAGAATTACAATAGTCCAGCCTTGAAGTAACAAATGCATGGACTAGTTTTTCAGCGTCACTCCTAGATAGGATATTTCTAATTTTGGCAATGTTCCGGATATGAAAGAAGGAAATCCTAAAAACCTGTTTAATATGGGATTTAAATGACATGTCCTGGTCAAAAATAACACCGAGGTTTTTTACTTTATTATCAGAGGTCAATTTAATGCCATCCAGGTTAAGTGATTAAGAGGATGTTAGCAATGCAGTGATCGAAATGCAAAAAACACATAATTGATCAATTAGTGGATTCATTTATCTGTTATTAAATCATGAAAAGCCATGCTGTAGATCTGGGATCAAAATGTAGATTTATTCCTGATTTATTTTGTCCCATCACTTCTTGTATATCATTATAATTATTTTTTATTATTATTTGTGGCTCATTTTGTGGTGTAATTCCCTGCAGTGCATAAATCTGTTTTGTTTTTTGATACTCTACCTTTAGTATTTAGTGGATGGGAGAGTTTTTTTTTTGTGTGACATTCTTCTATGTTCATTTTTTTTTATAGTTATCTCTCCCTGATAATGTCAGTAAATGTACCTGTCCTAAAACTTAATTTGTGTACTTGAATGACCGTAATGGACTACATGCCCATCCTTGTTATGCTCTTCAGGATGTGAATGAAATTTCCTTATACTACTTTGTTCATATAAGTATGTATGATAAGGCTGGCTCCTGTGTATGCATGTATGTTTACAGTATAAATGGAGTTTGAAGGGATGGCATGGACTTGTTGTTACTTGCCATAGTTTTGGAAAGGCAGCTGAAAGGTCAACCATTCTTCTTTTGTTTCATAATTTCATCACTTTGTTGTCCAGCTTAATCTTTTTGAATCAGAAAAATAACAGGAAAAACAATTTCTAGATTTTACAACAAATAAGTAAATTGAAACAAACACAGTAACTTTACAATTATTCACTTTTTTTCTTGAGGCAGGAACTCCCCTCCTCAATTGGAGGAGTTTAAGTATCTCGGGGTCTTGTTCACAAGTGAGGGAAGAATGGAGCGGGAGATCGACAGACGGATCGGTGCGGGTGCCACAGTAATGGGGGCGCTGTGCCGGTCCATTGTGGTGAAGAGAGAGCTGAGCCGAAAAGCAAAGCTCTCGACTTACCGGTCGGTCTACGTTCCTACCTTCACCTCTATGGCCATGAACTTTGGGTCATGACCGAAAGAATGAGATCCTGGATACAAGCGGCTGAAATGAGCTTCCTCCGTAGGGTGGCCGGGCACTCCCTTAGAGATAGGGTGAGGAGCTCGGCCATCCGGGAGGGGCTCGGAGTAGAGCCGCTGCTCCTCCACATCGAGAGGAGCCAGTTGAGGTGGCTCGGGCATCTATACCAGATGCCTCCTGGACGCCTTCCTTGGGAGGTGTTCCAGGCACGTTCCACCGGGAGGAGACCCAGGGGACGGCCCAGGACAAGCTGGAGAGACTATGTCTCTCGGCTGGCCTGGTAACGCCTTGGGCTCCCCCCGGAGGAGCTGAGGAGGTGTCTGGGGAGAGGGACGTCTGGGCGTCTCTGCTGAGTCTACTGCCCTCGCGACCCGGTCCCGGATAAGCGGAAGACGACGACGACGACGACTTTTTTTCTTCTCACCTGACTGTCCATACTCAGCTATGCAAGTTAGTGAAGTGCAGACAGAAAATTGTCTCACAGTAGAACTTGATTATGGTATGGCTCAAGAAACCTTCACAAATACCTTCCCTCATCTGAATAAACATGGCAGCATAAAATATAGTATTGGACAATTGTTAAAAATGTTGATTAAAAATGGGCAAATACCCGGATTATGAAAAAGCTTACAGTTTCTAGATATAAAAATTAATAAAATAAGTCAGTTATAAAAAACAACACTTAAAGCGCAGTTGTATTCTCTTCCTAGGTTTATTGAATTATCAACAGATTCTTTCTAATAATTTCATTATTAACCATTTATTTGATAAGAGCTCTGGACTGTCATGGTCAGTACAAAATCGTTTTTTTTTTTTTTTTTTTTTTATTTCTCAGTACAGCACAGTGTTTAGAAATATGCCGCACACCTTTTATTTGTCGTATTTCTAAACACAACAGATAAAATGTATTTTAAAGATGCTGACCTCTGCTGGATATGTTGGAAAACGACACACTCTTAATGTTAATGTTTAATTTTTGCTTCCACTGTATGGAAAACAGTTTTTTATTTTGAACACCTCAGATTTCTGAATAAGTACAATCCCACTAAGGTATTAGGATGTGTTTCTTGTCCTCTTTTCTTGGTGTTGCACTCACCTAGATCTTTGTAAATGCTAGAATACAAAAGCTTCTATTTTCCATTATTTATTGGTGCAGTATCCTTTAACTTAAGAGCGATAATATTTTTGAGTCCAATGAGAAACCCACTGACAAATTAGATTGTGAACACAAATTTCTGTACAAGCAATAAAAATGTGTAGGTTGAGGTTTGTTAGAAATCAGTGTGTTTTTTAGTCAGTCATAAAAAAAACAGTAACTATTATAAAGGGGGCTTGTATTTTCTTATATATTTTAACATTATGAACTGTCATATGATGGGTCATTTCATGCTATGCAATATCATATTTTTAAAAGCAGACATGCCTTCTCCTTGTCACAGAAATGCTACCATAACACAAAATCTTCTGAGAAAAAAAAACAATCACACATTCATAAAATATGGTTAATGCATTTCAAAGCAGAAATCATAATTATACTGGAAAATAGGCCTGGTATGGTTCCTGCAAATAGAGACTGGTAGTGGTTTTATTAACAAAAAAATGAGGGACCATACTGATACCTGGTTTTAAGTTTAAATTATTTCCGGTATAAATATGTATTTCAAGTATTTGTATTTCAGTTATTTCTGTTCATTTTGATCAGCTAATAAAAATCAGAAAATTCAGGATGATGACTGCTGACTTGACAGTGGTCAACAGACGGTCACTGACACATCCCGCAAGGTGGGTGAGCCTACAGGATACTGAAGACGTGGGCTGTCCGAAGCATAGACATCAGAAGCATCTGGGCAGAACTGTTGATCATATGCAGAAAGTCATCTTTTCCAATGAATTTGAATGTTTCATTTTTTTTTTTTTTTTTTATTCAAGGTCCCAGAGTCTGGAGGAAAAAATTGTGAGGCACAGCAAGTTGCTTGAAGTCCAGTGTGAAGTTTCCATAGTCAATTATGGCTTGGGGAGCTAAGCCATTTGCATTTATAGTGTTGGTCCACTGTGTTTTATCAAGTCTAAAGTCAGCATGAATATCTACGTGGAAAAGAGCTGTCAAGCATAAGATAAGAGACAGCAGAACCAACAATGCAGACCTGCTAAAGGCTTCTAGTAAAGCTTTCTGGGTTCCCTTAACACCTGAGCATTACTACAGGCTGATTGTCTCAATGCCAAGCATAATAATGCTAAAGGAGCCCATATTCAGTTCTGAAGTTTTAAGCTGTACAATTTATGAATATTTTAAGCCTTCTAATTGATTTTATGTAATATTTACATAGGAGCAAATTGTTTAAAAACTAACTGTTGTGTTTTACAGGCTGTAATATAGGCCAAGATGTACAATATCGTTATATGGAGCTAAATTGGGGCTATAGTTTGTTCAAAAGAAAAAAAATTGAACCTGAAAAATTATTTTGAACATCCCCCCCAAAAAATGTGAAAACTGGAAAAAAAGGTTTTCCAACTGAAAAAAAAACTGATGTGAAACTGGAAAAAATAAGTTCAAAACTACTTTTCAGATTCAAGTTTTTTTTTTCGAACTTGCAGATTTGTTTTTTGGCTTCAAACGTTTGGCCCTGTTTTGTATGGAGTTAAATTTGTCTCAATATTATTCAATCAAACAAAAAACTAATCTCAATCAAAAAAATAATATTCAATCAAAATAAACTAATCTCAGTCAAAAAATATTAAGTTGTGATCAAAACTTTCAGAGTTTTTTCTCACAAAGAGAAAAAAGTTATTTGCAAAACATAAACTTTTATTTGCGCATGTCAAAAATCTTTGGTCACGAGTCTGGCTTTTTTGGTTTTGACGCTGTCTGTTTTTGGTTGAACTCAACAAATTTTGAGTTCTGGAAACATGAACATCCTGGGCGGGGCCTAAAGACGAATGCTGTAAGACGTTTCCCTATTGGTTAGTGCTGACTAAAGCCACAGACTCTGATCCCCCGCACCTCTGAACTTCTGCTCGAACTGCAGGGCTTGCAGCGTCGCTTCAGTGAGGAGACATCAACTCTACAGAAGAAAACTGCAGTCAAGTGAGCCGACAGTCAGAAATACGCGGTCACGCCAGCCGACACCAGCTCTCTCTTAAAGATTAGCGTCGGGCATACAAGGTGCATTACGGTAATGGAGCAGAAAGGACACCGATCCTGGCAACGGTTGAGAAAATAAGAGGAAAACAGAAAAGTAACCTTCAGAACATTTATATTCATTAAATTTTTACAACTTTCACATTCATGTTTTATGTAAAAGAATAAATATTTTATATTTTACTGTACAGTTTTGGAGAAATATCTTGTCAAAATACCTCAAAATGCTCAACCATTATATGCATTTGTCCCACTTTCAGGAATTTATTTCTCCAAAACCATGAGAGGTGACAACACAACCTCTTCAGATTATATTAGAGGGTCATCTACGCTATAACCAGAATTAGTATTTCATAATTTCACTGTAGGTTTCTGGAGAAATACACAACTACCCCTCCCAGGATGTTCATGCTTCCAAAACTCAAAATTCGTTGAGTTCAACCAAAAACAGAGAGCGTCAAAACCAAAAAAGTGAGACTCGTAACCAAAGATTTTTGACATGCGCAAATAAAAGTTTATGTTTTGCAAATAACTTTTTTTCTCTTTCTGAGAAAAAAGTCTGAAGGTTTTGATCACAACTTAATATTTTTTGATTGAGATTAGTTTTTTTTTTAATTGAGATTAGTTTTTTGTTTGATTGAATAATATTGAGACAAATTTAACTCCAAAGTTTTGGCGTGGGGGGCGGGGCCTCAGATCACGGGGTTGCGGAGTCATGACTGACAGCTCAACACAGCGGCTGAACAACATATTCCCAGATGTTGCATTCAGAGACCGTGGGTTTGGAATTATCTGTAATACATCATCAATATTATATATATATGTGATTGGTTTTGAAAGATAACATGCTTCATCAATAGAAGCAGCTTACGTCAATACACGACGCGCATCTTCAGAGGAGAAAATATGATCTCGACAGATTTCCACAGCATTTTAAGTCCGTGTTGGAGATTTCCCATGCTCTCAACATAAAGCAAAAGAACCACCAGACTAAGCGGCGGGAATGAAACCAGATGCAAAACGAGCCGGTATTTTCACAGCCAGGGGCAAACTGGCATACGGGTCAACCTGGGAAATCTCCGGTGGACCGCTGGCTTAGTGGTTCACTTCACCACCATTTTATATATATACCGTTTTATATAAATCTCCGTTTGTGTCTGGCATCCAGCAGAGAGGTGCGCAGTGCATCTTTCTGCTGTATATATATAAATATATATATATGTGTGTGTGTGCGCGCGTGCGCGTGCGTGCAGGGACAAGGGTTAGTTTTTAATGGGCCGGTGATTCAGCTCGTGGGCCGGTGGTTCACTTCAGCCCGTGAACCACCGGCCCACGAGCTGAATGGCCCGCCGCCCTGCACAGACGCGGGGCGAGTGCGACATCAAGTACGCAAGAGGCACAGTTACTGGGGCGCTGATATTTTGCCGGACCATTGTGCCCTAAACATTGCCATATCAACCTGTTAAGGATAACCTTTATTTATATGACTCATAGCAGTTTTTCCCATTTATACCATAATGATATTAAGCATAAATTCTAATGTTTCCATTTTGTTAGAAAAGAATGCTCATCGACAGACATTACAAAGATAAATGGCCCAAGGTTTGTCATGAATGACCTGTGGCTGGGGCACTGGGTTTGATGGTGGAGCAGGCTGTAATTGGTTTGATTAGAATGCAGCACACTTAGAATGGATGGACACCAGCTATTACACAACCTACCAGATAGACACCACAATGGTGACACATGGTCTACTGATAATCACTGAGGGAGGGCACATCCATTGCATCGGAGTGCCAGATATAAAACTACATGTGACCTTCTATCAGGACTCTTCCTCATCCTTTCACAGAGCTACGGTCTGAGATGAGCCTCAGCGCTGATCTCTGTAATCATTCCTCTGCCTAATTTAGATTAAAGGAGCTCAACGTTAGAAACTGTTTAAGAGTCGTTCCTTTAAGAGTCAGTGTTAGATAGAGTCTGATCGCCTCTGGAAACCGCAGGGACTGGATACTCCCGAGGGGTCTGACCGCCAACAGGGTGCGGTAGCTCGGACAAACCTCTCCTCTGCTCCAGTCAAGCAGATCAGCTCTGCTGCACGCTGGCGAACAGCTGATCTGTAACACAGAGCGGAAATAAAAAAAAAAGCCCCGGCTTAATTATGCAGGGGTATTCGGAAAATACCGGCTCGTTTTGCATCTGGTTTCAATGCCACCGCTTAGTCTGTAGTTTTGAACTTACTTTTTCCAGTTTCACAGCAGTTTTTTTTTTTCAGTTGCAAAACTTTTTTTTTCCAGTTTTCACATTTTTTGGGGAGAGGTTCAAAATAATTTTTCAGGTTCAAATGTTTTTCTTTTGAATAAACTTTTATTTATCAGGTTCAAATTGTTTTTGTTTGAACAAACTTTATGGCCCCAATTTAGCTCCATACATTTACACTGTCGCTTTGATGAGCTGGTTGCCTCTATGGAAATAAAAATAAAATTTACGCTTTTGTATTTCTTGCAAATGTTAATAAATAAATAAACCGCAACAGCCATTACAAGTGGCCATTTTTCCCAGAGTCTTCGAAGGCATCACCCTATCGCAGCTTCCCCGCCGCACCTCTCAGGTGTCCGCCGGGCCAGTCGGCTTCACACTGTCATCGGAGTCTGTAGAGGAATGAACGCGCGGCGGCATGGCGGACAGAGAGAAGCGGAAAGCCACCCCGCCTTCCGGCCGTAGCTTCCAGGTGAACTCTCCGGCCAGCTTCAGGTAAGAGGTCCGGCAGGGAGTGCCTCTGTTGGGGTAAACGAGGTGACTGTGTATTCGCAGAGGGAGATCTGGAGAGACTCTGTAGGACTGATGGGTGCTAATGTTCGCTGTTCGGATCCGCCACTGCAGCAGCAGCGTTTGTCCCTACTAAGAGCTTCGGCTTTCAGGGGAACATCTTTTTGGTTATGGGCGTGTCTGCTCCCACGGGACTGCACGGAGCGGTGTTGCTGCACCATCACAGAGCATATGTCGCATAACCTACTTTTTCCTAATCTGATCAACCCTCTAGATCCCTGCAGTCTTTAACACAACGACAATACGAATTGAATAGCTTCGGTTTTTTTTAAAAAAATCAACTGGACCCTATTTGGTCCTGTTGGACTTAGGCTTTATTGTCTGGCTAATTTTTTTTAAGTCAGCTTTGAAGTTAAGAGGAAACCAACTTTCCTCCCCCATGATTTTACAAATGACATGTTATTTGACATGTCAACGTAATGGTATATGGTCCAACTGAATATTTGCATAATTTAGGAGATAATAGTTCATTAGTTTGTTGTTGTTCGACTCTTTGATTTCTCTTTGTGCTACCAAACATTGATGCATGGATCTTGTACTGCACAAATTAAACTGATAATAAGATGCATAATGTGACATGAAAAATAATAATAATAATACATGTGATTGGTTGGAGCTGATTTTATATGCAGATAAGAAAGCTAAGATCAGCAGCATGCTGTTGCTTCATGGACTGTCAAGTAAACTCAGAGGTTGCCTTTGGCCAAAGCTATGCTCATTAAGTGCCATTACTGTGTGGCTGTAGGCCCTTTGATCAATATTCCCCAGCTAGATAACAACAGAAAGTCACCCTCCCTCTGGCTCAGTCTTTTCCCATACCAATATTGTGGTATACACATGCATATACCAGTCTCTGTTGTAGAGACTTGCTTTACAGCAACAGTTGTGCTTATTGTCTGACTAACAGATAGCTATTTAATTCAAATAACATTAAAATGTGCTTCCATTGTGTCTAACAATCTGGAAACCAACAGCTTCAGCATAACAATGAATGGCAATCCAAATGTGTTAGTTGATTGATGAAATGAAAAGACATGTATCACAAGACCTAAAAATCGGTAGAATGATATGGCCAAGATTCAACACATAAATCAAGCTGAAAACCTGGTTCTGCTTTTTTTCTGGTTTGTGATCAAACAAATATTTCAGTATTGTGCCTGACATAATATGAGGCCATGAAACTAAGTCGGGCTTGGATTGGTCCCACATCAACCATATGCTGGCATATTTTTTTCTGTGACATTCTTCCCTTCACATGCTGTGCTTGAATTAATTCCTCCTCCACTTGCTGCTGTTAAAAACAAGACAGCCACACTGCTGCCATTGCAGCTCTTAGCCTTGATTTATTTATTAGCTTAGATGTAGGAACACCTTCACTTCAAACTGAAACCTTTAATTTTATTAGTGTTTTAAATTTGACATCGTTAGTCAACAAAGTCAAGATGCAACAGAATACATATGGATTTTTATAATTAATTTACAATGTTGTCCATTTACCTCATAGTCCTACTTATGCATCTTGTATGTTCAAGCTAGAGACATAGGGGTTGAGCCCTGCAGTCTTGGATCTTTCTACATATATATTAAACAACAGAAGTTAATATTGAAAATACACTTAAAAATATGTTTTCTCTTTTAAATTTTTCAGGCAGAAGAGAAAATTGTATTTTATGTAATTTCAAATGTTCTGACGTATTATGATTTGTATCATTATTAATTGTTCATAACAATGCATTACAATTGGTAATTTGATCTTTGTTATCTTAAGAAGTAAAATAAATAACGACTAGAAGGCATTTGGCTGACAGATGAGATGATATTATACATTGTTTTGATATTTTACTAAATGTTTGCAAAAGGTTTAATGGACCTTCTCACATAAACAAATATATTTAGCTGACAGGGACAGTGGAAAAGTAGCAAAGCTCCAACACACAGTTCTACAATAGCTAAACATGCCACAAAACAATAAGGTTAGTATAGTAAGTTAGTATAATAATCTTTACAAACAGTTTCAAGTTCCAAAGGCTGACAACCGTCAAACATCTTAGAAGGCTGTGTATTTTGCAATCCTCAGCAATTACAGTTTTGCATATAGCAACATGGATTTTTGATTTGTTTATCATTTTTAGATGAAAATCCTAAATACTGTTGAAGATTAATATGTATTATTTTATACAAAAAAGATTTTCAGGTATGTCATTTCAGGCAAAAATTGCTTCTAAAACCTCTAGGGATTAACAGGTTAAGACACAGTTTGGGTTTGTGAAACCCAAAAAAACATACAGAGAAACTCACAGTTTAAAACAGGCAAATAAGTGAATCTGTTTTTTTCATTCTGAGGCAATGAGGGTCTTGCCCAGGAAGGATTTGGTGCAAGGAACTCTACTCATTTATTTATACATTAATTGGTATAATTAATAATCACCAGTTCTAGCATTTAGGTATTCTTTAATCTTGAAGACCTGTAGATTCTATGATTCTGTTGAATGGATTCGTTTAGTCAGATAATTGTCAGGATGCTGTTTGTAAGCATGGGGGATTCTAGACAGGGGTCAGTGCCTCTGTAGAACTGGTCCTGGACCCTGTTATGGCCCCTGTACTGAAGACATGATACCAAATCAGTTTCTTATGATGATATGCACTGGTACAGAAACCAAAACTAATTGATCCCTTGGACCAATTTTATTTTTTCCTTATCAGTTTTACTTAAAAAAAGTGGCTCTTTGGCTCACTTAATATATGAAACAATTAAATATTCCTGTTTTTATTGTTTCATTGTTTTGTTCTGTGCCCTATGAAAAAAACATTGGTCCCACCCTGGCCCCCCTTGTAAATTTGGTCTAGAACAATCACTGTTTGTAAGGAAAGATAGAAGGCAGGGTAGGAATTTTTTTATAACCTTTATGTAAAAATACATTCAGGATCTTTTAAAGGATTACCTTGTAATTGTCAGTTTAGCTCATATTTGAAAATAAGTAGGGATGTAAATTAAACTGATTTGAATTTCACCCTCAGCAGGAACTGACATCCTGGACAGTAGTCCAGGATGTCAGTTCCCCTCTGCTGGTTATTTGCTGCTGTCTCTTTAATTCTGCTGAACAGACATGTATTCGCTGACGGCACCACCCCTCTCTAAATAAACAGCAGGTCCACTTTGTCTCTGTCTTATTACAAAAAAAATAGTCTATGAGGACAGCAGCTTTTTCCTTTCTTTTAAAATTGACACAATTGCTGTCTCTCCAGCTTCCAGATAAACTCAGCTGCACTTTTCAGATTGACATGGCTCTTTTAAATAATAGATTAGGCACATAGTTTTAAGGGGACACTAAGAGACTCTAGTGGGAGGCGGCCCACTTGATGAAAGCACAAGCTTTTGTACAGAGAGACCACCATAAACCCTGGTGACTGAATTCAGCAGAGCCTGAAATTGGAGCCGTGACATTATATGGCAGTTTGTATGGTCAACACTTTCTGCAAAACTCATTTAAGGTTCTACAAATGGATTTATAAAGTGATTTATGAAGTGTTAAACATTAACACTCTCATGTAGACCATGTATAAATTACAAGTTTTATAACCACAACTGTTTTACTGATGCGCTGATACACTGACAACTAGACACCAGGTACACTTTGTGGGCTGGGGATTAAACCGCAGTTGAGCATGATCGCTTTGCTACATAAGCTTTGATCAATGGAAAGAAGGCCTTGTAAATGTGCATCTTCATGAATCCTCATTTCTATAATGCAGATTTGAATTAATATTAGTAATGGGATTTAAACTCATTGCTTTCAAAACCAATTATCTGTGTGACCCACAGCAGTATTCAGTGAAGTCAAGTTCACAAAACACAGATAATGGCCACGCAATTAGCAGGGTGAAGTTTTATATACTCAAGAACACAGAATTCACCCAATTATTTCTCAAGAATTAGAGAATAAATCCTTCATTCTCAGAAATGCACCACATACAGTGCTGTGTTTCAGGAGAGGTGCAGGTGAGCTACCCTCACTACCTGCAGATTTTACCACTAGCTAGTAGTTTGTTAGTTTTAGGTAGTATTTTAAACACAGAGTTACAGTCTGATATCAAGCAGCAGAATATATGAGACAGTGTACAGTTATTTCTAATACATTACTGAATATAAGAAAGATATCCTTTTGCTACAGCTTAAAAATGACCTGACTGCTGACATAGATTCTCTGCTTTAGTTATTCTCTATCACATACCCAAACAAATACCACATGGCCAAAACGGATGTTGGTTGTCTGCCATTTCCTAATATCACTATATTTCACTAATATCTATGATTTTGTTTTTATGAGTTGTATTTTTATTTCAGTTTACAAATTCCAGCATGATGAGCTCTTTCTTTCTCATTCAAATCACTCTCCACTAACTTTTGCATGATAGTGTTGAAGCCATGTGGTATAATTACATATTTTGGTGTATTCTAACACAAAATGTCTCTACTAATGTGTTTTTCTGTACTTTTGTCATGGCAGTGTTATGCAGCTCATGATGCTAACAGTGCAGCTTTATTTCTGTCTTTGAAACAGCTCTGTTAATTGTTCCGAACCTCCCAGTGGTTAAAATAACTGAGGCTTATGGCTTTTATGGATGGTATGTTTGTAAAAATGTCTTTGTAGCTTTTCAGAGATAAGTGTCACTGCGTTATCTGGTGTTCTAGATGGACAGTTGTTTTCAATGGTTTTCCTTCCTCATCACTTTAAATAAATTGATATTAGCAATGCAAAAATGGAAACTTTGCAAGGAATACGTATACAAATAAAATGCTCAACTGAGGACATTAAGGTAAAAAGACACGTAGGAGCTAAAAACAAGAACATTTTTGTTGTATATCTAAAAAATGATGCAACTGAACTAAAATTAATTTAAACCGGAAAGTAAATAATACAATCTAGATAAACAAGAAGTGGTGTTTTTTTGTTTTGTTCTGTTTTATATTACCAAACCTGATCATACTCTTTAAACTGGCAGATACAAAATAAAGAATATGCTGTTAGTAAAATAAATGGAGAGATAGACAAAAAAGACGAATGAAGACTTTGATGATTGATGTTCCTTGTGAATAATTTAGCTTGACACTCAGATGAGAGAAACAGAGAGAGGGAGTGTCCTGTTGTGCTGAGGTTTTTTCCTGTTGGGGCTTCCCGTGCTGTTGAATGATATGCTAACACCAGCGGTTTTCTACAGTGGCGTAGTAAATCTGATGCACACAGCACAGTGTGGGTTATATAACACTACTCCTCTTTGGCAGCTTCAGCGCCACAGCTTCAAATAATTACCCCATCTATCTCACACCCTTATGGATGAGTGGTAGCAAGTGGAGCTTTGAATCTGACTCCTCGCTCACCGACCCGGACTAGCTGCATCCCTCCTTCTTTTTCCTCCGGCTCTCTTCCTGTTTGCTCCTCCTTCTCTCCCTCCCTGCTACACTTTCCAACCCTCTTGCCCCTTCTCATCCTTCTCTTCTCTTGTCTGTGGATGCCCTCCTTATGTACAGAATGGACTCGGGAGGGGAAGGAGAAGAGGGTTGGATGGAGGACCAGTGGGAGAAATGGTAGGGCATTGTTTTTTGTGAGCAACAGCATAGATGATTGTGACCTTGTGATTGTGTAACTGCTGGTGTTTATTTTCAATGTTTTATGCCATCTCCTCGCAACGTAAAGCTCAAACAGGCAAGACCTTTAAGGAAAAGAGATGCACGAGACTGTTTGCACACTTGGAAACAGTCTCGTGCAGAGAGAGAGAGAGATCATAATTTGACCAAAAATAGAACCAGGGGAGTCTTATGTTGTTCATGTACATTATGGCAAAATTGTTAATGCAGAAGAAGCATGGTGTGGAAGAGTCTGTTTTTTGAGTTTGTTGTCATACACAGGGTGTACTTGTCTGGACAGTCCTGGTCTTGTCCTTGCAGGAGGGCAAAGCTGATGAATGACTGACTGCATTGAGTCTTGTGAGCTCTTGGTTGGGACAAAATCATGTGATCTGAGAATTAACAGGAACATATATAAGGGGAAAGACTTAAAGGGTATGCTCGAATATACTATGATAGCTATTTCTTGGCTAGGGTATGTTGTGGGTGATAGCAGCATATTAGCTAAAACGAGAAGGTTTGTTACATATCCAGACATGTTTCAAAAACAGTAACAGTGTGGTTACTATAATTTAGGCAAAGGTCAGGCACATTATATTTATTTATTTATTTTCTGGAGTTCTGTTTACATTTTATGACCCACATGTTTTCTTTTTCGCATTAATGTCATCCTGTGTTACTCATATATTAATTGTAACATCAATATGATATTTATCCACAGTATACTTGTTACAACTTCTTGTAGTATACAGCAATATTAATTTTTGAGGCACATAAAAATATATGTTGCAACTACGAATAAAAACAGCTCTGTTGATTCTGGCTAAAATCTAGATTCACGGCTAATAAGCTGGTTTGGCCCATCATTTCCTGTGTGTGAGGTCATATTGTCCTTCATTAATGAACGTCCAGAGGCATGCTATGAAGACACTCAAATGCCAGTAACCTCCCGCTGTCAGAATAATGCAGCAGTTTAGGCCAAATTCGTAGTTATACAAAATGAAACATCAATCCTGCAGTGCTGTGTCCATCTGCACAACAGGATTTCTCCACAGATAATTTCTCCACAAAATGACATCTTAAGAGTGTGACTTCAGCCAAAAACTGACAGAGTAGCGAGATCAACTGCAAGAGTCAGACCATACACATTCAATGGGAACTTTATGTATGTAAACTGATCCACACAGTTGAAATTTGTGGATTTTACAGACCCACATATGATGTGTTCATATTTTGCATAGGCAAGTAATTTCAATTGTTTGCATTGCTGATTATAACATGATAAATAGAACAATGGAACTGTGAAACTATGAAACCATTATGGATTTCATAAATTACACAGTGGGGTTGTCAATAAGGAGTAGCAGTATTTCAATCTTGTACTTGTAGCTGCTATATTTACTCATGTTTTTTGTGCTGGAATTTAAGTTTGTTAAAAGCTTTCTACATGCTGTCTATTTGTCTTTAGTTTCTGAATGGAATCACCCAGACGTTTTCATATTATGATATAACAGAAAGGATCTTCATCCTTTTCAAACGGTTACCTTTTGATTCAATAAATGTTATATTAAATTCAAATATATTATTTCAATTTAACCTTAGCCAGGGTGATTTGAATTCATGTACTCCCAGAGACTTTGTTGAGTGTTTATTTAAAAATTACATTTAAGAGCTTAGTCTTTGAGACTAATGCTCAAGCTAGTAAACTAAAGAACCTACACGTTTTGGTCACCAGCCAGTCAGTGCTTTGTTATTTTTAGTTAATTTATTTGTTTATTTTTATGTGTCCTTTTTGCTAAGTCAGAAAGGGAGAGAGGTGGGGCAAAAAGGAAAAAGGGAGAGAAGGCGAAAAGAATAGGAGAGAAAGAAGGATGAAGAGAATACAAGGTACTAGAAGATTGCTTCTACACCTGCAGAAACGTATATTACACCAGCAATGTAACTGAAAGTGCATGGTACTAATGAAAGCAAGATGGCAACTGTGGCGCAATTTAGAACAACTGTGTATCTGTTGACACCTGAATCCAAACACCTGTGTGAGCATGCCTTTGTGTATAAAGTTTCTCCATAAAATAAAAATATGCAACAGCGAGTGTGAGGAGCCACAGACCTGCCCCCCTGGACCCAAGACAGACAGGAGATCTGAGCCACAGACAGAGGAGCCCACAGGCCCCACCAGCAGCTGTCTACGCTGGGGTAGATCCAGCCATGGACCCAGAGACCCGAGACCCCGAGGCACATCACCCCCAAGCAGAGGCCTGACAGAGCCAGGGGGCCCAGGCCCCAGCAAGGAGCCACCGGGAGTGAGCCGGCACACACCAAAGAATCCAGCCCTGGACTCCCCAACATGAATTGCCCCACAGGGCCACTCCCAACCAGTTCGACACAGACATCGAACAAATGCCCCCAAACCCAAATGCTATGAATCTCCTTCCCATAGGGGCACAACCCACAGATGAGCTCCATCCCCAAAAAGCTGATGAAGACACATCCACACAGTGCAACCTCCACACACGGCCCCCGCTGGGGATGCTTTGTTATGTTGAGTAAGAATTTTTGGCTCACAGATGATGCCAAAAATATTTATAATAATTGTAAAAATCTGAAGGAAGTTTAAATTCAGTTCATCTGCTGTTTCGACACTTTGAACAAGATAGACAGTGATCAAACACCTGAAAAGCCTAACATTGTTTCCTGTTGTTTCCTTGTGCAAGCAGTGAGGATAAAACGTCTTTAGAAAGTCCTCAATGCTCACTTTACCATCAAAATTAAAGCCGTAGTTTTCTCTTGGTGCTCCTTGGTGCTTAAAATAAATTATCCCTCTTTATTAAAGATGCGTTCATATTCAAAACTTAATAGCAGTTCTGTCTTTATAATGACACTTGATGGGACTCAGCTGTGTAAACAAAGGTTCTGAATGAATTAATTAATAAACGAATGAATGAATAAGTTTTTAATATCACAGTGATCACATACAGTTTTAATGGTAATTTCATTTTAAAATGGTATTACCTGAAATAACTTTTATCACTAGTCTATTACAATAACTGGTAAAAGAAAATAAATAAAAAAATAGAAAAAAGGGAATTTGCCAATCCTGGTGTTCTCTGGCAAATGCCAAGCGTCCTGCACGGTGTTGGGCTGTGAGCACAACCCCCATTTGTGGAAGTCAGGCCCTCATACCATCCTCATGGAGTCGGTTTCTAACCGTTTGTGGAGAAACATGCACATTTGTGGCTTGCTAGAGGTCATGTTGCAGGGCGCTGGCAGTGCTCCTCCTGTTCCTCCTTGCATAAAGGCGGAGGTAGCGGTCCTGCTGCTGGATTGTTGCCCTTCTACGGCCTCCTCCACATCTCCTGGTATACCGGCCTGTCTCCTGTTAACGCCTCCAGGCTCTGGACACTACGCTGACAGACACAGCAAACCTTCTTACTATAGCATGCATTGATGTGCCATCCTGGATGAGCTGCACTACCTGAGCCACTTGTGTGGGTTGTAGAGTCCGTCTCATGCTACCACGAGTGTGAAAGCACCACCAGAATTCAAAAGTGACCAAAATATCAGCCAGAAACCATAGCTACTGAAAAGTGGTCTGTGGTCCCCACCTGTAGAACCACTCCTTTATTGAGTGTGTCTTGCTAATCGCCAAAGATTTCCCCCTGTTGTCTATTCCATTTGCACAACAACATGTGAAATTGATTGTCAATCAGTGTTGCTTCCTAAGTGGACAGTTTGATTTCACAGAAGTTTGATTTACTTGGAGTTATATTGTGTTGTTTAAGTGTTCCCTTTTATTTTTTTGAGCAGTGTATATAGCAAACTCTTACCCAAGTGTCAAACTGAGACATATACCTTGTAAAGGACCACTGTTTGTTCACCAAAGTTTACCTCAACTATATGATGTAAATTTGCAGTATTTGCAATCAGAGTTTGCAAATTGCCATTTACTCTTCTTAGTACTCTGTGGTCTACGTAATGTATCAACCTAACAACGCAACTGTATTTCACTATGTCTTTTACTGTCTAGTTTTGCTCTGGTAGCTGCATCCACCTTGCCAGCAATTCATTGTGGCATCAGGGCCACACTGTCCTGTCCTGTTATCTCACAGCAACTCATTTTCTCCTCCTTTCATTGCGTTTTCTCCTTTTCACTGTCTGCTGCCTTTATTTGGTCTTTATTTTACAGGCCTCAATTATTACCTTCATTTCTTTAACCTCTTGTTGACCTCTATGGCCATCTCTCTTTCTGTCCTTGTGAACCCCTGTTATCAGTAAACATGGTCAAAATAATGTCATACACAAAGCTTATTGGGATTATTACTTTATTCTTACATTATTTGCAATTCTTTCTTCTTTCTCTCTCTTCACATTTAGGATTGACTGAGAGCAGTTCACTGTAGTTGTTCAGTAATATAACAAATACAGATATACAAATATAAAAATTTCAAAAAACTGTGGTAGAATTAATGCTCCACACACCAATAATGTGTTTGGGTAGTTGGGTTGCCCCTCAATGCCTTTGATGCCCACTTTTTAGACTAGTTTGGTAAAAGGGGGTTAATCACAAACAAAATCATCTTAATATTCAAAATAATATCCCAGTTAAATCCCCAAGTAAACAAAATAATAATTCTGAATCATCCTTAACCTTAACACTCAATAAAATCAGCCAGTTTCCCATTGCATTGTTTAAAAAACTGAGCTATTAAAATCATCTCAAGATCATTACTTTACTGTCCTGCACAACTAATTACTATTTGGTATAATGCAGAATATTTCTAGATACAATTGACAAAGGTCTTTGTGTGGAACATAATTAGTGACACGTTTGGGTTTAAACTATGAGAAATATGATAATCTTTTCTACAGTAGTTTAGTACAGTGTAAACATCATTTGAATAACCAGTGCTCATAGAAAATAATAAATAAGTATTTATTTTGGCTTTAAAACACATCAGAACACAATTCTACATAGTTTTATTAGATGTCATCAAATTCTGAAAATGCTGCACAATTTACTGCCTGCCAATACTTACTATAAAATGTAAGATTTTCCATAAATTACCCATTTATACGTGAAAGCTTTTTCTTCCTACAAAAACAGAACATTTTTTGATTTTGTTTATTCTAAAGTGAAGCTGCAATCAAAACCAGTATGTGTAAGAATTATTCATTCAGGTTTACAAAGATGACTGAAGATTTAAGGAAAAGCTGAACAAAAGTCTGCCATAGTGATGCCATTTGTTGTATGTCATATTTTTCTTACTACTGTTAATGGCATGAGATTTGCTTCTTATGACTGTTTTAAGCTTTTTATTTTGTATTCTTCCAAAAAAAAAAACAACAGTTTACTACTCCTTTGAACTGCCTGCAAGGTAGAGAGATAACAGGCGGATGAGACTGAGGACCAGGACAATTGAGGCTTTGTTTACTCAAAGTTAATTGAATCTTGCCAGAGAGAAAAGGACAGTCTGTCAAGAATATTCAGGCTTGCTGTATTGTTTTTGTCTTGTTGTTATATGCGAACGATTTGAGGACTGAGGGCTAGGGAACAGTGAAGCCAGAAAAATGTAATGTTTTTTTCAGAGCATACCAATACCTCTGTCACAACATTGTGTATCGACTTTGCATTTTAACAATCTGGGAAGACATATGGATTGATGTTGAAAAATGCTGCAGCCTCACCTTCCTACTTATCTGATACTGTGGCATGTACAATTTAAACACCACCTAAGTCAGTATACCGCAGATTA
The DNA here is from genome assembly GCF_021462225.1 of Girardinichthys multiradiatus. Taxonomy (NCBI): domain Eukaryota; kingdom Metazoa; phylum Chordata; class Actinopteri; order Cyprinodontiformes; family Goodeidae; genus Girardinichthys; species Girardinichthys multiradiatus. The sequence continues at coordinate 44,626,816 of NC_061797.1, read as the reverse complement.
TTTTTGGACATGTAGTGTTTTACATTTTTCTGGCCAGAAGCTGTAACAACCAAGAGTTTCTAGTGCCTTAATGCAACTTAAATCACATTCTCTTCATATTTGTTTTTTTTTTTGAAACTTTAGCATGAAACTGATAAGTCTTAAAGTCAAAAGCTGGATACTCACCAAAGTGTATGACAATGTAATTTCCTCTGTATTTTACTCTGTTGCCTTGCTCTACTGGGTACAGCTAACTTGGCCACAATTCACCGTGGCATCAGGGTCACTCTATCCTATTCTTCTGAGGCCGTGAAACATGTAATTGGATTACATCTAAGATAAACTTTTATTGCTTTTTATTCATGTTGAAAAATTAAGTGTAAGTGTAGGGATACTGCCAACATATATGGCAAAATGGGAAACAGTGTGATAGTGGCCTCATATCCTAGAGTTATTCTGTAACTTTATTTTGACCTAAAACAAATTTTACTGTTTTAAATAATTAACTATCGATTGACTGAGATTTATTCAATCTAATAGGCGTTTCTACTCTCTATCTATCATTTTGGACATGGACATAGTGTAACAAAATGAGAAAGCAGTTTGTTTATATTCGTATTTTCTTATTGTTCAGGATTAGCATATAGTTACCCTAATAGGAATATTAATAATTACAGAAATTTGCAAAATTAAGTTACATATTACCACATATACCAAAAATAAGCATATGAACTTAAAAGCACATAAATTAAGGTTGTGCTTGAGTTTTCTGTATAGTAGGTTATGATTTTAGATAAACCTAAAGTTGGTGTTGCCTTTTAGTTTTAATTCCATAATGAGTTATTGTTCTCTTCAAGTCTTTCTTCTTTCATGCTGGTATTTCTATCTTGCTTTCACATGTCTGTTACTCTATATGTTTGAACTTTTAAATAAAATAGGGTTTTACCAATGGAAAACAATGACATACTCAGTTAACAGAATATTCTCAAAATAAAATGGATTAAAGAAAATGTTGTATGTTATTAGATTTGATTAGAACATTGTCAATTAAAACAACTACAACATCCACCAACAACCTGTATTTATAGACCATCAAGGTAAAAAGAAAGTGCACACTTTGTAAGTTTGACCCCGCTAATCAAAGGAGCTTGGATAATTAATCATCAGTAAAATATAACCATCTCTATAAATTCATGAATTTTGCAGTATGCTCATTTGGAGCTTACATGGCATGTTAGCACAATGTTAAAAATGGAAACACATCCACAATGGCATTAGGTAAGCAATTGGTGCTACCAATCAGTCTGGCAGGGTTTGTAAAGCATTTTTCCAAACAATGTGCATCCATCATTCTGCAGTGAGAAAGATTACTCACACGTGGGAAAATATTAAAGGAAAATTGTCAGGATTTCCAGGAATGAGTGTCCCAGAAAATTCACCCCAAGGTCAGATGCACTGCTAATAGAAATAGCAAAAAGACATAAAACATCTCAGACTTCACACCAGAAACTGTTCTATATTTCTGAGGGGTAGCCAAAGAAACCTCTTTCAATAATGTTTATGGTTGCACAACCATGGGAAGTTATATATAATTGACCCACAAGATTTCTGGAGCACTGACCTTCGGTCAGATCAGAAACAAATGCTAAATTTGCTGAAAATCAAAGACAGTATATCCGCACAAACACATTAAACCAGCTGTCAAGTATGCTAGGTGAGAAGTTATGACTTGTTACGCAACCACAAGATCTGGTCACCTTGCAAGGATTGAGTGGACAATGAATTCCTCTGTATACCCAAAATATGAGGACATCTGTTAAAGCTTGATCGAAACTGAATCATTAGACAAAAGCTTAATTTAAAAGAACAGCAAAGTTTCCTCCATGATGATGTGAAAGACTAATAAAGCCACACTGAAAGCAGCTACTTCAAGTCATTGTTTCTAAAGGAGTTCTACAAGCTATTTAATAATGTGGTGTCACCTTTCAACACACATTTGTTTTTTTGCTTTGATTTTGTTTTTCTTCAATAAACAAACTGCTAATTAAAGAAGATTTGAATATTGAAATAACTTTAATGCCCTTTCCTTGTACAGTGTTGCAAATAAACTGCTGGTGCACCAGTTTATTAGCCATTGATTGAAATTACAAATAGTGAAAAATATGGATGTTTTTTGTTTGTTTCCTTCCTTTGTATTAAAAAAAAAACAACTTTTTATTAGTCTGTAAAACCATTACTTAAAACTAGGAAATTGTTGTGCTGCTTCAACAAGGAACCTGCCACACTTTTATATTAATTAATGACACATTTTTGTTATGTCAGTGTACATAAATGTGTAAATATATATTTTTGTTCACACAGATGAGTTTTTATGTTTTACATTATCAGCAAGAAAATCCTAACAGTCCCAAATCAAAATTGTCAGGTCAGACCTCAAACCAAACTATAAATCCAAATCAGCCATTAAGATCCTGACTGCATGAATACCCTGCACATTTGGAAATGTTTTTCCATTTATTCCTCATGCTATGAAGGCTAGAATACTGTTAACAGTGCTTGAATAGTATGTGACTTTAGCTAGATAGATTAATTATTTTGGCCAAACCATTTCAATCAATCTCATGATTATAATAAGGCTGTGTGAATTTTGAGGGCCGAGAGATTAACTTCTTTTTTTTTCTCTTATCTCTCTCCTTTCCCCTTCTCATCTTAATCTTTCCCTACAACTAGGCTGACTCATGACATCAGTCTGGACGGGTTTGAGGATGATGACCTCACAGAGATTACAGAGATCACAGATGAACGAGGGATGAGTCTCAACTGTAACGGCCCAGATATAAAAGTAAGATGTCAGGAATTATAAAATCTCATAAAATATGCTACTCTAAGTTTGTTTTATAAGAAGTAAGAACGCTGTCAAAAACATTGTGTATGTAAAGACGGAAATGTGTGCATATTAGTCAATAGTTGTGCATAAGTAAAATCCAAAAGCGGTATTCTATATTTTCTCTGTAAGAATACAAAATAAAATCTTACAGCTTCAAGAAATTACAAACACAAAGCTCAAGTTTACAGTTGTGGTTTATTCTTTATGAATACAATATGCTATAACAGTTTGTGAATACGATTTCTTTTCTATGAGAATACGACTTTACATCAGCAACTTGCCGTCACGTGATCTCAGGCTGGTTAGTGGAAAACAGAGTTAGTCGATTCGCGTTGCGCAGGCGCTGTCACACTCCTCACCGCCAGTTAACATAGTGCCGGAATTGGATGATGGAAAACGGTAATGGAAGATAATTCAGTCTGAAAGGAATATTAGGAACAGAGGGGAGATAGGGGGGGAAATCAAGAGTATTATAAATAAAGCAGTGTTCTTATTTTTATGAAATACAAAAGTAAAACATAAAATATAGTGGGTGGAGTTATACAATTATGTACAGTAGGTGGCAGTATGCACCTCTGAATTTGTTGCGTACCGCCAGCAGAAGAAGTGCTCCACTAACCAGCCTGAGATCACAACTGTAAACTTGAACTTTGTGTTTGTAATTTCTTGAAACTGTAACACTTTATTTTGTATTCTTACAGAGAAAATATAGAATACCTCTTTTGGATTTTACTTATGCACAACTATTAACTATATGCATGTCTTTCCGTCTTTACATACACAATGTTTTTGACAGCGTTCATACCCCATAGTTTTAGGTCTAGATGTTTGCAATACTTTATAATTTAATGCAGAGATTGGCTTGAGGAGAGTTCCATAATGGTATTTTTTAGCTATTGATTGAACTGATTTACAACTATTGATTGAATTCCGGCTACAAGTGAACTAAGAAATATTTTACCTGAGAAGCTTCCTAAAATGCAGTTATGGCCACAGCTAAGAGCTAAACTCAATGAAGGATGTACATTTTTACTTCTGTGTGTTGTTTTTTTTTTGTTTTATTTTCAGGTGACAAACATGAAGCAAGACATTATCCATTAGAATAAATGCATTCAGAATGTCAACTTACTATTGGAGGAATGATACATTTAGTTCACATGATGATACAAAATGTTGGTTTCACTAGGAAGATATGAGAGTAGAGGTTAACGATATTTTTTGGGAAACTAATAATCCTTTCTTTATGTCCTCACAAAGGGTTTAATAAATCACAGACTGTATTTAAAAAATCTACATTGCAGAATATTTAAGTCCAGGTTTGGCTTGCCTGTATTGTAATTTTTAATGCTTTTCTCATTGAAAATGCCAGTATTTTGTATTTGCTGCTCAGTGTGTATAAATCACAACCATCTTTGCAAAATATATGTGTGCAATATTGCTATTGCAAAAGACTGTGTGGATGCTATAATATTTTAAGTGCCTCCTGTTAAAACTCTGCTTACCAATAATATGCCTTGGTGATAGGATGAACTTTCACAAACTTCAAAGCTGATAGATTTCACTGATTAAGATCTTAATGTTTAGGGTGAGGACATCATAATGATGGACTGTGAGCATTCAGGAAATGTGGGTCGCAATTGATATTTTGAAATGATTATGGCAAAAACCAACATTGCATGTTATGTTTTGACATTATCATGTCCATCTCCTCAAATAAAGGATCTTTAAATAAATAAAATTCAGTGCAGATTTCATCTACAGTAAAATAGGTCTTTTGTTTGATAATATATAGCTGTTGACCTTTAACTCTCAGTCCAGAGCAATGAGTGCCTTTGCAAATTAATGCTTGACAAAGTTCTCCTCTGTTCTAAAAATGGCAGCTACAGTCAAATAGTTCTCCTTTAGTTGAGGATCCAGTCAAAATTAGCAAACCAGATGCCAACTTCAGCATTGTTAGCGAGGCTTTGTGTACAGCCATATTTTCTATGTTGATTACAAATAGTTTGAGTCTTGCCTGTCACAATGCCATCTTATTTTCAAATGAGCACCATACAAACAATTAAAATGTGGTGGGGTGTCTTTAAAGCTAAGTTGAACTGACAAAGTCATATTGACAACAAATGGAAAGAGTTCATAAGATACACTTTCTTTAAATAAAACAATATTGCAATGCTATAATAATGTATTTCACCTCTCTGTTACTGAGATGTTATCAAGTTAATCAATGTCTATAAATGCATGGGAGACATAATGGTTACCAAATGGCAAACCTACATATACACCTGACCAGATTTTGCTTAAAATTCTTTAAGAATAAAAGCTGTTCACAAATATTGCTTGCTTTATCAAAGTTTGACTGTAGTCTGTGGTTAAAAGCTGAGTGGTTTCCCTTATCACTGTTAGTTGGCTTCATGTTAGGTTTGATGATCCATAATAAATAGCACGGAGAGAAAAAATAGCCAGAAGTAGAAGTAGATTTATTATTCTTATAAATCTCCTCTACTCTGTTCACATTGAAACCACCATCACAGCCTCCATTCAGTTCTGCTACAGTATCCTTGGCAACTGGAGGGTTGAGGGGCGTTTGAGTGACATTTTCTAATGATCCATCTTTGATCACTCAGCAATGCGGAGGCCAAATTTATAGGAAATATTCCAGAGGGCTATGAATATTGTGAGGTTTAGAATAAGTTTATGCATCCTTCTCCTGGTGTGTGTGTCATGTTTTAGATCAAACAGGAGGGGTTAACTGAAGAACGTTTTATGCAATACACACACACACACACACACACACCCACATATATATATATATATATATATATACACACACATATATATATATATATATATATATATATATATATACACACATATATATTTATATATATATACACGCACACACATATATATATATATATATATATATATATATATATATATATATATATATATATATGTATATATAGGATGTCTAGATTGAAGATTCATGTTCTAGTAGTTATTAATTAGTTTATCTTGGTATGTGTTTCCTTTTTTTTCCTTTTTTTGGGTTAGCCTTTGTTGTAATTTCCTGACTAGCACCCATTCCTTTCCATTAGTTTCAAATTGTCCATGTTACTCTCCCAGCTACAGCCCATTTGTAATCACACACCAGGATACCATCCCATTTAAAAATCCTCCTAGTATGTTTTCCTCCCAATTATAGGCAATTCCTTTGTCAGATCTTTTTCTATGCTTATTTGCATCCTGCTTTTTACCCACATAGGTAGTCCCTGCTTCTTGTCCTATGACCTGTTTATTTATGTTCTTCAAATTCTGGATTTTTCGGTGTGTAAACAAAGGTTTTTCTTTCGCATCTCATTGTCAAACTAAAGTCTGCATTTGGGTGCTTTCTACAAAATTAGACCCACTGGCACTGGCTAATTAAAGTTTTGTGAACTTAGCTATTTTAGATTTAGATGTTATACCTTTAAACCCCCTAATCACACCTTGGATTGTGCCAAACTAATATAATTGCCTTTTTACCTTTCTTTGTTGGATGTGAATCCCTTAAAGCTCAAGTGACAGCACATATCTCATCTTGATATGATTTCATTGTAATTTTGAATTTTATCAGACAAAAGCAGTTGAGGAGCAATATTTATAGGATCATTTAGAAAGTTCAGCTGCAGTCAACAACCTATGAGACTCTTTTTGAAAAATTTAACTAGTGGTGACCACATCAGCGAACTCATCATCTAAGGAGGGGTTCAGAATGCATTTTGCTTCATCAATCATTACCAGGAAAATGGATGCAGCATTACTCCAGACAGTGCCTGTCTCAGCATTGTGGGATGGATTAGAGGTTCTGTAAATATATGTAGTTTTTAAAAGCGGTCAGGAATGTACAGACCGTGGAATGTAATCGAACGCTGTTCAATCTGGGTTACTGTCACATCTTCAGATTTTTCATAAAAAAATGAAAGAGAGCTTGATATTTAAATACTTTCTTTTGGTGTAAAGACTGACATGTAAATTCACAAAGCTATTTGTAGAAACTGAAATCTAAGCAAACCTGAGTTTGCGTGTCCTTTTACTCCTCACACTAGACATAAAGGCATGTTGGCTCCCAAAATAGTGATCCTGAGCAAAAGGTTTCTCTTATTCAAGGATTCTAGGATTTTTACTGTCATAACAGCTTATATTTACATGTTAAGGTATGAAAATTGGACTCAGGTCCTAGTTAAGAAGCCTAATTCTTAAGTAAAAACAAAAGTATAACATACAAAGCTAAATTTAACAATATATAGCAATCAGTAAAAACATGTGCAACAAAGAGCAAAAAAATAAATATACACAGTTAAATGGTGAAGCTGAAATTAACTTTGCAAAGTACTAAATACACATGTAAAGCATAAGAATATCCTTAATATTGCACCTATAAGTGAGTGAAATATTGCACCTTTGGTGGGTGATGGGTTTAGTGCAGGTCAGTGTGTAATGAGAGAGTCTACAGTGTGGCTCGAGTTCAGCAGGCTGACAGCTTCAGGAAAGAAGCTGTATCTAAATGCCCCTCAGCTGCCTGCCTAAGGGGAGGGGCTAGAACAGTCTGTGTGCAAGATGGGTGGAGTCCTTCATGATGCGAAGGGCCCTCCCCCTGCATCGTGATGTGTAGAGGTCCAAGGTGGTGGGAAGCCTGCTCCCTAAAGCCCTCTGTGCAGCCTTTACCACCCTCTGCAGAGCCTTCCTCTCAGCAGCAGTGCAGCTGCCGTGCCATATGGTGATGCAGATGCAGAGGATGCTCTTCACTGCACAGTGGTAGCAGCTCCTTGGGACTGAGCTCCGAAGTCCAGCTGTTGGACCACTTGTTTGCCGAATATTGGACCATTTGCATGTTGCTGGACGCCACAATGCCTTTCCAACGTCATCGGCCATTTTGTACTGCAGGATAGTCTGTCCTACAAAACCCAGCAACCAAAACCACAGAGTTTCAAGGAGATGCAACTTTCCCTCCTTGGTTGGTTCTAGTCGACTGCTGATGATCAGATCATATTTTTCCTTTTTGCCAAGGAGGCTAAAGGACGAAGATTGACCGCTCTTCCTGAAGTTAACTGTGGACGCACATTAACTTCCAACTCCCCCCCTCTTCCTCTCTCCCTCTGCTCAGAAGGAAGACTTCAACAAAGTAAAACCCATCCTCTTTTATTTCTCTTCTATTTCTTTATTAAGGATAGCGTGGGCAGGATAGAGTAGGACATTTTTGTGCGATTAGAGTCGCCATTTAGAGTCTAATGTGTTCTGAATTGTATGTGCATGCCATTGTTTTGAAACTTGCTGGTACTTTCGGAGACCGCCGTGTCTCGCAAGTGTGTCTTTACCGTGCAAACACCTGCGTGCAGGTGCGCTGTGAAACTGAACTGTTATAATAATCTCATGGGGAAATTCACCATTGTCTTCAACTTTACTGCTTACTAGCTTGCCGCCAAAAGTTGTATAACTCTTTGTGTGCTCACACCCGCCCAGAGTTGGGGGATGTTTTATGACTGTGCATTTCACTGAGCTACACTTTCTGGCGGGCTGCGCTCCCAAAGCTTCGTTCAACACCATATTCCCTTGTCATATTATCACTTTGGCCATAACTGTTGGTTTGATCTCATACACATCCACTGCTGTTTTGTTTTATTTTGTTTAGTTAGTATATTTTGCCCTTTTGTGTAGAACTTTGCATGTTTGATTAGGTGAAGATGATTAAATCGGAAGAGCGGATTGTATCAGGCTGTGATTTAATAAATATTCACATAGATAAAGAGAAGTCATGGGTGTTTATTTTGTGCAAGAGTGATTCGTCAGTCAAAATAAGGTTAAAGTTCCACACGTTTTGGCAGAAACAGTTGATTAAACAGTGACATCTCTGGTAATAGTTATCATTTATTACTGAGTATTTAACGGTTGTAATTATCAAAGGCGTTGAGCCACAGTTACAACACCAGAAGACATCCCTGGTCTTCGATTCATAAATGAGGATTTTGGTTAAGAAATTAATTTGACAAATTATGATTGTTAATTATAATTCTTGATAAATATTAATTAATCGATAATCATAATTCCAACACAGCATTTGTCAGTTTCCTGAGGAAGTAGAAACGCTGGTGAACCTTCCTGACCAGGTGGGAAGTGCTGGCACTCCAGGTGAGGTCATTGGATATGTGCACACCCAGGTACCTGAAGCTGGGGACCACTTCCACAGCTGCCCCTCTGATGTGCATGGGAGGGAGAGGGTGATTGTCCCTTCTAAAATCCACCACCATCTTTCTCACATTGATGCAGAGGTTGTTTTCTCTGCACCAGGTGTTCCACTTCCTCTCTGTATTTGGACTCATCATTATTCGTGATTTGTCCCACTACTGCTGTGTCTGCGAACTTTGCTATATGACAGCTGGGATGGTAGCCGAGCAGTCATTCTTCAGCAGAGTGAACAGGAGGGGGCTCAACACGCAGCCCTGGGGCAAGCCAATGCTGAGGGTGATGGAGGAGGAAACAGTGTTATGGATCCTGACAGTCTGAGGTTTGTTGGTTAGGAAGTCCAGGACCCAGTTACCCAGTGTGGGACTCAGTCCAAGAGAAGAGAGCTTCTGCATAAGGGTCTGTGGGATGATGGTATTGAAGGTTGAGGAGAAATCCAGGAAGAGTAGACAGGTAGGATTCACTGCTCTCCAGACGGGTGAGGGCTGTGTGGACTACCAATGAGATGCCGTTGTAAATGGAGCAGTTTTTCCTGTAGGCGTGTTCATGGGGGTCCACAATGGTGTCGATGGAGTTCTTGATATGAGTCATGACCAGCATCTCGAAGCACTTCATGATTACCCGGGTTAGGTAGTGAGAGGGAGGTGTTGAAGATGTCCGCCAACACCTCAGATAGCTGATGTGCGGAGTTCCTCAGTACCCGCCAGGGGGGGCGGGGGGGCATGACACAGAAAAAAACAGAAACTGACTGGCATGAACAGGTGGACGAGATGAAACTGATTACTGACTGGGGCATGGAGTGAAATCAACATGAACAAAGATGCAAGAAAACATACCCAAGTAAACTCTTACAGAACAGAAACAAGAATGTATCTAGAACAGAACACAAGAATCATTAAGAAACTAAAGCACCACTGGGTCCACTTCCAAACCACAGCTGTTGCTAGGGGGAAAAACTCCAGGTGCAAGCGGCAAAAAAACAAGCAGCAAAGGATGAACAGTAAATTAAATCAAAGAAAATCCACACAATCTTGTGGTTGACGTGTTTTAAATTTCTAAAGCCTATCAAAAAAAGGGGGAAAACAGAAGAAAATAGTCATATATTTGAATTCAAATGAAAAAAAATACTTGATAACAATGCAGAGAACAAAAAAACTTTATTGTTAAAAAAAGACAGAGTTCCTGAAAATCAAAAGTTTCCCCAGAAAATCTGAAAACGAAATGATCAAGACTTTGACCAACTGAGGGTCAGGGTGAGGAGGCACCATATCAGAAAAAGGAACTAGCAGCTGTTGGACCCACAGAAACAAGCACATAGTTCTACCCTACTGCTTATCCCTCTAGTTAGACGTAAGGTCAATAAAAACAGTTTAAAAGCAAAAATGAATCAGACAAGCGCCTAAAAAAATACATAGCATTTAAAATGTATTTTTTCCAATATTGTCAAGTGGTTCTAATTTCTGCCTTATCCATACGGGTAGCCTACATTACAATATTGAAATGTTTTTAATTGTTTGGATTTGGACTTTTTTTTTTTTTTTTTATGCATGAAGTGAGAAAGACAACAATACGAATCAATGAAGGTTTTTGTAATAGTACTGGCAATAATTTAAAATTACTTTCACCCTTCTTTTAAGTAAAGTACAGGCAGCTGTTTAAGTTATTTGATGTACTTGGAAGGAAAACGTCTGCTAAAATGCTGGTGTTTATTTTAGAGCTAGAGAAATGAAAAAAACAACCTGTTGCACTCCTGGCTTCATAAAAAGCAGGTCAGGGATGTTACACAAGGTAGAATTTCGTGTGTTTGGACACATTGTAATAATTTTAAATTATGATAATTGTTTATACTCAATCAATGTTTTGTGTATCAAATTAATTAGTTGAAGGGATGCATCATTCCACTATGTTTTAATATCTGCAACAAGGCTTTACAAATGCCATGATGGCTGTTTAGAAATGCCATTATGGCATGATTACTCCAGTAAGATGTTAAATATGCAACACGATTTTATTTCTTACATTTAATCTGATATTACTGCTTTAGAGGTTATTTGACAGATAATGATATGCTAAAAAATATTCAAGTTTTATATTTAAACAAATCCACCTTATTTAGAAATTATGACAATATATGAAATCTGTTGCTAGGAACATACTTAAAAAATTGCCTGCGATTTAAGAGAAGATAGAACAATTTATATCATATACAAATATCAGTTGATTTTTGAAGATTCTACAGTCAGCTTATTTGTAACAGGGAAAGGGGTCAGGATGCATAGCTCAGCCTTCCCAAGAAAAGAACGGCCATGACTCATCAAATAATAGTATTTAAGGGTTAATGTGGAGCAGAACAAGCCTAGACAAAGCATTAAGAGATTTAATGCTCCTTAGAGACATGAGATGACATGGATCATTATCACATCCACTCAAGGCGTGAGAAAGAGACGAGTGCTTCCATGAAGATTGTAAGGGTGAATGCATTTGATGGGCAGCCATTTGTTGTGTGTGAAAGGTTGCAAAGAGTGACATGTCAGAATGGGGACATCAAAATGTCTGCAGAAGTACACAATAACACTCGGGGGGCAGATGCACAGAGCTATGTGTGGACACTGGCTATATGCACGCCTGCATTTGCGTGTGCTGAAACTCCGAAAGTGTCTTCCCTGACCAAAGAGCATCTTTTGGCAGAGACACGATTTAGTTACAAATAAAGAAGACATTATACATATATTTAGGGGTGTATTTTTGTATATTTATATAAATCACAGCCAAAGCAAAGAACTCCTTGTTCTCAAACCCAAAGTGTTTGTGTTATGTTTATTATGGGTACAAAATACTATGCTGATGGTAGTTTTACTCCAAGAGAAGAAAAACAGGGGAAATAACGATCTGTTGCGCTGCTGACATCACCAAAAACCAGATCACAAATGTCACAAATGGTAGAAATCATTCCATTCACTAAGGTTTGCCTAATATTTTTGGAAATGTTGATGGGTGGCATCAGGATTTCTCCTGCATGTGTTCAGTACAATCTGATTCATGAATCATCCATTGTAAAATGAAAGCAAATAAGGGGAGCAAAATAGTTGTGAAAATGGAGGAGGTTGTACTGTTTCTTGAATATACAAAAAAAAAAGCTTTGATTAATGCATTAAATCAAACAAACCCTCAGTGTTAAAAATGTACCCTTAAAAAACACTATTTTCTATCATTTCTTACTTACATGAATACATCCCTAATGACTGTGGACATAGTCTAAACAGGAGCCAATAAAGAAAGGGCTTCTGTTTAGACTTGAGTAGATGAGGCCATCTTCCTCTCTGGTTGCCATGTGTAGAGGAGATGACGTGAGCAGTATCCATGGGGGTGTTGTGTGTGTTTATGTGCACGCGCCAACACTACATGTATTTTCAGCTTTGTCACATGTAGTGGGTGAGATAAATACTGTTTCTATGGAAACAAGTCTGCTTATGTTCTCATAGGCACATCCATAACAGTGCTTTTCAAACTGTCATCCGTAGGGCTAAATGGTTTGAAAACAACTCTGACAATGCTGTGTGATTTGAGTGAGTAAGTAAGTAAGTCAATTTTATTTATATAGCACCTTTCAATTCAATTAAATTAAATTCAGTTTATTTCTATAGCGCCAATTCACAACACGTCGTCTCAAAGCACTTCACGAAAGTCAGGTAAATACATTCCAATTAATTGTAACCATTGAACAGTGCAGTCAGATTCAGTTATTTATTCAAATTGGATAAAACGTTTTTCTATCTAAGGAAACCCAGCAGATTGCATCCAGTCAGTGACTTGCAGCATTCACTCCTCCTAGATGAGCATGTAGAGACCGTGGACAGTCACTGGCGTTGACTTTGCAGCAATCCCTCATACTGAGCATGCATGTAGCGACAGTGAAGAGGAAAAACTCCCTTTTAACAGGAAGAAACCTCCAGCAGAACCAGGCTCAGTGTGAGCGGCCATCTGCCACGACCGACTGTGGGTTTGAGAGAACAGAGCAGACACAAAGAGAACAAAGAAGAACTGATCCAGGAGTACTTTCTATGGGAAGGAAAAGTAAATGTTAATGGATGTAGCTCCTTTAGTGGTTTCATCTAGAAAGAAAGAACAGATAAACTCTGAGCCAGTTTTCAAGGTTAGAGTCTGAAAGAGAGCACATAGAGTTAGTCACAGTTAAAACTCAATCAATTGCCATGTCTATGAGAGAGAAAGGGTGAAATACTGAAAGACAGGGCCATGTGGATCATCGGTATAGGGTGAGCATTAAGTTGTTGCCAGCAGAGGCTCGGAAGAGAGAGAACATAAAGTTAAAAACTGAAATAACAGCAAATAATGCAAAATTTGAGAGTAGTGTGAGAATGTAGCGAAGAGGGTGAAAGTGGTCATTATGTCCTTCAGCAGCCTAAGCCTATAGCAGCATAACTACAGAGATAGCTGAGGATAACCTAAGCCACTCTAACTATAAGCTTTATCAAAAAGGAAAGTTTTAAGCCTAGCCTTAAAAGTAGACAGTTTGTCCATCTAGAGCCCACTGATGGTCATTGTTATACTAAAAGCCACAACGATTGGGATACCTCTCTCTGTCACATTGACCATAACCATTGGAAAAGAGAGGGGGTCATACAGGTAGAAGACAGCAGTCAGTATGTTGTATTAAATACATTTACATGCATATTTTAAATTACACTATGAAAACATACAGTCAATCATAGCAGCCCTGGAATGTCTTAAGTTTCTTCATGCTTTCATGCAGATTCACTCCATGTTATTTACTTTTCTGTATTTAATATGGCTTATTACAGACCTTCATCATAGTCTCTTCATTAATTAGTAGGGCAGTTTTTTTTCATTTGTCTTTCAATGCACAAAGTAGAATACTGTTACTTCTAGCTGAATGCAAGCACACAGTAACACAGTTTCTTGTCAGGTATCTCTAGTGTTAACTATTTTTGCCACTATAGCGTTGGTTTGCTTTATGTTTATGAAGACAACATTTGGACTCTTAAGTTTTGCTTTTCATTTAAATGATCTTAACTAATCTTATCAGCTATGGCAAGCGGTTTCTTTATGCCATTTAGATCAAGCAAGCTAAAATAAACAGAAACTTTTTATGAGCTGAAAATAACTGTGTTTAGTCAAAAAACTCCATGACCCCAGGTAACAGAGGCTATTTATGCAGTGCAATAACTTTTAATATATTGAATGTTTATTTAATCACCAGACAATTTTTATGTTGTTGAAGATAGACACAACATTAAAAGATACATACCGGTATTCCTAATCCCCCTTCAAAGTTTGATAAACAAACATTTTATGTTTTCGTACAATGTACATTGGTCTAACTACTTGTTTTTTGTTTTTAAAATTGTCTATTGTTTTCTCCCTTCTCAGTCTGCTTTGATCAAAAGAAATTCATCTTCATGGCAGCAATTTTGCCTTTGCCACTGGGCCGCTTGTCTCTTAGCAACAGGGGCAGGAGTCCTTTAAAGGGGCCAGTCCTCATTTGTTGCCAAAAAAGCAAAAAATAAATAAATAAAATTATAGCCAGCTGCAATAAAAACAATTGAAGTTTCAAGTAAGAGGACAACGGATAGTTTGGAATGGGGGTGGGGTTGGATGAAAAAAAAAAAAATAATAAAACAGTGAAATGTATATATATATATATATGTAGCTAAATATAACTGACAACAGTGACAATCGCTTGGTGGCTGAACAGAAAATAAATAAGAAGGAGAAGAGGATGATTACATTTAAGTGCATTTATGATAGATGGCCTGAAAGCATGAAAGCACTGGCCACTGATTGATGCATGAAATGATCAGGACTGTCAACTAAATGGATATATGGAACTGGGATTGGTAGAAAGATTAAAGATTAATGAACAGGTGGGCTGATTGGTGATTGATAGATGATGCCTCATCAGATGAATATGGGCTGGCTTAAGGTATGGATAGACGGACGGGAGGACGGATGGACACATGGATGGATTGACAGATCAATAGATAATCTAAATGATCTTTGAAATATATCTTGATAAGTGAATTAATGTACAAATATGTAGACAGATTAAACTAAGTAGATTGAAATACAGATAGATTTAGACAGATTAAGAGGAAAAGATGAATGGGTAATACTGTGAAAACTAAGGATGGATAAATGACAAAAACATGTTATAATTTTACTATAGAAGATGGGGAAGTAATAGTTTTTATATTAAGATAATTTCTTGTTCCCTTGATTTGGTATGAGTTCCTCCCTGTCTTGAAGAATCATCCAGTTTGTGATGTCACATATTTATCATTCGCTTTCACAGCAATAAATAATTAGCAGAACATTTGCTTCCTGTTTACATAACAGACTGCCAGACTGTTATTATCTTTTTATGAGGCATTTCTGCAAACTCTTATTTTTTTTTTTCAGGTTTACTTTTAGATTTTATTTTAAACTATTTTAGCCTTTTGGTTTAATTTACGGTGGGAAATTACTCAATTGTCATTTTTTTTTAATTATTTTAAACTTTACAGCAATGTGACTGTACAAAACACTAACATTTCTTAACATTGTAGGATTTATTTTCAATCTATCTAATGTAGACTTTAAAACTAGAGGTCTGTAAATAAAATTTTTCTTGCTCTGCCTTTAGATCAAAGGTTTGCAGATTTTTAACATACCATTACTATTTTCTTTTTTCATACAAACAGGCTTTTTTTTTTTCTTTCTTGGTGAAAGACAAAAAGTGAAAGACCTTTGGAAATCTGGGATGAGCGCCTCACTGCATACAAATGTGCTTGAAGGCAACACTTAGCCGATGGAAGTGGATTAACCTCCATTCCATTCACCAGCTGGGTTTTAGATACAGCCTGCAGTAGTAAACATGCATGCTAATAACCAATCTACTGCATTTTAAATAAGAAATACAAATGATCAGTTCATTTGGTATAAATAAAGAAGATTATGATTATGCCATAACTTTTTATTATGTAAAACTGAATGTAACAGTATTGATTAACTTTACAAAATATGTGTTAAAGTAATTTTTTTTTTTTGTTGACATCATAACTCAGTCTCCGATGACATTCTAGTTAAATAGTCCAAATTTATGTGGCCGATTGTACTTGCACACATTTTATGTTGTGATTATCTCTTTGCAATTATAATTTGTAATTGTGTTTTGCAATTAGACTTTGCATGTGGAGGAAAGAGAGAGTTCAAGACTTTAATAGGCTTTACCGTGACTCTGAAGTCCACGTCAAAGCTAATAGAAGCAGTTGGGGTTGTTGTGTGTTGTGTTCATCTGCTGAAGCAATGATGATAAGTAAAGCAGACTTAACTGGCTCATTGCCCTTTTACCTACTGTCTCTTCATTAAGCTCCTGTGTGTTGGTTATTTTTTGATTTGGTCAAAGAAAAATCTTTCTGTCTGTCTGTCAATTCTGTTACATTCACATTATACATTTGTGAATCCTGTAGCAATTCCACATATATGCAGTATATGTTACACAGTTTTATGACAATCCCAGACAGCCTGGCTCAGTTGATGATCAAATAATGTATGCCAAAATCTCAGATGCCTAGAAGAGTGATGCTCAAGCATTAATTACAGCAAATTTGGTACCTTCATAGAACATTGATGTGCAGGACAGATTTGCAATAGTATTGGTATAATTTTGGGTCATACAGAGATAGGAGATCAGCAAACTCATTTGGTAAGTAAATCTTCGAACTTCAAATGAGTAGGAAAAAAGTTTATGTAGAATAGGAATAAATGCATGAACTTTTTACAGTTACTACATATTTCTTCTACCTTCATGATAGGTTTTAGATTTTTCTGCTACTAAATGTGTGTTTTAGACATGACTATCAACACTGATTGGTTGCAACATAATAGCACATCCTAAAATCAAAATGGCCTAATATGAGCATAACCTCAGATTCAGCCATGGAGTGGAAATATGAATTCAATTTTACTAAGAATATATTAAAGAATACTTTACAAAAATTACATTTAAACTCAAGACCATTACAGTGAATGCTGAGGAGCATAGAGGAGACAGGTTCCATTACTTATTATTCCAGGTTAATATTATCAATTAAGAGGATTCAATAGACGGTCTTTGTATGTACTGTTCTTTAAGTTGCTCACTGTTGGTAGCAAACCGTTGTTGTCGAAGACAGAACAGCTTCTTATTGGTTAGGTCCATCTCCTCATCCCATACACACATGCTCTCTCTTCCTCTCTGTGCCACTCTCTATTCCTCTGCTTTGACTGATGCTGTGTTCCCTCCAATCCCTGCAGGGCCGTGTGAGACGAGGAACCAGTAGCATGTCAGGAAGGGTGGAGCTGGGAGCGGTTGGCCAGCTTCAGGCAGAGATGCTGCATTTAGACCTCATTGACGGTGCTGACGGTTACCGCGGTGATAAAGACTCTTCGAAGGCATCTCCTGTTGCAACCGCACTAGTCACCAAGGACTTTGTAGGACCTGTTACCATGGATACTTACCGACCCAAGAGACCTACAACCCTTAACCTCTTCCCGATTGTGCCACGCTCACAGGTATGGCCTGAATTAACCTCATCTTCACAGATACAAACACACATATATGGATACTTTCTGACAGAGCAAAGCACTGATGGAAGTCAGAATCAATGGAGAAAGATTATTTTTGTGTTTGACTGCCTATGTGTGTTTATTTCCTTAAACGAAAAGTGTCTTGAAAATGAAGAAAAGATGGAACACAGTTGACATGTCCACTGAATTCATTACAGTTGTTTTCCTAACAGGATGTATTTTCGGGACTGAACAATGGCTTCAATTGTCAAGACACATTTTCCCCTTGGTGCCTATCTCTTGTTTGTGCTTGAAAACTGATAGAGCTCGTGATGTGGATGGTTTTGTTCAGAAAGTCAGTCTTTGTGATAATAGAAGGGACAATTTCTCTATGAAGTTCTAAATCAGAGTAAATTTTGTACTTTTTGTTTAGTATTTGATGCCAAAGAATACAGAGCGATATGGAAGCTTATTAGCATTGCAGTCAAATAATTACAGTAAAAATGCTTTGAGAAAAAGGTTGTGTGAGAAAGACAGCATAGTGCAGGTATTGTATGTGTGGAAATGAAAACATTTAATATTATGTTTTCTGATCTGTTGACATTAATTAAGCAAGGACTTAAGCTATTTGTGTCCCCATCATTAGAAATAAATGCCTCAGATTTATTGTGGTCTAAATGTGCTTAGATTTAGGAACCATGGATAGGTGTGATAGTTACAGCCTTTTCAGTTGCCTGCTAACAAATAAAATATCTGCCAATTGCAGAAACTTCATGCCTTTAGGCATCTACAAGTGATGATGACAACTTGCTGAAGTTTAAACTGTGCATCAGAATGAGGAAGAAATTATATTTTAATAATTTTGAGGTTGAATAGTTCTTGATGCCAGGCAAGCCTCTGAGTATTTAAGAAACTGCTGATCCCGTCAAATTTCAATGCACAAACATTTCTCAAATTTGCAAAGAATAGTCCAGAAAAGAGTAAATATCCTTTGAGTGGTGGTTGTGTGGGCTAAAAAGTCTTGTTGAAATCAAAGGTACACCTAGTAGTAGAAAGGTGAACTTGAAAATGTTTGACTGAACTGATTCAAATGTTATATTTTGTCTTAGATAACAAATTCTCCAGACATTCGTGTTTAGGCAGTTTGATACCTAGCCATTTTACTTGGTATAGATTATTTGCAGAATAATTTGAACCCTATGCTATGTAGCTGTGGGGCAAAAGATTTGGGTCAACTTGTTAGTTTGATATTTAGGGCTCCAAGGTACTCAAATGTCATTTGAATGGTATTTACTAATGTCTGTGCAAAGCATAGAGACTCCATCTCACCCTTCACAAACCCCAAAACACCTATTTCCACTGTCCCAGTTGTTGTGCAACAATAGGTTTGGTATGTCTATGAATAACTATTATTAAGTCGCAAAGGCAATTATTAAGGAAGCTAATAATTTTAATCAAAATTAATAAATGGGCACCACGTAATTACCAGGAATTAATAGACAAATAGCTCTTAGTCTCTCTCACTTATTGTTTTATGAATACCTGCCTGATGAGGTGTGGTATTACAAAATATAAATAGATTTAGTGTTCTCAAACAGCAAGAATAACAAACATATACAGAATAAACAGAAATAACCTCTCTCCAAAATACAACAAATTATTAACAAAACGCTGGTAACAATTAAATAAACTACTAAGCAAAATGATAACAATTAGGAAAATTAATTAACTATGGGGAAAAGAACAGTAAATCAAACAAGTAAGAATAAAACTGAAAACAATAACCAATAGAACAAGCAGTGATTATCATAGTTATGTATGAATATGGATGTTTGAGAACAAAGGACTGTTTTAAGGCAATGGGAATGAGGCCAAATTAGCTTTAAACTGACCTTGAACAAAAATTGGTACTGTATGTAATACAAAACAGAAAATAAAACACTATTTTAATATAATGTTTGAAATTATTTTTTTTTATTTAGAAATCAGTAACACTTTGGAAAATTGGTTCCTAATGTGTCAACCAGCCATCACAGTGACTGATTGAATGGAGAGCTGGCAGCGTTCTATGGCTGATTGCCACGCAAACAGAACAAGCAATGTTGTAAACACAGCAGAAATAATGGTGGAGGAAAGGAAAGGATAAAATGAAAAACGTTCACGTTACCAGAGTAAAGAGACTCTTTACCAGTCATTTAAATAAAGTTTGTTGCAACTTCAATACCCAGCCCAAAACAAAACACAATGAAATAAACAATATTTAGACAATTTTATCCGAATTAATTAATTAATTATCTCTTCCTAGACACAACCTTTTGTAAACTATTCTGATGAACAGATGAACAGAAGAGACTGAGTTCAGCAGGTATGATGAACACAGAAGACATGGGAGCCGCTCTTACTCTAGTGGCTGGACAAATGTCTGCTTGGGATTTACGCACGTCAGGCGTGCAGAGCTGCAGTTTCAAATGCTGTCTCCCCAGGCAGTGGAGAGAGCTGCTTCATAATTAGAGACGACACATCTTTTCATGGAGTCTCTTTGGCTGTCTGAGCTTCTGCAGAAAGAATCTGAGCCAGTTTCAGGTGGTTGGCTTTATTTTTGGCCGGGGTACGGTCTCCATATGCACAAATTGCAGATTGTACTTTGGATTGAAGGATTTCTTCCAATATGTAGTCATTTACTTGGAGTGCGAGATCAAGACATTCACATGCGTTTCCTCCCTAATGCAGCTAGTGGAGAGATGCAGGGAAAGAGGAAGGACACTGCTGCGTGCAGAGTTTTGCAGTTCTGTGACATCACAGGGATTCCAGCTGTGTCTCCTCTTTTCTGGGAGCTGTCATGTAAATGGGTTATACTGTCCCCTCTGGGATCCCAGTGAAATAGAGGGTCATATGTACAGTTAACCACACCCCACTCCTCCCATGGCAGATGGCCGTTCGCACTGATCCAGGTTCTGCTGGAGGTTGCTGGAGGGTTTTTCCTCCCGCAGGGGAGTTTTTCTTTGATCTGTCACTGAATGCATGCACAGTATTAGGGACGTCTGCTGAGTTGAAGACACAATGAAAGCCACTGGCGCTACATGCTCGTCCAGGATGAGTGAATGCTGCAAGTCAGCAAATTAATGAGGTCGGCTGGGTTTCCTTAGATGGAAAACTTTTTAAGCAGTTTGACTAATAAAACCTGACTGCTGTGTTTGTTAACTAGGATTAAATTGTAATGTGTGTAATTGACTTTTAATCAGTCTGTATGATTTGGTTGACTTTTTTTCTTATGAATATAAATAAATTAAATCAAATTTATGACTAAGTCTAAAATGCCATCTAAAGCAATAGATTGTAGGGACTCTTTTTAACTGCAGAATTCATATTACTTGTAGTGATTTTACATACTAAAATTATACAAGGTTGAATTAAAATCCATTCTAGTTGATCCCAAAATAGAACTAAGCTTCCAAGTAAGTTCATGAGAAATACCAGATACTTTAAATTAATTTTTATCACATTTGGATTGGAAACAATTTCAACATTTAACCATGCTGTTTATTCTGCAACCTCAATAAAATAACAACAAATAAAAATGTGGTGAACATTTTTACCACAGTTTATAAACTATTCCAGCATTCCCATAGGTCAAGTAGCACTTCAATTTATTATATGAAGATGAGACAGCATATATAAATCACAGATTTGTCCTAGTAAACAAATTGCAATGGCTTGTATAGTCTTGGTATACAGATCTAAATCATTTTGCTGCCAGCTTTGGTTCCCACCAATTTTCCTTCATGAGCAGGTGCTGTTTGGTGGCATCCTGCTTGGAGGTCAAAGCCACTTCTTTGCTGGAGCTGACCTACAGTGTTTCTGTCTAATAACTGATGTTGTATGTGGTGAAGCAGCAGCTGGGGTCTGTGTCCTTTTTATTGCCAGCCTGAGCACAGCTGCCCAGATTATTAGTGTCTGGGAATCAATTAGGGTCATATTTAGCCTCATATGCACATATTTGTTGTCTCTTGTGAGCCTCCTTAGCAGTAGTTTGACATATTTGCCCTAATAAATAACTGAGAGGACATCTGAGATTGTGCAGAAATGCATATTTTATGCATGAACTGATTTAAATAAAGTAAAGATGAAGACCATCGTTATAATGTACAAAACAATTTTTTTTCATATGACTGGAAATAATGTGTCTCTTCAAGAAGAAGTTACCCCCTCCTGTGGGACCTAATTTTTCTGACAGTTTTGAGGCTTAAACAGTCACACTTTGAGCAGCCAAATTCAAATAACATGTGTTATGTGTGAAAACTAATGTTCTCCAGGTATTTATTATTTCCTCACATGGAGTACTGTATGAACATGGGGGTTAGAGGGGACAGAACACACATGAGGTCAGTAGATTTGAACTACTGCAACATTCTGTATACATTTAGTTGTGCATCATTTAGCTGCAAGCAAGAAACAGAAGTGGAGCTTGTCAGACAATTGAGACTTTTTTGAAGAGTACCTTTTTGTATTTAATTATTTTAGAGTAAAAATAGACACATTTTTAATAGCCTTTAAGTTGCACAAAAACAACCATTTGAAATGAATAAATACAGTAGACAAATTGCCATACAGTAGAGTAAAGAAACATTTGTGTTGACAGGGAAGGTATTTTCTGACTGTCCCTTTTAAGTCTGCTTGGGTAAAGCAAGCCAACAGACAGAAAGACAGACGCCCATGACAGAATGGATTCCTCAGTATTAATCTCAGTCGAAGGCTAATCACTGATCTAGTTAAGACACACTTCTTATGTTGAAGTACATGGATGTTTGAGTAAGAGATTTGCTAGGCCTACAAACCTCTTTACACAGTTTATAGCAGCAGATCTACCAAAACCAGTTAAATTAGCATAAAGTGACATTACAGAAAAAAATATATCTGTGCTGAGAAGTGAATAATTATCCTGACCCGACCACATCTTGATTGCCCACTCCTGCCAAATGAAGAGGTATAAATTCAGAGGTAACTTGACTTAGCCTAAAATCCTCTTACTTTTAGGAAACCAGTTATTTCCTCCTTTTAATATTTGCTCCTGGAGTAAAATAGGCTTTCTTTAATGATTGGGCAGGAAAAGAAGGTGCTATCACAATGAAGTTCATCAGTCATAATTTATCACAGTATATTTTTGAGGCAGGTTATATTTTAGGATATCATTCAAACAATAAAATTCAGTTTAAAAACACCAACACCTTCATATTCATCAACACAGAATGAGCTGGATTCATTTCCCCAGCCATCATCAGCTTGTCATAGTGGTAAAATATTTTGCTTCTCTTCACCTGCTGATTCACTCGTTACCACAGCAACAGTTCAGTTTCCGCCTGGTAAACGTAGAGGAGAAGTGAGTCATGTGTGGTGGGTGAGTGGAGGAGGAGGACAGTATCTAATCTGGGACTCACTGCCATCACAGGAGTTTCCAGATCTTCTTCTTTCTGGTGTTTCTCCATGTCTGGAAATAAAACCCAACTTCTTTAAACCCAACCGTAGTGTCTGAATGTGTCGTATATTTAAAGCTGATCTCAAACAGCAGTCTGATGTATGATCTTGTTTGACAGTTTTTAATGCATTCATGTAGGGCCATCGTAACATTTAGCTTGTTTCCCACTTTTTAAGGATTTATTCTGTTGGAGGGAACATCACCTTGTTTTGCTTTTGTTTTTTTCTCTACACGTTCCTTTTGTCGAGCTCCGTTGCTGCAACAGTAAAACTGAAGGTCA
Organism: Girardinichthys multiradiatus; assembly: GCF_021462225.1. NCBI lineage: Eukaryota > Metazoa > Chordata > Actinopteri > Cyprinodontiformes > Goodeidae > Girardinichthys > Girardinichthys multiradiatus. The sequence continues at coordinate 44,603,410 of NC_061797.1, read as the reverse complement.
TATAACCAAATTGGTTATGTCTGTTTTGGAAAATATACACATTATTTTCATATTTTGTAAAGGCGTTTCTGTCAGAAATGATTGGTGTTACCAATTTACATCTAAATCACAAGGGGTTTTCATGAAGTTTGTGCTCGAAATAATGTCCAAATCTGAGTTTTTCTGAGGTAATATGTTTTTCAGTGGCTAGTGATTATTCTGAGTAATTTTTGAGTAAATCCTGGGTGGATTGTGACAAAACCTACTTGATTCAACTGCTTTTAGTTTGAACTGTTTAGTTTTCATTTAGATAGTTTATTGCAAGATTCTAACAGTTCTGACACCACACGTCTATGTTCAACTAAGGGAACTCACAGTAATGAAAGTAAATGGGCTGCATTTGTCATCCACCCATTCATACACTGACAGTAGTAGGCTACATTGTAGCTTCAGCTGCCCTGGGGCACACTGAGAGGAGTGAGGTTGCCACACAATCAGCAACACCACACTCTGACCACCTTCAGCAGGCAAGGCGGGTTAAGTGACACAACAACTGAGACAGAGGGAGCGGGGGTTCGAACTGGCAACCCACCGGTTACAAGATGAGCCCCTACCACTGCCCCAAGTAGAAAAAATAAGTAAATTTCTTCCCACAGTACTGGGGGTTGGCGATCTATGATTTATTGGAGCACTGAATACAAATGAATAACCAAAAGCATACATGTTCGTGTCAAGGAGTGCTGGTGTTTTGCAAGACCAAAATGCAAAGAGGAGCTTGCAAGCCCATGGTGAGTGCAGAACGGGCTTCCTTACAGGGAAGTGAAGGGCACAGAACATAGGCAGATTTACTGGCAGGGAGCATGCAGGCAACCCGCAGATTCCAGTGAAGAATAATAAAAACCAAACAGCTTATATACAGAGGCAGAGTGGAGAAATGTCCATTGAACAAGAACAGCTAATCAGATGAAATGTGGAGCAGTTGTGGCAGGGGGAATGCAGCAACTGAAGGAAGGAGGTTAATAAACACAGATAAGCAGGAACACAGAGAAGTCCAGGAAGGGAACACAAATATCTAAAGTCTAAAGTCCATTTTAACAAGTTCAAAAGATCCTGGAATGAAGGTAAGGTAAGTTTATTTATATAGCGATTTTCAGTAACAAGACATTCAAAGCGCTGTACATGAGGAAGAACAATTACAATACAATCACAAAGAAAATAAACACAGATACAGAAGAACCTAATGTACAATGAATGAACCAAAATTACAGCAAATAAAGGGAGGAAACAGATTAATAAAGAAAATCAACCTCACACACCTCAAGATCATGACAGTTCGTACCTGCAAACTCTATTCCATAGGGGGGCTTTCAGCAGCAGGGCTTAAGGTACTTGTACTCGTCATCTTCCGCTTTATCCGGGTCGCGGGGGCAGCAGACTCAGCAGAGACACCCAGACGTCCCTCTCCCCAGACACCTCCTCCAGCTCCTCCGGGGGGGAGCCCAAGGTGTTCCCTGGCCAGCCGAGAGACATAGTCCCTCCAGCGTGTCCTGGGCCGTCCCCTGGGCCTCCTCCCGGTGGGACGTGCCTGGAACACCTCCCGAGGAAGGCGTCCAGGAAGCATCCGGTATAGATGCCCGAGCAACCTCAACTGGCTCCTCTCCATGTGGAGGAGCAGCGGCTCTACTCCAAGCCCCTCCCGGATGGCCGAGCTCCTCACCCTATCTCTAAGAGAGTGCCCGGCCACCCTACGGAGGAAGCTCATTTCAGCCGCTTGTATCCGGGATCTCGTTCTTTCGGTCATGACCCAAAGTTCATGGCCAACGGTGAGGGTAGGAACGTAGACCGACCGGTAAATCGAGAGCTTCGCTTTTCGGCTCAGCTCTCTCTTCACCACAACAGACCGGCACAGTGCCCCCATTACTGCGGCAGCCGCACCAATACGTCGATCTCCCGCTCCATTCTTCCCTCATTTGTGAACAAGACCCCGAGATACTTAAACTCCCCCAATTGAGGAGGGGAGTTCCTGCCTCAAGAAAAAAAGTGAATAATTGTAAAGTTACTGTGTTTGTTTCAATTTACTACTTTGTTGTAAAATATAGAAATAGTTTTTCCTGTTATTTTTCTGATTCAAAAAGATTAAGCTGGACAACTCCTCCACTTGAGGCAGGAACTCCCCTCCAACCTGAAGAGGACAAGCCACTGTTGTGGATTTTCCTTATCAAAATGGGAGAGAAAATAACTCATTAACAAGAGAAAGACCGGACTTTGTCTTTATAAGTTTATTCAAATGCATACAGCATTTGAAGACCCTGTCACTGAGCTTAGTCAGTGAAGCAGAGCCCTGAACAAAATTTACAAACAGTATTTATACCAGTATGTGGATGTTATCTCAACTTAAAAGAGTTTGGAAATATAGCCCCTAGACCCTTCCCGGGTCAGAGGTAACAAGGTTATTTATGAGAGCACCCATCTACCATCCCTTGAGATATAACACGTCAGGGAGTGTTAACCATAAAACTCTCCTGATAATGAATTTAGAGCCCATCTCCTCTAAGTAATAAAACACAGAGGTCAGAGAGGAGAGATGTAAAGGGAAGGTCAGAGCATTTTAAAAAGAATTTTCCACAACACTCCTTTCTTCTGATTACAAGATAATCACAACTAAAGGAAAATTCTACAAAACCATCACCCAAGATTATAATCAAAGTAAAACTAAAAAAAGAATATACAACACTTTAAAAGAATAAATCTCCAAATCTCTATTTATACCACTAGAATGCTGAACATCAGTATTAACTCCCCAAACAGTTTACAGTTGTTACAGCATTATAGCATCTTAAGCAATATAAAATCCATCCTCATCCATACCGTCTGTTACCTCAAATGCAGAATCACCATAGTCATTACAAACAGAAATTAAGTCTACTTTTGGACCACTTGTTTGCTGAATATGGGACCATTTGCACGTTGCTGGATGCCACTATGTAGTGTTAGGATTATTTATGAATAATCCTAACTCTACATCCATAACAACTTTATGTATGGAAACATTAATCAGTCTCATTACCATTCATTTAACCATTGGAATAATGCAACATGAAAGAAACATCAAAATCAAAAATAAAAATAAAATAATTACTCCAGTCTTTATTAACCAGGATGTCCAACCACCAGTAATGAACCAGGACCAAGGATTCCAAGAGCAACCCATATTTTCTTTCTGTTGAGTCGTCAGCAACTCCTGTAATTTATCATGGATACTTGTCATGTTGTTAGACACATCAGGAATAAAACTGCAACATTGTTCCCCAATTAAATGACAAACACCACCCCTCTCAGCTAACAGGTAATCCAAAGCCATTCTATTTTGCAAACTCATCGTTCTAAGAGCTTGCTGCTCCTTGGTCAGAACAGTGAAACATTCCTCTGTGAAAGCAGTAAGATTTTCTAACTCAACACATTAATCCTATGGGTGGCATTAGCAGCACCATAACTAAGAACAAGTGTACCCAAAATCCCTTTCCAAAAAGGAATCCTAGCTCTCTTTTGCCATTGGGGCATTGTCTTCCTTTCTAATAATGGGGTGATTGAATCATAAGTTGTGGTGACTGTAGTTAGTAAGTGAGCTAGATAACATACTCCAGACAAATTAGCAGGCAGATACAGATATGATCTATTTCCACACATCCAAACCATGTTCTTAGGACATGAGTACCCATCTCTACTAGGAAAAGTAACAAGAACCCTGGTTAATTTACCTGCCTGGCCATACAATTTACTTCCATTCGGTAAGGCTGTAAGATTAAGAGTTAACACAAAAGGCTCTGGGACCGAAGATCCTGAAATGGTATAAGCAGCAGTTCTGATAGGACATGACTCAAATTTATGTCTGTTGGTTAAAGCACATGAAACAGGTATAATAGTTTTGCAACCCTCTGTCTTTCCAAGGAAATAAAGTGTGTTTTCTTCCAGAGCAATACCTATATCTGGATCCCTTATAGAATTCCTATTACCCCCAAATCTATAAAGAGTTCCTGTAGTAGCACATGTTAAATTAGTATTACTAGAAAATCTACTAACATTTCTGCTTTGCCTTACGGTGTAATTCCTCACCCAAGGAAAAATGACCTCCACCAGCTGGTTATGTTGCCAATCTGGAAAGAAAGTAGCTAGAGTACAAGCAGTATCAGTAGGAACAGGTACCAACAATGGTTGATCATTAATAGCACGTGGAATCAAACAACATACATAGCAACTGTCATTTCTTATCTTCCTCACAATTTGATGCAACAGTTGCCACCAGACATTATCAGCATGATCATGGTAGTCAGAGAAGTGATGATTCTCTCTTTGAATCAGCTGATAAGTATTATTCAGTTTAGTCACAAATTGTCTTTGCTGTATCTTTTCCCAATAAACACAAGAGTAATACCAATCATTAGCATCAGAACAGACCATCTTCCATACAGCTGCATCGTGACCTTGAAGTGGAATGTCCTTTCTTCTGGTACTGAAAGCAAACAGTTCTTTTTTCCTTTTTTTTTTTTCTCAAAGAAAACAAATCATAAACAAAATTTAAAAATCCTGCTGCCTCTCCTGAGTGGCTTCTGTGCTTCAAGCTGCCCTGTAACCAATCTGGTACAGGTGGGCGGTCGTTGGAAGCCCCTCTAGGCCGGGGGTTCAGAACCAGGATGCTGCTCAGGTGGTGTTCCGGTGAACACCTTGCAGTGTAGCATGAATCCAGGTAACACGCTCTGCTACCTTGACAGTGGTGTGGGTGACTAGTAAAATCTGATATGGGCTATTCCAGCATCTGGACATCAAGTGTTTTCTCCTGGAACCAAGGAGTGGAGTTTGGAAGTGGCTGTTTCCAGTAATGCAGCCTTCACAGTCTGTGAAACTTGAGAAATCACAGTGGACAGGTTTTCAGAATGTGGTCTTAGGGAGCTATGCACCATTTATATAAACAAAGTACAACGTCTCTTTCGCATTGTTACTAAGTCCTCACTGGAGGTATGAACTACCCTTTTTCCCATGAGCGCAAAAACGTTTGTAATCTCATGTTACTTTATTCTTTATTCTGACATCCCCCTCTTCTGGCGCAGGGTCCAACCCATGCGACAATCCAGCAAAAAGTAAAAAAAAAAAAAATAACTATATGTCACTGTGAATTTACCAAAAGCAACATAAATAAAATCCAGATGTTCTTAACTGCCATTAACAACAAAACACAAACTTCAGTTGTTGTGCATTTCATCAATGTCTCACTTAGAATTAAGTCACATACCATCCTGATTTGTCTTGTATGAAGATGAGTATTAGATTAATGGACATCTAATGTAATGTTGATGCATACACTCTACAAATTTTATCTAATAAATAATTACCACCAAGTATGAAATCATGACTCTGATTCTTTATCAAAAATATATTCCTTACTTTTGGCATATCTTGAACTGTCAGCTAGCTTAATGGCACCAGGGAAAACCTTCAATCTAATAAACACCAATAATTCTGCATGGACCCAAAATCTATGGTTCACGGGCTTCAGGAGTCCGAGACCTCAGGTTGTGGACTGCTGCATTGAACAACGATGTTAGCTTTCTGCAGAGATTGAAGGATTGGCTTAATATCCACAGATCTATTAGTGTATGATTTCTGGCTTGGACAATAATCAGATTTAAAAATTGCAATCACTAGTTCACAGCTCCTAATTTGTCTTACATCATATTTGCTCCTAACCCAGTTCATAAGAAGCTTCAGACAAACATTATGCTAAAAAAAAACCAAGAACACAACAAAAACACAGATCTGTTTTAAAATAAAGAAAAAGCATGGTTAAAAAATTTGGTACTGTGGTGGAAAATAATTCCACAGTTCTGAAGGCCTTTTCTATGCAGAGTCTTTTAGGGACCATGAGATTAGTTTAATTTTGTGTGGTACCACTGTCCAATCAGATTCTTTCTTACCTTCAAAAATAACCCAATTTTTTTCCACTCATCACCAGGTGGTGATCAGTGGACAGCTCAGCCCCTCTTCACCCGAGTGTCCAAAACATGCAGCCGAAGGTCTGATGATATGACAACAAAGTCGATCATTGACCTTCTGCCTAGGCTGTCCTGGTGCCAAGTGCACTGATGGACACCCTTATGTTTGTCACTGTCATTTCCCACGTAGGCGTTGAAGTCGCCCAGCAGAATAATGGAGTCCCCGGGAGGGGCACTATCTAGCACCCCCAACAGGGACGCCAAGAAGGCCGGGTACTCCGCACTACCACTTGGCCCGAAATGACAGTCAGAGACCTGTCCCCAACCCGGAGGCACAGGGATGCAACCCTCTCATCCACTGGGGTAAACCCCAACACGAGACGGCTGAGCTGGGGGGCAACAAGCAAACCCATCCCAGCCCGACGCCTCTCCCTGTGTGCCACTCCAGAGTAGAAGAGAGTCCAACCCCTCCCGAGAAGATGGGTTCCAGAGCCCATGCTGTGCTTGGAGGCGAGCCCGTCTATTTCTAGTCGATATCTCTTGACCTCCCGCACAAGCTCAGGCTCCTTCCCCCCCAGCGAGGTGACATTCCACATCCCTAGAGCCAGCCTAAGCATCCGGGGATTGGGCCGCCGAAGTCTCCACTTTCGTCCGCCGCCCAATCCTCTTTGCACAGGTCCTTCACGGTTCCCCCTGCTGGTGGTGGGCTCACTGGGGAATGGCCTCACATCTCTCATTCGGGCTTGCCATGGCCGGGTCCCGCGAGGAGCAACCCAGCCACCAGGCGCTCTCCGACGAGTCCCGACCCCAGGCTTGGCTCCAGGGTGGGACCCCGGCTCCGCCGTACCGGGCGACGTCACGTGTCTCGATTTAGTAGTCGTCACAAGGGGTTCTTATTAATCCATAAGGATACAATTATATTTTTTTAAACAGAAGTGTAAAGTAATTAACAATGTTCAATAGTTACCCAAACTAAGCGCCTTTTTTTTTTTTTTCAGGCCTCTTGTGGTTAGAGTCACATATTTCTCAACAAAAGAAAGTTTGTTGTTGTGCTAACACTTTCTGGGCTCAGACATAAAGGTGACATATTTATCTATGCATAGGCATGTTAAGTGAACGGGTAGGGGTCAGTTTGTTTTACTTTTAAGACAAATACAATGTTCATGTTGAACTTTTCCTTGAAACAAATACCACTAATTAGTTATCACTCAAAAAAAGGATTTTGTTATTGATATGATATAGTAACAACCCTGTTAGAATTCATAAACAGATCATATTCTAACATGTGACTCAAACTGAGTTATTCACAGCTCTGTGTGAATGAATTTGCAAGTGTGCTGATGGTTAACCTTTTGCTGAGTTTAGTTGGGTGTGGTCAGAGATGCACAGAGTTGCATCTAAAACATACACCATAACACATGGTACTGTTATACATCACAATCTGTTTGGTTTTCATTGATCTTCACTGGAATCTACTGTTTGCCTGCCTGCTCCATGCCAGTAACTCTGCCTATGTACCGTGTCCTACAGTTTCCTGTAAGAAAACCAGTTCTGTCATCATTGTTTCTTTTCACCATGCGGCTCGCAAGCTCCTGTTTATATTTGGGTCCTGCAAAAAAACAGCACTCCTTGAGACTAGCATTTATGCTTTGGGCATTCATTTGTATTCACTGCTCCAATAAATCTTAAGATTGGTGGATTTTATATTCTGGCAGGACCTTTCTTGTGGCCATAGTTTCTACTTTGTAATAGCAAAGTTATAGCATTAAAACAAGAACCATGTGTGTTATTTCTTAAACATAAACTGCTAGAGAAAATGAGAGTAAAGGTTCTCTGACTGGGTGCTCCCAGGAGCTTTTATAAAAGGTCCAGTCCCTTTAAATGCGTGCCACGAAGCACAAACAAAAGAAATCCCTGCTCATTCATTGTATCATTGTGTATGTGTGTGTGTGTGTGTGTGTGTGTGTATGTGTGTGTATGTGTTAGTGCACGTCATGCTCTCACCAAAGTCGTATACTATATGCCAGTATCTCGAATGTTCTGTTTTGTCCTCTCTAATTTTATCTTAATATCCATGTTTTCCTCTCATCATGCTCTTGTCTTCCTCTTTTTTTCAGGACACATTAAACAACAACTCATTTGGAAAGAAATACAGCTGGCAGGAAAAAGTTTCAGGCTCATCCTCTCCCCTCAAAACAGGTAAGCTTTTTTTTTTTTTTACCAGATCTTTAGAGCTTGAACATTACTTTGTAAATGTATCCTTTAAAATTGGATGCTCTACCTGATGATGATAGTGGACTAGCTGAGGGAATGCATTTCTGAGTCTTTTTTTTTTCTTTACTCAGAGGAACTAATACAAAACGGGGAAAAATGAAGACCACTTTTCATGTGTTCAGAGCTACTCTTGGCATGCATAGGCTGTATAGGCGGTATAGGGATTGCTAACCTTGCTAAGATTTCCCTTAAGTTACAGTTTTGCTAAGTGGTGTTAGCAGGTGGGTTCTTTTATCTTTACAAGATGAAGTTAGCAAATGATTGACTGCAACCAGTCTGTGAACATCACCTTTCAAGTCTTGCCACAGACTCTTAGTTGGATGTAGGTCTTAACATGGATCTGGAAATTCTTACACATGGATATGCTTTGATCTAATCCATTCCATTTGTAGGAGATTATGATTATTGATAATAAGTATTTATCAAAAATTATCATTAAAAATCATAATTCAGAAGTAATACATTCTAACTAAAGTTCATTTATTACGAATTGAAATCAGAGATACACTCTGGTGTTGATAATAGCACTTGATAATTACAATTAGTTAATTGTAATTAACACTAGAACTCCCAGGGACGTCAATTTGACGGTTTTGAAAGTTTGACATGCCATAACTCTGGTTTATTAAATTTCTTATCTTCCTGGCATCCTGACATTTTCTAAACCCGTGTCTTGTGTATTCCTATGTCTCTTTTTTTTTTTAAATAACAAAGTAAATAAAAGATCTAAGTATTTCTACCTCTAACTACCACAGCCGCTATTTTGACGGCCCTATTAATTACATTGATATTTTTTCCCCGCGGCTGAGTATACGCGCGAATGTTGACTAGCAACCGCCACTCTAGAACGCAGTCTGAGAAGGAGATTGTTGGCATCCTACAAATGGCTTCTAGAAGGATATTTTCTGCCCAAGAGACATTGGAAATGCTGCAAAAATTAGATGATCGTGATTCTGGGGTCGAGAGGGAAGCTGACACCTCTTGGTCAGCATTCAATTCCAGTGACAGCGGGTCAGAGAGTGAGCCTTCCCAGGCTAAAAAACACGAGTCGTTCCATTAGTAGGAGGTTGTGGTGTATTATTTCAAGGTAGTAAAAGACTAGCCTATGTAACGATTTGATCATTTTAGGCTATAGTTTACAGATTAGTAAATTAATAATATATAAACTATAGCAACAATGCCACAATCACCGCACGCTCAGAAACAGGGAGATGAGCCTGGTGCCCAGTGCCCAGCTATAAACCCAGCAATCCAGCTCCCTGGCAGGAGAAAAACTACAAAACAAGGTACTGATAATGGATAAAGAAATAAACAATAAGTTAGGTCATAGATATAGTAGCCCAGTAACAACAATCTACTCTGTGCTTTACAGCGTTTTTATTACAAGACGAGCGCACACCTGGGAAAGAGGAGGAGATAGGAAAGGATGGCACTGTGTGGACAGTGGTAGGGGAGGAAGAAAGTAGAGGGAGGCGTCAGAGCCGGAACGCATTGACAGAGCACCAGATCCAAGATGCCCAGACCGTGTTCCTCTGCTTGGTGGATGCCAAAATGCTCATCCACGCTCAGGGCAGCGCTGTGGCTGAGGCCCGCAGAGTTTTAGGAGATGATTCCTTCTTGGACATGAGTGTGGATGAGCTGAAGGCATATTTTGCTGTACTTTATGTCCGCGGAGTGAATGAAGCGTAACATGGAGCTGTCCAGCTCTTGATCAGATTAGTAAAGCTTTTTTTTAAAAATGTACCCGCTACTCTGTATTATTTTTGAGTACTATTTATAGATAATAATAAACCATAACAGGTTTTTATCAAATACTATTATTAATTCTTGTCAAAACCATATAGCATATATATATATATATATATAGCGTACAAGAAAACTTTTAGCATTCTGACCCCTTGTAATGTGTCATCATCACCGCCCTCGCATCCAGAATGCTCGCCGTCAAATTGACGGGCTTGGTAGTTCTAGTAGTGTTAGAATTCTGGGAGTCCTAGTGTTAATACTTGAGAATTATTAACTAAAATCACGCTAAATGCCACTGTGGTATCAGCCATTTTATCGAATGGTGGGGGACACTAACCTTATTGTACAGACAAATCACTCTTGCACACAATAAACACAAACACTACTCTATCTATTCGAAAATGTATTAAACCAATAATCCACTAATACAGTTCACTATTCTGGTCCAACAACCTTCACCTAATTAAGCATACAGTGGTCTACGCAAGGGAGTAAATGAATAACCAAAAATGAAAATGCATACTGAGTGTAGATGAAGATCAAACCAGCAGTTAATGGACAGAATGGGAATAAAATAACAATTGGGGTTGACTTGGAAAGTGGAACAGAATTAAGAAACGGTGAAGCCTTCTGTGATTCGTTGATGCATCTCGATAGCGGCTGTCAGCTGTTATACGATAGAGCCAGGCCAGCTCAGATGCGGTAAAGCACCTAGCAGCCGGCCATTTAGCCACTAACAGCAGATAGCGGGCTATGAAAACGTAGAGAAGTGAGTTATGTGTGGTGGGCTTGAACATAAAATGAGTCTTTATGCACATCCATGATGTGAATCTCCCGTTCCACCACATCCCAAAGGTGCTCTATTGGATTGAGATCTGGTGACTGTGGAGGCCATTTGAGTCCAGTGAACTCATTGTCATGTTCAAGAAACCAGTCTGAGACGATTCGTGCTTTATGACATGGTGCGTTATCCTGCTGGAAGTAACCATCAGAAAATGGGTACACTGTGGTCATAAAGGGATGGACATGGTCAGCAACAATAATCAGGTAGGCTGTGGCGTTGACACAATGCTCAATTGGTACTAAGGGGCCCAAAGTGTGCCAAGGAAATATCCCCCACATCATTACACCACCACCACCAGCCAGAACCTTTGATTCAAGGCAGGATGGATCTATGCTTTCATGTTGCTGATGCCAAATTCTGACCCTACCATCTGAATGTTGAAGGCAGAAATTGAGACTCATCAGACCACGCAATGTTTTTCCAACCTTCTATTGTCCAATTTTGGTGAACCTGTGCAAATTGTAGCCTCAGTTTCCTGTTCTTAGCTAACAGGAGTGGCACCCGGTGTGGTCTTCTGCTGCTGTAGCCCATCCACCTCAAGGTTTGACATGTTGTGCGCTGTTCTGCATGCCTTGGTTGTAACGAGTGGATATTTGAGTTACTGTTGCCTTTCTGTCAGCTCGAACCAGTCTGGCCATTCTCCTATGACCTCTGGCATCAACAAGGCATTTGCGCCCACAGAACTGCCGCTCACTGGATATTTTCTCTTTTTCGGACCATTCTCTGTAAACCCTAGAGATGGTAGTGCGTGAAAATCCCAGTAGATCAGCAGTTTCTGAAATACTCAGACCTCTGGCACCAACAACCTTGACACTTTCAAAGTCACTTAAATCACCTTTCTTCCCATTTCTGATGCTCGGTTTGAACTGCAGCAGATCGTCTTGACCATTTGTACATCCCTAAATGCATTGAGTTGCTGCCATGTGATTGGCTGATTAGAAATGTGCGTTAACAAGCATCTAGACAGGTGTACCTAATAAAGTGGCTGGTGAGTGTAATGTGTGAATTGAGTTACTGAAATAAATGAACTTTTCAATTATATTCAAATTTTTTGACTATGACTATAGAACAGCTTAATAAAGAACACAGAGTAAATTGCCAACAGGTAGACACTGTTTAATATTTGACTTCTAATTTTAATGCAATTTTAGATTTTTATGTGTAAAAAAAATAGTCTCCTTTTCCTTCTGCTTTAGAATGATGGTCTACTTTGGAACGGTTGATCAGAAGAATTATCAACAAAATACATTGAGGTTTATGGTAGTAATGTCTGTGGTAGTAACATGACAAAACAAGTTTAAGTGATATGAACACGTTTGCAGGTGACTGTACAAATTCGAACAGGAGATCTCAGTTCAAGGTTCTTCCAAGTAACGCATTCTGTTTAACTTGGTTATTTGTCTGTAATATAGAATAAATGATCAAACTTAAAGAATTATGAATAAAAGTAAAATCTTAAAGTGTGAAACATGTGACATAGCAGGGCCTTACAAGCAGTGAAGATTCACCAAAGGTTAGACTGGTTTAATCCTTATTGTCTTTCAAATCGTAAACTACAAAAAACTACAAAATCTCAGTTTTTGCCTTTTAATCATTGTAAATCGGTTCAAGTGCTCTCTCTGTTGATGCAATATTATTTCCTTTTGAGAAAAGACCAGATGGAGGTGTTTCATTTTAAGTTTACTTTACTGACAGTGTAGTGCTCTATGACATATACTGTATGAATGATACTATAATAACATAATGTTTGATTCACTGGCGATGGATTATGACGTAACATGTGACATAACCCAGCAGGCACCTTATCCTGGCTCTAAATTTGATGAGTAAGGGGGGTTTATCTGTGTAATCCAACATTACCTAACCATTTCTACTTGTCTGTCTTTCTGCTTTGGCTTTTTCCATTGTGTCTGTGCATTCGCTGTCATGTCCATTCATCTTGTTGGAACTACGTTCCTATGTACGTCACCCACACATCTGTGTGTCGGCATCATGTGTACTTACTTTGTGTGTATGCCTGGCCTTTGCATGTGCTTGTGTGTCTCCATGTTTGTCTGTGTGGCTATCTGCATGGTTTTGTTTGCGTCCTTTCATCTTGTAGGCGACCTCACTCCTCCACGAGAGCACAGCTGTCTGAGCGACGAGGACAAGGTGCAAGGTGGGGCTGCGCAGACCAAAGACAGAGGAACGTCCACTGACGCCCCCTGCAAACACAGCCACACCTCGGGGCACTTGCACAATTCAAGCTCAGGAGCTGCAACACGCTCTAAATTGCAGGAGAAACCACCCCAACCACCACCGCCACAGAACTACACACCAGCTCCTCTTTACCCAGCGGGTAAGATTGACAGCTCGGGTCACCGGGAAAAGATTCGCTACCAGACGGATGTTCATCTGGAACCCACAGAGGAAATTTATCTGACTCCAGTGCAACGTTCAGCAGACCCTGTGGAACCCTGTGTTCAGGAACGGCCCTTTCTCTCACAACAAACTGAACAAGGACGCATGTCCATAAGCTCTGATACAGAGGGACCACCTCCGTATCAGCCCCTTCCAGACCGGACCAACCCCTCCATTTATGAGGAGGACGAGCTCTATGTACCCCCACCTTCATATGCTTCCTGCGTAGAGTCTCTCATCACACCACCTAATATAGCTGTTTCAGCACACGGCTCTGTTGCAATAGACCTCAACTTGAAAGGGACAAGAGCAGGGGCCATGCTGAGGGCTGGGTCATCAGTAGAATATGTGGACGCTACTGATGAAAGTTACTGTGGTGAGGATGAGGATATAGACAGAATAATAATAGACGGAAGGATGAAAAAGATGGGAGGAAAGGGAGACGGTGGTAGCAGTAAACCTACCCCTCTAAGGACAACCATGAGCTCTGAGGCCAGAAGCCTGACATATGACTCAGTGAAATACACACTAGTGGTGGACGAACATGCTCAGCTAGAGCTTGTCAGCCTAAGACAGTGTTACCAAGGCTACAGTGATGACAGTGACTCAGCCACAGTCTACGATAACTGCGTCTCCTCACCATACGAATCAGCCATCGGGGAGGAGTATGAGGAAGATGAAGATGAGGACCACGACCCAAGGCCCGGAGCAGTGCAGAGGGAGGCCACAGCCTGCCTCTCTGAGGACTCAACACCTGAGGAAGACCTGCATTTCTCCAAGAAGTTCCTCAATGTCTTCATGAATGGTCGCTCTCGCTCTTCTAGTAAGTCACTACTCATTAAACTCAACTCAAAATCATTTCTTAATTTGTATGGTTAATAAGCTGATAGTTACGCCAAATACAAAATATTTTTGCCTTATAGTAATAGTTTGATTATAATTTACTTTCCCTTTGGGATTAATAAAGCATTTTTGAATTGAATTGAATAATGTCTTGTGGAAACACTCAGGATTCAGAATGTTCCCATACTGCTTAGATAATTACCATCTTAACTGGTTTTGGTGAGAACATTTCTAATTTCAGATTAAAGCTTGAATAGATAAACTACATATTTCTTGAGCAATATTCAGCCATTTGGCTGAAGGATATTTTAAATAGGTAAATAAAATTGAACATTAACAGCCAGTTAACTTCCCAGGCTTTGTAAATAAAGCTACGTGTGTGTATTTATATATATTTACCTCCTTAGCACAAGCTTGGCACATTAAACCTTCCTCATCACATCTCTGGGAAATCTTTATATATATATATATATATATATATATATATATACACACACACACTTTCTCACTTAATGGGTATCTTTATTTTCATGACTATTTAAATTGTAGATTCTCACCAAAGGCAATAAGACCATGAATAAACAGATAGATAGATCTGGATCTTAGTTGGACTTTGTGTTACTAAAGCTTCTATAGCATCTATACTGTGCTCTGGTGTTGGTTTACTCTTCATTGTATTATGTGCATTTTTGAAGGCTTTTAGAACCACAGCAGTGTATCTACCTAATGCAGACTAGAGCGAGGAATCTCAGGGGATTGTAGGAAGAAATTCACAAAGCTCATCTGTTTCACACTTAATTAAAATGTGATTTATGGACTCTACAGGCCAATGTGTGCTTAAAAGTGAACTGATTGTACTTTAATTGGATTTTTTTCTTTGCACATGGGTGACTTTTGCTGCAAATAAAACTATCAGTTATCTTTTTTGACAGTGTTAAACAGAAGTTGACACTGCAGTCTGTCAAGTATTTCTTTTTATGCCAGTTTTTTTTCCTCACATTTGACTTCTTTTGTGGTATTGAAGGTGCTGAGTCCTTTGGCTTATATTCCTGTGTCATAAATGGAGAACAGAAAGATCAGACCCACAGAGCAGTATACAGGTAAAACAGAAAACTGTTCCCAACAAGCATTTTTTTTTATTATACCTGTATCTATGCTGAAAGGAATTCTGTTTAAATTCATATAATGTGCATTCAGTATCATACTTAATTAAAATAGCAAACACACTTCTAACTCATATCTAATAAAAACATTTTATGGTGTTGCCATGACATGATATGCAACATACTGCAAAGACTGTCATAATAACACTGAATAGGAAAAGTACCTTTATTTCTACATGTAATGCATTCACACTAGGGATGGGCAATTATTGTACCTTTATCGTTATTGTAAAATTATTTTCTTCATCTTGAGAATTTTGATGAATCAGGCAATGCTATGTATGATGTTTGCATGCCCCAAAATTAAATATATTGTTGAGATTTTTGAATATTTTTACAATTATTTCCACTGTTCCAAGAGAGCAGAACCATATATCAAAATATAGTTAAAATATGGTTAAATGTAGTCTTCTTTGTGTAGTTTAGTAAGAAATTTGTAGCCCTTAATGTATCTGGTGGTATCAGTAGCTAGTGAAATAATCTGTTTATCATTTCTTGTTGATTTTTTTGTTTGGTTTTGTTTTTATAAGAGCAGCATTTGTTTGTTGGACTTTCACTGCAGTGAATTGCACCCAGCCAGACAATATATTGCCAAAAACAAGAACAATGGGTTTTTAAATATTTTTTATCATCACTTTAATTGGTATTGCAATACATTTGTCAAAATATTGGGATATACTTTTCAGTCCATATCAGCCATAATTCACAGCACAGATTATTATCTTGATGGGCCTTCCTTTAATAGCTCCACTACACTGTTACAGCTTAAATGAGTACTGGAGTGTACAGTCCCGAAAACAAGAGCATCTCTATCTAGCAGGAGAACATATGATGAGGGGGGACATTGTTCTTGCATAGCTCCGACTAGATATGATAGCAGTAGTTTGGTACAGGGTTCCTAGTCTGCAGTCATTAACTGTTAGGAGCAGATGTGCTTGACTGGCACCTTGTTAATTAGCCATAATGAAAAAATGGTTTTCCTTTGAGATGCAGATATATGGAGCCATTTTAGTTCTATTAATAATAATAATATACCTTTCAGGGCACACAAGGTCACCATACAAAAGTAAAAAAAAATTTAAAACTAAGACCATGGTGCTTAATCATGGTAAAAAATGCTTGTTTGAACAGACACGTTTTCAGCCAGGAATTGAAAGGGGGAAAAGTCAAAGAAAAGCATCAGCTTTCTCAGAAGCTTCCAACATCTATCTCAACAGGTTTGTGCCTCGACATGACGATGAGCTGGAGTTGGAGGTCGATGACCCGTTGCTGGTGGAGGTCCAGGGAGATGATTTCTGGTACGAGGGTTACAACATGCGCACTGGTGCTCATGGGATCTTCCCCGCCTACTATGCCATAGAGGTGAACAAGGGCACAGAATGCTATAAAGGTACTGACATGCCTGGTGTGTGCAAATGTTGGAATATCTTAACATCAGTGGAAAAGTGACTTTTAACTGAAACTGAAACAAAACTACTACAGTAGGAGTCAATGGTCATTTCAATTTTAATGTCCACTGTCTATTAGTTATGAAAATAAACAAAGGTTTATAACTACAACTTGCTACGAACTTAATCAAGCAAACTGCCACAATAATGTTACAGCTAGTGCAATGTATTGTTGAAATGCCAATATCTAATATATTCACCCATCTACAAACACTGCACACGTTTTGTCTTTTTGGGATTACATTAATAATTTTTTTTAAATTGAGACATTGTCTGATGGTAAATGGCCTGTATTTGTCTAGTGCTTTATCTAGTCCAAAGGCCTTTACACTACAATCAGTCATCCACACATTCTCACACTGACAGTGGTGGTCTACCACAGCTGCCCTTGGGCATCCTGCCGAAGGCTGCCATACAATCGGCGCCACCGGGCTCTCTGACCACCATCAGCAGGCAAGGCAGGTAAAATGTTACGCCCCAAGACAAAACGACTGAGACGGACGGAAATGGGGTTCGAACCATAAACCACCGGTTACAGGATGGACTCGTACCACCTGAACCACAGTCGCCCCTGTGTCATGTCTGATCACATCCTAATGATGATTGAGATATTAGCCTGTAAGCAATATTCAGTATTATGGTGTTTGCTTCCCATAACTTTGTTGTTGTCTTTGTATGCTGGGCTATCATTTCAAAGCTTCAGAAACAGCAGTAATTTCGAAAGAGCAGCAAACAATGTCGGATTTTCTACAATTATCTACAAAGTTATTGGTTTTTACACTAAACGGCCACTTTATTAGTTACACCTTGCTAGTACCCTTTTGCCTTCAGAACTGTCTTATTCCTTCGTGGCCTAGATTAATCAAGGAACTGGAAACATTCCTCAGAGAGTTTGGTCCATATTGACATGATAGCATCACACAGATGCTGCAGATTTGTCGGCTGCATCCATGATGTGAATCTCCCGTTCCACCACATCCCAAAGGTGCTCTATTGGACTGAGATCTGGTGACTGTGGAGGCCATTTGAGTCCAGTGAACTCATTGTCATGTTCAAGAAACCAGTCTGAGATGATTAGTGCTTTATGACATGGTGTGTTATCCTGCTGGAAGTAACCATCAGAAGATGGGTACACTGTGGTCATAAAGGGATGGACATGGTCAGCAACAATACTCAGCTAGGCTGTGGCGTTGACACGATTCTCAATTGGTACTAAGGGGCCCAAAGTGTGCCAAGAAAATATCCCCCACACCATTACACCACCACCACCACCCTGAACCGTTGATACAAGGCAGGATGGATCCATGCTTTCATGTTGTTGACACCAAATTCTGACCCTACCATCTGAATGTTGAAGGCAGAAATCGAGACTCATTAGACCAGGCAACGTTTTTCCAATCTTCTATTGTCCAATTTTGGTGAGCCTGTGCGAATTGTAGCCTCAGTTTCCTGTTCTTAGCTGACAGGAGTGGCAACCGGTGTGGTCTTCTGCTGCTGTAGCCCATCTGCCTCAAGATTTGACGTGTTGTGCGTTCAGAGATGCTCTTCTGGATGCCTTGGTTGTAACAAGTGGTTATTTGAGTTATTGTTGCCTTTCTATCAGCTCGAACCAGTCTGGCCATTCTCCTTTGACCTCTGGCATCAACAAGGGATTTGTGCCCACAGAACTGCCGCTCACTGGATATTTTCTCTTTTTCGGACCATTCTCTGTAAACCCTAGAGATGGTAGTGCGTTAAAATCCCAGTAGATCAGCAGTTTCTGAAATACTCAGACCAGCCCATCTGGCACCAACAACTTTGACACTTTCAAAGTCACTTAAATCACCTTTCTTCCCATTTCTGATGCTCGGTTTGAAATGCAGCAGATCGTCTTGACCATTTGTACATCCCTAAATGCACTGAGTTGCTGCCATGTGATTGGCTGATTAGAAATTTGCGTTGACGGGCAGTTGGTGTACCTAATAAAGTAGCCGGTGAGTGTATGTTAATTATGAAGTTGTGCATTAGATAAAAACATTGAAAAAACATGGTTCATGTTTATTCAAACATTAAATTAATGATTTTATGTTGTACAGGATGACTAAAATAAAAAATTAATCAAACTAATCCCGTTAATGTTTGCTTTTACAAATCAAGTAAAAATAATAGTTCTCTCTCCAACCTTTGTTTATATATTTTTTTCTTCATAATTATTTTGTTTTCCTCTTGTACTCAAGAGAAGAACACGTCAGGCAGCATCTAAGACTACTGTGCTGCCTCATGAAGGCCCTTACTTCTCTTTGCAGCACAGCAAACAAATGATGTTGAATGCATGGTTGTACCATACAACTGTTCGTGCAACAGTTTATAAATGCCATGTAAAAACATGGATTCTGTTTGAGCTTTCAGTAAAGCTGTGAAATCTGATCTCTGCTCTCTTAACCTCTAACCTGTCCCCACTGTAGATGAGAACTTATTTAAATAATGTTAAAGTTTATAAAACTTCTCTTGCAGTTAAAAGCAGTGAGTGGATGGATAGATACCGATTGAAGTTTCTTGGATCAGTCCAAGTGCCCTATCACAAGGGAAATGATGTTCTGTGTGCAGCAATGCAGAAGGTTGGAAGCCCTTTGTTTTGCATGATTGTGTGTATGTAAACACAGTAGTACCATAAAAGTCTATTGGATGAATTATTGTTTATATTTGTCAATTTTAATAACTAATCTTTGATGAATTTGTTGTGATTAAGTTATACTTTCATATGTCCCTCAGATTGCCAACAACAGACAGATGACAGTTAAGTTCAACCCGCCTTCCTTCTGCATCCTGGAGATCAGTGTCAAAGGAATCAAACTTGCAGTTCAAGAGGACTATTATGCTTGTGACAGAGTAAGACTCTCACTGAACCTTTGTCCAACTAATGTAAAAATTTAAACATGCAATCTAACATAGTAAAACTTGGATATGTTTCTATAAAATATGTGACTTCTTCCAAGGTCCTACAACAACCAACACGTCTGCAGAGGTCAACATTTTATCAAAATGTGTCTCCAGAACTGAATTTGTCATGTTTTGTAAATCTTCACTGAATACAAATTGTATGTTCCTTTTAAAAGTTAAAAGTGCATGTTTTAGTTGTTTGCTTTTACTGTGCAAACAGATTTCAAGGGTTCAAATTCATTCTAATTGCAGTTAACGAGCAGATCTGATGCAATGTTTGACGTTTTTTTGTCTTAACAAAAATCACAGATACTTCTTGATTTAATAAGAAACTTTATTCTCTCTCTGCTGTTTGTGTCTTGTCAACAGAGTAATGAGTGCAGTCATTTCTTCCAATTGAAGAATGTCTCTTTTTGTGGCTACCATCCTAAAAACAGCAAGTACGTTTTTTCATTTGTTCAGTGTCTATATGTAGAGATTTTAAGTTGCCACTAGGGGTCACTGCATTTACAAAAATCTAGAATTCTGAGAAATATGAGACATGAATGCCTACTGATTGAAATGCCAACCTGCAAAATATCAAAACCATGAAATAATTAAGGTGATTGTGATTCCTCATGTTCTTTTTGATGCTCTTTTTTTTCTCTACAGGTATTTTGGGTTCATCACTAAGCACCCAGCAGATCAGAGATTTGCCTGCCATGTATTTGTATCTGAAAACTCCACCAAACCTCTTGCTGAATCAGTTGGGTAGGTTGTTATTTAAGACTGATTACATTTGAGTTTGTAACAATTCATCCTGCAACAAACACTTACTCTTTGATGTGCAGTGTCTGTAAAAGTAGTCCTACCCCTTGAACCTTTTCACATTTTGTCTCATTACAACTACAAACATCTGTGTTGTTACTTGTTTTCTGGTTATAGATCAGCACAATATCCTAAAACTCTGAAGTGAAATGAACATGATACATGGCTTTATGATTTTGTTCTAAAAGAAAAATCCAGAAAGTGCTACTTTCAGCCCCATTTAATCAGAAAACCAGTTAATTTTTAAATTCACCTATTTAGTACGTAGTATGGCTGCACAGTGCCACAGTTTGCAGCACTGTTGCCTCGCAGCACGATGGTCCAGGGTTACAATCACGGAGTCTTTCTGCATGGAGTTTGCTTGTTCATAGACAAAGTTGTGGAAGATAAGTTATGAAACAATAGTGCAGGCTTTAAAGATATCACAGACCACTGTTCAAACCATCATCTGAAAAAAGAAAAGAGTATGGCATCGATACACTCCTAACAAGAAATGGCCAGTCACCTAATCATACTGTCAGAGCTACAATCAAATCGTTTACTTCTGTGGTATGCAAAGTCAGTCCACAAGGACCAGTGACCTGCCTGATTTAGATGTTTCCTTAATTCAACAAACCTGAGTCAAACGCATGGTTTACCAGTAGGCCTCTGAAAAGCATAATAACGTGGTGAGGAGGTAATACTGCCATAAGAAACAGCTATGTTGGAGCAAAGGCATCTCTAAAACATGCAGGGTGCTTGTGGACTGAAATTTAGCATCCCTGGTTTAGATCAAAGCACATTTTAGAATGCTCCAGTCAAAGTTCAGATGCAAATCTGATTGAAAATTTGCTTAGAGATTTAAATGCCGATGTTCGCAGGCACTGCTGTCAGAGACATACCCCCAAATAACTTGGAGGGATAACTTTAATCAGTGAATTCAACAAGACCTCAAATTCATTAAACATTTTTTAAAGGCAACGTCTCATTTTTGTCAAGGTATTGCATGGTCTAAGGATCATACATTTAACACTTATAGCAAACCTACTGGAGACAACAAGTCACAAACTTTGGTGGTAAATGACACTTTCGATTGGGTGAATGAATGAAGACAACACCGTTAGGCCACTGTTGAATTAAGCAGTTGAAACTTTACATGAAAGGATAAAATATATCCTTTTTATTGTAAATCATTTAGATTTAAAAACTTATATACTATAATATATATAGTCATCAGTCAGTCATTTTCTACCGCTTATTCCATAGTGGGTCACGGGGAAGCTGGTGCCTATCTCCAGCAGTCTATGGGCGGGAGGCAGGGTACACCCTGGACAGGTCGACAGTCCACCGCAGGGCAACACACAAACAACCATGCACACACTCATTCAAACACCTAAGGGCAATTTAGAGAGACCAATTAACCTAACAGGCATGTCTTTGGACTGTGGGAGGAAGCCGGAGTACCTGGTGAGAACCCACGTATGCACGTGGAGAACATGCAAACTACGTGCAGAAAGACCCTCGGGGTATATATATATATATATATATATACACACACACACACACTTCCTGACTTTGTTTACATCTGCACATTTGCTAAGATTTCACATTTCACAGGGGATCAGTTTCTATTTTATGACAATAAAATGCTTCTTCTGCTTCATTCTTTTTCTTTGTGGACCTTATTTCATCCTCAATTTTAGCATATTCCTTGGGTGTTCCCATCATGAACCAGCACTGCTGCCACCTACATTTCAAGGCAAAAATACCTGCAACAGTGGTCAATCTCCAGGAGATGGAGGCATATTTTTAATCTCACGGCATAAAATACGTTAAGAATAAAGTTAGTCTGTCAGAATTGTGGTCTGTCTAGTAGTGTTGGTCCAGCACCCAAAATTGGAAAAAAAAGTATTAGAATTTGTGTTTCTTGTATTACATTACAATCGGATTTCACCCAGGTTAATCATGTAGCCAAAAGTTACAATAAGTAATAAATAAAATTGGATGTGCTGATGTAGGAATTTAGGTATGCACTTTCAAATAAAGTTAGGAAATAACTGATTTTCTTTTCTCTTTTTCAGGAAAGCATTCCAGTTGTATTACAAAGAGTTTGTGGAGTTCTCATGCCCAACAGAGGATATTTACCTAGAGTAACCCAGCCTTGTACAGAATACTGTATCATAAAATAAAGTTGCATGAAGGACAAATATTTAAAAAGAAACAAGAACTACAGCTTTAAAAAATAGACACTATGACTACATAACCTTTGTCCAGGAGTGGGGCATGGAAATGAGCCAAAAGTGAAAAGAATTATGCAAGTGAGGTGAGCTGAAAAGGTGGAGACTAAAAATGCTAAGCACAAAATATATCTTGGCAGCAATAATCAGCCTGTAGCATCATCTCAGCAGCTCCATCACGAGAATACTTGACTACTCCACATTTCAGTTGTACCCAATATAAGAAAACCAGTATCACATATTAAAAAATTATTTGGTCAAGTATTGTTGTCTTTAAAAAATGAGCTGTACATGTACAAACGTAACATCCAGAACACCATTCAAGCATTACATTAGCTCAAATAAACACCAGTGTGGTTAAACTTGTTTATTTTAGGAAGCCTTTTAGAGTGAGATGATCAGTCAAATAGATGCCAATTTGTTATTCTTGAATCATTCTGATTGGTGTTAACTCAATTAAACAGGCTAAGATGTTAAAAGTCCACAGGTTCAGGTTCTATGTCTGTATGCAACTTTTGGTGCAGAGAAGACAAAACATAACATATAGACTGATCCGTACATCCAAGACACAAGAAATCTAACAGATTTTGTTGTCACACTTTGTAGTCTGCAGTGTAATCACCACCTTCAGTAGATGTAGATGACTTGTACTTAGTAAAAAACGATTTAACGTAAAAAAATAAAAAAACTCAAGTACATTGTGCATTAACTGTCTACATTAAAGGACAGCTTTGGTTGGCACTGCAGAGCAAAGCTAAGCAGCTGTATCTTGTGTCCCGTAAAGATTAAGTTAATGTTTCACTTTTTTGTTTTCGCCAGATATCAAACACACTGTGCCCTTTTTTTTTTTATTTGACCCAACTTGTTGTATGAGGTGACAGCAAATGAACAAAATCTAAGCGCTGGTTGTCTTCTTACCTTCACTAGTAGTGCCTCTTTTGTATCAGTTCATTGTAAACTTTCTCAGTAAACACATTTTGCCGCTGAGTGTGTTTAGTTTACAGGTTTGACTGCAAATTAGAATGAAGAAGTGTTTTGCTGTAAATGGCTCTATATACCACTGCATTACATTTGCTGTACAATATTGTGACTATTGAATTCAAGCGTAATTAATATATTTCACAAAACAGATGTTTCACCTTTTGGGCAAATTGAAAATGACAGGATGAACAACTTCTAATGTCTGAACAGCATATGGGTATGAAGGTAAAGCATAGTCAAAAAGATTTCTCATCCATTTATCCATTTACTATATCAGTTTAAACCTGTTCATGGTCCTAGCTGGGCTAGTGCCTATCTTCAGTGGGAAACAAGTAAAAAGGGGCTAAATCATGTAACATTATAAATTACAATAAATGTATGCAACCGAGTTTATAACTTTTTATTTTTCCTTGTTGACATTTAGTTTTTATAACGGTAAATTTTACAGATAGGATAAAGGCTACATAAAACTTTAATAGGTTCTGGTGTGGGACTTGTAGAATTGCCCGTTTCCATTAAAACATAACTGATTTGATTTGGATGAAATTGTTACAAAAATAACTGTTTATTTATCTCAAGAAAAATAACTATTTTAAGGTACAATGTGATTTTTAATGGGGTTCTGAGCTGTCTGGTGCTGCTCAAAAATATCAAGTAACCAAATGAAAAAATTAAGTAAAAAAACAAAACAATGATTTTGTTGGCCAGTTGAGAATAAATAACTTAATCCAAAATATGCAGGATGGCAACCTGGGTAAAAACAAACCTGAACAATGATGAGCATCTTGACTGCACAAGAAGGTGTGCATGACTAGACACGACTTGGCATCTTTCCTGGTTCTCAATCAAAGAGCAAGTACATAAAACCCAAGAACACCTGCTGACAAGAACTATATCAGTTTTAATTTAGACACACGACCAACATGCCAGTTCTTCTACAAACATGAGCTGCACCAGCCTAATCCTTTCAAACTATACTGAAGGCACCCATGGTACAAAATGTAAAGCAAGATCAAAATTAGGGTTGGTATGACTCCCCTTGTTTACCAACAGTAGTTATGAAGCGGCACTTTCTACTTGAGACAGAAATGGCAATGAATTACCCTAAGGTCATCATTACAGTAGATTTAGTGCTTGATCTTCAAAAGATATGCATGTACAAAAATACGTGCAAACTGGATCGTGTGCACAAAGCTAATCTACAAACCAGGTGGAAATCAAATTACATGTGTAAAATCAGCTGAACAGTGTGCGCAAAGTTTTTTGTGTTTGCCACTGGAGTTGTCAAAGCACATGCTGTGGGGGAGGGGTGGCGGTTAATTGAGCCGGCGGAGGTAATACAGATGTTTAGAACTATATTTTTGTCAGTAACTGTTATCTGTTGCACACAATCTTTGTAGATTGCATGCCACACGCCCAGTTATTGCACTTACAGTTTGTTGGGTTTTGTTTGCACAAGCAATTTATTTTCACAACGCTTCTTCATTTTACATAGTTTGTGTGTGTTGAGCTCTACATTAATAAAATACACAACCACAGTGAGGGCCCTTGGATATCATGAAAGAGGACCTTAGGATTACCATCTCTTCATAGTACCCTTTTTTCAGCATAGTTAGAGAAAAGCGATTTTGTCATATGAAAAATGTATTCTCTTAACATCTGTCTAGTTTATTATTTTACAGATGATTGTGTGTATTGTGTATGTTTCAAAGCTGACTTTCTGCAGTATATATTAAGGTTGACTGTGTCAAGATTCCACAACCTCAGAGGACATGAGCACTTGGCCATTGACGCCTGTCAATAGAAACACAAAAGGGTTTTGTACCAAGTAGAGTGAAGTGGAGCTGATTTCATGATATGGGATATCCACATAACTCCAGTTTTCCTAAAAACAGAAGCAGCTGCAGGATTAAGACAGGTAAACAAATAACTATTTCAGATTTTCTAAAAGGTAAATCTTTCCAATCATCCTGACAGACATTTTAGTCTAGTTTGGCAGAAAGATGGGAAATCCACTTAAAAGTCCAGTTAGCATACATACTTGTTTATTCATATTTAAATTTTATCAATTGCCACATCTGTTGACTTGTCTTTATCTGGTCCCAAAATATCCAGTCTTTCACCTTCTAATCTTACTCTCTTTTCTGACACAAATAGTCTTTTTGGACATCTATATTAATAAAATACACAAAGAAGGGTCTCGGTGATCATTACAGAAAACCAAAGGTTTACCATTTTTATTTCATTGAAACCTACTTTTAGCATACAGGAGTTACAGCAAAGTCACAGGGTGGCATGGAAATGTATTCTTTCTACATCTTGTCTAATTAGCTTGTTTTACAGACTAGATGATGTACTGTATTACAAAATAAAACATTTTGTTAAAGAAACATAAATAATTGAAGATTTCTGAAACTTTCTGTTCAGCTCACCGGTTTTATTCCCCATGTTGTGTCACTTTTAACATAAACGCTATGCTGCTATTTTCTAACTATTTTGTCGACATCAAGAGCTCAAGACTTTCTTTTGACCATACTTCTTTTTCAAGAGCCAATCATGGTAGCAGAAGGTTTACTGCAGTGGAAAGGATGTATAAAAATGCGATTTACGAATAGTAATGTAATATTTGTAATTATGAAGAATATATTGTACTGTTTTAATGTGTTCTAATTTAATGTGTGAAATTTTGCTTTTGTTTTTGATCTTTTCAGCTGTGAATTATTCTTGATTTAAAACTGTCAAAGCAGATGGTGTCCTGTCGTTATTATACTGTTATCATTAAGGCACACATTGACAAATTTAGTTTGATGCTACTAGACAAAGTCCCAGAAAACCTCTCGGCACAATGTGTTGTCATACAGTCATAATATTTTATCCATGTGTAGGAGGTGACTGATGCTAGTTCTATTAAGGAGTCACCATTTATAGCCACTCTTTCTGGCTGAGGAGCTTTCTGACCTATAGGTCATTCTATATCAACATTTCTGCATAGATGCAGACAAAGAATTACCTTTGTATATCCTGCACTTTACAATGGCTTATACAATTAGCTCTGAAACGGACTATAAAGTTGTCTTCCACATTCCCATTAAGTTCCAAGAACTCCAGGATCCGTGTGTGTATCATTCCCCTCCCTGGGAAATGTGACTTTAGAGGGGAGACACCGATTCATTGTATATCCTCAGATTCTGGAGTAAAGAAGTGGCTTTCACCCTTGCCTTGGAACAATGAACTAAAAGCCTCTCAGAAAACTCCTATCTTAGCCTAATTAGGTTCGCTGCTAAGAGTGACTCTAAACTAGGACATGCAGAAATTCCTATCTAAGGCAGGAGCCGTGGTTGTCCTCGTTGCTGGGTGTGACACTGTATTCTAAGTGTGATCAGTTGTTAAAAAAAACAAATGGGCTGCTAGCAGGGGCGGACTGGCAGTGTATGAGTTCTGGGGAATCACAGAACGGCCGGTGCTCTGCTGCACATGATTTTTATTTATTTTTTTGTTACCTTGCAGATTTTTACGCTCACATTTCTACAGAGCCCGCGACGGGACATGGGGGAAATTTTTTTCTTTTGCGTCCCCACGCAATACTTTTGCATTCGCTGGCAAAAGTTGTTAATCACCTTGAGAAAGCTGTGCATTTTGGAACAGCAGCATATATGAAAAATTGCTCGCAAAACAAACAGCACTGATATGGCATTAGTATGATTTATTTGTCATATGCAGGTTAACACGCAGTCAACAATGCGATTAAATGCTTAGGGTAATAAGAACCGTTCAAATCACTAAGAAAACAAAAGCACTAATGGCATGCAAAAAAAAAGTATCTTGCAGCAGCAATAAGCAAATAAAGTGTCACAGATGTGGTTTCGTGCAGTATTATTGTCCAGAGTTCAGTAGTTTGACAGCTTGTGGATAACTGTCCTTAAGTTTGATTGAAGATCCTTTTATTTAAGGCTGATTTCAAAATAAAACTCAATAAAGCTCAAAAACGGGTGTAGTGTTTGTTCCACTTTTACAGTTATCTGGTTTGTAAACTATCCCACAAAGTATTGCGAGATAACACAGACTATTGCGTGAGAACGCAAAATCCACATCTCAGGAATCTGCGCAAGGACAAGGAAGAAGCTCACAGCAGTGGAGATTGGGCGCGGTACAGGCAGGCCAAGAACAAACTAACAAAGGAGATCAAAGCAGCCAAGAGAAGCTACAGTGAGAAGCTGAAAAACATCCTTTCTACTGGTGACACTTCAGCTGTATGGACCGGTCTGAGAAACCTGACTGCCTACAGGAGCCCCCCCACCCTTCCTGAACAGAGTCTTCGCCTGGCCAACCGTCTGAATGGGTTCTACTGCAGACATGACAGGAAGCCATTCACACCTCAAATCATCTCCTCCACATCCTATTCAGGAACAGGTTCTTCCCACAAAGCTACCAACCCCCTACCTTCAGATCGTCTGCATGCACTAAAGATCTCCGAGGAAGATGTAAATAGGCTCTTTCAGTGCATGAAAACAAAGAAAGCTGGAGGACCTGATAACGTCTCCCCATCATGCCTGAAAGCCTGTGCAAATCAACTCGCCCCGATCTTCACCCGGATCTTCAACAAATCACTGGAGAAATGTGAGGTCCCCTCCTGCCTCAAACGATCCACCATCATCCCGGTGCCCAAGAAACCCACCATCCTAGGATTAAATGACTACAGGCCTGTAGCCCTGATGTCTGTGGTCATGAAATCCTTTGAGCGGCTGGTGCTGAAGCACCTGAAGGACATCACAGGCCCCCTGCTGGACCCCCTGCAGTTTGCTTACTGAGCAAACAGGTCAGCAGATGATGCTGTTAACTTAGGTCTACACTTCATTCTGCAACACCTCGACCACCCGGGGACGTACGCCAGGATCCTGTTTGTAGACAGGTTAAATGTTAAATTATGTTCTCTTTACAGGATGATTCATCATAACTCATAATATGTTCTGTGTTTCAGATAGCAGTTTATATTGGTTCAGCCAGAGGGACGTCAGTGTTCTGAAACCCTCCTTTCTTGGAGACAATTTAAGTAAGATTAGAATACTGTGCTTTATTGAGTCAACATTGGTGCTAGTCCTGTCACTTGAACTGTAGTGAAACTTAAGGACACATCTTTGCCACCTACAGGACTGGAATGTGAAACGGTAGATTTGCAGGGTTAAAAACAAAAAAGACATACAGGTCCTTCTCAAAATATTAGCATATTGTGATAAAGTTCATTATTTTCCATAATGTCATGATGAAAATTTAACATTCATATATTTTAGATTCATTGCACACTAACTGAAATATTTCAGGTCTTTTATTGTCTTAATACGGATGATTTTGGCATACAGCTCATGAAAACCCAAAATTCCTATCTCACAAAATTAGCATATTTCATCCGACCAATAAAAGAAAAGTGTTTTTAATACAAAAAACGTCAACCTTCAAATAATCATGTACAGTTATGCACTCAATACTTGGTCGGGAATCCTTTTG
Source organism: Girardinichthys multiradiatus (assembly GCF_021462225.1). Lineage (NCBI taxonomy): Eukaryota > Metazoa > Chordata > Actinopteri > Cyprinodontiformes > Goodeidae > Girardinichthys > Girardinichthys multiradiatus. The sequence continues at coordinate 44,574,301 of NC_061797.1, read as the reverse complement.
CAGAAATGACTGCTTCAGTGCGGCGTGGCATGGAGGCAATCAGCCTGTGGCACTGCTGAGGTCTTATGGAGGCCCAAGATGCTTCGATAGCGGCCTTTAGCTCATCCAGAGTGTTGGGTCTTGAGTCTCTCAATGTTCTCTTCACAATATCCCACAGATTCTCTATGGGGTTCAGGTCAGGAGAGTTGGCAGGCCAATTGAGCACAGTGATACCAAGGTCAGTAAACCATTTACCAGTGGTTTTGGCACTGTGAGCAGGTGCCAGGTCGTGCTGAAAAATGAAATCTTCATCTCCATAAAGCTTTTCAGCAGATGGAAGCATGAAGTGCTCCAAAATCTCCTGATAGCTAGCTGCATTGACCCTGCCCTTGATAAAACACAGTGGACCAACACCAGCAGCTGACATGGCACCCCAGACCATCACTGACTGTGGGTACTTGACACTGGACTTCTGGCATTTTGGCATTTCCTTCTCCCCAGTCTTCCTCCAGACTCTGGCACCTTGATTTCCGAATGACATGCAGAATTTGCTTTCATCCGAAAAAAGTACTTTGGACCACTGAGCAACAGTCCAGTGCTGCTTCTCTGTAGCCCAGGTCTGGGGAATGCGGCACCTGTAGCCCATTTCCTGCACACGCCTGTGCACGATGGCTCTGGATGTTTCTACTCCAGACTCAGTCCACTGCTTCCGCAGGTCCCCCAAGGTCTGGAATCGGCCCTTCTCCACAATCTTCCTCAGGGTCCGGTCACCTCTTCTCGTTGTGCAGCGTTTTCTGCCACACTTTTTCCTTCCCACAGACTTCCCACTGAAGTGCCTTGATACAGCACTCTGGGAACAGCCTATTCGTTCAGAAATTTCTTTCTGTGTCTTACCCTCTTGCTTGAGGGTGTCAATAGTGGCCTTCTGGACAGCAGTCAGGTCGGCAGTCTTACCCATGATTGGGGTTTTGAGTGATGAACCAGGCTGGGAGTTTTAAAGGCCTCAGGAATCTTTTGCAGGTGTTTAGAGTTAATTCGTTGATTCAGATGATTAGGTTCGTAGCTCGTTTAGAGACACTTTTAATAATATGCTAATTTTGTGAGATAGGAATTTTGGGTTTTCATGAGCTGTATGCCAAAATCATCTGTATTAAGACAATAAAAGACCTGAAATATTTCAGTTAGTGTGCAATGAATCTAAAATATATGAATGTTAAATTTTCATCATGACATTATGGAAAATAATGAACTTTATCACAATATGCTAATTTTTTGAGAAGGACCTGTATTAGTATAAATTTCCTCATGGTAAATTTTGAGTAATGACAGTGAGAAAATGCTAGTTGTTTGTTACAGGTGCAGTGGAAAGCCTTTCATGTACAGAAAAGCAGTGCAGGTGGAAGGCAGGGGCAGGAAAGAATCTTGAATCCAAACGTTTAAGCCAGATAAACTTCAGACACCACAGGGCAGAGCAGCAGTATAACGTGAACTTCCGGGCTGCAGTGACACAAACACTCCCACTGTTAACAGCATCCAGGATCAATGGCCCTCTGCTAGTCCTGATGGGTTTGACACAGGACATTTTGTTTCTACCAGCACATCTGAGTTAAGATGTGCTGTTAGAAACAAAATGTCCTGTGTCAAACCCATCCTTCACTCACTGGGTAGCTTACCCAGAAATGCAGCAATATCAAATTGGTAGATGGAAAGCTGCTGCTGCAGAAAACTGGAAGCAGAGGCTATAACATGCAGCTTGCAGCTTACAATGTTTTGCACAGATCTAAAGACTGTCACTTGTTATATGGACACCTAGTGAGCATGTTTCATTTACGGTGCAATATGATGTAAAATTTGTAAAGGATCAAGTAAAGTGCTTAAGAGGGTTTAACTTTTCATGTTTCTTGCCTTGACTTGTAAAGGAATATGCAGCAAGACGTTTTTAGCTGAATTAGAGATACTTGAAGATAATTGGCAAGCTTTAATGCACATTTGCTCATGTGACAACTGTAACTGGGACAGCCAGACATTAACATCCTGGCAGTGTTCGGTCTCTGTCCTGTGAATGAAAGGAGACATTTCATATGAAATATGATGAATAACACTATAAGTTACATAATTTAAACATATGGTAATTAATGACAAACTGATAACTGTTGTTACTTCTGTATTTTTGTAATCTTACAAGACAATAATTTAAAGAATGCGCAATTGACCTTTTGAGAAAAATTTTTGTTTCCATTTTAGTCTGTCACATTGTGGTTGAATAAAAGAAAGTATTCATTGTTCAGTTGTTTGCACTATATCTCATAACCTTTTCTTGTATAAAAATCTGAATGTAGAACAGGAGATAAAAAAGGGAGACCTGAATATTATTTACTCTACATATTTGTACATCAAATTTCCACCATAAAATTATTTCATTAACACTACGCAATTAATTTGATGTTCAGGGGATCAATCTTGATATCTGAGTCCATGCTTGTTTATGACATATAAAGTTATTCTGTATCACGAATGAGATCCTCTCTTAAATTAACTAGAGCAGCACATATCCTCAGAATCTTGTCTATTTTACAAGCCATGCTTATAGGACCAGTTTGTTATAGTATTTTGAAGACTTTAAAACATCTGATTGCTCAATCAACACGGATTTTTACATTTGCTATTTGATCCTCAGTTAGCTGTCCAAGTTTTTTGTGAAAGAAGTTACTAATCAAACTTTCTCTCAAAGAGCAAGTATTTTATTGTAAAACCTGTATCTGCCATGACTTCCTCACCAAGTTTCAGTTATGTTAATATTCCCGAGTCGATTGCGATAAACTACATCGACCGGCATATGCCACAGAGACAAACACGATTAGTCCACATTGAGCCCAGATTTCTGGGTTTATGTAAATTGCTCTCACTGCACTCTGTAATGTATGTTGTATTCGGAAGGTTATGCTGCAGGCATAGTTGCCTGAATAGTTTCTCTTGGCATTCAAGGGATAAATGGTCAGAAATTAATCCTCCAGTCAATCTGGTTCTCTGATCTTGCTACCCATGCTTTGTGATAGATAACACTAGCGGCTTAGGTCACCTATTACATGGTTACTCTTTGATTTCATAAGTGTCATTGCAACTTGATCTCGTATAGGCATTGCAAAGTTGTTGTCATTTCCTTCCAGTGTCTACACAGGACTGTTAAATGTTTCTAAGGCTATACCTGTGAACGGCAAAGCGTCTGCTTCATTTTGACAAACGGAATATGCAACTTCATAGTTTAAAGTCATCTTATCCTGCACATATTTTCTGTGAGACGTGTTGCAGTAGTTATGATCTTGTTGTTAAGGGTCCTCCCACTGTGTCTGAACCAAGTGCAGTTGTCACTCAGGAGATTGTGTGGAGATGCTGGCCTGGTCTGGAACGACTGAAGGTGAATACACAGCGCAGTCTGAATAACACAGAAATGTGATCAAATGTACACTCATGTAAACTCTGTTGGCATAGCAGAAACTGTAAAACGTCACTTAGCTTGTTACATTTTATTAGAGTGTTGTGATTTTTATTATGAATATAATGAATATATATATATATATATATATATATACATATATATATTTCTGTAAGACCGTATAGTAGGAGTCTGTCAGCTAACAGAACGCATGCTACTTCCGCTGTCCGGTTTTAAACCTCAAAGTACCCAAAGCCAGTGTTAATGACAAATTTGATTACTCTGTGCTGTACACAATGACACCAACACATCTTTTGAAGAGGTACAGTGTTAAACGTTTTGTTGCAATGCGGAATGCCCACATAAACCGTTCTGTATGAGACTGCTTCTAATAGTCCAACTGTTCTTTCTCCATCAGAAAGTTCCATGTCCTATCTGTTTCTTGAAATTTACATCACACTTTGTAGAGATCCATGCTAGCATGTGTGAAGAAAGGTAATTTGTATGCTCAACATTTATATTTATTTTGAATGTATATGTAAGTTGAATACTTGTTTTATTTTTCTATTTATACCAACACATGCTATTGTAGAGAAAAAGAAAATCTAAAGATGGCTGAGACACCTGCAGTGAGAGAACAATGGAGAGGAGCAGGTAAATGCTGTGTTGCCTGAATATATAAAAATCTTCATCTTACACAGATCCTAATTCTACACAGCTTTTGTGGTCAACATTTGTAGCTATTTATTGATTCTAAGTTTTGTTTGGCAGCATTGATGATGTATTGGATGCCATGTGTGGAAGAGCTGACGTAGAGAAACAGTTCAGCATCCAAATCTCCAGAACAAACATTCTGGAGAGAGGCCTAGTGCAGTGGCAGCGTCAAAAAAAAATTCACCCACTGCTGCTCTGAAAGTGACATTCTTTCGGGAGGCAGGAGTGGACACAGGTGCTCTCCGGAAATAATTTCTCACAGGTAAAACAAAAGGACAACATTTTTAATAAGTCCACAGATCTGTCTCTATGAATACTGCCTTTTGTTCAGATATAAGGTTAGCTCAGCCAAATCATGACTAAATGTTACATTTGTATTAATAATATGTCCAACTTATTAATGTAATAAAGTTATCACAAAAAAAAAAAAAAAAATTGGAAGAAAAAACCCTATAAAATGATCTGAATGGCTTAAATAAATTTTGGTCAAACAATCCAGCGTTATGTTATTGGTTAGGTTTTCAATTAAAGTAATATGGTCTAAAGTAAATGGGTAGTAGTAATGTCACACAATAATATATGAGTTGATATTGGAAACACTAGACCAACAAAGTTATTGTGTTTGTACATGTCAATAGAAATGATGATAGGAATTGAGACCCGTTTCTTTGAGGGGCCAAAGCACCAGAGGAGCCCACGATACTCTCTGACTGACTTTGACAGCGGCCTGTACAAGTGAGTTTATTTTTATGGAAGTCAAAACAGTTTCTTTTTGTAATATGTCTTTAAAAACATTTATCCTTAATTTGTGGAAATAGGACTGTTGGAGAGATTTATGCAGTAAGTTTGGCACAAGGTAGCCTGGCCCCTGCCATTTTCAGCCCATGGGCTTATAGTTACCTTTGTAGTGGCCAGATAAACCTGGCAACTCTCAATCCTGATGCAGTTGCAGATGTCCAGTTGCAAAGGTTAAATGACCAGGTATGACCTCTGTATAAAGGAAAAGCAGTTTTTTTTTTTATCATGCGTCCTTTGTAAAATATTTTCATATGTTTAAATGGGAAAAAAACATTTTCTTACTGTTAATGAAACTTTTATTGTCAGGTTGAAATGTCAACTGAATCAATTGAAGGCCTTTCTGACAAAATTATAAATAGTGGATGTACTGGAGCTATCTCAGTGAAAAACAAGGATTCCATTGTTCCGTATGCTAGGACTGATTTTTGCCTGTACACTAAAATTCACTTAAAAGTATTTTTTGTAGCAATTGTTTTCCTGTCTACCATTGTAGTGCCATTGTACTCCATGCAGTGCTGAGGCTGCAGCCTATGTTGGAACTGAGACAAGGCCTGCAGCTCTATGACCTTCTTTCCCTAATCAGGCAGTACCTAGATATCTGCAAGCCCGTTTGTTGCTGTTGAAGATGTAAATGTCGGTAAGACAGGACCAGTTAGAATTATTATTATGTGAAGAAATTCCCAACTGCTATAACATTTCATAACAGTGACAAGACACATATGTTGCTTTTATGTCATCATAGGTTATTGCAGTTTATCATGGCATCCATTCTTCCTCAATTGAGTGACAAATGGACTTCCAGACATCAGATGGTGCTGGAGATGATCAACTTTATTCAGGACTTTCTTTATGAAGCTGAAGGTAGATAGTTCTTTATGTCTTGCAGATCAAATTTTTGAAAACTCAGTAAAATGTGAATGTTTATTTTGTAACATTTGGGGCTTTGAAAGTATTCCGTCCCAGTTATAATTATGCTGTTTTTGAGCATGTTATTTTCTACCTGAAAAATGTTTAAGAATGGTAATCATTATTATGGACCAGAGTGGTTTGTATTTTAAGACAGTTGTCAGTTTTTTGGAATGCGATGCTGTAATGACAATCAGCACTCATACAAGAACATGCATACAAATGATTGGTTCTCTAAAGCCATTGTTATAAATGAAAACATTGAGAAAGTCCAAATCATTGTAAAATTTGAAGTTTTGATCAGCTGTTTTTCTGTGGCTGAGTAAATTTGTCTACTTCACTCTTTTAATTGAAAGAACTGCATTGTATGTAGTAAGGAGTTAAATTGTCACATAACACTTGTTTTTATAGCTGAAGACCAGGGGCATGTAGATAACCTAGATGGGCTACATTCCATCACACCTGCAAGGTTTCTCCAGTGGATCACAGGCCAAGGTCACATCCCACTTCTTCCCTCAGAGAAGAAGGATTTTGCTTTAACAGTCAAGTTTAACCTTGACTGTAGTGCAGACTTTGGCCATCATAGTGTGTCCTACCCTATTGTGTCAGCATGTTCCAATAGTATTGCAATACCTGTAAAATATATGAGGCCTTATGACCAATTCAAAAAGGTTCTGATTGAAGCTTTTCATCTGGGCCAACAGTCTAACATGGTGTAACTGACCTTCAACTGTTTTTCTAGGTTGAACAACAACCTACGGTTAAAACATGTTTATCACCAGTTGCTACAGTTTTACTTATAGCCTGGTTAGTGAAACACATTTCTTAGTAATACAGTGTTCCAATACCAATATTTTGTAAGAGAAATTAGTCAACATTATTATGAACATTATGAACATTATTGTTTAATAGCAGTACTGTTGAACATTTCATACAAACATGTTGAGGTTAAGAATGTAATTTTGCAACAAGATTTCATAAAAGTAATTTGTTTACACCTCATCTAGATGTGTAGCTAATTGGCGTTATGTTACAACCGAGCATTCTTAGCTGTGTAGCTTCACTGCTGTCAGTAACAATAAACATTTAAAACAAGTTCAGTGTTCACTTTGTGAAAAATATTTGTGTTAAACTGGGTTTTGAAACAAAATGTTTGCATCTAGGGTATGTGATTTAGCACGTAGTCCAATATAGCCAAATAAATGTCTCACCCGTAGGAATCTGATAGTCTTGTAACATCAGTAGTGTCCCTCAGGCCTGTCATGTCCTACTCAGAGAGCGGACATTCAATGGGCAGGAGAATCACTCCATGACTTCTCCCTTCTTGCTCTGGCAGCATCGAAATGAAGATCTACATCCTCAGTTTCCTAAATTTATAAATAAGAGATCAGTTTAGAAATCAGGGAACATCATGTAATATAACAATTTATAAATAAATGTATAAATTATTTCGAAGATTAAGAAGACTAATGTGAACAGAACGGATACCATCCTGATGCCAGTATCGATATAGTATCAGCTCTTTTGTATTTTTTTAATGCGACATAAGCTGTTCTGCTTTTAAACCGATCATTTGTAGCTCAAATTAGCCCTATAACTTTCATTAAAGCAACCCTGTGTAACTTTTAGCCACCAAGGGGCGCTTGACCTGTAACTTACAGGTTTAGCCCCCTGAAGGTGACTAGCAACACTGCACCGCTGCAAAATGAAACTCTCTCCCTGTGTTTCGGAATCTGATAGCAGACCACTTTGGACCAGCATATTGAGAAGTCATGGACTTACATGTAAAGACAAGGCCACATAACCCTAACCCTAACCCTAACCCTCACCCATCTATATTAAATCCTACAGCAGAGAACGAAAGATATGTCTGATCAGGTAAGTGTCATATCTGTTTTGTTGCCTAACAACTTTCAGCTCAGCTCTTGTGTTTAAGGGAAGCTCAGACTGCTGTAAGTGCTGTGACAGATCTGATCCTCTCAAATTACATGGGAGAGTTTATGAGAAGAGCAGCCCACATGGAGCATCAATACGTGTCAAATGCTGTATATGGACCAGAGAAATCATATTATATATCTCAAATTAAGCTAATACTTGGGTCAAAAGTTATGCAGCGTTGCTTTAATTCGATACTGATGATTGGAAACCCCATAATGTCAGTATGTATAAATGAGATATAATAATTTTGCTACAAAATCATCTTTACATTTTCTTGTACCAAATTTTCGTCAGTAATGTAATACAACATGAAAAATGTTACTTACAAGCTTTATCATGACAATACATTTCAGGGATTTCTATACAATGTTTTACACATGTTTTAGACAGACTGTGTTTTAAATATATTAATTAAATGAAACAACTGTAATAATCAGTACAAGTAAAATATAATTAGTACCTCTGTCAGGTCTGGAGCATCAACAGGATTCCAGAGGAGCCCCATCATCCACAGTTGTGAGGAGCGATTCTGCTCTGTTCTCAGAGGGTGATCCCACCCCACTCAGAAGACATCAAGATCCCTCTGCAGACGTGGGAGAAACATGCTGGGCACAGAACAGATGGATGCTGTCAGAGGGATCTAGAACACGATCATCCTCAAGGCTGTGAAGAATCTCGTAGTGCACATTAGAAACAGTCACCCAAACATCTCGCCATAGACGTTCTATTCTGTTAAAAGAAAAATGTGAACTTTCACTTGAACTTGTGTTTAAAAAAATAAATATATATGGAACATGAAACAAAGGCCTACAGTGCACACTACAGCCCAATATAGGACAATTTATTGGACAACTGGAAGTGAAACTTCAAGCTACTGCTATTCCTAGATTAAATGGATATAAAGATGCCACTCTGGTCACAAACTAGGACATGATCCAGTTGTAGGAATGGGTTGGTTAAACTGGTTTGAAATACTTACATACCACCAAACCAATATACCTTTAGGTGTCACATTGAACACCGCAGATCCTCTCCAAAGTGACACTGAATGGTTAAAAAACGGTCAATCAACTAGGGCTGTGTTAAAGGAAATCAATTTTCCAATTCTGAATCGTTTCTCATATTAATTCCTGAAGATTTATTCTTAAATCTTAAAATTGCATTTTCCACTGCCCGTGTTAGGTGTTTTATGTGGTCTCTTTGTTTAGACCTGATGTTTTTCACATTTGGTTATAAGCAGTAAGAGTGCAGAGAGTTGGGAAGAGGGTGCAGACTTTTGCTCCATGTTTTGTGTTTTTTTTTTTTTATTGGACCTGTCTTGAGATCTCTCGATTGAGTACATAAAGAAAACACCTTTGATTGTGTACACTCTTTCCAGACAGGAAACTGCCCATTCCACAGCCTCTAATGGTGAACATGCATCGAGCTATACCAACGTTTTCCACTCCTTGATCACCTCTAACTCTAAAAAGAAAGTATCACACATGAAGAAAGCAACAGCTTGTAAAATAAAAATGTTCTATTTATTTCTTTCTAAATAAAAAACAAGACATCCTAACTTCTAACATATTTATGTATTATAAAAATACAACACCAAAAAATCCAAGACATTGTCTTTTAAACAAATGAAATTGCTTTATTATAATTGTATTACTAAACAAGACTTTAAATAACCATTTTGGCATGATGAAGGTTTGATGTTAAAACATGTTTTAGCACGTATTTTAATTTTTATGTGACCATGCCATTATAGTAAAGGCACTTTACTCATGACCAGTATACCACTTATAAACTGTGAAATGAAAAACCCTGAACCTTCTTACAAGCAGTTTATTCACAAATGACCGAGGAAGAAGAAACACAATTAACCACACTTAGTCTTAGCTTAAAGGAAAGCCATACTTCTGCACTGCCTCCAAGAAAGCAAGTGCAGTGGATGTTTTATTATTGGTCGCAGCACCTAGGTACATGATCTGAAGAAAAGAATATCACACATAGGAAATTGAATATGTTTCAAACCTGTAACAAGAAGTAGAATCATGTCTGTCATTATGAATGGAACATGATCCCATTAACTAGTAATCATACCTTTCGTGAGAAGCCATCAATCCCTCCAAAAATAACAAGGCCATATCTGTTGGGGTGAGGGCACACTAATTCAGTTTGTTTTACTACTTGTTTATATATTTCTTGGCTGCTGCAAAACAGGAGTGTTAAAAATGTGCTGGGGAACCTTTGGGAGTAATAATAATAATAAAATAATAAAAATAATTTTTAATTTTTAATATATCATACCGAGCCAAAATATATGACCTACCTGATGAGCTTATGATTTGTATCAATATTGTGAAGGAAATTCTTGCAGTAGGCATTCCACAGTGTATGACCTTTGGTTTACCTCACTCCAGTGAACATCTGTGTTAGAGGAGGAAGCTGTAAAAGCCATTATCAGAAGTTTAATGGTTAAGGACATTTGTTACGGTGATGCCTCGGGGAGAGTAGATGGTTGTTCCTATGTAACCTTCTCACCTCTGAACCCGAGAAGGGTCTAGGGTCGTAAAACACAGACTATTTGAAGTTGAGATAACACTGTCATGTTGTGGTATAAATACTGTGTGTAAATGTTGTTCGGGGTTGTTTCACTGACTAACCTCAATGTCAGGGTCTTCAAATGCTGAATGCCTTTGAATAAAACTTATAAAGACAAAGTCCGGATTTTCTCTTGTTATGAGTCAACTTCTACCCACTTTGATAAGAAAATTCCACAACAATTTTGGCGTCACAAACAGGATCTAACGTGCCAGAGGAAACCGCAGGATTGGACACGGGAGCCTGGCCAGCCTGAGAGTTGTTCTCAGTCCACTTCCATATTACGGGAGGGGAGTACGGGTGCCCGCCTGTGGCTTCTGGCCGATTGGATCTGAACTATTTGTCTTCAAATATATCTGGGTGAGAAGTTGCTCTGTATGATATAATGTATATTATTATTTTTATTACACATTAACCATCATCTCCTAACTAATTAATTAGGTTCCAGAGTTGCGAGAGGGAGGACATCAGCTGTGGGCCCGGTTACCCTGCAAAGGAATGGCAGGGAGGTTCTCATTGGTAACAATGGGATAAAGCAGAACACAGGGTTTTGCGTGTGGTTTTTAGCAATTTTCTACACCTCATAAAGGAGAAAAGCCAGACGGCAGACGTGCCACTGTACGGGTAAAAAAAACATGGTTCCGGAACCTTGAGGCATCAGGGGTGTCTCCTTCTTCAGACACTGATTTATAAAATAATGAAAGGAAAAAGTGGAGATGATTGTGTTAAATGTGCTTTAATTTGGAAGATAACATTGTTTTTTTTACAGTGGGGAAGTTTAAGTGTAAATAAGTTAAAAAAAAAAAGGTTAAAACTTTCCTGAAGGAAGTTTCGTTTGTCTTAAATATTGCGATCAGTCGGAAAAGAAGGTAAAAGTGAAAAGGGACATTAGAGAGTCCTGAAGCCCGTAAGCCATAGATTTTGGGTCCATAAAATTATAATATTTAATTAAAGGTAGACCAATTACCTATTAAAATAGATCTAAGCCAATAATGAGTTCCAGTCATTTGGTGGCTTTGAAATGCAATAATACTCAAAATTTCTACTCTGGGGAACACAGATTGGGGTTGAAGAGTTTTGTTTTGGAACCAAGGTTAGGATTTTTATAACAGAATCAAGACAAGTAAAATCCTTCATTTTAGGAAAAGAAAAGAAATAAATGCCCTCTTAACAGTAAGAAGATGGTCGGCTCAAACTCCAGTCGCCTTGTTTAATTTATTAGGGTTTAAAGATTAAAGGAATACATATGAGTACAAAGGTACACAAGGTGATTTCAGATTACTAAGAGATAAAATATTGGAACATTTATCAGCATTTGGATTGTAAAAGAGGGGTTCTAGTAATAAGTTCTCCCCAACTCTCAAAATGTAAATAGCCCAAATTAAAGAAAATGATGTTTGTTCTTTTTTAAACACTATGTGGGAAAAAGTCCAGTTTGGAGACAAGCTTCTTTTCTTAATTTCTGATTAAGTCAAACACTGCAGTTTTGTTTACTTTGGGTATACCATAAAATGTCAACGCCAACTTTTCTAATTTCCCCTCGGGGATCAATAAAGTATCTTTAAATTTGAATTGAATTAAATTAAAAATACTTCTTTGCATTTAACTTGAAATTCTGCAATGCAGCTGCGATCAAATTGAGCCAAACAAAAAAGTGAACTATAACAATAACTCTCAGGATTGTAGTTATTATTATTACAGAGTTACAGTACAAAGAATTAGCAAAAGGTTTCAGCTTCTGTAAATTTGGATTCATTAAATAGAAAACTGTTGCTGTGCTTCTAAATACTTTGAGATTTTTTGGACTATGTGCACTCATTTTTAAAAAATAGGATCCTGAAGATTGTCATAACAAAATTGATCAATTATAGCATTAAAAGATATGGTTGAGAAAACATATTCTGAAAAGAGATTGTTAAAAATTTCTTTGAATTCTTGAAGCTTCAAATTTGGCCATTTGTTTATCTTTGATGTTTGTGTTTGTTTTGTTGGAATGGATGTTTGGTTATATGTTGCATGAAACAATAATCCATGTTCAGAATAATGTTTCTAAATCCCAGATTGATTAAACTTTGAGTTTTCAGGAGAGTTAAGAAGCAGCTTGTTTTTGTGGTAGGTGCATGTTAACAGTTTTGTAGTTTAAAGTTCACTAAGATGGGTTGGAATGAAGAAACTGTGGGTCCCGCCCATAGGCTGCCAATCAGAGGTTAGTTCTGCCTGACTCCGCCCACCTACCAGGTTGGTTCACGCCTTTGCTGTCATGGTAACGCTCAGCACCTCCCTTCCTGAGTTTTAACACTGTTTAAGAGACAATAGAATCAAAATGCTTGTAGTGATTGTCGCCTTGAAAACGTGTTTTTTGTATAATAATTAAGGATGTAGCATGACTTTTAGATTTATGTGTTTTACTATTAAAAGGTTAATGAAATAGTTTAAACTAGTTTGAAGAATTAGTTTTGCATGCAGAATCATTGGTGATTTATTAGATTGAAAGTTTCCCTGGTACCATTAAGCTAGCTGACAGTTCAAGATATGCAAAAGTAAGGAATATATTTTTGATAAAGAATCTGAGTCATGACTTTATACTTGGTCGGAATTATTTATTAGATTAGAATTTGTAGGGTTTATGCATCTGAATTATATAAGATGTCCATTAATCTAATACTCATCTTTGTACAAGACAAATCAGGATGATATGTGACTAATTTCTAAGTGAGACATTGATGAACTGAATAACTAAAGTTTGTGTTTTGTTGTTAATGGAACTGAATTGCAGTTAACACATCTGGATTTTTTTTTATGTTGCTTTCGTTAAATTCATAGTGACACATAGTTATGTCAGAATTCATTTATTTGGTTCTATGTAATGTGATCTTGCTTACTAAAACATTTTTGTTCAACCTTTTTGCTGAATTGTTGCATGGGTTGAACCCTGCGCCAGGAGAGGGGAATGTCGGAATAAAGTAACATGGGGTTCCAAAAGTTTTAGCACTCATGGAAAAAAAAGGGTAGCTCATACCTCCAGTGAGGACTTAGTGACAATGCGAAAGAGACTTACTTTGTTTATATAAATGGTGCATAGCTCCCTAAGACCACATTCTGAAAACCTCTCTGAAATTATGGTGTTGATTCTTTTGTGAAATTTTACATCTCCACCGATTAGACTATTTTTGAAATTCTCTTTGGGTTTTCTGAAACTATGGAAATAATTACCTGTAATCAGGCCTTCCACAAACATCATATGTCACATTTTGTATATTCAGAATATTTAGCTGATGGTCACTGCTAGTATATCAGGTGAAGTCAGAACATTAATTCTCTTTGGTTTTGTTGGATGTTTTGATGAAGTTCATGTAGTTAAGCACTTAGGGTTGAGAATGGGACTTTGAATTGAAAATTAGCCAAGCGTTGTGAAGGCCCTGTTCTCACTTATATGAGATTGAGACAAAGGACACAGGCAAATCTCAGTCCTTTTGAAGTGCTGTGTGGCAGTTCTCCTAATTTGGACATGGGGATATTGCCAAGATAATTTTCTTCCGCATCTTTGTGTGAAGATAGGATGTTGTTTTATTGTCAAAACCTGTCCACTGTGTTTTCTCAAGTTTCACAGATGGTGAAGGCTGCATTACCAGAAACAACCACTTCCACCCTCCAGTCCTTTATTCCTGGCAACTGGATTCTGGTCAGAGAATTTAGGAGAAAACAGGAGAGACAGCAGACTTTTTTGTTTTTTTTGTTTTTTAAGTTGTGTTTATAATTTGTTTTCTTTGGAAAAAGCTGTTTGCTTTCAGTACCAGAAGAAAGGACATTCCACTTCAAGGTCACAATGCAGCTATATGGAAGATGGTCTGTTCTGATGCTAATGATTGGTATTGCAAGTATTTTTATGACTCTTGTGTTCCTTTTGGGAAAGGTACAGCAAAGACAATGTGTGGTTAATCTGACTAATAATACTCATCAGCTGATTCGAAGAGATTCATCACTTTTCTGACTACACTGATCATACTGATAATGTTTGGTGGCAACTGATGCATCAAAACTGTGAGGAATTATAGTGTAAGGGAAAACAGAAATGTTAGTAGATTTTCTAGTGAGATTAATTTAACGTGTGCGTCTACAGGAACTCTTTATAGAATTCGGGGTAATAGAAATCCGATTATGGATTCAGATATTTGTATTACACAGGAGGAAAGTACACCTTATTTCCTTGGGTAGACAGTAGGTTGTGAAGCTATTATATGTGTTTTATGTGCTTTAATCAACAGACATAAATTTGCGTCATGTCCTATCAGAACTGATCCTTATACTATTTCAGAATCTTTGGCTCCAGATCCCTTTGTGTTAACTCTTAATCTTACAGCCTTACCGGATGGCGGTTAGTTGTATGGCCAGTCCGGTAATTTAACCATGGTTTTTGTTACTTTTCCTTTATGTGATGGGTACTCATGTCCTCAGAACATGGGTTGGATGTGTGGAAATAGATCATATCTGTATCTGCCTGCTACTTGGTCTGGAGTATGTTATCTAGCTCATTTACTACCTACAGTCTCAACTTATACTTCAATCAGCCTAAGCTATTAGAACGATGAGTTTGCAAACTAGAATGGCTTTGGATTATCTGTTAGCTGAGAGGGGTGATGGTTTTGAATAATTTTCCTTTAGTTGTAATTATCTTGTAATCAGAAGAAGGGAGTGTGATGGATATTCTCTCAGTAGGCATTCCACAGTGTATGACCTTTGGTTTACCTCACTCCAGTGCACATCTGTGTTAGAGGAGGAAGCTGTAAAAGCCATTATCAGAAGTTTAATGGTTAAGGACATTTGTTACGGTGATGCCTCGGGGAGAGTAAATGGTTGTTCCTAGGTAACCTTCTCACTTCTGAACCCGAGAAGGGTCTAGGGTCGTAAAACACAGACTATTTGAAGTTGAGATAACACTGTCATGTTCTGGTATAAATACTGTGTGTAAATGTTGTTCGGGGTTGTTTCACTGACTAACCTCAATGTCAGGGTCTTCAAATGCTGAATGCCTTTGAATAAAACTTATAAAGACAAAGTCCAGATTTTCTCTTGTTATGAGTCAACTTCTACCCACTTTGATAAGAAAATTCCACAACAATATGCACCAAGTGCAGCGGACCCTGGACAGTAGTCCTTCTTGCAACACACCGCATCCTTGTCAGTCTTGAGTGTACACCAATGCAAAGTCTACACGATGCATAGATGAAGAAACCCTGTTCCACTGGACATAGTGACCCATGGCCTGCAGTATTCCTTTCATCATTCTGCACCCGACATGTGGTGTCCTGGCCTTCACAGTCCTCACTAAATTGTCTAGTTGGTCATCGATTAAGGTACTGTAGTACTGCATTCAGGAAAGGCCATATTCATGCATGCGCCACTTCACTGTCCTCTCAGAAGTTTTGCAATGCATGACACTGGTAGGAACATTTCAACCAGGCTTTGTAGTTGCTGAGGAGGAACAGCATATTATGGCCTTTCCATTTCTCCTTTTTAACACTGGCAGCTGAGAAAGACTCGTATTAGAGCTGTCCTCTATATTAACAAGCACTTACAGCTATGTCAATGCATTTACAACATCTTGTGGCATCTCAACTTAGCTAGACAATGACCTAAACATGACCATCTCCTGGTTGAACACAAATTGCAATTAGCCCACATCCAGTGGAAGTGTGACCTGGGAAATTTTATGCCCCTTTTCCACTGGCTCGATTTGGCCACGGCTTTGTACGTTGTGTGTTGCATTTCCATAGACCCGCTTTCGCTCCGCTGAAGGGGACACCTCCTTGAGGCGCGGCTTTAAAGCATCATGTGTCGTGCTACATAACCGTAAAGGAAACACGTGGCGGCGGTATTGGAGCACTACCGTTCTTCGCCAACCGCCAATGAAAGAACACCGAAACGCGTTACAAAAACAAGAAGAAGGAGCTATGGAAGACGTGGGGCCTGTGCTGTTTCTATTTGTGAGCTTAATTGGGGTTCTTCTTCAATTCCAAGAAGATATAAAGCGAAGATATAAACTCGCTTGAATGCACGTTTGAAAATGGCGGGGTCGTTTTTTTTACAATGGTCGACTCTTACAGCCGGCCGCGCCCACTGTCAATCAGTGAACAGCCGTTTGTTCACATCATGTACAGTACCGACTCGGCCACGCTTAGCCCTGCTAAGAAGGAGGTACCAAGAAAGTAGATACTGGTACAGAAATAACAGTAATTGAAATGCTTGCAAAGCGAGCCAAGTGAAGCCGAGTCGGGCCAAATCGAGCCAGTGGAAAAGGGGCATTAGTCAGCAGTCTGTGAACAAGGTGCGTTCTCTTTCATAGCATTCGTTTCGTGTCTCACATTGGGAACGCCCTCAGCTCCACAATGGTTCTGGCTCTCCAGAGCTCCACAATGTTTCAGAGTCTCCCGAGCTCCACCACCAACTTTCTTGTAGCCGACCTCCTGACCAGCGTCTCCTAGGGTCCACTACGGTCCGCGGTGGTCCTCGAGACTGTCTGCTTTGAAGATGCATGCCTGCATCTGCCACCTTCAGCCTGCTGTGACTTGTCTTTTGTTTAATTAGCAATCTGGTTACTCACCACGCCATGCTGCTGCCTGCCTGTCTGCATTCTGGCGTCCACTCCGAACACCACAGCCTAACAGAGCGTCCATATGATTAAAAATAGGATGAATCTTACATTGATTAAATGTTCCTACTTATTTATCTTTCTTACAGTGTAATTATTCTGATTGAGGCTAAACATATCTTCTTTAGATTGTCTAGAATTTCAATATTGTGAGACTGACATGTTTATTGAAATGACAGCATATATATTATCAATATGTAATACCGACACAATATGCTTGTATGGGTTACGTTTTTTTTGGTATGGACCATTTATTGCAAAGATATTAACAAAACTGACAACAGAAAATTAAGTTCGTCATAGGAGCCTGGGATGGAACAAGGTAACCAGAGGAAGAAAAAAATAAATGCTCATCTGATTAAGAAATATATATTTAACTTAAATTACAACAAACAAATAATTAGACAGACACCAGATAAGTGTGTCAAGACAAGATTACATTAGACAAGTATCCAGTCATTCAATCAAAATGGTTCAGTTTGTGGTTATCCAACCTAAATATGAAAGTTCAGTTATTGTCCATGTTCTTTTAGTTAAGTTCCTATTGGGGGAAAAAAAAACAGGACTCTCACAGTGTCCAAGGTCCCGCATCAAAAGGGAAAAATAAATAATCCTACCAGCTCACCACTCTAGAAGAGGATCAGGGAGTCCAAAAAAACCTGACCTATAAACAAGGTCAAAATACATGCAATTAGCATCTGGAAAAAATACATTAGGTTACCGGTAACATCTCTAAATTGCATTCTGTACATACAGAAATTACAATAATAATTCAGAATTTAAAACGATTCAAAATTAATTCATTGATCATTGTATTCGAAATAAGCTGTGCAGCTACATTCAATTAATTCAACAAAATACAGGCAGTAGCATAAAGCTAAAAGAAACCATGCATGCCGTAAGCGTTTCACTGACATTGCTACTAACATTAGCAGCATTAATATTTAAACAGTGTCAAAACATTTGCATGATTCCATAGAAATGCAGCCAAATTGTTAAACATTTGCCACAAACAAATATACGGTCATAATTTATGACCATAACTAACTTTATGAACATAAATGTCTAAAAATAGCTGTGTTCTGGACTTCTGTTCGCGAATGCGGAAGTGAAGCCATAACACAACCGGCATTAAAAATGAACTTCAGCAGAAAAGTTGACGACTTTACCCAACCGGTCTGAACAATCATATTGTAAAGTAACTTACCAATGAGTATGGGAAGATTTACATAAGGTGTTAATCAGATTTCATGTTGAATCAGTCATTTGTTTATTCCAGCCATGCACAGCCAACAGCAAGGAGGACGTTACATCAGAACGGGGCGTACTCTGAGAGCGTTTCCCTTTATAACGGCGCCCCTGATGGCTGAACGGGCACTCAATTTAAGTAACATAGATTACAGTGGGTCCTCCCCTGATCACATGTACGTTCCTGTACATGATTCAGACTGTTAGGAATGTGGCTGGCTGACACTGCCAGGGAGGATTCTTCGTCATCATCGTAGTGCGTGGTTGTAGAGAATGCTTCACTCAATCCCTGGAAAAGTAGTTGGATACTTTTCAGGATGGGATGTCCCAGTCTACTATATTGAAATCTATTTGGTGGTCGTCTGATTCGTATTGACGTTCTCATTTGCTGTTGTGGTTCTGAGGTTGATACATTTGTGTCATGAAAAATATCAGAAATATCAGGGTCTGCAGCACTTGAGGTGGGGTTGGGATCAGAACCAGTTTCAGATCCATTGATTTTAGTGGGGACTAGCACCATTGAAGGCTCCAAGTCATCTTTGTATTCAGTACCTGCTGTTTCTTCTGCGGGTTGCGCCGAAGTCACCTCCGGCTGGCCCCTGGTATTTGGTTCAGGCTGTTGGCTCAGGCTGTGTTGGCTCAGCAGCCGGTTCCAGACGTGGTTTGGAAATGTGCAGTGAAGTGGTGAACCGAATAGGTTCTGCACCGAGTGGATTGTGCCAATCGGACAACAGGATATCTTCATCCGACAATGGTTCTTCTTCAGGAAAGCTTGGAGATGAGGTATAGTTGACTTGTTTTTTCGTAGGTGGTTGCTTGATGTGGGATGTGGCAGGTAAGTATCCACACGGCAAAAGCAAGTCACGGTGGAGAGTTCTCAGAGGTTTGTCTGCGTGCTCGGGTCTTACAGTGTACACGGGTAAATTCCCAGCCCTCTTGACAACCACGTAAACATCGCGCTCCCACTTGTCAGCAATTTTGTGTTTTTCCCTTATCCTAACGTTTCGAACCAGCACACGATCTCCAACTTCCAAGTCTGAAACAATTACATTTCGGTCAAAGCGAGCTTTATTCATCAACATTGTCTTCTCAGCATTTTCGGTAGCCAATTGGTAGCTTTTCTCTAGATGTGATCGTAAGTTTCGAACATACTCAGAGTGAGTTTGACTGGGTTTATCCACAAGTAGGCCAAATACTAGATCGATAGGAAGCCTTGGTTGTCGCCCAAACATCAACTCGTAAGGTGCAAATCCAGTAGTGTCATCTGTCATCTGATCTTTTGAATACCTATCAGTGCACAGAGCTCTTTTATTGTTCTGGATTCAAAATACGGTCCTTGGTCACTGTGGAGTTTTTGAGGTATGCCATAATGTACAAAACAATTTTCCCACAGGCATTTTGCCACAGTTTTGGCTTTCTGGTTTGGGGTTGGTACTGCAACAGCATATTTGGTGAAGTGATCTGTAATGACAAGGATGTCTTTGGTTTTACTTTTATCAGGCTCTAATGTTAAGAAATCCATACAGACAAGTTCCAGGGGGTATGATGTTTTAATGTTCACCATAGGTGCAGCTTTCTCTTGTGGTGCTTTGCGCTTTACACATCTTTTGCACATTTTTATCTTGGTATGAACATCACTAGCCATCCTTGGCCAATAAAATCTATTTCGAACAAGATCCAGAGTGCGTTCAATGCCTATATGGCCCATTTGATCATGCAACCTAAACAGCATATCAGCTCTGCTTTCCTGTGGCAGCACAAGTTGGTGTTGCAACTGGCTTCCAAGCTGCCTTCTTCTCACGACGATGTTATCACGGAGTTCCATACGATTTATGTCTCGCAAGAGAAGTGGCAGCTCAGGGAGTTCTTCTCTCAGAGAGGGAGATGGTGATTCTCCAGTCTCCAGTTGTGTTATTATGTGCCTAAGCACAGGGTCATCTCGTTGTTGTTCAGCAATTTCAGTTGGTGTCAGTTGAGAGATAACAGATGAGGCAACCTGTGCATCAGTAGAGAAGCTGTCTGGGATGCTGGCAACTGACATGGACAATGACCGGACAAGAGCGTGATCTGCCAGTTTATTGGGTGCACTATAAATGAGCTGTCGGGCACACACCGCTTGTACTGTCTGTTGATCAATGGATATGACATTAGCCTCTTCAATATGTTGCTGTGTGAACCGAAGGATTCTTTCCTTTTCCTTCTGTGACATTGGGTCAGTTAAAAGTTAACCATGGGGTCTGCGTGAAAGGCCATCTGCATCAACATTTTGTTTACCAGCCCGGTAAATTATTTTAAAGCAGAAGGTGGAGAGAGCTGATAGCCATCTATAACTTGTAGCATCAAGTTTAGCTGAGGTGAGAAGGTAAGTGAGATGATTGCTATCAGTCACTACTGTGAAGTTTGTTCCATATAAGTAGTCATGGAACTTCTTTGTCACAGCCCATTTCAAAGCCAAAAATTCTAGTTTATGGGCTGGGTAACATGACTCACTCTTGGATAATCCTCTACTGGCATAGGCAATTACTCTGTTTTGTCCCTCCTGCTCTTGATACAACACGGCACCCAGGCCACTGGAACTAGCATCGGTGTGCAGGAGGTAGGGCTTCTGTGGATCAGCGAAGGCAAGAACAGGAGCAGAGGTAAGTTTTTCTTTAATGTTCTTAAAGGCTTCATCACAGGCCGGTGTCCTACGATCCCTGAATGGACTGTTTGGATGAAAATATTGTTCTGACTTCACCGAGGATTTTACACGCCTTTGAGATGGCGGGTATCCAGCTGTTAAGTCATGGAGGGGATTTACTATGACAGAATAGCCCTGTACAAAGCGTCGATAATACCCAGCAAATCCAAGAAATGATCTGAGTTCCTTTAAGTTCTTTGGAACTGGCCATGTCTTCAAAGCTTCAATTTTGGCTGGATCTGTTTCAACACCATCTTTTGACACTACATGGCCTAGGTATTGTACGGAGGTCTGAAAGAAAGTGCACTTTTCTACTGAGAGTCCAAACTCCTTAAGGCGATGTAGAACTCTTATG
This sequence comes from Girardinichthys multiradiatus, assembly GCF_021462225.1. Taxonomy (NCBI): domain Eukaryota; kingdom Metazoa; phylum Chordata; class Actinopteri; order Cyprinodontiformes; family Goodeidae; genus Girardinichthys; species Girardinichthys multiradiatus. Next base: position 44,553,012 of record NC_061797.1, on the reverse strand, counting down.
AGTCTCTCCTCATGTTGCTCCAATGTTGGTGCAAATACAATCAAATCATCGATGAATACTAACACCTCTTTCAGATTCATCTCCCCGACACATTTCTCCATCAACCGTTGAAATGCAGATGGGGCATTAGTGACTCCTTGCGGCATACGATTAAACTCCCAAAAGCCAAGTGGACACACAAAGGCAGTTTTACACTTATCACTCTCCTCCATCTCAATCTGGTAATATCCAGACTTTAAATCCAGCACTGAGAACCATTTAGATCCAGAGAGTGTGGTGAAAGTGTCCTCGAGCTTTGGGAGGGCATACGCATCCTTGATCGTCTGCAAGTTGAGCTTCCTGTAATCAATGCAGAGCCGGACGCTGCCATTCTTTTTCATTACAACCACAATAGGAGATGCAAAAGGTGAATCTGATTCTCTGATAACACCTGCATCAAACAGTTCTTGAAGATGTGTTCTAACAGCATCAAGATCTTGAGGATGGATGGGACGAGGTCTCTGCTTGAAAGGTGTTGGGTCTAGGAGCTTAATTTGGTGCTTTACTCGATCCGTTCTGCCAAAATCCAAGTCATGTTTGGCAAAAACCTCTGGAATGCTATTGAGTTTCTTAATTATCCTGTTCCTCCACTCCAGTGTGAGTGGTGAATCACCAAAATTATAGTCAAATTTAGGCTTTGTCGAGTTGGATGGTGTGAACTCTGCAACGGATTGTTTGGAACAAGAGACAGACTGGAAAGCACTTAGTTCAGCAATTGTAACTCGTGGTGGCAAAGTAACATTATGCTTAGATTCATTGCAGACTGAGACAGGTAACACTGGCTGGTGGCTTGAGAAGTCAACGAGACAGGATTTCACCACTATTCCTCCAGGCAAGTGGACGGAGGTGGGGTGTTCAACAATAACAGCCTTTTCTGCTTGTAACGAGTGGGAGACGGCGATGCCTTCCAAAATGACCGTCTGACCAGCAGGGATAGATTTTGGAGTCACACTGAGGATTTTTGCAATTCCATGGTGTCCTTCCTTTCTCATCCTGTGTCTATGTTCCAATATTTTCAGTATAGCACGATACCCATAAGGCACCGTTTGAAACTCTGGGCATTTTTCACTGAATAGTGAATAAACAATGTCCAAGGTGTTAGTTCCTATCAAAACCAAGGGTTGCCGAGTTTTGAAATCAGGCACAACCAATGCAAGTGTGGTAACATCTATTGGGATTCCCAAGAAGTCAGGGTGATGTTGAGGGCAATATAACCCAGATAAGGCACCATTTCTCCGGATGCCCCTTCCACTTCAAGAAGGTCATTCAGAGGCTGCATTTCAAGGTCTGATAGATGTGCCATATACACTGATTCAGGAATGGTAGTTACTTGGGATCCGCTGTCCAACAAACTTTTTATCGGCGTTCCTTGTATGATAACCAGGGCAGTGCATTTAGTTCCAACAAGCCCTTTAGGTAATGAGTCATATTGTTGTTGAGGTGTAAGCTTGGGACATTCCGATGCAGCAGCCTCCGCTAGCCCACCAGCAGAAACTGCACTTAGTTTAACTGTTTACTTTGACCGTTATTTTGCTCCCATTGCTCTTGTTTCTGCTGGAGCCGTGTTTTCTTCTGAAGAACAAGCGCTGGATTGGCTGGTTGGCTGCATGTTGGAGCAATATGCCCATCCTCTCCGCATTTAAAACAAAACCCCGGTCTGGGTCGTGTTGTCTGCGCTCTGCTGCTTCCTTGAAGTGGAAGTTTGTCGCGGTTAGCCAAGTTGGAGGGGCCGCGAGCTTTCTGCGCCAAAAGTGCAGACATCTGTTGCTGTAATTTTTTCATCTGCTGTTTCAATTCAGTGATAGCAGGAATGTCTGTATCCGCATGCCCACAGGAGCAGGCACTTTGAGCATGCACAGTAGCTCGCTGCTTAGAAGATCCAATATGTTTCTTCATTAAGCTTTCTTTGGCCACTTGTCTGTCCTCTTCTGTTCTCAGGATGAGCAGTAGTTCAGAGAATGAAGGAGGATTATTTTTTCTCTGCTCTAATTGTAGCTTACTGATTATGGTGTTATCCCAGCAGCCTCGGCAGAACTGTTTCAGTAAATGCTTGTCAATTTCAATGGAAGCCACGCCACCGCGTTTTACCACAGTGTTTAATGTAAAGAGCAGCCGTTGCAGATATCCAGAGGGCTTTTCCCCAGGATCCTGTAATGTAATTAAAAACTGTGCAAATAACTCATCACCATCCTGCACAGTCGAGTATGCAGAATCCAAAACTTGTAGATATTTAGCGGGTGATGTATCAGGTTGCAGCCCTTTTACAACATCTGCAGCAGGAGAATGAAGGCTTTCCAGAATCTTCCGGGTGATGTACAGTAAAGGTAGCTTATCATCAGCCATCAAAAGATCAATTTGTGACACAACCGGCATTAAAAATGAACTTCAGCAGAAGAGTTGACGACTTTACCCAACCGGTCTGAACAATCATATTGTAAAGTAACTTACCAATGAGTATGGGAAGATTTACATAAGGTGTTAATCAGATTTCGTGTTGAATCAGTCATTTGTTTATTCCAGCCATGCACAGCCAACAGGAAGGAGGACGTGACATCAGAACGGGCCGTACTCTGAGAGCGTTTCCCTTTATAATGGGGATGTGAGTAGTCAGTTACTCTGCTGTGAAACAAATAAGCAAATAGCACTGCCACAACCTGCCATGTATATGTCTATGTGTATTGAATGTTTATTCATTTAGGTTTAAAACAAACTGACTGACTGACTGACTGACAAATTAATAAAAAAACTCTGATTGCTGCATGTGTGCTACAGTCAGTTGCAGCTGGTGATGCAGGACCTGGGTGGTTGCCAAGTGAGATGAGGAAGACCATTCCTGTTCAGGACCAGAGATGGATTGGACATTCCCTCTTTCATGCTGGAAAAGTGCGCCCAGATTTGAAGATTTGAATGTGTATAATGTACTTTATTTAAATATGTCATTGAAATAAAAAAAATTAAGAACATTTCAGTTAATATGAGCCTTAAAAAATTTTAGTTTTTGACAAAGTAATGCTGTATTTTCAGTTAAGTTCACAGCTAATTTTTATTTGCACATTTCCACAAGATGCACTATAATCCTTTCTAAAACAACTTTCTTTTCGACTCTCCAATGTCCCTTTTCACTTTTTTACCTTCTTTTCCGACTGATCGCAATATTTAAGACAAACAAAACTTCCTTCAGGAAAGTTTTAACTTTTTTTTTTTTTATTCATTTATACTCAAACTTCCACACTGTAAAAAACCAAACTTATCTTCCAAATTAAAGCACATTTAACACAATCATCCCCACTTTGAAGTTTAGGAGATGATGGTTAATGTGTAATAAAAATAGGAAGAACAATAATATAGCACTCACACAGTTAATATTTTAACATATTTATGTCCCTTCAGCAATATGTATGGTCGACCTAGCTCAGTTTATGAGATCTCTTTATTATTTAACACTTAATTTCATTCCCTTCCGGCGGAATGTTACCAACCAAATTATCCAGTTCACTTTACGGCGCCTAGTCGTCTCTGATCTCCTTGCGGCGAGATCCTACCTAAATTTATCACTATTTCCTTGCGGCGAAATAACACCTTTCCAATGCAGTGTCCTTACGGCGACACACTACCAAACGACTTTTAAGTACTTTTCTTCTTTCATTTCTATAGCGCTTACTCTTATCTCACGTACTGTATTTTAAAACTGTCTCACCTCTGAGTTGACTTTCAGGTGACTCTGTCAGATCTCCCGGACCCGCCCGGCATCGAGCAAGACAATAATCCCCCGGCCAGATGCGAACGTCACACACCGGGACTTTCAGCCACCAGGCCTAGATGCGGCTGTGCGGCAGCGCTTAACTCGACGTCAGGCTGTCTCCGGAGATCCGCCAGTCACTGCAAAGAAAGATAAAATCAGTTTAGTTCTTATAATATCCGGCTCGAAGGACCAAATTAATGATAGGTATTATTTAATCAACTCAGAGGTAAGGAAAGACACAGAGTCAGTTTTACTTGCAAGGGTAGCTGTGCACTACAGACTACGAAGTATTAGCCTCCTCTCTCTTTATTTATATATGCTTGGTCACACACAGTTCAAACATCATTCAGAGTGGGTGTGTGTGTGTATGTGTGGGGTCAGAAAGGTTAGGGTTCATGTGTCTTGATTTTAGAGAAAGGAGTGAGGATTGGTGCCAGTCCCTAGATGTTGCTGATAATAGCATAACTCACCCTTCTCTCTTATCTCTTTGTCTATGACATGTGGGGGAAGAAAGCACTTAGAGCAGACACAAGTGATAAACAATAAGAAAAGTCATAAAAACCCTAACATGCATAAAACAAATCCAATGTTTTGTTTTCTCTGGTAGAGCAGCTGACAAACTGTTGAAACGTTGGAAGTGTAGCAGAGAGTGAAGCATGGTTAAAATCACCAGAAATTACCACAAAAGCATTGGGGTTTTGTGTCTGTAGCTTAGCAACAGCTGAGCTGATGGCATCACTTGCAGTGTCGGCAACAGCGGAAGGTGGAACGTAAACGGTTGCCAAAATAACACTGGTGAACTCTGAGTAAATAATATGGACAAAAACTTACTGCCAACAGTTCAATATCTGGACTGCAGAGACGACACTTTACAGTAACATGTCCTGGATTACACCATCTGTTGTTTAGAAGTACTGCCAGTCCACCTCCTTTACATTTGCCGCTCCTCTTTAAATCTCTGTCTGCTCGTATGGTGAAAAAGCCTGGCAGAGAGACGCTGGAGTCGGGGATATGATCCTGCAGCCATGTCTCAGTAAAACACATAATACTGCATGCCCGGTACTCTGGATGGGTCCTTTGTAGGGCTTGGAGTTCATCCAACTTGTTTCCCAACGATCTTACATTGCCCATCATAATCGACAGAAGAGATGGTTTGAACTTCCTCCTTCTCTCTCTTCTCTTAGCTCCTGCTCTGCATCCACGGCATCTCCTTTTCAACTCATCAGGGATTTGGGGTTGTAGTTGAAGTATTATTTGAGCTTTTGAGATATTAATCAGCTGCTCCCGGTTGTAAGAAACAACCCTGTTGCCATGGCAATGCATCATAACAAATGTCCAAAAATAGAAAGTATTAAGAAAAATCCTCCAAACTGCACAGCATCTGACACCGGAGTGGACAGTCGTCCAAAAAAATTCAACTGTATCCACCACGAGAAGAATAGTTCCCAAAAAAGAATAAATCGGAATCAAAAGTAACAGAGCTACTCCAACCTGCTGCCACCTTGAGCGGCGCAATTGTAGAATAAATAAATAAATAGAATAAAAACTTTGCTGAGAGAGAATGAGATCTCGAGGGGGCCACAGATGAGAGTAACAATTAACACATAATATATAATCATACATATATATATATATACATATACATATATATATATATATATATATATATATATATATATATATATATATATATATATGTACCACAACATTTAATTTCCCTTTGGGATTAATAAAGTATTTTTGAATTGAATTGAATTGAATATATATATATATATATATATATATATATATATATATATATGTGTACAACAACATTTAATTTCCCTTTGGGATTAATAAAGTATTTTTGAATTGAATTGAATTGAATATATATATATATCCCCAGTATGCCCCCAGTGCTACCCTCTCCCCCCTAGCTCTGCCCCTAAGTACCGGCAATAATCTAAAACTACTTTCACCCCTGAATACCAGCAATTACTAAGTTGAGCAACAATAGAAGAAAATAATTCTATCCAAAATATAAACGACACAAAACAAGTTTAATTGTTGTCATCTGATTTTCTGTTAGTAGTATTCGTCTTCTATATTAGGTCGATAGTAGGTTTCAGTGCCGGGTAGAAGTGGTGGGTGGGGCTTTTCACCATAATCTGTGGGAACAATCACATACTTTTTACCTTTTTGCTGTCAAGCAAAAGATAATTTTTTTTCTAAGCACATAAATCCTGGATCTCTACTTTGTCTTATTTAGTACTTTGCAATTTAAAATTATAAATTAGTAAATGCACACAATGCAACATGAAAATATGGCTGCCCTACCATCTGTTAGGCTGGTTTGCTCTTTCAGGAAATCAGGGGAAAAGAGCAGCTGTAACTCCGCTATGTTCCTTTCAGACCTGTTAGAAGAAAAAAAAATCAATGAGTGCATGCACTGATATGACTTTATTGCCACTGACTCCACCTGTGACTCAAAACTCAATTTGTCATAAATTACCAACGACAGGTGTTTATACAGTGGCACCAGCTCAACAGTTTGATTACTGATTGTTAATGAAGATATCATTGTAGGCCTTTCTCCAACGTCTATGCACATTTATTTTGTTTTCTCAACACTGATATTTAAAAAGGAAGCTTAGCACTAATTAAAAAAGTCATTCACTACCAGGCCATGTTCATAGTTCTAGTACTTTAACATTTCTTTGTTTCTAAACAAGAACTTAAGGGCATAGTTCTAGAAGCAAATGAACCTTTTTAAAAAACACCCTGTTTATCACCCAAATTGTGTGGTATGCATGTTAATCTTAGTTGTTAGGTTGAATGTATATATTATCACATATTGTCACTCACTTGTATTTCTGTTTGCATTTCTGAGAAGCCTATGCCTTGGAACATTCTGTGTGCAGCTGGCCTCGCAAGTAGAATCAACTGTTTTTGTTCCTCTTTCCACTCTCTAACTCTGCCTGACCTGTCTCGCACCCCTATTTGTAACCTAATATGTCTGTTTACTTTGCTGTATAAAATAAACTCTGTTGGTAGATCCCACCTCTGTAGTCCACTGCAGATCAGTGTGATTACCCTCGCGGTGAGTAGAAAGAGTCTCTGTGTCGTTCCTCTGAGTCTGACTTGGTTTGAGCTGATCACTCATTCCACACCTCAACATTAGTGTTCTCGTACTCATACTCGTCGTCTTCCGCTTATCCGGGACCGGGTCGCGGGGGCAGCAGATTCAGCAGAGACACCCAGACATCCCTCTCCCCAGACACCTCTTCCAGCTCCTCTGGGTGGAGCCCAAGGCGTTCCCAGGCCAGCCGAGAGACATAGTCCCTCCGGCGTGTCCTGGGCCGTCCCCTGGGCCTCCTCCTGGTGGGACGTGCCTGGAACACCTCCCGGGGAAGGCGTCCAGGAGACATCCGGTATAGATGTCCGAGCCACCTCAACTGGCTCCTCTCCATGTGGAGGAGCAGCGGCTCTACTCCAAGCCTTTCCCGGATGCCCGAGCTCCTCACCCTATCTCTAAGGGAGCGCCCGGCCACCCTACGGAGGAAGCTAATTTCAGACGCTTGTATCCGGGATCTCGTTCTTTCGGTCATGACCCAAAGTTCATGGCCATAGGTGAGGGTAGGAACGTAGACCAACCGGTAAATCGAGAGCTTTGTTTTTCGGCTCAGCTCTCTCTTCACCACAACGGACCGGCACAATGCCCCCATTACTGCGGCAGCCGCACCGATCCGTCTGTCAATCTCCCGATCCATTCTTCCCCCACTCGTGAACAAGACCCCGAGATACTTAAACTCCTAAACTTGAGGCAGGAACTCCCCTCCAACCTGAAGAGGACAAGTCACCCTTTTCCGGTCGAGTAACATGGCCGCTGACTTGGAGGAGCTGATCTTCATTCCTGCTGCTTCACACTCGCCTTAGTGTTTAAAAAATAAATATTTAGTCATTTGTTTGATTGGTAATGGTATTTGGCTGGATCATGTGGCCAATAACATTTAAGCCTGAAACTGAATTAGCATCTTAAGTATGAGAAACACGTTCCTTCAGAACTGTTTTGCTGCATAACAGAACCTCCAAAAACAATTTTGTACACAGCTAAACTGTCCTATTTTGGATTAACACATCTTAAAAAACACGTACATGCCTCGGGTTCCTCCTCTTAGTACCTACATGAGCTCAGAGAGAACATAACAGCATAGTTACCGGTACCTGAACTCTCTAACCTTGAGCTGTTTAGGGCATGTTCCCTGAAACTTGTCAGTAACTTGACAACACAAAATATGGGTTTTTGAGTAAAAAATAAATAAATAGCTTTACTCATTGCAGATAAAGTGCAAGCCCATACATGAAATATATCTTCAAGACATGCAGAAGTCAAAGAGAAGTAATACCAAAATAGTACAGAAAGTCCTTACAGCATGCATTTACCAATGTATGACGTGCAGGGAGGAGGAGACTAACCTGTTCACCGCAGGCGCAAACAGATGACCCTCTACCAACAGAAAATATATGAGTAGGCAAGCCAACATGGCTTTTGTGCTCTTGCATTACCACATAAAACAAAAAACATCTGAGCAAACATATGTTACCCATGACAACAAAAGCCTTCTAGAATGATCAATTATTCTTAATTCTTTCTCCTGTTCAAAACAGTTTTAAACTGTCTTTCTCAGTAACTGAGTTGAGTGCTTAGCATGTTTACTGCAGTATTATCATTGGAATGTCAGGATAGTAATACCATACTGATTATGCCATGCTGCACTATTATGCTGCACTATTTCAGTCAGAAAACATAATAGTAAACCCTTTATGGTGTAGCAGGGTAAATCCACATCTTTGGTGTGAAACCTTTTGTTAAGTCTGTCTTAGGGACCCAGAGTGGCAGGCAGTGGTATTCGAAAACAGGGTACTTGTGGCCTCTCCAGGATGCTCCAGCCCTCTCCAAGATGCAAATGCCCTGGTCTCTAAGGATTTCCACATTGTTTGGGTATGCCTAATACATTCTGCAGAGTTTGATAATGATCTGGTGTTGTTTAGCCTTGCAGGGTTGTGTAGGTGCTGGGGCCTATCTCTGACAACAACATCCCTAAAACAGCTACAGTGAAACCATTCATGTTAAAGCACATTCATCTGTTAAAACGGACCTCAATTCAATTGAGAAACTGTGGCAAGAGTTTGACAGCTGATAGAGTTAGGGTGATTGCAGTTCAGTGGGTAAAGTGGTTGTCCGACAATCAGATGGCTCAATTTCAGCTTCCTCATGTAGCATGTCTATGTCCCCTTGGCTCTTCACCTACCAATCTGCGTATTTGTGTAGGAATGTGTGTGCATTTGTGAGTGCAACTGGGTGAATATGCTTCTAGTGTAAAGTGCTTTGAGAAAAATGCTTTATAATTTAGTGACATTTATAATTGATGTTCAGAGTAGCTCTTCATCCAATCTGATTGAAAAGTAAAATGGCAAAATACAGGGGTTGGACAATGAAACTGAAACACCTTGTTTTAGACCACAATAATTTATTAGTGTGGTGTAGGGCCTCCTTTTGCGGCCAATACAGCGTCAATTCGTCTTGGGAATGACATATACAAGTCCTGTACAGTGGTCAGAGGGATTTTAAGCCATTCTTCTTGCAGGATAGTGGCCAGGTCACTACGTGATACTGGTGGAGGAAAATGTTTCCTGACTCGCTCCTCCAAAACACCCCAAAGTGGCTCAATAATATTTAGATCTGGTGACTGTGCAGGCCATGGGAGATGTTCAACTTCACTTTCATGTTCATCAAACCAATCTTTCACCAGTCTTGCTGTGTGTATTGGTGCATTGTCATCCTGATACACGGCACCACCTTCAGGATACAATGTTTGAACCATTGGATGCACATAGTCCTCAAGAATGGTTCAGTAGTCCTTGGCAGTGATGCACCCATCTAGCACAAGTAGTGAGCCAAGGGAATGCCATGATATGGCAGCCCAAACCATCACTGATCCACCCCCATGCTTCACTCTGGGCATGCAACAGTCTGGGTGGTACGCTTCTTTGGGGCTTCTCCACACGGTAACTCTCCCGGATGTGAGGAAAACAATAAAGGTGGACTCATCAGAGAACAATACATGTTTCACATTGTCCACAACCCAAGATTTGCGCTCCTTGCACCATTGAAACCAAAGTTTGGCATTGGCATGAGTGACCAAAGGTTTGGCTATAGCAGCCCGGCCGTGTATATTGACCCTGTGGATCTCTCGACGGACAGTTCTGGTGGAAACAGGAGAGTTGAGGTGCACATTTAATTCTGCCGTGATTTGGGCAGCCGTGGTTTTATGTTTTTTGGATACAATCCGGGTTAGCACCCAAACATCCTTTTCAGACAGCTTCCTCTTGCGTCCACAGTTAATCCTGTTGGATGTGGTTCGTCCTTCTTGGTGGTATGCTGACATTACTCTGGATACCGTGGCTCTTGATACATCACAAAGACTTGCTGTCTTGGTCACAGATGCGCCAGCAAGACGTGCACCAACAATGTGTCCTCTTTTGAACTCTGGTATGTCACCCATAATGTTGTGTGCATTTCAATATTTTGAGCAAAACTGTGCTCTTACCCTGCTAATTGAACCTTCACACTCTGCTCTTACTGGTGCAATGTGCCATCAATGAAGACTGGCTACCAGGCTGGTCCAATTTAGCCATGAAACCTCCCACACTCAAATGACAAGTGTTTCAGTTTCATTGTCCAACCCCTGTATGTGCAATGAATCATCAGCAGACATTAGATGAATATAATGCATACTTTTCTCACTGTACTGTTTTTGATAATAAAACAAGGCATCGTTTCTCTTCCACAATAATACACTACATCTTATTGGTCAGCCACAGTAAATCTTGGGTAGATTTTGACAGAGGGTAAACGTTCAAGGGGTATGAATACTTTTGCAAGACACTGCATCTCATATGCTACTGTCTTTGATGTAAAGAGTTTGTAGGCTGTTTTTACTGATTCCACCCACAGAATATAATTTATTTGCAACATTAACTGAAAGAATTTCATTCATTCATGAATGAATGAATAAATAAAATACTTGAATAATTTAATAGAATTCATAGTTTGGGATGTAATATTACACCCTTTATTCACATTAGGAGAGATGGTAAAATAATTCACGAAATTATAAGTAACATACTGTGGTGATTAATTTTAACTATTCAATACCAGACCTGCAAGTTAAGCATGAGTTAAACTATTAAAATATGAAACAGAATAATGAGAGAAAACAAATATCTTTTTAGATTAAAAACTGTTTCTAACACATTGTTTCTCTCAAACGTTTAAAGATGGGGTTTCAATATATATCTTAGAATGATAATTAGTAAATACAGGTCCTTCTCAAAAAATTTGCATATTGTGATAAAGTTCATTATTTTCCATAATGTCATGATGAAAATTTAACATTCATATATTTTAGATTAATTGCATACTAACTGAAATATTTCAGGTCTTTTATTGTCTAAATACGGATGATTTTGGCAAACAGCTCATGAAAACCCAAAATTCCTATCTCACAAAATTAGCATATTATTAAAAGGGTCTCTAAACGAGCTATGAACCTAATCATCTGAATCAACGAGTTAACTCTAAACACCTGCAAAGATTCCTGAGGCCTTTAAAACTCCCAGCCTGGTTCATCACTCAAAACCCCAATCATGGGTAAGACTGCCGACCTGACTGCTGTCCAGAAGGCCACTATTGACACCCTCAAGCAAGAGGGTAAGACACAGAAAGAAATTTCTGAACTAATAGGCTGTTCCCAGAGTGCTGTATCAAGGCACCTCAGTGGGAAGTCTGTGGAAAGGAAAAAGTGTGGCAGAAAACACTGCACAACGAGAAGAGGTGACCGGACCCTGAGGAAGATTGTGGAGAAGGGCCGATTCCAGACCTTGGGGGACCTGCGGAAGCAGTGGACTGAGTCTGGAGTAGAAACATCCAGAGCCACCGTGCACAGGCGTGTGCAGGAAATGGGCTACAGGTGCCGCATTCCCCAGACCTGGGCTACAGAGAAGCAGCACTGGACTGTTGCTCAGTGGTCCAAAGTACTTTTTTCGGATGAAAGCAAATTCTGCATGTCATTCGGAAATCAATGTGCCAGAGTCTGGAGGAAGACTGGGGAGAAGGAAATGCCAAAATGCCAGAAGTCCAGTGTCAAGTACCCACAGTCAGTGATGGTCTGGGGTGCCGTGTCAGCTGCTGGTGTTGGTCCACTGTGTTTTATCAAGGGCAGGGTCAATGCAGCTAGCTATCAGGAGATTTTGGAGCACTTCATGCTTCCATCTGCTGAAAAGCTTTATGGAGATGAAGATTTCGTTTTTCAGCACGACCTGGCACCTGCTCACAGTGCCAAAACCACTGGTAAATGGTTTACTGACCATGGTCTCACTGTGCTCAATTGGCCTGCCAACTCTCCTGACTTGAACCCCATAGAGAATCTGTGGGATATTGTGAAGAGAACGTTGAGAGACTCAAGACCCAACACTCTGGATGAGCTAAAGGCTGCTATCAAAGCATCCTGGGCCTCCGTAAGACCTCAGCAGTGCCACAGGTTGATTGCCTCCATGCCACGCCGCATTGAAGCAGTCATTTCTGCCAAAGGATTCCCGACCAAGTATTGAGTGCATAACTGTACATGATTATTTGAAGGTTGACGTTGTTTGTATTAAAAACACTTTTCTTTTATTGGTCGGATGAAATATGCTAATTTTGGGAGATAGGAATTTTGGGTTTTCATGAGCTGTATGCCAAAATCATCCGTATTAAGACAATAAAAGACCTGAAATATTTCAGTTAGTGTGCAATGAATCTAAAATATATGAATGTTAAATTTTCATCATTACATTATAGAAAATAATTAACTTTATCACAATATGCTAATTTTTTGAGAAGGACCTGTATTATCTGCTAGATGTGTTATGTTGACCACAGCTGTTTGGTTTCAGGTATTTACAGACACAAAGATATACTCTATACTGAGCTACGGTTCCCATTACATACATCCTATATTAATTAGTACCGTATACTTTTCAGTGACGTTGTTGTTATGCGTTTGTTGTTTGTCTCTGTTATTTTTTTTTTCTCTCTGTCTTTCCTCTATTCTTATCTCCTCTACCTTTTAACTTTTTGCCCCACCCCCAGCACTCAGACAACAATTCTGAGAGCTACTCTGCTGGACAGGACACATTAAAAAAAGTACCTATTTCAGAAAAAACACAAGAAAACATGTCTTCTTTATGAATTTATTTATGTCTGTTATCCCCTCTTTCACCAAACTCCTTTTGCAGCATTTTGAGGCCACTGATTGTCTAATCCCATTGCTAGAGCTGGCATTCTTGTGATTGTTAAAAAAACAAGTTATAGGTGTGGCAGATAAATAATTAACAGGTTTTCAAAGAGCTTTATGGGGTAAGATGTAAGGCAAATCTTTAAACCTTTGGTCTGAAAAAAGCCTGATTCTCCAGGATTTCATAAACAACTTGATACGCTGTAAATTCTGAGGGGGATTGTGACAAAGCTTTTATTTCTGGAATCTGTGAGATATCTGCTTTCAGCAGATGTGCTGGTTGTGTGTGTAGAAGCTGTGCGGTGAACAGCTAAGGCAGAGTTTTGCGGTGCTGCCATTTTGTGATGTTTGCTTACTTTCTGATTCAACTGCTTGTAGTTTTAACTGTGTTTGGTGTTTATAGAAATGGTTTATATCAGCTTTTAGCCAAGATTCTAAAATGTATGTGGATAGCACACATTTATGCTTAACTACAAAAATTTAAAGTAATGAAAGTTGAAAAGAAAATTATTTAATTCTTCCCCCAGTTCTGGGAGCTTAGGCTTAAAGAGGTTAAACAATCTATATATTTTGTTAGCTAAAAGCTTGGGTTTGCTGTTGTTTATGACTTCTCTGAAAACGAGACCTTTAGTCACTCAGCATTGTGACACTCAATGTTATCATGCTCCTTATTATAAGCAACTTTGGGCTCGTTTTTTCTTTTTTTTGGGATTCTTTTTAAAATTAAAGAAGCTTATTTTTGCTTGACTTTCTTCCGAGTGAGACCTTTATCATCTCCCAGCTCCCCGCATTAAAGCAAAACATGAGTGGTAGGAAGTTTGTTCTTTCAAAGCCACATTTCCAGTTTATTAAGCCTGAATTAGTCAGTTTTTGGCACAACCCAAACAGAGTCATGCGAAATCCCAGAGTTAGGGTAATGAGTGATGACACAGCGTAAGAATTAGTTGCAGTGTGTGGGCAAAATAGAAAATGTGTGTCTTTTAAACAGAGTTTAAAGAAGGTTTTTTGTTGACAGTGTTTACTGTAATTACCTTTGCAAAACGCACTTTTGAACAGAGTTTAAAAGTATAAGTTATCCAAAGAATTTAAGTCATTCAAAATGTGTATGCTGAATGTGATTAGTATAATTGTGTTGTTGCTTATGTATAATGCCATAATAAATGTATATTTTTATATTGTTTGCAAGCAGCCTCTGTTTTACGTAGTGGGTAGTGGGTTGCCGTTGAGCCTTTTTTTGGCTTGTTTTCATTAAGCTAGTTGCTTTTTTCTCTTGCGAGATCTGATTGCTTACCTCGAAACTGGGGAAAATAACAAAGCAAGCATGTACTTTGTTTGCCATCCTGGTCCATGGTACTAGGGGTTCCTGAAACCAAAAAAAAAAAAAAAAAACTTTTTTCGGTGTTTAAAACATGGATTATCTGTCATAATGCCAGGAAGCTTTCTGACCCACATGCAGAAGGATCAACAGGAAACACAAACAAGTTTAACAGTTTATTTAGCAAACAGAATATCCGGTGCAGAATTTCGGATCACATATTATTGTTCAATAATTAGAACCTATTTCAGAAGCAGCATCAGAAACATGTTGTCTTTACGTATTCATGTCTGGTATCCCGTACTTCATCAAACTTGTTCTGCAGCATTTTGAATATGGCTGTCATTCTTGTGAAGTTATAGGTGTGCCAGATGAATGATTAAAAAGCTTTTGTAGAGCTTTATGAGGCACGACGTAAGCCAAAACTTTGAAAAAAAGCCTTATTCTCATTAGGATTTTTTAAAACAACCTGGTAGGCTGTTTTAGATTCTAAAATTTAGTTTCCATAATTTTGAAATATTGTGCCTCTTTATTTCTGTCAAGTTTAATTTGACTTGTTAAACTCGATTTAACTAATAAATGAATAAGTGTTGCAATAAGAAACACGTTATGACTATGCCAGTTTTTGATAATTGGATTTTGTTCTTCAGAAACCAGCAATGACAATAAAAACCGAACAGACCTTCATGGTAACGACTGAAATTGATTGTAGCCTACTTTATTGAGTTATGCGTTTACTAAGCTTATATTGCAGCTAAGAATAAAAAGGAAAGAGGTGCTTCCAGAACGGTGGGACGGAGCTGGGATGGTATTCTGGGCGGTGCAAAAAAGCATTTACATCTGAAAGCAGCAAATCTCTGAGAATAACGTCCGTTTGCTAATGGAGACTGGTCTTACCACAGGGCAAAGCGGGAGG
Source organism: Girardinichthys multiradiatus (assembly GCF_021462225.1). NCBI lineage: Eukaryota > Metazoa > Chordata > Actinopteri > Cyprinodontiformes > Goodeidae > Girardinichthys > Girardinichthys multiradiatus. Next base: position 44,537,683 of record NC_061797.1, on the reverse strand, counting down.
AACATCAGTTTCCGCAGGGCGAGAAAAACATAGTTAAAGAGAATCATTTGGACTTTGTTGTCTTTTTTTTTTTTAGAAAACACACACCTGCAGGTGAGTTGGCCATTTGTTTCTTCAAATATATATATAGTTAATTTAAACTAAAAAACAGGTGTTTTACGAACAGAAATAAATAATTGTAATCTGTTCAGACTCGGAAAAATGCTTTATTTTGCTTGTCTTTCAAACTTGTTGAAAAGCATCCGTTTTATTCCGTTTTTTATAGAAAGTGAACGGACCGTTCATACGGAATGTATGAAGCTTGCTTTTTTAGCCGTCGATTGAAACAGCAATAGGATTTTTTTCCGTTCCCACACAGAAAGTAGCGTCCTCATTTAAAGTCATGTCATTGAATTTTGATTAATACTGAATAGGGACGTCTGCTTTGTAGTTATAAAAAGTTGTCCTTTCAGGTCGCTTAAATATATATATTTTTAATTCTCATGCGTGTTTCTGAGAAAATATATTAGTCGCTTTAGGCTACTCGCCTACACGTCTTTAGTTTATGAATATACATCGTTTTTTAGGTGAAGGTAACAGAGATGTCCTGGTTTAGCTAAGATCAGAAAACGTACATGCCAGTCAGATCGCAGGCGTCTATTTAAAAAAATAAAACTAAAGTCGTGAAAGTTCCTCGTAATTAAAACAAAATACCTTAGGATGTTTCTTTTGAGATTTATATTTCTACATACTGATGCTCATTCCCGAGTGACCATTTTAATTTATTGTTGAATACATTTTACAGTTTATCGGAACTAAAACGCAGTAGCCCACAGCTTCCCTTATTCTTTTAGTTTTGAAAAGCCCACATTGTGAACGTAAATAATCTGGCGAAGATAATTTTTCCTTTTTTGTTAATATTTGGGTCTGTTTTTGATAAATATTTTGTTTTATTTAAAAATTATCACCTACACTACAACTCACTTATGTTTTTATGTATATTTTCGAATATTTTTTCATACCACCAGAGAAAGTTAGATTGGATGTAAGTCCACCCAGTAGATTTAAGACAGTAGGTATTTTTGGTGTTTATAAAACATATATATATTTTATTATAGTTGAAATCGCAGGTTTGGTGTTGTTAATGACTTCTCTGAAAACGAGACCTTGAGGTCTAACCACTCAGCATTGTGACACTTGTAACAGATCGTTTGCTCTGGAAATGGGGAGAATTTTAAAGGCACCTGTTGTTTTCCATCCTCTGGCAGAGGTGTTTCTGAAACTTTTCCGGTGATTAAAACATGGATTAGCTTTCATAATGCCAGGAAGCTTTCTGACCCTGTCGAAGCCGTCTCTGCTACCCCGGGTCTGTTGATTTGGGCACAGGTTTCAAAAGAGTGAAATAAACACAAAGTACAATCAGCTTATGTTCGCCTCTGCGCAGAGTGAGAGAAATATGCCCCAGGCAAACACCTGCGAGCCCAACTCTGCCCTCTCTCTGCTTCCAGCTCGTTTTATTATTCAGTCTCAAGGGTGTGTTCAACATATACATATATCATGTCACTCATGTATAACATAACATTTCCTTAGGTCCAAATAAGGAGTGCTTCTGGTTATTTTCTCCTAGCAAGCTTGTCCTCCCGTATCTTCTTCACCCCTATCCGGTAATCCCTTGTCATTCACCAATTTATGACCTTGGACTCTCTATGCTTCACTCCCTATATTTTCACTCCCCTCTCCTCTATCTGCACACAGGTTACACACATAGATAGTTTATATTCTACAACCCACACACAGGAAGATCAACAGGACATACAAACAAGTTTAACAGTTTATTTAGCAAACAGAAAATCTTCAGTCTAGGTGAAGGCAGTTTGAGATGGAAGGGTCATTGTGACAAAGAGAAGTGGCAAGTGATCTGAGGTATGTTTCAACAGAGAGGAATGTACTGAATTCAAATATGTACAGGTAATCTAAATGTCTCTGTGGTTGATAGATCTCAGGAAGAAGTTCAACCAGAAACCTTGAATTGCTGAGAAGTCAAAAATTGGTTGAAGCAAAGAGTAACAAGGAAGTAAAGGTATTAATATGGAGCGAGAGGTATCAGAACAGATGACACAAACATGTTGACTGACTGGTTGACAGCTCTTATGCTCCACTTGATGAGCCAAATTGAATGCATGTGTGGAGCTCAGGGTACATGCAGCTACAAGGAAGAGGGAAAAAACACATGCAAACACAGACCTGACCTGATATCAAAATGATCAAAGATTTGAAGATGCCCTTTTAAAATAAACAGCCATGGGCAATGGCAATAATTGCAAATTTTCTTTCTTTACATTTAACCACATACCATTCCAACTTCAATGTATTTCATTAGAATTTTATTTAACAGACCAACGCAAAGTACCACAAAAAAGTGAAGTCAAAGGAAATTAGTTTTATTGTAGCTCTGTTTTGCCTATATTTAACCAGGCATGATAGATACATGTACTTATCAGAATCAGAATCAGAAAAGCTTTATTGCCAAGTACGTTTTTGGACATACAAGGAATTTGTTTTGGCGTAGTCAGTGCAATACAATACAAATTAAAAAGTATAAACATATCTACAATATAATATAAATATATGTGCACAGTTTTAAGTGAGTGAGAGTAAGTATAGAGCAGTATAAGATGCAAGAGCAATACAACAGTGCAGATGATCATTGTGCAAGTATGGCAGTGCAAGTAAAGCAGGAGTCCAAGCTGAGCGTTAATGTAACGCATAGAGTTACAGTTTACAAGTGTCCTGTCAGCAAAAAAAAAAAGGGGGGGGGGAGAAAGGGGGAGTGTCAGTGTGGTTTCCGGGTTTTGTTAACAAGGCTGGTGGCAGATGGGAAAAAACTGTTCTTGTGGCGTGAGGTTTTATGGATACATGGTTTTGAATTTGCTACTACAAAGAAACATCTTAAAAAGTGTTGCATGCATTTTTTCTAGCCCTTTTTACCCTGATACCCACAGTAAAACATGGCAGCATATCCGTAGGCAAGTGTTTCTTTAGCATAAAAAGTGGTCAAGGTTAATTTGAAGATCGAAAGAGGGCAATCCTGGAAGAAACCCAATCAGAGGCTTCCAAAGACTTAGGTGAAGGTTAACTTTCCAGTAGGACTATGATCCTAAACATACAGCCAAAGTTACAACAGAAATGTTTAGATCAGAGGTCACCAACTCCAGTCCTCAAGAGCTACTGCCTGGTAACTATTAGATACATCCCTGCTCCAACACAGCTGAATCAAATGATTGAGTTATTTCTTCAGCATGCGTTCAAGTTTGGCAAAGGTCTGGTAATGAGCTACTCATTTGATTCAGGTGTGTTGAAGCAGGGATGTATTTAAAAGCTGCAGAACAGCTCTCCAGGACTAGAGAGCCCTGTTTTAGATCAATACCTATCCATGTGGTAGAGTAGCCAGTTCAAAGTCCAGAGTCTTCATGAGCTTTATGAGGTGGTCACGTGAAGTGGTTTTCCAAAGAGTTTTGAAAAAACTTCCAAGAGGTTTATTGAGAGACGGCCAAAAGTCAATGTTATAGTCATCACAGCAAAGGGCGTCTACTTTAAGGAATCTAAAGTGCATATGTAAAGTTATTTTACAATGTTTCGTTTGCTACTTAATTCCATATGTGTTAATTCACAGTTTTATTGCCTTCAGTGAGAATCTACGTACAATCTAGATAGTCATGAAAACAAAAAAAAACATTAAATGAGAAAGGCGTTCTAAAACTTAGAGAACATACATGTCATCAGAAAACATATTTGTGCAAAATTTGTTTTGGTTTATGTTTGTAATGTTACTTGTCACAAAATAAACCCCTGCCATTTTCACGCAAGCATGTGTGTAAATACCAACAGAACGAAAGTTACGTATGTAACTACGGTTCTATGAATCCCGGATGACCGCCAGAGGCGGTGCTTCAAGCACTGAATGATCATTCTTGCGCATGCGCAGGTCGAGAAATTAATAACAACATGGTCACATGTGACCTACCGGTGGCTACGTGAGTCTATATAGTCACATGACACCGGGAGCCCAGTCCCGACAATCTTCTCGCGAGCACACAGAGACCGAGGGACCGAGCGCTCTGGCGGTCATCCGGGATTCATAGAACTGTAGTTACATACGTAATGTTCGTTCTATTTCATCCCTACTGACCGCCAGAGGCGGTGCTTCAAGCACTGGATGACGCATACCAACAGGGTCCCGAGGGATCCTACTGAGACCCCAAGGAACACAGCAACACCACTAACCTCAGTGGGACGCAGAAGGTGGTTGCTCCAGTATTCCCTGCAGGGGATGCGGCGTGGCGACGTTCACCCTGTAAAACCTGGCAAAGGTGCTTGGCGCCGTCCAGGAAGCAGCTTCACAAATGGCCTCCAGAGGCACCCCGGTCATGGCAGCCCACAAGGTGGAGAGGCTCCTAGTGGAGTGACAGCGCACGCCGCTCGGCAGGGGCTGATCCTGCAAGGAGTAAGCCACAGAGATCATCTCCACAATCCAACGTGCCAACCGCTGTCTAGAAAGGGCCTGACCCTTCCGAGAGCCAGCATAACAAACGAAGAGACAGTCAGTCCGACGAATGGGCGCCGTGTAGCGGACATACGCCTCAAGCGCTCGGACAGGGCAAAGAGGCTCAGAGGGGGCACCAGGATTAAATCGGGAAAGCTGGAGCGGCAGCACACTGCCAGCCACTGCAGGCACCTTTGGCACAAAGGAAGCATTAGTCCACAGTGTAACACCGGAGCCATCCGGGTTCCACCGACAACATGGTTCAGACACAGACAGAGCATGCAATTCCCCCACCTGTTTGGCAGAAGCAATGGCCAACAGGAAGGCGGTTTTCAGGGAGAGCCACTTGAGGTCCGCCCTTGTAACGGGCTCAAAAGGGGGGGGGACTGAAGAGCCGCAAGCACTAGCGACAAATCCCACGTAGGGGCCACAGGGCGCCTGGACGGACACAAGCACCTGGCACCCTTCAGGAACAGCGCGACATCCCCGTGCCGGCCAACAGAGCAACCAACAACCCAACATGCCAACGGGAAATGGCTGCTACATACACCTTCAAGGTGGAAAGGGATCGCCCTGGATCCAGCAACTCCTGGAGGAAGGACAGCAAATGGGAAACAGGACAGCGAATAGGGTCCAGTCCCTTACCACGGCACCAGCCGGCAAAGACCGTCCATTTAGCACCATAGGCGGCCCGTGTGGACGGTGCCCATGCACCAGTCATCGTCTGTCCAACACTGCCTCCATAATGGGAGAAGGCAGAGCCTGCACCTGCAAGCTGGAGCAGAGCCTGTGCAGCAGAGGAAACCAGGTCCTCTCTGGCCAAAAGGGGGCTACCAGCAGAAGCTCGTGCCTGTCCTGAAGAACCCTCAGAAGCGTCTGGGGGATCAGGGGAAATGGGGGAAAGGCGTAGAGAAGGGTCCGGGGCCACTCGTGCGCCAGTGCGCCGTAGCCCAGAGGACTGGTGTTGTCCATCAGGGAAAACCAGAGGGGACAGTGAACTGCATCTCTGGAGGCAAACAGGTCCACCTCCGCCCTGCCGAAGGTGGCCCAAATGCGATCCACCACCTCCGGGTGAAGCTGCCACTCCCCCGGAAGTGACACCTGCCGAGACAGAAAGTGCGTGGAGACACTCTGCGGACCCGGAATATAGGCTGCCCTGAGGCTGGTAAGGCGTGGCGCCGCCCAGACCAGGAGCCGCCGGACCAGGGACAGTAGTCTCAGAGACCTGGACCCCCCTTGGTGATTTATATGGAAGACAACCGTGGTGTTGTCCGACCGGACGAACACATGTCGTCCTAGCAGCCCTGGAAGGAAAGCACGGAGCGCCAGGAACACAGCCATCAGCTCCAGAACATTGATATGGACCGCGCACTGTCGCGGGGACCACACCCCCTGAGCCACACGGTCTTGCCAGGTCGCTCCCCAACCCTTGGAGGAAGTATCTGTATGGACGACTTCCCTTCCGACATGGAAGGGGGCCGAGCTGGACACCCGCCATGATGTAGGACCCGTTCTGCCACTGGGACAGAGACTGTAGGCACTGAGGCACAACCCGAACCTGTCGGAGCCGGTTAGTACGCCGGGAGGGGTCCAGGCCGACCCCGTTCAGCCACATCTGCAGGGGCCGCAATGAAAGAAGCCCCAGAGGCACCACGCTGGACGCAGCAGTGAGCATGCCCAGAAGACGCAGCCACTCCACAAACCGTGGAGCCCTGCCAAGGCGGAAGCTCGGAAGCACGGCCAGGATATCGCCGACGTGCCGAGGAGAAGGACAGGCGATCATGGAACCAGAATCTAGAACCATGCCTAAGAAAATAGTCACCTGGGAGGGGGAGCTGCTCTTCTCCAGGTTCACCCTCAAACCCAGCTGACGTATGTGGGCGAGAACCGTCTGGGTGTCTCAGATCGCCCGATCGCGGGTTGCAGCACAAATGAGCCAGTCGTCCAAATAGGGCAGGATCCACAGTCCTGTGCCTGCAGGGGGGAAAGGGCCGCTGCCACACACCAGGTGAACACCCGAGGAGAAAGGGAAAGAACCAAAGGGAAGGACCCGGAACTGGAAGTGCCTCCCGTGAAAGGCAAAGCGGAGAAAACGCCAATGGTCCGGAGCAATGGGGACATGAAAATAGGCGTCCTTCAGGTCGATAGTCGTGAACCAGTCTCCCGGGGAGATCGCCTGCAGGACCTCCCTGGTGGTCAACATATGGAAAGGCAGAACCTTGAGAAAAGTGTTCAGACCCCGGAGGTCCAGAATTGGACGAAGACTGGAACCTTCTTCTTGGGAACCAGAAAATAGACTGAATAAAAACCCACGGGATCCTGCAGGGGGTCCACCGGAACAATCGCACCCTTGACCAGCAAGGTGCAGATCTCCCGGTCCAGGGCCCGAGCCTTCATCGGGTCGCAGATGACCGTCATCTTGGCCCGGCTGGGGGTAGGAGGCCGGCGGCGGAACTGAAGACGGTATCCCCGGGACAGAGTGGACAACACCCACGAGTCTGGGGCATGAACAGCCCAATAACTGAGCTGGCCCGGGGAGAAAAAACCCCACCGCCGGCTCCAGAACATCACCGGCGGGTCCCCTGGCCCCGGGAGGGCCTGGGGAAACGCCGACCGGGATGAACAGACCAAACCGGGCGCAAACCCTGAGCCCCACCATGGTCCCCTTGGGCCCTAGTCGGTCTCGGTCTAGGAGCCGTGCTTGTGGACCCCAAGAAAGGGACAGGAGGGGGGAGGGAACCCCGGAACGAGTCCCTAGTTGCCCCAGCAGCAGCTGCCGTGTTCTTGAGGCCTGGGCTGTACGCTCCAAGGCTTCCAGTGCGGCGGAACCGAAGAGTTCTCCCGGAACCACAAGAAGAGCCCTCAGCGTTCTCCTGCTAGGCTCGGGAAGGGGCGATTGCGCCAGCCATACCTGGCGCCGAGCATGGACCAATGTAGAGAGCGTGCATCCCAGCTCACGCGTCATCAGGGCGAAGGCCTGCAGGGAGGCGTCCAACAAGCCCTGAGTTGACTGGTCCAAGGGAACTGACTCCAACGAAGAGGAAAGGCCCAACATCAGATAGGAGAGGGAGTTCCCTATGCTGCCCATCCGGGCATTTGAGTCGTAGGCCCTACACAGCAAATCGTCCGTGACACGGCATTGCGGTCGTGGACAACGGGCATTAGTCCTCAACGCCTCATCGGGAGGAACGATGAGGGAGGTAATGGCAGACTCGACAGGGGGCATGCAGCCCAACCCGAACTTGGGCGCCTCGTGCATGGCAGCCAGGGCCCTGCCATCCGCTGTCAGGCGGGAAAAGGCCCTTGTGTCCGTCCAGCTAGCATGCAGCTCCTGGACATATTCTGCTGAGGGAGGAACAACAAAGGCAGCCTCGGCATTACGGTGCCTAAAGAAGGCGCTAGATGGAGCATGCTGGGCCAGGGGAACGTCCAGCTGCAAACGGCCCAAAGCCATTTTAATAGCCGCAGACACCGGTTCCCCCGCACCTCCCAGGGAGGCACCGGAGCCCGAACCTGAGGTCCGGGAGCCAAATTCTGGAAGGGCCTCTCAACAGACGGTGCCCGAGGCCGCAACTGAAATAACATCATCCTCGCAATGCGAGGATCCGGCCTGTTCAGGAGGGGAAGGCTCACTGCAGTCACCATCCCCACGGAGAGACTGAAGGAGGGCATTCATCTGGGCCAGCTCCGTAGAAAGTTGGTCCACTCTAGACGACAGTCCCGGGGGCCCTCGCCGCTTGGCTCTCCTCCCAGACGCCAAGGGCACATCCTCAGCAGACCGCTTCGTGGAGGCTGCACCTTGTCCAAGCGGCAATGGATCCCGCTGGACAGAGACCGTTCAGTCAACAGGCTGTTCCACCGAGGACAGCTGGGCCAACCACACCGCTCGGGGCAGAACGCTGCAATTAGAGCAGGCATGATCTGAAAGCGCCTCCCTGAGATGGTCAACACCAAGGCAGGGAGGGCACATGTCATGACCGTCCTCCGGCTGTAGGGGAGCCAAACAGGACGCACAACAAAGATTGTCCATGTACCTAGTGGACAGATGGGGTCGAACGGGCAGAAAAAACGCCGTCAAGACCCTGTTACAGCGACAAGCCGTAGGACTCAGCATGAGCAGAAAACGCCACTGGCGAGCCAAATCAAAGCAAGCAGCAATACTGCTGAAGAAAGTAAATAGACTCAGCACGAGCAGCTACCTGCGAGTCAGACAATCAGAGATAGCAACGTATAAATGAATGAACGGACTCAGCACGAGCAGAAAACGCTACCGGCGAGTCAGACAATCAGAGATAGCAATGTATAAATGAATGAACGGACTCAGCACAAGCAGAAAACGCTACCGGCGAGCCGAACAAACCTACCAGAAACCCTGGAAGAAAAGGCAGCTTGCGCAGCCTCTGGAGGGCAGAATCATCCGCAGCTCTGATCACAACAATCACGAGGCTCCCAGCAGCAAGCAGCAAGAGGAACGAGGAACAAACAAACACAAGTCAACACCTGCATTCATCAACCTGCGCGCGAGAAGAAAGAAGGGAATGGGCTCCCGGTGTCATGTGACTATATAGACTCACATGAGCCACCGGTAGGTCACATGTGACCATGTTGTTATTAATTTCTCGACCTGCGCATGTGCAAGAATGATCATTCAGTGCTTGAAGCACCGCCTCTGGCGGTCAGTAGGAATGAAATAGAACAAGGCTTGTAGGACACTCAGTCCAACAGGGTCTCAATGGCTGCCTGGAGGTGACTTTGAGAGGTGCAAGAGGATTAAATAGAAAACCATAGTTCTTAAAGAAATGACAGATGCACTAGTTGAAAGTCAAAATAAATACCTATATTTTGATGTGCAAATTATTAATGTGCCAATAAGAAATTGGTTTGCAAACTTTTAGTCAAGTCAAGTTTATTTATATAGCGCTTTTCAGCAACAAGGCACTTAAGGCGCTGTACACACGGAAAAACATTACAATGATACAGAAAATCAAACAACAGAGGTAATTCAAGAGAAAAATAAATAAAAATTATTTTTAAAATAAATTTAGGATTTCTATATGTAAAAAACAAAAAAAAACAGGTAGCTTGGGGTCTTGTGACCAGTTTAGGCAGAAAAAAGCTGCATTTGAGCCCAAAAATGTTTTTTCAACAGCGATTTTATGAAAAGGCTAAAAGATATTAAAGAAGGCCTTGTCATCCATCTGAAATTTGAATGGTCCTGGGGTGGCAGAACAGCTCAAAAGTAGAATGGTTAAAATTGCATAGAAAATGCAGGAGTTGAGGTCCAAAGAAATACAGAAAGATAATCTCAATATTGTGAATACCTTATAGCCTTCATACAAATAGGACAAACTTAAACATGTTTTTTTTCGCTGCTGTTTGTAAAACAAAAAGCTTATTTTTTTTAAAGAATGGGTAAAAATTCCAATTTCTAGATTTGCAAAGCTGATAGAGATACCCCAAAATATCTCTGCTATAATTGATGTGAAGGATGTTTCTACAAAGTATTGACTCAGTGGGTTGATTACAAATATCTTTTATATATTTGGTTTGAAGCCAAAACTTCAAACTTGAAACCATGTATTTTTCCTTACCTATTGTACACTAGTTTGCGATGGTCTATCACATATACTCCTATAAAGTTAATGGTGGTTTCAGGTTTTTTTCTCATAATGTGAAATAATGTGAAAAGGTTGATGGGATGTGAATACTTTTACAAGTTAATGCAAGTCATCAGATATACCAGTAAAAGCTATGTTTTTAGTGCTTCAAGATAAATTAATTTTGTTTATTTGCTTTATTCCAGTATGTTAAGTCCCAGTGGAAGGATTGCCGCAGTCTTGAGTTGTATCATGTTACTTGTAACATGCTACATTTCCTTGTATTCAAGGTTTGTACCAAACACTTAAATACTTCTTTTGGAGTTTTTAGCACTGCAGCTGTCAGTGGGATGGTTGTTTTTTTTGTGTTTTTTTTTTTTGGTGGCTTTATTTTCAAATAATTATTTTCTTTCTAAACATAATTGTTCTTTTAACACTAGGCATTTATTTTCAATTACTTTTACTGAAAAACACCATGTGTCCAGGGAAGCAACACCAGAACTCAGAACTGATTTGGATGATGAACTAAATTACAGGTAAGATATCTTAAAAAAATGGATTTCTTTTGCAGGGCAATTATTTGTTTTGCAAAATACTTTTCTTATCCTGTTGTTTTTTTTCTTTTTTATTCATTTTCTGAACACTGACTTTGCCTTTACTGTGATTGTCACATAATATATTTTTTGCATTTTTAACGATAGATAGATAGATGTGTGTTCAAGAAAAGTCAGATTTGGGAGGGTTTATAATGCTACAGGCATCTCTACTATTCCAAAAAAAAAAAACAATAGTTGGCATCAGTGAGCTGTAGTCCATCAGAAAAGTTTCAGTTTGTAAAGAACCTTTTAATTTTATGCTGCTTTTGTGCGTAAAGCCACTTTTGAATCATGATTAGTACTGATGTGAGGAAATTTCCAATGTCAATGCAAAATTTTCACTATCACTACAAACAAAATTTGATGAAGACTCATTTTTAAAAGGAAATCTGTGTTACATAAAAATAATATATATATCCACTGTTCATTTCACACAACTGTACAAGGTACAAGGTGCATTGGGTATTCTTAGCATATTTTAGGGGGGAGAAGGAACCTGTTTCATATGCTGGAACACACATTGGTCACAGCTGTGCCACCATGTTATCTGTTTTCTTTTATGAGGTAACTTTATGTAATTATGATTGTATTTTGAAATGATTTTACCCCAGTTATTTTCCCTTTTGAACCTAAAACATGTTTATAACCAAGAACGTTGAAACAATGTATAAAAAACCAGAGAAAATGTGGCAAAACCAAATAAAAATAGGGAAGTAATAGTGTAAAATATATGTCCAAAACCATTCCCTGTACCAGCACTGTCCACCAGTCCCCTTCCGTGTGTTTTGTACATTTCAACATCTGATCATGTAGTTACTTTGGTGCAATGACTGTTAACAGCACCCAATGTTTTGGTCTCTGAATGCAGATCCCGTTTTCAGCATTAAGCTTGGGAATACTTTTGCATATAACCTGTAGTAAAAACAGAAGTAGCCTCCAAAACAGAATATCTAAGTGCTAAGATTAGTCTCACTTTGAGAGAACTTCAACATGTATTTAAGTTATTTTAATGGTAAACATTCTTCAGCATTTATGAAAATTGATTAAAGTTCCTAAAGCATTTTCTCAAAGTTGTTGTGATTCTTTTCCTATTCAGGGCCAGACCAGGAGTTCAGACGCGGACTCCTTGGAACGCATCTATAATGTGGGAGTTGATGTTCGATAATAATCTTTTTGACAGACACCACAAGAAGGCCAACACAGCTGTGGCCCTCACTGTTTTTGCTGTTGGGAGGTTTGTTTGTTCCAGATTTACAAGCATTTAAAAATAACAAAATTATTTAAAGTTGCTTCTCCAATATCCAACCCAAACAGTTGTATGAATACATCTATAAAGATGAATTTATTATCGCATTGTAAAGTACAATTGTGGTAGAGCTTTTGTTTGAAGAATAGAAAAAAGTGAAAATAAAATAAGTATTAATATTTTATCAAATTTTATAATTGTTTAATTTTAAAATTAAAAACAGTGAATAAAAAATGTGCAATGAATGAATCAAAAAAATAAAACATAAGTACTTTTTGTTATTTCTTGTATTTAGTCTTTGGGGTGTTTATATTGTCAGTCAGTCAGTCATTTTCTACCGCTTATTCCATAGTGGGTCGCGGGGGGAGCTGGTGCCTAACTCCAGCAGTCTATGGGCGAGAGGCAGGGTACACCCTGGATAGGTCGCCAGTCCATCGCAGGGCAACACACATACAACCAAGCACACACTCATTCATACACCTAAGGGCAATTTAGAGTGACCAATTAACCTAACAGGCATGTCTTTGGACTGTGGGAGGAAGCCGGAGTACCCGGTGAGAACCCACGCATGCACGGGGAGAACATGCAAACTCCATGCAGAAAGACCCCAGGCCGGGAATTGAACCAAGGACCTTCTTGCTACCAACTGCGCCACCGTGCAGCCCCGGTGTTTATATTATAAAAGATTAATTTGCGAGCTGTTTCAGCATTGAAAAACTAGTTTTTTAAGTGTTTAGAGGAAGATAACATATTTTTAGCATATTTCTTTGTTTTAAAATGTAAGTATTTAGTTAAAATAACATTTACATTTCCTATGACCAGGTAGTTTTAGTTTTGTGAAACTAATCAACAGTTCTAACTATAGTTTAAAGTAATTTATAGTTGTTTTTGTATTGTTTGCCACATATTTTCTTCACTGAAATTATCTGTGAGTGCAAGTATCCTTTTCCAAAGAGCAAGTCCAGAGTAACTGCTATGGTTTGTTTGGTGAAGGACCAAATTGCACAGCTTGTCTGAGGTGAAAAAGAGTTTTTTAATAAAAAAAGGTGTGGATTTACCAGCTTTTGACAGGAAAAAACAGGACAACTAACAGGATCGTGACACTAAGTGGTCAACAGAATAAAAATGGTGTATCTTTTAATTAAAACATGCAAAAAAAGACAACCTTATGCAAGTGATTTTCAGCCTGCCCCAGGCTGATGATGATTTCTTTTGATAAACAGAGGCTTAGGCTTTTTTTCTCCTTTAGACTATGTTGAAGCCGTCTCTGCTTCCCCGGGTCCGTTGATTTGGGTACAGGTTTCAAAGAGTGAAATAAACACAAGTACAATCTACTTATGTTCGCCTCTGCAGAGTGAGAGATGGAGACTCCAGCCAAGTACCTGTGAGCCCAACTCTGATCAACTCTTGCTTCCAGCTCGTTTTATTCAGTCTCAAGGGTGTGTTCAACATATAGATATATCATGTCACACATGTATAACATAACATAACAGTCCCTTAGGTCCAAATAAGGAATACTTCTGATTGTAACATGCAACTCATCCTCCCCTGTCTCTGGCCTTCCCTGTCCTCTTCTAATTTATGACCTTGCACTCTCTATGCTTCTCACTCCCTATGTTTTCACTCCCCTAGGCCCCTCCTATGCTTCACTCCCTAAGCTTGACCCCCCTATTTCCACACATTGCAGTTACACACATAGATAGTTTATATTCTACAATTCCCCCTTTTGAACTCTTATAAACAGCAAGGCCAGCAAGGGGCAGATCTCCCGGTCCATGGCCCGAGCCTTCATCGGGTCACAGATGACCGTCTTCTTGGCTCGGCTGGGGATAGGAGGCCGGCGGCGGAACTGAAGATGGTATCCCCGGGACAGAGTGGACAACACCCACGAGTCCGGGGCGTAAACAGCCCAATAACTGAGCTGGCCCGGGGAAGAAAACCCGGGAGGGCCTAGGGAAACACCGACCGGAATGAGCAGACCGAACTGGGCGCAAACCCTGGGCCCCATCATGGTCCCCTTGGGCCCTAGTCAGTCTCGGTCTAGGAGCCGTGCTTGTGGACCCCAAGAAAGGGACAGAAGGGGGGAGGGAACCCGGGAACGAGTCCCCAGCTGCCCCATCAGCAACTGGCCGGCGGGAAGGTCTATGAAGACCCCTCAGCGTTCTCCTGCAAGGCTCGGTCAGGGGAGATTGCGCCAGCCACACCTGGCGCCAAGCATGGACCAATGTAGGGAGCTTGCGTCCAAGCTCACGCGTCATCAGGCCGAAGGCCTGCAGAGAAGCGTCCAACAAGCCCTGAGTTGACTGGTCCAAGGGAACCGACTCTAACGAAGAGGAGAGGCCCAACATCAGATGGGAGAGTGAGTTCCCTATGCGGCCCATTCGGGCACATGAGTTGTAGGCCCTGCACAGCAAATCGTCCGTGACATGGCATTGCGGTCGTAGACAACGGGCATTAGTCCTCAACGCCTCATCGGGAGGAACGATGAGGGAGGCAATGGCAGACTCAACAGGGGGCATGCAGCCCAACCCGAACTTGGGTGCCTCGTGCATGGCAGCCAGGGCCCTGCCATCCGCTGTCGGGCGGGAAAAGGCCCTTGTGTCCGTCCAGCAAGCATGCAGCTCCTGGACGTACTCTGTTGAGGGAGGAACAACAAAGGTGGCCTCGGCATCACGGCGCCTAAAGAAGGCGCCAGATGGAGCAGGCTGTTCCAGGGGAACGTTCAGCTGCAAACGACCCAGAGTCGTTTTAATAGCTGCAGACACCGGTTCCCCCGCACCTCCCAGGGAGGTACCGGAGCCCGAACCTGAGGTCCGGGAGCCCAATTCCGGAAAGGCCTCTCGAAAGAGGGTGCCTGAGGCCGCAACTGAAATAACATCATCCTCGCAATGCGAAGACCCGCCCTGTTCAGGAGGGGAAGACTCACTGTGGCCACCATCCGCCCGGAGAGACTGAAGGAGGGCCTTCATCTGGGCCAGCTCCGTAGAAAGTTGGTCCACTCTAGAGGACAGTCCCGGGGGCCCTCGCCGCTTGGCTCTCCTCCCAGATGCCAAGGGCACATCCTCAGCAGACCGTTTCGTGGAGGCCTCACCCTGTCCAAGCGGCAACAGATCCTGCTGGACAGAGACCGTCCAGTCAACAGGCTACTCCACCGAGGTCAGCCGGGCCAACCGCACCGCTCGGGGCAGAACGCTGCAATTAGAGCAGGCATGATCCGAAAGCACCTCCCTGAGATGGTCAACACCAAGGCAGGGAGGGCACATGTCATGACCGTCCTCTGGCTGTAAGGGAGCCGAACAGGACGCACAACAAAGATTGTCCATGACCCAGTGGACAGATGGGGTCGAACGGGCAGAAAACGGGCAGAACGCCGAGCTCGTGCTGAGTCCTACGGCTTGTTGCTGTAACAAGCCGTAGGACTCAGCACGAGCAGAAGCTGACCGGCTGGTCGGATAAACAGGAACAAACAAAAGCGAGCAGCAACTACTGCCGTAAACTAAACGGACTCAGCACGAGCAGAAAATGCCACTGGCGAGTCAGACAACCAGGCGAGCCAAATCAAAGCGAGCAGTAAACCACTGCCGAAGAAAGTAAATAGACTCAGCACAAGCAGAAAACGCTACCGGCGAGTCAGACAATCAGCAATAGCAACGTATAAATGAATAACGGACTCAGCACAAGCAGACAACGCTACTGGCGAGCCAAACAAACTTACCAGAAACCCTGGAAGAAAAGGCAGCTTGCGCAGCCTCTGGAGGGCAGAATCATCCACAGCTCCGACCACAAACAATCACGACGCTCCTAGCAGCAAGAGGAACGAGGAACAAACAAACAGAAGTCAACACCTGCATTCATTAACCTGCGCGCGAGAAGAAGGAAGGGACTGGGCTCCCGGTGTCATGTGACTATATAGACTCACGTGAGCCAACCGTAGGTCACATGTGACCATGTTGTTATTAATTTCTCGACCTGCGCATGCGCAAGAATGATCATTCAGTGCTTGAAGCACCGCCTCTGGCGGTCAAGTAGGGATGAAATAGAACGATCGTTCTCTCTGAGAAAGCTCTCCTAAATAAAATTGAAACTATCCAAACAGAGCAGAAAAAGTGTGTAAAGACAATGAAAAGTGTAAAAATCATCTCTTAAAGAGGTAATGAAAGATGATAAAAATAATTCACAAGTAAAATCACTGCTGGACAAGTTAACACACCTGTTTAAAGATGCCATTGTATTGCATGAATCTTTGCTGCCTTTGATTTCGCTGGATGAGAAAGATAAACAAAATACATGGTCTTCAAGTATCATTAAATACAACAAAAGGTTTATTGAGGATGTTGAAATATGGCTTTCTGAAACAAATAAATGCTCAAGCAGACCATCCTCTGACATGTTACGGTCACAGTTAACTCCACTAGGAGAAGAAGTGGAGGTTCAAGAACAAATGGAGCCTCAGTTATCTGCCAATCTCCAGCATGACATTCAAGATGATGTGTTGCCATCTGACAGTGTTTCAAATCAAGGAAGCAAGTCAAGCTCCAAAGTATCATCAACTTCATCTGTACGTCTCAGGTTAGAAGCTGAAATGGATGCCTTGCTCACACGTCAAAATATGCTCAAAGAAAAACATGCTATTGAAGAACAGGAGGAGCAACTAAGGAAACGGAAAGAACAGCTTCAACTTCAAGCAGAAATTGCTGCAATTGCTGCAAAAGTAAATGTGCTAAAACCTGGATCTGCAGTGCAAAGCTCAGCTTCATGGAAATCCAATGGTATGGAATCCTATTTTAAAACAAAAGGAAATAATGTTGAAACTCTTAATGCTAATACTTTTGTCCCACAGACAAAGAGAAATATAGTTAATGAAAAGGCAGAGCTTCAAATAAAAACAGTGCAACAGAAGGTGACAAAGGAAAAGTTTGCACCTCCTCTTCTTGGACCTTCTCATCCTATAAGCAGAACAATATCAAATATGCCTCTGCAACAAGCTGCTCAATCAGCAACCAATGAAAATCTGTTATCCATTATGGAGAAACAAAATGAATTAACTTGCATGTTGGTTCGTCAACAAAGTCTCTCTTCGATACCCAAAAGAGAAATTCAACCTTTTGATGGCGATCCGCTTCATTTTCTGGCCTTTATGTGCTCATTTGAACAGGTCATTGAATCGAAGACTGGTGATCCTGATGATTGCCTGTATTACCTTGTACAGTACACCAGGGGACAGCCCAATGAACTTGTCAAAAGCTGTCAACATATGTCTGATGGTGGTGGATATGCGAAAGCAAAGACTATGCTGTATGAGCATTTTGGAAATGGACATGTTATTGCATCTGCTTACCTGAATAAAGTTTATTCATGGCTATTGATTAAATCAGAAGATGGAAAAGCCCTTCAGGAATTCTGTTTGTTTTTACGTGGGTGTTGTAATGCGATGGAGGATGTTTATGATCTTCCTGAATTAAACACACCTGCTGATATGCTTGCTGTGATTAAAAGATTGCCATATAAATTAAAAGATAAATGGCGAACTGTAGCATGTGACATCCAGGAGAAGCAGCGTCAAAGAGCAACATTTATTGACATTGTTTTCTTTATTGAGCGTCAAGTCAAAATTACTACAGATCCTGTCTTTGGAAACCTAAGTGATGTTCCATTAATAAATTCATCAGCCAAGAGCACAGATGGAGGGAAACGTTTTTCTCGCCCAAGAACCACAGGAAATAGCTTTGGCATCACTACCTCTGCTTTTGAGAGAAATTATCCGTCAGAGGCTCAAGACCATCAGACTGATGTGAAGATTTGTTTGCTTTGCAAGGGTGGACACAAACTGGAGTTATGCTCTTTGCTTGAAAAGAAACCTCATAATGAGAAGATTTCATTTCTCAGGAGAAATGGCATCTGTTTTGGTTGCTTGTGTACAGGGCATATCAGCAAAGAATGCAGAAAACGCCTTTCATGTAAAATCTGTGGTTTCAGACATGCAAGCATACTCCATTTTCACAACAAGAAGAAGAATGAAGTTCAACTTGATGCTGAAACAGTGAACTCTCCTGACACAGTTCAGACTAGTGGTCTTACTGGGGCCGGTGCACAGGACTGCAAGCTTGCCATTGTGCCAGTTAAGGTGAAAGCAAAGAAAGGTCAACAGACACTGGACACATATGCCTTTTTGGACCAAGGGAGTTCAGCATCCTTTTGTACAGTGGGTCTTTTGGATAAGCTGAATCTCACTGGGAGAAAAACAAAGATTCTCTTGCGCACCATGGGACAAGAGAAAGTTGTGGACAGCTTAATTGTACCTGAGCTTAAAATTGCTGGATTGGACAGCGACATGTATTATGACATACTTGACCTCTTTACTCAGCACAAAAAGCCTGTAGACCTGAGTAATATCCCAAGGCAACAAGACCTGGATATCTGGCCACACTTGAAATGCGTTAATTTGCCAGAGATCAAGGAGCAGGTGGATCTTTTGATTGGCATGAACACGCCCAGAGCTCTAGAACCTTTGGAGGTCATCAGGAATGAAGGTGATGGATCGTTCACCATTACAACTGTGCTCGGCTGGACAGTGAATGGGCCAATTGACCGAGAATGTTGGGAAAGAACAAGTTGTCTGTCAACTATCACCATGAACAGAATTGCTGCTGTTACATTGGATAACCTATGGAAGCAACAATTCAAAATAGATTTTCCTGAGAGCACCCACGATGAGCAGATGGGGCTGTTAAAGGAAGACTCCAAGTTTCTAGAGTTCGCCAGTAAGACAGTAACCTTGCGTAATGGACACTACAACATTGCCTTGCCTTTGAGAGATTGAGACATAAGAATGCCTGATAACCGCGCAATTGCTGAACAACATGCTTTAAGTTTAAAGAAAAGGTTTATCAGAGATAAAGACTTCCACAAAGACTACATTGCCTTCATGAAAGATCTTCTATCCAAAGGTTATGCAAAAAGAGTGCCAACCACAGATTTGAAGCACAGTGATGGAAAGGTTTGGTATATCCCTCACCATGGGGTGTACCATCCTATCAAGGGAAAGATTCGGGTCGTCTTCAACTGTGCTGCATCATTCCAGGGCATTTCTCTGAATGCACAGCTCCTGAGTGGTCCTGATTTAACAAATAGCCTGGTTGGCGTGTTGACTAGGTTCAGAAAATAGCCTTTTGTTTTGATGTCTGACATTGAAGCCATGTTCCATCAGGTGCATGTGCCAGAGGAAGATGCCGTCCTATTGAGGTTTTTCTGGTGGCCTGGTGGTGACTTCAATCAGGGCATGCAGAAGTACCGCAAGGGCATCCATTTATTTGGAGCAACATCATCTCCGAGTTGTGCTAACTATGCCCTGCGGAAATGTGCAGAAGACAACAAAGCAGATTTCTGCCAGCAGGTGATTGATACCATTCTATATATATATTCTAGATATATATTCCGCTTTGTGGCATGGTGTGGAAACAATCATCTTATTTTGAACGTGACTAAAACAAAGGAGATGATTGTAGATTTTAAGAGAAACAGGAATAAGTCAAAAACTATTTCTATCATGGGAGAAGAAGTGGAGGTGGTGGAGGAGTATAAATACCTCGATGTTCACCTGGACAACAGACTAGAGTGGAGATGCAACTGTGAAGCCATCTACAAGAAGGGACAGAGCAGACTGTACTTCTTGAGGAAGCTTAGGTCCTTTGGTGTTTGCAGCAAGATGCTGCATATCTTCTATAAGTCTGTTGTGGAGAGTGTGGTCTCTTCTGTCATCATCTGCTGGGGAAGCAGCATCAGAGCCAGGGACTTAAAAAAGCTCAACAAGCTGATAAAAAAGGCGGGCTCTGTTCTGGGGACTCCTCTGGAACCTCTGGAGAACATTGTGGAAAGACGGATTCTTCATAAAATGAAGAATATTATGGAGAACCCTGAGCATCCTCTTCATGAGACTGTCCTACAACAACAGTGTCTTCAGTCAGAGGCTTCTTCAGATCTTCAGAGCACTACAGGAGATCCTTCCTGCCCACAGCCATCAGCATCTACAACGGCTCTTTGAAGAAACCTGCATAATGAGCTACAACAACATTTAATTTCCCTTTGGGATTAATAAAGTATTTTTGAATTGAATTGAATTGAATATGGTTTCTATGTGGATGATTGTCTTGCCTCAATAGGCACTGAAGAGGAAGTCATATCTCTTTACTCAGACCTCAGACTCATCTGCGCCAAAGGCGACTTCCACTTAACGAAGTGGATAGGTAATAGCCGCAGTGTCTTGGCAGTAATACCTGAGGAGGAAAGAGCTAAAGAGGTCAAAACCCTAGATCTGGATCGTGACATCTTGCCTGTTGAACGAGCATTGGGAGTATGGTGGTGTCTACAGTCAGATGCGTTTAAGTTCTGCATATCCATCCCAAACAGACCATTGACCCGAAGAGGGATCCTTTCCACTGTTAGCACCTTCTATGACCCCTTGGGATTCTTAGCTCCTGTCATTTTCATAGCTAAAAGAATCCTTCAAGACCTGTGTCAGAAGGGAATAGGATGGGATGATGCTATTCCATCAGCAGTTGCTCAAGAGTGGAAAAGTTGGATGGAAGAATTGCAGCTGTTGGACAACATCGGCATCAAAAGATGTTTGAAATCTACTGATTTTGGGAAAACAATCACCGCTCAGTTGCACCATATGCAGATGTGAGTGAGAAGGGGTATGGCGCTGTTACCTACCTGCTGCTGCAGAACAGTCTCTCCCAAATGGACAGTTCCTTGATAATGGGGAAGTCCAGGGTGGCACCTTTAAAACCAGTCACAATTCCCCGTATGGAATTGACGGCTGTGTTGGCAGTTCGCATGGACATACTGTGGAGAAGAGATCTAAGGCTATCCTCTCCTAGAGTCAGTGTTTTGGACAGACAGTACTTCTGTATTGAAATACCTCAAAAACAAGACTTCCAGGTTTCGTGTTTTTGTGGCAAATCGAGTGTCAGAGATTCTCAGGGCTTCTGGCGTCTCCCAGTGGAGATGTGAACACAACTAATAACCCAGCAGACATTGCCTCCAGGGGTGTGAAGGTAGAGCCATTTCTACATGACACTACATGGTTATCTGGTCCTGCATTTCTTACACAGCCAGAGACAGATTGGCCTGTAAACCCCGAGAACTTACAAGAACTTCCACATGAAGATCCTGAAGTCAAAGTGTCTGCTTCTGTTGGTGTTTCCCCTGTACAAGATGACAATCATCCTTTGGCTCTTTCAATTTATCGTGCTTCATCCTGGACTCGTCTTGTGAGAGTGATGGGTTGGATTTTGAGATTCAAAACATTGCTCTTGCATTACAAAAGAAACAAGACACATTTCCAGTCTGCATCTGAAACAACCCAGTCTGAAGGTGCTCATCATAGGGTTGAGCTGCGTACCGGCTTTCTTTCACTGGGAGTGATTGAGGATGCTGAGATGCAGGTAATCAAGTTCTGTCAGAAGAAAAGATGTTCTGAGGAAATCTCCTGTCTCCAAAACGAAGCAGTCATATATACAGGTTGCATCTTGTTCTGGTGGATGATGTGCTGCGTTTTGGAGGACGTCTCAGCAGGGCTGTCATGTCTGAAGATTCTAAACATCCTATCATTGTAGCTAAAGATCTTCACATTGCTTATCTTATTCTCCGATACATCCATAAAGGGGTGGGTCATGGTGGTAGGAACCACATACTCTCAAAGCTCCATCAGAAATATTGGATTCCTGGTGCTGGTGCACTGATTAGAAAGATCATGTCAAGGTGTGTGATCTGCAGACGGTTGCATGGATCTGCAGGCCAGCAACAAATGGCTGACCTACCTGAAAGCAGAGTAACCCCTGAGAAACCTCCTTTTAGTTTTGTTGGAATGGACTATTTTGGTCCATTTGAAGTGAAGCGTGGGAGAAGTATTGTGAAGAAATACGGAGTTATCTTCACGTTTGGCGATCAGAGCAGTACATATTGAGGTTGCCTCATCTCTTGACACAGACTCTTTCATTAACGCCTTACGACGTTTCATTGCAAGGAAAGGCCAAGTACAAGAGCTGCGGTCCAATAATGGTAGCAACTTTGTGGGCGCAGAGCGCGAACTGAGACGAGCTATTGAGGATTGGAATCAGGAGAAGATCTCCGATGCGCTGTCAATGAAGGGAGTGAAGTGGATCTTCAATCCTCCAGCTGGGTCGCACCATGGTGGAGCATGGGAGAGATTGATTCGTTCCATCAGAAAGGTTCTTACTTCCGTCCTGCAGACACAGCATTTGGACGAGGAAGGACTTTAAACTGCTCTCTGTGAAGTGGAGTCAATCCTCAACAGTAGACCTATTACATTGGAATCCGCTGATCCAAATGATCTGGAAGCTTTAACACCGAACCACCTTCTCTTACTCAAGTCTAACTCAAGCTTACCACCAGGTTTATTTCAGAAAGATGATGTTTATGCACGGAAACGATGGAGACAAGTCCAATACATATCTGATCTGTTTTGGAAGAGATGGATTAAAGAATATCTGCCTCAACTTCAACAGCGCCACAAGTGGATGAAGATTAGACGCAACTTTGTTCCTGGAGATGTGGTTCTTATAATGGATGACTCTGCACCTCGTGGTTCCTGGATCATTGGCAGAATCACAGAAACTGTACCAGATAAGAATGGACTTGTACGTCAGGTCTGGATTAAGACCCCAACCAGCCACTTATGCAGACCCATCACAAAGATATGCCTTCTTCAGGAGACTTCCAACCAATGAAGACAACACATTTGACTCAACTTTTGACATGACCTTTTGACTTGACTTTACCACAACTAGATGTACATCGCAGACTGACAATATTTAGGCTAAGTGCTGGTAACCTCTGGCCTATGACTGACTGACTGTGGATGGACTATTTTGGAAAAAAGGGAGATAATGACTGTTTGACTTTTTGAAAATGACCTTCATGGACTTTTTGAATATGTTGTCTCAATGTGTGTTTCAATGTAGTGTATATCTTGGGTGGTGGTGTTGTATGAGTAATTATTACCGTGTAATGATGTAATAATTAGGGGCCGGAATGTTGTGGATAGGCGTAGCGTGGGATCACGTGGTGCTATTAGTGATTGTAAATCAGCTGTTGCGGCTTGGGTGATTTTAGTGAGTGGGTGATGGGGGAGGTCTACCTTTTTTGCTGACCGCCTAAAGCTAATACGTTTTTTATCCTTAATCACCGTTTAATCCTACGAATCCATTTTTATGCTGCTTTGGATACTGTTCTACCTTGGATATTGACAATGTCGACAAAATAAAGTCATCTTAACTGCATCTTAGATTGCGTTTTGATAAGCTGGCGCGTCAACAAGGATTCCCCTATTCAGCTGCTCAGCGACTTTGTTTGACAGTCGCTAACAAGTAGCACTGACCTCTTTCAAAATAAATATTTTTTTCAGAATATATGTGAACTACACCACTTATTCTATAGTGGGTCACAGGGGAGCTGGTGCCTTTCTCCAGCAGTCTATGGGCGAGAGGCAGGGTACACCCTGGACAGGTCACCAATCCATCGCAGGGCAACACAGAGACAAACAGGAGAAACAAGCATGTACACTCACACTCATTCACACCTAAGGGCAATTTGGAGAAACCGATTAACCTAACAGTCATGTCTTTGGACTGTGTGAGGAAGCCGGAGTACCCAGGAGTCGAAGGCAACAGGGCTTCCAACTGCGCCACCGTGCAGCCATTAGAAAAAAATATGGAAATAACAATATTATATTTTTCTGTCTATAATCAGTATACTGACTTGTAGCAACTATTTACCTTTTTCTCTGTCTCCGTTGAAGGTATCTAGAGGCCTATCTCAAGACGTTTCTGACCTCAGCAGAGGAACATTTTATGTTGGGGTTACCAGTGACATATTTCCTGTTCACGGATTTACCAGAGAAGGTACCAAATATTAAGCTAGCTCCCCACCGAAACATCCAAGTTGTCAAGGTGGAGAAGTACAGCAGGTGGCAAGACATCTCTATGATGAGAATGAAGACAATATCGGAAGTAATCGACACAGTCCTCCAGCACAACTTCACCTATGTCTTTTGCTTTGATGTGGATCAGATATTTAAAGCAAGATTTGGCTCTGAGGCTCTTGGGGAGTCAGTGGCCCTACTCCATGCTCACTATTACAAACTTCCAAAGTACAGGTTCACATATGACAGAAATTCAAAGTCCAAAGCTTACATGACTGAAGGAGATTACTACTACCATGCAGCAATTTTTGGAGGAACATGTGAAAAGGTAAAGGCCTTGGCAGATTACTGTTATGCGAACATCATGGAAGACAAAATAAATGATGTGGAGGCTTTGTGGCATGATGAAAGTCACCTAAACAAGTACTTTTGGCTTAAGAAACCCACAAAGTTGCTCTCCCCTGAGTACTGTTGGGACAATTATATCAGTGATACAACAGACATACTCATCAAGCGCCTAGTATGGGCCCCAAAAGATTATGAGAAGCTTCGTACTGGGTAGAGTGCACAGAAAATCAAAAAACAGTGATACAATATGGGAGAGAAGTACAAAAAATGTTTACTAAATTTGATTTTGGGTTATATAAAGAATCTGCAACTTCAAAGCCTCAACTCTCATTGCAAGCTGGCAAACAATGTTTGGAAACTTGCATCTTGTAGATCACTATTATTCCAGTAGACCACTTTTCTCATGTCCATTGTATTCTTGTAATGGCAGTAAAGCAATCATTTGTTTATACTAGAAAACATTAATCAATCAAACTTTATTTATTCTTCATTTTTCATGCACCAAAAGAGCTTTACAGTTTTGAAAAATATAAATGAAAAATAAGGACATTTACTGGTTAAGTAAATGTACCAATCAAATATAAATTTAGAAAATTAATTTATCTATTGCCATAAATTACATCACATTAGTAATTTTTCAGCCAGAATTAAGTGTGAAACAGGAAATACAAATTTACTCCCAACTATAGAGCATATTTTTACAACTTAAACCATACTTACTTTTAATTACTCATTTAGTTACCCCCAAAAAATATTTTTTTACATTGTAGAAGAAGCATAAGTGTGTTGGCTGACGGGGAGAAAGACCCAGGCTCCAAAATAAGAAATCACACGTTCAGTTTTCGGCTTAAAAGGTTCATACCCTAATATAAGACTGCTGCTATAGTTTAAATTTACTCCATGTCCTTCTTTTTGTTGACTGTTTTTTTTTATTTGGTTAATTGATTTATTTATTTATTTTTTTTCAGATTTCATTGGTAATTTTTCCCTTCATTCACTTCATTGTGTATTCTGTTAGGTTAAGTTTCCCATCCTCTGATTCCTGATTTCGCTGCACCTGCTGTTGTTTTAGACTTTGCATAAAACTATATGAAGTGCTTTTTTGGTTTCTTTGGTTTCTGTTATTTTTTTCTTAGTTCTGTTTTTCTTTAAATTCTTAATTTGCTCTGTAGCATTTGGTTTTGTGTATAAGAATTACTTGTTCAATATTTTGAACAGTACCCACTGCCTGTGAGACTCTGAATCCATTGTAACCTGACAATATATTGTCTTCTTAATTTGTTTTTCTCTTCTTCCTTTATCACTAAACGAAGACAACCTAGTAAATAGGTTGTATACAAACTCTTAAGCTCACTTAGTACACTGGCGAAAAGCTCATAGCACAAAACAAAAACAATTTCTAATAAAAATATATTTATAATACCCTCTGCTCTCTCTGTTTATTAGCACCTCGGAATAAATTTGTGAAAAAACTGTTTTAAATTAATAATCTTTTTGTTCAGCAGCATAAATTCACTGTAAAAAAATTTAAAGAAAAATGTAACTTATGAGCACAGTTATTTATTGTAACAGAACAAAACAATTTTCATAAAATGAGCATAGCTGCATAACTTTTTAAATGCATGCTTTACTTTTTTATGTAGTTCAGAGTATTAATAAGTGCTTTGTAACCTTTTCCCCAGGGTGTAAATATGATGTGACACAGATGACTGTGTCTCTTAGCCACAGACAGATATGTCTTGATCTCCATAAAGACAAAAAAACGCCACAGTTAAAAACTGTAGCAATGTATTAGTTTTTGATCAAGCATAATTAATTCAAAGCAATAAAATATACTTTTTAAGTATTTTACATATATTTGCCTGGGGAGACAATAGTTGTGGATGACATTGTATGTATCTTTAAATTCTGTTATGAATTAACTTGTTTAGTATTGCATTTTTTGTCTGTTCTGCAGTTATTTTTTATTGTAATGATGGTACAGGTCCTTCTCAAAATATTAGCATATTGTGATAAAGTTCATTATTTTCCATAATGTCATGATGAAAATTTAACATTCATATATTTTAGATTCATTGCACACTAACTGAAATATTTCAGGTCTTTTATTGTCTTAATACGAATGATTTTGGCATACAGCTCATGAAAACCCAAAATTCCTATCTCACAAAATTAGCATATCATTAAAAGGGTCTCTAAACGAGCTATGAACCTAATCATCTGAATCAACGAGTTAACTCTAAACACCTGCAAAAGATTCCTGAGGTCTTTAAAACTCCCAGCCTGGTTCATCACTCAAAACCCCAATCATGGGTAAGACTGCCGACCTGACTGCTGTCCAGAAGGCCACTATTGACACCCTCAAGCAAGAGGGTAAGACACAGAAAGAAATTTCTGAACGAATAGGCTGTTCCCAGAGTGCTGTATCAAGGTACCTCAGTGGGAAGTCTGTGGGAAGGAAAAAGTGTGGCAGAAAACGCTGCACAACGAGAAGAGGTGACCGGACCCTGAGGAAGATTGTGGAGAAGGGCTGATTCCAGACCTTGGGGGACCTGCGGAAGCAGTGGACTGAGTCTGGAGTAGAAACATCCAGAGCCATCGTGCACAGGCGTGTGCAGGAAATGGGCTACAGGTGTCGCATTCCCCTGGTCAAGCCACTTTTGAACCATAAACAGCGGCAAAAGCGCCTGACCTGGGCTACAGAGAAGCAGCACTGGATTGTTGCTCAGTGGTCCAAAGTACTTTTTTCGGATGAAAGCAAATTCTGCATGTCATTCGGAAATCAAGGTGCCAGAGTCTGGAGGAAGACTGGGGAGAAGGAAATGCCAAAATGCCAGAAGTCCAGTGTCAAGTACCCACAGTCAGTGATGGTCTGGGGTGCCGTGTCAGCTGCTGGTGTTGGTCCACTGTGTTTTATCAAGGGCAGGGTCAATGCAGCTAGCTATCAGGAGATTTTGGAGCACTTCATGCTTCCATCTGCTGAAAAGCTTTATGGAGATGAAGATTTCATTTTTCAGCATGACCTGGCACCTGCTCACAGTGCCAAAACCACTGGTAAATGGTTTACTGACCATGGTATCATTGTGCTCAATTGGCCTGCCAACTCTCCTGACCTGAACCCCATAGAGAATCTGTGGGATATTGTGAAGAGAACATTGAGAGACTCAAGACCCAACACTCTGGATGAGCTAAAGGCCGCTATCGAAGCATCCTGGGCCTCCATAAGACCTCAGCAGTGCCACAGGCTGATTGCCTCCATGCCACGCCGCATTGAAGCAGTCATTTCTGCAAAAGGATTCCCGACCAAGTATTGAGTGCATAACTGTACATGATTATTTGAAGGTTGATGTTTTTTGTATTAAAAACACTTTTCTTTTATTGATCGGATGAAATATGCTAATTTTGTGAGATAGGAATTTTGGATTTTCATAAGCTGTATGCCAAAATCATCCGTATTAAGACAATAAAAACCTGAAATATTTCAGTTAGTGTGCAATGAATCTAAAATATATGAATGTTAAATTTTCATCATGACATTATGGAAAATAATGAACTTGATCACAATATGCTAATATTTTGAGAAGGACCTGTATTTGTTTTTGTGGGTGAGATATAAAGGCTTTAACATTTGAAACACGTGCCTCCTACATCCCTCATGATGAACAACGTTATTTTATTGTATCAATACAACACTCCCTCTTTTTTGTAGTAGTATTCAGAGTAAATCTTTAGGAGTGAACAAATGTCTTAAGTTAACTTTTACTATAGAAATAATTTTAGTCAAATGCATTACCATCCAAGCTCAAGCTGAAACACACATCGGCACCAAGACAATGATCCAAAATACATCAGCAAGTCTGCCTCTGAATGGCAGAAGAAAAACAAAATAAAGACTTTGGAGTGGCCTAGTCAAGGTCATTACCTGAATCCTATTGAGATGCTGTGGCATGACCTTAAAAAGGTTGTTTATGCTCAAAAATCCTCTATTGTGGTTTCTTACAGGTAGGTCTATGCAGAACCTGCATGTTATCAGTGTAATGTGTGGAAAAATTATACTTTACAAGACACTTATTATGTGAAAAGAATGGCATCTTATAAGCAATGAATTCATAATGTAAATGAGCCAACACATACACCGTTTGCAAAAAATGGCTGTGTTATTACGATGGCCGGGGGTGGGGCAAACCACATATCCAACATTACAAAATCTAAAACACTTTTACAAACTTAAAGACAAATTAACATTTCAGAAAACAATTTAACAAGATGCAAAACATTTTTACAAGTACTGAAACAAATTTACATTTGACAAAATCAACCGTAAAGGGAATGATAACGGTTGCACTCATTGTGTCCTTCAGGGGCTGCATCCTTCAAAGGCCGTATTTGTAGGCTGATTACGTCAGAGCGCGGCGACGAAGGCTGTCCCAATTCAATTCAATTCAAAAATACTTTATTAATCCCAAAGGGAAATTAAATGTGGTTATAGTTCATATTATGAAGGTTTCCTCAAAGAGCCGTTGTAGATGCTGATGGCTGTGGGCAGGAAGGATCTCCTGTAGCGCTCCGTCTTACAGCAGATCTGAAGAAGCCTCTGACTGAAGACACTCTGTTCATTCATTCAAATTTATGAATCATTCCGAGACTCCCTCAAATGCGGCGACAAATGTGTCCTTCTTTTGCCCGATTTGAAGGATGGGTCGCAAACCAAGTACTGAAGTACTGAAACAAATTAACATTTGACAAAATCAACCGGAAAGGGAATGTACCAACGCCGAGGCTGACCCGGAAGTCAGCCTCAGGGGCTGCATCCTTCGAAGGACCCGGTTCTACGTGGGCTGTCCTTCGTCGACCACTAAAACCAGCGCCATAGAAAGAGAAAGGGTCCTTCTATGGTGCTGTCTAAAACCACGGAGGCCGGAAGTGAGCAGCTGCGGATTGGGATGGTCTAGCCTTTACCAGCCTTTACCATCTGTTCCCGCCCTCACCTCACCATAACAGCTGTCGCCTAGCAGCCGTAGCTGCAAGGAGAAAAAAGCAGTTAAAGCAGAATGGAGCTGAACTCCTGGTAGTTTTATTTTTAATTTTTGAGGAACTTCAGAAGTTTTATCGTCATTGCAGACATCTCCTTTATTTTATCTCTGGCTGAGAGACAATCATTTTCAGTATTTGATCCCCTCTGGCTGGCCTTAGATAAATATATAATAATGCAGTGTTTTTGGTGTATTAGTATCTACTTGCTTTGATCACTTAAAATATCCAGAAGCATGCCTTAAAAATAATGTGTTTTTCCATCTCCATTCTTCCCTTTTCTAGACCAGACCCCTTTACTGCAGGATCAACCTGAGTGTCCCAGTCCTGATTGTTTCTTCAACCAGGAGGACACCAGGCCTGATTTTCGGCTGATCAGGGAGTCTCTGGCAGTGCTGCTTAATCTTTTGCACCAGGATCGGCGACATGGATGGGTGCTACTGTTGAGACCTTGGTTTTTCTTTTCTGGCTGGCAAGTGGCACATCCTCCAGAGTGGTCTGCAGAGTGTTTGGGATGCCTCACTCTAATGTCCATCGCATCGTCCACAGAGTTACAGAGGAGATGGTGACTATTCGTCACCAGGTCATCTACCTTCTAAAGACCCCTGAGGACTTAAGGCAGTGTCCCATGAGTTTGCAGGGCTGGCACGCCAAAGAGCTTTTCTTACAGCTGTGGGTGCAATTGACGGCTGCCATATCCGCTTCAGGTGTCCAAGCAGCCCTGATGGTCAGTGCTACAGGAACAGGAAACTCTTCCCTTCCATAATCCTGCAAGCAGTTTCTGACCATCAGAGCCATTTTTTGACACGTATGTGGGCTGGCCTGGGTCAGTGCATGACTCTAGGGTGCTCCACCACACCCCACTGTACAGTTTATCCTCCTCCAGGGCATTTTATCCTTGCTGATGGAGGGTACCCATGCCTCCAATA
The DNA here is from genome assembly GCF_021462225.1 of Girardinichthys multiradiatus. Classification (NCBI taxonomy): domain Eukaryota; kingdom Metazoa; phylum Chordata; class Actinopteri; order Cyprinodontiformes; family Goodeidae; genus Girardinichthys; species Girardinichthys multiradiatus. The sequence continues at coordinate 44,507,470 of NC_061797.1, read as the reverse complement.
TCCACTCCCCCTCATCACTCCCTACAAGAGGACAAGACAAGGTGTGGGAGCCCAGCGCTTTAACAGCCATCATTCCAAAAACATGCTCTATAATAGAGCGTGTTTTTGAATGATGAAGACCAGATTCAGGGCCATCTTCCTGCAAGCACTGGAGGTGCACGTCACCTTTGTACCTCACATAAGTTTTGACCTAGATCCATTTTATATATACATTATACATAATATATACACATACACATATATGCAACCTCTTTTAAATTGTTTTCAGGTCATAACAGCGTGCGCCATCCTCCACAACATCTGCCTTGGTGCTGGGGATGTCATGGCCCCAGAGGATGACCCAGAGGATGCTGTAGAAGAGGATGAGGGTGAGGTCGGGACTGAGACAGTCAGCGTTGCTCTCTGGCAGGACCAGCTTTCAGCTGAGGTGTCCGCCCTGGAGGAGGTACCACCAGAACATGACTACTGTGTCAGCCAAGTATATTATAGATGTGTTTAATTTTTGAGGGTATAACTAATTGTAATATTTTGTGAGCACAATTTTCTAATTCTGCATTTTTCCGATTACCTCTTAGTGATGTGGCAGCCATCAATTCAGCCAGCCTTTTAAACCCACTTGATGGACGATACCGTGGACAGCGGAGAGAGGCATCACAAACATCTGCAGACCACCTGTGTAATGCTTCGCTCACCATCCAGAAAGACAAACCACAGGTCTCAGTTGCAGCGTCCCATCCAAGTCTCTGACCATGTGAAAGATTTAGCCACACCGCCAGACTTTCTGTTCAGAAAGACATCTGCCTCTTTGTTCTGTTGAAGAGGTTTTTCCAGGAACCGGTCACTCAGGTTGATCCTGTTGTTGCCATTGTAAATACTTGTACATAGTTTTATTTTATGCCTTTTGTCTTGTAATCTTGATCTGTTTGAATGTTTTCTTCCCTCATTCTGTTTAAAGTGCTGTTTGTATTTTTCATAATAAATTCTGTTTATAACTTTAAATGAAGTTGATGTATTGTCAGATCAAATGTAAATAACATTAGTGACAAAACAATTTTGAAATTTATTAGAACACCTTAAAACTTTAAGAAACAATCTGAACAAAACTTAATATTTCTTATGTAGCATCTTATTTTGGTGCCATTCTTTGGAAAACAGTCTGTCCATTTTCTGTGCCCTCAAGTCCTCCCTGATCAACTCCATCATCTCTGTCCCTCTTTCTTTTCTGACCCCTTCCTGCTGGCTCACTGTCTTCCTTCTCTATCTGGTTGCCCACCGCTCCGCTTGGCCCTGGAGTGTCCTCAGGGATGGAGGCAATTAGGACAGGAGGTGTTGTGGAAGGCCTCTGACCCAACACCTCATCCATAAGGACAAACTTGGGCCAAGTAGCAGCAGTGGGCTTTTCACTGACTCCCTCTCCTGGCCCTGGATACTTACAATCCTAAAGTTAGAAGGAAGAAAAAAAAGAGTTGACTAAACAGAGAAACCAATAAGACATTTAGAAATATATTTTTATTTGTGTGTGACATGAGAACTTCTGAACATACTCTAAATTCTTTTTTTTTTTTATTGTCCCACGTTGTTTTGGCCCGCAAAGGGGGTGACCTTCCCCTGTTGGTCCATCTTCTCCAGAATTGTCCTAAACCGAAAGAAGTATGTTAATCACTGGATGGATATTTCTGAAAGTTAGAAACATAAGAGTTACTGAAACTGAACAGAAACTGACTGCAAAGAATGTTGTTATTGTACCTCCAAGCCACGGTGGCTGAGTTTTTAGCTCCAGTAAAAAGGTGGTGGTTCTCACCCTGAGCTTAATAAACTGGCCCGTCTGCTCTTTTGTCCCTAAAATAAATATGAAAATACCAAAAAAAAAAAAACATCTTGCTTAATATCAGAGCAAAAATAAAGCCTTTTTTAATTTTACATTTGTCTTAATTTGAAGAAAATATTAAAATATTTCGATGCAAATGCCTAAAACAAGCTCTTTCAAACTTTTAACTTCTTTACTGAGATTCACTTACATTTGGAGGTGTATTCCTCGTCGGGTTTACCTGGAATCAGAAATTATAATGCTAACTGAATTATAAATAAACTTTTAAAACATATAGCACATTTCTCCATTAAAAATTAATATTGAAAAGCTTATTTATTCTCAATCAATCACACTCTCCAGCGATACAGTTGGATTACATAAAACTGTCCATTTATTCTGGTTAACTTTAATATCACCTGAAATGTTAAATCGATTTTCAGTAACAATTAAAATAATAACATAAACTGCTAGAAATCACTTGTGTTAAACGTTCACTGTGATGTCTGCCAGCGGGAGTTTAGTGCCGGGAGTCCGGTCAGATTTCTCCAAGTTTAGCTCGCCTCACCGCCGGTAGGGCTGGCGAGGCGAGCCAGTTACTACGCCGGGAACGGAAAACTCCGAACACTTCCGAGCACGTTTGAAATTAAACGATATCTTAATAAATCAAGCAGATATTTCACGTCTACATAGTTATATTCCCGCACTAAAAACATTGTAGAAGTTAATTTGTGTCACAGAAAGTGTAATTTTCCACAATTTACTCACAGCTTTTGCTGCTATGGTCCGCCATGGCATCCCCTGCTTGACCAATCCGCTTCGACCCGCAATGAATGATGGGAAATGATGGGCCGCGAAGGATACTCACGACCCATCCTTCAAATCGGGCAAAAGAAGGACACATTTGTCGGCAGCATTTGAGGAAGTAGAATGATTCATGAATTGGGACAGCCTTCGTCGCTGCACTGAAGTGTGCACATTACAACCTGCAAAATTGGAGAATTGGGACTTGCACCTCTGCACCGTAACTGCAACATCAAAAAGGGCGGGAACCAGCGCTGTTTTCACAGTCTTGCTGCTAAAAAAACAATTTAAAACTGCAACAAGCAATTGTTTTGAGGAGAAGAAAGTGCAGGAAGCGACGGAGGTTTATACACCAGACTCTCGCCACGTCAGTGTAAGGTAACTTCAGTGTTATGGCCTACTGACTGCCCAGACTCACCCTGAACCCAGTGGTTTCTTACAATGGTGAGACTGGAAAACCAGTAAAAAATATATATTTGTCGGCTTGCTGTCTAAAGTTTACGCAGTTCTTATTATTCTGATTTGATGGCTGGTTACGTTGACGGTTGTGATTGGTTTTTGCTCAGAACGTCATCTGCAGCAGTGAATTGTGGGTAATATATACTTCGGCGAAGTCCACTTCGATGCGGGCTTCGCCGAAGGGCGGATGTGGGGCACAAAGGGGGCAGGGCAAAGGACCACTCTGGAGAATTGAGACACACTACGCACTCGAACCCATCAATGGGAACGCGTAATTCAGGGACACAAGGGTGGAAGTGCGAGTATTGGGACAGGGCCAATGAGAGCAACCTCGGCGTTGGTACATTCCCTTTCCGGTTGATTTTGTCAAATGTACATTTGTTTCGGTACTTGTAAAAGTGTTTTGCATCTTGTTAAATTGTTTTCTGAATGTGTTTTCTGAAATATTAACTTGTTTTCTGAAATGTAAATCTGTTTTGGTACTTGTAAAAGTGTTTTGTTGTTAAGCAGGAAATTACCTCTTCATGCAAACAGCTAATCTAAAAATACCAAAAGTTAAACCACATTCTAAGATGATGTAAAAACTATCTACAGCAGGGGGCTGACATAGACACACTAAACGACATTTTGAAAAGAGTAGGCAATTTAAAATACGTTGCGTTTAACCGACATGCGAATATGATTTGGATTGTGTGGAGATATATTATGTGTGTGCATTAATTATTATTATGTTCATAACCAGTGTGTTATAAAATGTATAACCTGTGTGTGAGTATAAGACATTGTGGCCTGCAGAAGTGTTGTTGCACAAACTTGGCCTTGAGTGTGAAGTAGAGAAATAATGAAGAATGGTGGGAAAAGAATGTGGGAGGATCAACTAGCCAAGTACTCCCTTCTCATATCAGCAGACTCCCTTCTCCAGGTGCAGGACAATAGCTGTCCAAATATCGTAAGCCGGAAGAGTCTGTATGAAATCATATGTATGAAAAAAACTGTAAACAGGGGCTGTTCATTTTCATGTGTGTTTCAATAAAAGCAATGGCCCCAGGGAGAAGCTCTGAAGTCGTCTCGGTGTGTGTTGTGTTACCACATGCGAGAGCTTCCCTGGTCCAGGTATTTGAATAACATACAGCTGTCTCCGTGTGATTTATTATAATGTCTTGTGAATTCTTTCAGCTTACGGTGAATAAACGAACACGCAGAACACCCCTTGGGAGGGTGCTTCAACAATAGGCTCGCGGCTATTGTTATATATGCCAGCCTCTTTTTTTTCATTGGGTGTCGACTTTCCATTGGGAATCGGAGGTAAAATCCGTCAAAAAAGCCTCAACTTTAGGAAATAAATTCTACATAAGTGCATTTGTTTTAATTACCACATGATGGCGGTAGAATATAAAAAAACAAATGCACCTAAAACGGCCAAAATATAGTTTAATCGCAAAACGTATATTTTAAACCTTTCCAGTAAAAGGTTCTCTTGACAAATTTGGAATCAGTAGTCACTGTTCATCATTCAGCCTGGAAGGATAAATTTTAACATAAGTACAATTGCATAAATTAAGATAAAAAATGTGTTGCACTCAATAGTATTAGTTTCTAATAGTGTTTACCATTAATATGGTGAAAAATGCTTCCAGAGGAGCTTGTAACATATTTACATTTAGCAATAAACAAAGAATAATACTACTAAATAACTGTATTAAACATAATCAATATAAAAACATATTTCTTTTTCTTCAGTGTGGAACTGCAGATTAAATGAAAGTATCTTAACAGACATTTATTTCTAAAAATAAAACTAATATTGACTTATGCAATAAAAATGACATAAAGCAATTGCCAAATAATAAAATAAAATATAAAAATTCCGTTTCTGGAATACTGTTCAACTACCGAAACAAATTCAACATATTGCAATTAGTTACCCGTATTACCATTAAAGGAGACTTCTGTTAAAAATGTTGGTGGCCAGTGATAATTGTTATTATACATTAATCTGATATGAGATTTATTTTGAACAATTATTGTATGATTTTGTTCTAATGGAGGATTGGTCGTACATGATTACTTCATAATAAGACTAGTTGTTTAGCAACAACAGTATACTGCAAAAACATACATGAAACGTACATCAGAATTTCAGTTAACCTGAAGCATAGCTTGTATGCAGCCATGTAGTCTTGACTGGCATTAAATGGCAATTCTTAGGGCATCATTTATATGCATCTATAGGTTCACCAACTAGCATGACATTTCTGGATAGTTCTACCAATCATTTTCCAAAAGACCTCAATGCACATGGCCTCTGGAGTAAAGCAAGTTTTTTTTGTTTGTTTTGGAGGTCGGAGGATGGAAATAAATATGAGACGCGACTGTGTCACATAGTTTTGTCTAAACAGAACCTGAGAAAGACAAGCAGCTCACAAAATTTCTGAATTAAATGTTAGTCTGATGTTCTAATCTGAAATGTTGTGTTTTCATTAGCTGTAAGAAGAAAATCATTAACAAAACTAAAGGCTTGAAAACATCAATCTGTGTGCAATTAACAATGGATTTCATTAGTGAACCAAGACACAGAACTTTTCATTTATTGAATATGACTGTATCTTTTTTACTTTGGAGAAAACAATTTCTTATTTCACTGAGAAACTGAAATGATTATTAAATCATGACATGAATGATGAATGTTCTATGGCAAGATTGGGCAATCCTGGTCCTCAAAGGACAGTGTACAGGATGTTTTAGATGTGTTCGTGCTCTAACACACCTCAGTCAAAAAACTAATGTATCTCAAACACAAGACACATAACCAATTTTCACACTCTCTGAAATTAAATCTGACTAAACCTTTCTTGTTTTAGGTCAATTGGGGTTACCAAGATTCCTTTTTTTGGTAGATGCCAGAATAATGAAAACATTTTGAGAGAATTATTTTGTCATTTCTTCATATCCATCATACATTAAAGCACAATGTTTTTTTAGAGAAAATGGCACTCTACACACCTAGAGGATTCATACTTAATCTGTATAGTCTACTGTTGTATAGAAAGACACTTCACCAAGCTAGAACATCTTATTTCTCATCATTAATAGAATAGAATGAGAATAATCCGGTTTCTTTTTAGTACAGTTGCTAAACTTACACAGTCATAGCTCTGTGGAGAAATCCATTCCCTTAGCTCTCAGAAGTCATGACTTTATGGGATACTTTTTAAATGAAATTAATTCCAATCAAAAAAAAAAAAAATCATTGGCATACTCCCGAAGATGATTACTTCATCCTCAGCAAGTGAGACAACATTGGAAGTAACTGCAGAACCTGATCTGTGTTTGGACTGTTTTGATCCTGTGAAGCTTCCTGAGTTATCAGAAATATTAGCTTGATCTAAACCTTCAATTTGTATGTTAGACCCAATCCCAACCAAATTATTTAAGGAAGTGTTCCCTCTGATTACCAGCCCCATTTTAGGTATGATTAATCTATCCTTAGTAAATGGATCAGAACCACAGGCTTTTAAGTTAGCTGTAATTAAACCTTTACTTAAGAAACCTTCGCTTGATCGAGATGACTTGAAAAATTACAGACCTATATCCAATCTTCCATTCTTATCTAAAATTCTTGAGAAAATTGCTAATCAAATGTGTGAGCATTTACACAGCAATGACCTGTTTGAAGAGTTTCAGTCAGACTTCAGAGCTCATCATAGCACTGAAACACCTCTGCTGAAAGTCACTAATGATATTCTTATGGCCTCATATAATGGACTTGTGTCTGTTCTGGTTCTGTTAGATCTCAGTGCTGCATTTGATACAGTCGACCACAATATTCTCTTAAAAAGGCTGTAATATGCTGTAGGGATCAGGGGAACAGGGCCTCTTATTTGTCTGACAGATTCCAGTTTGTTCATGTAAATTAATCATCTTTAAACTCCAGGGTTAATTGTGGAGTACCACAGGGTTCAGTACTTGGGCCAATTCTCTTTCCTATATATATATGCTTCCAATAGGTCAAATTATCAGGCAGCATAGAATAAACTTTCACTGTTACGCTGATAATACTCAGATTTACTTATCCATAAATCCTGATGAGCCCAACCAGTTAGATAAACTACAAGCATGTCTTGAAGACATAAAAATTAAGATGACTTTAAATTTTCTGCTTCTAAAGACAGAAGTTGTTGTCTTTGGACCCGAGTCTTTGAAAAAAAAAAAAAAACTCATCAATTAATGGGGATGGCATTAAATTGACCTCCGGTAATAAACTAAAAAACCTTGGTGTTATTTTTGACCAGGACATGTCATTTAAATCCTCTATTAAACAGGTTTCTAGGATTTCCTTCTTTCATCTCCGGAACATTGCCAAAATTATAAATATCCTGTCCAGGAGTGACGCTGAAAAACTTGATGCAATCTGCTGGGTTTCCTTCGATAGAAAAACTGTTTAACCAATATGAATAAATAACTGAATCTGACTGCACTGTTCAATGATTAGGATTAATTGGAATCTATTGTATCTGACTTCAAATCTGTATGATTCGACTGAATTGACTTTGTGAAGTGCCTTGAGACGTGTTGTGAACTGGCACAATATAAATAAAACTGAATTGAATTTTAAGAAGATTGAATACTTTAAGATTACTATCACAATTTGGAAACTGATGAAAGGCCACATGATGTAATTGCTTTGTAAGCTTTTTATAGGTTAATTCATTTAAGTTAATTGGAGGCAAACCTGTGGATGTATTTTAAGGAAACACTTCAAACACACAGCTTTCCTGTGTGACATCATAGGAAAAAAAAAGACAAGACGTTTAATAAAATAAAAGGATTGAGTAGCTCCGTTCAAGTGTAATTCATCCTTGGGTACAATTTCCAGATGCCATGTTAATCTGCTCAAACAATAATATGGAAGTATAAACACCATGTTTGTCTGTCATGCTGAGTTTTAAGGTAGGATCCAAATATAGGATGGGTTAAGTTGGTGAAAAGGTTTAATAGAAGAAACAGAAAACAAAACAAAATAGTTTAGGTAGACGGCCGGGAGGTCGTCCCGAACAGGCACAGAGTTCAGGTGGACGGCCAGGAGGTTGTGACCACAGTGGCTGACTGAGATAGAGTCTAGGAGGCCTGTGACGAAGGAGCAGGTGGTCCGGAGGCCGGCCGAGGTGCGTGGAGCACCCTCGGAGGAGCTCTGGAGAACGTTGTGGAAGCTGGTTGCACCCACAGTGGGGCCCTGAAGATCTGCGGCGGAGCCCTTGAGGCTCTATAGATGGAGGCAGGTCCTCGAACCCCTCCAACACTTCCTCCAACCTAAGAGGAGGAAGATGGATAACTTTTGGTCGCACCTGGTGAAAATGGCATGCTGCTGCTAAACGCTCCCACAATTTATTTGGCTGGGCAACCACAGCACAATAATTTTTAACTAAATAAAAGAGTTCTGCATATGACTCTTCAGACAAAAAGAACACAGGGTTGATTACAGGATGACAATAAGGTGTTAATAGAAGGAACCAGTTAAGAACAATCCAAACCAGAGAGCTTAAACTGAGGGAAGTGAAGTGAGAACCAATGAGCTGGGAGACTAGGTAATCAGAAATGAATGTGGCACAGGTGTGGACCAGGGCTGCAAGGAGACAGAGGGAGTGACCAATTAACACAAATGAGCAAGGAGAGCATGGAGGTGACCAGAATACAAGAAAACAAGGACTAGACTAAGAACATAAACAAGAACCAGAAATGAACAGGACAGCACTTGGCTGAGCAAAAAGTAAACAAACACAAACCTAACAGACAGATCCTGACAATGTCCAGGCTTGACAGCATCAGAGAAGGAGACGTGTTCTATAGCGCTAGGGATAAATGTGTTTTGGTGTGAAATGTACATCTCAAACACATAACAAAGACAAAAGACCATGCAAAGGTGTTGGCTAAAGCTGGTAAGAAAGTGCCATTTACAGTGAAATGAGTCGTGTTCCAACATGGGCTGAAAAGCCACACAGAGAAGAAGAAAACATTACTCCAACAGGAACATAAAAGCCAGGTTACACCTTGTAATGCACTATTTGGTCATAATGACTATAGTTACATATAAAGGAAAAGGGGGAGCTTGCAAACCCTAAAACATCACAACTTTGAGGTACAGGGGTGACAGGATCTGCAGGGTATTGTGCTGCAGGAGGGACTGGTGCACTGAGCTAATTAGATGGTTCATGAGTGAAAAACATTATGTGGCAATGTTGAAGCAGCATCTCAAGACATCAGTCAGGAAGTTCAAGCTTGGTCACAAATGGATCTTCCAAATAGACGGTGACTATAAACACACCAACTAATTAGTTAAAAATAGGCTAAAATGCTCCAAAGTCTATCTTCTGGAGTATTCTTCACATTAAAAAGAACATCAAACATCTTATGATACATTTCCAGTCCTTCAGATAGTTACTCCGGCCAGATACGCTTAACAGTATTTCACATAGATTTAAGATATATAAAATACAGTTAGCAGGATTTCTTTTATCTGAGTTTTCCTGTGAATGCAGAAAGCTGTCTTAAAATCCTGTCTAACTCTGACTAGTCATTAGCATAGTTCTCCTGTCTGGCCCTCTTCCTGGTAATTCAATTTAAGGTCATTCAAACAGCAATCTATCACAGGTAAGACACTGACTAATGTTAAAATTCTATAGAACCCCGCTTCAAAAATCCAGACAATTAAAAAAAGTAAGAGCTGGTGCAATGAGAATGGCTGGTAATCTCTTTCACAAACCATTTTTTATTGCAAGACTTCCAGGATGGGACATGCTGACATCGTTTGCTGCTTTAAAAGAAGTGACGTGTGGTGAAACCCAGCTGTAAAAATATAGAGTTTAAATGGAATTATACAGTCACTGGTACATAAACACAAAATGGTGACCATAAAGTCAGAGGTGTATTTACAGCTGCACATGTGCCTCATGGTTTGGCACACATATTTTTGTTTTGATCTGCCAAGCCTGTGTGTCTTTAGTCCTTTAAGATGCTGCTACAATACAGTAAAGTTCTATATCTTCTTTTTCTTGCCGAAATACTGAAAGAAATGGTGAAATAAATTGGTCTGTCACTTAGAAAGGGTTTGTGATTTTTCTGGAGTTGATGTAAACCGGGTGATCATTCTGAAATCAGCTCCACATAGTGAAGTTGATGAAAAAAGGTCTCCAGTATAAAAGTTTCCAAACCCTTACAGATGGTTAAGGTTTTCTTGTATGTAAAAAGATTTTTATGTCCCTGCCATATGCTTATTCAAGAAAAGTCTTACATTTTAATTTTGGTATTATTTTTTTTCTTATTAGTTTTAAGGATGGAATTGCAGGTACTTAATCTAATTTGATGTGTACTGTTGTATACAAAGAAACCATTTATTTTCAAACTGGTCTCTTTTCACATATATTTGAGTACACTTTTAAATATGCTTCTTTAGAAAGGATCTTATTTGTTTGAAATAATTGGTAAGTATATGTTAGAAATGACTGACTTGTTAACAAAGTTACACTATACTATTAGTTCTTACAAAAAAGTTTACATAAACCTTTATTCTCTTGCATGTTTAAACCCACTTTTCCAGAAGATTATATCATATAAAAGAGCACTCTGTATTCTTGGGTAATGTAAGCAAATTATTGTAAGAAAAATGTTCAAAGCAAACTTCAAATACTTCAAACTTTGTGTTGGGACCACACAGCCATGGGTGTTCAACACTAAAACTCCGGTACATACTTTCCTGGAACCTTTCAAAATAAAGTGCATTAACCTTCTTCCAGCACAGCCAGGAAATGGGGTAACTGCGGACTTCCTGTGGCGCCAATACCCAAATAAAAGCCCCACCTTTCCACAAGTCTTCCTCTTCCAAACCGATGACCATCGGGTCAGGAGGGAACACAGCGCGCTGAATGTCTTTTGCTGGCAAAAGGACATAAATTCAACTGGACCCAAGGACCGATCATTTGCAAAAGTTAAGTAGAATGAAATACTGTCTGTGTATCCGGTATTTTCATTCATGAACGGAGAAATTAAGGTGTAAGAGTTGCTTACATTTTCTCTTCGAGGCCCCACAGAAGCAAACGGTGTTCCGAGAGAAGCTGTTTCGACAAGCCGAGTCTGGAGGAAAGACGACGGCCGCAACCGTGTTTACGGTAACGAACAGCTGGTCACCTTCTGATCGGGAGAAACTGAGGAAGTTAGCGGGAAGCTAACTCTTTGTTCACGACGGATATCTTCTTCAAACTTCGCCTTGGGACGACATTCCCTCAACAACTTCAGAGGTTGGGGTTTGGGCAGATTAACAGATTGGTTTAGGATGAAATGATCTAAACGTTTTCATGTTATGAAGTTTGTTTTGTGGAACTCGGCTATCTTGGTGCTAGCATGCTACCTGTAGCACCGAGGCCGGTTCGGGTTCCTTGTATGTGTTAAAGCTAAGATAAACTTTATTTAAAGGGTGGTTTTAACCAGAACATTGCTCATAACGCGCCGTCAGCGCTTATTCATTTTAACCCTGGTATTTTAAAGGTATGTGTTGATTCTGGCGCTAAGCTATCTCTAGCTCAGCACTTTAGCTAGCTTCTTTGTTAGCCCAACGGCCAGCCGGTAAGAACACGTGTGCTAGCATTAAGGCTAGTCAACAGAAAGGTTGTTGGTTTTCAAGCTAGTGAATAATAGTCCCTGAACATCATTTGCTAGAGTTGATAACTAAGTAAACACCATTAAGCCCCATTTCTCCAGAAAGATTTGGCTCTTTTCCAAAATACTCAATAATATTTCTTCAAATATTATTTTAATAAATGAAGGCAGCTAATTAGACACCGTTGAGAATTAGTCATCCAGGAGGTTGGTTTTATTCAGCAGATCATTATTTAAAACATTATTTTATTAAAATAATATTTAATCTGATCTTGCATTGTAAAGGGTTGTCTAAAGGTTGCTGATTATTTTCTAAGTTAGTTCCAAAACTAACTTAACTTCACTTCCAGATTCTTCAAGATAATCCGTGGTTCTCAAACATAAACATTGCATGGTAATGTTTCATCCCTCTTTTTGGTCATGATTTCTAATCATCTTTAATCAACTTGTTTATATTGTACATAGTCCGTTAGTCTTCATTATTCTTTAATTCTGCTTGGTAGTTTAGTTGGATTGTTTTAGCATAGTAAAGAGTTTGTTGATTGAAATATGTTTGACTTTGAGTTAACTTATTTTTGTTAATAAATTATTGTACTTTAAGAAATTGTGTGAATTCATTCCATATGTGTGCAGAGTTTATGCTGTTCAATAATGCCTGAGCTCGTCTCACACCTTTCTATTCTGTCCTAATACCATCGCCTTAATGGGGCTGGTATTCACAGGACAATCCTTAACAGACCGGAATATTATTTGGTAAAATATTAATATTAAAATATTAATATTAAATAATATTCTCAGATTCATATTTACAACATTTGAAACTGTTCAAATATTTTTCCCACGATAATTTTCATTATTTAAGAAATGTTTCTGGAATGTTTTATTTCCAAATATTTAAATGTTTTAGCCCCAACAACTCTCATATGAAGCTTTGGAAATAGCTTCTACAGGGCTCTAAACATAATAGCTCACTCCACCTTTGCATGCCCTTGTGGGGATATCTGTCAAAGCTGTAACATCATACTGCAATGTTTCTCTACAATGCTCCACAGGTCGAATTCCTTCTTGGTGGTGGAGGGCACCTAAAAGGATAAAAAAAAAAAGGGAGGCAGCGAATGAGAAAAGTTAACTTGAAAATGAAGAAGTGGAGGACGAAAGGCAGGGAAAATCCATAAAAATAAAAAAGGAAGGAGAAACCAAGAGAAAAACAGAACTATGAAAGCAAACTTCATCCCTGACTCAGGACTGCTTCTGGCATGGTTTATCCTTCTCATTGTACACATTCCTGTGTGACATGCTCACAAAGCACCATTGTGCTGAAGTATATCTAACTGTCATCCTTGCTGCTACCTTACATATGAGCTCCAATCATATTCACACAAAGGGACCCACACATGTTTGGCCTTGGGCCAGCTTCATTGTGCAGGGATATGAGCTGACAGTTTTAATACAACCTGCAATGATTCCTTACTGTACAGAAAGGAGGTGTAGACTTCAAACAATAAGGTAATAAGGAAGGAGGAGGAGGACGAGGAGAGATATACTGGTGCTTTCATGTTGTGTGACCTGGGGTTGAAAGGGTCACAGGCTCATTTTGTGTGTGTGTGTGTGTGATGATTTGAGATTTTTTTTTTTATTCACCTCAGTAAAGTATAACTAAATGTTTCCAGTCACATTCCAATTGTAAGATTGGTCTATTCCTCTTGCAATGTTATAGTGAAGAATAGATGTTCAATATGGATGTAACTTCATAACAGAAGTTGTTATATAACGATTTAACCAAATAGATAGTGCATATTAAAACACTCTATGGAGTCCAAAATGCTACTATATGAGTGGGGAGCATTTATTTAACCAATAAATTAACCAATCAATTAAAAGACAGATTAAAAGATAAAGCAGTATGTTACTACTACATGTCTTTGTTTTAACCAACAAGAGCTTGCCTATTTTTATGTTCCTCAGTCTCATTATAGCACAGTTAAGTTCCTAATTCTGAAATATTAGGAATACAATTTCAAATTTGATTATTTGAATGTGTTCACTATATTGACTATGAACAAAAGGCAATGTTTAAACTATGACCTGTACTACATTCGGGAGAGGGGGTGAGTTGTCCACATGTCAGCGAATGCATTTGCCTTTGCTATTAACCAATTTTTATTGCATTTTTGCAACAGTGTGATTGGAACTTGTCATTGTCACCCAGTGTTTAGTAAATGGATTGCATTAAGGTTATTTTTAGTTTATAGATTTTTATAATCAGTCTGTAATGTTTTAAATTGGTGTGCCACTCTGAGATTTATAATTGCCCCATGTGCACCAAAGAGGAGGTAGAAATGTCTAGTGGGCTTGTGCACATCTGATAGAAGCATTGATGTCAATATATATATATATATATATATATAGGTAAAGTCTATGCTTTACCTATTACCCAGTCATTAGGTTCACATTTAAGCAAATGTGTGAATATATGAGGACAATTTACAAAATAAGCCCAAGCAATGCAAACAGTGGTAGTTTAGATACTAAAAAGATTGATTTTCAGTTTTATTTTTTCAACCTGCACACATCATGGTTTGTACATTCTTCATATTTTTGAATTTTTGGCCATTCCTCCTAAAACATATTTGTAAGGTCAGACACTGATGTCAGTCTTTGCTCTAATTCATCCCAAATGTCTTCTGTCAGGGTGAGATCAGGCCATTAAAGTTCTTCCAGACCAAATGTACTTATCCATGTCTTTACGGACCATGTATTGTACACAGGTACACAGCCATGTTGGCACCATGATGGCACTTTTGAGCCAAAGTTGGGAGCATAAAATTGTCCAAAATGTCTTGGTCTTCCTTAATCCCAGCACCTGAAAACAGCTTCACACCAAGTGGTGTTTTAATGGCGACCTTCTTACCTAAACCTATCCTGTGACTTGCCAGACAGAGAGGAATGAGTTTTCACATAAGGAAATATGTTTTCATTGCTCTAAATTCCAGAGAAGGCCTGCTTAACAACCCTGCATCTGATGTTTTGCATTAGACTTGGTCCTGGGCTGGCAGCTATGGGCATGGAAATCCATTTCACAATTCTCACTACACACTGTTCTTTAGCTAAACTGAAAATCACATGAAGTTTGGAGCTCTGTTGTTTGGATGCTCTTAGCATCCACTGACTCTTCACGTGTCCTACCACTTAATGGAGAAGTCGCTGTCATTTCCAGTTCCTTTTTCTTTGTTCTAACAACACTGACTGTTAACTGTGGAATAATTAATAGCAAGGCAACTTCACAGTTGGATTTGTTGCACCGCTGACATCCTATTACGTTACTACACTGAAATTCACTCACCTCCTCAGAGTGACACATTCTTTCACAAATGTTTGTAGAAGCAGTCGACCTGTCCATGATTTTCTACATTGTTGGTACTGGAAGTGATTGGAACACCTCAGTTCAATTATATGGAAAGATGATACTTTTGGCAATATAGTGTTTATGTCACTTCAAACATGACATCTATTTTGAGCAGTGTTTTACAAAAAAATAATTAAAACACTTCCTCAAAAATCTGGACTTTGGAAAGCTGGATATAAAATGTGATGCAACTGAGGCTTAACGGCAACAGTTATTATCTTGCAATTATAAAGTAGTGAGTTTAATTCCAGCTTCATCCCCTGCCACATGTTGATGTGCCCTTAGGCAGGGCACTTCAAGTTGCCTACAGATGTGTAAAACCGTAAATGAATGTGTTTCAATTTTTGAGTGTGTTTTAAGTATAATTAAAGGTGTTTAACACTAAACCGAGAGGAGAAAACCTGTGTCACAGAATACATTTAATGCTGAATCAAAACTAGAAAATGTAAAAGACCTCTGTATGTGTCTGTACTTGCATTCTGTGTGAAATGAAGTTTAAAACCAAAGATAGTAAATGCAACTTGTTATTTTCTTCTCATTACATTTAAACTTATAGCAAGTGTTTGCCTCACAGTCATCGAAAGAGTAACTGTCAGATTTTTTTGGGGGGCTCTACACGTGTAGAGTGGAGCAACCCTGGGGCAGAGGTGCAATGTACTAAATGGGAAAAGGGAGAAAAATCCCCAAATTCTTGCAGTGAAAAGCACTGGGTAATTAATCCCCAACAGGGATGTGCCCTCTTCTCTGACACGACTGACACACCATCAGCGTATGTGTATGTGAGACAGGGGAGTGTTTAATTGCCTCTCCCCTAGGCTTGCTCCATCATGCTCACTTCTTCTTTTGATGTCCCCCCATTCTTTTTCTTTTGATCTCATCTTCTTTCTTTCTTTCTTTCAGCCACCTGCTGTTTTTAGTGTCTTTAAATACTTTTAGACAATTTTGCAATAAAGTATTGAAACAATATGCATGATTAGTCCAAGCTGACAGTAAGCTGATATCTGAGGTTTACTCAATTGCTCAAGGGCATGGATAATTTCTATGATTTTATTTATTTATTTATAAGATGAGATGATTGTTTGTTAGTTTATGCTTCTTTGTACAAATTTATTCTGATCAGGGTCTTAAAGGATGTTGTAGCCTATCAGAACAAGAAGTGTGCAAAAAGCAGGGTGCACCCTGAAAAGGTTGCCAGTTTAGCAGAGCCCCAAAACAAAAATACACAAGCACACACCAGCATGAACTCATACCAGCAGTTCATTTAACAATGCTAGTCAAGCTACTTTGCTTGTTTTGCACTGTATGAGGTAGCTGGAGCACCTGTATTTATAAAAAAAAAAAAACAGGATTATGCAATTTAAGGGATCATCTGAGCTTTGAATCTTAAACTATCTAGTACAAACCGCTAAAGCATAGTGCAGCTTCCATGACTATGAAACCAAAATCAAAATAATAGGGAGAAATTTTGTTTTGAAATGTTGTAGAAGTGTGGTAATCATTAACCAGTTAAGGGAACTCAACTGTCATGTTATGATCAACAGTTCTGCCATACAGCAGCAGGCAGTGAAATTTTATATATAATTCTGAGTTGTAGGGATAAAATGATAAAATCAAAGGAACCCCCCGAGACAGTGAAATAGTAGCCTATGAAAAATATGTGATCAGTATTCTACATCATCATTTTAATTTTAGGGATATCTCTCAACAAAGTTGCAGCAAGAAACACCTAGAAATACAAACTGCTTTGTCATTGAATGGTGTTGAATGGGGCTCCAGTGACATTATAAAGAACCTTGGTGACATCCTTGCCATGTCATTAAAATATAATAAACAAGTTTATAGAACATTGTTCTTTCACCTGCACAATATTGCCAAAATCAGTGTTTTTTGTGTCTGCAATTGGCTAGGTTCCCTCACACAGAAAACCTTTTATCGATTCCTATAAAATTTTAACTTGACTGGATTACATAATGACTAGAATTAAGCTGTATTTACTTAAATTTGAAACGGTCTATATGATACGTTACTTTTAAGAGTACACACATAAGCAAATACAAGTAGCAGAATCTGATTCATTTCAGTTTTACATAGAGAAAGTTCCTGCTTCTAAATTCCTTTAATAGGCACCTTAGTAATAAACTAAGAAATAGTAATTTGAGGCCATGTTTTTCTTTCAGTTTAAAAGCATATAAAAAACAACACATTCTGAGTCCAGCCTCTGCTCCAACTGCAATAAAATAGTTAAACAGGACACAGCCCTAAGAATACATTTTATATATATGTATTGCCTGGAGAGGAACCTTCTATAACTTGAAAACCAGCTGATTTTTAAACCTGTAACAACCCAAACACTGCCTTATGTGTTTGCATTTATCGTTTGAAATACGGGAACAATTTATTACCATAATTGAGCATCCTTAAAAATCAGCTTGTGAACAACTGTGCTAGATGATGAGCTGTAACTTGAGACGAGGCTATTTGTGAGTTGCAGTAAATGCGAGTTAGTGCTGCAGAGGAGGAAGGGAGGAGAGCTTTCCACATTAATGACGACCACATTTATGTAAAGCTCTGTACAGTATTTATAGAGGCAGCTGCAGTCGGAAAGTCCTCAAACCACAAGCCATGGCACACATACCCAGATGCTTGGTAGTGCGTATAAATACATCCGCTTAATCACAATATATTTTTAGGTATGTGACATACAATGGAATGATTCTGTGAATTTTCACAAATGACTTTCCCCATGAAAGGTAATAAAATATAGATTCTCTTATAAAAACTGGGAAAATGTTTGCTTTATTTAATTTTTATTTGTTTTTGGTTAGTAGTAACATGTACAGAACAAATAAAAACAAAGAGAGATTAGGCTTAAATGCAATTACCTATATTAAAGCCCAAAAAGTGTTGGCAGAAGGGTTAGCTTTTTGTGCCCAGACTTTTTGTTTGCAATTACTATAATCCAGTTAGTAGTGATACAAAACAAGTAGAGAAACATCACGTATATAATTACCAGAATGCAATAATTAGAGCAGATTGTGTCACACAAAACATTCAAACCAAAGTTTGTTTGTTTTTGTTTCCTACTTACTTTTTCTACATTGTGTTTTAGGAGTCTTCATACCTCATCAGGTATTCCACGTTTTCTCCTAGGAAAGACGTACACCCCTCCTGACATACAGGGGTTGGACAATGAAACTGAAACACCTGGTTTTAGACCACAATAATTTATTAGTATGGTGTAGGGCCTCCTTTTGCGGCCAATACAGCGTCAATTCGTCTTGGGAATGACATATACAAGTCCTGCACAGTGGTCAGAGGGATTTTAAGCCATTCTTCTTGCAGGATAGTGGCCAGGTCACTACGTGATACTGGTGGAGGAAAATGTTTCCTGACTCGCTCCTCCAAACACCCCAAAGTGGCTCAATAATATTTAGATCTGGTGACTGTGCAGGCCATGGGAGATGTTCAACTTCACTTTCATGTTCACCAAACCAATCTTTCACCAGTCTTGCTGTGTGTATTGGTGCATTGTCATCCTGATACACGGCACTGCCTTCAGGATACAATGTTTGAACCATTGGATGCACATGGTCCTCAAGAATGGTTCGGTAGTCCTTGGCAGTGACGCGCCCATCTAGCACAAGTATTGGGCCAAGGGAATGCCATGATATGGCAGCCCAAACCATCACTGATCCACCCCCATGCTTCACTCTGGGCATGCAACAGTCTGGGTGGTATGCTTCTTTGGGGCTTCTCCACACCGTAACTCTCCCGGATGTGGGGAAAACAATAAAGGTGGACTCATCATAGGACAATACATGTTTCACATTGTCCACAGCCTAAGATTCGCGCTCCTTGCACCATTGAAACCGACGTTTGGCATTGGCATGAGCGATCAAAGGTTTGGCTATAGCAGCCCGGCCGTGTATATTGACCCTGTGGAGCTCCTGATGGACAGTTCTGGTGGAAATAGGAGAGTTGAGGTGCACATTTAATTGTGCCGTGATTTGGGCAGCCGTGGTTTTATGTTTTTTGGATACAATCCAGGTTAGCTCCCGAACATCCCTTTCAGACAGCTTCCACTTGCCTCCACAGTTAATCCTGTTGGATGTGGTTCGTCCTTCTTGGTGGTATGCTGACATTAACCTGGATACCGTGGCTCTTGATACATCACAAAGACTTGCTGTCTTGGTCACAGATGCACCAGCAAGACGTGCACCAATAATTTGTCCTCTTTTGAACTTTGGTATGTCACCCATAATGTTGTGTGCATTTCAATATTTTGAGCAAAACTGTGCTTTTACCCTGCTAATTGAACCTTCACACTCTGCTCTTACTGGTGCAATGTGCAATCAATGAAGACTGGTTACCAGGTTGGTCCAATTTAGCCATGAAACCTCCCACACTAAAATGACAGGTGTTTCAGTTTCATTGTCCAACCCCTGTATGTCCTAACATTTACTTTTTATAAACCTATATTTTATTGGAGGGTCATACTTTGTTTCTTTAATATCTTGACAAAATGTGCAAGAAAAATCTCGCCAACATTATGAAATCACTACAAATGAGACAAATAATAAATAAACCAACAAGAATAACAAAAACTACTCAAACACTTATAGACCATGTCTTTACAAACAAACCAGAAAGAATAGGGAAAACATATAATTTAGTAACAGAATCATCAGACCATAATTTCACAATAATTGCAAGAAAGTTAAATAAAAACAGATTTAGGGACCAAAATCAACCAAAAAAGAACCGAGAGATATCATTTATCTCAAAGAAGGATTTATCTCTATTGGAAAATGACATACAGCAAATTAACTGGAATAAAATAACAGAAAATCAATCATGTGAACAAGCCTGCAATGATCTAATATCAGTTTTAAGAAATATTTTATTAAAGTATAAAAAGACAAAAAAAAATAAAACTTAATAAACAGAGTTTACCATGGTTTAATGCTGAACTCTGGGAATTAATAAAGAAAAGAGATGCCTCACTAAAAAAGTTTATCAAAACCAGATTAACAACTGATTATTCGATATATCGAAGTTCGAGAAATAAGGTGCTCCTCCTCTAAAAAGGTACGTCACACTGAGCTCAGAAAAAACAACTAGAGTAACAAGGGCAACCTCTAGAGGAGAGTGCAGCATTCCAAAATGTAAGACATCTTTTGCTAAATCTGCCTTCTCTGTCAGTGGAGTCAGTGGAATATATTACCAACTGAGATTATAACATGTACAAGTTTCTCAATATTTGCACATTTGACAAAGAAATGGCTTTTATCAAAGCAGGTTTGCACTCATTAGTGATGAATGTGTGTAAATAAAAGTATAGTTGGTTCATTTGAAAGTATGTGAGAGTGCGAAAGTGTATGTGTGTATGAACAAATAGGTATGTTTATTGTATAGGTGCAAGTGTGTGATAGAGAAATGATAAATCCCTGGAAGTCTTTAATAACTGGTGTACCTGAGGGGTGAGGTCTGTTACGATTGTATTGTATTAGTTTATGTTCACTGGTTTTCTTTCATACATTTCCATAAAAAAACAACAACAAAAAAACAGTTAGCTTTGATTAATATCAACCTGTCAAGGGACTACAGTTGGAAATTAGCATCTTTGGCTATAACCTGGCACCATGCATAATTCTTGTTTTTAGGTCAGTGTATTGCTGTGCACTGTCCCTGTACAAATAAAGGAAATCATCATCATCATCATCATCATCATCTTTAATATCCAACATCTTCTGAATACATTTAGAAAGGAGATTGTTGATTGCCTTGTCCATTACCAGAAGAAACAGCATGTATGTCATAATCTTTGGAACTTTGGTTTTGTGTCTTACTTAATTTTTATATTTGTCGCTTAGCTTTCCTTATTTATTATTATTATTTATTTTTTTAACCGTGTCCTGTCTGGCAGAGTAGCACTCAGAGTTGTTGTCTGAGTGCCAAAAGGAGGCCAACACATTTACTTTCACAAGTGGAGCATTACAGCTAATAGTTTAATGCTCTGCTTGATATTTATAAAATAAACTTTATTAGAAGCTGCTTTGGGATTATTTCAATTGTTACGGACATGGACACAGAGACGCAAACAAAAAGGAAAAAGTAAGAAGCGTGAAAGAGAGAAAGGTGAACAAAAACGAAAAAGTGAGGAGAAAAGAATGGAGGAGAGAAAGAAAGATGAAAAGATTACAAGATAACACCCTGCTTGCTTCTACACCTGCAAAAACGTATGCCCCTTTTCCACTTGCTCGATTTGGCCCGACTTGGCTCCTCTCGGCTCGCCTCGTGAGCATTTCCATTACTGTTATTTCAGTACCGGTACCTACTTTTTGGTGCCTCCTTCTTAGCAGTTAAGCGAGGCCGAGTCGGTACTGTACGTGACGTGAACAAACGGTTGTCCACTGATTGGCCGTGGGCATGGCCAGCTGTAAGAGTCGACCAGCGTAAAAAAACAACCGCAGTTTTCAAACGTGCATTCAAGGGAGTGAGAGAAACATGATGGAGTTTGCAGTTATCCGGAAAAGTCACCCCTTGGAGGTGCAAGCTTTTCTGGCGATCATAGGAGACTGCAATATTCAGCGGCAGCTGGATGGGGCGACAAGGAATGAAAAGGTGTTTGCTGAAGTAAGAATTATGATGATTGATTAATTAATATTTATTAAGAATTATAATTTAAAATCATAATTTGAAAAAAATGTGTTTCTTAACCAAAAATTACTACTAACAAATAGAAATCAGAGATGTCCTCTGGTGTTGTAATTATGGGCTCAAAGCTCTTTAATAATTACAATTAGCTATTCATCATTAATAACTGATCAATTATTAACACAAACTGTCACTGTTTATTCAACCACTTCACAGAAGGTGGGGAACTTCGACCTTTTTTTGACAGATAAATCACTCTTGCACAAAATAAACACAAACGCTTCTCTTAATTATATATATGAAGAGTTATTGAAGCCAAATAATTCTGATATACCATTATTCTGGTCCAAAAACCTTCACCTAACTGACAAGCACTATTCTACACAAAGGGGATGAAAATGACTACCTAAAAATAATAAAAGAAAAATATATGTGCATTTAGTGTTTATGAAGATCAAACCAGCAGTTTTATGGACAAAAAGTGCAATTTGGGTTAAATGGAAAGAGAAATCCTTCTGGTGTTCTGATGTCTCGATTGCAGCGATCAGCTGATAAAATGGTGGGGCCACGCCCCTTCAGACCTGATCCATCCTCAACTGGTGGAGAGAAGAAATCAACCAAAGTAATTTCGATTTTTTTATATTAAATTGGATAGGTGCATTTAGAGGTCTGGGCAGGATGAGGTATAGTTAAGGTGATTTTAGAATCACCTGTAGTTAATCTAAGGTATCAACTTGTTGCATGCTATACTGATTGAAGTGTTTTATGCTGAGCTGTGTTTTGATTTGCTGTGAAAGCGCTGTTGAATCATGTGTGTTCATGTTTTGTCCGGCTGATCCCAAATCAGCCAGGAGGACTTTTAAAAGTTTTTCATTCAAAGCAACTGTGGTCTGTACCTCATGGTCTGACCATTCCTTTTCTTCCAGTTTTTATTACTGGAGTTGTTCCACTGAGTTCCCACCTCAGAGTTTTATGACCCTTTGTCAAGATTTGGGGCAATCAGTCAGGCTACCTCTGGCAAGCACACGGAAATAAATGCCACCTCTCACCATTACTGACCCACTGCCAAACCGGTCATGCTGAAGGATGTTGCAGGCAGAAGATCGCTCTCCACGGTGTATCCAGACTCTGTCACATCTGTCACATGTGCTCAGTGTGAACCTGCTTTCATCTGTGAAGAGCACAGGGTGCCAGTGGCAAATTTGCCAATCCTGGTGTTCTCTGGCAAATGCCAAGCGTCCTGCACGGTGTTGGACTGTGACCACAACCCACATTTGTGGACATTGGGCCCTCATACCATCCTCACGGAGTCGGTTTCTAACCGTTTGTGCAGACACATGCACATTTGTGGCCTGCTGGAGGTCATCTTGCAGGGCTCTGGCAGTGCTCCTCCTGTTCCTCCTTGCACAAAGGCAGAGGTAGCGGTCCTGCTGCTGGGTTGTTGCCCTCCTACGGCCTCCTCCACATCTCCTGGTGTACTGGCCTGTTTCCTGGTAGCGCCTCCAGGCTCTGGACACTACACTGACAGACACAGCAAACCTTCTTGCCACAGCTCGCATTGATGTGCCATCCTGGATGAGCTGCACTACCTGACCCACTTGTGTGGGTTGTAGAGTCCGTCTCATGCTACCACGAGTGTGAAAGCATCACCAACATTCAAAAGACACCAAAACATCAGCCAGAAAGCATAGGTACTGAGAAGTGGACTGTGGTACCCATCTGCAGAACCAGTCCTTTATTGAGTGTGTCTTGCTAATCGCCAAAGATTTCCCGCTGTTGTTTATTCCATTTGCACAACAGCATGTGTCATTGATTGTCAATCAGTGTTGTTTCCTAAGTGGACAGTTTGATTTCACAGAAGTTTCATTTACTTGGAGTTATATTGTGTTGTTTAAGTGTTCCATATATTTATTTTCAGCAGTGTATATATATATATATATAAATATACACACCATCAGAACATGACTACTGTATGCAGGCAAGTATAATATTATAGATGTGATTAATGTTTGAGGGGTATAACTAATTGTCATATTTTGTGAGCACCATCTTCTAATTCTGCATATTCCTGATTAGTGATGAGGTCCAGCCAGCCCTTTAAACTTGATGAGGTGGACAGCAGAGAGAGGCATCACAAACATCTGCAGACCACCTGTGTGATGCTTCCCTCACCATCCAGAAAGACAAACCACAGGTCTCAGTTGCAGCGTCCCATCCAAGTCTCTGACCATGTGAAAGATTTAGCCACACCGCCAGACTTTCTGTTCAGAAAGACATCTGCCTCTTTGTTCTGTTCAAGATGTTTTTCCAGGAACCGGTCACTCAGGTTGATCCTGCTGTCGCCATTGTAAATACTTGTACATAGTTTTATTTTATGCCTTTTGTCTTGTAATCTTGGTCTGTTTGAATGTTCCTTTTTTCCACATTCTGTTTAAAACGCTATTTGTAATTTTCAAAATAAACTATGTTTAGAAATTTAAATGAAGTTGATGTATTGTTAGGTCAAATGGAAATAAAATACATTGGTGACAAAAACAATATTGAAATTTATTAGAACAGCTTAAAACTTAAAAAAACTATCTGAAAAAAACTTAATATTATTTCTTATATAGCACCTTATTTCAGTACCATTCTTTCTAAGATGGAAAACAGTCTGTCCATTCTCTGTGCCCTCATGTCCTCCCTGATCAACTCCATCATCTCTGTCCCTCTTTCTTTTCTGACCTCTTCCTGCTGGCTCACTGTCTTCCTTCTCCATCTGGTTGCCCACCGCTCCGCTTGGCCCTGGAGTGTCCTCAGGGATGGAGGCAATTAGGACAGGAGGTGTTGTGGAAGACCTCTGTCCCAACACCTCATCCATAAAGACAAACCAGGGCCAAGTAGCAGCAGTGGGCTTTTCACTGACTCCCTCTCCTGACCCTGGATACTTACAATCCTAAAGTTAGAAGGAAGAAAAAAAGAGTTGACTAAACAGAGAAACCAACAAGACATTTAGAAATATTTTTTACTCGTGTGTGACATTAGAAGTTCTGAACAAACTTTATATTTCTTTTTCATATTGTCCCACTTTTTTTTGGCCTTCCCCTGTTGGCCCATCTTCTCCAGAATTGTCCTAAACAAGCAAAAGGAAAGAGGGAAAATCAAAAGAAGTATGTTAATCACTGGATGGATATTTAGGAAAGTTAGAAGGATAGGAGTTATTGAAACTGGACAGAAACTGACTGCAAAGAATGTTGTTATTGTACCTCCAAGCCACGATGGCTGAGTTTTTAGCTCCAGTAAAAAGGTGGTGGTTCTCAACCCTGAGCTTAATAAACTGGCCCGTCTGCTGCTTTGTCCCTAAACAATAAAAACAACAAAAAATACCATCTTGCTTAATATCAGTGTAAAATAAGTTTTTTTTATTTTTATTTTACATTTGTCTTAATTTGCAGAACATATTAAAATATTTCTATGCAAATGCCTAAAACAAGCTCTTTCAAACTTTTCACTTCTTTACTGAGATTTGCTTGCATTTGAAAGTGTATTTCTCTTCAGCTGTACCTGGAATCACGAATTATAATGCTAGCTGAATTATAAATATACTTTTAAAACACATGTAGCACATTTCTTCATCAAAAATGAATATTTAAAAGCTTATTTATTCTCAATCACACTCTCCAGCGATACGGTAGGATTACATAAAATCGTCCATTTATTCAGGTTAACTTTAATATCACCTGTAATGTCAAATCGACTTACATGAACAAATGACACAATACATAAAAATAATACTAACATAAACTGTTAGAAATCACTTGTGTTTAACATTCACTGTGATGACTGCCAGCGGAAGCTCAGTGCCGATAGTCCGGTCAGATCTCTACCGGGCTAGCTCGCCTCACCGCCGGTAGGGCTGGCGAAGCAAACCGGCAGTTACTATGGTGGGATGGGAAAACTCCGAACACATCTGAGCACGTTTGAAATTAATTGATGTCTTGATAAATCAAGCAGATTTCTCACGTCTACACAGTTATATTCCCGCACTAAAAACATTGTAAAAGTTCATTTGTGTCACAGAAAGTGTAATTTTTCACAGTTTACTCACAGCTTTTGCCACTGTGGTCCGCCATGGCTGCTCCTGTTTGACCAAACCGCTTCGACCCGCAATGAATCATGGTTAAAAGATGGACCGCAAAGGATACTCACAAGTCATCCTTCAAATCGGGCAAAATAAGGACACATTTGTCGGCAGCATCTGACAGACCTTACGCGCCGCGCTGGGATGTAATCAGCCCACAAGTATGGACTTGGAAGGATCCAGCCCCTGAATTGGGACACACCCTCGGCCTGCACATGGATCCTCCTCCTTCCTGTATATTGACCAATAGGAGAGGAGCTGGAGAGAAGAAGGCAGCCCTCCTCATATGCATAATGAAGCAGAAATGCATACGGTAAAGGAAAAAGAGAAACAAGGAAATGTAAAAAGAACAAAGGCATGTGTAAGGAAAAGGAAAAACAAAATTTTGTCAGGATCGGTCCTCCATAGAGGCTAGTTACCATTACATATAGTTTGTTCAAAAAGGGAAAACATAAAGTTAGGATTTTTCAATAACATTAAAAAATGATCAATAAAGAGTGTACATGTTTAAAATGCCATAGTTATGTTGAACTATGCTCCCTAATGGAGTTTTGATGAAAATTAAAACTGAAAGACTCACCTCCACCCCCTGGCTGTCCTACGACTCCACCATGCATCTTTCCTCCGTCCAATCAGTGTCAAATCCGCATGTGTCTTCAATCAATCATCGTCCAAGGCTTCGCTTTTAGGGACTTCCAGTCATGGATTCCCCGCTCTTCAGCGGAGCTTCGACCCACCTCCACCCTACCTACACCATCTCCCTTCCATACTCCTCCCGGCTCCTTCACCTTCTTAGGTCACTCCACCACCAGTATCGATCCCAAGGGGGGAAGACCCATCTAATTCTTAGCCTAAGACATTCATTCAAGCTCATGTCATTCATGTCTTCCTCTGGGATCCAAGCGCCAAAGATCTCAACTTTTATCAATAAACTTCTCTAATGGCCATCTTTGTGTTTCTTATTGTGAGTCTTTTCAGGTTGAAATAAGTATTTGAAACTTTTTTTTTTCTGGTTAAGACAGCTGGCTTCTACTTTTTTGTGTTGTCGCATATATCAAAAAGGTCTCAAGCTGCACAATTATATGAAGACAAAAGATGTTATCCAATTTAAGTGATCTGTCTTTAAATAGGTTAGCCATTCAGCTTTGTCCATGGCTGCAATCCAAATGACTGAGTAATTTATTGACAGTCACGATATCAGATCGCTGATTAAACCCGTGTGTATTTTTGTGTGTTCATCCTTGAGTATCCCAGTGACTACATCTCAGTAAGCTGCAAACTCTTTTCTTCAGTGCAGAGAAAATCCCCCAAAAGTCAGAGGGATTAACTGGGTGATACTAGAGAAATAGATCAGCTGTCCAAATAACTCTAAATCTGCAATGTTTTCTGGTAACACTGTGTTCTTGAAATGTTAATGTGTTATATTAGATTCAACAAGCTACTACTTCCTTTCTTCATCAGTTGTTTAAACCAAATCTGTGTTTTATATAATTTAACATTAACGTACTGACAGTATTTAAGTCTCGTTTACAGCGCAGCATAGTTGCAAATGTGAGATTTACCTAACCAAATGATTTTTGGTGAAGAGTGAAAATCTTTCCAGTGACAATGTATTTGTTATGGTGATGTTTATGGTTTTGGTCTTTTGTTGAGATTAATCTTGTTTTATCTATTTGGTATTTTGCTCAGTTCTATTTTCTATTTTGGTATTTTAGTCAGTTCTAACTAATAGACTTTGTTATTGTGAAACATCTTCTTGAAACAGATTGCTTTGCAGTTTTTTTCAGAGGTCTTCAGCTTGTTCTTCTTAATACTTCCCGATTTACCCAGTCAAACATAGCACTTAACTGTAATCTTAACACCTAGGTTTTTTATGGAGTTAAATTTGTCTCAATATTATTCAATCAAACAAAAAACTAATCTCAATCAAAAAAAAAACTAATCTCAATCAAAAAATATTAAGTTGTGATCAAAACTTTGTTGTAACGATTTTTTTTTTTTTTTATGGAATATTTTATTTTGTGGAGAAAAAAAATTTGTTTTAATAAAGCTTTTTTTGATTAAAATGACTAATTGTTTCTCACAAAGAGAAAAAAGTTATTTGCAAAACATAAACTTTTATTTGCACATGTCAAAAATCTTTGGTTACGAGTCTCGCTTTTTTAGTTTTGACGCTCTCTGTTTTTGGTTGAACTTAACGAATTTTGAGTGCTGGAAACATGAACATTCTGGGTGGGGCCTAAAGACGAACGATATAAGACGTTTCCCTATTGGTTAGCGCTGACTAAAGCTGCAGACTCTGATCCCCCGCATCTCTGAACTTCTGCTTGAACTGCAGGGCTTGCAGCTTCGCTTCATTGAGGAGACATCAACTCTACAGAAGAAAACTGCGGTCAAGTGAGCCGACAGTCAGAAATACGCGGTCACGCCAGCCGACACCAGCTCTCTCTTAAAGATTAGCGTAGCGCATACAAGGTGCATTACGGTAATGGAGCAGAAAGGACGCCGATCCTGGCAACGGTTGAGAAAATAAGAGGAAAACAGAAAGGTAACCTACAGAACATTTATATTAATTACATTTTTACAACTTTCACATTCATGTTTTATGTAAAAGAATAAATATTTTATATTTTACTGTACAGTTTTGGAGAAATATCTTGTCAAAATACCTCAAAATGCTCAACCATTATATGCATTTGTCCCACTTTCAGGAATTTATTTCTCCAAAACCATGAGAGGTGACAACACAATCTCTTCAGATTATATTAGAGGGTCTATATTATAACCAGAATTAGTATTTCATAATTTCACTGTAGGTTTCTGGAGAAATACACAACTACCCCAACAAAGTACCACAAACGCTTCTTTTTGGTGAGGTCGATGAGATCCTGGGAAGTGGTCTGGACAGCTTAAAGTGCAAGAGCATCCAGATCTCCTCTGACATCTCCTGGACCGGAAACGCCCCTCGCCTGTTGAAGAAGGTACAACAACAGCTCTTCTTCATCTCCTCAACTGCTTACAGATATCTACAGGGCCACGGTGGAAAGCACTCTGTGTCTCAGCATGACAGTGTGGTGAGGGAACTGCACAGGAGAGGAAGGAAGTATCACTGGTTGTGAGGACAACACACAGGATTATGGGATGCCATCTGCCCGACATAGATTCTGTTTTATACTACACTTGGAGTAGTTGTGTATTTCTCCAAACCTTTACAGTAAAATTATGAAATACTAATTCTGGTTATAGCGTAGATGACCCTCTAATATAATCTCAAGAGATTGTGTTGTCACCTCTCATGGTTTTGGAGAAATAAATTCCTGAAGGTGGGACAAATGCATATAATGGTTGAGCATTTTGAGGTATTTTGACAAGATATTTCTCCAAATCTGTACAGTAAAATATTAAATATTTATTCTTTTACATAAAACATGAATGTGAAAGTTGTAAAAATTTAATGAATATAAATGTTCTGTAGGTTACTTTTCTGTTGGCCCATCTTCTCCAGAATTGTCCTAAACAAGCAAAAGGAAAGAGGGAAAATCAAAAGAAGTATGTTAATCACTGGATGGATATTTAGGAAAGTTAGAAGGATAGGAGTTATTGAAACTGGACAGAAACTGACTGCAAAGAATGTTGTTATTGTACCTCCAAGCCACGATGGCTGAGTTTTTAGCTCCAGTAAAAAGGTGGTGGTTCTCAACCCTGAGCTTAATAAACTGGCCCGTCTGCTGCTTTGTCCCTAAACAATAAAAACAACAAAAAATACCATCTTGCTTAATATCAGTGTAAAATAAGTTTTTTTTATTTTTATTTTACATTTGTCTTAATTTGCAGAACATATTAAAAATATTTCTATGCAAATGCCTAAAACAAGCTCTTTCAAACTTTTCACTTCTTTACTGAGATTTGCTTGCATTTGAAAGTGTATTTCTCTTCAGCTGTACCTGGAATCACGAATTATAATGCTAGCTGAATTATAAATATACTTTTAAAACACATGTAGCACATTTCTTCATCAAAAATGAATATTTAAAAGCTTATTTATTCTCAATCACACTCTCCAGCGATACGGTAGGATTACATAAAATCGACCATTTATTCAGGTTAACTTTAATATCACCTGTAATGTCAAATCGACTTACATGAACAAATGACACAATACATAAAAATAATACTAACATAAACTGTTAGAAATCACTTGTGTTTAACATTCACTGTGATGACTGCCAGCGGAAGCTCAGTGCCGATAGTCCGGTCAGATCTCTACCGGGCTAGCTCGCCTCACCGCCGGTAGGGCTGGCGAAGCAAACCGGCAGTTACTATGGTGGGATGGGAAAACTCCGAACACATCTGAGCACGTTTGAAATTAAGCGATGTCTTGATAAATCAAGCAGATTTCTCACGTCTACACAGTTATATTCCTGCACTAAAAACATTGTAAAAGTTCATTTGTGTCACAGAAAGTGTAATTTTTGCAGTGTTTTCCTCTTATTTTCTCAACCGTTGCCAGGATTGGCGTCCTTTCCGCTCCATTACCGTAAAGCACCTTGTATGCGCTACGCTAATCTTTAAGAGAGAGCTGGTGTCGGCTGGCGTGACTGCGTATTTCTGACTGTCGGCTCACTTGACCGCAGTTTTCTTCTGTAGAGTTGATGTCTCCTCAATGAAGCGACGCTGCAAGCCCTGCAGTTCGAGCAGAAGTTCAGAGATGCGGGGGATCAGAGTCTGCCGCTTTAGTCAGCGCTAACCAATAGGGAAACGTCTTACAGCGTTCGTCTTTAGGCCCCGCCCAGGATTTTTGACATGCGCAAATAAAAGTTTATGTTTTGCAAATAACTTATTTATCTTCGTGAGAAAAAATGAGTAATTTTAATCATAAAAAGTTTTATCAAACTATTTTTTCTTCTCCCCAAAATAAAATATTCCATTAAAAAAAAAGAATCATTGCAACTCTGAAAGTTTTGATCACAACTTAATATTTTTTGATTGAGATTAGTTTTTTTTTTATTGAATATTATTTTTTTGATTGAGATTGTTTTTTTTTTTTTTTGATTGAGATTAGTTTTTTGTTTGATTGAATAATATTGAGACAAATTTAACTCCATAGTTTTGCCCTGCGATGGACTGGCGATCTGTCCAGGATGTACCCTGCCTCTCGCCCATAGACTGCTGGAGATAGGCACCAGCTCCCCCTCGACCCACTATGGAATAAGCGGTAGAAAATGACTGACTGACTGACTGAGTTTTTCAGTCATAATCTTTATCAGTGTATCCAGTGACTAAAGCAAGTAAGATGTTGTCATAGTTCTTCAGTTTACCATAGGAACATATAAAATGTTTATAAAATAAAAGAAACATTTAAATATTAGCAAATTATTCAGTTTTCTTTGTGTGAAGAGTCAATATTTTTACTGCTAATGCTCATATATACATTCTTTAATTTGCTCTTGTATGCTGGGCAAAACATTATATCCAAATCCTGACTGGTTGTCACCAATTCATGTCTTTTCAGGGCTTTTTGTTAATCACCAGATATTAGCTTTTGTTTATCCATCCACTTTTTCAAAACAGACCAAAGGCTCTCAAAGAGATTAAGATCAGAGAGGTTCCTGCTAATGAATTTAAAATGTCAATGTTTCGATCTTTGAAGCAATTTGTTATCTCTTTTGCCTTGTGACATGGTGCTCCATCAGGCTGCAAAATGAACAGATCTGTAGCTAGATGGTTGCAAGAAGTTGTTGATGCTTTGATGCTCCAAATTTCATAAAAACCAAGGATAGGTTGGGCATACAGATGCACTTACATCCATTGGCTGTTGGTATTAAGAAAGTTCTGCACTGGTGGCAACAAGATCCTGCAGAGTACACTTCATAGGAAAAGACATGTTATTGGTTCTTGATGTATACTCTCAGATGTATGCTCTTCCTTACTGCAACTGAACCTCTGACCTCAAATTTTGTAATTATCTAAAAAACTGTTCATTCAGCTGCAATTGTTTTCTGGAGTCTACTGCTTATGAGGCCATTTTAATGAACAGGAAGAGTGGCTTTATACTTTCCATTGCTGATACAAGGTCTCAAGCCAATCACTCTTTCTGCTAATTAGATTGTGATATGGTTATACCAAAATTAAGTTCAGCCGATGAGTGTCCGCCAGGACAATAATAGAAAAAAATCAATTTTATTTTATGCGGCCCTTACAGTTTACAAGTTTACAAAACCTGATTGTGTAACTGTTGGGCTTGTTGACATGACACAAAATGAAGAGTTTTGCAAGATTGAAAATATAAATTTGTAACTGGGTATTTCAAACAATGTTCAACCACATTCGGTCACTTTTAGGGAGAAACTTCTCATTTTGTTAAAAAAAACTTTTTGCCTACAATTTACAAATATTTAATGTTGCATTTTGTTAAACGCATTCAGGCTTATTTTTAATAAATCTTATTATACACCTACTTAAGTTTTCCTATCTGCATTAAAGAACCACTAAAAGGTGTCAAGAAAACACTTGGCATTGACCCAAGTTGTGAATGTTACCTTTTTTTGTAGAAAATTATGTAATTACACTAAAACTTAAAATTTGCAGTCCTTCTTAAATAATTTTATAAAAGCACAAATAAAAGATTACAAAAACTACAAAATTACAAAAAATGTAGTTCTGAATATCCTTAATGAGTGAGCAAGATTATTAGATTAAAAAGTAAGCTTCATTTTAAAATCAGAATGAAATTGTTGAAACATCAGTCATGCAAATCTTACAATTAACTTCATAAATTGTATGTAGTTTTGTGTACGTGTGTACACTAGACATAGGCCTCCAACCCCACCCTCAAGCACCATTTGTCCTTAATAGCTATTTCTACTCTCTATCACTCTATGATGCTTGTCACTCTGTGCCGCCTGTCTTCAGTCTTCTGTCTACGACAGTCCGGCACTGCATTGTTATGTTGTCACAGCAGATGGAAGCCCATTCAGCAACATCAGCTGGGGTTTCAGCCCACTAAGACATTAGTCATGCCTCCAGGCTACCGTGGACACAAGAGGGCTAATTGGAAACAGATCACACACACTCACACTTGTGATCACATTTACACATGAAATCACAAACACAGACATGTGAATTCACAAGCAGGCCATTGCACATGCACATACACGCACAATATTGCACACTTAATTACTCTACCCCACTCACAAATACAATCTCACACAAAGCATCACACACACTTGCATTCTGTCTTTCAGAGGCCCCTGTGTCTCCCCATAGGAAGCACCTCAGGGTGAAAGGAAGGGGTCAGTTTATTGTTTCTTATGAAGAGCATGGGAAACAAACGAGGTACACAGATAATGAAAGAGGAGAAATAGCACTGATGGACAGAGAGAGAATAAAAATCTTCCACCTCTATTAATGTGGCTTTTCCTCAGAAATAAAGGACATATTTGTCTTCTTAGACATTGTATGAAGTCAGCTCAACATTAACTCGTAATGGTTAACAGCAATGACACACTCACCAGTTCAGTTGTACATCAACTCTCCTTCTTCTACCATCAACAAAGTGTTTCTTAATTAGTTCATCAAGGCATGAAAGGTGATTACACTTTAGCTGTGTTAAATGGCGGGATATGCTCAGGCATGTAAACGTATATTTTAATTTTCTTTGGATTCTCAATGAAAGCATTTGAAAAACATCTTCCGGGATTACTCTAATCTTCCCACACTTGTGTGTGTGTGTGTGTGTGTGTAATGAGGAGGGGTTGTTCTTTAATGAAACAATCCCCACCTCAGTAAAGTATTATTGATCATAAAATTATATCACACATGTCATTTTTTTCGAAGTAGATCTGACCCACATACAGAAAACACTCAGAAGTAAAATTTAATGTGTCTTTATTGTCAGTTTCTTTCTGCGTTGTTCAGTCTATGTGAAAAGAAGGCACAAGGATGTAGTCTCCCATCGTCTGAATTCTGCTATAACACTGTCCCAATTCCAATATCAGATATCCAGAAGACGCTGAAGTACCTGACGAACATGTCAACAATGCTCCTCAATGTCCTTTGAATAAATCAAAATGTCGTCCAGATACACAAAAACAAAAATGTTCATAAAATCTCTAAGCACGTCATTAACAAGGGCCTGGAAAACAGCAGGAGCATTTCAGAGACCAAAAGGCATGACCAGGTATTCAAAGTGACCGAGTGGAATCTTGAAGGTCGTCTTCTACTCATCCCCCTGGCGGATCCAAACAAGATGGTAGCATTCTCAGATCTAATTTGGAAAATACTGTAGCACCAAGAACATGCTCAAAAGCTGAGGAAAGTAGTGGAAGAGGGTTCTTGTTCTTGACAGTGATCTGATTTAGGCCCCTATAGTCAATGCAGGGTCTTAACGACCCATCCTTCTTCCCTACGAAAAACAATCCGGCCCCAAGAGGTGAAGAAGATGGTCAAATTATTCCTGCAGTCAAAGACTCACTAATATAATTCTCCATGGACTTCTGTTCCGGACGAGAGATATTATATAGTCTGCTAGTGGGTAGGGGGGCACCAGGGAGTAGGTCAATAGCGCAGTCATAAGGCCTGTGAGGTGGTAAGGACAAAGCCTTGTTTTTACTAAAGACTCTCTTGAGATCATGATATTCTGAGGGTACATGAGTTAAGTCAATGACCTCATCTTCCTCATTACCCTGTTCAGAAAAACTCGGAGCGAACGCTGACTGGAGGCAAGATGAGTGGCACCTATAGGATCAGGACATAGTCAAAGCTTGTTGATTAACTATGATTGTTGCTGGCAGGCTGAGTCTAGGGGCTTTACTATTTAAAGAATGGTCTGCCAACCCCCCCCCCCCCCTTCATGGTTAGCAGACCCTGTCTTTTGGCTGCCCGGGACAAACAGGACAGTCAGCTACAAAATGGTCAAGAGAACCACAGTAAGAGCACTGCTTTGCTTGTCTGCGTCTTTGTCTCTCTTCCGGAGTCAATTGGGTGTTTCCTATCAGCATGGGTTCTGACCTGGTAGCTAAAGACTGGAGGGATTTAGCAATGGGTGAAGAACTAGACTGCAACTGTTGCCTATAAACAGGTTCTCCTTCTTTCTCTTATTCTGTTATCCACTCTTGTGGCCAAGGAAATTACTTCATCCAATGTGGGAGGTTCATCAACCAGAGCTAACTCATCTTTTAGAACTTCATCTACGGCGCGAAAAATTGCAGACTTTAAAGCACTATCGTTCCCACCAGAAGCAGCTGCCAAAGTACGAAATACTATCGAAAACTCAGTGAGGGGTCTATTGCGCTGCTTTAATGCCTGCAGCTGCTGTCCTATACCTGTCTTATC
The DNA here is from genome assembly GCF_021462225.1 of Girardinichthys multiradiatus. Taxonomy (NCBI): domain Eukaryota; kingdom Metazoa; phylum Chordata; class Actinopteri; order Cyprinodontiformes; family Goodeidae; genus Girardinichthys; species Girardinichthys multiradiatus. Next base: position 44,472,235 of record NC_061797.1, on the reverse strand, counting down.
TAATTCAGGGGAAAACGTTTGCTTAAATTTTGAAATAAATTCTTCAAAGGTACAACCGAAATTACTGGAAACTGAAAAACGGGCCTCAGCCCATTGCAAACCCTTGCCGGTCAATAAACCAATGATGTACGGAATTTTAACTCCAAGGAACGTGGAGAGCGGTTGAAAACTAATGCACATTGGAGTAAAAATCCCCTACGATTACCCAATTACCCACTTCTCCAGATAATTTTTCTGGGTTAGGGGAAATGACGTCACAAGAGTGAAGAAGCTAAGGAGTTACCGGAGATGCAACAGCGCCATCTACCTGTGTGGTAGATTGGGTATTTACAGTCTGTTGTAGCATGGAGGTAATCTGCTCTAACTGTTGGTTTGTCTGACGCTGCTGCTCTGTAAGAAAACGGAGAGAAGAGTCATGAGAATGAATTTGATAAGCATGTTCTGAAAGAGTTCTTCGGCGTGTTTCTGCAGGGTCTTGTTGGCCAGAGTGTTCTGTCATTTTTCTCGAAATAGATCTCGAAATAGATCTGACTCACATACAGAAAACACTCAGAAGTCAAATTTAATGTGTCTTTATTGTCAGCAAAGTAATCAGGGACGAGAACTGGAAACACCAACTGTACGGGAAGAAAGGAGAAGGGACTGGTGAATAAACGGAAAATATATAGCAACTGATAAAAGAGATCTGAGAAATGGCTTACTAAATTGCTGTTGCTTGAACCACCAGGGGTGGAGAGATTCAGAGTCTTAGCTTGCAAAGTGATATTACTCAGTTGTCTTCTCAGCTGCTGGTTTGGTGCAAACAAGGTGAAGCACGAGTGCCGATGCTTGCGATGGAGGGTGGAACAGGGTATGCTTGTGCCTTGGTCCTGGAGTCGAAGGAAGTGGGAAGCCACCAGCATGGTCCGTGTCCGAAAAGTACAAACGGTTGGGAGAAAAATCCACAAGAAGGTAGATCCAATACTCAGTAGATGATTATCCAGATTGCTCAGAGAATCTCTGGAACGAAGTTGGATCTCAGCAAGGTAAACAAAGCCTCAGGTAAAAACCTGCGAGGGAGCAAATACAAAAGTTACTAGAAGAACATGAACGAAGCAAAAATCAGTAGAGGTTGAGCTTGTTACCACTAAGGCAAAGACTGTGGCGTTGAACTGCTGGCAGCCTCCCACCTAAGTACTCCTCCATGCAATCAGCAGATAGATCGCACCTGTCATCCAGCGCACCTGAGAACCTCCAGCGCCAACTGAGAAACACTGAAGCCATGAATACAAGTACATCATACACACACGCACCAGCACATACACACACACACACACTCACAGACACAGACTCTGACATCACACTTCAGGAATGTCTAAAGTGTGGCCCAGGGGACATGTATGGCCCTCAGAATGATTTTGTGCGGCTCTTGACCACACCTCAAGAATGGTATAAATCTGGTCTGCCAACTCAGGTAGTGGATGCCCCCCTGAATACTTTCAGCATGACATCATGCCCCCATTGGAAAAAAAGTCTGGACACCCCTGACACACTGGAACTGAAAAAAACAATCAGAGTTTGATCAGGCTCTGGAGTTAGTTTGAGGACACAATATAGCTTATATTCAAAAGTAAAAAAATAAATATTGCTTTGCAACCTAAATTTGAGATCTGTACACTCCAGTTTACAATTACAGTTCTACTTACTCTTAATATGTAATTTTGCTCTAAGAAAAAAAAACAAAATCTCACTTAAACCTTGTTATAAGTAGGGATAGTTAAAAGTGCGGTGTTCAGTGTTTGTCCTTTCATTTCTCTTCATGCAATGACTAAACAGATTTATTAATGTGTATAAGGTTTTACAAGGTTCTCCATGTATACATGCAACTGCTGAGAACTTATTCAGTCTGGTCAAATGTGTCTAGACTGAGGGCATACACGACTCTGGACTACAAAGGTTGCAGACTAACCTACAGTTACTCAACTCTATACAATATACCCCATCAATAAATCTCTATCTATCTATCTATCTATCTATCTATCTATCTATCTATCTATCTATCTATCTATCTATCTATCTATCTATCTATCTATCTATCTATCTATCTATCTATCTATCTATCTATCTATCTATCTATCTATCTATCTATCTATCTATCTATCTATCTATCTATCTATCTATCTATCTATCTATCTATCTATCTATCTTGCTGTAAAATGTATTGGCCTTAGGGACATAAATAGAATCTGAATTCATTTTCAGGCAAAACCCTCTAGAGAGCATCGATCAGGTGCAGCAGATGAATAAAATAAAATTGATATAATGTGGGATGTTGGTTAGAAATAACATGGTCTAATTATTCCTGTTTAAGCCAAAGTGTCTTTGTTTATTTCCATCTTTCTGGCACATGAAGAAAATCAGAGAATGTCATTCACTAGCTGCCAATTAAAAGGTACCCTGGAGCATGCCGTTGTAACATGGCTAATTTGTGTATATTTAAAAAAGTATGGCAACAGTAATATCAGCCCTGGTGACTGGGTGAGCACCCTCTGCACGTTACCTGTTCTCTAAAATGACAGACTCAGCAGCGGCAGAGTGGAAGCACTAGTGATGGACAGCAGCTGATTAGGGGAAGTCCCGAGCTAGCAGGCTTGACTTTGTGATGCCTCAAGGCTTTTTCAAGAAAAAAAAAATAAAAAATTTCAGCCTACAGGGCAAACACACCTATTACTTATTTATTCATCCTGTTGTGTTGATGGGCTGACAGCTGGGGGGTGGCTAAGAGCCAAGCTGAGCAGAATGTTGCTGTTTAGAGTTGATTCCATGATGGACTTGGTCCACTGTGCTTATTTAATAAAAACTAAGCATTAAATGAATTTATGAAGACATGCTATTGGAAGTACAGCACAGAAAAGTATAAAAAGACAAAAAAAAAGCACGACCAATTATTAATTTCGCTGTAAGATCTGGATGGGTTACAGATCCCATTTGTGCGTTTTTTACTTTGCAACAAAAATGCAACAAGACACAAAACGTCATGTAACTTCTAGGACATAAATTCTTAGTAAAATAAATCATCTGATCTATGAGCATCTAGGAGCAAAAGCAGCTGCATTGCCTTTGTTGGTTGCATGCACAGTGTTGTGTGGTATAGTTCTGTATAAAGCACACAGCATAACATTTAGAGAAGTACAATAAAGTTTGTCACTGACACACAACCACACTAGATTGGAATTCTTTATTTTTGCACATTCAACATTAAATTAACATCATCATTGAAAGGAATAGTCTGTTTATTTATAGAAAATAGAAGAGACAATAAGAAGTACAAGATTAAAAGTAAAATAAATTAGTTTCACAAGGTCGTTGGTATTTTTCTCCATCAAAACACTATAAATGCGATGGCTTGATGCTATATGGCTATTATGCTTACAGCATTCAGACAAATAGTAATTCTAATTAAGATTTATGCTCTTTCAAATTTAAAACAACTCGGACACTTCAAAGAAATATTTTCTTACAGTATGTATGTAAAAATACACAGCTGTGCTTCTCATAATGACGGAGCCACTTTAACCTAATTCAGCTGGGAAATAATTGTAGGTTTTTAATGTGAAACAGGTGCAAGAAATGTTGAGCTGGCAGTGCTAGCAATGAGCAAATTTTCATCACTAATCATGGCAGATGTTTTTGACTACCACAACTTCATAAAATGTGTTAACTGTTTATGTTGTACTTTAATAGTTCCTAAGTGTTCTATTGTCACTTGTATTCATTGTATTTAGAAAGTTAGATATCACACTTTACGAGTCTCATTACCTGCTATGAGCCAGTACCTTCAGTTACATAAACTCTCGAAAGATTGTGTTGATGAATTTCAAGTAATAGTGTGGGAGCAGAACAAATAGAAATATTATGGGACAAAGGTATGTGTAATTTTGATGGCAAATGATTTCAATCAAGCATCTCTGGAATGTATTATGCAGTAATGCAGAAAACAAAGACAATAAACAGAAGGTCCCCCTGCAATGCAAGAACACATAAAAAAGAAAGAATGCAGAGGCGAGTGGGACAATATATTTTGCATATGGTTTGCATCATAGAAGCATTACCTGTTAAGTTTAAGTAAATCTTCCTCACAGGATAAAAAAAACAAAAAAAACAAAACATATGTGTACAGGTTATCAGTATTTGATTCTGTTTGGCTCTAACAGGTTTCATCTGAAAAAGATCAAGAAATACTTAAAAGGGCTCAAGGTACAATTGTCCCTCTTCACATTCAATATACAATGGACCAGCACCTCACTCTCCAGGACCTCCATGCCTTTTCAAACATTACTGCATCACTGAAACTCTGAAGAAGCTAATACTAGTGTGAAGGCAATCATGTCATCCCTATGCACTCAGTTATTTGTTGCTGTTCTCTACATCGTAAAATTCAAATAAATATAAAGATGCGTTTTTATTGACCCTCAGAGGGGACCACGTTTGTACAGTGGTAGCATAAACAAAAACTGAAATAGTATCAGTAACCGCAATGCACAGTAAATAGAATAAAAGTATGGAGAATTGCTATTTTGTGTTATAAACCCAATGAGCCAATGTTTGTGAGTTTTCCTCCTTCTCCTCCACGTCCACTTTGTTCTCTGCCTTGTTCCTCCTCATCACCAAAAAAGCGAAAAATTTTCTTTGCAAGTCTCTAGCATTTTATTACATGACAAAAGCATATTGCGATCCTGGGTAAGCATGGGGGATACAAGAAACAGCCTACTTGATTAGTACTTCTAGGATGGCAATGCCAAGATCCCACTGAAAGAGGTTTTTCCTAAATTTAAACAACCACATTAGGTCACAACCACTCCATAGAGGTCAGGAAGAGCTTAGTGCCCACTTACTATGTGAAGGAAGCCTTACTCAAATGTCATTGTTTAAATCAGTGATGGTTAAAATGTTAGGATTTCCTTCCAAGGAGAAGAAGCTAACTTACTCTTAAGTTGTTATAAGTTATCTGTATCAGACCTGATCGCCTGTTCTATTCGAGTCAGATCTCTTCAAAGACGGTTATTCCGTGCACAACCGGAAGAAGGCTGACTGCAACCACTCTGAGTTGTTGCTACATACTGATGTGAGATGGCTTAGTCGTGGGAAATTCCTCCAAATATTTCGAGAACTCTGTCCAGAGATTAAAGAGTTTTTCCGTGTATCTGGACTTGCAGAATACAAGCAACTAAATAATGGTCAATGGCTGGTGGACTTGGCATTTTTAACTGATCTGACAAACTTGTTGAATGACCTTAACCTTGAGCTGCAAGGAAAAGACAAAACGGTGACCAATATGATTAGCTCAGTTAACGCTTTCAAACGAAGATGCAACATTTAGCCTCAAAGCTGCAGCGCCATGATTTGGAAAATTTCCAGAACCTGGCATCAGAGCTCGAGACGCAAGGGAAGGCCCGTGAGCAGCTTGACAGTGCACGCTACTTGGAGCAGATGAACAATTGTCTGTCAGAGTTTGACAAACGCTTTCAAGACTTTTCTTTGTTCGAGCCAGTCGCTACATTCATGTGCTATCCTTTTCAGGAAGATGCTGAGGTGGATTCACTCGCATCGAACATTGCAGCACTGTTTCACGTGAACTCTTCTGGAGTGGAAGATGAGATTTTGACTCTACAAACTGACATTGAACTGAAGTCGAGAGCTCACGGACAGTTCTGGAACTTACTCACAGAGGAAAAGTACCCCAACATGAGGAAATGTGCTACCTCCTTGACTGCATTATTTGGCTCCACTTATTTATGTGAGTCAGCCTTTTCCTACATGAAGATCATTAAGTCCAAATACCGTTCCACCATGACTGATGAACATTTGAAAATGTGCTTGAGGCTGGCTGTCAGCAGCTACTGTCCGGACTATGCATCCCTGGCTGATTCAATTCAGTGCAAGTCATCAAAGTAAACTCAGGAAATTACAAAAAATGTAAATAATTATTTATTATGTGTGTTGTGCAATATTGGCTTATTCAGTAATGCAAGGTACATCAACATACATTGTACATACAAAGAATCCTTAATAAATTTGAAAATAGTTATATGTTTTGCATTTTTGTTGTGGGTAGGTTGATCATTTTGACTTGGTTGTTTTATAAGTAGCTCGCATGCTGAAAAAGTGTGATCACCCCTGTATTAGACCATATCTATAGTTCACTACTTTATGTGCTTTATCACATTTTTGTTAGGAAGCTGTTGTTATGTCTCTTGAAATGCTAAACAAAGCCACAATAGATTTAGAGCTTAATTTGTTTAAATATGGGAATATTGTTTCACCTCAACTGAGCTCTAATTAGGTTTTTATATTTCTCCACATGAATGTGGAAGGAATTTACCACAAAACGGTCCATGTATTTATTAATGGCCCGCTTAAGCTCCGAGAAATAATTACATTAAGCTTTCTCTTCCTGCAAAGAGTCAGATAAGGTTAACTTCCCTTCCCCATATCTGCCTCTGAAGCAGATAAACTTCAATTTCCTCTCATTATCCTATCAGATGGTAAAACCAGCAAAGGAGGAAGTGTTTGTATCAAACCAGGGATACAAAGACAATATGAGAAAAAAAGACAGAAGGTCAAACTTAAAACTGTTTTTCTGGAAAGGAAATTCAAATAAGTGTTAGTTGGCCTCCAAAAACAGTTGAATGAGTATCTCTTGAAGTCAAATAAAAAAAATTACCACAGATCTACAGAAAGAATAGTTCCCGTGTTTACAGAACAGAATGGTTGATGAATTGTTCCCAATGGAGAAAAGTGGGCATGAAAAGCATTTGAGGAATGAGAAATAAACAAGAAGAAGGGAAGGAAGATGATTGCCCCTTTAAAGATTAACCACAAACTGTCCACTCTGATGACAGCAGAGAAACAAAGCAGGATGATAGACATCAGAAGTATTACTCGAAGCCAAACCACTGTCTCCTCACGCTGTAGACAACAGATGGCTTTTTGGTGGAGACTGTATAAGGACATGGAAAAGAGAGCAGGGTTATTTAACTGAAAGAGGTCTATCTTCAATAAATAAACCCCTTAAACCGAAAGAGTAACAGTTGAAAAATAATTTTTTAAGTCATAATGCAGTATAGACTGAGCCTTCTCTGTTAAATTGTGTTCTGAAGTCTTGATTTTGTTTTATTTTGTCATTTCATGCATACCATATAGAGAAGCTGATTGTCTTTATGTGCCAGAGCACAATTGCCTTACAAAAAGGATATGTCAAGTCAGTGCGTGGATGTGTGCATGTGTGGAGAGGAGGGGCGTTGGGGTTGGTGGGCTTATGTTTAGACATAAGTGTGTTTGTGTTGAGTGGGTGTATGTGAGCGACTCTGTCACCTGGAGGAGCACAGTTGTTAGAGTGGCGAGAACAGTAGAAGGCCACAGCACTCAATAGAAGCAAAGGACAGATAGAATCTGCTCCAGAAGGCAGCAGCAGCCCCAGGCAGACAGACACTGAGGGTACCGAGCTCCCCTGACCCAGCTACACTGCAATCTCCTGCTTCACAGGCCAAGCCTGGGACCCAGTCCACACCACCCCGGCCAGACTGCCCAGCACTAAACAATGGAGACCTCTCCTGAGCCCCAACACACACACACCACTGCACTGGGGCAACTGGAACTTGGGAGGACAAAGGTAGGGAGGGGAGGGCACATTATCATGGCACCCGGTGAGCTAGCCCCTGGGAAATTAAGAAAGGTGGATGCCCACCTGAGCCCAGTGTAGGCACTACAGCCCAAGGCTGGCCTGACATATCCTCAGGAGCCATAGGCCACCTGACTGGAGCCCACCACTCTGGCATGTGGCCTGAACACCCACACAAACAACCACCACAAGTGGTGCCGCCCCTTCCTGCCTACATTCATGATTCCACAAGAGAGCCCCAGGCTATCTCAACACTCCCAGTCTCTTCCAAAGCTGCATAGGCAACGGGGCAGGAGCAATAGAGGACCATGCCGTGGCCCCCAAGCACAGCCCCGTGGTGTTTGAATGTGTCTGTGGTAATGTGAAATATTGTAATGGATGCAGATATATATGTCTACAGTGCAATAAAATTCAGGTTGTGGCCGGGGTGTGTGAGACCCCACTGCTTGCTGACAGCAGTGTCCTCAACCTGAACCCAGACGCCATGTCTCTAGTATATTGAAATTAATATGTAGGACAAGCACAAACATGGCAGAGGGGAGGCACTGCATGGTGCTCCCCCCATGTCTGCAAGGTCCATCAGCCCACTCATCAAAACCCTACTGATGTGTGGTGTTGAACATGCTAGGGAGGAGGGGATTTGTGCCAAGGTGCATGATGAATCCCCCTGAGGGCCAGTTCCCCAAGTGGTCCCCACTTGTCCTGCTCATTCCCACACCAATACAGTGCTGACTGAGTCTAGGGACCCCCACAGAGATCCCCAAAGACAGCAGGTGAGAGTCCCCACAGAGGGAGAAGCCTGGAAGAACATAGGACAGTCAAGTGAAGCAAGCCCAGCGACAGCAGCCCAAGATGCAAGTACCCGCTGAATCACCCAGGATCCCAGGCACAATGCAAGACCCGGCATGTGCACCCAGCCTCCAAACTCTCACTGCCCAACTGGGCATAACCCAAATCCCCAAACACCCCTAGGATCCTATTCTGCCCAGGACCCATGCCCCAACATCCCGATACACTTTGGCCCCCAATGCTGAAGCGGCAAAGCCCATACTCTCTATGCCACTAGGTGATGTATTTAGCTACTGAAACCCAAACCAATTTGATTTATTCTGCTGTTTTGTTTTTGTTACAAGTTGACATTCTATGCCTAGAAATAAAATTTCATAACACATAAAAAATATGTATATATAACTCTTTTTAATTCAATTCAGCTCAGCTTATTTATATAGCGCCAATTCACGACACAATTTGTATCATACAGATTCCAACTAAAATACAGACTCCAACTCACAAACATTTCTATTTTTTTTTGCTACTGCCTGTTCAGCAGAGTGGCACTCAGAATTGATGTCTGAGTGCCAAGAATAAGCTGTGGAGATATATTATGTGTGTGCATTATTACTATGTTCAAAACCAGTGTGGGAAATAAAATGTGTAACATGTGTTAGTATAAGACATTGTGTGGCCTGCAGAAGTATTTCTCAAAGGGGTATTGTGAAGTGGAAAATATTGTAAACAGGGGCGCTGCCCGTTTCCGTGTGTGTTTTTAATAAAAGAACCCAGCCCAGTGAGAGAGCCAGAAGAAGTCTCGGTGTATCCCACCTACATGTGCTTCTCTCCCTGGGCCCAGGTATTTAACTTGAATACAATACTGAGTGTGTTATTCTAATATGTTGTGAATTCCTCTAGGTTACGGTGAATAAATGAACGCGCAGAAGACCCCGGTAAGGGGTACTTCAACAGATTTGGTGACCCCGACGAGATTCACGCCTGAATCAGGGAATTCGGATAAAAAGAGAGTGTGACATCCGAACCTCCTGAAATCTAGGGCGCCCACAAATCATCAAAGGTAAGGTAGATCCTGTTTCTCTCAAACTCTCCGATTGAACTTATGTGTAGGCTAAATTAACCGGGGTGTCAGTTGGTTCTAAATGTCATTTTACTCTGCAAAACTGTAAAAGAGTGTGCGTTAACTGGACGTGTTAAATGGAGTCAGATAAGAATTGCTAAGAGTGTCGTCTGTAACTTGGCAAAATACAAAAGCTTAAAAAGGTTAGAGGCCTTAAAATTGCTGAGAGTGGCGTCTCAACTTATTGTTTGATGAAGCAGTAAGATATAGCTGGGTTCAAGGCCCGTGACGTGGCAAACCACAAACGATTAAAAAGGGTTAGAGATGCAGATTTTAAAAACGGCTTAAGAGGCCCATCCAGAAAGTTTACGAAGGGATAGAGGCCCATCTAGTGGACACCGGAGGGATTACGGTCCTCACAAGCGACGGGTAGTTGGAGTTGATGTTAAATAATTGGACAATAATTCTGAATTAAAATTGCGGTTAGATTTTTTATTATTTGAAGGAAAATAAAAAAGCATTTATTGAATATAGGCATCTGCAGTGCGGATTGTGAATATTAAGTGTTTTTGCTGATATTAAACGGGAGTGACTGTGAAGAGCGCTGACTGTGTGAGTGTGTGTGACTGGGTGAAGCCAGCGGAGAGCTGGCCCACCATTGCGGTTGAGTGAATGCACTGTGTTGTTAACAAGGACAATACAGTGATAAGCGGATTTTATATGCATATTGTGAAGCGTGAATTGAACATTAATTTCACAGGATTTTAAACAAAATGGATGACTCTGGATGGGAGGCTGAAGCCCCAGTGTGGGTAGATTTAGAGACCCAATTGACTAACATGCAAGCACTGGTTTACCAAACAAGAGGTAAGGAAGATAGTGAGAAGGTGAAGAAGAAAATGGAAAAACAGTTAAGAGAAGCAATGAAGGAGGATGGACCTAATTTGACGGACAAGTGGAATTTAGGTGATTGGTTTAGAAAGAAAATGAACACAGCTAAGAAAAACAGACAGGAAGCACAAGGTAAGTTGAATGAAGCTACTGTGTGGTCCAAAGGTAAGTACAGGACCAGTCAGTCAGTCATTTTCTACTGCTTATTCCATAGTGGGTCGCGGGGAGCTGGTGCCTATCTCCAGCAGTCTATGGGCAAGAGGCAGGGTACACCTTGGACAGGTCGCCAGTCCATCACAGGGCAACACACAAACAACCAAGCACAAACTCATTCATACACCTAAGGGCAATTTAGAGTTACCAAATAACCTAACAGGCATGTCTTTGGACTGTGGGAGGAAGCCGGAGTACCCAGTGAGAACCCACGCATGCACGGGGAGAACATGCAAACTCCATGCAGAAAGACCCCAGGCCAGGAATTGAACCCAGGACCTTCTTGCTGCAAGGCAACAGTGCTACCAACTGTGCCACCGTGCAGCCCAAGTACTGGGCTGCAAGTACAGGACCAACAAAGAAAAATGTGAAAAAGAGGAGCGCTTCTGGGGAGACATGGTTTTAATACATCAAGGAGGAGAGCACACAATGAAGCAGAAAAAACCCAGAGGAGGAGCCAAAAAGGAGGGGCCGAAAGCAGCTAAGGGGATGAGCCCAGACACACCTACCCCGTATGCACTCTCCTCCAAGTACAGCTCACTCACTGGTGCACCCACACCGCCCCCTGGTGGATTATACCCCATATTGGAGGTAGAACATGGAACACTTGTAGTGCATAGCTTGGACATTCCAGCTGATGAAGGGGGATCTCTCAGCGGATGTTCCAGCTCATCCATGTCAGTAGCTGCAGGTTCCTTCTATGATGCAGAAAAGAGAGCATTTCAGGACAGAGAGGTAAGAGAAAGAGAAGAACAGCAACAACGAGGCATGAGTAAAACAAACCCCTTCTACTCGCCTCCACAGCCATCCTCCCAGCCGGCCTCTCTACTTTCAGAGGCTGGGGCACGGGCACCATTCGGGACAACCCGCTTGGGCTGTGGCACAGAAGGATCAGAGACTGAACCGGTGGGATCAGTGACCCTACTACTGAGTGGAACATGGAAACCAGATGGGGTTTTGTGCCCCACCCCTGGTCCCACACCCACACCCTGTTGTACATCAACCCCAGCGGCAGCCCTGGAGGAAAACAGGCACAGCATGCCACAAGAAGATGAAGAAGACAGAGCAGACTCTCATCCAGACAGGCCTGAAGAGCCTGCCCCACCCGACAGCCCGAGAATTGCACAGTCCAGAATCCATTTAGCCCGCAAAGCAGCAGCTAAACCAGAAGGGTTTAGTTATGCCCAAAAGCCAATTATCCCCTTTTACAGCAACAAGGCTCTGGAGCCCCCCGTAGGTATAAACCTTTCTCTCTGGGCGATATTACGGCTCTCTGTGACAAGTTGCCCTCCATAACTGAAGGAGCAGCAGTGTGGCTCCAGACTTTAGACACCCTGACGGCAGGCACCACACTAGCATTGGGAGATTATAGAGCAGTGGCAGGACGGTGCATGCCACACCACACATGTAGAGAGATTGAGATTGCTGCTTACACCTCATGAGCCCCGGATTCTGACCCCTTCACCCAGCATGTCCGCTGGCTAGGTGATGCATTGAGAACAGCATACCCTGTAACCAGGGGACGCACCATTCCTAATTTGAATGGGACCCTAAAATTAACCCCAGGGAATACCTGGACCAGTGTAAATCCATGTGGCAAACTCAGACAGGAACTAATCCGGCTAATGAGGGAGCACAGCGAGATTGGTTTAGAGATGCTGTCTTGAAAGGATTACCTGCACAGGTAAAAGCTAGCATGGAGGACAATCCTGACATGGCGGGAGCGGATGTTTGACGAATTAATAAGATAAGCTAGGTTTAAGTCCTGTGTCTTGGCAAAACACAAACAATTAGAAGTCAAAAATGTGACTTCTTCGTTCAGAAATTTATGAAGGGTTAGAATCCCATCTAGTGGTCACACGGATGAATTACACAAGCGACTGGGAGTGCAGTCAAATTTAAATCTTTGAACACACATTCTGACTTAAAAATGCCAGCAGAGGCCTGGCCACCAAAAAAGGAAGACAGCAAAACAGTGGTGAAGTGTCTGATTAATCACTACATCCCCAGGCACGGTTTTCCTGCAAAAATCAGGTCAGATAACGGCACACACTTCAAAAATTAAGAACTTAGAGAGGTTGAAAAGTTCCTGGGACTGAGACATTCCTTTGGAACAGTGTACCACCCCCAATCTCAAGGGAATGTGGAAAGGATGAACCAGACAATCAAAACCAAATTGGCTAAAATCTGTGCACAGACCAAAATGAATTGGGTCACAGCATTACCTTTAGCTTTGATGTCAGTAAGAAGCTCAGTGAGCCAGAGACATGGGTTGACGCCCCATGAACTGCAGACTGGAAGACCTTTTCCAGGCCCAAAAACCAGGTTACCTTTTTTGACTGAATGTGAACAATCTATGTCTCACCGTGATTACTATAGATCTCTCCACAGCTTGGTTGCAGCATTCTCAAAACAGGTGACCGCCCCACCATCCGAGGTTCGAGCCACCACCTCAGACGCGGAGTGGATCCTTCTGAAAGTCATCAAACGGAAGTGGTCAGAGCCCAGGTGGACGGGTCCATTCCAGGTCACAGAGAGAACCTCACATGCGGTGAGGGTCAAGGGCAAAGGAGACACGTGGTATCATTGGAGCCAGTGTGCAGCAGCAGAGACACCACAGAGATCGCTGCTAGAGGTTCAGCAGAACCTGAGGGACAACACCAGCACACCAGAAGACCTTTCTCACCCAATTCAAGGGGCAGAATAATCCCCTAGGGTGAGAAAGCGTTCATTTACACCTAAAGGTTAGTCTACACCTTAGGTACACCGTCAGATCAGTGGTCCCACCAATAGGGGCAGAATAATCCCCTGGTGAGACCACTTAGCTCCAGGTCAGTCTACACCTGTGAGTGAAGACCAGGACATCACACAGAAGAGGCAGATGTGATTGAGCTTTCCTCTCTTTCACTGGTGGTCGTAGCTGCTCTCCCACTGAAGAACTTAACTGAACATTCTGAACTTTAAAAAAAAAAAAAAAGAGGTCTTTTGTGTTTCACCATATTGTTAAACCTTATCTTCCTTTGCAGGTACCTTGGAAAAGAATGGGAGGTACAAATCTAGGACCCAGGCCTCTTAAGGGTTGGGTCACGGGAGGTATAGGTGTTTTATCATTTTTCATTGTCACATTGATTCTAGGTTTGTATTGTGAACCTCCTTTCCAGACATGCTCCAGTCATCCCAGGATCAATAAAAGACAATCCAAACCCAGGGTCCAGATAAATGCCTCCAGGCGTTTGGGGGAATAGAATTAAATTACACTCTCGGTGCGACCACGACTTTCCAATTTGATCTCTGCGACATTATCAATTGTAGCTCTTACCAAATCTCAGGCAGCACATGGTTGACGAGGCTCCACTATTACCTATGCGCTAATGTTGAACTCTCCACACACTGTGAGTCCACAAGTGCAGACACACCCACCCCTTTGTGCAGTAGGGGGTGGAGAAACACTATATATTACAGCAGACCATGGAATACCAATATTTTTAACCCTGACCCGACACCTAAACTTGAAGCGCTAAACATATCCCTGATACGCGGTAGTTTACCGAATACCGCCTCAAACGGGCAACAGCCATTTCTTTTAACCCTTAAAGCCTTGACACACAACCCCCTAGGAACACACAATGCCCATTTCATGTTTGGTCTTCGACGAGGATGGAACACACAGAATCCGGAAGGCATCATCAAGATAAATTTCGGAAATCACTCCAATCAGGCAGAGTCAGACAAGGGGAGGATAAAGATAGACTACAACACCTTAAAACCCATAGAAATTATTCAGATGGCCACGGGATATACTGAAGATAACCTGTGGCTCCAATGGATAGCTCAGACTGCCAAAGAACAAAGTAAATCAGATTGTGTGGCCTGCGTGGTTGCAAGACCACATTTAACTACTGATCCTGCTCCTCTGTATTCAGAGGACCAGTGGGGTTATAGCTGTATGCTACAGCTGACTAGAGTGGCTACTCCCACAAACTGTACCACTTTGGCCAGTCTGTTCCCACCCATTGCCAATAACACCAGAGCAGGCCCTTTCACCCCTCAACGAAGAAATGGCACATACACTTGCTTTACCTTCACTTCCACAACACCAAAGGCAAATGTAGGACACATTCCTCGCGATTGGTGTAACATCACGGTGCCAGGCTCAGTGATAGGTCCCTGGGCAAGATCAGGACTCTGCTATTATTGTGGAGGACATCGGCTATTAACTAGGATTCAAAATAATACTATTGGAATGTGTGCCATGGTTAGGTTGCAGGCACCTCTCCTTCTGTTAGGTAAAGACATTAAGTATCTTCCCTCGAAACATGCACAAAGCACGGCTCTTACTAGGCGACGGCGCAGGCATGTCATGAAGCGGAGCACAAACGCATTTGACCTGACCGAACGCTCGCCCACCTACATTGACGCAATTGGAGTCCCCCAAGGCGTACCCAATGAGTATAAATTGGCGAACCAAGTCTCAGCAGGCTTCGAAAACCTTCCCATTATTGCAGCCATTTTCCTGTAACTCCCAATAAAAATGTGGACTGCATTTATTACATACATTACAATGTTCTTCGAATGGCCAACCTCACTAGAGATGCTGTGGAGGGCCTAGCTGAACAAACTGGCTCCACATCCCTTATGGCAGTACAAAATAGGATGGCCCTGGACATGGTGTTAGCTGAAAAAGGGGGCGTATGTGCTATGTTTTGAGACGTGTTGTACTTTCATACCCAATAATACCGCCCCTGATGGTTCCGTCTCAAAAGCTTTAGAAAGGTTAAAAACACTTTCAGCCACTATGCATGAGCACTCAGGAATAGACAATCCGTTAGAAGACTGGATGACGGGCATGTTTGGCCACTGGAAAGGGTTGATTATGTCATTGTTTAAATCCATTGCTGTTTTTGTAGCTATTATGGTTACCTGTGGATGTTGCTGTGTACCATGTATAAGATCTTTGATTGTTCGCTTTATTACTACAACCATTAAAGGGAAAACCGCACCTCCTCCTTCCCATATGATGCCTTTGCTTGCGGTGGTTGCTAACGAGGAGGAGGACGAAGATTAACCCGTAAGAGTAAGTTACAGGGCGTCTGATATGTATTACTGTCTAGGGAGCAGAAGGATGGTAGAATATTATATTGGCATATTTGGACAGACTATGGAATAAAGCACGGATAGACACCCTCCAGTTAGAGGGGTCAATACTCCCTGTCAAGACTTAGAAGGTTGTAAGCATCCTTGGGACTACAAAGGCCGGACAGGCAATAGTCCCTGGGCACATGGCATGGCATTGGAGGCAGGGTCAGAAAGCATGATGACAAACATTTCCTTCTGCTCCACAGGTTGTAATGATTGTTAAAATCTTTTGTGCAGTATCTCCAATTAGTGGTGAAGTCTTAGGAGACTTCAAAAGGGGGAAATTGTGGAGATATATTATGTGTGTGCATCATTATTATTATGTTCATAACCAGTGTGGGAAATAAAATGTATAACATGTGTTAGTATAAAGACATTGTGTATTGTGTGGTCTGCAGAAGTATTTCTCACAGAAGAGGTGAAGTGGAAAATTACTGAAAACTGCAGAAGTGTGTGAAAATTTGTGATAAGTGTTACTCCCTGCTTATATCAGTAGATACGGAGTGCAGCTGCTGGACAATGACTGTCTAAATATGGTAAGCCGGAAAAACTGTGTACGTGACTACATGTGAGAAAAAACTGTAAACAGGGTGCTGCCCATTTTAATGTGTGTTTTAATAAAAGCAATGTGCCCATTGAGAAGCTCTGAAGTCGTCTCGGTGTGTGTCCTGATCACATGAGAGCTTCCCTGGTCCAGGTACTTTGAATAACATACAGCTGTCTCCGTGTGATTTATTATAATGTGTGTGAATTCCTCCAGGTTATGGTGAATAAACGAACACGCAGAAGGCCTCTTTAAAGGGGTACTTCAACACAGTTCAAAATAGAATGGCCCTAGACATGGTGCTAGCTGAAAAAGGGGGCACATGTGCAATGTTTGAGGACATGTGTTGTACTTTCATACCCAATAATACGGCTCCGGATGGATCAGTCTCTAAAGCGCTGGAGGGTCTGAAAACACTCTCCGCAACTATGCATGAACACTCGGGAATAGACAATCCGTTCGAAGACTGGATGACTGGCATGTTTGGACACTGGAAAGGGTTGATTATGTCCTTATTTATATCCATTGCTGTTTTTGTAGCTATTATGGTTACCTGTGGGTGTTGCTGTGTGCCATGTATAAGATCTTTGATTGTTCGCTTTATTACTACAACCATTGAAGGGAAAACCGCACCTCCTCCTCCTCCCCATATGATGCCTTTGCTTGTGGTTGATGCTAATGAGGAGGAGGACGAAGATTAACCCGTAAGAGTAAGTTACAGGGCGCCTGATATGTGTTACTGTCTACGGAACAGAAGGATGGTAGAATATTACATTGGCATATTTGGACAGACTATGGAATAAAGCACGGATAGACACCCTCCAGTTAGAGGGGTCAATAGTCCCTGTCAAGACTTAGAAGGTTGTAAGCATCCTTGGGACTACAAAGGCCAGACAGGCAATAGTCCCTGGGCACATGGCATGGCATTGGAGGCAGGATCAAAAGCATGATGACAAACATTTCCTTCTGCTCCACAGGTTGTAATGATTGTTAAAATCTTTTATGCAGTATCTCCAATTAGTGGTGAAGTCTTAGGAGACTTCAAAAGGGGGAAATTGTGGAGATATATTATGTGTGTGCATTATTACTATGTTCAAAACCAGTGTGGGAAATAGGGTTACCCTAACCGTAACCCTAACCCTAACCCTCTAACCCTAACCCTAACCCGAACCCTAACTGCATGTGTGTGAAAATTTGTGATAGTGCAACTGACAGAGTTACTCCCTGCTCATATCAGTACAAACGGGATGCAGCTGTAAGACAACACCTGTCTAAATATGGTAAGCTGGAAAAGTGTGTACGTGACTATGTGTAGAGAAAATATTGTAAACAGGGGCGCTGCCCGTTTCCGTGTGTGTTTTTAATAAAAGAACCCAGCCCAGTGAGAGAGCCAGAAGAAGTCTCAGTGTATCCTACCTACATGAGTTTCTCTCCCTGGGCCCAAGTATTTAACTTGAATACAACGGTGTCTGAGCGTGTTATTCTAATGTGTTGTGAATTCCTCTAGGTTACGGTGAAGAAACGAACGCGCAGAAGACCCCGGTAAGGGGTACTTCAACAAAGCCCAACAGATTTACTTTCTCAAGTGGAGCTTTATGGCTAATCCTATAATGCTCGGCTTGATATATATATATATATATATATATATATATATATATATATGAAAACAAACTTTATTTGAAACTGCTTTGGGATTGTTTCAACTGCAATGGATGGAAACGAAAAGGAAGCAATAGAAGCAAGAAAGAGATAAAAATGAAAAAGGGAGAGAATGGGAAAGAATAGAGGATGGAAAGAAGTATGAGAGAGTACAAGATAACACCCTAGAAGACTGCTTCTATACCCGTAAAAACATATATAACAACAGCAATGTTACCAAAAAAAGTGCATGGTACTAATGAATGCAAGATGTATTTAGTGGTAACTGCTGCTCAATATAGAACATCTGTGTTTCTGTTAACACCTGAATCCAAACACCTGTGAGTGTGTTAGCGCACTTGTGTATATAAGGTTTCTCCATAAAAATATGCAATAGCTAGTGTGAGGAGCCACAGACCTGCCCCCCTGGACCCGAGGCAGACACAGAGGAGATCCGAGCCACAGACATCCAAAGGCCCCCCAGAGCTCGGGAACCTCGAGAGGACCACCACCGAGACTACCACAACCCTCACAGAGAAGAGCCGAGGAGAGTCCCAGGGGAACCACCCAGCAGTCACAGTGCAGAAGCCCTAGGGAGCTACAGCAACAAGCCCACAGGCCCTGCCGGCAACCGTCTACGAATATGTTTTGGTAAGAAAGAAACCCATTTGGAACATCTTTTGTCCTGTGTAGTGCGTTCTATGAAGGATGTTGTATTGAACATGCTGGTGGATAACATTTTGGGTCATTCTAAAAGTTTTTGTGCAAATTTTACTCCAAAAGCTAAAATCTTTATCTTTAGATCAACATCCCATTTACTCATTGGATGTGAGATTGTTAAATCTACTTCTGAGAGTTTTATGTAAGTTTTTTGAGACTAACCTATTTAAGGGTTATTTATTTATCTAGTTTGTTAGAGGAAGTTGTGTCTTTATTTTTTTATACTTAAATTTTAACTGGAAACTAGATTTTAGTTGGTGATAGAATTGATTTATTCCATTACATGTTTTAAGAGTCATTTTATTTTGCAGGAAGACCTATTTATTTTAAGATATTTCCACCAGTCTGATGCAGATGTACTGATATTGATACTTTTAAAACAGATGTGCTGCTTAATTTAAGGGCTGCTAAATGGAATATCTGAGATACAGATTTCCTTACGTAGATTTATTTTCCAAATTCATTGCAAGATATAATATATGTAGCAGGAATATTTATAAAATGTTGGAAGTACCACTTCTCCTAAACTTTTAGCCTTTTGTTTATTTTTTAAACATATGTGTGGAGATGTCCTTAAAAATCTTATATGATAGGATATAAGCTTTTATAAATAAATGATTTTGCCACCATGCAAAACAGTTTTTGATGTCTCCCAGTGGAAACGACAAGAGATATAAGACTGATCACTTACAGTACTGTGCAAAGGTTTTAGGCAGGTGTAAAAAAATGCTGTAAACTTTTATTTCAATTCAGTTTTATTTATATATCGCCCATTCACAACACATGTTGTCTCAAGGCACTTCACAAAGTCTAGGATTACATGAAGTGACAGAAAAATGTGAGAAAGCCTACATCCACAGAAGATCTGTGGTTAGTTCTCCAAGATGTTTGAAACAACCTACCAATCGAGTTCCTTCAAAAACTGTGAGCAAGTGTACTTAGAAGAATTGATGCTGTTTAAAATCAAAGGGTGGTCAACCAAATATTGATTTGATTTAGATTTCTCTTTTGTTCATTCACTGCATTTTGTTGATTGATGAAAATAAATAATTAACACTTCCATTTTTGAAAGCATTCTTTGTTTACAGCATTTGTTCACTCCTGCCTAAAACCTCGGTCCAAAACCAAAACTAAATAATTGGTCCACTCTCTCTCTCAAAGAACCTGTTCAAATCTTTATCTGCAAGTAGTCAAGTGTTAAACCACAAAAAGTTGTGTTATTTTTTCAGTCACAATTATGATTACAGGTAGATGGTCTTCGAAGGAAATGGGATGAATTTGTGCCTCACATACCTCCTTCATAACAGAGTTGCTGATTAGAAATAGGTCCATACAAGAGTAAGAATTGTGGACAGGTGGGAAAACAGGTAAACTCTCTATCCGATGGGTAAGCACCAGGCTTCACACATCAAAATCATTGATACACTACTTTAGTGTATTAACTGACTGCAAGTTACAGAGTGCAGGTGATCTGCTGAGCCTGTCTAACTCCTTGTTCAGATTGAGGTTAAAATGAGGTTAAAATCTCCTCCAGTGTGAGGTGAAAGGGCAGAAAAGAGACTGTGATAAAAGTTTGAATCATCCACATTTAAAACATATACGTTGGCGATACACCAGTCTTTGTTGTTTATGTTTATGTTAATAATTAATCTCTATTTTTAGGTGTTTGTTGTTTACACTGCCAAACATGGTGGTGGTGGTACTTATCTTTTTACAGGCTTCTGTATGGTCACCCATTCTTATAGTTGCAGAAATCTGCATCAAATTTGGGTTGCTTTATTTAAACCTGGTCTACTTTTAGTTCTTTATCTCTCAGATCGAAGTAAATTCTCCCAAAAATAGAATTAAAATGGCTGTTGCCTTTGGGTTTGCAGCTTTATGTATTTATTAGCTTGTCAGTGTTATCCAAAGAATTCGCTACACACATTTAGCAGGATTTGGATTGTCATGCCATGGGGATAGCAAAACACCACATGCAATTACAGCTCACTGTGGTTCCTTGTAATAGTATCCTTAATTTTTGTTTTATGACAATACTGTGTCAGTTGTATTCATTATGAAAAAAGAGAAGACACAAAAGATACAAAAAACATTCACTACGTGCTTATTGACAATCTTTGTAAACGTGTACAAAGTCTTTATTAAAAATAATAATTCTTTTCAATATAATCTTACAGTAAAATAAATAGAAAATTCAAACTTTTAGTTAGAGTACACTTATTTGCTTAAAATATCACATTAAGGTTATTGTCTGTTTATTTCTTGTACAAAATAAGTTTGAACAATCAGCAAAAAGTCCTCTTCAATGCCAACTATAGCTTATCCCACAGTTTTTCTATAAAATTTAGGTCAGACAATTGAAATGGCAATCGAGAAAGGTTGGTTTTGTGTCTGGTGAACCTTTTCTGTTTTGACCTGGCCACATTTTGGATCATTATCCTGCTGAGAAACGGACTGCTTTTTAGTTTAGTGGTGGAGCTCAGATTTTTATTTGAAACATCCTTGTATTTCAAAGAGTTCATGATGCATGCAGTCCATGTTCATGGGGCATTTGGTAGAGAAACAAACCCACAGCATCACATCATCACATATCCTTTACGCTGATCCTTGGGCATGAGATAATTTTTTATACATTCTCTTTCTCTATTTCACACTGCACACAAATGCACATTTGCATCCCAAAAGCTCAATCTTATAGTATTATCTGAACAAGCCCACAGTTTCACGAAAGTTGGCTGGTTGAACCAAAAGGCCTGTTCCTGTCATGTTTATCAATTTGTTAATATTTACATTGCATCTAACGGCTATTTTGGAGACTTTGTGACCTTTACTATTTTCGGCATTGATGGTAGCACTTGCATAAACAGGTAGCAAATTAAGTCTTTTTGAGGAGAAGAAGCCACTTTGGTATCTCATTGTGGCAGAGCTTCTGTCATTTCATTCACTTTCCTGTTAAAATTGCTTACAATGATAAAGCAAAAGGCTGAGTAATTGAATGATGTTTTAAGTGGTAGACAACTTTCTCCATGAGAAATATCACTTTTCAAGCTACTGAAATGTACCTTGAAAAAATGCAAATACAAATCATTCACTACACTCCCTGAAATAAGTCAAGGACTGCAAATATGTTCCCTAAAAGTAAACGTATTAAATTTCCTCGGCTTTTGATATACTACATTGATTTCGACAGTAATTACATCAATGAATTTACAGAGATTAGTTTTGTTCATTTAAATATATGTCAAATAAATGTTTGCATGTATGTCACAATATTTTGTTATTTAGACGACCCAGTTTGAGTTTGACTGAAACTGATACAGCTACAGCAAGTTGATGATGCAGATGTTAGTCAGGTTGAGAGACACTCATACCCGAACATGATCGCACACATTTTACACACAGACACAGAGTTCAACACAGCTAATAGGGGGACTACAGCACAAAACCAACTGTTGCTGGCATTGTTGCTGTCTGTTGCAGTCGCTATAGTAACTCACACAAATACACACATCTAGCCTTGTATTTTATCGTTCAAACGTCTCTCTATGCCCAGCTTTCTTTTCTTTCATTCACCATCACAGGCACACACATACCATAAATGTTGCCCTACCATACACACGGAGTGGTGTTGAATGACAGTGCTCTCCTGACCTTGGCACACTTGGAACTTATTCAAGCAAAAGGCAGCTGGAGGTGTTGAAGCCTGAATATCAGCTACAGGGCTGTCAGTGTTGCAAGTCCTCTGCCTCATTGCTCAGCTCTTCATTCTTCTTCTCCCTGCATTCCAGCTCTAGCAGAGGCACCAATTATTTCAATTCAGCATTCATACACATCTCACCTTGTTCCAGTTGCCATTGTCTCTGACTTGTGCTGACACTGTTCTTTTGTTGATGCTGCTATTGTAACCCCTGAAACAAATGTTCAGTGTTTGAGAGAAACTGCAATAGCCATTGCAGGATATACTTTACATTTTCCAAATCAAAATACACTGTGCAATATTTTCCGTTATTGGTGTAGGACAAGTAGCAGTTGAATTAAATGAATTAAATATATCACTTAACGTTTTTGCAAAAAAAAAAACAAAGTTAAACTGATTCAAACTACTAATTAAATCAAAATGCATCAGTATTTTGTAACCATTCTGCCCACAAAAGGACATATGGCACTCATTTGGCAGATGCATATATTGAGATAATTTGTGTGCCAACTGCCTGAGGCAACCCTAACTAAGCAACAAATTCAGATTTTTAGACTATTTCTAATGCATCCATATTTGCTATTCAGGTTTTTGCCAATAAAAAAAAAATCCATATTAAGCTTCTAAATTGCAACTTTGCATAAGACACAGCCAAATTTCCACTTTATAATATTCATGTTTAAAATTCCAATTAATTTTACGGCAACAGAATAATAACTAAAAACCAAATCAACCTACACAAAATCAGACCCTTCGGATGCACAATACAACAGCACTCACAGGAAAACAGCAAAGCTGAGGGATGGTCAACCATATGAGTTAAAATCTTAGTTTTAACCTGATCATTGCATCTTGTTTTCTATCAATCATATGATAGAAAACAAGAAGTCTTTTTTTTCGTCACTTTCTGACATTAAACGTTTCCTGTTCTAAAGTTATTTGTTTTGGCTAAATGCCAAAATAATGAGTAATTTCTCAGAGATTTCTTTTATTGATCTGAAATTTAGAAGTTAATTTACATGCCCTTATGACTTGCCTTTTAGAGTGTACAACTTGGGTCAAATGTGGCTTTTTATTCTACTGTTAATGTTACTGTTACTGTTAATGCCATCTACTTCTCGAAGTGGCCTTTCAGCTCATGTTTCACTGTGGATCATAATGGTCTCTCACCAGCTTCAGCCAGCATCTTCATAAAGTATTTTGCTCTCATTCTGGGGTTGGTAGGTATACAGTGGCTTGCAAAAGTATTCATACCCCTTGAACTTATGTTAAGGTCCAACACAAAGTGGTATGCGATTGTGAAGTGGAAAGAAAATGATACATTATTTCTTTTTTTGTACAAATAAAAAACTGAAAAGGGCATTGTGCAAAAGTATTCAGCCCCTCTGAGTCAATATTTTGTGGAATCACCTTTTGCTGCAATTACAGCTGCAAGTCTTTTAGGGCATGTCTTCCAGCTTTGCACATCCAGTGACTGAAATTTGTGCATATTCTTCTTTACAAAACAGCTCAAGCTCAGTCAGATTAGATGGAGAGCATTTGTGAACAGCAGTTGCCAGATCTTATCACAGATTTCCGATTGGGTTTAGGCCTGGACTTTGACTGTGCCATTCTAACACATGAATATGTTTTGTTTTAAACCATTCTATTGTAGCCCTGGCTTTATGTATAGGGTCATTGTCTTGCTGCAAGGTAAACCTCCGCCCCAGTCTCAAGTCTTTTGCAGACAGGTTTTCTTCTAAGATTGCCCTGTATTTGGCTCCATCCATCTTCCCATCAACTATGACCACCTTCCCTGTCTCTGCTGAAGAGAAGCACCTCCAGAGCATGATGCTGCCACCACCATATTTGACAGTGGGGATGGTGTATTCAGAGTGATGTGCAGTGTTAGTTCTCCGCCAGACATAATGTTTTGCATTTTGGCCAAAAGGTTAAATTTTGGTCTCGTTTGACCAAAGCACCTTCTTCCACATTTGCTACATCCCCAACGTGGCTTCTGGCAAACTGCAAACAGGACTTCTCATGGTTTTCTTTGAACAATGGCTGTCTTCTTGACACCCTTCCATAAAGACCACATTTGTGCAATGCACAACTAACAGTTGTCCTGTTGACAGATTCGGCCACCTGAGCTATAGATATCTGCAGTTCGTTCAGAGTCACCATGGGCCTCTTGGCTGCATCTCTGATTAGTGCTCTCCTTGCTCGGCCAGCAAGTTTAGGTGGACATTATTATTTTGGTAGGTTTACAGTTGTGCCATATTCTTTCCTTTCTGGATGATGGATTGAGCAGTGCTCAGTGAGATGTTTAAAGCCTGGGGAATCTTTTTATGGCCTAAGCCTGCTTTAAACATCTCCACAACTTTATCCCTGACCTGTGTGGTGTGTTCCTTGGACTTCATGATTTATTTGCTCCCCAATATTCTCCTCACCAACCTCTGAGGCCATCACAGAGCAACTGTATTTGCACTGAGATCAGATTACCCACAGGTGGACTCTATTTAGTCATTAGCAATCATCAGGCAACTTCTGAAGGCAATTGGTCAGAGTAAAAGGGGGTGAATACTTTTTTCAGTTTTTTATTTGTAAAGAATTTTTGAAATTTTTTTGTTCTACTTTGCAATTGTATACCACTTTGTGTTGGCCTTTCACATCCAATAATATTTTATATCCAAAAATATTTTTTGTGGTTGTAATGTGACCATATGTGGAGATGTTCAAGGGGTATGAATACTTTTACAAGCCACTGTATTTCACATCACAACACGTTCATCTCTGGACACAGAACCTGTCTCCCTCCTGAATAGTTTCTTAGCAGGACAATCCTGTGTTGTTTATATTTACATATAAGTGTTTGACCAAATGAACGTGGCATCTTGAGTCATCATTGTACCCAAGAATGAACCAGCCTTGTGGAGGTCCATAGTTTTCTTCCTGATATCTTGGCTGACTTCTTTAGATTTTTTTATGATGTCACACGAATTTGCAGTGTGTTTTATATACATTAATATACTTAATATACATGCACAAGTGTGTCTATTTAATATCATACACAAAGAAAAATACGTTATGCAACTTTTATACAGTTTCTGTAAATATCTGGTTTAAACTATACAGACAATCAAATAATTAGCAATAAGTTTGTTGGTTTTCACTTCTTTGTTCTCACACACCTGACATAGAAGGTAATTGGTTTTCTCTCTTGTTTTGAGTGTCATTAAGTATAGTGAACTTTTGCCAGAGAATGACTTTCCTCTCTCCTTTTTATTCTTTGCCTTGTTGTTCTCTGTCAGCATGTCGGGATAATGAGGGTAATAGACATTCAGCATTTGGGCTGGAGCAGGGACGGTGAGCTCCTTGCTTGCATGAATATTCAGCTCCACATATGGCAGGGTGCATATGGAGCTGCATCCACTTAAAGGCACTAATTAGTATACTTAATTTGAGAAGAAGTGGCTGTGGTTGCTGTCAAAGAGTGTCTAGAGCTTAGTTAGTAGGTTTACTTTACTTGAAAGAAGTCACAAAGGAAAGGCAGGGAGAAGGTGGATCAGGGGGGTTATTTAGGAGTGGACTGGCCTGTAAGAAGTTGAAGGAGTTTTTATTTGGAATGAAGAAAGAAGGTTATGACCAATTATGCGATGATTTACTAATCCATAACATGAAACATTTATTTTTCAACTTTACATTATCAACACAAGTTCACTTTTCCATAATTGGAAATTCCATAATTGTCTCTTCTTCACAAATTGCTATCTCCCAACTCTGATTAGGATGAATAGGAACATTAGAAATAAAGAAGAATGAATATCTACAAGCAGTTCTCAACAGTATCCACACTGAAAGAGGCGACTGTGGCTCAGTAGGAAGAGTAGTTGTCTTGCAATCAGAAGGTTACGTGTTTGATTCCAGCTTCCCCCTGCCATATATCAAAGTGCCCCTGGGCAAGGCACTTAACCTCAAGTTGTCTACTGTTGTGGAATTTTCTTATCAAAGTGGGCAGAAGTTGACTCACAAGAAGAGAAAATCCGGACTTTGTCTTTATAAGTTTTATTCAAAGGCATTCAGCGTTTGAATGACTCTGTCACCGAGCAAGTCAGTTAAGCAGAGCCCCGAACGCCATTTACACACAGTATTTATACCAGAACATGACAGTGTTATCTCAACTTCAAAGAGTCTGTGTTTTATGACCCTAGACCCTTCTCGGGTTCAGAGGTGACAAAGTTACCTAGGAACAACCATCTGCTCTTCCCGAGACATCACACTAACAAATGGGTTTTAACCATTAAACTTCTGATAATGGCTTTTACAGCTTCCTCCTCTAACACAGATGTTCAGAGGAGTGAGGTAACCTAAAGGTCATACACTTTGGAACACTTACTACAAGAATTTCCATCACACTCCCCCCTTGTGATTTCAAGACAATCATACAAAAAATTCTAGCAAACCAACACCCAGAAAAATAATCAAAATAAAAGAAAAAAAACAAAAAAGAAAAATAAATAAAAATAAAAATAAAAAAGATATATAAATCAAACGCCGTATATTCATGGCCCTCACTAAGAGCTAAGGTTCGAAAATCACCAGGAAAACAAAACTGAAAGAACAAGAATAACAACACCGCAAAAAAATAAATCACCAAAACTCCATGTATACCACTAAAATGCTGAACATCAGTAGTAACTCCTCAAACAATTTAGAGTTAGCACAACATTAAAGCATCTTAAGCAACATAAAATCCATCGTTATCCATACCATGTCACCTCAAATGCAGAATCATCACAATCATGACAAACAGAAATTAAGTCTACATCCTTATCAACGTTTAACATGGAAAAATGTATCAGTCTCATTACCATTCCCCTAACCATTGGAATAATACAACATGAAAGAAACATCAAAATCAAAAAGAAACATAAAAGAATCACTCCAATCTTTACTAACCAAGATGTCCATCCACCAGTAAAGAACCAAGACCAAGGATTCCAAGAGGAACTTATATTTTCCTTCCGTTGGGTCGTCAGCAAGTCCTCAAACTTATCATGGATACTTGTCATGTTATTAGACACATCAGGAATAAAAGTGCAACATTGTTCCCCAATTAAATGACAAACACCACCCCTCTCAGCTAACAGATAATCCAAAGCCATTCTATTTAGCAAACTCATAGTTCTTATAGCCTGCTGCTCCGTAGTCAGAACAGTGAAACCTTCCTCAGATAAAGCAGTAAGATTTTCTAACTCAACTGACAACTCATTAATCCTATGGGCGGCGTTAGCAGCACCATAACTAGGAATAATTGTACCCAAAATCCCTTTCCAATGTGGAATCTTAGCTCTCTTTTGCCGTTTGAGCATTGTCTTCCTCTCTAATAATGGGCTGATTGAATTGTAAGTTGTGACCGTAGGTAGTAAGTGAGCTAGATAACATACTCCAGACCAATTAGCAGGCAGATACAGATATGATCTGTTTCCACACATACAAACCATGTTCTTAGGACACGAGTACCCATCTCTACTAGGAAAAGTAACAAGAATCCTGGTTAATTTACCTGCCATGCCATATAATTGACTTCCATTCGGTAAGGCTGTAAGATTAAGAGTTAACACAAAAGGATCTGGAGCCAAAGATTCTGAAATAGTATAAGGATCAGTTCTGACAGGACAAGGTCCAGATGTATTACTGTGGGTCAAGGCACATGAAACTGGTATAATAGTTTTGCAACCCTCCGTCTTTCCAAGGAAATAAGGTGTGCTTTCCTCCTGAGCAATACAAATATCTGGATCTTTAATCGGATTTCTATTACCCCGAATTCTATAAAGAGTTCCTGTAGACGCACACGTTAAATTAGTCTCACTAGAAAATCTACTAACATTTCTGCTTTCCCTTACAGTATAATTCCTCACCCAAGGAAAAATGACCTCCACCAACTGGTTATCTGGAAAGAAAGTAGCTAGGCTATAAGCAGTATCAATAGGAACTGGTACCAAAAATGGTTGATCATTAATAGCATGTGGAATCAAACAACAAACATAGCAACAATCATTTCTTGTCTTCCTCACGGTTTGATGCATCAGTTGCCACCAGACATTATCAGCATCAGAATCAGAATCAGAAAAGCTTTATTGCCAAGTACGTTTTTGGACATACAAGGAATTTGTTTTGGCGTAGTCGGTGCAATACATTACATGATCATAGTAGTCAGAAAATTGATGAATCTCTCTTCGAATCCGCTAATGAGTATTATTAGCATAATTCCTCAGATTAGCCATACATTGTCTTTGCTGTACCTTTTCCCAAATGAACACAAGAATTATAAAAAGACTTGCAATACCAATCATTAGCATCAGAACAGACCATCTTCCATTTAACTGCATCGTGACCTTGAAGTGGAATGTCCTTTCTTCTGGTACAGAAAGCAAACAGTTTTTTTTCTCAAAGAAAACAAATTATAAACAAATTAAAAAAACAAAAATCCTGCTGCCTCTCCTGAGTGGCTTCTGCGCTTCAAGCTGCCCTGTTACCAGTCTGGTACAGGTGGGCGGTCGTTGGAAGCTCCTCTAGATATGAGGTTCAGAACCTTGCAGTGCGTAAAATGGACCCAGGTGTCACGTTCCTGGACCTTTACGGCAGTGTGAGTCACCAGCAGAATTTGAAACGGACCTCTCCACCGCTTGTCTCTCCAGTGACGTCTCCTGGTATCTCTAATCAGCACCCACTGTCCTGGCTGGAACTGGTGCAGGGGTCTGTCAGCTACTGGGGGTAAGGCAGCTTTCACCGTCTGATGGGAGAGAGAGAGAGAACGTGACAGAACCATACAATATTCCAACATGGAATGTTCAAAATGAGCAGTTGTTAGTGTGCTTAGGTTAGTACTCGGTCTTCCCCCTGTATTTGCAGGTCTCCCAAAAAGGATTTCAAAAGGACTCAAATTAGCTCTGGATCTATTTCTCGTCCGCATATACATAAGAACCAGAGGGAGAGCTTTTGGCCAGGACAAGCCTGTTTCTTCACAGCATTTAGCCAACTTACTCTTTATTGTTCCATTTTATCGTTCTACTGCTCCACCTGATTGTGGGTGGTAAGCACAATGTGTCTTCAACTGGAAACCTAGAAGCTTACTAATTTCTTGCAAAGCTTTGTTAACAAAATGTGTCCCGTTATCACTGGAAATCACCTCTGGGATCCCCCAACGGGGAAGAATCTGTCAACAAAGACTTCGCTACAGCACTGCTGTCTGCGTGTTTCGTTGGAAATGCTTCAACATATTTAGAAAACATGTCCACGACCACCAAACAATATTTCTTCCCTTCAGCAGGTGTCAACTCAATGAAATCCATCATCAAATGCTGAAATGGGAACCGTGGAGGTGGATGTGCTGCCTGTGATTGTGCAGGAACCCTCGAGGGGTTGTGAGAAGCACAGATCAAACATCCTTTACAATAATTTTCAGCTACCACTAAAAACCCATTTGTATACCAATATTTTTTAACCATATCCAGCATTCCCCCTTTGGGCACATGATCCAATCCGTGTGTCCATTTAGAAAACCAGGGAAAAAAATGTTTAGGCAGGCATGGTCTACCATCAGAAACATGCCAGCCAGAACTGCTGTTAAAGATACACCCAGCTCTTCGCCATTTTTCTTTTTCCTGTGAAGTAGCAAAAGATTGCATTTCAGGAACAGTGACAGCTTGCGGATCAGTCAGAGAAAGAAAAATTTCATCTGAAGAGAAAGGCTTCAAAGCCGCGGTTTTTGCTGCTGAGTCCGCGGCTGCATTACCCCTAGAAACAGAATCAGACTGTCCTGTGTGCGCAGCACACTTAACCATAGCCAAATGTGCGGGTAACAAAATAGCATCTAAAAGATCAGACACTTGTCTAGCATTCAAAATAGGTTTTCCATCTGATTTCAAAAAGAAGCGATGTTTCCACAGGGCCCCGAAATCATGCACCACTCCGAAACAATATCTTGAGTCTGTGTAAATAGTCACAGTCTTTCCTTCTGCCAACTTGCAAGCTTCAGTCAAAGCAATTAATTCAGCTGTTTGAGCTGAGTAATGCGCTGGCAAAGGACCTGAGCGCAAAACAGCTGAGTCAGAGCACACTGCAAACCCTACTTGGTTCAGACCTACTGCAGAACGGGAGGAAGACCCATCTACATACAGGATAAGATCAGGGTTAGTCAAAGGGGTGTCTTGCAAGTCAGGACGAGGGGTACAAACAACATTTAAGACAGCTGCGCAGTCATGACTTTCACCATCCTCCTCAGTAGGCAGTAGTGTGGCTGGGTTTAAAGTGTTACAACGTTTAATTGTAATGTTGGGCATGTCCAATAATATTGAAGAATACCTCAGCCACCTTGCTGCTGATAGATGAGACGTCTTTTGTTCCAGGAGGATGATGGAAACAGAATGTGGAACAAAAACTGTCAATGGATTATATCCAACAATGTCACGTGATGCTAACACTGCTTTCTCAGCTGCAGCAATAGCTCGCAAACAACCAGGCAGCCCAGCTGCAACTGGATCAAGCTTACTGGAATAATAAGCTACAGGTTGCAATTTATCACCATGGGATTGCAACAACACAGATGACATGAAACCAGATTTTTCATCCACCATTTGAATAAATGGCTTGTCAGAGTTTGGTAAAGCCAATGCAGGCGCAGAAGACAGGGCTGTTTTTAAATCATTGAAAGCCAGTTCTGCCTCATCTGTCCATTTAATTTTGTCTGCAGCTGCCAAGCTCCTCCCATATATTAAACTGGCCAAAGGTGCTTCCAGCTCAGAGTAATTCAGAATGTGAGCTCTGCAATAACCTGTCATACCCAAAAATGACATCATTTGTTTCTTGGTGACAGATTTTGGGATTTTTAGAACTGCTTCAATGCGCTGAGGGGACAGTTTTCTGCTTTTATGTGAGAGAACATGACCAAGAAATGTCACTTCTTCTTGTACAAACTGCATTTTAGATTTTGAAACTTTTTGACCCTTTTTATGAAGATGTTGAAGCTGTTTTAAGGTGTCTTTCCTACACTGATCCGTGGATCCTGCTGATAATAATAAATCATCAACATACTGTGTAAGGACAGTTCCAGGAGACAGAGTCAAATCAGCCAAAGAGTCCTTCAGAGCTGTGTTAAAAATAGTTGGACTCTCTGTGTAACCCTGACAAAGACGAGTAAAACAATATGGCTTCCCATCAAACTCAAAAGCAAACCAATACTGACTGTCCTTGTGTACAGGGACAGAAAAAAACACATTTGCCAGGTCTATCACTGAAAAATATTTAGCTTCTGGTGGAATTTGTGACATAATCGTAGAAGGGTTCGGAACTGATGGTGCACGGGCCACAACAGACTGGTTGACAGCCTGAAGGTCCATGACAAATCTCCATTCGTCAGGCTCTCCAGGGGGCCTAATTTTTTTCACAGGGAACAACGGTGTTCTCACAGGTGAATTTGGACAGGGTACAATTACCCCAGCTTTAAGGAGGGAATCAAAAATAGGACGAATCCCCTCCAAAGCTTCCTTTTTCAATAAGTATTGTTTCTGACATGGCCTGTAGTTTGATTTAGGAGTAACAACAACTGGCTCACAATCTGTAATAAGACCAACATCATATTTGTGAGCAGCCCACAATGAATCAGGCAGCTCTTCAAGATCTGCATCCGCAGAAGAAGCAGGTGAATGTGAAATCAGTTGCACTGTACGATTACAGGAAACAACAGTGGGACAATGTCTT
Source organism: Girardinichthys multiradiatus (assembly GCF_021462225.1). Taxonomy (NCBI): domain Eukaryota; kingdom Metazoa; phylum Chordata; class Actinopteri; order Cyprinodontiformes; family Goodeidae; genus Girardinichthys; species Girardinichthys multiradiatus. The sequence goes on along the minus strand of NC_061797.1, from coordinate 44,440,146 downwards.
CTAAAAGCATTTTGAGAAGGAGACGCAAACACATATGGGACATCTGTCTCCCTCCAATCTGTGGCAAGGAGACAACATCTAACAAAAAAATCCACATCCTTCCATTCCATATTTTCAGACTTGGCCAATAATACATGCGGCACCAAACCAGAAACTTGAAAAAAATGCAGCTGTTCAGAGGTCAAAGTCACAGATAAAGCTGCCGTACATGTCAGAGAGGTGCACTCTCTCATTTGTAATTTTGTACCAACTGTCCTCATAATCAAAATCAGGTCCTTCAGATACAATGCAGATCATCTGCACTCATTATCTCACTGTCAGGTGTCACAGCATTTACTGCCAATGTGACAAAATGTTGAGGTACAGAACCAACTGGAAGCTTCCACTCATATGCATATAAGGGTTGATCTGGGGCCCAATGTACTGCAGTGTAGTCATAGTTAAAGTCCTTCTGAGTGTGAACTGTCAGTCCATCGTGGTTTGAAATAATAGCAATATTTAATCTGCTCATCAAATCTCTACCCATCAAATTTAAAGGACACAAAGGAGACACCAAAAAAGAGTGTTTTAACTGCACTCCCTGTGGAGTGGAATACTTTAGAGGAACCGAAAAACTTTCCCTAACTGTTTCACCCGAAGCAGAGACAGAATGAACATAACGACCACTCAGTTTTGGCTGCTCTTTGATACATTTAGCTGATAAAACAGAGTGTGTCGCTCCTGAATCTACAACAAAAGAAATTTCTTCATCCATCACCATCATAGAAAACATAGGCATTCTTTTAAAAGCAGGGTTCTGTGTATGGAGATACGTCCCTGATAAAACTACGGAGGCACCTTCTAAGTGTAATATGGCCTCTGTAAGCAACCTATGTGAATCAGTATCATCATGCAACTGTGTGTGTTTTTGTGAAACCTCACGCTCCTTAAGAGACCCCTCCTCAATACGAGTGACAGCCAGATCCAGGATCCCGTCCTCCCCCCGTCAGTTACCGGTGTCCGGCCACTGCAGTTTCTCTGGACATTCATTCCTCCAGTGTCCCAACTTTCCACAGTTATGGCAAGCATCGGAGCGGGACCACTGTCCCCTTCCCCAACCTCTGCCCCGGCGTCCCCGGCCTCGTTCTCGAGGAAAAGAACCACGTTGATTTGTACTGTAGTACAGGGTCAAGGCAGCATTATGCAAATCAGTCTCTCTTTTGTCCACTTTTTTCTTCTTCCTGTCGTTGATGACATCATCGCTGTGTAAAGCATGTCTTTTCAGCTCCTCAAAATGCACCCCATGTCTCCAACCAACATAAAGAGTCTTAGTTTGTGCTGCGATCTCAGGGAGAAGTCCTTCCATAATATATCCACACAGCATCTTTTCCCAAGGGCCCAAAACAGTAAAGTCAGCGGGGCGCTCCATACCTGAATGTTTATTGAACGCTTCTTCCATCCAGTAAAGAAAATCAGCGACAGTCTCATCAGGACGTTGTTTGACTTGTTGTAGCACGGCACAATCACTCCTCTGTGGAAATTTTGTGATCAAGTCAGTGCACAAATGTTCTATGGCATTATACCATGGCCCATTACGATGATTTAAATCACCATTTTCACCTCCAGTTGTCACGACAAGGCGCACTGCAGGATCTGGTAATCTCAGACCAACTAACTCTCCAGGTTTGATTTTTGTTGCAAGGAGCCGGCGAATTTCTGTGCCGGTAGGTCTCATTTCATGGCATAAAGCTTTAAATTCCGTAGCAAACTTTCTTCCGTCTTCTAAGGGATCTGGAAGTAACGCGGCGCTGGCTTGGATGTCTGCTGCAGTCCACGGTCGAAACACCAACTGAGGCTCATTTGTTCCGGCTACTTCCAACATAGGGCATTGATATTCTCCTTCCTCTTTTTTATCTTCTCCTCGTTGTCTTCCACTTCGTAGCCATGTAAACTCATGAAAGCTAACAGGAGAGGAGAGGAAAGGTATTTTCTGGTCCTTTGATGATCCCAGTTGCTGCTCATCTGTAGGCTGGTGCATAATCACACCTTCCGCTCCGCTGGGGCCGCTGTGCTCGGTGAGGTCAGCCTGCACTGCAGGTGGATGTGAGTTGACTCACGGGCTGATGCTGAAGCGGACTGGCGAGTTGTCTTGGCTGACTTGCGGGCAGATTTGCTGGTTGGCCCGATGCTGGTTGGCCCGCTACTGGAGGAGGACGGGAGTCTAGATCGAGGTCTGCCATCTGGAGGGCCCATAACTCCGTCTGTAAAGATGGATATAGACAGGAGGGTGAAGCATCACTAGGTCTATATGGAGGTGGAAACGTGGGGTCATCAACGGCACGACCAGCATTGTCATACCTGTTTCCCACGTCCCCGGACAAATCTTTTCCCCCTGCCATCTGTTTCAATTCGGACTTTCTTTCCCTACGCATAGCCTCCGTAATCCATTCATTCCAACATTTTACCCATTTTTCTCTCTGGTCGAAATCTTGTTTTTTAATCCTTTTTTTATTTTTTATTTTCTCCCAATCACCATCCATCAACTGTTTTATTTTATTCAACTGATTTACACTCAAACTTCCACCTTGTGGAAAACCAAACTTGTCCTCCCAAATTAAAGCACATTTAACACAATCATCCCCACCTTTTTCTTTCATTATTTTATAAATCGCAGAGTCTGGAAAAGGAGGCACCCCTGATGCCTTTGAGGTTCCAGAACCCATTTTTTTCCTTTTTACCCGTTCAGCGGCACATCTGCCGTCTGGCCTTTCTCCTTTATGAGGTGTAGAAAATTGCAAAAAACCACCCGTAAAACCCTCTGTTCTGCTTTATGTTATTGTTACCAATAACAACCCCCCTGTTATTCCTTAACAGGGTGACCCGGCCCTCAGCTGATGTCCTCCCACTCGCAACTCCGGAACCTAATTAATTAGTTAGGAGATGATGGTTAATGTGTAATAAAAAAAAATTATATACATTATATCATACAGAGCAACTTCTCACCCAGATATATTTGAGACAAAAAGTTCAGATCCAATCGGCCAGAAGCCGCAGGCGGGCACCCGGACTCCACTACCGTAATATGGAGGTGGACTGAGGACAATGTCTCCAGGCTGGCCAGGCGTCCGTGCCCCCCTCCTGCGGTCTCCTCTGGCACGTTGGTGACGCTAAAATTGTTGTGGAATTTTCTTATCAAAGTGGGCAGACATTGACTCACAAGAAAAGAAAATCCGGACTTTGTCTTTATAAGTTTTATTCAAAGGCATTCAGCATTTGAATGACTCTGTCACCGAGCAAGTCAGTTAAGCAGAGCCCCAAACGCCATTTACACACAGTATTTATACCAGAACATGACAGTGTTATCTCAACTTCAAAGAGTCTGTGTTTTATGACCCTAGACCCTTCTCGGGTTCAGAGGTGACAAAGTTACCTAGGAACAACCATCTGCTCTTCCCGAGACATCACCCTAACAAATGGGTTTTAACCATTAAACTTCTGATAATGGCTTTTACAGCTTCCTCCTCTAACACAGATGCTCATAGGAGTGAGGTAACCTAAAGGTCATACACTTTGGAACACTTACAAGAATTTCCATCACATTACCGATCTGTGTATCGGTGTGTGAGTGTTAGGGAGTGTGATTCTGTGAATGTGGCTGTAGTGTAAAGCGCTTTGAGTGGTGAGTATGACTGGAAAGGCGCTATATACAGTACTTCCAGATCTGAGCTAACTCTTGCCTCTTTCTTCAGTGGACCCGAAGTACCTTCCAACCTTCGTTCCAGTAGAACTCTCCTTGTGTGTTTTAAATAAACCTTTGAAACTTGTCTGGTCTCCTGAGTGAGTTTTGTATGTGGGTCAAAATAATTCCTAAAACAATGACAGAAAGTATTTCATTATGGCTGGCTACAAGCAGTTATCAACAGTATCCACACTAATAGAGGCGACTGTGGCTCAGTAGGAAGAGTAGTCATCTTGCAATCGGAATCTTCAACCTCTCCTGGAAGTTATGTAAACATGACGCTCTGCTCCATCTGCCCCCTCCCTTCCCTGAGGACATCTGTGGACCTGCTCAGAACTTTGTGGTCGTTTGATAAACATTCCAACGTATCATCAAGGACAATGGCCTCTGTGACAGTGCTTCATGGACTTACTTGGATACACTCACTTGCACACACACACATGCTCAAGATAAACATATGCACCCCTCACACCACCTTCAACGTTCCCGGCATGATGTTGTTTTGTAAACTTGTTGCTTCTTTGTGCTGAGGTTTTTTGCAATCTCAAACTGTATCCTGCTAAGGATAAAGTGTGAAATATGATTTTTTTCCCTCTACTTACCTAATGTGGCCTCTTTTCTCATCTAACAAGGGCAGCGCCTGTGAGTGGGCAGCAAAGCCTCGGTGACCCGCCCTCCCCTTGTCTTGTGTCATGATGTATGTTTGGATGGGTTGTACTGGAATTCTAATTTCCCCTCGGGGATCAATAAAGTATCTTTGAATTGAATTGAATTGAATTGAATTAAGGTAAATTTGACTGAGCCAGTATATTGAAATATGAGGGTCATCCACAAAAATCGCGCTTGGGTACAATTTGAGGACAGTGACACAATGTGAAACAAACTAACTCTAGCTGCTTTTGTGTTCAGATTAACTGCATTTGGCTGCTAAACAATGTTGACACAAACATTTAATTGGTCTGCCTTTTCTTTTTCTATCATTACTGTGGTTGACTGTGATTGACACAAGGTTTCCAAAGAGCAGACTATAATTTATTAAGTCAGGTCAAGTTCTTATTTTTATTGTGTTCACTATGCTTTGTACTATGGTGTCACCAAAAATGAACAACAATTGCATGTGGTTAAACAAATTACTTCTCCATATGTTGGACCATTTATTTGCTGAATATTGGACCATTTGCACGTTACTGGACGCCACCAGGCCTCCTGGCGTTGTCGGCCATTTTGTATCCAGGACAGTCCGCTCCTACAAATCCCGTCAGACACTACGACTGATATGACGGGGCATCCCAAGTCTGACGTCACAAGATGCTATATAGGAGGGCCTCCATTTTGAACACTCGCCTTCAGCTGGAGACCGTGTCCGGTTACCAACATCTGAAGCATCACCTGGAGAAGAGTCCCGAGTGGATCTCATTTATTTTCTCTCGTTGGCCAACGAACAATTCATAACTGAGGTTTTTGGACTAAGAAGGCCAGAAATTTCACTTTGCCGATCGAAGATGTGAGTTTAACACGTAACTAAAAACACGGAGTTTCGAGGAGACGAACCGCCACCGTGTTTTATCCTAAGTCGACTTTGATGGTCAGATCATATTTTCCCTTTCGCCAAGGAGGCCAGAGGACGAACATTGACCGTTTTTCTTTAAGTTAACTGTGGACGCACAGTAACTTCCAACTCCCCCTCCATTTGCTCTTAACGCCGCTGAGAAAGAAGGCTTCAACAAAGTAATAGACATCCTTTTATTAATTTTATTTCTTTATTAGGAATAGCCGGGCAGGTTAGAGGAGATTTTTAGTGCGATGAGATTCGCTATTTAATCTAATGTGTTCTGAATGATATGTGCATGTAACCTTTTTATTGAAACTTTGATGTGCCGTGTTTGACGTCTGGAGGCCGCTGCGCTCCCCATCTTTGTGTGTGTTTTGCGGGGTTATTGAACACCTGAGAGCAAGCACAGGTGCGCTGTGAGACTGGACTGTTAAAATAACTTCATGGTGAAATTCCCCATTTTCTTTGTCTTCAACTTCACTGCTTGCTAGCTTGCCGCCAAAAGTTTTATAACCCTTTGTCTGCTCACCTCGCAGAGTTGGGGGAAGTTTTATGACTGAGTATAACTGAGTTACAGTGGAACTGCGCCCCAACATCCTCACCACCACCCCCCTTTCGTCATATTATCAATTTTGCCATAACTGCTGGTTTGATCCCATTCGCACCCACTGCTGTTTCGCTTTATGTTTGTTTAGTTAGATATTTTACTCCTTTTGTGTAGAACTTTGCATGTTTGAGTAGGTGAAGATTATTAAATCAGAAGAACGGATTGTATCAGGCTGTGATTTAATAAATATTCACATAGATAAAGAGAAGGCGTTTCTGGTTTTATTTTGTGTAAGAGTGATTCGTCAGTCAAGATAAGGTTAAACGTTCCACACGTTTCGGCAGAAACGGTCGATTAAACAGTGACATCTCCGGTAATAGTTATTAATTATTACTGAGTATTTAATGGTTGTAATTATCAAAGGCGTTGAGCCACAATTACAATACCAGATGACATCTCTGGTCTCGATTCATAAATGAGGATTTTGGTTAAGAAATTAATTTTGTCAAATTATGATTTTTTATTATAATTATTGATAAGGATTAATCAATCAATAATCATACTTCCAACAACATATAAAAACAAATTGCATTTGTGCGTATGAAACTCTAAATTCATTCAATAACTGCATGCTAAAAATGAAGGCCCATACTGAAAACCTTCTGTTTGGATACGTGTACTATTACAGTTCTTTCAATTATATTACAAGATGTATTTTTTTTTTATTTTAAGTAAAAAAAAATCTGCAGTGGAAACAAATGTAGAATGTATGAGAAAATAACCTTAAATTATCTAGTTTATTTTCTAATTCTTAAACACAAACAAGAAAACATGAACACGAATACTTCTCTGAGACCCAAATATAAATGAGACAAATGTAACTTCTTTTATTTTAGTGACTGCTGGCAAACACCACATATATTGTGTATATTAATGGTATACATGAAGCTAAAACAGCCAGGTTGTGCTGCAAGCCACAAATAAAAATTAAAACATAGGCCATATTTCAAGTCAGGTATTGTGTCTAAAAAACAAACAAAAATACAGGACAGTTTTTGTGACTGGAAAAGTCATAATATTAGCAAAAAATAGGTATCCCATATACAATACGTTCACACCACAAAGGCCGGTTTTGGCTAGAGTAGATCGCACAGCAGAATCCAATCTATGCCTTGTCCTGTAAAAGGTGTGTGTGATCAGCTGGCACTTGCCTAAAGGGTTGAATGTACTGAAGTCCATCACATGGTGAGGTATTTATTCACACTTCAGACCATAATCTGTGACATCAGTAACATCAGTATATTTGTCCTGCGGAGACAAAGACAAAACTTTTGGAGAAAAGCTGGAGAAAATTAATAGCCACATGTCCAAATAAAATAGGAGAATTTTAAGTGATTCCCACTATGGATAGTATTTATTAATAATAATTATTAATAAATGTAATTGTGAATGTGAGCAGAAGAGAACTATCTGTGCCAAAAGAAACAATTGGGGTTAAATGTATGTCCTAACCCCAGTTAGACATTGGTGAGAAACTACAGGGTTTTTAGTATTGCTTGAACAAACACATTTAGGAACTAGGAACACAATGTTTACGCACATATTGAAACAATAACAAGCTAAGTATTGCATTATTTCATGGCTAAAATCCACAACTGTGGACTAAATTGTGAATTGTGAAGAAACTTAAACACATTTGGAAAATACTGTATTTTTAAATACTTTTTTAAGACTTGAGCTACATATTAAATGAGATAAATGTGAGATATCTTTTGTATTAGAGACCGCTGTCATACATAACATGCGTAACAGTTACAGGGGTTGGACAATGAAACTGAAACACCTGGTTTTAGACCACAATAATTTATTAGTATGGTGTAGGGCCTCATTTTGCGGCCAATACAGCGTCAATTCATCTTGGGAATGACATATACAACTCCTGCACAGTGGTCAGAGGGATTTTAAGCCATTCTTCTTGCAGGATAGTGGCCAGGTCACTACGTGATACTGGTGGAGGAAAACGTTTCCTGACTCGCTCCTCCAAAACACCCCAAAGTGGCTCAATAATATTTAGATCTGGTGACTGTGCAGGCCATGGGAGATGTTCAACTTCACTTTCATGTTCATCAAACCAATCTTTCACCAGTCTTGCTGTGTGTATTGGTGCACTGTCATCCTGATACACGGCACCCCCTTCAGGATACAATGTTTGAACCATTGGATGAACATGGTCCTCAAGAATGGTCCGGTAGTCCTTGGCAGTGACGCGCCCATCTAGCACAAGTATTGGGCCAAGGGAATGCCACCCCCATGCTTCACTCTGGGCATGCAACAGTCTGGGTGGTACGCTTCTTTGGGGCTTCTCCACACTGTAACTCTCCCGGATGTGGGGAAAACAATAAAGGTGGACTCATCAGAGAACAATACATGTTTCACACTGTCCACAGCCCAAGATTTGCGCTCCTTGCACCATTGAAACCGACATTTGGCATTGGCATGAGTGACCAAAGGTTTGGCTTTAGCAGCCCGGCCGTGTATATTGACCCTGTGGAGCTCCCGACGGACAGTTCTGGTGGAAACAGGAGAGTTGAGGTGCACATTTAATTCTGCCGTGATTTGGTCAGCCGTGGTTTTATGTTTTTTGGATACAATCCGGGTTAGCACCCGAACATCCCTTTCAGACAGCCTCCTCTTGCGTCCACAGTTAATCCTGTTGGATGTGGATCCTTCTTGGTGGTATGCTGACATTACCCTGGATACCGTGGCTCTTGATACATCACAAAGACTTGCTGTTTTGGTCACAGATGCGCCAGCAAGACGTGCACCAACAACTTGTCCTCCTTTGAACTCTGGTATGTTACCCATAATGTTGTGTGCATTTCAATATTTTGAGCAAAACTGTGCTCTTATCCTGCTAATTGAACCTTCACACTCTGCTCTTACTGGTGCAATGTGCAATCAATGAAGACTGGCTACCAGGCTGGTCCAATTTAGCCATAAAACCTCCCACACTAAAATGACAGGTGTTTCAGTTTCATTGTCCAACCCCTGTACATTATTGATATACAATATAGAGTTTATACAGTTAAGTTGTGCTGCCAACCACCAACAAATTTAAAGAATAGGCCACATTTTAAGTCTGTGGAGCATAGATTGTGTTCGACAATGAAGCACTGTTTTTGGTTGTTTTTTTGGTTTAGATATTCTAGAACAGGATAGAACATCCATCCATCCTTCTGTCCGTCCGTCCCACACACCAATTCATACCTAAGGGCAATAAGGAGAGACCTATTAATATAACAGTCATGTTTTTGGACTGTGAGAGGAGGCCGGAGTACCCAAAAAGAGCCCACAAATGCACGGAGAGAACATGCAAACTCCATGCAGAAAGACCCCAGGCTGGAATTCAAACCCAGGACCTTCTTGCTGCAAGGCAATAGTGATACCAATTGTGCCACTGTGCAACCCACCATAGAACATATATTGTATATATCTTCAAATATAGTTTGCTGTTTTCATATTTCTACAGCTTAATTTATATAGCCCTTCTGAGTACCTAAGATATGACACAGTAAAAAAGTAACTGAGATAAGAAAAACTCAGCTAATTTATATTGTGTATTTGTATTGCATAGAGTATTAATGTACAGAAAAATCCAAAGAATTACTAATTAATTAATGGCAATCCCTGCAAACAGAGAGAACAATGGACTTTATAAAGTTTGTGTAGTACATTAACCAAGCTGTCACACCTGTGGCACCATGCATGTTCACAGATGTGGCGGAGAGAACAAACGAGCTGAATTATTACTCTTCATACAGCATGTTGGAGAAACATTAGAAACGTATTTTTGCCTTTTCATATTTGCACAGCTCTTTTTATATGAAGTATAGACAGAGAAATTGGTAAAAACATCATTTGAAGTATAAAACACTCAAATGAGCAGCATAAAATCAAAAACACAGTAAATATGTTTGTTTTTCCATAAGCTCTTGCATCTTTTTGATTTAAATGTAAACCAGAGGAGGAGGGCATCATGTGTTCCGGAGTACACATGAAAAAAAGACCATGAATAATTGTGACAATATAAACTCAAATTGAAATGCATTAATCCAGGTAAACAAAGGTACGACTGTGCCTTTTACAGGAACGAGGGGCCTGCTGAGAAATATTACACCATTTAATTGAGGCACTTGATTTAGGCTGATGATCAGTGTGTCCATATTGGGGCTTAATGGATTCACTTATAATCAAAAGAGCTAACATCGCAAAACAAAGAGGCTCTCAGTTAAAAAGCCTTTACTGTGATGATGTAACGGAGTGCTGTTGATACATAAACCTTTTCAGTACTGGATGCTAATGATATTGGAGCTTTGTGCTTAATCATGTATGACTATTCCTGCATGTAAAGCTGGGATGATGATGAAGTGGCTGCTCACAAAGAGAAGCCTGTCCTAAAGCTAAATTTGAATAAATAATAATCAACCCTAATTCCAATGAAGATGGGACGTTGTGAAAACCTAAATGAAAATAATTAAAAGAATAAAATAATACAATGATAAAAGAATGCAATGATCTGCAAATCCTGTTCAACCTACATGAAATTGAATAAACTACAAAGACAAGATATTTAGTGTTCAAACTGATAATCACTTTCTTTTCTTTTTTTTTGCAAATATTCGCAAATATTCGCATCCACATTTTTAATTTGATGCTAGCAACACATTTCAAAAAACTTGGGACAGGGGCATGTTTACCACTATGTTACATTACCTTTCCTTTTAGCAACATTCAAAAAGCATTTGGAAACTGAGGACACTAATTGTTGAAGCTATGTAGGTGGAATTATTTCCTATACTTGTTCAATATACAGCTTTAGTTGCTCACCAGTTAAGGGTCTCCGTTGTCCTATTTTGCATTTCAAAATGAGCCACACATTTTAAATAGGTGACAGATTTGGACTGCAGGCCTGTCTGAGACCTGAACTCTTTTACTATCAGGCCACACTGGTGTGCAGAATGTGGCTTGGCATTTTCTTGCTGAAATAGGCAGGAACGTCCCTGAATGATACTTTGCTTGCATGGCAGCAAATGTTGCTCCAAAACCTGTATGCACCTTTCAACATTAATGGTGCCTTCACAGATTTGCAGGTTTCCCATGCTATGGGCACTAACACACCCCCATACTATCACAGATTCTGGCTTTGTGCTGATAACAGTCCGGATGGTCCTTTTTCTCCTAGGCCTGGAGGAAAACGTAATCCATGATTTCAAAAACCTACCAGACTGAATTGGTAAGGCATCTTCGTCACTCCCTGTTTTCGCTGTTGCACTTGGTGAATTGTTTGGTGTGTGAAGGCTCTCTCGTTTGATCTGATTTCTGTCTACTATGACATCTCTTACTTGTTCTAATACATAAGCACGTTAAAACACATACTTTCTGTTGCTGTATTTAAGGTTTGGGGACTCTCCGTGTTTTACACGGTTTTTCTAGTAGTGGTAAGGGGTCGCTAGCTCAGTGTTGGCTTTAGCTCCACCATGGGTACCCGTTCTGCTGTTTCTCTCTCTGAGTCTCCTCCTCTCTCCTACTCTCTCTGTCAGATGTTCAGTTACTCCTCTGCCTCCTTTAGTGATAATGGTACGTGTAATATATGTAGCATTTTTGTAGCTTTGAAGGCAAGGGTGTTGGAATTGGAGGCCCGGCTCTGCGATGTTGAAAAACCAGCAGATAGCCGAGGCCCCTTAGCCAGCGCAGAGCCACTGAGGGTAACTCCCCGTAGCAGTCCTTTAGCAGAGCCCGTGCAGCCGGGGCCTCAGGCCGGCTGGGTGACGGTACGTAGAAAGCATAGTCCTAGATCCCAGCCCACAGGTCACTACCAACCCGTCTGCATTTCTAACAGATTTTCTCCGCGCAGCGACACACCCGCTGAGAAGCCAACTCTGGTAATTGGCAGCTCCATAGTCAGAATCGTGGCACTAGAGACACCAGGGACCATAGTCAAATGTCTGCCAGGGGCCAGAACAGGCGACATCAAATCCTACCTGAAACTGCTGGCTAAGGATCAGCGTAAATACAGTAAGATTGTTATTCACGCTGGCAGTAATGACACCCGGTTACGTCAATCGGAGGTCACCAAAGTTAGTGTTGCTTCGGTGTGAAAGTTTGCCAAAACAATGTCGGACTCCGTCCTTTCTCTGGTCCCCTCCCCGATCTGACCACTGACGACATGTTTAGCCACATGCTGTCATTCAACCGCTGGCTGTCTAGGTGGTGTCCAGAAAACAATGTGGGCTACAGTGATAATTGGCAAACATGTTGGGGAAAACCTGGTCTGATCTGGAGAGACGGCATCCATCCCACGTTGGATGGAGTAGCTCTTCTTTCTAGGAATCTGGCCGAATTTATTAGTTCTCCAAACCTCTGACAACCCAGGGTTCAGACCAGGAAGCAGGGTCATAGTTTAACACTCCTCTCTGCAGCTTCTGTACTGCTACCCACCCATTACCCTATTAAGACAGTGTCTCGCCCATGGCCAAAATTGAATATATTAAAAAATAATCTAAAGAGGAAATTAGGAAAATCTCATAAAAATAAACACAACTCAGACCGAAAAGAAAAATAAAACAATTAAATGTGGCCTACTGAACATAAGATCTCTCTCTTCAAAGACATTGCTTGTTAGTGACCTGATTTGTGACAATCAGATTGATTTATTTTGCCCCACAGAAACCTGGCTGCAGCAAGAGGATTATGTTACTATAAATGAGTCAAATCCTACTAATTATTTAAATTTTCACATTTCTCAAAATACTGGGTGAGGAGGAGGAGTAGCAACCATCTTTCAGTCCGATTTATTGATTAGTCCCAGACCAATCAATAGCTACAACTCTTTTGAATATTTAATCCTTAGTTTTCCTCATCCAAATTGCAAAGCACTAAAACCTCTTCTGTTTGTTGTTTTGTACCGTCCACCAGGCCCTTACTCTCAATTTTTAGATCAGTTTTCAGACCTTTCATCTGATTTAGTGTTAAATACAGATAAAGTTATTATAGTGGGGGATTATAACATTCATATTGACACTGAAAGTGATAACTTAAATTTAGCCTTTAATGCTATCTTAGAATCAATTGGCTTTGCTCAAAACATTAAAACACCTACCCACCTTTGTCTTCATTCTGTGGACTTTGTGCTGACATATGGCATTGAGTGTTAAGACATAATATTTTCTCATAACCCTGTCCTGTCTGATCATTTTTTAATAACCTTTGAGTTTGATTTGGCCGAGTGCTCCACACCTGAAAGAAAATTTCATTATTTAGATCATTATCAGACAATGCTGTAACAACCTTTAAAGAATCTGTTCCACTTTTGATTTCCTCATTATCACAGAAAAACAAAGTGGAGGGCAATAATTTGGTTTCTTCCCCTTCACAAATTGATTCTCTTGTTGATAGTGTTTCTTCATCATTGCGTGGTGCATTAGACAATGCAGCCCCGTGAAAAAGAAGGTAATTATTCATAGGAGGCTAACTCCCTGGTTTAATTCAGAGCTGCGTACTTTAAAGCACATTGTTAGAAAATTGGACAGAAAATGGCGCTCTACACACCTAGAGGATTCCTACTTAATCTGGAAAAATAGCCTACTGTTGTATAAAAAGACGCTTCACCAAGCTGGAATAGCTTATTTCTCATCATTAATAGAAGAGAACAAGAATAATCCTAGGTTTCTCTTTAGTACAGTTGCTAACCTTACACAGAGTCATAGCTCTGTTGAGCCATCCATTCCCTTAGCTCTCAGCAGTCATGACTTTATGGGACTCTTCCTAAGTAAAATTGATTCTAAGAAAAAGAAAATCTTTGACATACTCCCGAAGATGATTACTTTATCCTCAGCAAGTGAGACAACATTGGAAGTAACTGTAGAACCTGATCTGTGTTTGGACTGCTTTGATCCTGTGGAGCTTCCTGAGTTATCAGAAATTTTAGCTTCATCTAAACCTTCAACTTGTATGTTAGACCCAATCTCAACTAAATTATTTAAGGAAGTGTTTCCTCTGATTACCAGCCCCATTTTAGATATGATTAATTTATTCTTAGTAAATGGATATGTCCCACAAGCTTTTCAGAATCAGAATCAGAATCAGAATCAGCTTTATTGCCAAGTTCGTACATACAAACAAGGAATTTGCCTCCGGTACACTTTGCTCTTTTGTTCTGTTTTTGCATTACAGAATATACAAATTTACTCGTACTCGTACTCGTCGTCTTCCGCTTATCCGGCAGAGATGCCCAGACGTCCCTCTCTCCAGACACCTCCTCCAGTTCCTCCAGGGGGAGCCCAAGGCGTTCCCAGGCCAGCCGAGAGACATAGTCTCTCCAGCGTGTCCTGGGCCGTCCCCTGGGCCTCCTCCCGGTGGGACGTGCCTGGAACACCTCCCGAGGAATCTATACCGGATGCCTCCAGGAGGCATCCGGTATAGATGCCCGAGCCACCTCAACTGGCTCCTCTCGATGTGGAGGAGCAGCGGCTCTACTCCGAGCCCCTCCCGGATGGCCGAGCTCCTCACCCTATCTCTAAGGGAGTGCCCGGCCACCCTACGGAGGAAGCTCATTTCAGCCGCTTGTATCCGGGATCTCGTTCTTTCGGTCATGACCCAATGTTCATGGCCATAGGTGAGGGTAGGAACGTAGACCAACCAGTAAATTGAGAGCTTTGCTTTTCGGCTCAACTCTCTCTTCACCACAATGGACCGGCACAGCGCCCCCATTACTGTAGCAGCCGCACCGATCCATCTGTCAATCTCCCGCTCCATTCTTCCCTCACTCGTGAACAAGACCCCGAGATACTTAAACTCCTCCACTTGAGGCAGGAACTCCCCTCCAACCTGAAGAGGACAACCCTTTTCCGGTCGAGTACCATGGCCTCGGACTTGGAGGAGCTGATCCTCATCCCAGCCGCTTCACACTCCCCAAACCAGACCCCCTCTGGCCCTTGGCTGCGTCTAGAAATCCTGTCCATAAAAGTTATGAACAGGACCGGTGACAAAGGGCAGCCCTGCCGGAGTCCAACATGCACTGGGAACAGGTCCGACTTAGTGCCGGCAATGCGGACCAAACTCCTGCTCCGCTCGTACAGGGACCGTATGGCCCCTAATAAAGGGCCCCCGATTCCATACTCCTGGAGGACCATATACAATGTACAATGCAATATTCTGCATTACAGAATATACAAATTTACAATTTACAATGTACAATATACACATATCTAATAAAAAAGGTGCGTTTGCAACATCTGTATGCTGTTGTTTGGTACTCTATTCATCAGAGTTACAGCCTGGGGGAAGAAACTGTCTCTGTGGCGGCTGGTTTTAGTAAACAGTGCTCTGTAGCGGCGGCCTGAAGGTAAAACTCTAAACAGTTTATGTGCAGGGTGTGTGGGGTCTGCAGAGATTTTAGCAGCTCTTTTCCTGACCCTAGACCTGTATAAGTCCTGGATGGAGGGAAGGTCAGCCCTGATTATTCTCTCTGCATTCCTGATTATTCATTGCAGTCTGGACCTGTCCTGTTTTGTGGATGAGCCAAACCACGCTGAGATGGATGAAGACAGGACAGACTGAATGATGGCAGTGTAGAAGATGACCAACAGCTCCTGTGGAAGGTTGAACTTCTTGAGTTGCCTCAGGAAGTAAAGTCTCTGCTGGGCCTTCTTTCGAACAGTGTCTATGTGTGAAGACCATCTCAGGTCCTCAGAGATGGTGGTTCCTAAGAACCTGAAGTGGTCCACGGCCGATACAGTGTTGTTGAGGATGGTGAGGGGGGTGTATGGGGGTGGTGTTCTCCGAAAGTCCACCACCATTTCCACAGTCTTTAGTGGGTTCAGTTCAAGGTAGTTCTGACCGCACCAGTGTACCAGCAGATCCACCTGCAGGGGGTCCAGCAGGGGGCCTGTGATGTCTTTCAGGTGCTTCAACACCAGCCGCTCAAAGGGGTTCACGATCACAGACGTCAGGGCTACAGGCCTGTAGTCATTTAATCCTACGATGGTAGCTGTAATTAATCCGTTGCTTAAGAAACCTTCGCTTGATCGAGATGACTTAATAAATTACAGACCTATATCCAATCTTCCATTCTTATCTAAAATTCTTGAGAAAATAGTTGCTAATCAATGTGTGGGCATTTACACAGCAATGACCTGTTCAAAGAGTTTCAGTCAGGCTTCCCAGCTCATCATAGCACTGAAACAGCTCTCCTGAAAGTCACTAATGATATTCTTCTAGCCTCAGATAATGGACTTGTGTCTGTACTTGTCCTGTTAGATCTCAGTGCTGCATTTGATATAGTCGATCACAATATTCCCTTAAAAAGTCTGGAATATGCTGTAGGGATTAGAGGCTGACATTTTTTCGGGAGTCCCACGGGTCACGGGATTCCCACGGGAAACCCGCGGGACGGGAGACAGCATCAGTAAAAATCCCGTGATTGGGACGGTACAGGATAAAAAAATAACGGGAGCGGGAGCTAACTAATAGGAGGGAAAATAAACTAGGATCAATTGTCCTTGGAAATGTAAACTGAGACTTTGTTATAAACTTTAAGAAAAAAAAACTTGAATCGACGCCGCCATTGTGTAGTTTTTTTCCAAGAAGCCTATACTATAATGTGAGTCAAACGAACTACATGACCCACAAGCCAACAGTGCTTCTGATCGATGTTTTCCACCTGCGTTCAGAATGGAGGGAGCAAACGCAGGTGGAGAACTGGACGCGGTAAAATTGGATTTGTAACGTAAAGTCAGAAATAAGGACTTATCTATTAAACTCATAGAGCTGACAGGAAAGTCGCAAATATGACCGAACTTCAGGAGAGTTGAATGTAGCGGTGTTAACCCGCAGTCTGCTGCTTGTAAAACGTGTTTAGTTGTAATCAAGTTCAAAAGTGATTAAGGGACACTTGTAAAACAGATTCTGGATTAAATCAGCCCTGCATCTGTTGGGACCACACAGCCATGGGTTTTCAACACTAAAACTCCGGTACATACTTTCCTGGAACCTTTCAAAATAAAGTGCATTAACCTTCTTCCAGCACAGCCAGGAAAGGGGATAACTGCGGACTTCCTGTGGCGCCAATACCCAAATAAAAGCCCCACCTTTCCACAAGTCTTTCTCTTCCACGCGGCTCTCCATAGGAACCGGATAGGAGGGGAAAGCGCGCAGAATGTCTTTTGCTGGTAAAAAGACATGAATTCAACTGGATCCAAGGACCGATCATTGCAAAAGTTAAGTAGAATGAAATACTGTCTGTGTATCCGGTATTTTCATTCATGAACGGGGAAATTAAGGTGTAAGAGTTGCTTACATTTTCTCTTCGAGGCCCCACAGAAGCAAACGGTGTTCCAAGAGAAGCCGGTGGAGAAGCTGTTTCGACAAGCCGAGTCTGGAGGAAAGACGACGGCCGCAACCGTGTTTACGGTAACGAACAGCTGGTCACCTTCTGATCGGGAGAAACTGAGGAAGTTAGCGGGAAGCTAACCTTTGTTCACAGAACAAACGCACCTTCGGATCGGAAGAAACTGAAGAAGTTAGCGGGAAGCTAACCTTTGTTCACAGAACAAACGCACCTTCGGATCGGAAGAAACTGAAGAAGTTAGCGGGAAGCTAACTCTTAGTTCACGACGGATATCGTCTTCAAACTTCGCCTTTGGACAACATTCCCTCAACAGGTTCAGAGGTTGGGTTTTGGGCAGATTAACAGATTGGTTTAGGATGAAATGATCTAAACGTTTTCATGTTCTGAAGTTTGTTTTGTGGAACTCGGCTATCTTGGTGCTAGCATGCTACCTGTAGCACACAGGCCGGTTCGTGTTCTTTGTATGTTTTGAAGCTAAGATAAACTTTATTTAAAGGGTGGTTTTAACCAGAACATTGCTCATAACGCGCCGTCAGCGCTTATGCATTTTAACCCTGGTATTTTAAAGGTATGTGTTAATTCTGGCGCTAAGCTATCTCTAGCTTAGCACTTTAGCTAGCTTCTTTGTTAGCCCAACGGCCAGCCGGTAAGAACCCGTGTGCTAGCATTAAGGCTAGTCAACAGAAAGGTTGTTAGTTTTCAAGCTAGTGAATAATAGTTCCTGAACATCATTTGAGTTGATAACTAAGTAAACACCATTAAGCCACATTTCTCCAGAAAGATTTGGCTCTTTTCCAAAATAAATAATATTTCTTCAAATATTATTTTAATAAATAAAGGCAGTTAATTAGACACCGTTGAGAATTAGTCATCCAGGAGGTTGGTTTTATTCAGCAGATCATTATTTAAAACATTATTTTATTAAAATAATATTTAATCTGATCTTGCATTGTGAAGGGTTGTCTAAAGGTTGCTGATTATTTTCTAAGTTAGTTCCAAAACTAACTTAACTTCACTTCCAGATTCTTCAAGATAATCCTTGGTTCTCAAACATAAACATTGCATGGTAATGTTGCATCACTCTTTTTGGTCATGATTTCTAATCATCTTTAATCAACTTGTTTATATTGTACATAGTCCATTAGTCTTCATTATTCTTTAATTCTGCTTGGTAGTTTAGTTGGATTGTTTTAGCATAGTAAAGAGTTTGTTGATTGAAATATGTTTGACTTTGAGTTGACTTATTTTTGTTAATAAATTCTTGTATTTTAAGAAATTGTGTGAATTAATTCCATATGTGTGCAGAGTTTATGCTGTTCAATAATGCCTGAGCTCGTCTCACACCTTTCTATTCTGTCCTAATACCATCGCCGTAATGGGGCTGGTATTCACAGGACAATCCTTAAGAGACCGGAATATTATTTGGTAAAATATTAAAATATTAATATTAAATATTAAATAATATTCTCAGATTCATATTTACAACACATCTCTTCATTCATCAAACCAAAAGTACCAACATGTGTCAAGTCTCATCTGACCAACAAAATTGCTGCATGTGCTCTAAAGATTTAAGAGGTAAGGTATGGAAGCCCGTGAGGGGACATGGGGAAATTTATTACTTTTGCGTCTCCACGCAATACTTTTGCATTCGGCATTTTGGAGCAACAGCACAGATGATAAACTGCTCATAAAATAAACACTGATATGTCATTGATATGGTTTATTTGTCATATGCAGGTTAACACGCAGTAAACAATGCGATAAAATGCTTAGGATAAGAAGAACCGCTCAAATCACGATAAAAACAAAAACACTAATGGCGTACAAAAAAAAAGTACACATCATGCAGCAGTAATAAGGAAATAAAGTGTCACAGATGTGGTTTCGTGCAGTTTTATGGTCCAGAGTTCAGTAGTTTGTTTGACAGCTTGTGGATAAAACCTGTCTTTTAGTCTGATTTGGAGATAATTTTATTTAATGCTGATTTCAAAATAAAACTCAATAAATCTCAAAGCGGGTGTAGTGTTTGTTTCAATTTTGCAGTTATCTGGTTTGGAAACTATCCCACAAAGTATTGCGAAATAACGCAAAGACTATTGCGTGGGGACACAAAAGAGAAAAAATTTCCCATGTCCCATCGCGGACCTCGTAGAAAGGCTTCATCAAGGGAAGATATTAAATAAATATGTTGTGAAATAGAAAAAAATTGAATGTACCATTAAATGTACAATTTATTTAATACATCATTAAATATTAAGTGTACCACTAATTACGTCATGTCGTCTTTAAAATTATACTTAATTATTCAGTGGCATATTTAATTGCATTATAGTCCATTTCATGATATAATGGTACATTTATTGTTTCTAATGATGTATTAAATAAATAAATGATACCTTTAATTTAATGGTACATTTAATGTTACATTTCTTTCATGTTACATTTACTTCACTTATGGGACATTCACATCATTTATTTATTTAATGATGATTTTATAGTATTAATTTTGTCCAGTTTGACCCTCCATTCTTGATGCCTGTATAGGAGGTCATGTCAGAATTTAAATCAGGTGTTCTGGAGCAGACACATCTAAAACTTGCAGAGAAGGGGTCCCTGAGGACCAGGGCTGTGAACCATTGAGGTACAGTTTCTAAATTGTGAAGGTAATGCCTTTTTGGCCTTTTGTTCACCAAGTACAGTTGTCTTACTAGGTGCATTTTTCTTTCGTTTCAGCAACTTGAAACATAAAAGTAATGTCATTGTTCAAAGGAAACAGTCACTTAATAAATAAGTAAAATACAACTATGTGCATTTTGTTTATTCAACTAAGATAGGCATGGTCTGTTTCCTTGTTTAATATTTTATTATTTCTTCATTATTATTCTTTTTACTTTAACTGGCCTTTACTACAGCTAAAAACAGGGACCTAACTGGTCCTTCAAAGAAAGAAATTGCCAAAAGACTAAATGAAGAAAACAAAAATGGGAGTTGCACAGGAGTGGGAGTCGTTCTGAATGGGAGCGGGACGGGAGTGGGAGTCAATTTACCAGGAGTGGGACGGGACAGAATTTTTTTTGTTATGCTGGCCTGGGATTGGGATGGGACAAGACATTTTTCTGTGGGAGCGGGATGGGACAGGAGAGAAAATCCACTCCCGTGTCACCCTCTAGTAGGGATCAGGGGAACAGCGCTAGGCTGGTTTAAATCTTATCTGTCTGACAGATTCCGGTTTGTTCATGTAAATGATAAATCATCTTTAAACTCCAGGGTTAATTGTGGAGTACCACAGGGTTCAGTACTTGGGCCAATTCTCTTTTCTATATATATGCTTCCAATAGGTAAAATTATCAGGCAGCATAGAATCAATTTTTACTGTTACACTGATGATACTCAGCTTTACTTATCCATAAATCCTGATGAGCCCAACCAGTTAGATAGACTACAAGTCTGTCTTGAAGACATAAAAACATGGATGAGTTTAAATTTTCTGCTTCTAAATTCAGACAAAACAGAAGTTGTCATCTTTAGACCGGAGTCTTTAAAAAAGAAACTGCTTAGTCAATCACTTAACCTGGATGGTATTAAATTGACCTCTGATAATAAAGTAAAAAACCTTGGTGTTATTTTTGACCAGGACATGTCATTTAAATCCCATATTAAACAGGTTTCTAGGATTTCCTTCTTTCATCTCCTGAACATTGCCAAAATTAGAAATATCCTATCTAGGAGTGACGCCAAAAAACTAGTCCATGCATCTGTTACTTCAAGGCTGGACTATTGTAATTCGTTACTATTAGGATGTCCACAAAATGCAGTTAAAAGCCTTCAGCTGATTCAAAATGCTGCAGCAAGAGTTCTGATGAAAATTAAAAAGAGAGATCATATTTCTCCTATTTTAGCTTCCCTTCATTGGCTTCCTGTTAAATCCAGAATAGAATTTAAAATTCTCCTCCTCACATATAAAGCCCTTAATGATCTAGCTCCATCATACATCAGAGATCTGATTTAGGGATGGCGTGATTATCGATTGGATCGTCTATTGGCGATTGAAGGGTTGGATCATGATTTATTTTTTCAAAGGGCGATCTTTATTAATTAATTTAATGCCCTGGGGATGTAAAATCAATTTTATATGCGTGCTTCTCTGTAATTTAAAATGTTTTAATCATCATCCCCGTGATCTGTGCAATAGAGGGAATAAAATGCATCTTTCTCTTTTTTCCTTTCACTTTTCTCGGAGTAAGCGCCAACGCGACTCCTCTTCGTATCTCCGCTCGTCATCTTCTTGCGCTATACTCTGTGCGCCACAAGTGGTGCCGATAGTGCTGTATTATCACGTATAGTCACAAAACGAATAAACCATGACAGGCATACATTTGAACAAGTAACTTTATTACAAATCGAGAGTTACAGTGTGAAATAAACTGGCTTTAATAAATAATGTGTACAAACAAAAAAGCTTAGTTAATCGGTAGAATTTCTTAAAAAATTTGAATTTTACCACAAAATAAAATCACTTCAAATATGACGCCTACTTAGGTTTGCCTTTCATAAGAATTTATTTCGAACGAACTTAAAGCTTAAAACATTAAACAATAGAACATTGCAGCCTGCGTATGATAAACAAATGAAAATAAATATATGACCTACTTTTACAAATTATTTGACAAAAAAACAAGCATGTTAAATTTATCTGGCTTTAGCAGACTGCGGTACCGGGTTACAACATTCCCTGCTTTACTGAAAATGCGTTCCGATGGCGTGCTGGTCGCAGGAATGCACAAATATTTCTGTGCAATTTTTGCCATTAAGGGTAAGCGGCTTTCGTTCCTTTTCCACCATTCAAGAGCGTTGGTTTCTCCATCAACTACCTCTTCTTGGAGATAATTCGCCATTTCCGCCAGCGCTCGCTGCTCAGGAGTTGCAACAGCAGCAGGTCTTATTGTGCCAAGGAGACTGCCAAGTGTTTTCTTCTTTTTGCTTGGCTGGGACTGGGAGAAAGGAGGTGTATCCTCGTCATCCGTAGAGTCCCGCACAGTCACAGGTGGTCCGGAAGTAGTCTGCTTCCAGAACAGCACCATCTCATCCTCCACCTGGGTTCTGATGTAGTCCAGGTCAATACTGCCCACGTGAGTAGCTTTGTACCATGGGTCAAGGAGGGCAGCTGTGCGCATTAACTGGATGATCTTGTCGTTGTCATATCTACTGTCAAGTTGCTCCAGGATCGTTTGTTTAATGGCTGCAGTCAGTTTGGCATTGGTCTCTTTTTCCTTGAGAGTATCTTTAATCAAGTGAAGCAGAGGCAGCAGCGATGAGATGGTGACGTCACGCTCACTTGACAAGATGTCTGTAAATGCAGATACAGACTTCAGGCCTTCTGTGACAGCCTCCAGCACGCTTACATCTTGCCAGCTAATGGTTGGTAGTGTGCGCCGAGTTCTGTCATCAGCAAAAACCCTTCTGATGTGAGGCAGCAGGGTGAGGATCCTCTCTGTCATGGCATATTTGCTGCCCCACCGCGTTGCACAATCCTGTTTTATAAGAGAAAATATAATGGGCAAAGGGCAGTTATAGGCTGAGTAAAAGCAATGTGGGTATTGTTACTTTCTAAATGCGCTGTCTTCTGTGCGTATGTTTGTATGCAGACACCGATAAAACTAGCCTCCAATCTATGTTATGTTATTATTGGTAATAATACAGTGGCAACACTAAGCTAGTGATGAAATTGTACATTTTTAACAGAAAACATATGATTAAAACTGAGTTTGTTATCGCTTGGTGGGATAACGGATATATGTTAATACTTACAGTTATTAAAGAAAGTGGTTTCTTTATCCCCTGTTGCTCTTGCTCTTTCCTGAGTTGCTGTCGCCTTTGCCAACTGTGTGAAAAGGCTCCATTTATTTGGCGACACACTCCGAAAGCCTGGTCCGTTTTGTTTTTTTCTTTATTCAAGGCATTGTTGACGGCTAAGTTCAAATTATGCCCGAAACAACTGATCCATGGCCACTTCAGATCACGAACAGCTGCAACGATGTTGGCTCCGTTGTCGCTTGTAATGCAGACGACTTTCTCTTCTCCTATTCCCCATACTGGCAACCCATCCTGGAGTGCTTCAGCCAGCACCACCGCGGTGTGACTCTCTGGGGTAAAAGCTGTCTCGAGACATTTGGATTTTAATGTCCAGTCTTTTGAGACATAGTGCGCAGTTATGGACATATAAGGAGACATGTTAATGCTTGACCACATATCCGTAGTCAAAGCAATGAAGTTGGCCTCTTTTAATTCATTAACTATTTCCCCTCTCAGCTGTTCATACAGTTTTGGCACAGCAGTCTCCGAGAAATATTTCCTCCCAGGCGGTTCATACTGCGCATCCAGTGTAGTCAACATTTTTTTGAAACTTTCTCTTTCAACCGCCTGAAATGGGACGCACTCCTTCACCAGAAATCTTGCAACAGCTGTTGTACACTTGGTCCATCTTTTGCTGCCTGGCATGTATTTAGTTGATTTAGCAAAAGCTGCTGATATTGTGGGCTGCCCCCGTGGCTGTCCCCCAGAAGCACCTGCAGCGCTGCTGTGGAGGCAGTTTTGCGGCCTCGGCGGGATGATGGACTCGAATGTGCGCGAATAAATTTGTGGTTTGCCTATCCTTCGCAGGCACACATAATTTGCATAATGTGCAAATAGGCTGTGTTAGGTCTTGAGGCTCACCGTCAGTATTTGGATAGAACCTAAAATATGCCCAAATAACCGACTTAGCATTCTTTTTGGGCACCAAATTGCTGTCTGATTCTGCCATGTTTTCGGCACCAAGATTCTTTTTTTGATGACATAATTGCGCCCGCCCCATCAGCCGATTGGATCGTCTATCGGCGACAGCCAGTGACCTCGATCTTACGATCAGAAAATAAGGCGATTTCCCATCCCTAATCTGATTGTTCCATACGTTCCTAACAGAGCACATCGTTCTCAGACTGCAGGTTTACTGTGGTTCCTAGAGTCTCTAGAAGTAGAATGGGAGGCAGATCCTTTAGTTATCAGGCTCCTCTCCTGTGGAACCAGCTCCCAGTTTTAGTCTGTGAGGCAGACACCCTGTCTACTTTTAAGGCTAGGCTTAAAACTTTCCTTTTTGATAAAGCTTATAGTTAGAGTGGCTTAGGTTATCCTGAGCTATCTTCCTTATTTTCACCTCCGTCTTCTTCCCTCCCTGTTGGATGGAGTAAAGGGGAGTCAGGTTTAGCCTAAACCGGCTCAGTTATGGTTGAGGTGCAAACACACCCTCCATTTCTGCTACCTGTATGACCCCTTCTCTTTTCCAATGGTTATGGTCAATCAGACAGAGAGAGATATCCCAATCGTTGTGGTTTTTAGTATAACAATGGCCATCAGTGGGCTCTAGATGGACAAACTGTCTACTTTTAAGGCTAGGCTTAAAACTTTCCTTTTTGATAAAGCTTATAGTTAGAGTGGCTTAGGTTATCCTGAGCTATCTCTGTAGTTATGTTGCTATAGGCTTAGGATGCTGGAGGACATAATGACCACTTTCACCCTCTTCGCTACATTCTCACACTACTCTCCGATTTTGCATTATTTGCTGTTATTTCAGCTGTAAACTTTGTTCTCTCTTTTCTCTTCCTAGAAGCTACACCTGGCCTGGCTCTGTGTCTACCTGTGACACCTTTCTGGAAAGGGGAATCGTCCGAGCTTCTGCTGGCAACAACTTAATGCTCACCCTCTACCGATGATCCACATGGCCCTGTCTTTTAGTATTTAACCCTTTCTCTCTCCTAGACATGGCGATTGACTGAGCTTAACTGTAACTAACTGTATGTGCTCTCTTTCAGACTCTAACCTTGAAAACTGGCTCAGAGTTTATCGGTTCTTTCTTTCTAGGTGAAACGACTAGGTGAAACGACTAAAGGAGCTACATTTAACATTTAACATTTACTTTTCCTTCCCATAGAACATACTCCTGGATCAGTGCTTCTTTGTTCTCTTTGTGTCTCTGCTCTGTTCTGTCTAACCCCCATTCGGTCGTGGCAGATGGCCGCTCACACTGAGCCCAGTTCTGCTGGAGGTTTTTTCCTGTTAAAAGGGATTTTTTTCCTCTCCACTCTCGCTACATGCATGCTCAGTATGAGGGATTACTGCAAAGTCAACACCAGTGACTGTCCACTGTCTCTACATGCTCATCCAGGAGGAGGGAATGCTACAAGTCTCTGACTAGATGCAATCTGCTGGGTTTCCTTAGATAGAAAAACTGTTTAACCAATATGAATAAATAACTGAATCTGACTGCACTGTTCAATGATTAGGATTAATTGGAATCTATTGTACCTGACTTCAAATCTGTATGATTCGACTGAATTGACTTTGTGAAGTGCCTTGAGACATGTTGTGAACTGGCACTATATAAATAAAACTGAATTGAATTTTAAGAAGATTGAACACTTTAAGATTACTATCACAATTTGGAAACTGTAAACGGTAAAGTGTTTATTTACAACTGGGTGAATAATGCAAGGAACTGGAACCAGGATGCAAACTGTAGAAATAAACAAGAAGATAACTCTGGGCTGAACTCATGAAAATAATAAATGTGTCTTACAAAGAATGGTGGAGGAATCCGCCATGCGGGGAGTGGAGAAACCAAGTGGTTGTTTGCCGGTGAGACTAAAGTTGGTGGATATGGTAAGCCAGGAGAGTTTGTAATCCACGAGGTACGATGGAGGGAGGAGGGTGGACAGGGTTCGCAGATGGAGGTCCGAGGTACGCAGGAATCAGGAGGCTGCCAGCCGGCGTGATCCAACGAAGTCAAGAGAGACTTGAGTCTTTGTTCATGAAACTGGATTGCTTCCTTCCAGAAGACGGTTTATCCAGGCAGGATTCAATGCAAGGCAAAATCAAGTTCAGGAAACCTGCAGGATACAAAGACAAAGTTACGTGGTGAACAAGGCAAGGTCAAAGGCGAAGGTAACGTGGGTGAGTAGTACCACTAAGGGCAACATTCTGGCAGTGAGTTGCTCGCAGCCTCCTCCTTAAATAGTCCTCTGCAGAATAATCAGGGGAATAGCGAACACCTGTCACCTCTCCTCCAGATTCCACGCCATCTAGGGGCTGAGCACAGTAAAACCACCAACAGACACACAAAGCACAGATCCTGACACTCACCCTTTTGGCTGGATGGGACAAGAGGCAATGTAGTGATCTGTGGATCCGCAGTAGATGTATCGATTAGCCTCCCTATGGTGTTGTCATTTGCTCGGGGATAAGACGAGTGCGTCTGATCTGCATGGGTTCTGGAGTAAATGGGTTGGAAAGTGGCTGGGAAGGGTTTGAGTTATTGGCAGGTAACTTTGGTCTCACATTAGGTCTCTCTAGTCTAGCCGTTCTTCTCTCCCTCATTCTGTTATCTATTCTAGTGTCAAGAGCCTTTAGTTCATTTAGAGTCTTACGCTCATCTCTGAGAGCTAGATCATCTTTTAAAGATTCATCAACGGAATGAAAAAATGCAGCCTTAAGGGCACAGGAATCCCAACCTGAGGCGGCTGCTAATGTGTGAAACTCGATTGAAAATTCAGAATCTGATCGATTCCTCTGTCTGAGAGACCACAGACAGCGAGCTATGCTCATCTGACCCTTTTCAGTTGAAAGATTTTGCTTGAATTCTTGCACGAATTCATCATAAGTACAACCAAGCTGGTTATACAGGTCCTTCTCAAAATATTAGCATATTGTGATAAAGTTCATTATTTTCCATAATGTCATGATGAAAATTTAACATTCATATATTTTAGATTCATTGCATACTAACTGGAATATTTCAGGTCTTTCATTGTCGTAATACGGATGATTTTGGCATACAGCTCATGAAAACCCAAAATTCCTATCTCACAAAATTAGCATATTTCATCCGACCAATAAAAGAAAGGTGTTTTTAATACAAAAAACGTCAACCTTCAAATAATCATGTACAGTTATGCACTGAACACTTGGTCGGGAATCCTTTTGCACAAATCACTGCTTCAATGCGGCGTGGCATGGAGGCAATCAGCCTGTGGCACTGAGGTCTTATGGAGGCCCAGGATGCTACGATAGTGGCCTTTAGCTCATCCAGAGTGTTGGGTCTTGAGTCTCTCAACGTTCTCTTCACAATATCCCACAGATTCTCTATGGGGTTCAGGTCAGGAGAGTTGGCAGGCCAATTGAGCACAGTGATACCATGGTCAGTAAACCATTTACCAGTGGTTTTGGCACTGTGAGCAGGTGCCAGGTCGTGCTGAAAAATGAAATCTTCATCTCCATAAAGCTTTTCAGCAGATGGAAGCATGAAGTGCTCCAAAATGTCCTGATAGCTAGCTGCATTGACCCTGCCCTTGATAAAACACAGTGGACCAACACCAGCAGCTGACACGGCACCCCGGACCATCACTGACTGTGGGTACTTGACACTGGACTTCTGGCATTTTGGCATTTCCTTCTCCCCAGTCTTCATCCAGACTCTGGCACCTTGATTTCCGAAAGACATGCAGAATTTGCTTTCATCCGAAAAAAGTACTTTGGACCACAGAGCAACAGTCCAGTGCACCTTCTCTGTAGCCCAGGACTGGGGAATGCGGCACCTGTAGCCCATTTCCTGCACACGCCTGTGCACGGTGGCTCTGGATGTTTCTACTCCAGACTCAGTCCACTGGTTCCGCAGGTCTCCCAAGGTCTGGAATCGGCCCTTCTCCACAATCTTCCTCAGGGTCCAGTCACCTCTTCTCGTTGTGCAGTGTTTTCTGCCACATTTTTTCCTTCCCACAGACTTCCCACTGAGGTGCCTTGATACAGCACTCTGGGAACAGCCTATTCGTTCAGAAATGTCTTTCTGTGTCTTACCCTCTTGCTTGAGGGTGTCAATAGTGGCCTTCTGGACAGCAGTCAGGTCGGCAGTCTTACCCATGATTGGGGTTTTGAGTGATGAACCTTTTGCAGGTGTTCAGAGTTAACTCATTGATTCAGATGATTAGGTTCATAGCTCGTTTAGAGACCCTTTTAATGATATGCTACTTTTGTGAGATAGGAATTTTGGGTTTTTATGAGCTGTATGCCAAAATCATCCGTATTAAGACGATGAAAGACCTGAAATATTTCAGTTAGTGTGCAATGAATCTAAAATATATGAATGTGAAATTTTCATCATTACATTATAGAAAATAATGAACTTTATCACAATATGCTAATTTTTTGAGAAGGACCTGTAATCTGTGAAGCGGGCTTCTGCCCGTTTTAACACTTTGCCAGTTAGCAGACCAAGAATAAATTAAATTTTGACATCATCATGGGGAAAAGATTGAGGTGAGCGATTGAAAACGAGTGAACACTGAAGGAGAAAACCTCCACAACTATCAACCTCACCAGAAAACGTCTGGTGAGGTTGGTGGAAGTGATGCCACGGGAGTGAGAGAGCTGATGTGAGACTGCTGCTGTGAGACCGCTGAAGCTGTAGCGTCAGCTGGAGTAGAGGTGAGTTCGACGGTGAGAGCATGTTGTAGGAGAGAAGCCATCTGTTCAAGATGTTGGTTTGTGTTTCTTTGTTGATCCATTAATGCACACAGGGTGGAGCCATGGGATTGGATCTGATGTCCAAAGTCTGAAATGACCCTCCTGAGTGGCTCTGCTGGGTCAGACATGCCTGAGTGTTCTGTCATAGTTTTTGCTGCTTTGAGCCAAAGCAGAACACACTCAGGAGGCAGAAGAAGGTTTAACAGGTTTATTGTGAGAAAATGTTTGCTGAAATCTGGAACCAGGAACACATCAACTGTGCAGGAAGGAGGACAGGACAGTTAGGACAAGTCTGAGATGATTATGAAGATTTCAATGGATATAGTGCTTACAGTTGATGAGAGGATTAACCACCATGGGGGGAGACGATGTGGGTCTGGGAGTGGAGAGTTAGTCTGAAAGTTGTGATATTGATCCGGAGCTGTCAACTGCTTGCTGGGGGTAAGTGGATTCCAGGAGGGTAATCAGAGCGGCACAGGATGAGGGTCAGTGGTGAGAACAGTGGAGGGTGAGCAGGATTCGCTTACTTGCCCTTGGAGTAAGAGAAGCCAGAATACTGTCAGCTGGAGTCTTGTCCGAGAGGGTGTCTGAATCAGAGAAGGAGGTTTGGAATCAGATGGTGAACTGGAAGAGAATCCAGTACAAACGAGCAACCTCAGGAGGAGCACAAAGAAGGGTAAGAATCTTCTAGATTAAAGTTTGCAGAGTCTCTGAAGACTCTGCAGGGTCTTACCACTGTTGGTTAACACTCAGGCATCATAGTACTGACAGCAGGCTCATCTTATACTGCTCATGAGATGAGGCTTGATAGGAAACACCTGTCACACCTCCAGTACCCGTGTTCTGGTGCCATCTGAAGGACAACAAAGGAAGCAGCAGGCAGAAAGGAGACAGAGTCTCCCAGACCCTGACATTTAGACTTAGGTTGCTTTATATAATTTAGGGGGAACATTTTTTTATGTACAGTTAAAACCAAAACTGTTCATACATCTACCCAATTTAGATATGAAATTATTTTAATTCAGCCAAGAAAAAGAGGGAGGGATCCCTCATAATAGACTAAAATAGTGTAAAATACTTATTCAAACTAAACATATTATTCCAGTAAAAGACAAATTACGATTCAATACAATTTATTTCAGTTAATTTATATAGCACCAATTCACAACACGTCGTCTCAAGACACTTTACAAAGTCAATTCTTTCAAATCATACAGATTTCAAGTCAGGTACTTGCATTCCAATTAATCCTAACAAACAGTCCAGTCGGATTCAGTTTATTATGCATATTGGTCAAAAGGTTTTCTGTCTAAGGTAAGGTAAGGTAAGTTTCTTTATATAGTGCTTTTCAGCAACGAGACACTCAAAGCGCTGTACATAAAATTACAATACAATCACAAAGCAAATAAACACAGATACAGACACAGAAAAACAAATCAAATAATAAAATCAAACAACAGAGGTAATTTAAAAAAGTAAAATAAAATAAAGAGAATAGAATGATGGACAAGAAAATGAAAAGAAAATTGGACTGAAAACGCAACTAATCATGCCTAGATGGCACAGTCAAAAGCCACTATAAACAAATACGTTTTTAATCTTGATTTAAAACAACTTAGGGTTTCAGCGCTTTTACAGTTTTCTGGCAGTTTATTCCAGATTAGTGGAGCATAAGAACTAAAAGCTGCTTCTCCATGTTTGGTTCTGGTTCTGGGTATGCAGAGTAGATTTGAGCGAGGTGACCTGAGAGGTCTGGGTGGTTGATACACAGACAACAAGTCTAAAGTATTTTGGTGCTAAGCCATTCAGTGATTTATAGACTAACAGAAGTATTTTAAAGTCTATTCTCTGAGCTACAGGGAGCCAGTGTAAGGACTTTAGAACCGGGGTGATGTGCTCCACTTTCTTAGTTCTAGTGAGGACGCGGGCAGCAGCGTTCTGGATCAACTGCAGTTGTCTGATCGACTTTTTAGGCAGGCCTGGGAAGACACCGTTGCAGTAATCAATTCTACTGAAGATGAACGCATGAATTAGTTTTTTAAGGTCCTGCTGAGACATTAGTCCTTTAATCCTGGAAATAGTCTTTAGGCGATACAAGGCCGACCTAGTTACTACCTTTAGGTGCCTCTGAAGGTTCAGGTCTGAGTCCATCACTACACCCAGGTTTCGAGCCTGATTGGTGGTTTCTAGCTGTATAAACTGAAGCTGTGTGGTAACTTTTAAACGCTCTTCCTTTCGTCCAAAGATTATTACTTCAGTTTTGTTTTGATTCAGCTGAAGAAAATTTAGGCCCATCCATGCATTGATTTCTTCTAAGCATTTACCCAGCGCTTGAATGGGTTCATAGTCACCTGGTGACATCGTAACGTATAGCTGTGTGTCGCCTGCATAGTTATGATAACTTACGTTGTTGTTTATTTAAATTTGAGTTAGGGGGAGTATGTAGATATTGAATAGGAGGGGCCCTAAGATGGACCCTTGGGGAACGCCACATGTGATTTTTGCACTCTCTGATGTAAAGTTACCTACTGACACACAAAAGTCCCTGTCCTTCAAGTGGGATTTAAACCAGTTGAGTGCTGTACCAGAAAGGCCGACCCAGTTTTCCAAGCGCTCTAATAAAATGGAGTGATCAACAGTGTCGAATGCTGCACTAAGGTCCAATAATACCAGCACTGTGGTTCTTCCACAGTTTGCATTTATACGGATGTCATTGAACACCTTGACAAGAGCAGTCTCTGTACTGTGGTGAGCACGGAAGCCTGACTGGAAGACATCGAAGCCGTTGGTCATTGTTAGGAAGTTGTTTAACTGTTGAAACAAAGCTTTTTCAATTACCTTACTGATGAAGGGGAGGTTTGATATAGGCCTGTAGTTCTGTAGTAGCAGCTTGTCCAAGTTGCTCTTTTTCAATAGAGGTTTGATAATTGCTGTTTTTAGGGCCTGGGGGAAAACACCTGACAAAAGGGACGTGTTTATTATTTGAGTTAAATCAGATGTTATGACAGGCAAAGCTTTCTTAAGGAAAGCTGTGGGTAAAACATCAAGACAGCAGGAAGAAGAGCTTAGTTTCCGTACGATTTCTTCTAAGATTTTGCAGTTTATTTGGTGAAATTGGGAAATTTTGTCAAAATCAGTTCTAGTTGGAGACAACATTGTTACTGGAGTTGATGTGGATGTGCTGACTGCCTCTCTGATCTTTTGGGTTTTTTCAGTAAAGAATTTAGCAAATTCATTGCAGGCCCTGGTAGAGTGGAGTTCAGATG
Source organism: Girardinichthys multiradiatus (assembly GCF_021462225.1). Taxonomy (NCBI): domain Eukaryota; kingdom Metazoa; phylum Chordata; class Actinopteri; order Cyprinodontiformes; family Goodeidae; genus Girardinichthys; species Girardinichthys multiradiatus. The sequence goes on along the minus strand of NC_061797.1, from coordinate 44,408,103 downwards.
CTACAGTTACAGGAGGGTTTGTTAACCTGTCGACCGTGGCAAATAATGAACGAGCATTGTTAATGTTTTTGCTGATGATCTCAGAAAAGAAAGATTCCCTTGCATTTTTCAGTTGTAGGTTATATCTGTATAGTCTCTCTTTATAGATAATATAGTGAACTTGGAGTCCAGTCTTTCGCCACCTGCGTTCAGCTTTTCGACTCTCCTGTTTTTCACTTCTGACTAGTGGAGCACTTCTCCATGGAGACATTTTGTTTCCCAGAAACGACTTTCACTTTAATTGGAGCAATTGAATCAATGATGTCCGAGATTTTAGAATGAAAGTTATCTACCAGCTCATCTACAGTGTTACAGGGCAAAGTGGAGGTAGAAGAGTAAATCTGGTTGAAGGTTTCAGCAGCACTGTCCTTAAAGATGTGTTTTCTTATCATGACTTTTTGGCAAACTGAGTCATTGCAGATGATGCTTTCAAAAATAACAGAAAAGTGGTCAGATAGAGCAACATCAGTTACAGACACCTTGGAAATGTTTAGACCCTTAGTGATGATCAAGTCCAAAATATGTCCCTGTTTGTGCATTTGCTGTTTAACATGTTGAGTCAAACCAAAATGTCTAAGAGTGTCACATAGATCTATTGCACTTCTGTCTTCAGGTTTGTCCATGTGAATGTTGAAGTCTCCCACAATAATTAAACAGTCATAATCAACACATATCACGGATAAAGGTTCATTAAAATCACTGAAAAAGTTTGTTTTGGACTTAGGAGGCCTGTAAATATTCAAGAACATTGTTCGGACCGGGCTCTTTACCTGGAGAGCCAAATATTCAAAAGAGTCAAATTTGCCCAGAAATACTTTTTTACACTCTAATAAATCTTTAAACAAAGCGGCCACCCCTCCACCTTTTCTTTGCTGTCTGCTCTCACAAAGGAAATTGTAGTTCAGAGGCGTCGCCTCTATCAGAATGGGAGCTTCATTAAATTCATGTAACCATGTTTCTGTTAAAAACATAACATCAAGATTGTGGTCAGTAACGAAGTCATTGATTAAAAATGATTTTCCTGACAGAGATCTGTACAGTGGCGCAGTTGGTAGCACTGTTGCCTTGCAGCAAGAAGGTCCTGGGTTCGATTCCCGGCCTGGGGTCTTTCTGCATGGAGTTTGCATGTTCTCCCTGTGCACGTGTGGGTTCTCACCAGGTACTCTGGCTTCCTCCCACAGTCCAAAGACATGCCTGTTAGGTTAATTGGTCACTCTAAATTTCCCTTAGGTGTATGAATGAGTGTGTGCATGGTTGTTTGTGTGTTGCCCTGCGATGGACTGGCGACCTGTCCAGGGTGTACCCCGCCTCTTGCCCATTGACTGCTGGAGATAGGCACCAGCTCCCTGTGACCCACTATGGAATATACGGTAGAAAATGACTGACTGACTGAGATCTAATTTTCAGTAAAGCCAGTTTATATGACTTAGTTGCTGATATTAAGTCTATGTCTGGTTGTACCTGACAGTTTATGGCTTTCGTTGATTGTTTATTACTGTCTCTTATCCTTTTGGCTTTGTTCTTTCTGTCACGTATAAGCACAGAGATTTTACAACTATCTCCTATTAGGGGCCCAAGTTTTTCCTGGACATGCTCATTTCTGATAGAGTTACCACTGGGGCCCAGACTGTTTCACAGAGAAGTGATTTGAAGGTCCTGATTAGGAGGAGATAGATTATGAGGTGGTGGAGGTCTGTGGCGTTTGGAAGATGTTGGTTTAGTAGCAGGGCCTCGGCCACGGGGGGTGTTGAATGGAGAAGATGTCAGAGCCATTTGGGTCCCGATTTTAAGAGCTCCTTTCATGTTATCAGAATCCAGTAAAGCAAAAAGCGGTCTCAGTGGGGAGATGGGAGAGTTTTGTGGGGTCTGGGGTGAGGGGGGTTTACCAGGGGTGTCGGTCTGGGTCTGGGTTTGGGGGGATGGGGGTATAATGGGGGGGTCCACTTCTCCTGTGGATTTCGACGGGGAGACTGGCTGATTGTTTCTGCTGGAGCTGTTGGAGGCAGCGTTATCATTGTTGTTGATACTCCATGTTCTCTGCTGAAGGTCGAAGCTGCTGGCGGATTATTTACTGAATAGAAGAGATTAGATGTGAGACGTCTGGCTCCTGGCTTGTTCAAACAGAATTCATCTTGCTTGAAGAGTTGTCTTTTTTCCCAAAAAATATTAAAGTTGTCGATGAATTTCACAGATGTGGTGGCACATGTTTTTTTCAACCACTTATTAATCATTAGAAGTCTGGAAAAAATCTCATCTCCATAGAAAATCGGTGCAAAGGGTCCGCTGAGAAACACCTTGATATTGAGACCTCCAACAATATTCAGAAGACGAGTGAAATCCTCCTTCAATCCTTCTGATTTTTTCTTAGCCACGTCATCCATGGCTCCACAGTGTATAATAAGGTTTTCTAGAGACGGGCACTTTTCTGTGATTGCAAGAATATTATCTGAGATATAACACACCACGTTACTGGTACCAGTCATAACTTCTGTGTTTTTCTTGTTGCAGAAGTTTTTAATCCCATCCACAGCTGTGTTGCGCATTATTAGGGTTCTTGGTCTGGTGGGGCGCTTTTTCTCTGGCAATTTAGGAGAAGACTGTTTAGAATGAAGGTTGTTCTCAAACCTTTTATTGTTCTCAGAATATGGATCATTTTCCTGGTTTTCATTCTGTAGTGGAGCAAATCTGTTCTGGAGGGGAATTCCATGATTTCCAGCTGTCTCACTCCTATCAGTTGTTGTGACAGCAGCTCGCTGTCGAAGTCTCCTTTTCCCAGGGGAAACGGGGACATTGCTCTGTAATTCTGGCCATTCTAATTTATTTATTTGCTGAGGTCTTCCAGTGAGTCGTCCACCTTGATTTTTTGGGCATGGGTTAAGGTTAAAACTTGCCAGGGGGGTCTGCCGGTAGGTTTATTCTCAGTGTTCTGATTGCCGGCTGAGTTGTTGAGGTGGCTGTCTCTGTTTGGGATCCCAGGCAGTTCAATCATCGTTGTACCCCATATTCACCTCCACATTCATTTCTAGTCGGTGGATTTTCATTTCCAAAACAGCCAATTTCTGTAAAAGTTTGTCGAAGTCCTCTGTGGTGAAGGGAGGCTTTTTGTGCCGATTAGCTGGCGTCAACTTGTCCTGCTTTCGAGTTCGATTATAAAAACATCAAAGTCCTTAAAAAAAAAAAAAAAAAGGAAACCCAGCAGATTGCATTGAGTCAGTGACTTGCAGCTTTCACTTCTCCTAGATGATCACGTAGCAACAATGGACAGTCGCTTGCATTGACTTTGCAGCAATCCATCATACTGAGCATGCATGTAGCGAAAGTGGAAAGGAGAACTACCTTTTAACAGGAAGAAACCTCCAGCAGAACAAGGCAGAGTGTGAGCAGCCATCTGGCATGGCCAAATTGGGGTTTGAGAGAATGGATCAGACACAAAAAGAGCACAAAAGCACTAACCCAGTACTACTATCTATAGGAAAGTAATTGAAACAATCCTCCTAATTTTGTATTTTATGTAATATGCAAAAGGAAGAAGTACACTTACCGGCCACTTTATTGGGTTCACCTTGCTAGTACCGGGTTGGACCCCCTCTTGCCTTCAGAACTGCCTTAATCCTTCGTGGCATAGATTCAACAAGGTAATGGAAACAGTTTGGTCCATATTGACATGATAGCATCATACAGATGCTGCAGATTTGTTGGCTGCACATCCATAATGCAAATCTCCCATTCCACCACATCCCAAAGATGCTCTATTGGATTGAGATCTGGTGACTGTGGAGGCCATTTGAGTACAGTCAACTCATTGTCATGTTCAATAAACCAGTCTGAGATGATTAGTGCTTTATGATATGGTGCCTTATCCTGGAGGAAGTAACCATCGGAAGATGGGTACACTGTGGTCATAAAGGGATGGACATGGTCAGCAACAATACTCAGGTAGGTTGTGGCATTGACACGATGCTCAATTTGTACTAAGGGGCTCAAAGTGTGCCAAGAAAATATCCCCCACACCATTACACAACCACCACCAGCCTGTACTGTTGGTACAAGGCAGGATGGATCCATGTTTTCATGTTGACGCCAAATTCTGACCCTACCATCCGAATGTTGCAGCAACAATTGGGACTCATCAGACCAGGCAACGTTTTTCTAATCTTCTACTGTCCAATTTTGGTGAGCCTGTGCGAATTGTAGCCTCAGTTTCCTGTTCTTAGCTGACAGGAGTGGCATTCGGTGTGGCCTTCTGCTGTAGCCCATCCACCTCAAGGTACAACGTGTTGTGCGTTCAGAGATGCTCTTCTGCATGCCTTGGTTGTAACGAGTAGTTATTTGAGTTACTGTTGCCTTTCTATCAGCTCGAACCAGTCTGGCCATTCTCCTCTGACCTCTGGCATCAACAAGGCATTTGCGCCCACAGAACTGCCACTCACTGGATATTTTCTCTTTTTCGGACCATTCTTTGTAAACCCTAGAGATGGTAGTGCACGAAAATCCCAGTAGATCAGCAGTTTCTGAAATACTCAGACAACCTTGCCATGTTCAAAGTAACTTAAATCACCTTTCTTCCCCATTCTGATGCTCGGTTTGAACTGCAGCAGATCGTCTTGACCATGTCTTCATGCCTAAATGCATTGAGTTGGTGCCATGTGATTGGCTGATTAGAAATTTGCGTTAACGAGCAGTTGGACAAGTGTACCTAATAAAGTGGCTGGTGAGTGTATATTTCTCAATTGGCTTTCATTACCTGCATACAGTGCCTTGTTGAAGTCATCATACCCCTTAATCATTTTTACGTTTTGCTACTCTACAACCACAGTCTTTAGCATATTTTATTGTGATTTAATTGAAGAAAAAAAAAACAACACAAAGTAATGTATAATAGTAAAGTAATAGAAACACTGTTGGTCAGACAGGAAAGTTGAAATGAACAAGAGACAGGGTAATCCAGAAGAAAACCTGTTGGAGGCTGCAAAAGACTTGAGAATGGAGCAGGGGTTCACTTTCCAGCAGGAAAACAGCAGCAACCATACCACCAGAGCTACAATAGTATCACTTGGATGTGTTAAAGAACACAATTATAGTCCAGTCTTAAATCTAATTGAGAATCTGTGGCAATATGTACAAAATGCTGTTCACAGACACTCACCCATCCGGACTGAGCTTGATCTATTTTGCAATGAAGAATTTAAAAAGATTATCTGTGTGCAGTTTATTTCAATACAGAGTTTATTTCAATACAATGCAACGTTTTGACTCAAGAGGGGTGACTATGAATGCATGCCACACCTTTCAGACTTTAATTTGTAAGACATTTTTAAAACCATGTATCATTTTTTTACTTCTCAGTTGATCATTACTTTGTCAGTCTATCACACCAAAGCACAATAAAATACAAAATATGAAATCATTTATGGTGTGTGAATACATTGGCAAGGCATTGTATAATGTCGGTTCTATGTTGGTGAAGGTGTATAAAACTAATTTAAGATTTTCTAGCAGATGCTTTCCTGTTAAATTTCATTTTCTCTCAAGATAGATAGATGAATTTCATAAAATAAGCTTTTTCCCTTGTCCAAAGTTGGAAAGCTATTTGGTGAATTAAAGCTCCACTGTTCATCAACCCACACACAAGACTGTATATCACACTGTTATCATAAAAGCAAATGTTAAGGACTAAACATAAGACATATATGCATCGATGGAGTGGTGCACTGACTGTATACCCTGAGAAGAAAACTTAAAACCCACACCCTTGGAAGTCACTTATCAGCTGTTTATTTGACTGCAGTACTAATGAGAATATAAAAAAATATGTCCACCCATCAACTGCAGTTCTTTTTTTTGACAATTGCTAAATATCTAAATTATTTCTCTACATCCCCTCTTTTGTCTTTGGATATCCCTTTCTAATGTTTTTTTTTTTCTCTGAGGTTCAGAGTTTTTTAGTAAGGCCTCTCTCAGTAGGTGGTGTTGACAGAATTGAAATGCCCCCTCATTGAGGGTTACTGGCAGTGTCAAGCTGAAAGCCAGAGACTAAAGAGGACTCCAGGTCTCGCATTAGCAACCCTATAGATGCACTCACACACTTTTGTCCCATATGCTCATCACTATTCATCACCAGTTATCTGCATGTCCTCATAAGCTGACAGGAGGTTGGATGAGACAGAAAGAAAGAGAGAACAGGAGGAAGTTCTGAAGTAACAAATATTTTAATGATTTTGTTCTTGGTTGATTTATACCTTATACCTTAATGATTATTTTTATTATTGTGAATAAAAATTCTGAATTTGATACTTTTTAGGATATTTTGTTACATCAAGATGGTGCCACTGATGGCAGCCTCAGAGCTTTGCTCTCTCGTTGACTGATCCCACATTGTGTTCTATTGTAAAGTCAATTGTGTATATATGTACACTAAAAATATATTTTCTATTTTCATTATATGTATTAAAATAAAATCCTTAATGAGAGCAAATTGTACTGGAGTCATTCCTACATTTCAATTGATAAAATGTAAGCAGTCTTGTCTTTTATTATTTCAATTCTTTTGAAGTTGTACAAAAATAACTTGCTTAATGTTGGTATTTAGAAATATTTATTGAATTTGAAATCAGGAACATTTTGCATCAGCAGAAAGTTGATGAAACGGGACAAATAACTAAAAGTAGAGGAAGGTTTTTGAGAAAACTATTATAAACATCATTTGGTTTATTTGCAATCGGTATTTAATTTTTATCATTATTATTATTGAATTGCAGTAGCGCAGTATTAGTAAAAATAGAAGTACTTTTTAGGCTGAGCAACTTGTTTTCCTTATTTCAGATTGATGCTATTCTTTCATAAAGTTTGTCATTGTCTTACAGAAAAAGTAAAACTTCACCTTAAAAAGAATATACCTTACCTTGTCCCATGCCCCAATTTATTGAAACGTTCATAAAATATTTCAGCTTAGGGAATTATTACCAATATTTTCTTTGCAATTTTTAATTAAATAAGGGATAAAAATGTATCAAAATATAATTACTTTCTATCTCTGTTTACATTTCATCATCTAAATGCCTCTTGGAAAATATTTGGGTGCATCTATTTTGATTCACCATTATAGGAGAAATTTGTTTCAGGATGCATGGTTCTTTAATGTTCCTGTTTAATTTAATTAAAATCAACAACTTCATGGATTTCACCTCTTAATTGAGGGGAAAACATATTGTTTCTCTATTTGAGTCAGTCTCAAGCTGTGCTAGAGTGATGATACATTATACCTTCTAGCTGTGTAAACCTTGGACTTAACAAACCTGAGTAAAAAAAAAAAAAAAAAAGGATTCAACAAGTAGTTGTCGTACTTGTTGAACTTTTAGTTGGAGATGGTCAGGCGATCTTTAAATATTGATAAAGACAAAATACTGTGGTACCATGGAAAAAAAATTACGCAGCACAATAGCATGCTGTAAATATTACTTACCTTTCATCTAAATACTCAAACACACATAGTTCACATACATGACAGAACTAGGATCCCCCCAAATTAAGTTTATTTGTTAAGGCTTGGACCCCTGTAAAATTTGATATGCAAAAATATGCTAGCAAGGTAAGAAATAGTATGACAGCAACTTAAGCTTCGCCATATGACTGGATTATGAATGAAAACCTGAAAGTATGCATTATTTAAAGACATGTATTAACAAGATAAGAAAATATTGAGCAATATAAATCACATACAGGTTTTTATTGCTGTATGTTCACCAAGCAACGAGCCAAAGCGAGGTTTCTACAATTTTTTTAAGACTCCCATTTCTCTCTTTTCCCTTTGATGCTTGGGTGATTGGTTACTGGTGGATTACTTTGAACTTAATCCTTTGTGGATCAGTCAACAGATGTTGTGTTGATATGTTCTTATAAAAATATTACTGACTTAAATAGAACCAGCTTCTATTTATGTAGAGCCAATCCTTTTACAATGTAACAGCCACAAAACATCTGATAATAAGCGTAAAAGTGACAAAAAAATGTAAAATGTGAAGTGAAAAACTGACATTAAGAAACAAACAAAAGGAGGAAAATTAGAAAAAGTATTAACTTTTCAACAATTTTATCAATGATGATGTATGCATGACTGTTTACAGTAGGGGATAGGTGATCCTGCTGAAGCTTGCTACTTTACTCATGTCTTTAGCTTTATCTCTCCTCTTTTACCATCGGCAAACAGAGTCTAGTGGACCATAAAATGAATAAAGCAGCAGCCCCATGAATAAAATAAATTTTTTTGAGTGGAGTTTTGTCTTTCACAGAGAAATAGATGGGAAATTGTATACTAAGCCAAGGTTTTTTAGCTTGCTTGACCTGTGTTATGCTTATTTTCAAGAGACCTGCAGTTCTGTTGTCTTGTGTGACTTTAGATACTGTGTGTAAATCAAACTTACTCATGAGCACATATAGTGTTTATGCATGCCCCTGTCTCACTTAAGATTGAAACATCTTGAGTGGTTAAAAAAATAAAAGATTGAAAAATCTCAGAAACATTTAGTGGTTTTGTTTTAAAGGGATCATTTGAAAGTCTAGACTAAAACTGTTTGCTAATACTACTTGGCAATGACAAATGCGCACTGACATAAGTTTTTACTGAATGCATCAATTTGTATATAGCTTAATCTGTTTTGTCAAAAAACAGCTGCAGTAAAAAAAAAAGGCAAGAGTCATCAAGGACATCAAAGCATTCTGAAATGAAAAGGAGGTCAAGTGATGTGAAGGCATGAAAGAAAAACAAGGAACAGCTGTCACTTATTATTATGATAGACATTTATAAGGTGCCTAAAATAAAGGTAGTATGACACCAGGTAGTTGTGCAGAGACATGAAAACAAGTTTAAAACTGTTTGAAAGGATGGGGACATAGAGCAGCTTAACTCCAGTGTGCATAAACTTACTTCAACTGTTCAAGGATGCTGTCAAAAATGGCATTCAATAATTTCTTTAGCATAAAGAAAGGACTGCCCTGTGAAAATATGTTCCTTTTTTGTCTCTTATCAAGGGTTACAAAGCCTTATTAGTCATCCTCAGCACTATCTGGGCACCTTTAGAACTCTCTGATCCTTTGCTTTCTGGCTGTCTTGGCTTTTATTTTCTTTTTAAACTTTGGGCTTTGGTTATGAAGAACCACAACACCTACATAGGTCCACAGAAGCAAGATGTATAGAGTTGGATATAAGCCAAACCATTTGCAGCTCAGAAAAGAAAAAACAAAAAAACAATAGAATTGGTTTACAAGTGATGGAAATCTAGAAGCCCTGCAACTTTTTCACCATTTGTTTAGCATCTTTTGTAAATTAACAAATCTAAAAAAACCAGAAAAAAAACATGTGAAAACGAGAGAGGTTTTAAAACCCATATTTTATTGAAAAAACTAAAAACATCTGAGGTCTATACAGTTGAATGATCAATGCTGTTTTGTTGCTTTTGTTCAAATAGTGACTAAAGATAGTGTTTGGATGTAAAATCAATCACTGCTTAATTTACTGCAGCTGAGCAAGACTAGCAGGGGCCTCACTGAAAAGCCACAGTCTGGAGTGTAACAGCTGAAAGTATCCCCACCACAGTCACCTTCCCCACGCCAGCCTCCCACTGGGCTGCACTTATTATGATAAATTGCTGCATTGATGGGATTGAAATACATCAATACATTTCATAAAATGTCTCCCTTGTGGACTGTTCCTCAGATGCACACCCTCATTCCTAACGTCAGTCACACTACTCTGTCTTGTCTCCACCTACCATCATCCGAGCACTCCCACCCACCACCATCTGCAGTCACCCTTCTTCCATTTCTTCATCTTCCTGTCTGCAGACGGCAGCTTTCCTGAGCTAAAATCAATATTATATAGAGTGTGGCTACATGTCCTCAACTAAAATCTCCTCTATTTAATTTAGCTACAAAAGAAATAGGTAAGTGGTGTGTGCTTTTTTCTGATTGGAGAAAAAGTAAAAGAACCATAATAAAAAAACAAAAAAACCTACATGACTGATACAGATGTTTTGTGACATTAATAATACATATCTATAAGAATCAAATGCACAACAAATCTGAAATGAGAGCAAACTTCGATGAATCAATTATTCTTTGGTTTGTATACAGCAATACACACTCAAATTTTAGTTCAGCTTGATGGATGAAGAACTGCTTTTCAGTGACTGTTAAAAATTTTCACAGAACAAGGAACAACAGAGAGAGCTATAACATAGGCATAATTCTAGGCTACATAAACATTAAAGGGCTCTAACTACAGATGAATGGGAGTTGCTGGAGTCAACAAACATTACATAAATTGTAATGTTTCCTTGGGAACTGTCAAACTAGTTTTTGGACATTTTTTAAAAATTTGTGTCTGATTTATTTAATCATAATCACAATATAAACAAAATAAAAAGATGTCCATTAAACTTATACGTTCAGATCATACAATCATACAACATATGTTGCTTGAGATGGCTATTGAAACACATCAGGTGGTTACTGTGTTTGGTAAAAGTAGTGATAGTAATTAGGACAGAGACACTTGTCTAAAGAATGTCTCACAACAGAAATCTCAATAAAAGACAAGTGATGAAAAAGTTATATTTAAAGTATTTAAAAACACATCAGTCTCCAACAATATAAAATAAACAGAAGTTTCAAACCACCAACAAACTTCTTCTCTCTGTGTTTTGGTTTACTGAACAACATCAATTCATTATCAATGTAAGGGATTACTGTGAGGACCCCGAAATTTCAACAGGACACAACAGGTAAGATTTAAAAGTTTATTAAAAGCTCTGGAGGTTGTCTCTCAGGAAACTATCAACAGCAGACTCAGGAACCTCTGAAGACAGAGAGGTAGGTTAGTGGCTGAGCATAGAACTGAGAGTGACGTAAAACTCAGGGAAAAAGCCACTAACCTTCTCAGAATCCGTAATGGAATCAGGAAGCTGAGTTCTGGTTCCTCACAGTATAGATGGGGTAACAGCTGGAAAGTACCCCACAGATTCTCGGGGTTATAAACCTGATGACTGAGCAGGTTGTGGTGGTAAGGGGACATGAACTGGGTCAGAGTTGTTAGAGCAGACTAGGGCAGCAGGATTCGTGGGCGAAGCTTGTATCTTTGTCCGAGGTACAGAAACGAAGTCTAGCATGGGAAGGCAGATACAGGCTGATAGATCGAGGGGTTAGGCAGGGAGGGTTAGTCAGGAGGCAAAAACAAGTTAATAGTCCAGAAAACAGAAGCCAGTGAGGTATATGATGAGGGCAAGGCAGAGCAGCGAAATCCCTGAGGCAAAAAATGAGATCAGATCAGACAGACAGGCAAAGAAGGAAGGAACCCTGGACACTACTCACACAAAGGCTTTCAAAAATCTGCTGCTGTTTGTCTGTAGACAAGTTGCTTATAAAGCCAGTGGCACAGGTGAAGCGGGTGAGATCTGATTAGGAGCAGGCTGAGAAGGAGCAGGTGAATGTAATCACTGTGATAAGACCAGCAGACAGAGAAGACACAGACAAATAGCCTAGAATAATGACAATTAAGGCATCAAAAATACAAAAGTCATTATTCTGAACTGTGTCAACTTAAATTAATGTTGGAATTATGATTATCAATTAATTAATATTTATCAAGAATTATAATTATCAATCATAATTTGACAAAATTAATTTCTTAACCACAATCCTCATTTATGAATCGAAGACCAGGGATGTCTTCTGGTGTTGTAACTGTGGCTCAACACCTTTGATAATTATAACCATTAAATACTCAGTAATAATTGATAACTCTTACCAGAGATGTCACTGTTTAATCAACCGTTTCTCCCGAAACGTGGGGAACTTTTAACCTTATTTTGACTGACGAATCACTCTTGCACAAAATAAACACAAAACGCCTTCTCTTTATCTATGTGAATATTTATTAAATCACAGCCTGATACAATCCACTCTTCCGATTTAATAATCTTCACCTAATCAAACATGCAAAATTCTACACAAAAAGGGGGTAAAATATCTAACTAAAAAAAATAAAGCAAAACAGCAGTGGAATCAACCAGCAGTTATGGCCAAAGTGATAATATGACAAGGGAATATGGTGTTGAACGAAGCTTTGGGAGCACAGCCCACCAGAAAGTGTAGCTCAGTGAGATGCACAGTCATAAAACATCCCCCAACTCTGGGCGGGGGTGAGCACACAGAGAGTTATACAACTTTTGGTGGCAAGCTAGTAAGCAGTAAAGTTGAAGACAAAGAAAATGGTGAATTTCCCCAAGAGGTTATTATAACAGTCCAGCTTCACAGCGCACCTGCGCGCAGGTGTTTGGCCTCCTTGGCAAAAAGGAAAAATATGATCTGACCATCAGCAGTCGACTAGAACCAAGCAAGGAGGGAAAGTTGCGCCTCCTTGAAACTCCATGGTTTTGCTTACGTGTTAAACTCACGTCTTCGATCGGCAAAGTGAAATTTCTGGCCTTCTTATTCCAGAAACCTCGTTCATGAATTTTTTGTTGGCCAACGAAGGAGTATAAATGAAATCCACTTGGGACTCTTCTCTGGAAATTGATGCGCTTCAGTTGCTGGTCCGGCTTCCAGCATGAAAAGCAAAGCTTCTTTCAAATGTCAGACAGGTCATGGGGGAGCTGGTGCCTATCTCCAGCAGTCTATGGGCGAGAGGCGGGGTACACCCTTGACAGGTCGCCAGTCCATCACAGGGCAACACACAAACAACCATGCACACACTCATTCATACACCTAAGGGCAATTTAGAGTTACCAATTAACCTAACCCACGCATGCACGGGGAGAACATGCAAACTCCATGCAGAAAGACCTCTGGCTGGGAATCAAACCCAGGACCTTCTTGCTGCAAGGCAACAGTGCTACCAACTGCACCACTGTGCAGCCTTCTTTCAAATGTTCCTTCCTTGCCTCCTGTGACATCAGACCTGGGACGGCCCCGTCATATCAGCCACAGTGGCTGCTGGGTTTTGTAGGACAGACTATCCTGCGGTACAAAATGGCCGATGACGTTGGAAAGCCATAGTGGCATCCAGCAACGTGCAAATGGTCCAATATTCAGCAAACAAGTGGTCCAACATTCCCCACTAGGTTCAAAGGGTGAGATGAATCGCAGTTTTTGAAGCTACTGGGACCATTCTGTCCTTTTCTGACCAATCAGTGATCCTTGGCGAAGCAGAACAAAACATACTGTCTCTGTGTTCCTCAAAAACCTATAACTGGGCAGTATAGAGGTTAGCCTGGGCAGGACTAAACTCTGACTAACTCATACCTTTCTAGGTTGTTCAATGAGAAAATACAGGACAATACATTCATATCATCATTACATTCCTCTGGTCATCAGCTTTTGGTAACCCTGAGACAAATGAAACAACAACAAAAGATACAGTACACATATGTATATATATATAAAAAACAAAAACAAATTCATGGTTCATAGCTTATTCGTCCAACTTCCATTAGGCACTGGAACCTGGCTGTGTCATTGGCAAAGGTGGTGCTATGAACAGTGGGGGAATGAATGTGAGGGAATCAATCCTGTCCTGTAAACGCTTAACCTGCCTGTATGCGGTGTGTTATCTTAAAAAAAAAAAAAAAAAAGTTTAAAACAGGTTTAGGCTTAAACCATTAGCTCCTCCAAATGATGATGGGTTTTAATATGACTCCTGTCTCTAAACTATCTAGATGCGAAAAGAGGGAGAAAAAGAATAATTGTATTGCAGTACCTAGGCCATAAGCCAGGTGTGTTTGTGGAGGTTGCAAGGTGTCTGCTGTGGTGGACTTAGGATTTCTCTACTAAGTTCAGCAGAACTAGGCCAATGGGTATCTGTGCCTCGGTGGGACTGTCTACAGATGAACCAACCTCCTTTAATAAGATTTTGCATGAAATCTCTGGCAATGTGTGTGTCCATTACATCATTCTTAATCACTTTTGTGAGGGTCTGCTGTGCATGCAGAGTGTTATGGAAAATTATCGTGCCAACTTACAGTTTAACACTGTGCTCTAGGAGGTAGTTATATTTTTAACTGTTTCTGTTGAAGAAAGTTGTTAGTGATTAGTGCATGTTAGTGTGAGTTTATGAAACATGCACCTGTTTAACCTAGTCCTACGCACTGGTCTCTCCTTTCCTGGACATGGAGACAAACTCTGTTCTTGGGGAGGAGAGTTCGATGTAGAACTCCATCCGGTTTAGCAAAACAGCAGCAGCTGGGATGACGGTGTCAATCATTTCTGACAAGCATCCAACCCACTTAATGAATTTGCATGTCACAGTTAGGAGGAATTTGTTACCTCCTGCGAATTTTGGAGCTGGTTCGACACAGTTGGTCTGAAAATGGAACCAAGGTAATTTAACCCCCCTTCGCTGAAGGGGAGGTTGACTGATTGGCTGGGATGGCTGAAACTGGCAGCAGGTTAAACATCCTTTGAAGTAGACCTGGGTGTCGTGAGACGTTGGAGGCCATTGCGCCATCTGTTGGAGGGTGTGGAGTGTGGCTTTGTAGCTCCCTATGGCCCCCTACAGGAGAGTAATGGGCGTAGGATAATGTGACCCCCCTTTGGTCTGTTGGAACAATGCTCAAAGCATGGGAGAGCTGTTTGATGCCAATCTGCACACTGGAGGTGCACACTCAGGCTGTCTTGAGGAGAGGGCGGAGCCCGTCTGCTAAAAGGTGTGTGTGGCTGTGTTGTGCCTCAGTTAATAGGGGTCTTTTTGGCACAAGCGGTTATACAGCTCTCTACTGGTTGATGAATTTTCCAGCCAGAATGCTAGAAACATTTCTGGTATGAACATGGATTCCAGATGTACACCTTCCAACACTTTGGGGTTGTGTGTTTTCACACCTGGGTTCTTTAAAGAGCAAAGAAATGATGCATGATTGCATCTGGGAGGAGTTTTTTGGGTTGCTCAGTGCAGCTGTGTCCCAGAGGTGCCCATGTCTGGCACCGACGAGGACCTGAGAGGCTCTTTGGGCTCCTCTAAGCTGGTGACCTGATTGGTCACAACAGATAGTTCACTGCTTGCACCCAGTGAGTTTGGCACCTCCGCCTGGACCCAGAGTTGGTCCTGGTGGCAGTCAATGAGTGGGGCCAGCCTGTCCAGCAGGTCCTGGCCACCAAGAAAAAGCTCTTTGTTTAATGTGCACACATAGATGGGGTGCACCAGAGTTATGTCTCTGAGTGTGATGTCCAGCTCCACCCAACTAGTGATACATGGTCGGTTTTGGGTGCGGCTGGTGATGCTTACATCACAAGCATCGGCCTGAAATGGTTCATTGATGGAGAGCATGGCTTTACTCACCTCCTCAAACATGATTGAGCACATCAGGTTGATTTCTGATCCTATTTTAAAATGGAAACTCAGTTGGAAACGTCCTCCTCTCATGACCAGACAGTATAGATGACGTGCATGTCCATTTTGGTTCAGTTTACCTGAGAACCTTGGAAAGATGGTTTGTGGTGTTTCTCCTGGGGAGGTCCCAAGAGGTACTTGGAGTTTCCCAGGTTTGTCTCCGCATCCGATCAGGTAGACTCTGATGGCTGTGGAGACTGGGTCCACGCCTAGTCATGCTGACGGGAAGTTTGGGTCTGGTTTAACTGGAGGGTCGGCTTCCTTTTTCAAGGGTTGTGGGGGTGTGGTGACCTGATGCACCACTTCTGTCACCATCTTACGTAAGGCCTCCTCCATCTCTTTCCCGATAATCCCTTCTGCGTGTCGGTTCCATCCTTTACCATCAGGTTTACCTTTAGGCTTCGCGTGATGGTCAGGTCGTCTGTTCGACCAGAAATGGTCCGGCAACTTTGACTGTGGTTGGTATTCAGTACCACCTCCCCGGTCCAGCTGACCAAACCTACATTGTTCCCTGAACCTGTTCTTACCATGGGTTCTGGTTGAAGGCATTTCCTGATCTTCCAACGCAAGGCTGTTCCTTTCTGCCTGTATCTGTAAAACCCTTGCCTCGCCCTCTGATCCCTTGGTCGGGCGAGCACGTGTTTCCCACGCCATCTGAGCATATTTGCGGACTCTCTTGCATGCTCATGGTCTTTCTTCTGCAATACATAGTAACATCGTATCGCACACTTTAATGAAGGTTGTGGAGGGTCAGGGATTTAAAAGCATGTTCCTCCTCAATGCCGGGCACATTGCGTCCTTGGAAGTAAACGGCTCTCAAGCGCCGGTAATACTCCCTGGGTGCTTCGCTTTTCTTTTGCTGGATAGTGAAAGCACCAAGTGTGGCGGAGGCCCGGTCCATGTACACAGAATATTCTTCCCTTAAAGCTTCGTAAAGGGTTGAATAACGGTCTCAGACTGCAGGGGTCAGGCTCTCCATGAAAACATGGATGTTGTTTTCCAGATAAGCTTCAACTTTTCCCGTGCTGATGGACAGTACAAATCTAAAAGACAGCGTTCAACTTCCCTAAGATAATCATCAATGTCATGATTCTGCATTATTAGGGTCGAAACGCTCTATGTCTTTGGCCAGAGACTCAAGCTGGTGGGTGCGCAATCCCCTCTCAGGGATTGGTCCCAGCCCATCTGAGTCATCATCGGAGAGTTCACTCCGGCTGCACTCAGGGGGTATCAGTGCATCACGCCTCATCCTCGGAGGAGGCAGTGGAGGCTGCTCACGGTACAACGGTGGGCCCTGTGCTTCCCGGACTCGGGTCCTGGGCAGCGGTTGAGGGCGGTAGGAACCACCTGAATCCCAGGGGCGGCTTTCCTGTCGCCTTGGCGGAGGTGAGGGATCATAGAGGACCGTACTGCGAGTCAAGTTTGAAGGCTGCTCCCCTCTAAGCCTTGAACTATTTACACCTGCTGGATCTCCAGCCAGGTATTGTTCATGGCTGCTGATTACTGTGGGGTGGGGCACCGCACCACTGAACCTATTCTGACTACTTACACCTGTTCTTGCCTCGGTGGATGTATGGGGAATCCCATGCGCCTGGAAAGGTAATCTCTGGAGAGCAGCTTCTACATCCTCCAGATCTGACCTGCAGGTTCTCTCAGGGTATTGCAGGTATGGCTCACCTTCAAAGGTTTCAACCTGTGAGGTGGGTTTCTGTTCGCCCCCCCATTCCTCCAGGGATGGGGGAGTGGCCTGGCTACCCTCAATTGTCTCCAACCTATTTCCAACTTCTGTTAGTTCACCTCTAAGGACATCCACCGTCTGCAAAGTATCATTCAGCCCGGACTGCAGTTTAACACGCTGGTCAATTTCCAACATTAACCTTCGCTGATACAACAGAGTGAGCTGTCCTAACACATCTGAGACCCGTCTGTCCTTTGGTGGGTTTTTAATGACTTGGAACAACTCCTGAATCCTGGCTTCACATTGCTCAATGCCATAATCATTGAGACCTTTACGCTGCTCTGGGGACAACAGAATCAACGACCCAATCGCCACTTGTGCCTGCATTCCTATGAGATCCTCTAACCTACATGCATCTCCAGCTGCAGTCTGAGATGTTCCCTCCATCTTTGGCCCAAAATGCACAATGCAAACACCCAAAACTGTTTAGCTATGAACCACCACTAAAGAAATTAGCAGCAACGCAAACAGGCTAAGCTGTTTATTGACCAATGATTGCTAAATTAATTAGCAGCAACCCAAACCGGCTAAGCTGTTCAGCTAGATGTCTGATTCATATATGTATCTTCCAGGTGTATGGGTTTGCTTAAAATGAGCACACGGGTTTGACCGTTCAAACTGTGGCTTACCCAAGTCTATGCTTTAGTGGGAGTAATCAAGCAAACACACACACACAAAGGGAACGAGGGAAGAAGATAAATAATTTTGAAATAACCCAAAACCAAATTCAAAATAAAATTTAAAAAATGGGAAAACGAAACTAAAACATTCAATGCTGTTCTTAGCTTGAGATAAATGTTAGTGCTCTCTACTATGGATCACCTACCTTCTTGTTAGACAACTAAGTTAGTTTTATGAGTCAGATCAAAACATGCTTCACACAATAAAACCCAGCAAAAACGCTTAGATTTTATCCAAAAGTGGTAATGAATGATCTGTAAATTCAACTTTCAAATTTAGGTTATGCCCTTTTGATCATAGTTGATGGAATTATCTGTCTGTGTTAATGAATTGAGTGATTAAAATTAAAGTAGGAAATGCAATTCGCACTAGTGACCACCAGATGGTACCGAGTGCAGGTCTGAAGTTTGGGAAATCCAGCTGCAACTGCAATTCTATTAAATGGCCACCAGATGTAGGTGTTGTTCTCTACCTGACTGGGAGAATGTTGGTCACAACTGTAATTACGCCCAGGAGACACTGGAGGCAGGTCTGCTGCTTATCAGCGCTGGTTTTCTGCAGCTGATGCAGCAGGCTGGCGGCTGGAAATTAACTTTACATTTTCCACAAGTTAAACCAACTTTCACCTTGCATCCACAACAAACACCTCTGAAAGATTATTTTATCCTCTGCAGCAGAACTGAGCAAACTCTAGTCAAAATATCCCCTAATTCACAAACGTTCTGTTCGAAACTCAAAAATCTCACACTAAAACGTCTAGATTCAACGGAGATCACAATTGTTTAGTATGTGCAACAGTGATGTGATGTCTGTATTTTTAAGGCCCGTCAAGGAACGCGATATGTTGGAATTATGATTATCGATTAATTAATATTTATCAAGAATTATAATTAACAATCATAATTTGACAATATTAATTTCTTAACCACAATCCTCATTTATGAATCGAAGACCAAGGATGTCTTCTGGTGTTGTAACTGTGGCTCAACGCCTCTGATAATTACAACTGTTAAATACTCGGTAATAATTGATAACTATTACCAGAGAGGTCACTGTTTAATCAATCGTTTCTACTGAAACGTGGGCAACTTTTAACCTTATTTTGACTGACAAATCACTCTTGCACAAAATAAACACAAAACGCCTTCTCTTTATCTATGTGACTATTTATTAAATCACAGCCTGATACAATCCACTCTTCCGATTTAATAATATTCACCTACTCCAACATGCAAAGTTCTACACAAAAAGGGGGTAAAATATCTAAATAAACAAAAATAAAGAAAAACAGCAGTGGGTGCATATGGAATCAACCAGCAGTTATGGCCAAAGTGATAATATGACAAGGGAATATGGTGTTGAACAAAGCTTTGGGAGCGCAGCCCGCCAGAAAGTGTACCTCAGTGAGATGCACAGTCATAAAACATCCCCCAACTCTGGGTGGGGGTGAGCACACAAAGAGTTATAAAACTTTTGGCGGCAAGCTAGTAAGCAGTAAAGTTGAAGACAAAGAAAATGGTGAATTTCCCCATGAGGTCACTATAACAGTTCACTTTCACAGCGCACCTGCGCGCAGGTGTTTGCACGGTAAAGACACACTTGCGAGACACGGCGGTCTCCAAAAGTACCAGCAAGTTTCAAAACAATGGCATGCACATACAATTCAGAACACATTAGACTGTAAATGGCGACACTAATCGCACTAAAATTTCCTACCCTATCCTGCCCACGCTATCTTTAATAACGAAATAAAAGAGAAATAAAAAAGGATGGGTTTTACTTTGTTGAAGTCTTCCTTCTGAGCAGAGGGAGAGAGGAAGAGGGGGGGAGTTGGAAGTTAATGTGCGTTGTAGAATATAAACTATCTATGTGTGTAACCTGTGTGCAGATATAGGGGAGTCAAGCTTAGGGAGTGAAGCATTGAAAGTCCAAGGTCATAAATTGGTGAATGACAAGGGATTACCGGATGGGGGTGAAGAAGATACGGGAGGACAAGCCCACTAGAAGAAAATAACCAGAAACACTCCTTATTTGGACATGAGGAACGGTTATACTGTTGCTGGGAGACATCCACAGACAGAATGATTGTGTATGTGTACTGCATAGCAGCAAGGGGTATATAAAGGTATTGTGGCGCACCTCCAAAGGAGACAACACACAGACGTTTCCAGGTACCCGTGTAAGTGTGATGTCTCCTCTCTGAATTCAGATTGGTTTTAATAAACTTGTAGAAACGTACAACTGATCTCTGACTGAGGATTGTCCTTTGGGGTGCCAAATAAAAAGAGTCGATGAGAGGTGAGGAGTAATGTAAGAGTTAACGGACGGCCAGTAAAGTTTTCCTACCTCGACAGTTGGTGCCGTGACCCAGATTTGGCACTAACTAAAGGATAATTAATTGACTACAAGGCAGACGTCGTTCTACAACACCACAGGGTCGACCCAAAACAAAAGGTAAGGAGATCTATATTTATTCTCCTTTTGCCTGCTAATAGTATAGGTGGTGTTGTGGAATAGATATCTGTTTTCTCTTAAATTTACAGTCTGGATCAGTTTTGGGTAAAATATTTGTTGGTTGAAATAATGTATTACAGTAAAGAAATGATATAGTGCGTAAAAATATTTGTTGATTGACACAAGATAAATTTTAGCTGAGATACTTGAATGTTGAGGCTGTAACATACTTTTCACTGAAGATACTTGAATGGTGACGGTGTTGAAGTAAATAAGTTCCGGATTTGGCAATCCAAACTCAGTCCTGACGAGGACTGGGGTATTTAGGCTGGGGTTAGTAAGAGCCTCCCCGAGGGACTGAGGACGCCTCAAAGTGGCCAGGGATAGGACCCCGAGACCCTGAATTAGCAGGTGAGGGAAGCCAGTTGAGATACTTAAATGGTGAAACTGTAATAATAAGATTAAGTAAAAGGAATTCCAGGGAGTCAACGGAGGGTTGATTCCTAGGTGTCAAACCGGGTTTAGCATCATCAGACTCTAAACTTGAAAACTGGCTCAGAGTTTATCTGTTCTTTCTTTCTAGGTGAAATGACTAAAGGAGCTACATCCATTAACATTTACTTTTCCTTCCCATAGAAAGTACTTCTGGATCAGTGCTTCTGTGTTCTCTTTGTGTCTCTGCTCTGTTCTCTCAAACCCCCAGTCGGTCGTGGCAGATGGCCGCTCATACTGAGCCTGGTTCTGCTGGAGGTTTCTTCCTGTTAAAAGGGAGTTTTTCCTCTCCGCTGTCGCTACATGCATGCTCAGTATGAGGGATTGCTGCAAAGTCAACGCCAGTGACTGTCCACTGTTTCTACATGTTCATCCGGGAGGAGGGAATGCTGCAAGTCACTGACTGGATGCAATCTGCTGGGTTTCCTTAGATAGAAAAACGTTTTATCCAATTTGAATAAAAAGCTAACTCCGACTGCATGTTCAATTGTTAGGATTAATTGGAATGTATGTACCTGACTGTTGTGAAGTGCCTTGAGACAACATGTGTTGTGAATTGGCGCTATATAAATAAAACTGAATTGAATTGAATTGAATCACAGCGGTTGGACCAGGAGAGATTGAAAAAATCCCGCTGAGTGGAAGGGTTAAAGGCCCTCCGCGCGCGCAAGCTATATATCCTGTTGTGTTTTCATATTTGTCTAACTGGATTTTACTATGTATATGAGTGAGAAGAGAATACAAATGAGTGGCTGCGAATGGCTGCACTTGAGTGTGAGTGACTGTAGAAGCGGTGATTATATTACAAACTTTATTGCCATAGAGTAAAAAAAAAAAAAAGACAAGTTGTTCAACATGGCAGGAGAGATTGATTGTCGAAGGAGGAGTAGGAATGGATGACAAGGAACCGTTAGGTAGATGGTTGAACCGAGAATATAAGAGGTATCTGAAGGATAAAGAAAGTTGGTTGATTAAAGCTGATGAGAAAGGGCGACTTGGTGGAATAAAGTGTAAAGTTGAAGCAAAAGAGCTGAAGTAGGGCCTAAGAGAGACAGAAGCACAAGAAACGCTTAGACTTTTAAGAGGGGTTACACTATTGGAATCAAAAGTGCATGATTTATATGAGAAAGCTTCTCAACAGATGACAGAAAAACAGTTTAAAGATTCTGGAAGAACACACACCATGACTACTCGTAGACAGATCGGTCCATCCAGATTTCAATGTTTGTTGTTGACCTTATCAGTTGGAATGACAAAATATGTCCCTTTTTCATTGGGAGATGTACAGGCATTAGTGGATAAGTTGCCACCTATTGCAGGATGCGGACGTGTCTGGTTACAGGAATTAGATACATTGACTAAAGGCATGACACTGGCCTTGGGTGACTTTAGAGCAATTTTGGGACGATCTGTGCGTCCCTCGGTGGCTAGGGAGATAGAACAGAATGCTGATTGCAGTAAGGACCCTGATGACACACCCCTGACACGTGTAATGACAACCCTAGGGAAGGCCATAAGAAATCAGTATCCGCCCCCGTTGCAGTCCCTCAATTCGATTGGGACCCTAATCAGCATCCTAAAGAGCACATTAGTGCTGCAGTGGACACGTGGATGAGACACACAGGAGTTAATCCTAAGGGTGACGGGACAGGAATGGGACAGCTGTTTAAAAAGCCATATTAAAAGGAGTTCCTGTTGACATGTGTCAAAAGGTGAAAAATAATCCTGATTTGCAGGGAGCAGACTTCACAAAGTAGGAAAAACATTTAATTCACCATTTATATACAGCTCAGGAGGCAGAGAAAAAGAAAAGAGAAAGATAATTTATAGAATCAGCTCCTTAAAATGCTGCTTAAAGAGACCAAAGACAAATTAAATAAGATAAAAATGTATATAACTGAAAAATGTAATGTTAGCTGCAGCTCAAACTGTTCTTCCGGCTGCATCTGCATCTCCTGCTGCACACACCCCAATGTCTGTGACTGATCAGTGGCCAGGAGGGGGATTCCCCCCCCTCCACCATATCCATTTAATAATTACAGGTACAGTGTCCCCGGTCATGGAGGAGGATGGCATATTGGTGGTCAGCTGGTCGTAGTAGATGGTGTTGAGCACCCAGAGGAAGGGGTGGAGCCATCAGGGCACTGGGAGATGTGTGCTACAACTGCAGTCAGTCTGGACATTGGGCACGCACCTGCCCCACCTGGGGGTAACAGCAGGGAGTAACGGTCCCTCCTAATGCATGTATGGCACCTCTACCACCCCAGCAGGGCCAGTATCCACAGATGGGTGGACACCCATCTTACAGCCCATACTGACGCCCCTGAGGAGGACCAAGGCAGCATGGGCACAGCAGACCCCATGTTGCCTGCAAAGGTGGGAGAGAACTGTCTGAATTTTTTAGTGGACACTGGAGCTACTTATTCCACCATAACACAGCAACCTCCTAAACCACACCTCTCTACCAAGTCTGTTTCTGTGATGGGCTTCTCAGGGGCTGCACAAATTCTGCCTGTGACAGTACCATTTCCTGTTCGGATTGGTGGGACTCAGAGAGTAATTTACCCTTTTGTGTGTTCACCCAGCACACCTGTTAATTTGCTGGGCAGAGACTTATTAGTGAAGCTGGGAGCATCAGTGCTGTGTGTTACTGATGGGTTAACGGTAACTTTTCCAGATGGTTCCTCTTTGGCATGTGGACAAATGCTTCAGCATGGACAATATTTTTTACAGCCAGTTGCAGGGGAATATGCTGACATCTACTGGACACTGTTGACCGAACCTCCAAGCAGCATCTTCTCTGTGTATCAGCTGTGGAAACCCTGGATTCAAAGTCTCTGACCCTACACCTCTCCGCCTGACCCGCCCCATGTCACTCTGTTCTACGACCGTTGTCACACTGAATGGTACCAGGATTTGTTTGATGAAACAGTAGAAGGTAGGACATGGTTTATTTCATCCAAAATATTTATGTGGCTCCTGAGGGTGTGGCTGCAACAGTTGATTTAACACCTGACAAAGCAGAATGGTATTTACTGTCAGATGAAGCTGTTCCTCATGTTTCTCTTTCTTTGCTTCCTGAGCATTAAGCTAAGGAATTGGGAGGAGTGGTAAAGCGCCCTATGGCAGGTTACTAGTTTGTTTACCTTATCACTATCTGAAGGATTTCTGTTCTTTATTTGGGTTGTTTCTTTACACAAAGTTTCAGCCATGCTTTAAGTAAAGTTTTAAGGCCATTTTCAAGATACAGCCTTTGTCCCAAGAAAGGGCAGTCATGATTGGGCAAATGTCATTGGTCCTAAGACTATTCTTGATCAGTACTGCAGTTAATTCTTTATCGCACATGAATATACATGCTTGTAATGATAACAACATAGCATGGCCAACAAATACACTATTTATGTGCTTTTACTGTATTTTATTTTATTTGACTTTTACAACAATCTAATTTAGAAAATTGGACATTGGTTCTGGGAAACACGCCTTTTGACTATCCAGCTGAATAATACAGCTGTCAGTGAAGACTGGTGGTTTTACTACAGTGCCTTCAGTGGCAGAGCCAAGTATTACAAGAACACAGAAAAATATGCCTCTCAGTTTTTAACATGTAAAGTCAGAGAAATTATATAGAAAAAGATCATTTGGTCATACTTAGAAAGTAAGCCTTGATTTGTTTTCACTTTTCTTTCGGGGCTTTCGTATACAAGATTTGGCTCTATAGAAGAAAAAAAAACTATCTTCTAAAGGAAAAGAGATGTAAATGCCACAAATGTAATAATACGGTATTTATACAAACAGACACTCTTAGGTGGTTTAAAAGGAAATAATATATCCATTCGTCTATTGTCTGTACACACTCATCCTTGCAGGGCTGGTGCCTATGTGGTGGTCATTGGGTAAGAGGCAGTGCAACACAGAGACACACAGGAAAAACGACTGTGCACACACACTCATATTTAAAGACATTTGGATTGTGGGAGGAAGCAGTAGAAAACCCATACATTCACGGTGAAAGTAAGCAAACTGCATGCAGAAAGAGCCCAGGATGAGATTCAAACCCAGGACCTGTCTTCTGCAAAACAACTGTGCTAACTGCTTTAAAAACCTTGTGCTCTAGTTTGCATTGGGATCTGTTGTTATTTTTGCTTTTATCTGTTTCCAAGCACACTGAGTTTATGCCTGGGGTATGTTTTGTGTCATGCAAATAAATGTAACTTTATTGGGACTTTGCTTCAGGTATGGTTAGGTTAATCACAAAGGCTTTATTGCAATCCTAGATGAATCGCTATGCATCAATGTGATTCTGTATCTTGGGCTGTGTCAATCTTGTTTTGTAACTGGGTTCTCCATAATAAAAACCAAGCATGGTCTGTGTATTAGTCATGTTTTCTCTGGATTCCCAGCTTATTTAGCCTTTGTAAGTTAAATGCTGCAGAACTAAATTCAACAAACCCGACTTATTCCCAAAACTGGCAGATTTATCTGAGTGGAATGTGGTTTCCGTATAAAATTCCAAACCAGAATGAAGTTGTTTACTATGTTTACTAAGTTTACCAATGAAGCACTGAACATAGAAGTAGAAAGTCCAAATAGAACGAAAAACCATCCCGCTGAATGACTCAATGTCCTTATTATCAAAGTTTTAAGATTGTTTTTTTTTACATTTGTAACATTTTTTAAAGTAAAATGAAATGGATTCTGCACAGAGGAGTAAGATTTTGTCACGGAGTGACATTTTGGACTTTGTTTTATGGTTTCTTGTGATGGTTTCTAGATGTTTCTATTAAGTTTATTAGTTTGTTTTGCTCCCTCTACTGCCTCCTGGTGTTTTGTTGTTCTCCTCCCTCATTAAGTTATTTTATGGTTGTTTTCTTATTACTTGGTATGGTTTATTATTATTTTTATTATTGTAATTATTATAGTTCTTGGTCTTCCCTGGATTCTCTACTTTTATTTCTCTTTAGTATCTTTGCATTTAATTGTGTTTTACTATTTGTTCCTTTGCACTCTTCTTGTTTACTAGTTTATTTTATGTTTTCTTTCCAGTTAATTCAGTCAGTGTGATTAGGTTTGTATACTTTTGTATTCAAGTTTTCTTTATGGGTTCTTTGTTTGTTCTCAGGTTGTTATTGTTGTTCCTATGTTCCCTCTAGTTTCTCTGTTTACTTTAGTCATGATTATTCTAGTTTTCTTATTCCCCATTCGATTATTTATCTTTGTCTATAGGTTTGGTTGGTCTGTGTTTCTGTTTATTGTTTATTAGTTACTTTGCCCATCCTCAGCCTTTGTATTTGTTTCACCTGTTCCTTCTGCTTCCCTGCCTCCTTGCCGCACCTGTTCCCTGTTCCGTTGATTATCTGCCTTTGTTATCTCACAGTATATAAGTTAATTTTGTGTCTTTGTTCGTTGCTGGTTCCTTGTGTTTGTCATACTTCGTTCTCGCCCATGTTCATGCTACGCCTTGCCTCGCCTTGGAAAACCTATGCTACATCTTGCCTTGTTACCTGCAGTGATTTTGTGAGTTTTTTTGTAATTGGACTCTGGTTCAGTCCTGCAGTGTTTTTTTTTTTTTGCTACGTTTTTGAATCTTGTAAATAAACCGATGAATCATAAAGATGATCCAGCCGAGCTCTTGTCTGCAATTTGGTCCGATCTAAAACCACTCCGTGACAGATTTCTGTTCAGTAGTTTTGACTCTTGTGGATTTTTCTGCTACTTTCTAATCAACACTAACAGTGAACTATTAAATATTTTATAAACAAAAACATTTTACGAGCAACATAAATTTTTCTTTCTGTCCACATTCATATAAAACTGTTGCTTTAACACAACTGCTTCAAGAGTAATCATTAAAGCCATCCTGTTTTTCCATCCCTCTGTCCCCACAAAGCTTTGGCTTTAATTAAAGTTGATGGAATTACAGTAAAAATATTGATCTGTTGTCACCTGAAACACTGAGCAGGTCTCCATTTGGCTGCCAGCTCTCCCCTGGGTTTAAAGCCTACTTTTTATTGAAAAAGGGAAAGACAGACATTGAGTCAAAATACAATAACATTATACTAAAACACAAAACACTGATACATGACACTCTGATAGCTTGCAGAATAATTTGAATGATTTAAATTTGAATTTTAAAAGCTTAGGTTTAAAAGGAAATTAAATGAGGGCTTTAGTACAAACATAGTTCAACTTTAGATGAACTGATACAAAACATGCAAAATCTAAATTCTTTACACATATTTTAGCCAAAGAACCAGGCTGGCAGGAGGGTATATAGATAAGATTTTGCAGAACATTAATGAGCAAATTGCGTTTCGAAGACCAAGGAACATACCAGACAAGTCGGTAATGAAACAATATCCAAAGGACAATCTCATTAAGCAATTTTAAATCCATCACCGGAAAACACAGCTGCAAACCTTCCAGGACCTATTTGTTTTCAAGCAAAGCAAAGAGAGCATTGATTAGAGAAGCAGCCAAATGCTAAAGGTAACTCTGGAGAAGATGCAGATCCAAAGCTCAGGTAAAAAGCCTGCTTACTGCACTCCACTAATCTGGCCTTTATGGAAGAGTGGCAAGAAGAAAGCCATTTTTGGATAAACCATAAAAGGTCATGTAATCATGTAGGAAATACATTCAACTCAGGCTTGCTCTACTAAGCACGAAACCTGTTTTGTTTCCACTGACCCACTAATGGCTGAAGCTATGGCAGGAAGCCTGACCTCAAGCCGGCAGTGTAGTGTGCTGTGTTGCTATTAACGTTCCTGGTAATGAACAGAAATAAACAAAATACAAAGGTTTGTATTATTGTATATGCAACAATGTCTTGTATATGTTTTTCATATTCAAAATGATCCACTGGGATACAGATCAGCCAGCCTAGCCAGAATAAAATAAGGCTCGGGGGTTTCGGTCTGAGGGAGGGGGTGGTTGGAGAAGCAGTCTGCTGTCTGTACTGGTAAAGCTCCAAAGTTTGTCAAGAAGTTGCAATTTTGGTCTTTATTACAGGTCCTTCTCAAAATATTAGCATATTGTGATGAAGTTCATTATTTTCCATAATGTCATGATGAAAATTTAACATTCATATATTTTAGATTCATTGCACACTAACTGAAATATTTCAGGTCTTTTATTGTCTTAATACGGATGATTTTGGCATACAGCTCATGAAAACCCCAAACTCCTATCTCACAAAATTAGCATATCATTAAAAGGGTCTCTAAATGAGCTATGAACCTAATCATCTGAATCAACGAGTTAACTCTAAACACCTGCAAAAGATTCCTGAGGCCTTTAAAACTCCCAGCCTGGTTCATCACTCAAAACCCCAATCATGGGTAAGACTGCCGACCTGACTGCTGTCCAGAAGGCCACTATTGACACCCTCAAGCAAGAGGTTAAGACACAGAAAGACATTTCTGAACGAATAGGCTGTTCCCAGAGTGCTGTATCAAGGCACCTCAGTGGGAAGTCTGTGGGAAGGAAAAAGTGTGGCAGAAAACGCTGCACAACGAGAAGAGGTGACCGGACCCTGAGGAAGATTGTGGAGAAGGACCGATTCCAGACCTTGGCGGACCTGCGGAAGCAGTGGACTGAGTCTGGAGTAGAAACCTCCAGAGCCACCGTGCACAGGCGTGTGCAGGAAATGGGCTACAGGTGCCGCATTCCCCAGGTCAAGCCACTTTTGAACCAGAAACAGCGGCAGAAGCGTCTGACCTGGGCTCCACAGAAGCAGCACTGGATTGTTGCTCAGTGGTCCAAAGTACTTTTTTCGGATGAAACAAATTCTGCATGTCATTTGGAAATCAAGGTGCCAGAGTCTGGAGGAAGACTGGGGAGAAGGAAATGCCAAAATGCCAGAAGTCCAGTGTCAAGTACCCACAGTCAGTGATGGTCTGGGGTGCTGTGTCAGCTGCTGGTGTTGGTCCACTGTGTTTTATCAAGGGCAGGGTCAATGCAGCTAGCTATCAGGAGATTTTGGAGCACTTCATGCTTCCATCTGCTGAAAAGCTTTATGGAGATGAAGATTTCATTTTTCAGCACGACCTGGCACCTGCTCACAGTGCCAAAACCACTGGTAAATGGTTTACTGACCATGGTATCACTGTGCTCAATTGGCCTGCCAACTCTCCTGACCTGAACCCCATAGAGAATCTGTGGGATATTGTGAAGAGAACGTTGAGAGACTCAAGACCCAAAACTCTGGATGAGCTAAAGGCTGCTATCGAAGCATCCTGGGCCTCCATAAGACCTCAGCAGTGCCACAGGCTGATTGCCTCCATGCCACGCCGCATTGAAGCAGTCATTTCTGCCAAAGGATTCCCGACCAAGTATTGAGTGCATAACTGTACATGATTATTTGAAGGTTGAAGTTTTTTGTATTAAAAACACTTTTTTTTTATTGGTCGGATGAAATATTCTAATTTTGTGAGATAGGAATTTTGGGTTTTCATGAGCTGTATGCCAAAATCATCCGTATTAAGACAATAAAAGACCTGAAATATTTCAGTTAGTGTACAATGAATCTAAAATATATGAATGTTAAATTTTCATCATGACATTATGGAAAATAATTAACTTTATCACAATATGCTAATATTTTGAGAAGGACCTGTAGGACATTTTTGTCTCAGCCATGGCAATAACAAGAACAAGGACTTTAAAGCACAAAACAGCTGACTTTTGACTGCGGCTAAATTAGTTTTAGGTTGGATATTAGATATTTGTGCTTCACAGATTCAGCACAATCTTCCTCTCCTCTGATGCAGGCAGTCTGATTACAGACAGCTGCTTTCTACCTGTTCCCTCTGCATGTAGACGGTGGTTCACTTAGGGATCATCAATAATTTCCAAAGCAAACATGCTGTTTTATGGTGGTATTTTGTGTGTTTTGGGGGAAATGTTTGTGTGTCTGAACTGCTGATTTTATGTGTGATCAGCTGATTTAGGATGTTATTAAATACAGTATGCCCCAGCTGTGTGTAATTCAGAGAGCTGATGTATCCTTTTTTTTCTTTCAGCCTTTAGGCATGGTTTATGACTTGTGAATAATAAAATTACACTTTGATTTGACCCACTTCGGCTATTATTGTCCTATACTTTTATAGTCGCTCGAAAACCTTCTCAGGTCTGGTCTCATGGTCAATCAGGTAGTCCCCACTCAGCACCGCTTGTATCTGCTCAGGAGCAGGGACTAAAACTCTAGGTACCAATGTGGAAAAACAGTAATGGAAACGCTCACAAACCGGGACGATTGGAGAGGAGCCAGGATAAATAGACCCAGCGGAAAAAGGGCATTAGAGGCAGCAAAAAACAAGACCAGGGTGGAAGTTCACCCACCAGTATGACATTAACAATAAACATACAGCCAGAGCTCCAGTTTAATAATGTACTGTAGATCAAAGCATGTTTACATGTTAGATTGGGCCAAAGTACAGATCCAACTCTAATTGAGAATCTTTGGTAAAACTGACAATAGAAGTTAACAAAAACCGACATTATTGCCACCTTTCAGACTGGACTGTGAAACTGTAGAACAAGGAGTCACTCTCCAAGGCATTGTGTTAAACTCATAGGTTCACAGTATCCTCAGAATGGTATTATTATAATGCTTTGTACTGGCAAGGTTTCTTAACTGATGCATAAAAGTGAGTGTGGAGTGTTTGCTGCTTTTCAAAAGAGCTCTGATTATTGTACCTATAAAGTCATTTTATAGTTCCTATAAAAGGAACACACACTGACACATCTCTTGATTGGATATATATTATCTGGGTTTAGAATCTCATTGAATTCAAACTGTTCCAGCAGGTTTTTTTAGGTTTAGCCCAAACTAAGAACTTTTACTGTTGTGAGTGTTCAGTCAGGAGGTTGCTCTTTTCCTTTCTGCCAGTGTGAGACGATATAATTGATTGAGGTATAAAGAAGGGCTTTGTTCATTCGTTGTTCCAGGATACTTTTCTAATCTTCCAGGAGATGAGTCTGGGATCACTTTCTCCCTCTGACTGAACTAATCTGATTGTGTTCTTATCCTGCTGTTTTTAACTCTGTTTCTTTAACTCTGTTTACCGTGATTTTATTTATTTTTTTCTGACATCAAGATTGCTGTCAATTTTCCCTTCAGAAAAATGTTTTGTCTTTCTTTGTTTTACTTTTATAACTACTGAATTCATGGGCTGCATAAATATGAATTATTGATTGTTTATATTATTGCAAAATAAAGCAGTGAAGCAGAAAGGTGCATGCATTTTGAGAAGCAGCTGGCATCCCAGCAGATTTAAAAAGCAGACATCATTGCACAATATAGGTGATGCATTGCATAATACAGTTTGACAATTGTCTGTTAATATCAAAATTAATTTCATGAAATGTTTTTGTGTGGTTATTAGCAAAACATTTCAACGATTAAACTACAATGACTAATGTTGGAGGCTACCACTTCAAGTGCACCAGTTTTTAGTTACCAGTGTGAAGAATTTAGCAGCAATATTAGTCTCTTTAGAATGGAAATTTGCAGAAACCATTGTAGAGACTCGGGTTTTGGAACAGCATCAGTAGAAAAAGGGCCTTTAAAAAACCAGAACTGGTTGGTTCATGGATCACCTGAGTTAATGACTTCAATCATTGCAATC
Source organism: Girardinichthys multiradiatus (assembly GCF_021462225.1). Lineage (NCBI taxonomy): Eukaryota > Metazoa > Chordata > Actinopteri > Cyprinodontiformes > Goodeidae > Girardinichthys > Girardinichthys multiradiatus. The sequence goes on along the minus strand of NC_061797.1, from coordinate 44,376,695 downwards.
TCAAGTACGAGGTCTTCATTGACCAGGATCAAATGAGTCCTAATGCTGGCTACTGCTAAAAAACTTCACTCACACTACTTTTTGTGCAGTCACAATACAACCTTCGGTCAAAGGGTTGCACCACACGCAGTCAGAGCAGGAGTAGAAGTAGAAGAAAAATAACAATGATGCTTGTTTTTGTAAAACATGGTGTTGCAAGATCTGCTGTTTTCCAATGTGGACCATTTATCAGGGACAACAAATAAACTGAAACTGCAACGATTTGCAGGTAATAAAATCCCTCCATTTTTTCCTTTCAGTTCACTTTCTAATTCCTCACTTCCAAGTAGAAAGTTTACAAACCAGTGCAATTTTAGTCCCTGAACCCACAGCAACAGTGTTTGTTCTTGCCCTTTTGTGAACCAGAACACTTTAGTGAAGGACATTGAACTATGTTATAACACATATTCAACACTAACTACAGTCATGCTTCATGTGATGGGCAATCAGTAATGTGCTTCAAGATCTGGGGTCAGGTGGGCAGACACAGATTGTGCCACTATTTATATAGGAGCACCAAAAGCAGCACATTAGATCTTATGTTAAAACTTGAGCTCATACTGGACATATTTGTTCATATTAATTTGCACACATACAACAGTCTCAACTATGTGACGGAAATATAACTTCATTAAATGGTAAAAGGAAATATCAAAATAAATGTGCTTCCCAAGACTACTCAACAACCACTGTTACATCTCAGAATACTATCTAAAAAGCATAGACACGGGGATGGGTGAGAAATTATAGTTTGCAGAGCTCTATGTAAATGTCCAACACTCTTCCTCTTAACTGATTCCATCTATATATTTCTTGTCTTAATACCTGTTGTGACCAACAAATTCTCACCAGCACACAAAGCAGGCTGCAGCCACTGAGAAAAAAGTTCAAAATTGCCATCACAATGTCCTTCTTTTTCTTTTATGGTCAAGACACTTAAGAGCATGCCGTTTTTTTATTCCTTTTTGAGACTAAGTCTTTTAGAGAATACGCCTGCTGATATTTATAGTGAATTTTTTTGGACCAGAAATAGTTTAGTTGTCCAAGGATATTTTTGACATTTTGTCTTTTGCATCATTTTGCTCAAGCTACAATTTTTAGTGAAGTTACAAAATATCAAAATGATCTCACTGTACAAGCATAGCACCACAAGAACACCATATCCACAGTGAAGAATGGCAGTGGTAGCATCATGATCTGGGCTTACTTTTCCACAGAGAACAGAGGACTGTGGAAAATAGATGTTCTCGCAATGCAGTAGATTTGGGAAATTTTGCAAGGCAGTGCGGGCAAATATTGCAGATTCAAAATGCAGATAGACTTCTACAAAATACAAATGAATGCAGAAATTGAATAAAATTGAGGTTCTACTGAGTATTGTTTTAAGGGTGTGCACACTTACGCAAATGGGTTGCTGCACTTTTTCATTTTGAACACATTGCTTTCTCACAGATTTGTTAGATTTTCAGTTAAATTGATATGTTTAATTGATAAATGCCATTTTTGGGAAGAAAGGTTTTAAAAGGATTTATCATTGTCTGAAGTTTTTTTACATCACTAAAACCTAGTATTTTAACAGGGGTGTGTACACTTTTGAAAGCCACTGTATGCTGAAATTATGTACTTTTAAAAAGTACATAATTGACTGACTTCAACCATGAGGAAATACTATATAAAGAATAATTAAATTCTGGGCTTGCTTTTGGATAAGAAGTTCAGTTTTTTTTTTAGGACCTAATACTAACAATTGTTGCTTATTTTTGTTATATCTTACTGACATATATGCTTTTGAAAGGGTCGTTTGGTATACAACCAGTCACCATAAAGTAACGTCAGCTGAACCAGTCATCATGCACATAGGGTCACAGAGGGTTCTGTTCATGTCGTGTAAACTCTTGCTCTGCTGCAGGAGCGCTCAGAGTTGTTGACATGAAAAAAAGGTTGACATAAAAAGATTCCTTCGGTCCAGAAACACCTCCTTAGAGCAACCTGACCTGGAACAGCAAGATCAAAGAGGACACGCAAGAGCTTGAAACACAAAGAGAAAGATCTTAAGCACATGGAAATTATTCATTTCATTGAATTAATAAAAACACTGGGTATTCATTACACTTGCCCATGACTGAATGAGTCAGAAAAAACAGTGCCTGAGGCAAAAACAATGAGGTAATTCTTGCTTCTGCATCTTCCTTCCACGCTGAGCTATTTGCTGTGGAAGACATCTCACGACCTTCTTTACAATAAAGAAAAAAATTTGCAAAGCAACAGGTGCTTTTCTGGCAATATTTGACTTTTATTGAATGTTCAATTTAATAGGAAAATGTTTATATAGCTTTTATTAATGGCACACAAACAAATCTGAGTACATGATTAGCTACTGGTCAAAGTGTGGATAAATAAAACAACATGTGAACAGCATAATTTGTAAACATTTTTACTGTACTGTGCAAATTCATTTAATTACTTCAGTTTGTGGAATCAATTTAGGCACATGATAGTGATTGTAAATATACAAATATTTTAAGGTAGAATAAGTGTTTCTATATTTTTCCAAAGAGAAAAAAGTGGATTTGATGCAAGACACACATACATACAGTGCAAACTAATTAAACGGCAACAAAGATGAATTTAAAAAATGTTTATTTTGGACTTTAGCAGAGGAATTGGAAACCTCTGAAACTAAAACGTCACAGAATTTTCACCAGTACAGCAGGAATGCATTGTTATTGGGTGCGCCAGTGGAGCAGAGGTAAAGCGTGCAACCCACAGAGGCTACAGTCCTCGACACAACCGTTACGAGTTTGAGTCCTGGCCGATTGAGCTTTGCTGCATGTTTTCTCCTCTCTCTACCCCGTTTCTTGTCACGCAACTTACAAAATAAAGGGTACTTGTAGCACAAAAGGGAAAAATAATAATAATAATTATCTCAAACTGGTTTCTCGAACATAACAATGAGTTTGCTGTATTCCAGTGGCCTCCATTGCCAGCAGATCTCAATCAAATAGAGCACCTATGGGATGTGGTGGAACGAAATATTTGCATTATAGATTTGCAGTTGAAATCTAACCCAACCCAAATGATTTTAGTGCAGACAATTTATATACGCAATCAATATTCATTATTATCATTATCATTATTCTTGTTTTTTTTAATGCTCCCTGTCTAAGCATAGATAGACAATGAGCTCATTTTGTTAGTCCTGATTTAATTTATTATTTCTTATGCAGGTCATTGGTTTATTGTTCCATCCTAATTTTAGCTGACTAAAGGGGTACTAAGTTAGGGAACCTAGACATTGGTCTCTTCTCGAGTCTCTGGCAAAAGCATTTTGCTCTGACCCAGTGAAGAGCTGGTGCTGTATTTGAATGGGTTTTACAGTTAGTGTTTCTGGCAGTGGAAACAGATAAAACTAATGCCAAAGCACTGGCCCTGCATTTGTACAGGCACTGACCAGGTAGCAAAAAACCCCTAAAAGCCCAAGACACATGCACTGCTTTAATATCAGTGAGTACTGGATATTTTGTGGAGGGCTGTACAGTTTTTGATAGTGCTGCTTTGCAGCAACAAGGTTCTGGGTTCAAATCTTACCCTGTGGTCTTTCTGCATTGAGATGCAGGTTATCCCTGTGCATGCATGGGTTCTCTCCAGGTACTCTGGGTATTCTTCTACAGTTCAAAGGTATACATGTTAGGTTAATTTGTCTCTCACTAAGTTCTGGATGGATGGATGGATGGATGTAGATAGATAGATAGAGAGAGAGAGAGAGAGAGAGAGAGAGAGAGGCAGGCAGGCAGGCAGGCAGGCAGACAGACACAGATAGATAGATAGATAGATAGATAGATAGATAGATAGATAGATAGATAGATAGATAGATAGATAGATAGATAGATAGATAGATAGATAGATAGATAGATAGATAGATAGATAGATAGATAGATAGATAGATAGATAGATAGATAGATAGATAGATAGATAGATAGATAGATAGATAGATAGATAGATAGATAGATAGATAGATAGATAGATAGATAGATAGATAGATAGATAGATAGATAGATAGATAGATAGATAGATAGATAGATAGATAGATAGATAGATAGATAGATAGATAGATAGATAGATAGATAGATAGATAGATAGATAGATAGATAGATGGATAGATCAGTTATGACTTGGGGGTAATGCAAAGTTCTAAAAAGATTTAGGGTTTTTCAAATAAATCCTATATAGAGTACAATCAATCACTTTACTCTGATCATACTTCACAAGCTCTAATAATGTTTTTGCCAAGTTCCAGCCACAAATTATGTGAAGACAATAAATCTCATTGTGTTCTTGGGTTTCTGTACATTCCTTCTCTAGAGTTTAGATGAAGTGAAAACTACTATGATGATGTATCCCACCTTTCTTGTGCAACGATGTAGGGCGGAAAATGTACTTTTGTTTTTGTTTTTTCATACTAAATCATACATGCAACTCAAAAAACTAATGCTCAACATCTGGTTAAAGTTTGATAGTACTGTGGAAATTTTTTTTTTGAATCCACACTAGCTTTGTTTAATCTGAAAAGGAGGTTTTTGACTGTCTGAAGGAGATTTTATATGAATTTACCAATAGCATAATTTTTTTTTTGTCTTGTTTAACTATTGTAAACTAAAAGGTGACGTTTTTGTAACCCAGGTTTTTAGGAAAGGTAGGTTTCTATGAGACACAAGTGTACATCATCATCTTGACTTGACATATTTTGTTTCACAGCATCTTATTTTGACACCTTTAAAGCAAATCCTACACGGCAGATATGCACATTTCAGTTTCTGCTATTTCCCTAGTTTGTGTGGAAAACATTCCCTTCAGCGTTTTCCAAATCAAAAAATGTCGTTAACTCTGAGATGGATATTGAAGAGAAATCACTGTGTGAATATGGAGAAACATAGAACTTTTCTTTGGAGGAGAGGGATCTAACTTGACCCACCAATAATAATATAATATTAGTGCAGAACACCTGTTGCTAAGGGCATTATAATAAACTCTCGCAAAATATGTCAAAGTTACTAAACCAAGTGAAAATAAAGTTGTTGAAAGCTGTTATGAGTGAATAAATCAATTTGTACCCTTGAGGGATAATAAGCCACTTTTATAATCACTCAAACTAGCCAAAACTCTTTTAAAATGGTAATTATTTAAATGACCTGATTAGAGAGGCATGGAAAAGATTTCAAGATTTCTACAGTACATGCTATATATTTTAATTTACTTTCTTTTTGCTTTTTTGAAGGTTTTTATTTATTTATTTATTTTTTGTCTTAGTTCAGTCAGTATTGCAGATCAGGCTGTTTTTTTGTTTAAGCAAATTTGGTCTATAGTAATTTTTACTTGTGTCCCATGAAACAGAATGTCAGATTCTCTGCAAACAGAATGAATAAAACATTTTAATTCTGTATTGTACAATATTTTTAACCGAGTGATATTGTACGGTTTTAAGACCAATAAAACAGATGATTTGTGTCTCTTTTCTATCAATCAGTTCCTGTTCAGTTTTGAGTGTTATTTTTTCCGTAAACATGAGTAAAATCAGTAAAGTCAGTCTTGCCCACATTTGCAGCACAAAAGATTCAGCTCTTGAGTACAGCACAATGTTTGCACAGCTCACTACTGAACTAGACAGAACTGCAGCAAGTAAATATGACTGCAGCCAAGTCATTTGACATACACTGATTTCTGATTTTCCTTTTGCAGACAATGGCTAATAGCTTGTGTGGGATTTTCCCAGCTAAGAGGGGCTTTTATCTTTTTATTTGTTGTAGGACTCACTACAGTAAGTTCCTCTGCTTTTTACCACAGTTGCAAACAAACAGACTTGCAAGGTGAAATCAATACCTGCTTCACCATAGTGACTGGTAATGATCCTCACAGCTTTTCTTCTGTCTGCCATACTGCTGACTCGGGGAGCAAGATAACAAATGCATCACACACCTGTCTTGGCCACCACACAATGTATTGTATCGATTTCGGTATTGTGAAACTAGTGTTTTACAGGACTTGCAAGACTCTGTGCCATACAACATATCAGGTTGTCAAAATGACCGTGCTGTTTATAACTCCACCAAAAAGAGAACCCTTTGTTGTCTGCTAGCAATAAATAGTCATAAAGAGGCCACTTGTTTATCTATTGACTGGCAAGGACTGGAGCCAGTGGTACAATTGTTTCTGCTGAAGTCTGGCTGGCACCTGAAAAACCCCTGCCAAGCTACTGGTGATTTGATTATTTATAGAAGAGTAATAATTAGAGAACATTTCCCTTTGAGCTTTTCCTAGTACTAATACCATGTTTATATCTCGTGGATGGTCACAAGAGGCAGACACAGGGGCGGAAAGATGTGCTTGTCTCCAAGCCATGTAACATTTCTTGGAATTCAGCTCAACCACTTTCTACAGATTCAGATGGTTTTGCACACAATTGCTTGCTGGAGGAATGCCTTATGGGAATGCAATTTCTATACTTAGGTTAGAAGTGGATTTTGGGATAGAGAAAATAACGAAATCTGTAGATCATAAGTTAGATCCATACTAGATGACCAAATTTCGTTCAGATTCTGTCTGTTCAAATCACACATAGATATAACTTGGTGTCCTTGAATCCAGCTTTTACAGACACTCAGATGAGAGCACACAACTCTTTTGAAGTGTTACAAGCATGTCATGTCCAAAAAAATGCTAAATAATGATGGTATTGCTGGACCTGAAAGAAAATGTATTGGTTGATTTCAATGAGTCTTACAAACTTATGTTCACAAGTTATACAAATTCAAAATGTTCAGTAGCCTAGACTGCAGTCGACCTACATTTAAAAACCTCCTCTGTCTGCTTCAAATTGTAACAATGTGTTTTACAGTGTAGAAATAATATATTGCTAAATGTAGTCACTCATCCGCCTTCACACACATATGAATTTGAGTGACATCCTATCCTAATCCATAGGATTTGATATGATGATTATCCACCTGATGCAGGTTTAGCTTTCCGGCAAGGAATATCACACGTTTACGGAGTGTGTTTAGGGGAATTTTGACCATTCTTCCATGAGAGTATTTGTGAGGTCAGACACTGATGTTAAAAGAGAAAGCCAGGCTCCCATTATCCTCTGTAATTCATCCTGAATGTGTAGTATCAGGTGAATGTCATCCCTCTGTGGAGGCCATTCAAGTTCTCTCACACCAAACTCACTCATGCATGTCTGTATGGACCTTGATTTGTGTAGTGGTGCACAGTTGGAACAGGGGGGGGGGGCATCCCCAAACATTTCCCACAAAGTTGGAAGCACATACATTAATTGTCCAAAATGTTTTGGTATGTTGAAGAATTAAGAGTTTATTTTACTGTAACTAAAGGGCCTAGCACAACTTTTCAAAAACAGCCCCACACATACCGTCAGGCCAGTAGCATTCTCCTGGCAATTGCCAAACCCAAATTTGTCCATTGAACCCCAGAAAAGACAGCTAAAGGATTCATCAATTACTTGAACACCTCTGCTGTAGAGTCCACTAGGAGCATACTTTACTCCTCTGCATCCTATGCTTTGCATTGCACCTAGGAATGTAAGGCTTGGATGCAGCTACCTGACCAAGGAAATGCATTCCATAAAGCTCGCTGCTTAATCTTGTGCCAGGCTTAGGATCACATGAAGTTTAAGGGCCTGAATATCTTGACTCTGCAAGTAGTTGGCAACCTCAAATCATTACGTGCAGTAGGATCTGTTGACCCTGCTCTCTGACTTTACGTCGCCTAGCACTTTGTGGCTGTGTTGCAGTCATTCCCAGTTGCTTACTCTTTATTATAATATCATTATAATACCAACAGTCCTATCATGGTATCATACTGGAATTCACCGACCTCCTGAGGTTGACCCTGTTATGGTCTATAGGTGTTTTGGTTTCCTTTATGTACCTGTTCTCATCATTTTCTTGTTGTTTATGTTCTTTATGTTATGCTATGTTAAGTTCATTCTTTTGTGTCTAATTTCTCAGTTTGTTCTGTTCTTTTTACATGTGGTATTATTTCTGTTTGAGTTCTGTTAGATTGTTCCCTTTGGTTTGATAGTTTCTTTGTGTCTCAGTTCACAACTATCTATGTTAATTAGTCTCCCTCGCTGAGCATCCCTGCTTTCATTCTGCCTTAGCTGCTCCAAATTTCCCCTGATTAGCTCATCTGGTTCCACTGTCATCTTCCACCCCTGCCTCAGTATTTAAGCTCTTGACTTCTCATTGTTCACTGCCGGATTCTTCCATTAAACTGCCTCATATTCTGTTCCCTCCATTTCTCTGCCTGTTTCTCAATTTGTGCTCCATGTCCCATTTGCCCTGTTGTTTATCTGTAAGTTCTCTGTTGTTTATGAAGAGCAGACTGTTTACCAATTGGGTCCTTCACAACATAGCAAACATCACAGACCCATTCTTTCACAGACGTTTGTAACAGCAATCTGCAAGCCTAGATGATGGATTTTTCCACCCACTTTAATGGCCTGTGTCTATTAAAGTGGATGGAACACCTAAATTCAAAGATTTCAAAATGAGAACAAACACTTTTGGCCACATAGTGTATAACAGCGTATTCCAGTGCAATGGCAAAGACATTGTGTTCTGTATGAGTGTGCATTTTGCCCTACATGCTAACAATTTTTCTGTTCTATCACAGAGCCCTATAATATATCTTAGATATCCCCTCGGAGCAGCGCACAGCTGTGAGTTAAATATATGAAGTATCCTTCATCCTGGACAGGTACTCCGGTCTCTCCTGTGGAACTCCTTCATGGCTACGTTTAGTCACTGTGTTGCCTTTCTGATTAATTCCTCGGTCTGTGAGTTTTAGTGGGCGGCCCTCTGTTGGCAGGTTTGTTGTGGTATAATGTGCTTTCCATTTGAATCAGAATCAGAATCAGCTTTATTGCCAAGTTCGTACATACAAACAAGGAATTTAACTCCAGTACACTTGAAGACAATCGATTTGAGGGTGTTCTGTGTAACTTCAAAGATTTGGAAATTTTTTTGTAACCCCACCCTGACTTGTACTTCTTGTAAGGATTGTGATTATTAATTAATGAATATTTATCAAAAATTATAATTAAAAATCATAATTCAGGAAAATAGTTTTCTCTATCAAAAATCATTGCTTACGAATAGAAATCACAAATGTCCTCTGGTGTTGTGATTATGGGCTCAAAGTATTTAATAATTACAATTTGTTAATTATCATTCTTAATTGGGCTGCACGGTGGCGCAGTTGGTAGCACTGTTGCCTTGCAGCAAGAAGGTCCTGGGTTCGATTCCCAGCCAGGGGTCTTTCTGCATGGAGTTTGCATGTTCTCCCTGTGCATGCGTGGGTTCTCACCAGGTACTCCGGCTTCCTCCCACAGTCCAAAGACATGCCTGTTAGGTTAATTGGTAACTCTAAAATTGCCCTTAGGTGTATGAATGAGTGTGTGCATGGTTGTTTGTGTGTTGCCCTGCGATGGACTGGCGACCTGTCCAGGGTGTACCCCGCCTCTCACCCATAGACTGCTGGAGATAGGCACCAGCTCCCCCACGACCCACTATGGAATAAGTGGTAGACAATGACTGACTGACTGACTCCTTATTTATTGATCATTATGAAACAAAACCATGATAAATGTCTTTTTTTAATCAGCTGCTCCACCAATCGATGTGGGAACTTTGACCTTATTTTGACAGATAAATCACTCTTGCACGAAATTAACACAAATGCTTCTCTTTATATATGTGGACATTTATTGACCACAGAGCAATACAATTACTATTCTGGTCCAAAAATCTTTACCTAACTGACTATGCACTATTCTACAGAATACACAATATTAAAATAAAATATATGCGCATTGAGTGTGTATGAAGATCATACCAGACGTTTTATGGACAAAATGTGCAATTTGGGTTAACTTGTAAAGAGAAGCAGAACCACTGTATAGGGCAGCCTTCTTGGTGCGCTGATGCGGCAATCAGCTGGTAGAACACATGATGTTTTAAAGCCACGCCTCCAGGAGATGTTCCCTTCAGTGGAACGAAAGCAGGTCTGTGGAAATGCAACACACAACATGCAGAGTCGTGCAGGGCTATTCTGGGCTGGCCAAATCGAGCCAGTGGTAAAGGGGCATAAGTGTGAGAACCACTTCAGGTCGTGAAAAAGGGTGGTTCCTAGGAATCGGAAGAAATCCACAGTAGACCCAGCGTTGATGATGATGGGGAGGGGAGGCAGGGTGGAGGGAGTTCTCTGGAGATCCACTGTCATCTTCACAGTCTTGAGCGGGTTAAGCACCGGTTTGTTCCAATGGCACTAGTGGACCAGCCAATCCACCTCCTGTCTGTATGCAGACTCGTCAATGTCCTGGATCAGGCCAAAAACAGTGGAGTCATCTTAAAAACTTCATGTGTTTGGAAACAGGTCCCCTGAGGTGCCGCCATTTGTTTACACAGGGAAGAGGAGTGGAGAGCCAAACATGATAGAGCCAAATACTGTAAAAACTGTCCATAGGCCTCTTGTATAAAACACACACCTGCTACCAAGGTTCTTCCAGAAGCAGGAGGATCAAATGTGACAGGCTTTAAAAAAGGAGAAAGGATGACAAGGGTGTGCAACCACAAGAGAAAACCTTGTTTGTTTACCCAAGTGATGTTTCAGTTTGAGCTGCAGGCCTTAACTTGATTTCTTTCTTCGATTCTTTTAGCTTAAAAAGACTTTTTCTTTTCCCGCAATTGAACCGGGGACCTTAAGACAACATTGACTTTGGCACAAGGGCAATGACTCTGAAAGTGACAGGAATCCTAAAGAAGTTTCCTTCTTCCACAGCATGCAACTCTGATCACTGTTAGCTCACGCTTGACATTCCCAACGAGGAGGCCCACTGGCTTCTGTCCCCTGGCGTCTTTTTGTTATACCGACGAGGTCACTGATCTCTGCAAAGGTCAGAGCTATAAAGCAGAAGAGACTGCCTCCTGAAATCAACACTGAAGAAATCAAACAAGTCTTTAAGAATATGAAGCACAAAGCATTATTTCTAAACATCTTACATTACAATTTCCTATCCCTTTTACAAAATCAAGAAAAGTTGTGGGTTTTATAGCTAATTCTTCAATTTCAAATTATATTATGTTGAAATTTCTATAAATCTAACTTTTTCTATTCATTTTGCAATTACAGAATAACAAAATAAGTCAGAACCTAAATTTTCTCCGGCCTTCATGCTTATAACCTGCTCACTGGAATGTGGTCAAATGGGAGTCCATTCATTAGTCCAGTTTGTTAAATTTGTATCCATTTTTGTTCTAAAAATACACTAATTCATTAAAATTATTGGGCTATCCAGCACTTTACAGTTACTTCCATTGACTTGCATGCATTTTCCTTGATTTCTAGGGCCTAACCCTGACACTAAACTCATCCTAACCCTAACCAGGTCTTACCTAACCTTAACCCTAACTAATATAACTAATTTCATTCCCTAGTCATAAACCTAACCCCTGTCCCAAGAATGGAATTTGGAAAAGTGAGAACCAGGTACTCACTTTTCCAAGGTACTTGGGTGCCAAGGGAATTGATTGAAACTGATTATCTTTGGATATCTGACAATCTGTTCCATCACATTTGGAATCACAACCTTTAATTTGTCTTATCTTGTGGACATTTTGTCCTGAGAGTGCTGCTTGAGGAAATGTAATTTTATCAAGAAAACTTTACATTATTTCTTTGGACATCCAGCTTGGGAGCAATATATATATAATTATTCCTAAGTGTATGCAAAAACATCTGAGTTATTTAGGTTTATTGTTGTCTTAATTTTAATTATGCAATATCTCTGTTGTATTTAAAAAATAATATTTATTGTTTGCAATAAACACTATTACAGTTGTTATTTATTAATTTACTTCATTGGCTATTTTCTACACTTTTTTGTTGTCATTTGTAATTTGATTTGATCTCCAACAACTCCAAAATAAAACACCAGCATTCATAAAGCTGCATGTTCTGGGAAGTATGCCTCAGACCTTTCCATTGTTATTACACATCTTTTTATATCCACCTTTGGGTCATTTCATACTTAGTTTGACAACCAATGACATGTTAAGGATTTGTTATTGTTATTATTATTATTATCTACTCATACAATAATTTGGAAATTTGGTTACCTGACTCTAGTTCATGCTGCAGAAGCTAAATGTAGATAATTTGGTTTGATCAGGGGACAGAATCTTCTATATTTCATGACTCAACTAATCCATTTTGGAATTAGAATAACAATTTATGGAAAATGGTATAATATAACATTTTGAGGAAAAACAAGCAATCAAGTCCAAATTTTAACTTAGAACTGGAAAATCTTCTGATTATGTATCTCCATAATGTATCCCAGAAGAAGAAATTGATGTAAAATGACTACATACATGGCTGTAAAGCAGCTGCTGTTGACTCTGGTGATGTCATTTAATAAAGGGTTTGAAAGGAATTGCTTGTTATTAAAATGCAATAAATTCTATCCCAGGTGGAGTCCGTAGTTTTTGTGGGTACAGGGTATTATTGTTGTTAAGGAACAGTCTTCTGGCAGGATGATTTTTATTATTGTTTCGTTCCTTAAGCGGAGGTCTATTATCACTCAGACACTGCCATCTAGAACAAACTAAAGGAAACCAGCTGATGAGTACCAGACAGTAGAAGCTACTCCCCTGTGGTGAGCAGAGATTGAGGCCTTCACGCAGACTAATCATCCTCTGTCTTTACGGCACCCAAGGGTAAGATTCAATGATGCTAATGGTTGTCTGACTAAACATCCTGCAGCCGTCATCCGTCAGGAGAGCAGCAGGTCACAGGCTTTTGATGGCTGTCTGTGTGACAGAAGAAGTAGAAGTTGTTTGCATGTCCTTTCATACGACTTTGCTGTCTCACTTTTGAATTGGGAATATACAGTAAAATGCCAAAAAGAGGAGTGCTCGGGCTTGAAAATGTCAGAGTTACTGAAGGTTCTTGTAGTAAATCTAAAAGAGATTTGTGTTAGGCAGAATAGGGGCCTTCTTGTAAAAAAATAAAAACAAATAAAAACAAAGCCAATCTAACAGTATGTTAGGGTTTTACGTAGTCTAGCCATCAACATGACCAAGTATTCACTAAAATAGTTCTGTTCCAGTTGTTTCTATACCAATCATCAGGTCTTCACTGATGTTGTCATTTTATTATTTGCTGTACCAGAACCAACTGGTCCAAAGATATTCATACCACTGGAAGATTTAGATTTAAAATAAAAAGAAACACTTTTTTGAAAATGAAAACCCTTTTTTCTTAAAAAAATGTTTGTGTAATTTCCTAACAGAACCAAACTTATTGGCTGAATGAAAATTATTTTACATCTAAATATACCAGGCATGTGATACTTTTCGGCATTAAGGTTTTAAGCTTGTCATTTCCGACCATTGTTCTTGTATTGCTAGGAACCTTACTAGTGCTTTCACGGTCTTGTGATCGAGAGTGGCTAATGCCAACAGACTTAAACTGATCTAAAGGGTCATCTTCTAGAGTGGTATCAATGACTTGAGGATGTTGCCTAAAACTGATTAGGGTTGGTGGTATATCCATAAAAGAAAAACATATTTAAGGCACTAATTTGATTTGGTAAGGATAAAAGTTTAATTGTTGCATGTTGAAACTAGGAGCCTTCAAATCATAACCAAGTGTGCAAGCATGGCTGTGTGAAAAATCCAATTATGCATGTACAGGATGATTTCTCATCCAGGTTGACTCTCAGACAGACATTATCTCCTCCTTTCACAGAATTTTCTCTTGTTTCTGCAGCCCAGTCCAACAAGGTCACTTGGTGTTTTAAAGAAATCCCAACAGCAGCATAAAACTGTAGTACTTGATTTGACTACTTTGTTGTCACAGCACTGATACACTGATTACTGATACAGCCCATTATAGAAGTAATTTATGTATTGAATTGTATCACATCGCTTGAGGAAACGATGCAATAACATAATGTTGCCTCTTGCAGAAATAAAGTTAATAGAAGATCGTGTTATATTGCAATTGTCCAAAATTAGTGGTTGTTATACAATAAATAAAATAAATAGCATATTTACAATTGAAATTATATATCAAAAGTAAACTGATGTTAGAAATCTACAGGTAAGTCTAAAGAAATGTATTGTGACATGTGACATGGAAAACAAAGAAAGTACCTTACTTGTTTTATGCTGAGTGTACAAAATGTTTTGCTTGGAAGAAGGCTTTCCAGCTTTCATATTATTTACCATGTTCTTTGAGGCAAAAAATGTTCCTTATAAGGATGATTTTCTTGACACAGAGTCTGCTTAGAGCACTCATATCTCATGGTTGCACCTGGTGTTCATGGATGAAGCATCAGAGACTAATTAAACACAACGAAATTGGGTCCCCATGCCTGAGAGAGCTGCTAATCCTGATGTTTTGCAAGTCTACATTATGATTAGCATTTTAAGGTGCCACAAATGTCCAGAAAAACTTTCAGACAAGCCGTTGTTACTTTTGTTAAGATTCTGATCCATAGTATGTATTATCTTTATTTTCCGTTTTCCAAATCTAACACTGAAAACTATAGTACATATACATATTTTGGATCTGTCTCCTTGCTGTCTTCTTCCATTACAAGGTTGGTGTCCTGGACTCAAGGCTAATTCATTCAATGTTTTGAAGGGGGCAGAGGCATTGAAGGGTGACAGACCTTCCAAAGTAAGCCAACCTTGGGGAAGAGGACAAAGATGGTTGACACATCACAGCACCAATGAATATGAATGCTCTGTGACTGCAGGAGCTTCTTTCCAAGAAGCCAGAAAAAACACTGACTGAAGGTCATACAGATGATTTAGTTTGTATGAATATATGCTATAAATATATATAAAACATTCTAATAATGTATTCAGTTTCAATTCAATTCATTTTATTTATATAGCGCCAATTCACAACACATGTCGTCTCAAGGCACTTCACAAAGGTAAGGTACATACATTCCAATTAATCCTAATCATTGAACAGTGCAGTCAGATTCAGTTATTTATTCAAATTGGAAAAAACGTTTTTCTATCTAAGGAAACCCAGCAGATTGCATCCAGTCAGTGACTTCCAGCATTCCCTCCTCCCAGATGAGCATGTAGAGACAGTGGACAGTCACTGGCGTTGACTTTGCAGCAATCCCTCATACTGAGCATGCATGTAGCGACAGTGGAGAGGAAAAACTCCCTTTTAACAGGAAGAAACCTCCAGCAGAACCAGGCTCAGTGTGAGCGGCCATCTGCCATGACCGACTGGGTGTTTGAGAGAACAGAGCAGAGACACACAAAGAATACAGAAGCACTGATCTATGAGTACTTTCTATGGGAAGGAAAAGTAAATGTTAATGGATGTAGCTCCTTTAGTCATTTCACCTAGAAAGAAAGAACAGATAAACTCTGAGCCAGTTTTCAAGGTTAGAGTCTGAAAGAGAGCACATAGAGTTAGTTACAGTAGAAGCTCAGTCAATCGCCATGTCTAGGAGAGAGAAAGGGTTAAACACTGAAAGACAGGGCCATGTGGATCATCGGTAGAGGGTGAGCATTAAGTTGTTGCCAGCAGAAGCTTGGACGATGCCCCTCTCCAGAAAGGTGTCATAGGTAGACACAGAGCCAGGCCAGGTGTAGCTTCTAGGAAGAGAAAAGACAGAGAACATAAAGTTAAAAACTGAAATAACAGCAAATAATGCAAAATTGGAGAGTAGTGTGAGAATGTAGCGAAGAGGGGGAAAGTGGTCATTATGTCCTCCAGCAGCCTACGCCTATAGCAACATAACTACAGAGATAGCTCAGGATAACCTAAGCCACTCTAACTATAAGCTTTATCAAAAAGGAACGTTTTAAGCCTAGCCTTAAAAGTAGACAGTTTGTCCATCTAGAGCTCACTGATGGCCATTGTTATACTAAAAGCCACAACGATTGGGATACCTCTCTCTGGCACATTGACCATAACCATTGGAAAAGAGAGGGGGTCATACAGGTAGCAGAAATGGAGGGTGTGTTTGCACCTCAAGCTTAACTGAGCTGGTTTAGGCTAAACCTGACTCCCCCTATAAATGGCATTCATTAAAATTGGCTTTTTTAACCCTCTTATAGGAGAATGTTTTACATGCATGAATGTTTTGAAAAAAAATAATTAAATGAAATTAATTAAATTGTGACTAAGTAGAGGTTTGCACGAATATTTAACTGAACTTAAAAATGCATCTATTATTAGCATTTGACATGCTCAGGTAAACACAATCGCATTTACATGAAGAGCTGCTCTGGCAGAGGTTATGTTAATGAATCAAAATCAGATCAGTTCTGTGTTCCATAGAGGTTTTTTCTTTTGATGTGAAGTGTGTGCATCAACCCCAGAACATAAGCAAAAGACCTTGTGAAAACGCTAAATGCAGAGAGTTTCAATATCCACAATGTAACAAGTCCTAAAAGGCCATTCAGTGAGGAAGAAGCCATTATTTGAAAATCAAAAAAAAAAAAGCCAAATTATACTCTCTGCACATGCTCACAGGGAGAAAGAGTTTAAAACATGGATACATGTAATAAGGTTAAGATGAAACTGAAACTTAAATGTTTGGCCATTACAACCATGATATGAAGCTTAGCTCCTTTTAATGTTTGCAGCAAGATTTTGCAGATCTTCTATTAGACTGCTGTGGTGAGAGCAACCTGTTCTACAGTCATTTGGGGGGTAGAAACATTATACTCTGGTGACTGCTCTAGTCTCCAGAAATGTTGCTGCTAAGAAGGATGCATCATAAAATGAAAAACATAATTGACAGCAATGAACATCCTCTTCATGAGAGTTTAATACAACAACAGAGTGTCTTCAGTCTGAGGCTTCTTCATATCTGCTGTTGATAAAGACCGCTACAAGAGATCCTTCCTGTCCGCAGCCCTCACCATCTACAGTGACTCTCTGAAGAAACTTCTGTGGTTCAAGTTAAAACAAAATGTAATTATCCTTTTGGATTAATGAAGTATTTTTGAATTGAGTTGAACTGAATTACATCTGAAGGAAATGATTCAAAACATCCACCAGGAAGTTAAAGCTTTAGCACAAATAGGTTTCCAAATTGAAAATAGTCCTAATAAAACTGCTATATTAGTTACAAAATGGTGTAAGTACAACAAAGTCAACGTTAAAGAGTCGCATTTGGAAAGCCCTGATCTCAGTCCTATAAAATCTTTGTGGGCAGAGATAAAACCATGACTCAATCACATTAGTTCTGTCAGAAACAATGGACCAAAATTTCAGGAAACTATTGGGAGAAGCTTGCAAAAGGATATCCAAAGCATTACCCAAAACAATTTTCTAAATTTGAAAAAAATATTAGCAAAACCTTTAGAATTACCTTCTCAAGTAAAATTTTGACACTGTTCTAGGTGATGGTTTTTCATGTTGAATCCAGTTCAATGTGATCTGTACTATTTATTATAAGAATTCTGAAGAATATAAGAAAAAAACTCACACTTGAAGACGAATTGTTCTTGGAATGCCCTGTCTGTGTATTATGCAATTTGAACAGGTTTTAGTAGTATTAATGTGAAAATATATCACAATGATTTTATAGTAATGACTGGAGCACAATTCAAATGTTTTAAACCAGTCCACTTAGACAGGAAGGTCTAAGTGGACCTCAGGGATTCAGTCTATATCAAACTGACATTTATTTATTAATGTTTTTTTGCCTTTTGAAATCCCTAGAATATAAACTAGGACTGATCAATTTCATTCCTGGAAATACTTTCCTCCGTAATGTTTGTCCTGAACTTAAAGGCAGACTGAGAAGGGGCAGGTTAATTAAGTTTCATCAAAATTTGTCTATATAATTTCACAGTAAACCACCAGACTCAACCTCTGCCTTTGTTCAGTTTTATCTCCTCAGGTGCCTAACACTCTCCTTCTTACCCTGACCAAATCATCTCCTTGCTCATTTTTCTATGTCTGATAGCAGAAGACTATTAGCTGTGACTGGTTACAGTTTACAGCCATGAAATGATCCTTGGAGCAAAAACATCTAAACCTAAAAAAACCTCATTTTGGGGATAAATCTGGACAGTAACAGGAACGTTATCTGATGGAATCACATCAAGCCTCACAAAAATCTTTGCTATATTTGCTGTCTGGAACCAAGGTGGTATGGGCGAGAAATTAATTGAAAATAGCCATCCTGGACAGAGCATGTATCACATCAAGTGTTGTTGGGGGAAAAAATTAACTCATTTTCAGTGAGTTGTCTGAAGCTTTGTTACAATGATTAGGTCAGCAGTTTTGCAAAAAATTAAGTCAAGGCCATATGTATAGCAAATACACAAAATAATTAAAAGGGATTTACAGAAAAAAGAAAATGGTCATGATGTAGGGTTGTTTGGTTTTTGGTTTCGGGGTTTTTTCCTTATGTTTTTTACTGTTCAAGTTTTGAATCATGTTTCTGTTTATTTTCCAGGTTATGCTTTTGTTTTGTCGTCTTGTTCATGTTTTGTCAAGTTTGGTTTTCGGATCTGGTTATGCTTTTGCTTCATGTTTTTCTAGTTTGTGTTCAAGAGTCTCTGTTTTGCTCCAGTCACGTTTTGTTCTGTTAATTAAGTTTATTCAGTTCACCTGCTTCAAGTTAATCTGTCTCCTTACTCCACCTGGTTTTCACGCCATATATTCACACCTGTTCTGTTAGTCTTCACGGAAACATCTTTCATTTTCATGCTCATGTCTTGTTCTAAAACCAAGTCTTGTCTTTTTGATCTTGCCATGCCTGTCTTGCCTGCCCGTTTGTTTTGTTCCTACCTCCTGCTGTGACTGAGTTTTTGTTATTAAACCTTTTTTTTCACTTACCATCACGCTGCCTGCTCGTCTGCATTCTGGGGTCCAATATCAAGTAAACCGTGACAAAAATACTTCAAAAGGAAACAATTCATTGAAATACATCTAATGAAATACAGTACATTGATACTGAATATTATTGATTTGAAATCCATTTCTAACATACATTACTGTAATAATTGTCCTGATGGGAATACATGTAGTCTTATAATGTTATCAAATGGTAGAAGGTTGATTAAATAACAGAGTTTAAGTGATTGATAGGATTCTCTGTAGTTTATAGTCTCATTGAATCTATTTGATTGTAATTATTTCTGTCTTTTCTGCTTTAAATTGGAAAAGATTCAGCCCTATTCACTCATTGACATCATGGAAACATTTTCTCATTGACTGTGAACTAGGACTGATCACACAGTTGTCTGTAATCAGCATAGGAATGGTAAGAGATGTTGTAAAACTGTAAAATCTGAGCTAGGTGGACCTTTTATTGTATATTAAGTAAAAATAAAGCCTTGAGGAACTCCACATGTGATCTTTGCTTACTCAGAATTTTTAATTGACACAAATAAGTCTAAGACTGCACAGTAAGACAACTTTGCCAAGTACGATTTGACCCAATTTAGAACAGTAGCGGAAAACCCCACCAACTTTTCACCTCTTTCAAACAATAAATGAAATTTAAAAGTCTAAGAATTATGCAAAATGTTTTTCCGTTACTGTTTCCTAATTTCTAATGTGAAGTGTTAGTCAGGGAATGACAAGAGCAGAGGCAGGGCAGGCTGACCTCTGGAGGGCATGTTTGCTGTAGTATCTTAACAATCAGAAACATGTGGGAAGACATTTAAAGACACAGGAAACTTAAATAACTATAAGTCTGTTTTAAGAGTGAGCAAAAAAACATAAACAAAAGTTGAAAATAGTTTTCGGCCACAAAATGTGTTAGTTGTTTAATATAAAAGATATAAAAACATTTTTTTTTTATTAGAACTGTTCCAGCCCTGACCTTGACAATACTGCCTTTTTCTTCTAGTTTAAAGTCCTAAAAGCCAATAAAAAAAGTATTTTAGCAAATTGATTTTAACTTCTTTTATGACACCACTCACTGAGCTATCTGTATAACGGATATTCTGAATTTGTATCTATTTTAAATTGTATGTCCCCTGTACTCACGGTTTAATCTGTGTGTGTAAATTAAATACGGAATGTTTATGAGTAAAAGAGAGCATGCAATCACTCCTGAGGGCGGAGTGCCAGTTTTCCTAAGGCTCAAAGCTCTTAGCAGAAGTGGGTTACGGTCACAAACACACACTCTCACACACACCTAAAACTCACACAACCACAACTGAATTTCTCAGCGCCTACAGAGCACCGATAATAAAATGCAGACTGAAAAGCATTTGATGTGAGAACCTGGCAATTATATTCACTCACACCTACTGTACATTTACAAGCCCATGTGCTGTAAATTTACTGTATGCAGCCTTTCTAGTTGTGGAATATCACAAGCAGATCATGGCATGCCCTAGACTAAAAAAGGCAGAGCTAACAGTGATGACAAATTTACTGGAGTGAAAGGATGCTTAACTTTTCCACTCTAAGTATCTGTTAGTGCCTTCATATCCTCCTCCCTCAGGAACTAATCTCCTATGTGTTTCCATCTGTAATCACTGAAACAACAGTGCCAGTGGTCTTCTTGGCCTTTTGAGGGGAAAATCCATAAACACGAATGTCTACAACTGAGTTTCATAGGAGCAAATGTTCCATGTTTTGAAATGTTTGTGGTGAAGTTAATGTCAAGCTGGCTTTTCAGATGATCTGTGCATGTGTCACTTTTAAGTTGAAGGACTTTACCACTACAGGTTGTAGGCTGGTGCTGTAGCATGCAATTAGCTATTTTAAATAGCACATACAGACATATTTTCATCACCTTTGTTATTTGTGTGGTCCAAAACCCTTCAGTTTTTCCTGGTTTGATTTAGACGTAGGTGTATGATTTCTTCATGCTGTCTTTACCTATGTAAGTAAAGCATCACCAAGCCCTCTGATCAACCACTAATAATAAAGTTTTTGAAATGTCATTTTCAAAGAGAAAAACTGAGGTGTGGTCTTGTTTTTGTTCTTTTGATTACTGCTCATTCACTAATGTGATCAGGCTCTGGATAACATTGTAAACACAAAAGCAATGCATCAATGAATGATGCATTGCTTTTTTGCTTGTCCAGTCAATTAGGAGTGGAGGCCCCTGTCATGAGCTCAATGTAATACCTGTAACAAAACATTGCTGCACTCCTCGGATGCTTCATTATGCTGAAGTTAGCATCTAATTCAAAGCTTACAACTCTGCACTAAATTAAATTGCTATTTCACTCTTTTAAGAAATTCTACCTTTGCTTGTCTTGACTTAAATAGAGCCCTTAGGTATGAGTGTGTGCCCATGGTTGCTTGTCATGTCTGTGTCTGTGTTGCCCTGTGATAGACTAATGACCTGTCCAGGATGTACCCTGCCTCTCGCTGAATGGCCACTGTAGACAGAAACCCGCCCACATGCGACTCTCCAACAACAAGCGGGTATAAACAGTGGATGGATGGAAGAACTGTTCAATCAGATTCAATTATTTATTCAAATTGGTTAAAAAGTTTAGCGACAGTGAATAGTAATCTGTGTGGACTTTGCAGCAATCCCTCATTCTGAGCATGCATGTAGCGACAGTGGAGAGGAAAAACTCCCTTTTAACAGGAAAAAACCTCCAGCAGAACCTAATGGATGACTTTAATGCATATTACTGCTTAGTTGGGTCATATTAAAAAAAGAATTTACCCCCAACACAAGATCAAGCTTAATGGATCTATTGATATGGTGGTTTAGTCCGAGGTTTGGTCCGATTAACAGACATAACTTCTAGGCCAATCAGCAGTGTTGCTTTGTGAGACACGTATTAAAGTAGAACCTTGTCACATAAAGTAGCTGGTGGAAAATCACCTTCAGGTTATGTTTTTCAATTAGAGCCCAGATGTAAAGTAGGGCAAAAAAAAATGTACTCTTAACTATATCCTTTGTAATTTAAACTACTGGTAAAATATTATTGTATAGTGCAAAACGCACAAATATTCCAATAATTTGTAGACTTTTCAGATAACTGGAGACAGACCCATCACGGACATGGGGCTGCTGATGTAAAACATGTAATAGACGGCATTCATAGAACACTTTTCATAGAACACTTTTCTACTCTCTTTGGACCTTTTAAGCACCAAACACTGCAAGCCAAATTCATCCATCAACACCCATTCAGTTCAGGGCTTTTTATGGTGTGCATTAGGCATATCTCTCTGTCATAGACACACTCACACACCAATGAACACAGTGGGGTCATCTGCAGGAAATACATCAACATCTTTCCAATTAGTAGATGATCTGCTCTGCTATCCATGCCATAGCCCTTCATACACTCACCCCCTTCATCACCACTACGTATATTGGGCAAGAGTAAAATGAATATCTCCACATAAAGCAATAAAAAGCTACTTTTGTTGAAATATGGACTCTGTTCTGTTTTTAGCGCTGGATGTGGTTTCTTCTACATCTCAGTGTTATGAGAATAAACACAATTGTGAAATATTTCAGTTTAAATATTGGCTGCCATTCTCCTACTGGTAATTTAAAGTAATTTCCTGTAGACAACTCTCCAAAGTAGACTCAGTCTTGACTTGCTGTAGAATTTATACATTATACCACGGATAGGCCTAGAATTGCAGCGACTTGTGTTAGATGAAAACACATTGTCAAATTTAAAATAATCATAATAACTTATTTAAAAGTGTTCAAGAGAGTATAGTAAAACACATTTCTAAATGTTACCTTGAACACATTACCTGAGCTTGTAGAAGGTCTCCTAACCATATATAAAAACAATAATAATAATAATAACATACTACACAAAATACTACAACAGATAAAATTGTTTACGTACGTTTATTAACACCATCTTTATAGGGAAAAATGTTAGTGCATTAGTCTGCTTTCCACTTGACACAGCTGTTAGTGTTCCACATAATATAAAAATAAACAAAAAACATAGAGGAATAAGATATCTCTGTGGAGAAGTACAAAGTAAGTTGCTGGCCCTTGTCATTTTGATTAAAAGCAGCTCGTTGTGTCAGGTAAAATCCCACCTAATACAACATGCTGACATCCAGTAAAATGGTCTGTGACAGATAATGGCTGTAGATGAGATTAAACTGCATTTGATGTAATTTATTAAGCTTTAAAGTGCATTAAAGAGTACATAATTGAACAGATCAAGGGATGACCGCTTCTTGCTTCTTTGATGTTCCTCCCCACCTCTCCTCACAATGTGGATTTATGAATCCCGAAGACTGGGAAGAAAAGCTTAATATCTCTTTATTGTCTCTCTGACTATTCGTCTTTTACAAGAAAATGCCTACTTTGAGGCAGGTTCAGGCTCGGGTCTGGTGTAGCCTCCAGCAGGGTTGGCTCTTGTGTGTGGGGCAATCAACTGACTATGAGGGGGGTTGGATGGCATGGGAGAATGCTCATAAATGTGTGCGTGCAGAGTCGTGGGAGTGGGGAACTGGTTGTTCTAGACATTGCAATGTGTAATTCATCAGTGGTAGAAGAAAATGAGCCTGCAGGGTTTGTAAGATTTCAATAAATTTATACATTTCAACAAAAGGCAATAGCAGCAAACCTAATCATACACCAACATTGCAAAATGAGTAGAAAGCAGCAATTAAAAATGACAAGAATAAAAGTATCTCTTCACATGTGGCAGACATCTGAGTAATCCTGGGTAATGCTATTAAAGTAACTGAACCTTCTCATTATTTAGACATGAGGATGTTACAGGTTGGGCCAAGTCACAATTATATTTATTTATTTAAAAACATTTTGATAAGGTCAGTCTCAAAACACTCACCATAAGATAAGAAAATATGAATTAGAAAAGAAGATTTGTCAGAATTTGTCAAGAATTTTGCAATGACTTAATTTCGACAGGTATACTTAATATCAACAAGAATGAAAGCCAAATAAATTTGTTCTACAATGAAGTTCTACTTATGAAGTTTGCTTTTCATCTACTAATCAACAATTTTCAGACAATTATATTTTTGTTTATATGCACAAGGCTCCATATTTGTCAAGTCCAATCCTTTTTTAGCTTAAAAGGGAAGTTAGATAAATATCATTTAAATTTCTGTTTTTATGTTTTTTAACAGAATCCGCAATTTTTTCTAGAAATATATTGAATCTCATTTTTAAATTTTTTAAGTGGTATATGTTTGAAACCAATACACATTATTATAAATAAAATTCCTATTAAAATATTATATATTGCAAGCTAGCAGATAAACTGTTGGAGGGTTTAATACCTAGGAAATTTTAATATGAGATTTATCTTCATCTTCAAAGATGCATTTAGAAAAGCCCATTTGCATGCAATACGTAAACATGAGGCTAAATCAATCAGATTCAAATGCCAAGAATATTGTTTGTTCTCTTTGTAGCACTTGCTTGAAATGTTTTGCAAATGTGCTTTTTGGTCTTTAAATTGCATGGCAGACATTTTTTCACCTCTGGAGATTTTCTAAGTATTAGTCTTCTTTCTAGAGCCACCATGAGGTCACAACCTGAGCTGTTTATAAAGAAAACTGTCAAATTAATTGTAATTGCAACCCAGAGAAGGTTCAAAACTGTCAGCTAAATAAATATAGGAAGAGGTTCAACATGAGGAGGCAATCAGCAAAGCAACAAAACAAGTATCGACCTCTGGTAATGGCAACACCCCCAAAGAACCGCCAAAACATGCCCAACCTCCTCCAGATGGGGACAGGGGTTGTTGGGGGTTGGGTTTGGAGCGGGGTTCGGGGTCTGGGCCAGGGTAGTTTGGCTTCAGGCGGGGTTGTTGTTGTCTCGGCTGTGGTCCTTCTGAGGTTCCCATGTTCTGGGGGGCCTTTGAATGTCTGTGGCTCAGATCTCTTCTTTGTCTGTCTCAAGTCTAGGGGGGGCAGGTCTGTGGCTCCTCACACCCACTTTTGCATATTTTTATGGATAAACCTTATATACACAACCACGATCACACTTTTCAATTTCCTTTTAAACACTACAGCAGCTTTTCTAAGAATTTTTAAATATATATATTAAGTATATTTTTGTAAATCACCGTGCTTGAAACCTCACCAAGTTAAATAAAACACGAGGTTGACATTCACAGGAGGTGCCTGAAGCAAGAAATAATTCCTCCCCCAGCTTACATTGCCCTATTATTTTTAACAAATAATGGGCACTCTTATGTGGTCCTTTAAAAACACAAAGCTCGAACACCCTAATGAGCTATGAGTCCTAATATGCTGCTATCTGTAGCTATTTCAACACTGTAGACAGAGCAGCTGGACAAGAGACCCCAAGTCAGCTGGTTCTCAGAGTCGCCTTTGCCTCACCAATCAGCCCAATTTGTAGGCATTCATTTCCTCCAATCTGTCAGGGTGTCGTAGTGGGAGCAAGGCCGAGCTGTTAGGAAAAATAATGCCAAATGAGACTCTGGGGAATTGGAGACAGCAGAGGAGCTTGCTGTGGCCCTGTCTTTTCCAAAATTGGTTTCTATAACATTCTCCTTTTACTTTCCAAGATAAGCATTCAAACACTAATAGCTGTGCCCTTGAGATCTGCAGGGCTAACCAACACTCCTGTAGGCAAAGCTGAGCTTGTTCTTCTCTTTCTTTTTGTTTCAGAGGCCACATACTCTAGAGACATCGTTAGGAGTATTGGGTGTTGCTGAATATGTCGCTGGCTTTGTTTCTAATAAATGTGCCCTCCAACAGGAATAGTGAAACTCTGGAAATGTTTTGTGAACTCACAAAATGCTGTCGTGATATGCAAACATTTGATTAACCCCATCTGTTTCATTTGAAATTAATAGTAATATTAATTTCTAGATGAATAAAAAAAATCAGCAAAACATTTATCTTACTTACCAATGTCCTGAAGAATTTACCCTCAAATCAATTTTATTTTTCCTCTGCTGGAAATGTTTCTCAAGCTACCAGCTGCTCTACAAACTGAAAGCAAAATCAATATGTTCCCAGCTTGTTTAAGTTGTCCTTTGGAGCAACAATTACAGTGCACTGCCTAAGCATTCATATTTCTTAGACTTTTTCACATGTCACAATACAACCGCAAACATAATTTAATTGTATTGAGATTTTATGTACTATACAACACAGTCCACAACTCTGAAGTGTATTGTACATGTTTTTGAAAGTTTTTTTGCAAATAAAATGCCAAAAAGTGTGGCACACATTTGTAATCCAGCCCAGCAAAAGCCACATTAATATTGAAGAGAATTCACCCCACATGAACACAATCATGGTAAAGCAGGAGAATTGTCTGCATCATGCTGTGGGAATTCTTTTCATCAGCAGGGACAGGGATGCTGGTCAGAGTAGATGGGAAGACAAAACGAACTACAGACAGACAAATCCCGATAGAAAACTTGTTACAGGTTGGAAAGGACTCAAGACTGGGGCAAAGGTTCACCTTCAAGCTATACAATGACCCTAAATATACAACCACAGGTAAAAATGGAATGGTTTAGATCAAAGCATATCAGTCTGTCAGACTGGCCCAAGTCCAGACTGAAATCTTATTTAAAAATCTATGGCAAGACTTAAAAACTGCTACGCACAAATGCCCTCTGTCCAGTCTGGCTGCACTGGAACTATTTTAAAAAGAAAAATGGGCTAACCTTTAGGGTTTAGATGTGCAAAACCTGTAGAGACATACCATGAAAAACATGCTGCATTCATTTTTATTATCTTGATGGGTTTTTGTGTGTGAGTGTTTTTGTGTGGAGTCAGAGTTCTCTCCAGAAATGAGGATCTTTTGCTGGTGAGAGTGACTGCACGCTCCTAAAAACACATCTCATCTAATCTTGGCTGCTGGAGATTTAAGGAGCTGTTTGCCAACTAGGCTTCGCCCGATGGTCAATCCTGCTGGTAGACTCAAGCCTTCGATTCCTTGGACAAAACAAACAGCTCCTCCTTCCTCAGCCACAACCTGCCTGTCCACTCTCAGACTCTGTGCAAGAAACACATGAAACTCAAAAGACCACTTGGCTCCCACACCTTCAAACACACTAATCAATTACCACCAGGATCATTAGTCTCCCTTTCAGCCTTAGCCTGCCCCTGAACAGATTACTCTTGGGGACTGAATAAAGATGCATGCCACACTTTTCAGATTTTTCGTTTGTAGAAGCTTACAAAAACCTTGCACAATTTTATTTCTATTTAACAATTCTATCAATCTTTACATAAAATCATAATAAAATACATTCAACATTTATGATGATCAAGACTAACATATTCATAGCATCTTAATATTTATCTAACTTGGAACTTGGTCACTCTTCTACAGTGCTCAGAGTTTAGGTCAAAAAGATTTTGACCTATGTTGCAGGAACCTTTTCAGGAATTCTAGAATTGCGCCGCTCAAGGTGGCCGCAGGTTGGAGTAGCTCTGTTACTTTTGATTCTGATTGATTCTTTTTTGGGAACTCTTCCTCTTGTGGTGGATACAGTTGGTGCTGTCTACTCCAGTGTCGGATGTTGTGCAGCATGGAGGATTTTTCCTAATACTTTTCTACTTTTGGACATTTGTTATGCTTCACTGCCATGGCAACGGGGTTGTTTCTTACAACCGGGAGCAGCTGATTAATATCTCAAAAGCTCAAATAATTCTTCAACTACAACCCCAAATCCCTGATGAGTTGAAAAGGAGACGCCATGAATGCAGAGCAGGAGCAAAGAGAAGAGAGAGAAGGAGGAAGTTCAAACCATCTCTTCTATCGATTATGATGGGCAATGTGAGATCGTTGGGAAACAAGTTGGATGAACTCCAAGCCCAACAAAGGACCTAGCCAGAGTACTGAGAATGCAGTATTATGTGTTTTACTGAGACATGGCTGCAGGATTATATCCCCAACTCCAGCGTCTCTCTGCGGGGCTTTTTAACCATACGAGCAGACAGAGATTTAAAGAGGAGTGGCAAATGTAAAGGAGGTGGATTGGCAGTACTTGTGAACAACAGATGGTGTCATCCAAGAAATGTTACTGTGAAGTGTAGTCTCTGAAGTCCAGATATTGAACTGTTGGCAGTAAGTTTTTGCCCTTATTATTTACCCAAAGAGTTCACCAGTGTTATTTTGGCAACAGTTTACGTTCCACCTTCCGCTGTTGCCAGCACTGCATGTGATGCCATCAGCTCAGATGTTGCTAAGCTACAGACAATTTCAGAAAAGCTACAGACGTTTGTGACAATATCTGGTGATTTTGACCATGCCTCACTCTCAGCTACACTTCCAACGTTTCAACAGTTTGTCAGCTGCTCTAACAGAGAAAACAAAATGTTGTTTGTTTTATGCAAATGTCAAGGACTCATACATCTCTACAGCAAGACCTCCTCTAAGCAAATCAGATCAGAATTCTGTTTTTCTCTGCTCAAAATATCAGAATCAGAATCAGCTTTATTGCCAAGTTCATACATACAAACAAGGAATTTGTCTCCGGTACACTTTGCTCTTTTGTTTTGTTTTTGCATTACAGAATATACATATTTACAATGTACAATATACACATCTATAATAAAAAGGTGCATTTGCAACATCTGTATGCTGTTGTTTTGTACTCTATTGAATGTTCAACAGAGAAACAGCCTGGGGGAAGAAACTGTCTCTCGGGTGGCTCGTTTTAGTGAACAGTGCTCTGTAGCGGCGGCCTGAAGGTAAAGCTCTGAACAGTTTATGTGCAGGGTGTGTGGGGTCTGCAGAGATTTAAGCAGCTCCTTTCCTGACCCTAGACCTGTATAAGTCCTCGATGGAGGGAAGGTCAGCCCTGATTATTCTCTCTGCATTCCTGATTATTCGTTGCAGTCTGCACTTGTCCTGTTTTGTGGATGAGCCAAACCACACTGAGATGGATGAAGACAGGACAGATTGAATGATGGCAGTGTAGAAGATGACCAGCAGCTCCTGTGGAAGGTTGTACTTCTTGAGTTGCCTCAGGAAGTACAGTCTCTGCTGGGCCTTCTTTCGAACAGTGTCTATGTGTGAAGACCATCTCAGGTCCTCAGAGATGGTGGTTCCTAAGAACCTGAAGTGGTCCACGGCCGATACAGTGTTGTTGAGGATGGTGAGGGGGGTGTATGGGGGTGGTGTTCTCCGAAAGTCCACCACCATTTCCACAGTCTTGAGTGGGTTCAGTTCAAGGTAGTTCTGACTGCACCAGTGTACCAGCCGATCCACCTGCTGTCTGTATGCAAACTCATCACAGTCCTGGATCAGTCCAATGACAGCGGTGTCATCTGCAAACTTCAGGAGTTTCACGGATGAGTCCGATGAGGTGCAGTCATTTGTGTACAGGGAGAAGAGGAGTGGGGATAGAACACACCCGTGGGGGGCACCAGTACTTATTGATCTGGATCGGGAGAAGATGCTCCCCAGTCTCACCTGCTGCTGTTGGTCCGTCAGGAAGCTGTTGATCCACTGACAGATGGAGGCTGGGACGTTGAGCTGGGTGAGCTTCTGGTGGAGGATGTCTGGTATGATGGTGTTGAAGGCCGAGCTGAAGTCTACAAACAGGATCCTGGCGTACGTCCCTGGGTGGTCGATGTGTTGCAGGATGAAGTGTAGACCTAAGTTAACAGGATCATCTGCTGACCTGTTTGCTCGGTAAGCAAATTGCAGGGGATCCAGCAGGGGGCCTGTGATATCTTTCAGGTGCTTCAACACCAGCCGCTCAAAGGATTTCATGACCACAGACGTCAGGGCTACAGGCCTGTAGTCATTTAATCCTAGGATGGTGGGTTTCTTGGGAACCGGGATGATGGTGGATCATTTGAGGCAGGAGGGGACCTCACATTTCTCCAGTGATTTCTTGAAGATCCTTGTGAAGATTGGAGCGAGTTGATTTGCACAGGGTTTCAGGCATGACGGGGAGACGTTATCAGGTCCTCCAGCTTTCTTTGTTTTCATGCGCTGAAAGAGCCTGTTTACATCTTCCTCTGAGATCTTTAGTGCAGGCAGAGGATCTATAAGCCCCTTGTTCAGAGACAACCTGTAATAAACAGGACTGTGAAATGTAAAATGGTCACAGGAAGCTGAAGAAGCCCTGCAAGGTTGCTTTGAGGCTACAGACTGGGACGCACTTTGCCAGCCACAGGGAGTGGACATCAATGCCATGACTGAATGTGTAACCGACTATATAAACGTCTGTGTGGATAACATCATCCCCACCAGAACCCTGAGATGCTTCTCCAATAACAAACCCTGGATCACCGGTGACTTGAAGGACCTGCTTGACAAGAAAAAAAGAGCCTTCAGAGAGGGAGACAGGGAATTATTGAGGAGTTTACAGAAGCAACTTAAAGTCAAAATAAGAGACAGCAAGGAGGTGTACAAGAGTAAGCTGGAGAGCAAGCTCCAGCAAAACAATATCAGAGATGTGTGGTCAGGGATGAAGAAGATCATGGGCTTCAAGCAGAAGGTTGATTAGACTGATGGATGTCTGGACAGAGCCAATGAACTGAACACATTCTTCAATAGGTTCAGTTCAGAAACAAGCTCAGCATCCTCCTCCCCTGCTCACAGCCAAACAGACATCCCACCCTCCTTTGACCCACAGGACCCACAGCTGTCCAGTAACACCTCAAATATTTTATCTTCCACCTCAGCCATGGACCCTTCTGCTTCTACATGTTTACCTTCAACCATATCAGAAGATGCTGATGCTCCCTTTGCCTCCCCTTTCCACCTGTGTGTCTCAAGAAGTCAGTTGAAGATGCAACTGGAGAGACTGAATCGGAATAAGACTGCAGGTCCAGATCATGTCAGCCCTAGAGTCCTGAAGGCCTGTGCAGAGCAGCTCTGTGGGATTCTGCAGCACCTCTTCAATCTTAGCCTGGCCCAGAAGAAGGTTCCAGTGTTGTGGAAGACCTCCTGTCTTGTTCCGGTACCAAACAAAACTCACCCATCAGTCCTCAATGACTATAGATCTGTTGTCCTGACATCCCATATCATGAAGGTCCTAGAGAGACTCCTGTTGGCCCACCTGAGTAAGCAAACAATAAACTATCAGGACTCCCTTCAGTTTGCTTCTCGCTGTGGAGTTGGAGTTGAAGATGCCATCATACACCTGCTTCAACGAACCCACTGTCATCTGGACAAAGCCAGCAGCACTGTGAGGATCATGTTCTTTGATTTCTCCAGTGCATTTAACAAAATCCAACCTGATCTGCATTGTCAGAGACTCCAGGAGACTCAGGTGGAGGCATCAACAATCTCCTGGATCAAAGACTACCTGACAAACAGACCACAGTTTATGAGACTGAAGGGTTGTGTGTCTAACCAGGTAGTCAGCAGCACAGGAGCTCCACAGGGGACTGTACTCTCACCATTCCTTTTCATTCTGTACAGCTCAGACTTCCAGTACAAGACACACTCCTGTCATCTGCAGAAATACTTGGATGATTCTGCAGTCGTGGGGTGGATCAGAGATGGACAAGAAGATGAGTACAGGAAGGTGGTGGACCGCTGTGTGGCATGGTGAATCATCTCATCTTGAACGTGACTAAAACAAAGGAGATTATTGTAGATTTTAAGAGAAACAGGAATAAGTCAAAAACTATTTCCATCATTGGAGAAGAGGTGGAGGTGGTGGAGGAGTATAAATACCTCGGTGTTCACCTGGACAACAGACTGGAGTGGAGATGCAACTGTGAAGCCGTCTACAAGAAGGGACAGAGCAGACTGTACTTCTTGAGGAAACTTAGGTCTTTCGGTGTTTGCAGCAAGATGCTGCATATCTTCTATAAGTCTGTTGTGGAAAGTGTGATCTCTTCTGCCATCATCTGCTGGGGAAGCAGCATCAGAGCCAGGGACTTAAAAAAGCTCAACAAGCTGATAAAGAAGGCTGGCTCTGTTCTGGGGATTCCTCTAAAACCTCTGTAGATCATTATGCAAAGACGGATTCTTGATAAAATGAAGAACATTATGGAGAACCCTGAACATCCTCTTCATCAAACTGTCCTACAACAACGGAGTTTCTTCAGTCAGAGGCTTTTTCAGGAGTGCTATAGGAGATCCTTCCTCCCCACCTCCATCAGCATCTACAACGGCTCTTTGAAGAAACCTATATAATATGAGCTACAACAACATTTAATTTCCCTTTGGGATTAATAAAGTATTTTTGAAAGCAAAGTATGACATCTTTACATTTGGTGTATTTAAAGGAATATAAGAACAGGATGTTTTAACTCTATGTCCATGTGACTGACAGCTAACCCCCAACATGCTCCCTCAGTTGGGATGCATCAACCTAATGAAACATGAAGCTCTGCCAGCTACAGTTTTGCTTCTTGTGCTTCTCTGCAGATTCCGAGAAATTCCTGAGAGGAAAATTTAAAGTAATTACACACTGTCTGCAATGTCTAATACTGCAAATTGGTTCACTAAATACCTGAACGTTTCATCAGCATGCACTCTGGCCTGCAGCATTTGTCTAGCCTGTTGCATTTAATGTGGAATTATTAAAGCTAATCTGTGTCGAGCACTCCGGACCAATACAGTCATGTTTTCAAATTTGAAGTGTGGTAAGGGTCTGCCGAACTGTCTGGCGCCATCATCTTTCTAAGCATGTCATTACTGTAACCACGAGAACAGCACATCGCAACCCTCCATACAAACACACCCGTACAAACATGCTCACATATCTGAGCTACCAGTCAATCCTGCCACTTTACTGAAACAAGAAATATGTTAATATAAGCTATGTGAAGCTGACATATGTGTAATGAATAGTTTTTATCATACCAATCTGTATCATACAAGTCAGCAAGGATGCAAATTGTTGTTACACATTGCAAAGACATGAAAAGGATTGTCCCTCTTTGTAGCCCGTACTATAAAAATGTGTTTTGTTTTCACTGGGTTTGACTGAACATTTATCTGTTGTGCTCTTCCTCTGTCTGCTCTTTACGCCAAAGGATGAAGTATGACATTAAGCCACACCAGCCTAATATGTATACTGTACCAACTCAGTGGCTAGAATTGGTGCCAGAACATCAACAATATCTTTACTGGCTATTAGGTTATTTGTCTTAGTTTAAAAAAAAGAAACATCAATAAAACTTAAGGTGAATTTTCACATAGCCTTTTAGAATATTTCACTTTCCTATATATGTGTCATTCACTTATACAGCTAAAGAAGAAAGGATTATTATTGTACCCAAAAGGGTTCCAATGATTGCTTTCTATCCAAGTTAAGAAAACTTAAGCATTATCATTACAGTAATTATCTTTAGTTTCACCATTTAGGTATTTTTTACATATTATGTTTTCTGTACAAAGGGGAAAAGTTCATATAATAAAAGAGAACATTTTTAAATCAATAATGTCTTTGTGCAAATCTGAATATTTTTGTAAGAACTCAATAAACTGACAAGATAGGTTAAGAAATATGAAAGGTTATTGCCACAACTACCATGAACAATATGGCAACCCCTGCTGGTCATCTTATACTGTGGTTAGATGCTCTGGAAGAATGCTTCACATTTCTGACAAGGCAAC
The DNA here is from genome assembly GCF_021462225.1 of Girardinichthys multiradiatus. Taxonomy (NCBI): domain Eukaryota; kingdom Metazoa; phylum Chordata; class Actinopteri; order Cyprinodontiformes; family Goodeidae; genus Girardinichthys; species Girardinichthys multiradiatus. The sequence continues at coordinate 44,343,115 of NC_061797.1, read as the reverse complement.
ATAAAAGGCAGACAAAGATGTGTACTTTGAGAGCAATATTAAAAGCCAGAAAAGAAAAGTCTTTCCTTTATTCAGTAAGACACCTGCCAACCATATTCTGCACACGCTGACACATGGCTGAATGAAAAAAAATTATTCAAGCCTGAGAGCAGTCCAGTCCTGAATACTGTATGAAAAACGTCATCATATACACATTATTACATTTTTTGCTTTTACGACAATAACTTTCTCCTACCCTGGAATCAAATCAGGGTCTTTTCAAAATAACTTTGTATTATAATGGCAAACATCATGGGGGCATTTCACAAGTGAAAGATTCCTGTCAGTTTTCCTCACCTCCGTTCTCCAATATTTTAATATCATAAGAGCATGACATGTTGGAACAATGTAATACTTGCTTTTATTGCCGAAACTAAATATAGTTCATTTTATATTTTGCTAATTTAATGCAACAACGTCCCTAATATACTACGGTAGATGAAAAAAGCTATTAAATTAAAAATTTTCTTTAAATCTTAAAACGTATATGGTTACACATGTTGAGATAACGTTATTTTAAAAAAGTTGTGGATATGACTTTATAAAGTAAACCTTTTCAACATCCGCATGGATTGTTGAATGTTCTTCTTCTTCCACTACCGTTCCGATCAAACCATGAGTACCAGAGATAAGACTTTAGAGAAATCACTGGGTCCTTTCTCACCAAACAGGTGTTCCTCATCACTCAACTCGTGCACATACACACCTTCACACCAAGCGCTGTCCACGCCTCCCTCTCCAAGCGCAGGTGTCGTTCTTTATAGAAAGAGCAAAGTGTAAACAGGTTGGTCTTTTAAACTAAAGGAGAACATAAAAGGCAGTTTGCAGGCTTTTGAGGCTGCTTTAGGTTTGCTTGGTAGCCTATTGACACAGCTGCTGGCCCCACCCTCTGCCCGTATCGCCTAAAGAAAAGAAGCTTGCATGGCAGCCTACATGCTCTGCAATCTGTTATTCTGAAAGCTAAAAGAAAACCCTGACGTGCAGAAAATGTTGTTAAGAAACCAAACAAAACCCTGACAAGCCTTTATAAGCTCCAGAGGATTCTGTGCTTTTGTTAGTCGAAAAATTGGGATTCTGTGTGTTCACATGCATGCCCGGGCAGATTCTTACATACATGCTGATGTATATACTGTAGCTGTGTGGTTTCGATTTTGTGTGTGATCTTTGAGTGTGCTGTCACTGCCCAGCTGTTTAAAAAAAAAAAGGTTGTTGCCCCAGAAAAGAAGTGGCACACAATTACAAGTTCTAGTTGGAGGAGCACAAAGAGACGGCAGCGGCAGATTGGCCGATAAAAAGGACCCTATTTATAGGGAACTCCTGGGCATTTCAGAGATGGCCAGCTTTGTGTTTGTGATGGAACATGTACATGAAGGAAATTGTCATATAATTACACCCTGTTAAGTATGTGACCTATCATTTTGTTGGAAAGTGGAAGGCTTGATTTGGTTAGAGCTTTGTTGTAAAGATTACAGAGATTTTCAAAAAGAAAGAAAAGAGGGTTTGAATCAAATGCATGTCAATCAGTGTGTGTTAGTGGGTGAGCATTTCTGAACAAAAAAGATGGAATCTGAAGTGCGTAAAAAAAAGTCAATGGAGGTATAAAATTGATCTCAAACCCACAAAGAGATTGGCCCTCTTAAACCTTTCCATATTTTCTTATGCCATAACGACACAATTATATGCATATTATTGAGATTTTATTTGATAAACCAACACATACTATTGTTTAACCGGGTAGTGGAAGGAAAATTCAGTGCAGCCAACAGAAGTTACTTAGGCCGTAAATAAGTTCAAATGTTTAATTTGATTTCTGTATAAGTACAGCATTTTGTAAAGGTGTCAGAGAGTGAGAGAACATTAGTGAACAAATAACGTCATGAAGACCCAGAAACACCCCAGCGTGGTCAGGAATAAAGTTGTGGAGAAGTTTGAAGCATAGTTCAATTACAGTCTCTGTTCAGTCCATAATCCAAAAAAAGAGTATGGTACAACCGCAAACCTACGAAGACATGGCCGTCCATTTAAACTGAATGGCTTGGCAGAGAGAGCATTCATTAGACGCTGCCAAGAGGCCCATGGTAACTCTGGAGGAGCTACAGTGATCCTCAGTTTACCGCAAGCTGTGTAGACAACGCAAACATGTGGAAGAAGGTGCTTTGATCAGATGAAACCGAAATCAACTATTTTGATATGCAAAATGTAAACATCAACCTGAGAACACCATCCATGTGGTGAAACATGGTAGTAGTGGCATCAAAACATGGGAATTATTTTCTTCACCAGGGACAGGAGAGCTGATCAGAGTTGAATGGAAGGTGGAGTTAAATGTAGGACAATCCTGGAATAAAACCTGTTAGAGGCTGCAATCGAGTTGAAACTAGGGTGGAGGTTCACCTCACAATAGGTACAGCCCCCTAAATGTAGAGCAAGATCAAAGCATTTTCATGAGTCAGAATAGCCTTGACATAAATCTAATGGAGAATATGTGGTAAGACTTAAAACTACTGTCCAGAGAGGCTCTCTATGTACTCTAAATGAAATGCAGCTTTTTTAGCAAAGAATGGACCAGTTTTGGACCAGTTTTGTCTGATTTGGTGAAATTGGGAGAGACACACTCCAAGACAAGTGCAGCTGTGATTATACCAAAAGGTGGTCTTGGGAATAACGACTTAATAGGGTTAAATTCAAATGCACACGAAAGTTTTTAGATTTTTATTTAAAAAACATGAAAAAACTCACTTTGTGTTGATCCATCAAATGTATCCCAATATAATATATTGTTGTAAAGTTGGTGCTTTCATGTTACAAAATGCGAAGACATTTACGAGGTGCGAATGCTTTTGCAAGGCAATGTACTGTAGATTAAAAACAAATCTTTTTTCTCTCTGCTGAACTCAGCTTTCATTTACACATAAATTAATCATAAAACACATTAAATTAAGTGGTGCATCATGTGAACACACATTCTGTAACAAAAGGAAAAACTTTTTCACAAACTGGCAAGAGAGAAAAGCAGAGAAAATGTTTTTAAAGGCCCTTTCTTTTAACTCTAAGAATTTTGATGCTTCACAGCTCAATATTAGTAAGATATAATGGATATCACATTCAAGTAGGTCTGACACCATCACACAATAAAAGGTTTGTGAAAATAAGTTTCGCTTTTGGTTAAGTTGAAGTGATAAGTGATAGGATGCTGAAAGTCTAACTTAATAATAAAAGAAGTATGATTTTTAGCAGTGTGGTAATTAAAATGTCAAAATTCAATAAAATGCTGTACATTGACTTTCTAAATTACAGCTGAATCTGTCCTGATTTGTGCTCATTTATGGTTAATATTCTGTTGTATTTCTGCAGTCAAAGAGCTGAGCTCATTGAAGTGTTAAGGCTTGTGAGATATGGGATCCCAGAATGCAGACAACAAAGCAGCATGATGGTAAGTGCAAAAAGGTTTAATAACAAATATTCACTCACAGCAGGAGGCAGGAACAAAACAACAAAAGGGCAGGCGAGACAGGCATGGCATTATCAAAAACCAACAAGACTTGGTTTGAGAAACGTTTCCGCGCCGAATGACAGAACAGGTGTGTATTTATGGAGTGTAAACCAGGTGGAGCTAGGAGACAGATTAACTTTGAGTAGGTGAACCAAATAAACTTAATTGACAGACAGAACAAAACGTGGCTGAGGCAAAAACAGAGACTCTAATATACAAACTAACAGAAACTAGAAAAACATGAAGCAAAAGCGTAACCAGATCCGAAAACCAAACTTGACAAAACATGAACAAGATGACAAAACTAAAGCATGACCAGGAAAATAAACAGAAACATGATTCAAAACTTGAACTGTGAAAAACATAAGAAAAAACCCAAAACCAAAAATCAAACAACCCCAAATCATAACATGAAGTTAGTTTCAGTGTTGTGCGTCATAGCATTTACATTTACATCACATTCAAATCTTTAGTAAATTTGACTGAATCAAGAATTCGTACTCGTACTCGTCGTCTTCCGCTTTATCCGGGACCGGGTCGCGGAGGCAACAGACTCAGCAGAGACGCCCAGACGTCCCTCTCCCCAGACACCTCCTCCAGCTCCTCCGGGGGGAGCCCAAGGCGTTCCCAGGCCAGCCGAGAGACATAGTCCCTCCAGCGTGTCCTGGGCTGTCCCCTGGGCCTCCTCCCGGTGGGACGTGCCTGGAACACCTCCCGAGGAAGGCGTCCAGGAGGCATCCGGTATAGATGCCCGAGCCAGCTCAACTGGCTCCTCTCGATGTGGAGGAGTAGCGGCCCTACTCCGATCCCCTCCCGGATGGCCGAGCTCCTCACCCTATCTCTAAGGGACTGCCACCCTACAGAAGAATCTCATTTCAGCCGCTTGTATCCGGGATCTCGTTCTTTCAGTCATGACCCAAAGTTCATGGCCATAGGTGAGGGTAGGAACGTAGACCGACCGGTAAATCGAGAGCTTTGCTTTTCAGCTCAGCTCTCTCTGTTATGATTCTGGCACGTCTGTTCTACCGTCTCCCTGGCTGCAATCAGCAGATTAGATGCACCTGGTGGCTGATGCGGTGTAGTGCAATCTGTGGAATCGCCAAGCACCTGTGTCTTCCCTGATATATACTGACTCTGACAAGCAGATGGTGCCAGATTTTTGAAAGCCATTGTGTGAGTAGATATCCAGCGTTCCTTCCTGTCTGATCATTTGTTCTTGACCTTGCCTTGCCTTTTGGATTTATACCTCTGCCTGCTTCCTGTCAGACTATTTCGATTTTGGTTGTCAACCTTGTTTCCTGCATCTGGTTTATGCCTCTGCTTGCCCCTTGCCTGACGCCTCTTGTTCCGATCGTTGACCCTGTTTCTGTCCTTGGATTATTGAGCCAGCCTAGCCCTCGGATTATTCAGCCAGGAGTCACTTCTTACCTGTGCTGTGGAGATCACCGCCTGCCGCCCACTGAGGTTTCCCCTCTGGGTTTCAAGTTCCACTCAAGACAAAAGCAGGTTAGTGACTTTTCTGATCCCTGCAAAATCTGGAGAGACTACAAGTCACTAATCTCTCTTTCTGCCTCAGTGATTCCTGGAAGCTGTGAGGAGTGTTACCTGTGTGACGTTTTCCTGTGGCTGAATAAACCTTTTAAACTTTCAGTACTGTGTCTGGCTGAATCTTGGGTCCGCCTTTTTCTGATTCATAGCAGAAAAATCTGGCCAAAAATGGACCCATCGCCAGCACAACAGTGGCGTATCCACGTTGATGAAACCCTTTCCTGGTTGGGTTCCGGCATGGAGGAAATAATTTCCATATTATGTTCTGGCAATCTTGTCTTCGAGCCGCCACCGTCACAAAGAAACCACGCCGAAGTAACATGGGCAACAGCAGAGGTAAGGGAGCCACGCCTCTCTCCGCCTGAGATGTTCAGGGAGACTCAGACCAATGTCGAGCTTTTCTAACTCAGTGTGAAATTCATTTTGAGCTTCAGCCGTCATCCTTTCCCACTGAACGTTCCAAGGTGGCGTTTGTTATATCTCTGCTGGCAGGAAAGGCAAAACAGTGGGGAACTGCTGAATGGCATAACAGGTGTGCATCTTGTAATATTTCTGAAACTTTTTCCAAGGAACTCATTCGAGTTTTTGACCCAGTCATTCCACGTCTTGAGGCCGCAAGAGGATTTTTGTCCCTCAAACGGGGTGATCAGCCTGTCTCGACCTATATAATTGACTTTTATTTGTTGGCTGCAGAGAGCCGTTGGAATGAGGCAGCACAAATGGATGCATTCCTGAAAGGATTAAACGAAGAAATCAAGGATGAGCTAGCGAACCGTGACTATCCTTCTTCCCTGAAACAACTCGAGGATTTGGCTGCTCGCATTGATATTCGGCTGGCAGAGAGAAGGAAGGAGAAGCGCCATGAGAAGGGTCACTCATCATTAACTCAGGTTTCTGCACACCGGTATGAGAGAAGGAGTCGGTCACCTCTCACTGAGGAAAATGATAATTGTGAGTCCAATGGGGACAATGGGGCAGAACCAAGATTACCCCTGAGGAGAAAGATTGTCGGAGAAGATTCAAGCTCTGTTTTTATTGTGGAGAGAAGGGACATTTAGCACTCAAGTGTCCACTAAAAGGACAGGCTCATCAGAGGAAGGGAGGTCTCCACTGAGCCGAAGTCAACTATCTGCCTCCTCCTTCTTGTTTCCTGCCCATTTTCAAACCTCTTCTTTGTCTCTCCAGGGGGCCGTGTTTATTGATTCAGGAGCAGATACTGAATTCATGGACGAAACATTTGCAAATAAGAACGGCATAAAACTTATTTCGTCAGCTGACACAAGAAACGTGCTAGCTTTGGATGGTCACAGCATGAACAATTCACATCTCAGGACGGAGGAGATTACCTTAACAGTTGGAAGTACTCATCAAGAAAAAGTAACTTTCATGATCATTAATTCACCTGAACGTCCTGTAGTCCTAGGGGCCTCCTGGTTGCAGAAACACAACCCTCACATCAACTGGAAGAAAAAAGAAGTTCTGGGTTGGTCTGAGTCATGTTCCGCTGACTGTCTTTTGTCTGCTGCTACGGAGGTCAGAGATCAGACCTATCCGGATTTATCCAAGGTACCGCAAGAATGCCATGATTTAAAGGAGGTTTTTAATAAAATCAAGGCCACAGCTCTGCCACCCCATAGACCTTATGATTGTGCTATTGATTTGCTTCCTGGCACATCACCCCCTAAAGGCAGAACCTATTCATTGTCTGGTCCAGAGCACAGGGCCATGTAGAGTTATGTTGATGAGGCATTAAAGGCAGGGCACATTCAACCCTCTTCCTCTCCTGCAGGTGCTGGTTTCTTTTTTGTTGGGAAGAAGGATGGTTCATTGAGACCATGCATTGATTATAGAGGCCTTAATGAGATAACAGTTAAAAATCGATATCCCTTACCACTCATGAACACAGCTTTTTATCAGATCCAGGGAGCCAAGATATTTTCTAAACTGGATCTAAGGAATGCATATCATCTGGTCCGAATCAGAGAAGGAGATGAGTGGAAAACGGCTTTCAACACGCCTACGAGCCATTATGAATACAAGGTCATGCCATTTGGACTTACTAATGCTCCTGCAGTTTTTCAGTCATTGGTCAATGACGTTCTAAGAGACATGGTGGGTCAATTCGTATTTGTTTATCTTGATGACATACTGATTTATTCTCAAGATCTGGAAACCCACAGAAAACATGTCAGAGCTGTTCTCCTGCGTCTTCTCCAAAACCAGTTGTTCGTCAAGGCAGAGAAATGTGAGTTCCACATAACTACCACTTCCTTTTTGGGCTTCATCATTTCCCCAGATCAAGTGCTTGTCGACCCCTCCAAAGTTAAGGCCGTATTGGAATGGCCTGTTCCAACTGATCGCAAGCAGCTTCAAAGATTTCTGGGCTTCGCAAACTTCTATAGGTGGTTTATTAGAAATTACAGCCTGGTTGCTACTCCCCTAAACTCTCTTACCTCTTCCAAGGTGAAATTTGTGTGGAATAAGGATGCAGAGAAGGCCTTCAATAGGTTAAAGGAACTCTTCACGTCAGCTCCAGTGTTACGGTCTCCTGACCCAGAGAGACAGTTTATTGTGGAGGTGGATGCCTCAAGCACTGGGGTCGGAGCTGTATTAAGCCAAAGAGGTGAGGATGATCGTGTTCACCCATGTGCCTTCTTTTCAAGGACTCTGTCACAGGCTGAGCGGAATTACGACGTGGGAGACAGAGAGTTATTGGCCGTCAAGTTGCCATTGACAGAGTGGAGACATTGGCTGGAGGGGACTAAGGAGCCGTTTATGGTGTGGACTGACCATAAGAACTCGGAGATCCTGAAATCAGCAAAACGGCTAAACCCCAGACAGGCTAGGTGGGCTCTGTTTTTCGGTCGTTTTAATTTCTCCCTGTCTTACAGGCCAGGGAGTAAAAATGGCAAACCTAATGCCCTATCCCGGATTCAAGAGCCTGAAGAATCTCAGTCTGCGGGTGAAGAGTTTATTCTTCCTGAAACCGTCAGGTTGTCTGTGGAGGTGGAGGTGGAAAGGGAGGTCCAGGAAGCCATTAGGGATCTGCCTATCCCACCATCATGTCCACCTGACCGCTGTTTTTTCCCTGAACGCCTTGTGCCTAAGGTACTGGAGTCTTGTCATTGCTCTCGTTTAGTTGTCATCCAGGAATCAGCAGAACCATTCAGACAGTTCGAACTCAGTTTTGGTGGCCATCGCAGGTCAAGGATGTCAAAGACTTTGTTGCTGAATGCACTCAATGTTGTCGAGCCAAGCCTTCTCGTCACCCCCCTGCGGGGTTGTTGCACCCTTTGCCAATTCCCCCTTGCCCATGGTCACACATTGCGATGGATTTTGTGACAGTTCTACCGGTTTCTAATGGTCACTCTGTACTACTAACCGTAATTGACAGATTTTCTAAGATGGTTCATCTGGTGCCGTTGGAGAAGCTTCCATCTGCTAAGGAGATGGGTGAGATATTGACCCGAGAAGTTTTCAGGCTCCATGGAATCACAAATGACATTGTTTCCGATAGAGGACCCCAATTTGTGTCACGTTTCTGGAAGGAGTTTTGTTCTTTGTTGGGAATTTCTGTTAGTCTTTCCTCAGGGTTTCATCCTCAGTCTGATGGCCAAACCGAGAGAGCCAACCAAGAAGCTGAAACCAAACTTCGTATCTTATGTGAGTCTGACCCAACCAAGTGGTCACAAAATTGGCCCTGGGTTGAATACGCCGTGAACTCTATGCAATCAAGTGCCACTGGTTTGTCCCCTTTTCATGTTGTGTTTGGTTTCCAGCCACCCGTGTTTTCAGTTTAGGACAGAGAAGCTAATGTTCCGTCCGCCCAAGCAGCTGCCCTAAAGTGCCAAAGAATATGGAGAAAGGCCAGGATATCGATGATCAGAATGTCACTGGTTCAGTCAAGAACAGCCAACCGGAGACGGATCCCTGCCCCTAAGTACCAGGTGGGGCAGAAAGTTTGGCTCTCCGCCAAGGACCTCCCATTAAGGGTAGAATCCCTGAAATTGGCACCCCGATTTGATGGACTTTTCCCGATCTCTAAGATCATCAACCCTGTCGCTGTACGACTGAGATTATCCAACTCCATGAGGATTCACCCCACGTTCCACGTTTCTCAGGTCAAGCCCTTCGTGGAGCCCCGACTTGGCTGCGCCTAGAAATCCTGTCCATAAAAGTTATGAACAGGACCGGTGACAAAGGGCAGCCCTGCCGGACGGAGTCCAACATGCACCGGGAACAGGTCCGACATAGTGCCGGCAATGCGAACCAAACTCCTGCTCCGCTTATACAGAGATCGGATGGCCCCTAGTAAAGGGCCCCCAATTCCATACTCCTGGAACATTCCCCAAAGGGCATCACGAGGGACACAGTCGAATGCTTTCTCCAGGTCCACAAAACACATGTGGACGGGTTGGGCAAACTCCCGTGAACCCTCGAGTACCCTGTAGAGGGTATAGAGCTGGTCCAGTGTTCCACGGCCGGGACAAAAACCACACTGTGAGAGTTGAATACATCCCTGGCCAAAGGGTCCGCCAGACGTTCCCAGCAGACCCTCACAATGCGCTTGGGCCTGCCAAGTCTGTCCGGCTTTTTCCTCCCCCAGCGGATCCAACTCACCACCAGGTGGTGATCAGTGGACAGCTCAGCCCATCTCTTCACCCAAGTGTCCAAAACATGCGGCCAAAGGTCTGATGATACGACAACAAAGTCGATCATTGACCTCCTGCCTAGGGTATCCTGGTGCCAAGTGCACTGATGGACACCCTTATGTTTGAACATGGTGTTCATTATGGACAATCCGGGACTAGCACAGAAGTCCAATAACAAAACACCGCTCGGATTCAGATCGGGGAGGCCATTCCTCCCTATCACGCCTCTCGAGGTGTCACTGTCATTTCCCACGTGGGCGTTGAAGTCCCCCAGCAGAATAATGGAGTCCCCGGGAGGGGCACTATCCAGCACCCCCGACAGGGACGCCAAGAAGGTCGGGTACTCCGCACTACCACTTGGCCCGTAGGCTGAAATGATAGTCAGAGACCTCTCCCCAACCCGAAGGCGCAGGGATGCGACCCTCTCATCCACTGGGGTAAACCCCTACACGAGACGGCTGAGCTGGGGGGCGACAAGGAAATCCACCCCAGCCTGCCGCCTCTTCCCGTCGGCCACTCCAGAGTAGAAGAGAGTCCAACCCCTCTCGAGGAGATGGGTTCCAGAGCCCACGCTGTGTGTGGAGGCGAGCCCGACTATTTCTAGTCGATATCTCGCGACCTCCCGCACCAGCTCAGGCTCCTTGCCCCCAGCGAGGTGACATTCCACGTCCCTAGAGCCAGCCTAAGCATCCGGGGATCGGGCAGCCGAGGTCTCCACCTTCGTCCGCTGCCCAATCCTCTTTGCACCGGTCCCTGACGGTTCCTCCTGCAGGTGGTGAAACCACTGGGGGATGGTCTCGCGTGTCTCGTTCGGGCTTGGCCCGGCCGGGTCCCGCGAGGAGCAACCCAGCCACCAGGCGCTCTCCGACGAGTCCCGACCCCAGGCCTGGCTCCAGGGTGGGACCCCGGCTCCGCCGTACCAGGCAACGTCACATGCCTCGATTTTGTAGTCGTCATGAGAGTTCTTGAACCACTCTTTGCCTGACCCGTCACCTAGAGCCTGTTTGCCATGGGAGACCCTACCAGGGGCATTTAAGCCCCAGACAACATAGCCTCTAGGATCATTCGGGCACTCAAACCCCTCCACCACGTTAAGGTGGCTGTTCAATCATTTTTAGAGCTCTTCTAATTGTGAAATTCTTGGCAGAATAATGTGTTTTGCATCTATGACTATTGTTTGATGAGTTCTGAAAATTTTGCTAAAAAAGAGAGATGACTTTTAAATCATAATTGTACTTTAGTAATTTTGCAGTAATTACTAGATTTTCTATTTTGTATTTAATGTTACAGATGTTCTGCCAGATTTAGTTCCAGACTTATTTCTTTTTTACCAGGAAACTCTTCATCTCTAACTAGCAGACGCCTGACAGTGTTGTGTAATGGTCTTTGGAACTGCTCCCTAATTGACACATTTACATTTACATAAACCCTAAGTGCATCTGAAGAAAAATAACCCCACATCACGATGGTGTCACCAGTGTGTTTACCTGGGTATCTGGGGAGCTTTTTTCATGATGCATAGTTTCTGTGCCAAACATACCTTTTGTAATTGTGGCCCAAAGGTTTCAGTTTGGTTTCATCTGAGCAAAACAGATTCTTCCATAAGGTACTAGGACATTTTATCCAAGCCTGATTGTTTTCCTTTAAAGAAAAGGCTTCTGTCTTGAAACATTTCTCCTTAGTGCAGACATATGGAGAATAAAGCAAATCAATGTCACAACACAACTAGTAAATGTTGGGAATTTGCTTCAACTCCCTCAGCGTTGTTATCAAGCTCTTGGAAGCATTTCGGGATGGTTTCTGTCTGAGGTTTTCATGACTTTTTGAAAAACAGATGGTTTTTGTTATTGTAGTTTCATATTTTCAGCAAGCAACATTGACTGTCTTCATTGTTCAATGGAGTGCTAAATGAATAAAGCTGAGTATTTCCTTGTATTCTTCTGCTGAGTAACAGCTTTGGACCATGAGATCATTGTAATCTTTGGAATCTCTCTGCAACCTGTGACTTTATGTAAAGAATATACAGAGGTTGGACAATGAAACTGAAACACCTAGTTTTAGACTACAATAATTTATTAGTATGGTGTAGGGCCTCCTTTTGCGGCCAATACAGCGTCAATTCGTCTTGGGAATGACATATACAAGTCCTGCACAGTGGTCAGAGGGATTTTAAGCCATTCTTCTTGCAGGATAGTGGCCAGGTCACTACGTGATACTGGTGGAGGAAAACGTTTCCTGACTCGCTCCTCCAAAACACCCCAAAGTGGCTCAATAATATTTAGATTTAGCAAAACTGTGCTCTTACCCTGCTAATTGAACCTTCACACTCTGCTCTTACTGGTGCAATGTGCAATGAATGAAGACTGGCTACCAGGCTGGTCCAATTTAGCCATGAAACCTGCCACACTAAAATGACAGGTGTTTCAGTTTCATTGTCCAACCCCTGTAAATGACCAAATGTCAGGACAGTCCTACTTAAATAGCAGACCTTTATTTTTAGGGTTAATTACTTACTACAATCAACAGCAGGTGTGAACTCAAGAAGATTGAACACTAAAATTAAATCAAAATAGGTTTTAACAGAGTATTAGTTTCAGGGCATACTTACTCAGCTAGGTTATTGCATCACAAAACAAAACGAAACAAAGCGAAACGAATGAAACGTACATGATTTACATCACAATTGATGTGGAAAAAGTTTTTCATTTATCTTGATCTAAAGTTTTAGGTCTCAAAGCCTTGAAATTCTAGCAGGGGTACACTTTTGAGACCCACTGTAAATCATAAAACTTTATATGTCACAAAGGTGCTTTAAAATATACACTTTGATCAGCATCTAGGTTGTGAAATGAATCATTGTAAAGATTGATACAGGGTTTTTGGCTTCCATGGGGGAACCCAGTGGTTCTGGTAAACATGAGAGTTCTGTAGCAGCTCTGGCTCACAGTATGGGATGTTAATATTTGGTACCATTCCCTGTGGTCAGGACTGCGATGCATTCATACCGAGTTGGATTTGAAATGCAGCTCCTCACAGAACCTCCAATCAGCAGAAAAATAAACTGCTGTGCTGTGCCTAAATACACATTTCAAGAACAAACAATCATTATCATCTTATTGTTTCAGAACAGCTATTCTGAAAATGGTTATGTGCCAAACTTTTATCTTTGTTATCTGTAGAAAACTGGGTTAGCATATGTTGGAAACATTTAAAATACTTAATAGGGTCTGAATTGCTATGCTCAAGTTATGTTTAATAATGTGTGAAATAAAATGTATTGTGTAACTTAGTGGCCTGGCTAACAGGCCTCTATGTGTGTTTGACTTAGATATAATTTGCCCGGCAACAGTGAAGATATGGAAACAGACAGTTCAACTGACATCTGATAAAGTGTATGTTTTTTCTTTGCATGTACACACCTTGCTTTTGAATAAAAACTGCTGAAGCTGGGGAGGAGAGCAGAAGCGTTTGTGGTGAGCAGCAACGGGGCTGCAGCGTTTCTCCTGGCTGGCCAGAAAAACTTGACTGCGCAGTCTTTGTGTTTTTATTTTTACTATGAAGTATAGGATAGCTTTTGCAAAACAAACCAACACGCAGGAATTCTAGGTGACAAACTCCAACAATTTGGTGACCCCGACGTGATCTTGGGAAAAGCAGAGAGATTCGGATAAAACAGAGATCCACCAACGAACATCTGACACCGGGTGCCCATCTAAACTACAAAATAAGGTAAGCAGAACCTGTTTAATCAAACTCTGCTTTTGGCATTTTTCGATAGGCCTAAATTAAATGGTGTCTTATGTCCAAGTAAGTGGAAAACTCTGCTAAATTTATTAATAAGAGGAAATGTAACAAAAAGTGAATGAGGTCAATAATAACAATAATGTTCTAAAAGAGGTTGAAGATTTTTTCCTGAGTTTGGCAACTCCACAAGTTTTTTGACGAAAATTCACGATTGTGCTGGGTCTGAGGCCCGTAGTCTGGGAAGCTACAAATGCTGTGTGAAATATAAGTCAAGATTATACGCTGAGACCAGGCAAAAACAAAAGGGTGTGAATGCTGTGTTTTATGCGAGTTCTGCCTCGATAAAACCAGATTACAGATGTAAAAATACCCAAAGCACATACTATAAGTCCTGTGAAGCGATGAATTACTGTGAACAGATCATATGAATCTGTGAGACCAGTAATAGTGAGAGCATGACTGTGAGTTATAAATGACATTTATAACAAGACCAGCATAAGAGAACTATGAGCTGAAAATAGGATGATTCAGTAAGACTAGTCATAACTGGACGGCATTTAGTGCATTCCAGAAAAAATAGAAGTTTCACAAAACACAAACACATAAAAATACATGAGCTGTTCACGGAAAATATAATCTGTGATACGGACGTTGTCAGGAGAAGTGAGTGAGAAATAGTGTGAGTGGAGAGGAGCGCTCCGGTCAGCAAAACTCTCATAAGCAGGTGACTGAATGCAGCTGTCTGTCTGGCAACCTCACGGTGTTAACAAGGACAGATAACTGATTGCTGTTTTGTATGAATGACTGAAACACTTGTGGTGTCTTGAGAATTGATTAGAATAATTCTCAATTAGACCGGAAACTCGGGACATAGCGTGCCATACGTTCCGGTTGGCCACAAGTGTGTGAAAGATGGACGGAGAGTTTGACAGGGAGATTGATGACTCAGGTTGGGGTGCAGAGGCACCGGTTTGGAAAACGTTTAAGGAACAGGTGTATGTTGTCAGGCAGCTGGTGCAGCAGACTCAGGAGGAAAAACAGGCTGAAAAGTTAATTAAGAAAATGAACCAGAAAATACAGGAGGAAGTGGAGAGAGATGGCACAGATAAAAAGAGTAGAAAGAGTGTGGGAAGATGGTTTTGGCTGAACATGAAGAAAGCTAAAAAAAGAAAAGGAGTTGGTAGAAAAGAAACGCAAGGAAAGTAGATGGTTTAAAGGCAAGTGGAAAGATTTAAGAGACAAAGCAGCAAAAGATGATACTTTCTGGTCTCAGATGGTGTTAATATGGCAGGGAGGAAAACATGCAATGTTTGATAAACCTGACACCACACATACAGAACCACACACTGACAGGAATAAGGAAGTAGCTGACAAGCCACCACCCTATGCACCTCCCACTGGTTCTGCCCAGTCTCCTCCCCCTCCTACATCTCCTCCCACAGGGCTGTACTCTGTACTTGATGTCAAATAAGGGCATGTAACTGTTCGTGGCTTGCCCAGCCCACAGACTGCTCTCACCGACTGTCCCGCCCCTACAGCTCCACAAGAGGAACAAAAGGACTTAATTTCTTTCTTATCTGAATCACAAGACTCTCTGTCTGTAACTGACCCAGCTTGCTCTGAAACACTCTCTGTTGGCTCTTATACTCCAATAAGCCCAGATGGGTTTAAGCTAAGAAAAATGCGAGAAATCTTGGATGGTGTAACAATTCCCATCCCAACTTTAACTCCATCTCAGCACCATCCCTCACCCCATTCACCCTGCACAGATTATTCACCCCAAAGCATGACCATGGCAACACCTGCCCCATCTAAGCAAGTAGGCTCAGTGACTGTTGCTGTGTATGGTGACTGGCGGCCTGATACCACACTTCCTCATAGATTACTTACCACGGACATCTACTCCTTGGGCTCCACCCACTCCTAGTGTAGAATGTGAGGCTTAGGAAAATGATGAAGCCGTCTCAACCCTGCATGAACCACCAGAAGACACACCTGAGCGCAGTGCCCCCCAACCAGAAACTCAAACCATGCAACCACGCGTCCTCCGTAAGGTGGCATCAAGAGGGGAGCCTGGGTTCTTTAAAAAGCAGCTGCCCCTCCTTCATCAACCTGGTTCAGGGGGGCAGCGGAAATATAAAACCTTTTTCCTGGGGGATCTTACCACACTCTGCGACAAGCTCCCACCCGTAACTGAGGGTGCTTCTATTTGGTTACAAACATTAGATTCTCTTACTGCAGGCACCACTTTAGTTCTAGGGGATAACCGGGCTATTGCAGCGCATTGTATGAAACCACACAGCTGTAGAGAGGTTGAAGCGAGTGCTCGCTCCCTTCTCTTCCCAGACACAGATAATTTCTCTCTCCATGCCCAAGACATAGGGGATGCGCTGAGGGAGCTATACCCTGTAACCAGGGGGCGCACCATTCCTAAGTTCGAATGGAATCCCAACACTAACCCCAGAGAATATTTGGACCAATGTAAATCCATGTGGCAAACGCAAACAGGAACCAATCCAGATAGAGAAGGGTCACAGAGAGATTGGTTTAGGGATGCTAAGCCACTCAGGTTAAAACCAACATGGAAGATAATCCTGACTTGCCAGGATCTGACACTGGAACGTGGGACCGTCATTTAATTCACCATTTATCTAAAATAAGAGAGGAAAATAAGAAAGATGAGGAAGAGCTCAAAACATTACAAACTCAATTACTAAAAATGCAGCTAGCAGAGGCTAAGCAGAAAGCAGGAGACAAGAAAAAGAAAATAAACCTACCAAAATAATGTATGAAGGTGCTGTGTCTCACCCACCCCAAGCTCCTCCATTTCCTGGACATCAGGACACGTTTGCACAGTGGCCACTGGCCTCTGGTCCTCCTCAGGGACATGCTGGTCGCTTCCGGGGGCGGGGTAGGCCCAGGGGACGTGGATTCCAGCGAGGACCACGACGGAGGTCAAGTAATGCTGATGTATGTTATTACTGCGAGGAACCAGGTCATTGGGCTCGCAAATGTCCTTACAGGACTCCTCAGGGCAGACATGGACAGCTCGCCCTTACAGAGGGAGAGGTGGTCAACCACGTGGAGGTCAGCAGCAGCAGCCTTCACTCCAACTGCCAGCCTGGGAGGAACCCGGTGTCTGGCCGGACCACCACTGAGGGTCCCCACAGAACCCCCGGACAGAGGGACTGAGGACCCCTTACTGTCCATGACGGTGTATGGACAAAGTCTTCCTTTTGTAGTGGACACTGGGGCTACATGCTCAACCATCAAACAAGCCCCTCCCAACACTCTTTCCACAAGGACTACCACTGTCATGGGGTTTTCTGGGGCTAAACAGGTCCTACCTTACACCAAGCCCCTAAGAACTGAAATAGGAGGGCAAAATTTGAACCACAGTTACTTAGTGTCTGCAGACACACCAGTAAATTTACTGGGCAGAGACATATTGATCAAAATGGGCGCAACTATTCTGTGTGGTTCTGATGGACTACAGGTGAACTTCCCTAATGGCACCCAACTTTCCTGTGGCAGCAGCACCTCCTTCTCATCTGGACAGTATTTAATCCAGCCCTTGCCCGATCCTATGGCTGACATTTACTGGGTCCTGTTACACCCAGAATCCACAGCATGCAGAGGCGTTCTCTCTTCTTTCCTTCGGTGGAAATCCTGGATCTCCACCCTGGCACCCTACATCCCTCCTCCTGACCCCCCACATGTCACCCTGTTTTATGACAGAAATAACTGCGAATGCTACCAGGAAAGCTTTGCTGACGAGCTGGAGTGTAAGATGTGGGACATTGTCACCACTGACATTTATGTAGCTCCAGAGGGCATTGTCGCCTCTGTAAAGTTATCCAAAGAACAGGGAGGGTGGTTTAAAATGTGGTCTGATGGTGTTCCGCACGTTTCTTTAGCCCTTCATCCAGGACATGAAGCACGTGAGTTAGGGGGGGTGTTAAAACGCTCCCTCTCGCTACAGGATTGGCACCTCTCTTCCACTCCTAACCTCTCCTATTCACCTTCAGGGAACACTTATCGCATTCTTAATCATTCCACAGAAGTAGGCACCCTGGAACATGTACAGTTAGACAGACATCATGGTAGAGAAAAATCAGATCACCCACTGGCAGTTGCAGTTGTACAAAACATGTCCTCCATACTCTGGGCACAAGGTCCCACGGACGTGGGCCTCATATACTGTACTCCCATTACTTTTCAGCTTACTTCTGATCAACCAATCTGGAGGTCCCAATACCCTCATAAACCCGCTGCTGAACTGGGCATCAAGGACACAATTGAGGGTCTGTGTAATGCCGGTGTATTAGAGTCGGCTGACTCCTCCCCGTGGAATACACCTATTTTACCAGTTGAGAAAAAAGGAACAGGGAAATCAGAATCAGAATCAGAAAAGCTTTATTGCCAAGTACGTTTTTGGACATACAAGGAATTTGTTTTGGTGTAGTCAGTGCAATACAATACAAATTAAACAGTATAAACATATCTACAATATAATATAAATATATGTGCACAGGTTTAAGTGAGTGAGAGTAAATATAGAGCATTATTGGATGTTAGAGCAATACAACAGTGCAGGTGATCATTGTGCAAGTATGGCATTGCCAGTAAAGCAAGAGTCCAAGCTGAGCGTTAATGTAACGCATAGAGTTACAAGTTACAAGTGTCCTGTCAGCAAAAAAGGGGGGGTGTGGGGGAAAGGGAGAATGTCAAGGTGGTTTCCGGGCTTTGTTAACAATGGAGAATGGCACACGATTTGAGGGCCGTTAATGCAGCACTGTCCACTCCTGCTGTTCCTCTTCCAAATCCTTTTGTTGTTCTCACTAATCTTACTCCTGAACATGCATGGTTTACATGCATTGACCTGGCAAATGCTTTCTTTCTCCTGCCTTTAGCTGAAGAATGCAGGGATATTTTTGCTTTCACCTATAGATCACATAGGTACCGATACACTCGTTTGCCATGGGGTTTTGCTCTCTCCCCAGGAATCTTTAACCAAGTTCTTAAAGACTCCTTACAGGACTGCCCACTTCCACCGCATACTACACTCATCCAGTATGTTGATGACGTTCTTTTGGCCACACCTACTGTAACTGAATGTTTGGAGGCTACTGCTGTTGTTCTTTCACATTTGGCCAAGACAGGCTATAAAGTCAGTAAAGCTAAACTTCAAATCTGCAGAAGACAGGTGGACTTCTTGGGCAGGGTGGTCTCCCAGCCAGGGACCGGTATGTCCCCTGCACATCAATCTGCAGTACTTTCTCATCCCAAACCATTACTCGTGAAAAACATGCTGTCATTTCTGGGCCTTACGGGTTACAGCAGATCATTTGTCCCCAGTTACACTGATCTCACAGCTCCCCTTAGAGACCTAGTGAAAAAACAGGGCATGAGAAATCTCACTGCCCCCTTGGAATGGACCAGAGAAGCTGAAGAAGCTTTTATCACTCTCAAAACAAGCTTATCCCAAGCTGCACACTTGGCACACCCTGACTACATGTTGCCATTTTATTTGGATGTTTCTGTAACAGCACACACAGCCAATGGGGTGCTGTTTCAGGAAAAAGGGGGTAGTAGGACTGTCCTTATGTACATAAATTTAATGCTGGACAACATGGAACAAAGACATCATGAATGCACCAGACATGCAGCAGGGATGGCTAAAATAATCCAGAAAACAGCCCATGTAGTTATGGGACACTCTCTTCATATTCTCACATCACATGGAGTAGTGGCTTTTGTGAACTCAAAAACATTCATACTATCACCACTGAGACAACAGAGACTGAGTAAGCTGCTGGAAGCTCCTAACATCACATACACACATGAAGGCATAAACATGGCAGACAGAATGACGTCAGGAGAACCACATGTCTGTGCAGAAAAAGTTGAGTTTAATGAAAAAATCAGACCAGACCTACAAAGCACATCTCTGACAGATGCTAGAAATCTGTATACAGATGGTTGCTGTTTCAGACATGACACAGAAGGACTTAAAGCAGCTTATGCAGTGGTGCAGGACACAGGGTCGGACTTTGTGACAGTGAAAGCGGAAAGACTGACACACACACAATCAGCACAGAGCAGAAGTTTTGGCAGTGATAGCGGCCCTAGAATTAGGAGAAGGACAGAAAGTAAACATTTACACAGAATCAGCATATGCCACAGGAGCAGTGCATGTGGAACTAAAGCAATGGTTGAGAACAGGGTTTAGAACAGCAGGACAGAAACCCATCAAGCATGATCAAGAAATGAGAAGGTTGGCTGAAGCATTGTTACTACCACAGGAGGTGGCGGTTATTAAATGCAAAGGACACGACAATAGTAACACCAGAATAGCACAGGGCAACCAGACGGCAAAGCAGTGTGCTGGTTACCAACCTAGAAACATATTGTTGTGTTCAGAGGTAGGGTGGACACCAGAACCCACCCTGGAGGAAGTGGGGAAACTACAAAAGGGGGCCTCACCAGAAGAAAAGTCAGTTTGGAAGGCGAGAGGAGGCAGTGAGGACCAAAATGGACTTTGGAGGAGTCCAGACGGACGTCCAATCCTGCCACCAGGGCTCACTACAGCAGCCTTGGAAGAAGCCCATGGCATGGGGCATGTAGGGACCACACAAATGATAAAAAATCTCGAACACTGGTGGCATCCTTATTTAAAACCAATGGCAGTGCATTGGATAAACTCATGTGAAATTTGCAGACAGTTCAGTGCCAAACCTACCCTAAAGCCAGCGCCAGGGAAATTCCCAGGGAATCCTATTGCAGGGAAAGAAATCATCATTGACTATACAGATATGACTGCAAGAGTGAATGGGTTCAGATATCTGTTGGTGTGTGTGGATGCATTTACAGGCTGGTCAGAAGCCTGGTCCACAAAGAAAGAAGACAGCAAGTCTGTGGTAAAGTGTTTGATAAATCATTACATTCCCAGACATGGTTTTTCCGCCAAGATAAGATCAGACAATGGCACCCACTTTAAAAACGAGGAGCTCAGAGAAGTGGAAATGTTTTTGGGGCTCAAACATTCCTTTGGGACGGTGTATCATCCACAGTCCCAGGGAAAGGTGGAAAGAATGAATCAAATGCTCAAAACCAAATTGGCTAAAATCTGTGCACAGACCAAAATGAAGCTCTGTGAATCAGAGGCATGGTCTGAATCCACATGAACTGCAGACAGGGAGACCATTTCCAGGTCCCCAAACCAGGCTACCTTTTCTAAATGAATGTGAACAGTCTATGTTTCATCGTGATTATTACAGATCTCTCCACAGTCTTGTTGCAGCATTCTCCAAACAGATTCCAGCGGAACCAGAGACCAGAGCCGGCACCACCACATCAGAAGCTGAGTGGGTCCTGCTGAAGGTGATCAAAAGGAAGTGGTCGGAACCCAGGTGGACCGGTCCATTCCAGGTCACAGAAAGAACCTCACACGCGGTGAGACTCAAGGGTAAAGGTGACACCTGGTACCACTGGAGTCAGTGTGCGACAACAGAAGCTCCACAGAGATCCCTCGCTGAGGTCCAGGAAAACCTAAGAGAAAACACCGGGAAGGAAGATCAAATTTCTCACACAACAGAAGGGGCAGAATAATCCCCAGGTGTGAGAACGCAAAACTCTAGGTCAGTCTAACCTGAGAGCTGAAGAGAAGAAAGAACATCAGGAGAAGAGGTGGTAGTGATTGAGTTTCCCTCTCACTGACAGTGGTAGAGTTTTCCCTCCCACTTGTAAAATACTGAATTAAAAAAAAAACTGAACTAAAACTTTTGTATCTCTATTAATTTCTTTTTTACAGGTATCAAAGATTATATTACTCACAAGTATTACCAGGAATAATCGTGAGGAGCAGGAAGGCATGTTGAAGATTTAAAGTTGCTTAAAATATAATCTGCGGGCATTTTAGGGTGAAGTCTTATTAAGACTTCAAAAGGGGGTAATGTTGGAAACATTTAAATAGGATCTGAATTGCTATGCTCAAGTTATGTTTAATAATGTGTGAAATAAAATGTATTGTGTAACTTAGTGGCCTAGCCAACCGGCCTCTATGTGTGTTTGACTTAGATATAATTTGCCCGGCAACAGTGAAGATATGGAAACAGACAGTTCAACTGACATCTGATAAAGTGTATGTTTTTTCTTTGCATGTACACACCTTGCTTTTGAATAAAAACTGCTGAAGCTGGGGAGGAGAACAGAAGCGTTTGTGGTGAGCAGCAACGGGGCTGCAGCGTTTCTCCTGGCTGGCTAGAAAAACTTGACTGCACAGTCTTTGTGTTTTTATTTTTACTATAAAGTATAGGATAGCTTTTCCAAAACAAACCAACCAAGGAGTTCTAGATGACAAACTCCAACACATATTAAGCATATTAGCTAAGGGAAAATTCAGTCTGAGGTCTATTATGTAAAACACACTTACATTTAGTTTCCCAAAGACATACAGTGGAAAATATAATTTCAGTACACTAGATAAGGCTTTCTGGAACCTGTTTAACTCTTTACTTTTAATATAAATGTTTTATTGCGCTGAACTCTCAACAAACATTTAAGCAAGTGGAAATGTAAAGTTTCTCAAAAAGAATGCAAAACTAGTTGTTAGCTTTGGATTTTACCAATATGTGGGTGGTTCTATGTGGAAACCAGGAAGAACTCCGATTTCTACATCTCACCAGATTTTATTTTTTGTTTAATCATAGACAGGCAAGAGACAAAAATTTGATATGATCATGACTTTGAGATGAAAAGCTGCTACGTTCATATTTTTAGGTCCAAGTTATACATGCATTCGTTCATTTTCAGCTAGTAAAGCCCAATTGTTATTTTATGCCTAGCATGTTGCAAAAATACTCCAGCTGAACAGAGCAAGGTGAGAAAAGCAGCCCCAGAAACTCATGCAAAAAGTAAAACACGGGCTCAGATGAGACTTTCTCCTAAATACATTGACATACCACTAATCCCATGTTGCTAAATGCTGTTGGTTGATCATCAATAAATGGAAACTCTGAAAAGAGGGCCTTGCCATGCTAGTTAAATGAGTAGAGCACTTTAAATCTGAAGTTTTTAGACTGATTGGTTCAGAGAACTTCAAGGTTTTAAAACTTTTACATTGAAATGAATCATGTTTTGCAAAAACATGGCTGTAATAATACATACACCAAATCCTATTATAACTATCTGCCTAACAGTGGTTTGCTCTTGCTGCCAATACAGCTCTAATGTACTGTATCGTGGTCTAGGCACAGTGGCATGGTCTAGGCATCTGAAGATAGGTACCAGGTTCTTAACAGCACATACCTCAGATCCGGTAAAGTGATATGTGGGGTCTCCATGGTTCAGCATATCTAACAGATGCTTGATTAGATCAAGATCTGTGGAATTTTGAGGCCTAGCCTACACCCCAAATTGTTTTGTGTGCTCCTCAAACCACCCCAGGCATCTGTTCAACGCCTCACGTGGTTATTCTTGACCACAAGGGCCACCCTTTGCTCCTCCTGTGCATTAGTGAGCCTAGGCCACCAATGGCCATGTCAACAATTCACCACTGTTTCCCTCTTGGAATACCTTGACAGATAATTACTACTGCAAATCACAAAAGCTGCCATTTTGGAGATAGTCTGACCCAGTCTACTAGCCAATACAATTTCACCTTTTTCAAACACAATCAGATCGTCTAACACATCAACTTTAGGGACAAAATGTTCACTTGATGTTTATTATCCCCTACCCACTAACATATGTCATGATAAGGACAAAATCTGTGTAATTAATCTAACCGGTCATAATGTTATGCCCAATCAGTGTCTATGATAATGTTTTATTTACATCTAAATTGATATAAACCCAAAATCGCATCACTGCTAGCCCACAAAGGTTTTTGAGTTTCTTAAATTTCATTAAGCTCTGTAATTTTTAGCTAATGCTCATCTGTTGTATACAGTGTAAATCATTTGCCGAAGAAGGAAAATCTATTCAAAATATTTTGGGGAATTTTCTGTTGATCATAGTTTTGTGTAGAAATACTTCTTGTTCACTAGAATAAAGTTGCTGCTGTTTAAATTATGGCATTATTAAAATAATAACTGATTTCAGTACATTGATTTAAAAAGTTTAGCATGGCTTCATGACACAAATGTCACACATGAGATTAATGTCACAATGCTACAAAGCATTTATTTATGCTAATGATGATGATTAAAGACAGCTAATGAAAATTCCAAATTCAGTTTCTCAGAAAACTGAAAAATTTCATCAGACCATTAAATCAAACTTATTCTTAATAAAGCAATGTTGCGCTATGGCATTTTATGGCCTATACATTCATTGGGAAGACTGCTGACTTGACAGATGTTCAGCAGACACTCACCGACATTATACCAAGGCTAAGTGACAAAAGCTTATTGCTAAAGCAGCTGCCTGTTTAAAGAGTGCTGTACCCATGCATATTGTCAGAAAGTTGGGTGGAAGAAAAAACTCTAGCAGAATGAGTTTGACACATAACAGCCTTCAAAAGCCCATTGAAGAGTTTGGGGAGATTCTCAAGGCTACAGCTAGAGTCAGAGCCACCATACACAGAAGTATCCAGGAAATGGGCTGCACTCTTGTAGTCATTTTGTTAATCTACTTCGAAGCAACAGACAATATCAACAGTGTCTTGCCTGGGATATAGAACAAAAAGACTGAACTATTACTCAGTTGTCCAAAGTAATGTGACTGCACTGTTTGACAGTTAGGATTAATTGGAAGGTATGTACCTGACATGAAATCTGTATGATTCGATTGAACTGACTTTATAAAGAGCCTTGAGACGACCTGTGTTGTGAATTGACGCTATATAAATAAACCTGAATTTAAGTAAATTAATCTCTTCAAATGAACCTAAATGTTGTATTTCATTCGGACATCAAAGTTTTAGAGTCTGGAGGAAGTGTGGAGAGCCACAGAATCCAGGTTGTTTGACCTACAATGTGAAGTTTCCAAAGTCACTGATGATTTCAGATTCCATGTCATCTGCCGTTGTGGATGATACTGGTTTTATCAAGGCCATGCAGACTGCTACCTTTAACTTTAAGGTAGAAAAAATTGGACCAAAAAAGCACAGAGTGCATCAATGAATTGGGGTCGTTCAGCCCTAAAATATAAAAATGTATATATTTTAGTGTGTAGTCCAACTTTTCTTTACCTTTTACTGTCCATCATGCAACTTCAATGCATGTTTTATGTTTTTCTTTTTCTGTCACTGTGAAGTATTTTTTTCATAATGCAAAGCACCTTGAATTGTCTTGTTGCTGAAATGTGTTATATAAATAAACTTGCCTTGCCTTGCCTTGCCTGTAAATTTTGAGCTGGAGTTGGTATCTGCCTAAAATACCAATGCCTGTTTTAATAGGCATTGTCATTGATTGGCTGGCAAACTCTCCTGACTGAAACCCCACATAGATTCTGAGAATCATTGTCAAAAGAAAACAAGAGACACCAGAGCCAACAAACAATCCAGACAAGCTGAAGCCTGTTATTAAAGCAATGGGGGCTTCCTTAACATCTCAGCAGTGCCACAGGCTGGTTGCCTCTATGCCCAAAGCTGCTGACACAGTAATTCATGCAAAAGGAGACCTGATCAAGCATTGAGTGGATATAAAGTACAGCTTACAGACAAGCTTTTCTTTGGTCCGACATTTCTGTTTTAAAAATCATCTTTTATTGGTCTTATGTAGCTTTCCAATCCTCTAAGAAACTAAGTTTTTGGTATTTATCATCTCTAAGTCATAATCAACTAAATTAACAGAACAACCTGGGAAATATATCATTTTGCGTGTACTGAATCTGTAATAATATTTGAGTTGCACATTCTGAATTGAATTACCGAAATAAATGAACTTTCATTGATATTCTAATTTATTGAGATGCATCTTTATGTCTTCTGGTTGATCGAACACATTTTAAATGTGGTATAAAAAAAATTTTAAAAAGAACTTTCAAATCTCCAGTGGAAGCAGTTTGTTGGTAAAAAGAAATCTGTAACCACATCCAAGTTGCTTTTATGCTTGAACATAATCCGTTGCTGAAAACATGTACACAACCACAATACCTAATTTAAATTCATAAATAAAATAGTTTAAAAAAAAACTCCAACTGAGATACAGTATAAATGAGGTAGTCATAGACAAAAAGCATATCAAATATCAAAGCATGGTATTATTTATTAATGAGGCCAAATTAAAAAAGAAAACCCAACATGCTTGCATCAGCTGATTAAACTACCTCCTCAGTATGTCATTAAGTTCTGCAGAGGCCTGAGGTAATGAGGTAATCTGTTCATCTGATTCAGATGTACTGGAACAAGGATACATCTAACAATTGCAGGACAGTAACACTGCCCTATCAAAATCATTGGGTCAAGGCAGAATTTTCTCTACAACATTCTCTCAACATTTCTTAACCTGGTGTTTAAAACTTTCATCCGTTTAAATATCAAACCTAAGAACTGTCGTTGTAGTTCGCATGCCTCTGGAATCATATATTATAAGTACTTTGATTCTTGTCTTTAATAACTTTACTTCTAAATGGTATCCAGAGCACATCATGTGTGCATGCGTGTGCGCTTTGAATAGCAGTAGGATGATTAGCACCATCCCAGTCCAAAGCCACACAAGTTTCAGCCTCACCCACTCCACCATACACAGGTCTAAATGCATGCCCTTCAGCATTTGAGTGTTAAAGACTCTATGGTAGTATCTGGGCCTCCACTTTCTGAATTATATAGAAGATTTGACGGCTTTTGTATCAGGATTTAAAACAGGCCAGGTGTGTCCGCCAATGTACGTTGGTTTGCAGGTGTGTGTGGATTTTGCAAGAATGTGCATGTATTTACTTGAGCATCACCAAAGAGATCATCTCTCATGTACACCTGCAGGAACAAGTGTCTGTGTTTGCTCGAGTACTAGAGGTGATGAATGTAAACCAACATGTTTAAATCTCTCAAGCAACAACTGATAATATTAATGACCGATAACTCATGCTGAAATATTAAGAGTAATCCTGTTGCCATGAGAAAAAATCTGTTTTCTGTTTGCTTAAAACTCAGTTAAAACCATCCAAACTTATGCAAGAGATGTTTTAAAAGGTTAAAGTAAAGCTTCAAGTAAGTGGGCGACTGTGATATTGGGTTTACTTTTTATCACTGGAGGTTTAGTCCAGTACTTTGTAGAATCCCCTTATCTGTGTATTTACAGCGACAGTAATTGTGGCATAAATTCACTTAATTTATATAGCAATTTTCTAGTCATACGGATCGGATCACTCAGACTCTTTATACTAGAGCCACTTTCACCCAGTCACACTCACAGCTACAGTACACACACATTCACGCATCATTACACAGATCAGTAGGCAACATGGTGTTTAGCAACTTTCCCAGGGGAACATCAACATGTGGCAGGAAAGGATGGTAGTAACCGACAACCTGGTTCTATCCACCAATCCAAAGCAGCTCCATTTCTCTCTTTGCACATCTACAGACTGACAGTGTCACCTGCTCTTGTTTGCCAATTCATTCGAGGTTTTGAATAAATTTGATATTTGGATTTACAGATATTTATTTGAATTTTCATCTGGACTTTGACTAGGCCGTTGTAAAACATTAACATGCTTTGATCAAAAAATTCCATTGTAGCTCTGGTTATAAGCGGTCGGTGTCATACTGGAAGGTGAACCTACTTTTGCAGGTTTTCTTCCATTACTGCTGTGGATTCATGATCACCATAACTTTCACTAGCTTCCTTGCTCCTGCTGAAGAAAATAATCTTCACAGCATGAAGCTGCCACCATAATTTTCCCTAAGAGTCCAATGGTAAAGGTGGTGTGCGGTGTTTTGCATATTTGCCAAAATAATCAATATTGGTCTAATTTGAACAGAGTATGTTCATCCGCATGTTTGCTTTGTCCCCTACCTGACTTACTGCAACCTTTAAACAGACATTCATATGTCTTACTTTCAACAATTGCTCTGTTCTCGTCAGCCTTCCAAGAAGACCAGATTTGTGGAGTGCAAAACAAATATTTGTCCTTGTTTCTTGTCATCAGCTTATTCTACCTTAGTTTGGATCTCTGCAGTTCCTCTTGTCTGATTAGCATACTTTCTGTCAGTTTAGGTGGATGGCCATGCCTTTGCAGGTTTAGAGTTGCAGTATACTCTTTCCATTTATACATGATAGATTGAACAGTGGTCTATGTGATGTTGGGATATTGTTTTAAACCTTAACTTTGCTTTTCACGTCTCCACAACTCTGACCTGTCTGCTGTGTTTGTTGGTCTCCATGATGCTGTATGCATACTAAAGTTCCCTAAAAAACATCTGGGGCCTAGGTTGCACTAACTTTATATTCATATTTGTAAAAGAAATGATTGAATATACCTTTTTAATAAAAGATATAAAAAAGGAGCAACCACCAAAAACGTAACCTGATTACCAGCTTGATTCTTTAAAACCAGACAGTTGGTGATTGGACCTAAAATTACAGTGAATTCCCTTTTAGGAAAGAAGACCTTCCTCTTTGGAAATTGTGGTCAAAACCCAAGTCTCCACACTATGAAAGGTCAACAGCAATGCAAATGCCTACATGTGTAGAGCCCATTGTACAAGAAGAACAAGAAGAGAGCAGAGCATCCACAAAAATAAACCATACACAGAAAAGCCCTGTAGTTATCCAGGCCACAGAACAGGCTGCTAGGCTCCAAACCACACCGCAGCAGGATGGAGTGTGTGTGTGTGTGTGTGTGTGTGTGTGTGTGTGTTTGTGTGTGTGTGGTGCAGCAGTCCCAGCCATGTGCACTATGGTGTGGTTGGGTTCCCCAGCTGAATTTAATAAGGGTGCCTCTGGTTACATCATGACCAGAAAAACCAAAAGATAGAGAAAGAAAGTGGGGAAAAGAATCCCTTCATCAACTCTGACATTTGTGAAGAACCACTCGGTGTATTTAAAAGTTCCAGCTGCAGACTAAAGCTGCGATCATCTGTTTCAGTCTCTCATGGGTAAAAAACAACGCTTTGTTCACAAAGGCTTTTTAGATATTGCATCTTCTCTGGATAAATAACATTGATTTCTTGTTTATCAGAGACAACAATGTCTATTTGCTCTCTTTTTCATGAAACTCAGTGAATTTTGTGGCAGTTTTAGTGCTGTCCTCTTCGCAAGGAGGAATCAATTTTAGCTACTTTAACTCCAGAGCAAGTACATCAAATCTTCCCAGATTATCCTACCAGGTTCCCAAGCCAGGATAATCTCTTTTAAATACAGTTTGTTTCCAGCTGCACACTTCATGAACTACGGGAGTGGAAAAAAAGTGAAAGGAATATGTGTAATATCTAAGGACTGTCACAATATCTCAATGAGTTAAGACTAACACCATGCATCCTGCTAACAGGGACTGGTTGCATGTGAGAGTCACACCCTGCTGAGCTATCTAGAAGAAAGTTTTATGGTATATTAACCAAAACAGCCAAAAGTAACTTGGAGGAGCACTATCAGTCAAGACAGTTTGATGACACATCCAGAAGCCTCTTTGGATAATATGCAAAGAGTGCATGCAAGGAAAAATACATTGACAAATCATTTTGATAGTCATTCTAAAGAGTCTAGCTTGTAATTACCTAATAACTGTGCAATATAATCAAACTAAACACTGCTTTTTGTGTGCTTTGGATAAGAACTCGCTTTGCAAACTGATAGAAATATAACGCACAGGGGTCATAACCTGACCTCAGAGAACTGGTGGGATTTTGCCAGTGTGAATGTGCTGTACATTTGTTTAGACATGTGATACCTTGTTTAATTTACCCATCCACATTCATTATCTTGATAGGCATATGTGAAAGAGGGAATGTTTGTGAGAGCAGGAAAAATGATACTCAGAAAATTAATCAAATCATGTGTCAATCTCATTTGATCAGGTAAGTGGTGAGGGAAGATCATGCCTTTGTTCCAAACTCCTCCCCCCCCCCCCCCCCCCCCCCACACACACACACACACACATACACACACACATGCACACAGTACATTTACTTTGATAACCATATTTTGCACTGGCCAAAGGGTGTCAGAGCCCAGCAGTGTCCTAATGTTACAGAGAATACACAAGTTGTGATAGAAAATTACCCAGGTCAGCAAATGAGAGCATTATTTCACAAAAAGTTTCTAGCCCAAGTTGTTTATTTTTAATAACATTGCTCAAATTTATTTACAATGTAATGGCACATTAGACAGCAATGTTGACATATTTTTATAATATGTGCTTTCACGCTGTGCTTATTTGGTTATGCAGTGATTAGGCAATTTGATATCTCTATGCCTTAAAATAGGCTCTTGCTCCTTCATTCAGAATTAGTTGATTCTCACTACTTCAGCTTTAATGTTAAAGTGACTATGGGCAGTACACACAGTGGAGGGCTGCACACATCTGCTATCTCTGCAGTACCTTAAATTGACTTACTGTGAGCAGTAGGGCTTTGAAAAGCTCAATCAGCAGCTCTACCATATGAAGTACCAAATATCTAATTTGGTCATTGCAGCATCCAAACCAGTGCAGAAACCAAGCATTCTTTAAGAAAATGATTTGTCTGACATTAGCTTATATTAAAGAAAATCTGAAAAATAAAAAAAACAAAATGTAAGACCAAAAATGTGATTGCTTACCTGCAACAGGCTGCAGCATCAGTATGAAACCGACCTGACAGTTTATTTCAGCAAACCGGTTTAATGCAAAGTGTAATTTTCCAAGCTATGGACTGAAAATTCCACGAAAAACATTTTAGGCTGAATTTGTCTTATACATTTGGTCTGCTGTAAACGGTTGTGTTTATATACACTGCTCAAAAAATAAAGGGAACACTCAAATACATCCTAGATCTGAATGAATGAAATATTCTCATTGAATACTTTGTTCTGTACAAAGTGCTGACAACAAAATCACACAACAATCATCTATGGAAATCAAATTTATTAACCAATGGAGGCCTGGATTTGGAGTCACACACAAAATTAAAGTGGAAAAACACACTACAGGCTGATCCAACATTGATGTAATGTCTTTAAAACTAGTCAAAATGAGGCTCAGTATTGTGTGTGGCCTCCACGTGCCTGTATGACTTCCCTACAACACCTGGGCATGCTCCTGATGAGATGGCGGACAGTCTGTGGTGCAACGTGACGTTGGTGGATGGAGCGAGACATGATGTCCCAGATGTCCTCAATCGGATTCAGGTCTGGGGAACGGGCGGGCCAGTCCATAGCTTCAATGTCTTCATCTTGCAGGAACTGCTGACACACTCCAGCCACATGAGGTCTAGCATTGTCCTGCATTAGGAGGAACCCAGGGCCAACCGCACCAGCATATGGTCTCACAAGGGGTCTGAGGATCTCATCTCGGTTCGTAATGGCAGTCAGGCTACCTCTGGCGAGCACATGGAGGGCCGTATGGCCCTCCAAAGAAATGCCACCCCACACCATTACTGACCCACTGCCAAACCGGTCATGCTGAAGGATGTTGCAGGCAGCAGATCGCTCTCCACGGTGTCTCCAGACTCTGTCACGTCTGTCACATGTGCTCAATGTGAACCTGCTTTCATCTGTGAAGAACACAGGGCGCCAGTGACGAATTTGCCAATCCTGGTGTTCTCTGGCAAATGCCAAGTGTCCTGCACGGTGTTGGGCTGTGAGCACAAGCCCCATTTGTGGACGTCGGGCCCTCATACCATCCTCATGGAGTTGATTTCTAACTGTTTGTGCAGACACTTGCATATTTGTGGCCTGCTGGAGGTCATTTTGCCAGGCTCTGGCAGTGCTCCTCCTGTTCCTCCTTGCATAAAGGCGGAGGTAGCGGTCCTGCTGCTGGGTTGTTGCCCTCCTACAGCCTCCTCCACGTCTCCTGGTGTACTGGCCTGTCTCCTGGTAGCGCCTCCAGGCTCTGGACACTGGACTACCTGAGCCATTTGTGTGGGTTGTAGAGTCCGTCTCATGCTACCACGAGTGTGAAAGCAACACCAACATTCAAAAGTGACCAAAACATCAACCAGAAAACATAAGTACTGAGAAGTGGTCTGTGGTCCCCACCTGCAGAACCACTCCTTTATTGAGTGTGTCTTGCTAATCGCCAAAGATTTCCCCCTGTTCCATTTGCACAACAGGATGTAAAATTGATTGTCAATCAGTGTTGCTTCCTAAGTGGACAGTTTGATTTCACAGAAGTTTGATTTACTTGGAGTTATATTGTGTTGTTTAAGTGTTCCCTTTATTTTTTTGAGCATTGTATATTCGTTCTGGTTTATACTTAAGTAAAGTTATCTAAAATCTCATCTTCTGTGTCCACAGCAAGTCTCTTCTTTTTATTAGCAGAGGATTAATTATTTATTTTACAGATAAACCTATTCACTTCAGACACCATAGACAGCAAGGACCAGTCTACAAACAGTTTATTGGACTGTAGAATAGTATACAATTTAATACAATATTAATTAAATTTGGACTTACTATTCCATTTCTCAAACTGAAAAATAAACTGTTACAAAATGTTCTATGAAGCTCTGGAACAGAAGGTCTTATTGCTCATCATTATTTAAGCAAAACATGCCTGGTGTGCGTTTTTTAAT
This sequence comes from Girardinichthys multiradiatus, assembly GCF_021462225.1. Lineage (NCBI taxonomy): Eukaryota > Metazoa > Chordata > Actinopteri > Cyprinodontiformes > Goodeidae > Girardinichthys > Girardinichthys multiradiatus. The sequence goes on along the minus strand of NC_061797.1, from coordinate 44,310,984 downwards.
TGGCCACATTTTAACTTGACAGCTGGATGGAAACTCAGCTAAAGAGTGAAGTTTCCACATGTAGATCCTCATTGTCACTCTCTTGCACAGTAATCTTTCTGCAACAAATAACGCTGAGCTGCATGTCTTAATTATAATAGAGTAATATTGTGCGGCTCTGCAAGGTGAAAAATATGCTGTTGCAGTCATTTTCAGAGAAATTGAGCAAAATGAAGCAAAAATGAAGCAAAAAGTTTTAAAAAACATGCTTTATGAAGCATAAATTAAAGCTGAATCCTACACTCACTAAAGAGCAAAAATCAGATAGAAAAGTTCTTGATTTTTTTTATATTGAACTTGAATAGAAACTACTATAGCTTTAAATTTCAGTATATTTGAGTGATGATAGAAGACAATTAAATTGATTTTTCTCTTTCCAGCAATTAAGCAAACAACCCCCCTCTCAGAAAAACAACAAAACAATATTTTGCACTGTATGTGATTAGGTTCTTCTTGTCTCTAAATGATATAAAAGCAAATCTGTCACGGTGTGGTTTTGGATCGGACCAAAGTGCAGACAAGAGCTCGGCAGGATCATCTTTGTAATTCAAAGATTTATTTATAAGGTCAAAAACGTAACAAAATCACTGCAGGTTTCCCAAGGCAAGACGTGGCAAAAAACAAAGCATAATCATGGACGAGAACGAGGTGTGACGAACACAAGGAACCAGCACCGAACAAAGACACAAAACCAACTTATATACTGTGAGATAACAAAGGCAGATAATCAACGGAACAGGGAACAGGTGTGACAAGGAGGCAGGGAAGCAGAAGGAACAGGTGAAACAAATACAAAGACTGAGGATGGGCAAAGTAACTAATAAACAGAAACACAGACCAAGCAAACCTATAGACAAAGATAAATAATTCAATTCAATTCAGTTTTATTTATATAGCGCTAATTCACAACACATGTTGTCTCAAGGCACTTCACAACAGTCATATCAATAATCAAATGGGGATTAAGAAAACTAGAATAATCATGACTAAAGTAAACAGAGAAACTAGAGGGAACATAGGAACAACAATAACAACCTGAGAACAAACAAAGAACCCATAAAGAAAACCTGAATACAAAAGTATACAAACCTAACCACACTGACTGAATTAACTGGAAAGGAAACAGAAAATAAACTAGTAAACAAGAAGAGTGCAAAGGAACAAATAAAACACAATTAACCACAAAGATACTAAAGAGAAATAAAACTAGAGAATCCAGGGAAGACCAAGAACTATAATAATTACAATAATAATAAACCATACAAAGTAATAAGAAAACAACCATAAAATAACTTAAGTAGTAAACACTAGGAGGCGGAAGAGGGAGAAAAGAAAAACATGATACAAAAACCAAAATAGAAAAATCAAAGCAAAAGGTGAACAAACACAAAGCCACAGAGTCCAAAAATGTCACTCCGTGACAAAATCCCACAATTGCTCCTTTGATTTTGTTGAGGAAGACTATATCCCTTTGGTCATGGCACTGTTCGTTAGAATGCTCTGCATTCAATGTGGAATATGTGCCGGCACAGACCACTTCTGTTGGGATGAAATGTAATTCTCTGATGGATGCTCCAAAGGAAAGTGGAGGAGAGGCGTGTGCGGAATGATGATGGCATGTTTAGGATCGTGGAAGCTCATGTCCCAGCTAAAGCTGGCCTATAATTAGATAGTGGGGTCTATGGCTTTCTTTCCACTGAAAAAGAAAAGCAGGAATACGTAGACTGTGGACTGTACATGTTTTATATAAAGTATAAACAATGTAGGCCTCACTCAGAGTTACCACACTGAAGTTATTCACCATTATTTTTAAAGATTTCCAGAGATAAAATTACAACACAGTTTTTGTTTTCAGATTTTTGGAAAACCGTGAAAAAATAAAGTGGGAAAAATAACAATGTAAAGCAAAATACATGAAAACGTACTTTACGGATTTAGTTTACACTTTTGAAAAGGAGTTGAAAAAGTGTATACTTATTTAATCCCATTCCTTCTCCATAAATCATCAGTTTTTATATTAATTAAAGATGATTCATTTCAAAATTGTGTTAAGCTCAGTTTAACACTGTAAATGTATAAAATGTGAGCCAAATGTATTTCTGCAGTTATTATACCAGACCTTTGAGCAATGGTAAAACAGGTTAGCCATCTCATACTTAAATAGGGCAATGTCTAAGAAACTGATAAAACAAATGGTCAGTATTTACTCGTACTCGTCGTCTTCCGCTTTATCCGGGACCGGGTCGCGGGGGCAGCAGACTCAGCAGAGATGCCCAGACGTCCCTCTCCCCAGACACCTCCTCCAGCTCCTCCGGAGCCCAAGGTGTTCCCAGGCCAGCCGAGAGACATAGTCCCTCCAGCGTGTCCTGGGCCGTCCCGTGGTCCTCCTCCCGGTGGAACGTGCCTGGAACACCTCCCAGGAGGCATCCGGTATAGATGCCCGAGCCACCTCAAATGGCTCCTCTCGATGTGGAGGAGTAGCGGCTCTACTCCGAGCCCCTCCTGGATGGCCGAGCTCCTCACCCTATCTCTAAGGGAGTGCCCGGCCACCCTACGGAGAAAACTCATTTCCGCCGCTTGTATCCAGGATCTCGTTCTTTCGGTCATGACCCAAAGTTCATGGCCATAGGTGAGGGTAGGAACGTAGACCGACCGGTAAATCGGGAGCTTCGCTTTGCGGCTCAGCTCTCTCTTCACCACAACGGACTGGCACAGCGCCCCCACTACTGTGGCAGCCGCACCGATCCATCTGTCGATCTCCCGCTCCATTCTTCCCTCACTTGTGAACAAGACCCCGAGATACTTAAACTCCTCCACTTGAGGCAGGAACTCCCCTCCAACCTGAAGAGGACAAGCCACCCTTTTCCGGTCGAGAACCATGGCCTCGGACTTGGAGGAGCTGATCTTCATCCCAGCCGCTTCACACTCGGCTGCGAACCGCCACAGTGCATGCTGTAGGTCTTGGCTAGAGGGGGCCAGCAGGACCACGTCATCTGCAAAAAGAAGAGACGAAATCCTCTGGTCCCCAAACCAGACCCCCTCCGGCCATTGGCTGCGCCTAGAAATCCTGTCCATAAAAGTTATGAACAGGACCGGTGACAAAGGGCAGCCCTGCCGGAGTCCAACATGCACCGGGAACAGGTCCGACTTAGTGCCGGCAATGCAAAGCAAACTCCTGCTCTGCTTGTACAGAGATCGGATGGCCCCTAGCTGGTTTAAATCTTATCTGTCTGACAGATTCCAGTTTGTTCATGTAAATTATAAATCATCTTTAAACTCCAGGGTTAATTGTGGAGTACCACAGGGTTCAGTACTTGGGCCAATTCTCTTTACTATATATATACTTCCAATAGGTCAAATTATCAGGCAGCATGGGATACATTTTCACTGTTACGCTGATGATACTCAGCTTTACTTGTCCATAAATCCTGATGAGCCCAACCAGTTAGATAGACTACAAGCATGTCTTGAAGATATAAAAACTTGGATGACGTTAAATTTTTTGCTTCTAAATTCAGACAAGACAGAAGTTGTCGTCTGTGGACCGGAGTCTTTAAAAAAGAAACTGCTTAGTCAATCACTTAACCTGGATGGCATTAAATTGACCTCTGATAACAAAGTAAAAAACCTTGGTGTTATTTTGACCAGGACATGTCATTTAAATCCCATATTAAACAGGTTTCTAGGATGTCCTTCTTTCATCTCCGGAACATTGCCAAAATTAGAAATATCCTATCCAGGAGTGACGCTGAAAAACTAGTCCATGCATTTGTTACTTCAAGGCTGGACTATTGTAATTCGTTACTATCAGGATGTCCACAAAATGCAGTTAAAAGCCTTCAGCTGATTCAAAATGCTGCAGCAAGAGTTCCAGCATCGACAATAGATGCGGAGAACATGGTCCACTCGGACTCTATGTCTCCAACATCCCTCGGAATCTGGTCAAAGCTCTCCCGGAGGTGAGAGTTGAATACATCCCTGGCCAAGGGGTCCGCCAGACGTTCCCAGCAGACCCTCACTATGCGCTTGGGCCTGCCAAGTCTGTCCGGCTTTCTCCTCCCCCAGCGAATCCAACTCACCACCAGGTGGTGATCAGTGGACAGCTCAGCCCCTCTCTTCACCCGAGTGTCCAAAACATGTGGCCGAAGGTCTGATGATACGACAACAAAGTCGATCATTGACCTCCTGCCTAGGGTATCCTGGTGCCAAGTGCACTGATGGACACCCTTATGTTTGAACATGGTGTTCATTATGGACAATACGTGACTAGCACAGAAGTCCAATAACAAAGCACCACTCGAATTCAGATCGGGGAGGCCATTCCTCCCGATCACGCCTCTCCAGGTGTCACTGTCGTTTCCCACGTGGGCGTTGAGGTCCCCCAGCAGAATAATGGAGTCCCCAAGAGGGGCACTATCCAGCACCCCCGACAGGGACGCCAAGAAGGTCGGTTACTCCGTACTACCACTTGGCCCATAGGCTGAAATTATAGTCAGAGACCTCTCCCCAACCCGAAGGCGCAGGGATGCGACCCTCTCATCCACTGGGGTAAACCCCAACGCGAGACGGCTGAGCTGGGGGGCGACAAGCAAATCCACCCCTGCCCGCCGCCTCTTCCCGTGGGCCACTCCAGAGTAGAAGAGAGTCCGACCCCTCTCGAGGAGATGGGTTCCAGAGCCCACGCTGTGTGTGGAGGCGAGCCCGACTATTTCTAGTCAATATCTCTCGACCTCCCGTACCAGCTCAGGCTCCTTGCCCCCAGCGAGGTGACATTCCATGTCCCTAGAGCCAGCCTAAACATCCGGGGATCGGGCAGCCGAGGTCTCCACCTTCGTCCGCCGCCCAATCCTCTTTGCACCGGTCCCTCACGGTTCCTCCTACAGGTGGTGAGCCCACTGGGGGATGGTCTCGCGTGTCTCGTTCGGGCTTGGCCCGGCCGGGTCCCGCGAGGAGCAACCCAGCCACCAGGCGCTCTCCGACGAGTCCCGACCCCAGGCCTGGCTCCAGGGTGGGACCCCGGGCTCCGCCGTACCGGGCGACGTCACGTGCCTCGATTTTGTGGTTGTCATGAGGGGTTCTTGAACCGCTCTTTGTCTGACCTGTCACCTAGAGCCTGTTTGCCATGGGAGACCCTACCAGGGGCATTTAAGCTCCAGACAATAGCCTCTAGGATCATTCGAGCACTCAAACCCCTCCACCATGTTAAGGTGGCAGTTCAAGGAGGGTATTTAATCAATGCAATTTGTAGAACGGTCTAACATTTCATTTGGAGAGATTTTGATCATTATGTTTTGAGTAGAATATTCCAATTGTTTGCCAGCTTAAAGACACCTAAACAAATCAGTTACATTTTAACCGATGTTAAATTGTACTTCCTGAGTTAAATTAGCAGAATTCTAAAAATTCTAGGGTCAGTTTGGCGATCTGGTTCATGCTGCTATGTTAAAAGAAAAGAAAACATAAGAATTTGTTTTTGATGAAGGTTAAAAAATTTTATGAAAATGAAATACGTTTTTGAAATCTATTCTTACAATATGGCATGTCAACCCTGACAACCACAGTTAACATGTGCTGTACATTTGTGTACCATCTCATCAAACTCAGGTTGCGAGCAAGTTTTACTTTACCTTTAGCTCTGACACTAAACCAGTTAAAGCTGGATACAAGCTCAAATTCTTGCTCCAACACTGAAACGTGCTCAATCACAAGTTAAAGTACAGCTCTTAACTTTTTCTGTGTTGACGCATGCATACATAATATAACCCATATACAGTTGGAAAAAAATGCATTTCTTTATTACACTTATGCACATGACTCAGATCATCAAACAAATTTCAGTATCAGACAGAGATAAAATGAGTTAATATAAAATGTAGCTTTCAACTAAACATTTAATTTACCAAGGGGAAAAAGTCATTCAAACCAATCTGGTCCTGAAGTAGCAAAGCAGATCAGTACACACTCACCACTATGTTTTACTGTTGGTATATTGTTCTTTTTCAGGATTATTGTGTCCATTTAAAATAAAGCACCAAATATTTCCCAAAGGTTTGGGATATTATCAACTAGTTTTTTTTATGTGAGACAGGCTTGTGTTCTTTTGAGTCAGCAGAGATTTTTGCCTTTCTTTCTTTTTGTTGAAATACAAACACTAACCTTAACTTAGGCAAGTGAAGCTTGTTGTTTTAGACGTTGATCAGAGACCTCCTGGATGAGTTACTGGTTCACTCTCGTTATTTTGATAGGCCAGTCTTTCCTTGGGACCACCACTTTCATGTTCTCTCCATTTGTAAATAATGGCTTACAGGGTGGTTTGTTGGAGTGCCAAAACCTCAGAAATGCTTTTATTGCCCTTATAAGACAGAAAGATGTCAGTGAGTAAGAGAGCAAACAATCTTTCCACGCACTGCAACTTTATCCTTGATTACTTTTGATTTACCAGCTCATCTATGTTTCAGTGCTTATCTATGATCAAGACATATGTATTGTGAGATCCTGGACATAAGCAGCTGAAATCCATTGTAGGGTGGCTGTGCCCAACCTTAGAGATCGGGTGAGGAGCTCCAGGGAGCTCAGAGTAGAGCTGCTGTACCTCCACATGGAAAGAAGTCAGTTTAGATAATTTGGAAGTCTAACCAGGATGTCTTCCGTTGGATTTATTGGTTAATTGGGCACACCAGTAATGGGAGAAGACCGCAGGGCAGACCTAGAACTCAGTGGAGGGACTATAGGGCTCTTTATGTCTAGGAATGACAAAGGATCCACCAGAATGAGCTGGAAATTTTAGTTGGGGAAAAAAGATGGCTGGATTTCCCTTCTGGACCTGGTCCCCTCTTGAACTGCTTTCAGGTAAGTGATGATGCAGGGATGGGAGGATGTTGGAATTTAACCATTACTAAATAATACATTCACAAACTAATATGCCTAACTGAAATTCCAATTAATCAAAGGCCAATGCATGATATGAGCTGCAAGGTGGCACCCTTTGTAGTACTGTTACCTCGCAGAAAGATCATGGGTTTGAATTCCAGCCTGGAGTCTTTCTGTGTGGAGTTTGCATGCTTTTGCTATGCCTGTGTGATTGCTCTCTAGGTAGTCTGGCCTTCTATCGACATCTAAAAACATTCCTGTTATTTGGTCTCACTAAATTGCCCTTTGCTATGAATGGGTGCATAGTTGTTTGTTTTGGGTGTCTCTGTGTTGCCCTCTAAAGGACTAGTGACCTGTCCAGGGTGTGCCCTGCCTCTCGCCCAATGACTGCTGGATATAGGTACCAGCTCCAGCCTCAAACTTACTTACATGGGAGCTTTTAGTATGATGGATTCACTGATTTGAAGCAGAGTGTGCAGCACGATCTTCTGGACCTCATTGTCAGGCACAGATTTGTGGTACAATTATGTAATTCTCATCCTATGGAAAGTTGAGAAATTCTAGGAAAGCAAACCAAGCATCTGCTACAACATTGTTGGAATTAAATAGATTTCAATTTTATCATACGATCCCTTAAGTAGCTTTCTGTAAATCTGTGGGATTAATGACTGTGTAATGACCTCATCTTTCGGTCATTATTCTCCACTATTAAAACCGCCACTCTGTCATTTGATTCCAAGTACTTAAGTGAGAACAGAAAAGTTTTTTATGCTGTACTTCTTCTCCTCTTCAACCTTCGCTGCGTAAAACAAGAACGTTTTTACTTGCAGGACGGAAAGGCTGATTATTCGTGCCTCTGATGTTGCGCTGTTTTCTGCGAACCACCAGCCGTTTAAAAGACGTAATTTAACAAATGACACACGAGCAGAGATTTTGGACGAGCCCATTTACGAAGGCATAGGGGAAAACAGACAGGCATGAGAAGCGACACGATGTAGAAAAATATTACACTAAGCAACGTTCACATATATTCCTCTATTTCACAACATTTAAAAGGTAACCACTCCCTACTGTTGCCAATTTATCCCAATGTTAACTTGTATTTACTGCATTAGATATTGCAACAACCCTCCCAGCTCCACTGTGGAACAGCCCTCGGCTCCTATTGGTATCCACACCATCAGGAGCTGCTGCACAACATGCTGGAGACCGTGTCTGTGTTGCTCCTCTTAGAGTTAACTTTTTAATCCCGGTTTTGTTGCTTTATCACCAGAGAGGAGGAGGCGGAGGACGTCGGGGAGAAAAAGTCAGTCATGCCAAGAGGTTAGGGTGAGAGCCGGGTGAGCGTCTTCTTGTAAAAGAAGCCCGTCGGTATTTGTTTGTGTTGAGGGGGAGAATAAAGACAGGAGGGGAAAACAGGGGGTTGAAAAGCCCGGAGAAGAGCGAGAGAAAAGTGTGGTGCAAGATGCAGCTGGCCGCGGTGCTGTGGGGCGTCCTGGCAACTTTGTCACTCAGCCAGAGTCCAGGTAAGAGCAAGACTGAGAGACGACGCAGCGAGTCGGGGTTGAAACTGCATGTGAGCGTGTTTTGGAAGAAGTGGAAAGAAATTGATATTTTTAAAACGATCAATATTTGCCCGTTTGAATTGGATTGTTTGAGACACTTTCAGACAAGTAGACCCAACAACAGCTAACTTTCCTCCTTACTGGGGACACTGGGTTGGTGATTAAGACTGTGGTGACAGATGGCTTTAATTTCCCTTTATAAACAAATTTTAAAAACATCCCTACACAAAGCTTAAGGTCGGTGGTCTGATCAGCGTATTTTGGTTTATGAAACTTGCAAGCCTTTGATCTATTGTAACGTTTTTGCCTAGATGCTGCCTGCTCTGTAACGTTAGACTCCAAGTTTGCACCGAATTTCATGTGAGCGCCTTATAGAGTGATAAAATCTGTTCAAGTGTGTCAAGACTGCATTTAGACTACTTCACCATGGGAGGTGTGTGCATATGCCAGTGTGCTGTCAGAACTTCGCCTTCAGGCTGATTTTCACCAGCACAAGCTGATGTAGGAATAAACAATCCGTCCCTAAATCGGACCAAATGCCTTTGCTTGTCTTACTTCCATAGATGTTGGAAAGGAGGCGTCAGATGCATGAAATCTCAGATTTTTGTTTTGTGTTTCTATAAGCTAGGAAGTTCTAAGCTCTACAATGAAAAACCTTCTCCATGCGGTTTGGGGGCCAACTCACGGGGTCTCAGAAAGAAATTGCAGGATTAATCTCTTCACATGAAGCCTTTTGTGCTGTCATTGCAGGTGGAGAGAGGTGTTTATCAATGATAGCTAAGATCCTGTGCCCCCACCCCGATCCCCTTCAGCAGCACTTGTCATAAGTATGAGGGTTTTCCACCACCCCTGGTCCAATGTTTCACCAACACCTTGTGTTTACAACATGTTGGAACAGCCGCTGGAATGTGAAGACTCACTGAAGCCTTTCCCAAACACACACACACATACACACGCACAGACGGGGCTTAGCATTATTATACACATGGATGCCCAGTGCCGTGCTCTCCGACATGTCTTCAAGATTTACCTGACAGCTAAGTCAAAATTACATCTGTAATTATCTGGTCGGATCGCAAAGGGAGGTTGGTGCAAGTGTGACATCTAAATGTCACCAGAAGGCTGTCTTCAAAATGTCACCCAGATTTGAGTCAATATCTCTACTTAAAACAAAAGCCACAATGGATGATCCACATCCTATTAATGGTAGGGCTTTTCATATGTAGCTATCACCCCCCCCCCAACAGATCCCCACACACCCACCGACCCCTTGTTATCTGGTGCTGGGGGCCATAATGGTTTGATAACGGACTTGTTCTGTCATAAAGCAATTAAGTCTGCTGGGCATGTGTCATGTCTAAAACACATCTTTGCCTGCTGTCTCTGATTGCAATAGGCCACCACTGGCATTTTAAGTGGAGGATGGAGGATAAATTGTATGGCTCTACTAAATGTCTTTGTACGTGTGATCATGCTGCTGACGGATGGTGTTCACCTTTAATTTTCAAATTAGGATCTTGAAATTTGACACGTTTATCCGCCAGGTTATACACATTGTTTTTCTTTAGTATGAGGTACTTTCTACGTATTTAACCTAATAAGGAAAATGTTGTGTTTGGTTGAAAGGATGAAGAACAAGGGTAATGCCATAATTTTAGAGTCGCCTTCCCTAAATGGCACCATTAAAGTCAGCTGCTGGTTCCATTTGACTGGAGGTAGCCTGGGGCTATAATGTATTAAACTCTGTTTATGTGTGTGTGTTTGTGTGGTGTTCATGTTTAATATGTGTGTGAGGTCAAAATGCCTTCTCAGCCAAGTCCACTGGCCTTGAAGTAATAGGCTGAGTTGGACTAATGGCATGTTGGCAAGTGTGTTACACAGTTTAATGGTGTGGTGTGGGACGGCACTTCTCTTCACTCATTCCTGCAATTCCCACAGGGGCCCCTTTTCATTCACTGATCAGCTATTGATTAGAAGTGCAGGTTGTTTTTGTCCCAAAGAAGACATTCCATTCTTAGCAAAAAGCCCGATGGGAATTACTTTTGATTTCTTGGGAAAGGTAACGAAGGTTCAATTTGCACCATAATGTTTCAACCGTAGAAGAAGACTCCTGTATGATTGACAGCTGTTAAAACATCCAAAATTGATTTTTTTCAGTGAGGGTGATTGTTCTTTGCAGCTGTTGTCAAACAAAAAAGAAAAATAAGAAAAATAGAAATGTGCTGTTTATTTTAAATGCAAAATTTATCTCTCACTGATCTAAGGGTTATTGGAATAGGACATTTGGCAAGTCCAAACGCAGCTCACCATAAAAAAGAACATCTTTGCATAAAACATTTTTGTTAATGTCCTCTTACAGAACTTTCTGCTGAACATTTTGGCAGTGATTGCTGGTTACCAGCAAGACCCAGAGTCTTTTTGTAAGGTCAAAAATGGCTAGGTTTCTAAAGAACAGGTTACCAGTTCACTCAAGGAAACATAACTTGCATGAAAGGATGCAAGTTAAGTTAAATGGGATGGAGAAACTGATTTGATATATTTTGCAACCATTTCTACACTAGATCTCAATTAACTTTAGTGAAAAAGATGTGACAAGTTTAAAGCAGGGGACACTGACAGTTTGATCTTAGGTTCAGGTTGCTTCCACCCACTGTGTCTTTTCCTACTTCTTATATCCCCCTCATTGGACTGATTTGTCCCCTGTCAATAGATATTTTAAAACAGACTCTCACCAATGGTTTTTACAGGACTTCCAGGCATGGTGGTGCATACCCAGCATAGTGGTGGTGCATACCCAGCATAGTGGTGCTGCATACTTCAGAATGTAAATTTATGATATTGTCTTGCAGAACTGCTCCAAACCACATTTAATTAGGTGTCCCAGAGTAATTGTGTTGATATTAATAGTGTTGCAAGGTTGATTTTTATGACAAACCCAGCCCACAGATATTTGTGGCACTCTGTGTTGTTTTTGGTCCAGATTCCTCTTCAGGATCATCTGGAGGATGTGGCAATGGATTGTTTCTATAAAACAAGACTTCATTTTTTATTTAGTTGTATGTATTATTTATTTTTTGCTTAATTCTGATTGTTTTGGCACATGTACACATTTACCTTTTGTTCCTGTTCTATAGTCTATTTTAAAGGCTTTTGGGCAGTTGCGGTTCCATGCAATATTTTCCAGTGCGGCCAGTAGTTTTTTTTATGGGGGCACAGAAAAAAGAATGAAACAAAATAGGGCAATATTTCTTAAAGGAGATGAATCCATACCATACAGTCCACACAGTGGTTTGAAAGTGTCTGTCCCCTTCCTGATTCTTATTTCTCATAAGTGTTTCAGATAATCACACTAATAAAATATTAGTCAAACACAACACAGGGAAACACAAAATGCAGTTTTTAAATGAAGATTTATATTATTATGGGAGAAAGAAAATCAAGCCTACATGGCCCTCTGTGAAAAAGAGATCCCCCCCCCCCCCCCCTTAATAAGAGTATTAAGGTCTAAATTATTCTAGAAAACATCTTGACGATCCCCAAGACTTTTAGTGAAATACTCTGTGGACTGTTGAGACCATAGTTGAACTTGTTGGACGGTGTGTGTCCCATTACATCTGCCGTAAAAATTACACCACATTTTAGAAAAGAACATCATACCAACAGTAAAATATGGTGGTGGCACTGTCATGGTCTGGGGCTGTTTTGCTGCTTCAGGACCTGGAAGACTTTATGTGATAAATGGAGTCCTGCTGTCTACCAAAACATCCTGAGGGAGAATTTCTCTGGCCATCTGTTTATGATCTCTAGCTGAAAATTGGGTTCTGCAGCAAGACAGTGATCCAAGACATACCAGCAAGTCCACCTCTGAAGAAAACCAAATGGTCTAGTCTAGTGGTCTAGTCAAAGTCCTGACATGAATCCTGTTGAGAAGCTATTGCATGATCTTAAAAAGGTCGTTTATGCTCACAAACCCTCCAGTGTGGCTGAATTACAAAAATTCTGCAAAGCTCTTTTCATGACCACTGATGTTCCCAGTGCTGCGAGATAGTAATTGATAAGGTGTAATAGGTGAAAACTATGATCCTATCTCAATATGGCTAAGGCTAAAAGTGGAACAACTTCATCTTTAATTTCCTGTTAAAATAATATGAAGGAGAAAAAAATGAAATCATTTCCTAACCCTGTAAGAACTGGATTAAGCGCATGTTAAAACAATGAACCAGGATTTCATTGCAGTAAACAACAACAGTAACGTGCGACTACAGGTCCTTCTCAAAATATTAGCATATTGTGATCAAGTTCATTATTTTCCATAATGTCATGATGAAAATTTAACATTCATATATTTTAGATTCATTGCACACTAACTGAAATATCTAACTGAAATATTTCAGGTCTTTTATTGTCTTAATACGGATGATTGTGGCATACAGCTCATGAAAATCCAAAATTCCTATCTCACAAAATTAGCATATTTCATCCAACCAATAAAAGAAAAGTGTTTTTAATACAAAAAACGTCAACCTTCAAATAATCATGTACAGTTATGCACTCAATACTTGGTCGGGAATCCTTTTGCACAAATGACTGTTTCAATGCGGCGTGGCATGGAGGCAATCAGCCTGTGGCACTGCTGAGGTCTTATGGAGGCCCAGGATGCTTCGATAGCGGCCTTTAGCTCATCCAGAGTGTTGGGTCTTGAGTCTCTCAACGTTCTCTTCACAATATCCCACAGATTCTCTATGGGGTTCAGGTCAGGAGAGTTGGCAGGCCAATTGAGCACAGTGATACCATGGTCAGTAAACCATTTACCAGTGGTTTTGGCACTGTGAGCAGGTGCCAGGTCGTGCTGAAAAATGAAATCTTCATCTCCATAAAGCTTTTCAGCAGATGGAAGCATGAAGTGCTCCAAAATCTCCTGATAGCTAGCTGCATTGACCCTGCCCTTGATAAAACACAGTGGACCAACACCAGCAGCCGACACGGCACCCCAGACCATCACTGACTGTGGGTACTTGACACTGGACTTCTGGCATTTTGGCATTTCCTTTTCCCCAGTCTTCCTCCAGACTCTGGCACCTTGATTTCCGAATGACATGCAGAATTTGCTTTCATCCGAAAAAAGTACTTTGGACCACTGAGCAACAGTCCAGTGCTGCTTCTCTGTAGCCCAGGTCAGGCGCTTCTGCCGCTGTTTCTGGTTCAAAAGTGGCTTGACCTGGGGAATGCGGCACCTGTAGCCCATTTCCTGCACACGCCTGTGCACAATGGCTCTGGATGTTTCTACTCCAGATTCAGTCCACTGCTTCCGCAGGTCCGCCAAGGTCTGGAATCGGCCCTTCTCCACAATCTTCCTCAGGGTCCGGTCACCTCTTCTCGTTGTGCAGCGTTTTCTGCCACACTTTTTCCTTCCCACAGACTTCCCACTGAGGTGCCTTGATACAGCACTCTGGGAACAGCCTATCCGTTCAGAAATTTCTTTCTGTGTCTTACCCTCTTGCTTGAGGGTGTCAATAGTGGCCTTCTGGACAGCAGTCAGGTCGGCAGTCTTACCCATGATTGGGGTTCTGAGTGATGAACCAGGCTAGGAGTTTTAAAGGCCTCAGGAATCTTTTGCTGGTGTTTAGAGTTAACTCGTTGATTCAGATGATTAGGTTCATAGCTCGTTTAGAGACCCTTTTAATGATATGCTAATTTTGTGAGATAGGAATTTTGGGTTTTCATGAGCTGTATGCCAAAATCATCCGTATTAAGACAATAAAAGACCTGAAATATTTCAGTTAGTGTGCAATGAAACTAAAATATATGAATGTTAAATTTTCATCATGACATTATGGGAAATAATGAACTTTATCACAATATGCTAATATTTTGAGAAGGACCTGTATATGCCACACATTGCCATCGTGAAAAGAAATCATATTGCTTACCTCAGTCTCTTTATGTCTTTTCCATTAGTTGTCTTTAACAATTTGTAGTGGTGGTCTTTTTTACCCTTTCTCCCTCTTCTTATTCAGAATGCGCCGGCTAAACAGCTCAGTTCAATAAGTGAGCATACAGCGCTCTAAAGACTACATGTGCGACGGTGCAGTGTAGTAGTTGCAGTTTCCGTGTCAACGCGTATGAAATTACGAAATTATCTCTTCAGCACAGGGACAACGGACTAGGGCCAGTTCTACAGGGGCTCTGGCTCCTGTGTAAAACCGCCCATGCTTTTGGGAGATTTAGGAGGTGGAAAGAACTCTAAGAATTATTGCCATGTCTAAGACTAAAGCTCCTGTGTTGGGTGAGTGCATATGTTTTGTACTCTCCTCAAGTCAAGATGGTTACCCCCCCCTTGCTTGGGGTGTCACTTCAGAAGGAATAGAATTGCACCTCCAAGGTAAAAATGAAGATAACCAATGTTTACTTGATTTCCAACACCCCTTTATCCAGCATTCTTTGGTGGATAATTGCCAGACCTCAGACCTCTGCTGTACTTGTGTTTCTCTAAATCACCTGGAAGTCAGGCCTCTGTAAGAGACCCCTGGGTGTGATTTCGTCTTCTGGATTGTTTCTGGTTTCAGAACATAAGTCTGCGGCCCCAGGGCATATTTAAATTATGTTCATTGCTCTAATATATGTTACAGATGCACACAGACAAAGACAACCACCATTGGTTTGTAGTGTGGAGAACAGTTGTTCTCATTGTAACAGCAGATATGAGCCACTAGTGAAAATGCATGCCAAAGTTTAATTTTATCATCCTCCTTAGGCTAGTTACAACAAAAATGAAAACATGTTTTTTCCTATTTATTCTGCCTTCCATGGTAATTATATGTGAAGGGAAATTTAAAATGTTAAGCTTCTTAATCTTTGTCAAAAGTAAGTCATGGTGTGTTTTTAAATGGCTGTTTAGGGGCAACAAATGAAAACGACTCCCCTGGGAAATCCCATTATTATTTTTTCCTTAGATTACATGAAATTTTGTTCATTGGTCATTCTAGCTGAGGTTATTTGGTAGGTTGCAGTTGCTCCAAGAGGTGGTTCAAGTGTGCATGACAGACAATGTGATGCATGGGTGTCTTTGAGCTTGTTAAACCAACAACATAATTCGTGTTAGAGTCTTCATTTAAACTTAAGTTTTGGATTAATTAAAACAAGGTAAAGGTTTCACATAATTCCTATGGTTTACTAGTTGTCATCCAGCATACTGGTGGCCAATCAAAGGATTGGTACTGAAGGAGACTCCTGCCCTTTTTCCACACCAAGCACTGTGACTCTGAGCTCCTTGGGGGTTGCAGATTATTGGAAACTGTAATAAACTCTGGTTCTCTGTCTCAGCGGGGGCCTGCTGTGGAGGACAGAAAGATAAGCAGGCCTGGAGACTCACTGTCTGAGTACACCAGCAAAGGGGGGAGGGGGAAGCAGGGACACAAAGGCATTTTGAAGGACACAGTCAGGTAGAGGTCTATAGTAACTTAATTGTTCATTAGGTTTTCTTCTCACCTATGTCTAAGGAGAAAAGCTTCTGCTGGGACATTTCTTAAAATCGGGCCATATCTGGTAGAAGACATATTTGGGGGGGCTGATCAGGGGATTGTTAAAATAAAGGGCCTCTATCCATCCCCACTGTCAATTTTATTTATTAAAAAATAAGCCACAGTTTGTCTATATTTGAAATAAAGACATCACCGGAACGTCCTTCCAGACCATGATGAGACAGTTGTTTAATGCCAGTGTCTGAATGGTTTCAGTTTTTACTGAAGGACAAGGGAAATTTGCAACATACTCAACTTTTGCTTTTAGAGATGACTTATGTTGGCAACAGAAACTTAAGAATATTACTTTTGTTTGCATTTGGGTAGAGACAGTTTATTTTCCTGTTTTGGGGATCACTGTTTACAATACTACCTTTTTTGTAAGTAAATAAACATTTGACTTTTTCTGTAACAATGCAGAAAAATTGTTTGGTATGCCCTATGTCTTGAAATGTCCTTTCAGTACGGATACGTTAAGGGAAACAATCAAGTGTTTCTAATTTTTTTTTTTTTTACATTATTCAGAAGTGAACAACATATACAAAAACGTTTTTTAATTATATAAAAGCTGTCTGAACATAAATATTCTCAAATAAAAAAAAAAACATCTCTGGTGAGAGAGCACATTTGGAACAAAAGGCCTACCTGACCAATACTGCTCTTTTATCAGAGTATCTTTGCCATTAGTAGTACAGTGCAGAAGCTTTGAACACCTCATTAGCAAGTTCAAATTTGTTGGTATCCCAATGGTGAAACATGGTGATGACGGCATCATTCTGTGGGGATGCTTCTCCTTATCTGTTGCAGGGTAACTGGTCAGAGTTGACAGGAAGATGGGTGGCGATAAATATAGCTTGCAAACAGACTGCCAATAGACGGACTCTCTTTGCAGAGAGGGTATCAGATTATTTTCTGCTAATTAATGTCAGAACTGTTGCTCTAGTTTTTGTTTATCTGAAGATCATTACACTTAGCCTTACGATTAGTAGTTGGGGCTATGGGATTTTTAAAACTGCTTTAATATTCTGGCTCAAATGCTGTCAAGATGGGACTACCCAAATGACTCCATTTTGTTCAGCATTTGCTGAAAGCCAGTGTTTTTGACTGTGAAACATGGTTTCATGTCTGCTGCTATAAAGACTCCTGTGGAGTTTTTTTTTTACCCATTCTGAATTGCTAGCAAGGAACTCCTTCAATGCCACACAGAGCTGAGTTGCATTTTAGCTTATTTTTTCTTGAATCAAGTTATGTTTAAGTTTGATGCACTGCCAGCTATGTAACTTAAAACCTTTAAACAATGGTGATATAATTTTAGTTTGATATGCCTATTTTTCTCTATAATATCTGTAGTCATCATAAAAACCGTAATATCCCTAAAACGCAGAGTTTAGAGATTGTTTGGGATCTTCAAGCTCTTTGCTCTCCATCCTGACTTGCTTTGGTATGCCTTCATGTGTTGCCCTTTTAAAAGCTGTGAATTGGAATATGAAGGTGTTCTCTTCAATGCTGCACATCAACCTTCTGCCGTTTGTAAGTGTAAAATAACGCTCCAAACCAAAAGGCCCGTACCCCCACTTTTTGTTATGAACACATGTACTTTAATCTAATAAAGTTTTGTTCTGCCTAGTTCACTTCAGCACATTTATTGCATTTCAAAATCATGACCTTTAAAAAAAGAAAAAAGAACATCATCATAATGCAAAGCCAGAATTCCCAATTCCCTAAAGGGTTTTGTGAATATAATAATAATAATAATAATACATTTTATTTAATAGGCGCCTTTCTGGCACTCAATGTCACCTTACAATGAATACAAATCAATATTAAAAACAAGAACAAATAAAAAATAAAATAAAAATATAAACACAGCGATCAAGCAGTTAAGATGTAACAGTGCGAAACAATCAAGTGCAGAAGGTAGTCCTAAACAAGTGAGTCTTTAGTGAAGATTTGAATTGAGAAAGTGAATTTATTTTCCTTAAATCGGTCGGTAGAGAGTTCCAGAGCCGAGGAGCAGAGCGGCTGAAAGCTCTACCCCCCATGGTGGTGAGACGGGCAAAGGGAACAATCAGGTGAATAGACGAGGACGATCTGAGAGTGCGAGAGGGAGTAGCAATGTTGAGAAGATGGGATAGATAAGGTGGAGCTAGATTATGGACAACCTTGAAAGTGAGAAGAATGATTTTAAAGTCTATACGGAACTTGATGGGGAGTCAGCGGAGCTCTGACAGAACAGGAGTGATGTGATGGAAAGAAGGGGTTCTAGAGATGATACGGGCAGCTGAGTTTTGAACTAGTTGAAGCTTATGAAGAGATTTGTGTGGAAGACCGAACAGGAAGGAATTGCAGTAATCAAGACGGGAAGTGACAAGGCTATGAACGAGGATGGCAGTAGTATGTGAAGTGAGGGAGGGGCGAAGACGACTGATATTTCGCAGATGAAAATAGGCGGACCGGGTCATGTTATTGATGTGAGATTGGAAAGAGAGAGTGCTGTCGAGGATGACACCCAAACTCTTTACCTGAGGCGAAGGGGAAACAGAGCATTTGTCAATATCAATGGGAAAACGGTTTGTTTTGGATAATGTGGTTTTTGTGCCAATTAGGAGAACCTCAGTTTTTTCACTGTTTAATTTGAGTAGATTGGTGGAAAACCATGATTTTATTTCAGCCATCCAGTCAGTAAGGGAGATTAAGGGAATGTTGGGAATGGGTTTGCAGGAAAAATAGAGCTGGGGATCATCTGCGTAACAGTGGAAACTAATATAGTGTTTCTGAAAGATATGGCCTAGGGGGAGGAGATAGATTATGAAAAGAAGGGGACCCAGGACAGAGCCTTGGGGCACACCGGAAATGACAGAAGAAGGCTGAGAAGAAAGCTGAAGAAATTGAGAGCGATGGGAAAGATATGATTTAAACCACTTTAGAGGGGTCTGAGTAATACCAATAGAGGAAAGTCTATTGAGGAGGGTGGCGTGTCAAATGTTGCACTTAGGTCAAGGAGGATAAGGATGGAAAGTAAGCCTGAGTCAGCTGCCATGAGGAGGTCATTGGTGACTTTTATGAGAGCAGTTTCTGTACTATGGAGAAGGCAGAAACCAGATTGGAACTGTTCATACAGGTTATTATGAGATAAGTATGTGTGAAATTGAGTTGCTACTACTTTTTCTAGAATTGTGGAGATGAAGGGTAGATGAGAAATTGGTCGAAGATTATTGAAGTTAGTGGGATCTGCACCAGGTTTTTTCAGAATAGGACTGATCACTGCAGTTTTGAATGAAGCAGGAACAGTTCCAGTGGAAAGAGAGGAATTTTTAATAGTAGAAAGGATAGAAACCAATGAGGGAAGACAGGCTTTAACTAGCACTGAGGGGAGAGGGTCTAACTGACAGGTGGATGGTTTAAGCTTCTGGATGATATCTGAGATTCCTGGGATGGAAGGGAGATGAAAGAAAGAAATGAAATAAGTGGGAGGAAAGTTTAGAGGTAACTTTGGAAGTTGGTTGTAAACTAAGATGATGGTGAATTTTCTGGATTTTTTCATTAAAACGTTAGTTGAGTACAGATGAGGAGGAAAAAAGTCTGGGGCTTGAGTCATATAATCACACTTAGTTTTGGAAAATGTTATTTTAGCACCACTAACTCTTTACCTGAGAGGTAAATTGCTGCTAAATCTTACAGGCACAATTTTTCTAAAATATTCAAAAATCACAGCTTTTAACATGTTATTGCAAATAAGCACAAGTACATTAAAGATATATAAAAAATGTTCAGTGGTTTTGGTAAATTCATGGTGGAGAGAGAGTATGGGGAGACTAGATCCTCTTCACTATAAAAGCAAAAGACAAGCAACATTTGCTAAATCTGCTGGCACTGTTTGCTGTTAACGACTTTGTTCTCATCCCAGATTGTCAAGTGTTGACAGAAACAGATTTGCAGAGAGTTCAAGATTCAAATAACTGCAGTCAGAGAAAGACTCATTTCTTTCATTAATTTGATAAAGTTTCATTCTGTACACTGAGGTCATAGAAAAAATGTGTTTGTATGTGTGCATACATGTTTTTTCTTACCTTGCATGGCACCTTGCAAACAGCCTGCCATTAGTGAAGCCTCGTTGGAGGGAGGAGATTAGGCTTTTTTCTGCTAATTAATGTCAGATCTGTTAGTCTGTTTTTTGTTTGTTTCCAGAAGAGTCTTCCTAAACCCACCAATGCTGAATTAATACCACACACATAAACATGTTCTGGCCTCTGTGTAAATGATAATCTATACTTAAGTGGCTCACACCTAAGCATGTGATCATGCCAAAAAGGCATCAAAAGAATGAGTCAGACCAATTTTAGCATCTGTTCCAAAGAAAATATTTAACAATGTTCAAGGGTTACTCACACTTTTTACTTGATAAACCTTGAGATGTGGTGTGGAGTGTTTTTGGGTTCAGGGTAGCTGATATGAGTCAGCTGAGTGTTTTTCTTCTGAATTTTGAGTGTTGTGACTCATAGGAAAAGCCATTCTCAGTGGAGCTCGGATGCTACACACAGTTCACCATGGCAACTGGTGAGGAAAAGAAGGTCGTCCTACTTCAGCCTGCTAGTGTTAGAAGTTGTGATACATGCTTATGGCGAGTATCATCACAGTTTCCAAAGGAGGGAGGAATAAGGGGGAATTGAAGCAAGAAGGCTGGCGTGGCAAATTAAAGACTTTTGATGTGGCAACGAGCTGCATCCCAAGTTTGAAATCAGTGGTCTATTTATAAAACATTTACCCAACTGGCCTTTGCTTGGGATTCTACCGCACTCTGGTTTTAAACATACTTGATGATTGTGACTAAGGCCTAAAATCTGCTCTAAACATCGAAGACATAGCTTTAGTTTTGTTATGCATTTGCATGTCTAATTGGCACAGTAAGAGATAACCAAACACATCTTTAAGTTGTTTACATGAAGTTGGGTTGACTATAAAATAATGAATAAGGTAATACAAGAGAGCCCTTGACAACAGAACAGGACAGATCTTAACAATGCTAAACAGTGTCCCTGTTCCTGCAGTTTTCTTGCAACTTTCCCACATTTTGGCACTATTTTATTTGCTTTTTATGTAATAGACCTTCACAAAGTAGCACATAGTTGTGAAGTGAAAGAATCTCACCACCAGTCGAATATTTGTTCCTGAAGTTTGGACACATTTTCTCATTTAATTCAATTTGTAGTGTACAAAGGTTGTTAACCTTTTTTATTGTACAAGTGTGGAATGCAGTTGTTACAGCATATTGAAATGCACACAACATTATGGGTGACATACCAGAGTTCAAAAGAGGACAAATTGTTGGTGCACGTCTTGCTGGCGCATCTGTGACCAAGACAGCAAGTCTTTGTGATGTATCAAGAGCCACGGTATCCAGGGTAATGTCAACATACCATCAAGAAGGACGAACCACATCCAACAGGATTAACTGTGGACGCAAGAGGAAGCTGTATGAAAGCGATGTTCGGGTGCTAACCCGGATTGTATCCAAAAAACATAAAACCACGGCTGCCCAAATCACGGGAGAATTAAATGTGCACCTCAACTCTCCTGTTTCCACCAGAACTGTCCATCGGGAGCTCCACAGGGTCAATATACACGGCCGGGCTGCTATAGTCAAACCTTTGGTCACTCATGCCAATGCCAAACGTCGGTTTCAATGGTGCAAGGAGTGCAAATCTTGGGCTGTGGACAATGTGAAACATGTATTGTTCTCTGATGAGTCCACCTTTACTGTTTTCCCCACATCTGGGAGAGTTACGGTGTGGAGAAGCCCCAAAGAAGCGTACCACCCAGACTGTTGGATGCCCAGAGTGAAACATGGGGGTGGATCATTGATGGTTTGGGCTGCCATATCATGGCATTCCCTTGGCCTAATACTTGTGCTAGATGGGCGCGTCACTGCCAAGGACTACCGAACCATTCTTGAGGACCATGTGCATCCAATGGTTCAAACATTGTATCCTGAAGGCGGTGCCGTGTATCAGGATGACAATGCACCAATACACACAGCAAGACTGGTGAAAGATTGGTTTGATGAACATGAAAGTGAAGTTGAACATCTCCCATGGCCTGCACAGTCACCAGATCTAAATATTATTGAGCCACTTTGGGGTGTTTTGGAGGAGCGAGTCAGGAAACGTTTTCCTCCACCAGTATCACGTAGTGACCTGGCCACTATCCTGCAAGAAGAATGGCTTAAAATCCCTCTGACCACTGTGCAGGACTTGTATATGTCATTCCCAAGACGAATTGATGCTGTATTGGCCGCAAAAGGAGGCCCTACACCATACTAATAAATTATTGTGGTCTAAAATCAGGTGTTTCAGTTTCATTGTCCAACACCTGTATGTTAGACGATCACTGCTAAGGTTCAGACATAAATCCAGGTTCATTGTTAAAAATAATTTGATTCCCCCTCTATAACATAAGACATGTTATATCTTTTTAAATGTAATAAACTCTGGTTTCAAAAAACCTTCTTTGTAAACAGCTTTTCGTATTTTGTTAATGTTGACCCACAAACTCAGATTGTCTTGCTGTCTGTGGAAATCAATGCCTAATTGTGGAACATTTTTTTCATGCAGCCGCTCCTACTCTTTACAGGTTTTTGTTTTATTTTCACAATCTCTTTCCTCTTCTGCTCAGCTCTTTAAACCTTTATATATCAGTCGAGGTGGCCTTCTTAAACCAGCCAGGCCACCTTCTCTGATCAGTGGGGGTCTTTCACATTGCAGCTGTCTCCTAGATTACCTCCAAAAGGTGACTGAATGACGGCTTTCAACATGCCTGCATGAACAAACAGCCTGCGCAGCCACAGGCCAGGGTTAGGAACACATACTCACAGCTTCCATCTCGAGCTCCAGATAAGATTAGAATGTGATATGATTTGAAAGAGACCCCACACACTCTTGGATTTCTGCACTTGCTTGCAAGCACACGTGAGCCTCAAGCCTTGCACTAAATTAAATAACTGTCTGTGTGCGCCGTAGCATGAAATGAATTTTCCTTGTTGTCCTATATATACAAATCTGTTAGGTCAGAATGTTTAAGAAAAAACAAGATCAAATTTAATTCTAATCTGATGTTAAGCTGCTAATACTTTTTTTTTTTTTTTTTTTTGGTGCATTGCACAGCTCTCATGCAACAGCTGAAAGGACTTGGGGGGACTTTTTGATCTTTGTCTGTGTGTGTTGGATCAGTGTCAAGTTTCCCTCCTACACCTCACCAGGGTTCTACAACTGCAGGGAAGCACCTGTTGGAGATCTGATGTCCCCCTGGCTGTTGAAACCAGTAGGAGGTATGCTGGAGCACTGTAGAATTAAATTCACATCACCGAAATGTAATATCATGCCCACAAACATATTCCTGAATGTGACTGATGTCCAAAGGTTACAGTGTCTCTTGTACATGTTTGGCAATGCTGATAACAACGTTGGAGAGGATAACCGAGAACTTTTAGTTATAATTTAGCCCAGATGTTGTTCAGCATTCCTAAGTACAACGGCAGATCAGTTGTATGTAATGCATTCATTATGTTGCCACAAAAATTTACAATGTATGTTTAAAGCCTGTAGTTGACATTTTATCTTCTATATTATTTTGAAATTGAATGACTTTTTTTCATTTAATATCACTCAAACAAATGGATGTAAGTAAAGTATGGTGTGCTGGTTGATGATTGTACAAATGTCTTGGATTCAGTTACTGCTCAAATGGGGTATTGTCTAAACAGAGATCGCTGATTTTGATTTTTCTTATTTGGTTCTGTCCTTTTGCTTATTGCTGTCAATTCAAATCATTTCCACTCTACAGACATTTCTAATTGTAAATTGCCTCTTTTCTAATGAAAAAGTGAATTTGCTTCTTTATGATAAAATAATCAATTTGTAGCGCATTTTTAATGGTCTCACAAAAAGAAATAAATTGGCATCTTGGACAAAAAACCTCCACTAGCATCACCATAAGGACACATGCGGGAATATTGGAGAAAGCCAGTATTAAAATGGTTATTAAAGAAGTGTAGGGTGATTTTTCAAATACAGTTTCAAATTGAATCGATGGACTGGACCCCTAACAGATACCAAATAGCAAAGGAGCCCAAATTGTCTAAATTATCTGTTCACAGACTGCCGAACATTTCACACATTTATAAAGGGAACTACTTGTTTTTGTAGGGATGTCCTAAAATACACCAAACCACTCTTCCTCCAGGAAATATGACTGTAACAGTCATTAAGACTAACCAGATATGGAATGATATGAGCAGAGGTTGACATGGGGTTTAATCATTTGAATCCTCTCTTGTGCAATTTTATGACAGCCAGATAGGCTTCATTTTAATAATTGTTCAGATTTGGGATTGTGACTCTCCTCTCGCTGTCTTTGATTGACACAGTTTAAAACTTCTCAGAAACATAATTTGGCTTATAAAAAAACAAAAACCTCTGTGGTATCGCTCCAGTACTGGTGTCTTGTTATCACTCTGTTTTGCATGTCCTCTGTAGCGGCAGACTAAGTTTTCTGATGCACTTTTGGTTACTGATCATAACAGATTTAATTATACGCACATTTGCTTTCATGCAAGGTGTGTGGCTGCCAGTCTTGGTGTGCTTGACATATAGGGGTTGGACAATGAAACTGAAACACCTGTCATTTTAGTGTGGGAGGTTTCATGGCTAAATTGGACCAGCCTGGTAGCCAGTCTTCATTGATTGCACATTGCACCAGTATGAGCAGTGTGTGAAGATTCAATTAGCAGGGTAAGAGCACAGTTTTGCTCAAAATATTGAAATGCACACAACATTATGGGTGACATACCAGAGTTCAAAAGAGGACAAATTGTTGGTGCACATCTTGCTGGCACATCTGTGACCAAGACAGCAAGTCTTTGTGATGTATCAAGAGCCACGGTATCTAGGGTAATGTCAGCATACCACCAAGAAGGACGAACCACATCCAACAGGATTAACTGTGGACGCAAGAGGAGGCTGTCTGAAAGGGATGTTCGGGTGCTAACCCGGATTGTATCCAAAAAACATAAAACCACGGCTGCCCAAATCACGGCAGAATTAAATGTGCACCTCAACTCTCCTGTTTCCACCAGAACTGTCCATCGGGAGCTCCACAGGGTCAATATACACGGCCGGGCTGCTATAGTCAAACCTTTGGTCACTCATGCCAATGCCAAACGTCGGTTTCAATGGTGCAAGGAGTGCAAATCTTGGGCTGTGGACAATGTGAAACATGTATTGTTCTCTGATGAGTCCACCTTTACTGTTTTCCCCACATCTGGGAGAGTTACGGTGTGGAGAAGCCCCAAAGAAGCGTACCACCCAGACTGTTGGATGCCCAGAGTGAAACATGAGGGTGGATCAGTGATGGTTTGGGCTGCCATATCATGGCATTCCTTTGGCCCAATACTTGTGCTAGATGGGCGTGTCACTGCCAAGGACTACCGAGCCATTCTTGAGGACCATGTGCATCCAATGGTTCAAACATTGTATCCTGAAGTCGGTGCCGTGTATCAGGATGACAATGCACCAATACACACAGCAAGACTGGTGAAAGATTGGTTTGATGAACATGAAAGTGAAGTTGAACATCTCCCATGGCCTGCACAGTCACCAGATCTAAATATTATTGAGCCACTTTGGGGTGTTTTGGAGGAGCGAGTCAGGAAACGTTTTCCTCCACCAGTATCACGTAGTGACCTGGCCACTATCCTGCAAGAAGAATGGCTTAAAATCCCTCTGACCACTGTGCAGGACTTGTATATGTCATTCCCAAGACGAACTGATGCTGTATTGGCCGCAAAAGGAGGCCCTACACCATACTAATAAATTATTGTGGTCTAAAACCAGGTTTTTCAGTTTCATTGTCCAACCCCTGTATTTTCATGATCGGCTCCTATTTTTCAGAGATGGGTATACCAAAATCTACTTATGAATTACTAAATATGTGTTTAGCATTTTAAAGTATTGGTCCTGTGTTAAATGTTGTGACAAACTCACGTTTTTTGAGTAGCATGAAATGGATTTCATCAATAGGCTGTTCATAACCCTCATACATTCATTTCACAACTTGGTTTTTATAGTTACCCTAAACAAATAACAGTAGGATACACTACAAATGTATAAAAGTCATCCATTTTACTTTCTCACTGTAGAAATTTCCATTTAGATCAGGACACACATTGAAGCAGCTGAGCAATGCTTGGGGCTTTATGATCTTTTGGCCTTCTAGAGTGTCATCTCCTACTGACGTGCAATGATGTCATCTGAAAGTGTGAGAGCTGAAACCTGACTCTTCCCATACACACTCTGGATTCAGAGCTTCACTGTTGTATTTTTATGTTGTATTATCTCACTAGTGTATCACTTAACATTCTTTTTTGTGGTTCTTTACCTGCCTTATGCTTTGCAAGTCCACATTTCATCACATTTTGGTGCCAGGAAACCTACAAATTTTGATAACACTTGCATACATGCAGGGTTTCTCAAAAATGTACACATTCCTGTTAAAATTCCAAGTTTGTGTGACGTTTTTCTTTTTTTAAATAGCTTTTTGCAGCTCTAGTGGCCTTTATTTGTTATTCATTTTTATAGTAGGACCACAAAGCTCAGATGTCTGTGTCGAGGACTGAGCCCTCCATATATAAGTTGCATGCTCTACCACTACTACTTCTACATTCAAAGGTAAAATATTTAAATGTACTAGGCCATTGGGTTATCTCAGCACTGTTTCTTTGTGTTCTCTACTGTTCGTTTCATTATCCTCAATCAGTGTCCCCATACCCACGAGGCTGTAACTCATGTACTTCTGCAATGAGGGAAGTGAAGTTGGTGGTTGTGGAGGTGGTGGGGGTACTTATTAAACAAACAGTAAAGAGCTTTGGAGGCCCCATTGAGGCCTGGAGCTGGAATGAGGACGCAGCTGAAAGCGCTGTACTTTCTAATGAACTTGAGTGGCCCATAGAAGCAGGGCCCTTTCACCAAAGCCAAGGAGGACAAAGTGTCAAAACAAGCCCAGCCCCTCTTCGTTCAGCGGGGCTAAACGCCGCCTTTTGACTCTGTGGAGTGTGGGCATCTTAAGGGGAGGCCATGAGGAAAAAGGAGGGAGGCAGAATGTACTTGTTGAAACAATGGCCTCTTAAATCAAGCACCCCTCCTTGCCTCTCTTCTTGCCTTTAGCTCCTCTGCTCCCTCCTCCCTAAACAATCCTTGTATTGGCTCGGCTTCCAATTAGACCAAGTCTTGCACAAGCAGTTGAAAGCCCCATATATTGCAAGGCTTGAAAGGAGATGTTTTGGAGTTGTGTCTCTGTTGCCTCCATGAAAGGTTTTAGTATTCAGAAGAGATTCCTGTTTGGGTTTCTCAAAGCTCTCTCTGCCACTGGGGGACTTGTTGTACCATCATGTCCTCTCCGTTCACTGCCTTTTTTCCTCCTCCCTTTTTTTCTTTGTTCTGTTTCTGTTCCGTCTCATTCTCAGCCAAAACTCTTTCTTCTGTTTGTGACCCCTCTATTCCTCCTCCATGCTTGGCTGCTCGCAGGGCCCGGGACAGGAGTTGTGCATGGCCGGGCCCAAGCGCTTGCTGCCTACCTCCTGTTCGTTGTTTAGCCACGGGTGAAAAGCGGAGACAAATATGTCTGTGGTTCAAAGTCCATCCCAGCAATTACAGCGAATGATTAAAGAGCTGGCCTACTCACAGGCAGCTATGTATAATACTACAGCTCCCACTCAATGTTTCATAACGGAACCTTCAGAATAGATCTGAGCTCAGAGCCTGATAGTGGCCCATGTTGGGCTGAATACACTATTTACAGTGCAGTTATCAAGAGTAGAAGCCATAAAACCCCACATTTATGGTTTGAATTTATTATAAGTAGCAGATCAGAAAATTGATAAACTAGTATTAGAAGGAAAGTCAGAAGTGATTTTAAGACTAAACAAATTAAAGTCCATACATTGAAAAATAAATATGATCTTTTATATTCATGCTGTTGAATTTGGATCGTCAGTGGGATATGTCATGCTACATGCCCATTTGTTGCACTAATTGTTAAGTTTACATCCATCATTACATTCCAAATAGCCACATAATTCTTGCAGCACAGAAGCCATATTGTAACAGAAGCTGGATTGTGTAGGGCTGTTTATTTGCAGGTTTTACTGTGATTTATCTTGGACTCTGCTGCCATAGTCACATGTACAAACAGCCGTACATGCAGGAAAGTACAATTAAGGCTGTTCTTTAATTAGCCGGATTAGGGTTTCTAAAGACAAACACTATTGCCTTTTATTCAAAATGTTTGAATCCAGTCATGCTGATTAATTACTTCTAAAGTTAAACTTTGTTGATTATTGGGATATATTATTGATTTGGCTTTCAACTTTCAGAGATGAATACATGCAGCATTTGTCCCCTGACTGTTACTCCTATCACTTTTCCAGAAAATGTCCCCGCATTTCAAGTCTCCCACATAACAAAATTGTTTATTGGTTTGCTTTTTAGTAATTGAAATACAAAGAACACATGGAACTAAATTCTGGTTCCTTTATAGGCCTTAACACACCTTTCCATGTCTTTGTACACAAGCCACTTTCACCTTGCAGACGTATCTGTATTGATATTATTTTAAGCTGAGATGAACCCATGCAGAGATTTAGTTTTCATTAAATTAAATAGGGGGGGATAAAGTGGTGAACTGTATGCCATCTGGGCAAAAGATGGGAAGAGGAAGGAATAAAGTGGCTCCACACCACTATCTCGCTGCGGCTTTTGTGTCCTTTTTGTTCTTAAGACAAAAATGATCCACATTTGAGAAAACAGCAAATCTCACCAGACTCTGTTTCTTGAAAACAAGATTTTTTTCTGTTAACTATCTGCTTTCTTTTCTGTTGTGTGACTGGTGCCACCCTTTGAAGTATTATTGTCACTGTCTGAGTGCACAGTTACCACGATCACAAAGACCTAGGCTGAATGTGGTGTCTTTGTTAGTGCTGCACGATATATTGTCATCGCAATATCCTTGTGTGCAATATTCACATTGCAAAGGACTGTTTGTAGTGCAATACAAGTTGGCTAATATATTCCAGGTGTTATGAACCTGCATTTTACATGCTAATCTAATATTTAGCCAGTTGGACAGAGTCTTAGGGCAGGAGATGCTCACACCAGCCACAAAGGCCCAAAATGCAATAGGCCACAGAGTAATATAAGCACAGATGAGAAAGAGAGGAAAGAAGAAAACAGACATACATTCCAACTGAAATCGCAATAACATTTACCAATGTTATCACCATTGCAAAATTTTCTCATATCATGTGGCCCTAGTCCTAGCAAAACCTAGAAGGCGGATACAGATGAAAAAATTTAACGCCTAACAGGAGTTGTAGTCAAGTGGACATTATAGTCTGCTAGGAGGTATGAATTGAGCCTTAACGTTGGTTGACAGTGCCATAAAATATAGTTCTGGTTACTTTCTGGTGCTAGAATTTCAAATGACTCTTAATCGGGTAAGAATCAGGTCCTTGGTGGGTAGTGTCATGCATGTTTTAAATATCTTTATGCTTGACCAGGCCTGATTAAAATGAATGGTTCATTAGCAGGTTTCTGCACAACTTACTGAAATGGTGATGAGATAATTCAAATAATAGATTTGGTTGTGGTGCAGCTGGAAAACAACTAAAACGTTCAGTTAAACTTTTCGATGAATTGCCTATCTCAGCTTTATATGTTAACATGCAAACTAAACTAAATCAAGCCAATGTCAAGGTCTTGGTTATGGAGAATTGGTTTAAGGCTCTATGTGGATAGAAGGACATGTGAAATATACAGTAATGGTAATGTTTGAAAGGAGGATGATTTTGCAAGAAAATGTGGGTGTTGCCAATTCTAAATGTTTGAAGTAAGCAAAACATGCAGAGCTAATACTACAGTTCAGGGTTCCATAAATGCATTGCATTATAGTTAAACTGTTGTAAGAAAACCAAAGATGATTTATCCTACATTGCAACAGCTTCTTACCCAACAACTTTGGCTCTGCATTTTCTTTGGTCTTTTGTTATAAACCTGTCAAGCTGGATATAAATTGGATATAATGGAAATTGGAAAGCCAAGGACTTGCACACAGAGAAATATATTTCCAATTCATTAAAGCAACTGAAACAAGTAAAATTTTAGAATTTAAGAGATAGTTTCATTTTTTAAGTGGTAAGGAAACTGAAAGAAAGGAGAGAATACAACAGTAAAGAGGACAAATGAGTGTTTCAGTGACTGTCTCAGAACTGTCGCAGCCATTCCCAGAGGAGAAATTTATGCGTCGGGCCTAGAGGCAAAACTGAAGGAAGACAATGATATTGACAACATAATTCAACAAAGGAACCAGGAGACCCATCTCCATGGTCCGAAGTAAATTGAAGTTGGCAACAACAATATTCTGCTAAGAGCCTAATTAGGTCAGCATAATTTTCCTCTTTTGTTGCTTGGTGGTTGATCCATGAGGTTTCTATTCTAAGAAGCACCTAGTTAAGTTATTGCATTGGCCATCTAGAGACAAATCCAACTATGCTGGGCAGTGTTCACTGCTTCATGTCGCCCTAATTTTAATTTATTTTAGAGAACTTGATTTAGATCAGTAGTGGCCCATAGAGGATACTCTAAAAGACGCTCACCTCATATTTTTATGTATAGGTGACTCTGAAAGCATAATTCCATTTGGAGACAATTATTGTAATTGATGGGGGATTTGTGGTTTTCTTAAACACAGAGCTACACTACTTCTGCATTAAAGACATTGTTTTGTTGCTGACTTTTAGATAAGCTTCTTCAATAACTGTGCATCATGCCCTTGTTTAACAATGCTCAGATGTAACAGCAGAATAAATCCATAATGTATTTAAGGCAGCTTTTTGGCTGAGTTAGAAGTTGATTAGGAGAGAGCATGCATTGATGTTTTGTCCAGCACAAAACATCAATGCATGCTGGTAGCTGGTGTCGCTTATATATCTTGTCCGTGTGTTAGCCTTGGAGGGAAAGGAAATCTGGAGAGCAGTTTAACCCTTTTGGTTATGATCATTTGTTAAAAATAGCTAGCCGGAATGGGCCACTGTAATCTACAAACATTCTTTGTTGAAAACCATTGCATTGTTTCTCTGGCTGTATGTTTATGTTAGTTATTCTGTTGGAAAGTAAATCTCTGCACCAATCTCAAGTCTTTTGCAGGCACTAACAGGTTTCCTTTCAGGATTGCCCTGTATTTTACTCAGCTTTATCCATCTTCCTATCAACCTTAATCATCTTCCCTATTTCCAACAAAAGAAACCATCTCCACAACATGATGCTGCCACCATTTCTATGGTGTGTTTATGATGATATGCATTGGTACTTTGCTGGTGCGTGTAGACTTAATGTCTTGCTATGTGTTACATATGTGACGATCACTTTCTATTTTCTGACAAATGGATTGAACAATACTTTGTGATGTGCACTTCATTTACTAATCAGAAGAAGTCCATAGGTAATTGGTTGCATGGGGGTGTAAGAGTATAGGGGACAGAATATAATGCAAACCCTACTTTTCTGTATAAACTTTGAAAATCATGTATAATTTTTCCTCCATTTGACAACTGTGCTTTATTTTGTGTTGCTCTATTACACATAACATACAGTTTGTGGTTGTAGCTTGAAAAAAGGTAAAGTTTAAAGGCTAGGAACAGTTTTGCAATGCTTTATATCAGAATACAATTTAAAGAACAATAGGACCCTATGGAATTTTACCACACAGTTTGCACTGAACATCAAACTGTATTCGGAGCATAGTGGTTATGGCGCTCTTAATTTATAATTTAATGGCCTTTCTGACTACATGTCTTTCTGCATATTGTCTCAGACTGATTGCTCTAACCGTGGCAGCTAGAGAGAAGGCAGGGAGACACTCTTATAAAGCTTAGTTGCTTCTGGTGTTACTCATTTAACCAGGAAGCTGTGTGGGCTCAGTTAAGAGAGCTGTTAAAGTGGCTCAAGGCTTTTTCCTCCTCCTCATGTCTTTTCATTATTCACTTTAACAATATGCTTACCTTTAGGGTCATAGTTAGGCTTGAATAGATTTTTCTAACCTCCCTTCCTCTCTCTTCTTGCA
Source organism: Girardinichthys multiradiatus (assembly GCF_021462225.1). Taxonomy (NCBI): domain Eukaryota; kingdom Metazoa; phylum Chordata; class Actinopteri; order Cyprinodontiformes; family Goodeidae; genus Girardinichthys; species Girardinichthys multiradiatus. The sequence continues at coordinate 44,278,823 of NC_061797.1, read as the reverse complement.
ATAAATCCGATTGAGGGTCATCTGTCAGGTGCGATGCATTAATTCACTACTGCCTTTAGTTAATGTGCAGAATGAGAGATGAGTTTTCATTCGAGGACTGGAAAGAAAAGGTCATGACTCACAACTTCCTGATATTCGATGTGTCTCCTTCTTATACTTTCACAGTAAGTCATACTAAATCTCTGACAGGTGTTTGGGCTTAAAGTGTCCCTTTCATGTTCCATGCATTTGCTTTGCTTCTGTTGTGTGTGTCTTTTATGTTGTGGGTGTGTGTATCTATGTCAGACAGGTGCCAGGATACTGTCAAGTTGCCCAGCAGTTGCGGCAGAAGTCAGAAATAAAAAAAGGTTCGTCTGGCGCCTGTAACAGCCTATCGTGCTGTACTCAGATATGAGCCTCTGGCATCGTGCCATAAACCCAGCACACACACACAGAGCATGACTTACCACTCAACTGACCCTGCTGATTGTAACAAATGCACACATGCTCTTCAAAGGAAGTACAAAGGCATCTTCCTCTGCTGTTTTCTTTCCTCTTTTCTGACACTTGAAGCTGGCACCACTGGCACTGCTGTCTTTCCCCGAGGGTTAAGGTAGACGCTGTCATCAAAGTAATCGGTGCCAGGCGTTGTCTAATTGGATTTAATGTTTACACTTTGGCTGGGCAAAATTGATTCATGAGTAAGACCTGGCAGTCCAGCCAGCTCTGCGCTGCACAGGCTGCTTTGTTCTGCTGTTTGCTTCCCCTCTCTTCTTAACACTACTGTAAGTATCTGTAAATACTCTTAGAATTATGTGTCTGTTTCAGATTTTACGGCCCCTCTAAGTCCAATAAGCTTATTAAAAGTCAGTCTTTCAAGTATTTTATTGACTTGACTTGACTGTTTTTTGGACATTGCATGTTCTGTTTATTCTATGTAACTCATTCACTATTTTAAAGAGGAATTTAAACCATCTTGAGGTTACCTTTAAAGCAGAACTATTTGAAAAAATTCTTGAACACCATTCTAGTGTTTTCTCTCAAAACTGAAGGTCAGTGATGGCAACCAACTTAGAAACTCCCCCAACCTTTTTCTCAGTCTTGGGTGTAGAGTGTCCTTCCCTGCCTTCTCCACTCATCAGCAGGGCTTTTATGACGGCTATTCTTAGCTGAGGTCTGTGTGTGTTTATTACTACACCCCTTCTCTGGTCTTCTTAAACACATTCATCCCCCGCATCAAGTGACTTGTTGCCCCTCAGAGAAGGACACAGAGGTCACGTGAATTCAGCATGCACCAACACCTGTCTGGCTATTTAGACAGCATGGAAGCAGCTTTGGAATGCAAACATATCTACCCCGTTACCTGTGAACGGCATCTGAACTCATTTTTGTGTTTAGGAACGGAGTATTGGTTGGTGTAATGGGTGGATGGGTGTTGCACTCGTTAGAGAATACTGAATGAGCATTAATAAGAAAAGTAGCCAGGAGGCTCGTAGTAGCTCCTAGAGGAGCTGCAGAGGAGCACAGCTCAGGTGAAAGAACCTGGTGCTCGGCAACTATTTGTTCTGCCTTTGATGCATGAGTGAGATCAAAGTTAAGGTGTTGGCCCTACATGCAAAATGCAGTGTGTAAGTGAAAATTAGCACAGTACATCACCTTGAGCACACAATCCCCACAGTAAAACATGGTGAAAATGGTCACAGTGAAAAGGAAGATGAATGGAGCTAAATACAGGACAATCCTGGAACAAAGAAGCAGACTTGAAACTGGGGCAGAGGTTCACCTCCCAGCAGAAAAACAACCCTAAACATACAGTCATAGCAGCGCTGGAATGGTTTAGATTAGTAATGGCCTAGTCATAGTCCAGATATAAAGCCAGTTGTAAATCATTGGCTTTTTGTATTTTTATTTGTAAAACAAAAAATATAATCAAATTTGTAACATGACAAAAGGTGAAAATGTTTAAGACACCCGTATACGTTTGCAACGCACTGGTGATTTGCTTGACAGCAGTTTGTCCCAACATCAAAATATAATGTTGTAGACAAATGGGATACTTGGGGAAAAATATGCACTTAGTAATGTTCTTTAAGAGTTGATAAAAAAAAAAAATGCTTTTCTGTCTTTTCATCAAGGGAAATTTCTTAGTAGTTTCTGTTTGTGCCCAAAAATTATGCTTTAACGTTTGAAACTTTATCTGAAGCCCACAAGGATGGAAAAGCCCCTTTTTAAAGTTTACTAAAACACTATCTATCTTTCCATTTCATCTACAGCCTTTTTATCCAGACAACAGAAATGAACTTGATCGGTGAACAGCTGATTGCTCTAAGGTTCAGACTTCTAGAAGTCCTGAATCAACCTCATTTATACCTCCGGGATTTCCTTCAACTCTTCAGCCTCTGGAAGCTACTGTCTTCTGAGATATATGACAACAAAGTTTCTGTTTGATCATCGAAACCTAGAGCGTCAGTACCTGTCCACTTAGAGGAAGAAAACTGAAGATTAAGCTGTCTTTCCTTCAAGAAATCGCTCGTTGTTACCAGAAGAAACATCCCCATCGGGTGCATGGATGAGGCTCTGTCTTCAAAGCCTCTCCAAACTCACTAGTTTCAGCGTCAGGGAAAGACAGGTTGAGATAATTGATTCATTACTATTATTGAAATTATAATATGTTGCTGAATTTAAGCTGTTACTGACCCCTGCAATAGCGTTACTAATTAAATAAAGCATATAAAATTCTAGATAAACAGTGGACATTAAATTGAGTCACCTAAGTTTTGGTTGTAAAAAGTCTTGTTGCCTGGTTCTAAGAGATTTTAGGAGGTTTTTATAGGTTGCCTTAGGCAAGCTTGTTAAAACAGCGCCCTTGGGGCTCATGCCGAGTCACTAAAATTAACCTAACCCATATACCAAGAGGCAGTTGTGATATTAGGGAATGAGCAGCCGTTAACAGAATTGACTGTCGAGGAGTGAATGACTGCTGTGGGCTACTTGGTCGTCCTGATCTCCAGTTGAAGAAGGCAAGACTTCTGGATGTAGGCTGTTAGAGGTTAGGCGTGTCATTTCCCGACACCAGCTTACACAGAACGTTCAGTAAACCTGCTTAGTAAGATCTTTCAGGTTTAGGGAAGTCCGGACCCGTTGGATGGAGAGCTGGATTGAGCAATCCCTTTAGACATAGGGAAGTAGGAGGGAGGGGTTAGCTCATCGGATAACGAAAATGGGAAATCAAGTGCTAATCTCGTGGTCCATATCAGTCAGACAGCTTTTAGCACACAGTTTCAACACAGAGCCACCATTCAGTGTAGCAACAGGCCGCTGAGCGTAGACTCAACACATGATGCACTTTTGAACCATCTTAATTTGTTAAAATTTACTTCAAATGTACCTGATTATACAAGGGTCATGAACCCGGTAAAAGTTCACAACAGTAGGATCCGTAAAAAAATAAAAAGGTTGTTTTTACATAACATTTTATTTTTATTTTTTTAAATATGGTAACTTGAACGTGAAGAAAAATGTAAATCTGAAATGTGGAAACAGTTGAAAAGTTGTCCAAAATGTATATATTTTTATTTTCCCTAGAAGTTAGGGTCACTCTGAGATTGGTTTCAGTCTTTCATGTTTTTCATTTGCTTTGATCTTTCCTTTCCAAAAAGCATCAGTCATGTGATCAATCATATGAATGCCATTTTTGGGAATGGAAAATGGGGGAAAAAAACATTTCCATTCCTCTCTGGCTTTGTTTTGCAAAAAGGAGAACAATCACTTTCTTGATGACTACACATTTTGCCTACAGTTCTGTAAAAAAGGTATTTGTCCCCTTACAGATTTCTTGTGTTTCTGCTTTTTTGCCAATGGGAAAAACATTTTGACATTGCTGTGAAGCAATATTGCCCTACCCTGTTTAAGGTCATGCCACAGTATCTCAGTCGATTTTAAGTCCATGTTCTGACTAGGCCACTCCACTTCTTGAGCCTAAGTTCGCAAACTAATGGCCAGACAATTTCCTTCAAAATTTTCTACTAGAGAGCAGATTTGATATATCAAATTAATTACAGCAAGTCGTCCAGATCCGGAGGACACAAAGCAGCCCCAGATCATCACACTACCACCATTATGTTTGATTGTTGGTCTGATGCATAATGGGACACACACCTAAAAAGTTAATTTTCATTGTCTGTTTTCCAAAAGTGCTGCCACATATACTTTCACATAGGGCCAGATTGCTTTGGAGAGCATTCTTCAGTATTTAAAGGATTTTGTTTTTTTTTATCAAGGTGAAGGGCAAAAGGCCACATGACCTATGTTTCAAAGGTCATACATGCATGGAGTTTTTTATTGCATTTTAAAGGAAAGCCAGCTGGATAAAGTAACAGTTTTTCAGATCCACATCATCAGTTCTTTATTTCTCTCATTGCTTTTGTGTTTTCATTGTCTCAGTTTGACCTTTTCAGATTTATATTTTGGGCTGAAGTCCAACCTAGAAAGTCATCACAGGTCAGCGAGAACAAAGAATAGTAACAAATGTTCTTTGTAGAAAAGCTTGATGGACTTATTTTCACATGAAAGCAGACACACCTTTGAATAGGCTTCCCATTCTGGAATTAATTTCCTTTATTTATTTCCCTCAAAGACAAGTTGCTCTTGTTAAAGGCAGCAGCCCGTGGATTTCTGTGCCACTCATGAGTCGTGGGTGACTTAATAGTGTTGTGCCCTGTTTACGGTGTTTACAGTGCCCTTGCAGATATTTCCACTCCTTTGGGAGAGCGAAGCACTTCTTATCTGCAGAGCAGTGCCACTGGAAAGAAGTGGATTGAGAACGAGAGATGCAGGCAGAGGGGAGGAGTAGGGGAGAACATCAACAGGGGCAGATGCTAAATATACTCATCCCGTTTTTGGCTCTTCATGTGCATCTGTATCTCACAGTGTGGGCCTGATGAGAGGAGGTTGAGCAAAGAATGTGTAACTGATTAATTCTGCTGAGAGGAGCTTGACATAGAAATGCACTTTCCATCTGATGCCTTTTTATCTGGAAATTGATTTCTTATTCAGATATATAACACTGCTATATGCAAATGGATGAGTGAAAACCTAAATGCAAAGCAAATGGCGCGAAACGTAATCTCACTTTACCCATAAATGTAAACAATCATATTTACTCTCTCCTTTACATACATTCTTTTCAGGCATTACATTACTAATATATTTCCTGCACACACCCATGTTTTTATTACACTGTTGACTTTCCCAAAGGCTAATCTTTACCATTGGCAAGCTCCAACCTTTAGTGACATTGAGGTGACGTTGTTGATTGAGCTGCATGAATGTTATCTGCCACACTGAACTTTGGATTGAGCAATGTACAGATTTGGGTTGCAGTTTACAGGTCCTTCTCAAAATATTAGCATATTGTGATAAAGTTCATTATTTTCCATAATGTCATGATGAAAATTTAACATTCATATATTTTAGATTCATTGCACACTAACTGAAATATTTCAGGTATTTTATTGTCTTAATACAGATGTTTTTGGCATACAGCTCATGAAAACCCAAAATCCCTATCTCACAAAATTAGCATATCATTAAAAGGGTTTCTAAACGAGCTATGAACCTAATCATCTGAATCAACGAGTTAACTCTAAACACCTGCAAAAGATTCCTGAGGCCTTTAAAACTTCCAGCCTGGTTCATCACTCAAAACCCCAATCATGGCTAAGACTGCCGACCTGACTGCTGTCCAGAAGGCCACTATTGACACCCTCAAGCAAGAGGGTAAGACACAGAAAGAAATTTCTGAACGAATAGGCTGTTCCCAGAGTCCTGTATCAAGGCACCTCAGTGGGAAGTCTGTGGGAAGGAAAAAGTGTGGCAGAAAACGCTGCACAACGAGAAGAGGTGACCGGACCCTGAGGAAGATTGTGGAGAAGGGCCGATTCCAGACCTTGGGGGACCTGCGGAAGCAGTGGACTGAATCTGGAGTAGAAACATCCAGAGCCACCGTGCACAGGCGTGTGCAGGAAATGGGCTATAGGTGCCACATTCCCCAGGTCAGGCCACTTTTGAAGCAGAAACAGCGGCAGAAGCGCCTGACCTGGGCTACAGAGAAGCAGCACTGGACTGTTGCTCAGTGGTCCAAAGTACTTTTTTCGGATGAAAGCAAATTCTGCATGTCATTTGGAAATCAAGGTGCCAGAGTCTAGAGGAAGACTGGGGAGAAGGAAATGCCAAAATGCCAGAAGTCCAGTGTCAAGTACCCACAGTCAGTGATGGTCTGGGTGCTGTGTCAGCTGCTGGTGTTGGTCCACTGTGTTTTATCAAGGGCAGGGTCAATGCAGCTAGCTATCAGGAGATTTTGGAGCACTTCATGCTTCCATCTGCTGAAAATCTTTATGGAGATGAAGATTTCATTTTTCAGCACGACCTGGCACCTGCTCACAGTGCCAAAACCACTGGTAAATGGTTTACTGACCATGGTATCACTGTGCTCAATTGGCCTGCCAACTCTCCTGACCTGAACCCCATAGAGAATCTGTGGGATATTGTGAAGAGAACGTTGAGAGACTCAAGACCCAACACTCTGGATGAGCTAAAGGCCGCTATCGAAGCATCCTGGGCCTCCATAAGACCTCAGCAGTGCCACAGGCTGATTGCCTCCATGCCACGCCACATTGAAGCAGTCATTTCTGCAAAAGGAATCCCGACCAAGTATTGAGTGCATAACTGTACATGATTATTTGAAGGTTGATGTTTTTTGTATTAAAAACACTTTTCTTTTATCGGTCGGATGAAATATGCTAATTTTGTGAGATAGGAATTTTGGATTTTCATGAGCTGTATGCCACAATCATCCGTATTAAGACAATAAAAGACCTGAAATATTTCAGTTAGTGTGCAATGAATCTAAAATATATGAATGTTAAATTTTCATCATGACATTATGGAAAATAATGAACTTTATCACAATATGCTAATATTTTGAGAAGGACCTGTATATCATGATGAAAACCCAACTGGAAGCTTTCCAGACTCTCCCTTCCTCAGTAAACTCTGGGTGTTTGGCCTTTGATGTGACCTAGGCTGCATTGAAGATTGCGACACAGATTAACCTCAAGTTCTTCATCTGTACAGTGTCAAGACCAACAGGCCAGACTGTCGCACTCTGGTCAGAGCCTCTTTCTCCAAAATGTTTTTATCTCATGGCTTATGGGAACTGATGGCGAGCTATGGAACTGTAGGTGTTTATAGCTGACCTTCAGTGGTTTGAAGGCAGCAACTTACAGTAGATGTGAAGGTGATGACTGGAAAACCATTGGTTGATGGTTGTTGAAGATTTTAGTGCAGTGTCATGATTTTTTTTTATTGTCATTAAATTAATTTCTGTTATCTGCCATTATCATCATGCACACTTTTCACACCGCTGCAGGCTCTTCCAGCTTGACTCTGTTTTTAACTTGCTGGAAAACCAGAAAGAACCCATGTCACTTTCCTCTTTTGTGTGCAGCCAGCTTTTTATAGACTTTCTTTGCCTTAGCCTGTAGGCTTGTCAGGGGCCTGTTTTTTTGTTTTTGTTTGTTTGTTTGTTTTCCTCAGTGCCAATTCTGTTTTAGCAATCAGATCCGTTGAGTTTGACCTCTCCAAAACAGCTCTGGCCATTGTACTAGCAGTTAATGATTCTACCCCTCCATTCTCGCACTCAGTCTCTTTCAGTTCCGCTGCTTCTTTTTATAGAGCCAGGAAATAACTTCCCCAAATGGACGTAACTTCCAGGTCATTGGACTTAGGGTGAGGGGTCATGGTTGGGTGGTGGCAGTCATAAATGGAATGTGTGGAAAAACCTTGGATGTTTTTGATGTTTCTAAAACCTTTTCATTATCATTCAATTTAAGATTCATACACAGATGTGTTTGGCATGTTCTTTTCATATGTAAGATATACTTCATAGTTTTCATGGTTTTCCATCTGTCTCAATTCAATACATTTTCCATTTTCCACTTATTCTTGTTTTTCTCCTGCTCATGTTTCTTTTTAGTTTTTAGCGTTCTTTTATCCATCTCATTGCCTAAGGAACAATGACAGCTGTGACAGATCTGCAGTTATGCTCACAGTGTCACATCTGACTTCGGCCAACCCCCTACACATAAATGCAACGCACATATACACGTACACACATGCTATACAGCCAAGTGCCTGCTGGTTTGTAGTTTATGATGCTGAACCCCCTACCCTGCCTTGCAAAAGACTCTCTAGTCAGCACCCCCATCCTGAGATGACAGGAGGGAAGCGTCCAGCTGGATGGAACTGTTGTATTCCTCTCCTGAGGGCTTTGATCTTTTGCCCTTCATCCCCCCAAATCAGAGGCTGCTCTGCCAGCCTGGAAAGGGGCTGGATTGCTGTTTGATTTAGCACTTTCCTTTTCTCCAATGGAACACAGGCCCATGTAGGCCTTAGCGTTGGATAGATAGCTGGGCGACAGCTGGGCAAAGTTAGAGCTTTTCTCTATCAGCCTTCCCCCTGTGCACCAACTCCCTGCCTTCCTGGCTTAACTTCCCCTGAGCCGGCACTTACTCCTAGCTCCGCTTAGCTCCATGGCACAGACTTATCGTCTCTAGGGCTGATTTTGTCTCTGGGGAGTGGAGGGAGAAGGCTGAAGCTCTGTTGCTATCCCCTCCTTTGGTACCCCCTGATCCGGGCCCCATTTTTTTAAGGCTTTAAGACTGACCTGTCAGCCACTCTCTCTTCCCCAGAGTCATTGCGGCCCGTCCCCCTTAAAGACCCATCCGCATCAGCCTTCTGTTTGAACAGGCCCCACCAAAAGAACTCTTGTGCTTTCTTTTGTGTGCGCATAAATAAGATCAGAGTTAAAGTCCCTGTGCTCTTGTGTCCACAGACGGGCCCTCTGGGCTTGGAGGACTAATGCTTCTTGGCAGGCCTATTGATGCCAAAGCTCCTCATAGAACGTTCACCAGCTCTGTAACTGCCCTGATGCTCTTGCTAGACACAAAGATCCAACAAATTTCTCACATCTATAGTCAGTAGATACATATTTATTAAGTTTGGCTTTGTGACCATACAGTTTTTAGTTCGGAAATGCATCAGTGTAATTCATAATTTTGTTCTTAAACATGTGGTGACTCATTTAAAACACAAATTTATAGCTGTTAATATTCTGTTTTTCACCACTTAAAAATGCAGAAGAGATTATGACTTTAAATTTGGTGAAATTAAGGTAGGCCAGTTGGCCAGAAGTAGGTGATTAGGAGAAATTGTAATTTTCCTCCATGGAAATCAGTTGCAGTTGAGTCTATCTTGGAATACTTCTGGAAACTGAGTGTAATCTAATTTGTTAATGTTCCAGCTATGCTGCAGATGGTTAAAATATGTGTTCCAGATTTTGGTAGATTTGAATGGAAATGATTCAAAATAACAAAATAGTTTATGGGTTATTTCATAGTAAATTGGTTGAGTTAATTTATAGAGATGTCTGATCCTTGGTTTGTTGTCTTCGTTATAAATAACAATTCAGCCATGTTTCGGGCTGTTTAGTGGCAACATACTGTGCAATGATCTTTCTTTAATCTTTCTTCAATTTTCTTCAAAAATGGGAATGATATGAGAAATGATAAAAAAAGAACGACGGATGTGCTCCAACTTTTTGACTCACTGGGTCCAGCTCAGTCTCCATGATGTTCCTGGTTTTAAACACCATGGATGGCAGAAGTGGTGATCTTAACTGCTATATCTGGAATACTATGTTTTATAGCGTGTAAGCACTTGTGAATGATAAGGAAAAATGCCTCAGTTAAGCAAAATGAGTATTAGATTTTAACTGGCTTAACCACAGAGTAAATTCATTGTGAAATATACATGAATGAAGATTACAACTAAACTGTTCAAACAGAAAATATTCTCATATATTTTTTTTTCAAATTACATTTTGATATCTAAACTCTATATAGGACCCTGTTAGAAAGGTTTTCCTACTTATCCCATTTAAAGACAACATCTTGAAGATAAACCCTGGTCATACCATCAAAACCCATCAAATCTCATTGTATCCCTGCACCCTTGGCCTCATCCAGGAAAATGTCTTTACAGTCTAAATCAGCTCAGATTTATAGCAGGGCCTGGTTGGAGTAGAGCTCTGCTTAAACAATCATCTGTCTTGTAACTTAAGAAGCAAATATTCTCCTGTCCTGGCGTCGGGATGGGTTTTCTTTGAGCTGGAGACCACCACATGTCTGGAGGGGGGGGGGGGCATACAGTGCATGTTGTAAAACTTTGGTCCTTTCTTTGGGATAAAAGATGTGGAGCAGTGAAGGGTCAGGTAAGGAAGAACGAGTAGAGAATGGGCTTAATACCATTTTAATGAAATTGTGATACAGTGTTTGCCGTATTAAAAACCAAAAGTTCTACAAATAAAATCTCTGAAATAATTTTGCACCTTTGCAGGATTTAAAATATCACTTTTGTCATAAATTTTAATTTCTTCCTTGCTTTTGATCTTTTCACAGAGGTTCCACCTGTTTTGCATGGCTATGTGCCTTATTAACATGTACTTTAATTAGTGGACTATACAAAAGTTCCCCTAGAGCACCTTTATCTCACTTCAGAACGATTACATAAACCAATGCTAACAATTGTCTGCAGAAAAGACTTCAAAGTACCAAGTTTTTCAGGTTTTATCTGTTTCATTCAAAAAATGCAAACCCTACAATATTCAGACACTCAAAAAAGTATTCTATTGCTTCCCCATGTTGTTGATAAAAGGGATGATGTCACAAGGAACTATGTATTTTGGTGTGTTTTGTACTAATAATCCATCTGTCTAAATGGTAATATGCATGCCCATCCATCTGAAGTCACCTGTTTTCATTTAATCAAGAATGGACAGGGAGCATGGCGTTGGGCAGCAGTGATTAGTGGTTGCCATTTTTGAAATTGAGGACACAACGTATTCCAGATAACAGTGCATCTTTAGCATCTTGCTAATAGGGTGATACATAATTGTAAGCATTAGAGTACCCCTTAAAGACAAACAAATGTCATCTTGAAAGGGATACACATTTTACATACTTTACACCAGCTTGGATTTTGCCCTCGGGTTGATTCACTGTACAGGCTTAAAACACGTAAAGAATACCTCCAAGTTCTTTCAGGTTCTTAGGAGTCAGGTAACAGGCCTTTTAAATGATATCAACATCAAAATGTATGTTATGGGGGTGATCTGGTAGACCTTTAGCTGTAGAAACTCTTCAAAAGAAAACTGCTTTATTTCAGAGTTCCTCTAACTAGGGTCAGCCTTTCTCTTTAAGTATTTGTGAAGGAGGCTGAAAAAAGTGTCTCTTAATGAGTGTGACTAGTCATCATTAGCTGCCTCTGTAATTTATTTGGAACTCCCCTATTTCCCTCAGCCTCTAATCAATCATCTAGCCCCCTTTTCCTCGCTACCTTCTGTTTTGCGTCATCTCTTTTCTGCTGGTAGAAGTCTTTTTTTCCCCCTTCTGAACCTCCATAAAGTGAATGGGGGACGCTGCTGGTGTTTGTGGGGATTCAGTTAAAAAAGAGGAAAACTGAGTGAATTGCAGAAGGAAATAAGCACACAAAGAAGAGAAAGAGTTCTGCCAGTGTTTCTTAAACATGGCGAACTTTGATCCAGGCTTCCTGGGGGCTTGTGTTTGGAACGTGATGATCCCCACTGGGCATTGTTGAGGCTGCATAAAGCAAATTTATGTAACCATTTGCCAAAAGAAGCTACTTTTTTTTACTGTGCAAGAGATTTAATACAACCCTGAGCTCACATTAGTATGCCAATTTCGTAAAAGTGACGTCTAATATCTTAAATGCCATATGTATCATTTATTGCTTCACCAATATATCAAAGCTTTTAGCCATTCAGAAATTGATCTGTTTTTGCCTTAATGGTGCCCACAGCATGTGATATAATTTATGATTTGGACAAGATTGAACAGCTCACCATGTGAGAAAAATCACCTTGTCACATTTTTCTTTCATCATGTCATACCAGGTAATATTATTGTCAAGCATCCTATTCTTATGAAACATACAGACAGTGAATGGGTACTACTTTAAGCTTCTTAGCTTCTTGGAAGGTCATTTTTGCTTAGGTGGTTTTAATTGTGTGCTATGTTTCATAGATGCTTTCAACCCTCTGATTTTTCTTTCACCCTATCACAGCTTTCCTTTGTCACAAACACAGGATATGGCATGACAAACTTTCAACAACCATTTTAAAATTACATATCCTTTATACAAGGTTAAAAATAATTTTGTTTTTGCAATATTAAGTTCTGTTAAACACAACAGGAACTGTTAAAATTTGGTCTTATCAAATGCTTGAAGAAGCAGTCATTAAATTGGACTTGCAGTTGTTTGACTTCCCTTGTCATAAGTGCTGCATACTGTAACAATCTAACAGTCCTCTGAGGCCTTTACAGGACATCTGTTTTTATATTTGATACATTTACATATAGATGGGTTCTATTTACCAACTCCCTGAGTTCAAAAGACATTTTGTAGCATTTAGTTGAAAGTTTATTTAATTTTCATTTTTAACTCTTAAGAAAAAAAAAAAGGTTTTTAATTATTTTCTTTCCACTAAACAGTTATGCACTACTATGTACTGATCTATTACTTAAAGCACATTTGTGGGTGTAGCATGATTGATTATAAAATAAATTCAAGTGGTATGCATACTTTTGCAAGGCACAACAGACATACATCAGCCATGTTCGGTTCCCTTTATGGATAGGGTCAAGTGTTATTCGGAAAAAGTTGATTTTACACTTGAATGTACTTTGTGCAATTTGAGTTTTGAAAGGAGAAGACTGGCACTTTTTGGTTGTCAAAGTGATAAGGGCTTATTGAGGGAAGCCATGATTTGCCCTCGACTCGTAAAAAATGAGAGTAACTAGGAAGCAGCATAAGATGAGAAAAGCTCCATGGTTAGATCTTTATTCAATGCAAGTGGCCTGTGTCTCGATTGGAGGGAAAAAACTGCATTGATGAATGAAATTGCTCTGCTTTGTTGCTTAGATTTAGCATGGAGGAACCTTACTTACACAAAAACAATGTTCTAATAAAACAAATGACGAAATATCGCTGTCTCAGCACAGGTGCAGGTGATGTTTTGATATAGCAAGAATGAGATGGATGATGTAGGTGTTGTCCCACTTCAGACCTGCAGGGCTTTAATGTCTTGGTGGAAGCAGAATGGAGGAAGTATTACACTGCAAGGGAACTTGGCTATTGATTTCTACCTTCTTCTTTCTGTTTGTATTATTCTCACACTGACATCTGCACACCCTCAAAGTGGCCATGCTGTTAACTCGAGTTCAAGTTTGTAGTGGTCGAGTTGCACACGATAACGGTATTTAAGGGTTCGATTGGGGGGGCCTAAAAAGGAGCAATAATTAAACCGCCTTTGGAGAGGGGCCCCTGTTCTCTCTTCTATGCTTTTCAACCCCTCCCCCATCCCCATAATCCCCACAGGAATAAACAAATTGGTCTTTTCAGCCTGCAAAATGGGCATGGGGGCTCTTGTAATGGGTTGGACTTAAATTATATGTGTGTCCTGCAAAAGAAGATTTTGTGTGTGAGATATGAGAAAGAGAACATGTGTTACAGGGCCACTTATGTGTAAGAAATGTGTGTAAAGTGCTGTAATTGGCTAATTGCTCTCAGCTCAGGGGTGAAGTGTGTGAACAGCCAAAGAGACCTCAGCCTCATTTGCTTAATCCACATGTTAAGTATCTGAGCCAGATTACAATGTGATACCCCTTCAACAGCTGAGCACCCTAGTGCCTTTTTCACACAGAAACTTTTGATGACCTGCCAGGTTATTGCCTGAATTTACCCTTTCACATATTTATGAGATAATGATACATCTTGAACGCCAAGTTGTACTTTCAAATATCTGCAGGGTTTGCAGGGTTTGGACCTAAACTAATTTAAGAGTTTAATGGTCTGTAGAGCGGCTGGTATTTTGGACACTCAATCTTGCTGTGTGAAGTTGACATTATAACAAAAGATGTGGGACTGAGAAAACAAGTTTAAATAGTTTTGTGTATATGGACGTTTTCACTTCCAGAGTAGCTCCAAGGAGGTGCACTCTTTAGCATTTTTTGTCCAATTTCCAGTCACCAGGTTTTGACCAGCTGATTCTGATTTTAGCTGATTACAATTTCTGGTTTAGAAGTACAATTTCAGATTATATAAAATAGTGTTTTTTGTTGTTTTTCCACACAGCCTGTGGGAAAGAGCAGTCTCTGTAAAAAATGGTTTTCCATTTATTTTTAAATTAAGACAAAGGAGACCTAAGGAGAGGAGATTTGGAGATCAGCACAAAAGATGAACGGTGAAAATATCAGTGGAAACATGTAAAGGTCTATGGCAATATAGATTTTCTACTGATTTTAGAAGGGAATAATTTTTGACATGCCGTTTTGTAATAATCGTAATTTTGAGATTTTTCTTTTTGAGTAGCAAGAGCTCCTCATTTTGTTTGTCATACATCACTTATTGTAATTTAAATTATTGCTTGTTTTAAAGAAATTTTTTTTTACACATTTGTTTTGTACACTCCATCAGTTTAATAGCTTTGACCAGCCATTCTTTTATCTTCAGAAAGGCTTTTATATAATGTATAACCATAAAACTTGTCATTCTTTAATCACTTCTTTTTTTATTGCTTTCTTTTGACCTCATTATTCAGTTGTTCTAACTCATGTTTGATGTCAATCTTATTTGTATTTACCTTAAATGTAACATTTTGGAACAACATTTCTTTTTTTCAATATTTACAAATGTACATTTACATCATCTACATCATGGATCCTCAGCTGCTTCTAATCTAAATCTGTTTCAGCTATGCCTTATGCTTTCAAATGTCCTAATCAGATCAGAATCCCAGGAGTGTAATGTTTGGCCAGCAGATGTAATGGACATCAGAAAGGGAAGAAATCCACATTTTCATCCTGAAGCTTTAACGTGTTTTACTGCATTTGCATGTCTTCAGCTTTAATAAGCACAAACGGTCTTGGAGTTTTAAGATGGTGGCCAACACTCTGTCTAAATGGTCGCCGTTGATCACTATTGCGGTGTGTGTGTGTCTTGGTAAGTAGTGGCACATTAACTAAATTCAAACTCTCTTTTCCTAATGAGCCTCAAGCCCATCTCATTTAACTTGCAGGCAAAGCACCTTCCTCTTCACTTCTAGTACTTTCTTCTACTTGTGAGTGTTTGGCCATGAAAAGAAGCCAATGATTTACTCTGTCTTTTAATCATTATGTGAGGTTTTATTTTACCTTTCTCATTTGAAGGTCAGCCGCACTGTATTTTTCTCCTGCAGGTGTCTACAGTAGAGTTAAGATGTTTGAGCATTTCACCCGGCAGATCTAATGGAGGTTTAGAGGTTGTTTATAAAAGGTCTAGTAAAGGCAGGTGTTCTTCAGTAGACAGTAGAGACATTGATGAGACTTAGAAGGGTTTTTTCTACTGTGACACTGAAGCTAGCATCCTGTTGAAGATTACAGCTCTGTATCAAAGCTGCCTTCAGTTTAAAAAAAAAAAAAGCTCAGGAAAACCTTTTCAGAGAGGAAATGGGATAATCTCAGAAAGAAAGCAAGTTTGATTACGTCACTGTCCTTGTTTTACCGTCTTTATTGCTGGCATCCTCCTCCATTCAGCTGCTCCAGATGCTGTGACATTGAATAAATCAGATCTCCCAGCTCATTGTTGAATTATCAAAAGATTTCTTTTGCAGTATGTACGTGCCTCCTCTTCATTCACTTCCTCTATGTTAAATAAAAATGACAAGGATGGGAGCTGGTTGCATAAAAGGAGTAGAATTAAAATGCAAGACACTGGATTTGCTGTGATCCCTTAATCAAAGTCTAAAATATTCTATCAGTAGCAACGTGTTTCTGTCTTGATGCTACTCTTTCTGCTTCACATTCCAGTTTTTTATTGTTCTTTTTTTTTTTTTTGCAAAGCAAGTGGGTTTACAATTCTTCTAACCCTTATCTTGTGTTTTTCCCTCTTTCATTTTATGTCTTAAATGGGCTGCATCTGTGAGCCTGTGAGGATGTGCTTGGAAATAAATCATTGTGCCTTTATTTTCCAAATGATGAACTGATTTGTGAGGATTTTGTCTTTTAGGGATAGTTTAATAACTCTACACACCTGCTTAAAATTAAATGTGTTACTGGATTTAAAGACTCACTGTAGTCCCTGTGATTGTCAGTGCTACAGATGTAAGTCAATTCACTAAAGCTGTGTTGTTGTAAACCATTCAGGCATCTTCAAAGAGAGCCGCTGCCAATGATTTACCCAAAATTCCTTTAATCATTAAAGGTTTTATTCGTCTGACATTTCTGGAGGTCATTTTCTTTTATTTTTAAAACACTAAAGCTCTGTTATTATTAGATAGGTTACAGCTAGAAGATGAATTGAGCAGAGAAAAGTTTTTGTGCCCTATATCCAACCGTAAGTGGATTGTAACAGTTTCGCTCATGAAAGTATTTAAGCCATCCTCGCATCAATGATGGCAGCACAGAAGGTCTCTTGGCAACATTTGTGTGAATCCTTATTTCTTTTTTTTGCCAGGAGACAGGTCTGAGCAGGCCTGGTGCTATGATCTGACCTCAGGTAGTCTCTTGTCTGTGTTGTTTACAGTCTAAGCCCTTATCAAGCTTCCCGCATGGCGTTTTTATGTTTGGTTGGTTGGTTCTTTTAATCAAAATGGGCTTAAATCAGACAGGCAGGATCTCGGTGTTGCAGTCGAGAAGGGTAGGGCTGTTACTTGACTTCAAGAAACAGAATCACTCACTTAAAACTGTGCACATTTATTTATATCATATTGTAGATATGTTTATACTGTTTAATTTGTATTGTACTGCACCGACTATGCCAAAACAAATTCCTTGTATGTCCAAAAACGTACTTGGCAATAAAGCTTTTCTGATTCTGATTCTGATTCTGAGGATATATACACAAAATTCAGCAGATAACTCAGGAGAGTGATTCAGTCCATGTTTTCACCCTGTTAGTCAATTTGTTCATAGACGGATGGTCTTGAGAAACAGAATTAAAACAAAGTTACCCATTTAAAGATGTGTTGACTAAAATGTTGCCATACGTACAATTAGGATGCAATGAGTAAGATACTAAGGTCTTGACTACCTTGAATAAATATACCTAAAGAAAAAGTATAACAGTGTTTTTTTCAAATAGAAAATCAATTCAAATTTCTACAAATACTGAATTAATTTTCACAGGGTAATTAGCCAGGCTACCTGCTCAGGTTCAGCTTTTAGTCAGCTTCCTAATGGAAATGTGACTTGTAGCTTGCCAACTGTAGTTTCAAAACACTATTACCTAAGGGAATGGTGGGTACTTAATTTAGTTTCCATGCCAGTTAAATATACTCTGAAGGAGCAATAAATGTGTGTTGTCATTTGATAGGTTCATTTTGGAATAGCACTATTCTTTTCCAAACATTTATGGTCATGTTATTGTTCCCTCTTTCATCCCATTGGATTTGTTTTTTGCAACCGGGTTCGTTATTAGTCTTTCCACTGTTTGTAAAGTGGTGAGCTCCGTTTCTTTATTACTGATGAAGTAATGACTCTGTCACTCTGCTGTCTCACATGGGTTATTTGGTGTGTGGGGGCAGGGTGTTGGATTGAGGCTACATTACAAATGATGTCTTTATACCTTGAAACGCCCTGGGCCAATTAACATTCATTCAGTTACATCCAGATTTTCTTTTTATGAGAGTCTAAAATAGGGCTGTGTTATTGCAGGGTGAATTGAAACAAGAGATAATGGTTTGGGACAAGAAAGCTGACAATCATAAGCACAACCTTAATTGTTTTTGACTTTCAAGTTGATTAAGGTTGGCAGCTTAACT
Source organism: Girardinichthys multiradiatus (assembly GCF_021462225.1). Lineage (NCBI taxonomy): Eukaryota > Metazoa > Chordata > Actinopteri > Cyprinodontiformes > Goodeidae > Girardinichthys > Girardinichthys multiradiatus. Next base: position 44,260,909 of record NC_061797.1, on the reverse strand, counting down.
AGAAAATTATTATTTTGTAATTCAGTGATTGCAACGTCTACAAATTAAACTTTGCTGAGTGTCATGTTTCCACCTCCGTCTGGCAGTTGATGATCTTTTAAGAGTAATTATGGTAGAGGATAGTTGTTTGTCAGCCTGAGGGGATACATAACTTTATCTTCGGTGCAACTTAAAGTATTGCACCATAACAAATGTATTTGTTCTCTCTTTAGATTGAGGGTTTATTATGGAAAGCAGAGCCAGCTCTTGTCATTTTTGCTTGTTGAGGTGTAAAGAAACAAAGCATCTCATGCTTTAATCTTTCTTGTGTTTCATTGCAGCCAAGCACATATCAGTAACTACATTAGGGGACAGAAGCTCATATAAGTGCCTCATTTGCAGACATTTAACAATATCAGCTTCAAACTGTGCACAGCCGCCTCTACACTTGTTGGCACCCCTGGTAAGGATTAATCTTTTTATGCAGTGGCATAATCTCACGCAAAAAAACTATTGTTTTTTTATTTGAATCCATTTATTTAAATAGACCCTCTTCTCTTATCCACTTTAATAAATGGGAAGACAACACAATTTGTCATTCCAGCAAGGTAGACATTTGTTGATCTTCATATGTCAGGAAACGGCTTCAAGAAAGTAATTGCCCTCTTAAGCTTGCTCCCATCTACAATCACAAGAACAATAAAACAAATTCGAAAAACTGGAATTGTTAAATGAGGCTGGGTTTCAAGTTCATCTTGAAACCATGAACAGTAAGGAGGATTTTTGAAGTAGGTGCAAAAAATATAATCTCTAGTACAGAACTGTAGCCAACAGTGGCATCTCTGGGTCACCAAGTCTCCATAACAACAACTTATTTTAAGGCCCTTGTACACATCTTTTCTAGGGTGTGCCAATTATTGCGGAGCATGCTGTATGCATCTTTTAGTTTTCATTTTCTAATATCCAAGAGTCATCAAACACTGGTGCTGAATTTCTTTGCACCATAGCAACCGAACTAAAGACTTTGGAAATGGTCTATAATTAGCTTAAGTGAAGCTGTACCTCTCCAACCTACACACACACCAGGGAAAATGGAAAAAAAAAAGTATGTTTAGTGGGAGTTTTGATTTGGTATCTAGTTAGAAAGCTGTTAAATTACTGTGCATTTATCTATAATCTCCTACAGAATGGAGATAAATGGCTGCTACTATGCAAGTTAGCTGTATATATAAGTAAGCTGTTTTTGTCACCTTACTGAAGACAGTTATTCTGTATGTAAAGCAAACAAAAAGGTGTGCATTTATTGAATATTATTTGTGTGTATGGCTATGAATTTTGGAAACTGTTTTTGTGCATGTTATTCCAAAGACAAGAAACAGGTAATGTTACCTATATTTAAACTTTAGATTAGATGTAGAGGGTTTTAAGCAACACATCACATCCTGGCTCTAACATTCTTTGCATTTTATCTTATCTCCTACCTCAAACAGACATTTGGTCTCTATTGACTTGCCCTACAAAATTCCCAAGATGACTCATCTGCCTGCTCCTAGAATCCTTCTTCATGAGGAAAAGCTTTCTTCCCCTTTCTTTTTTTTTTTGGTAATGCTTGTCAAGGTGAAAGTCTCCTCTGGGGCTTGACGCACAGAATGGTTCCTCACGATGGTAGGTGGGGAAGATTTATAGTGTATTCATTCTCTAACAGGAGTAACAACATCTTTAGTGGGGCTAAGGCTGGCAAGAGGTGTGCTGTAGCACCCCTGAGGAGAATCTGGCCCTTCTTGACTGTTTTGTAAGCGTTTGACAGGTGAAATAGTGTGGGAACTGCAGGGATTGTTGCTTTAAAACGCTTTTTGTTGTGCTTGTCGGGGATGTGGAGGTGCCGTCTGAATGCTCAATAGCTCTGTAGGAGCCGCTGGTGAATGGTTGAGGGAAAAATGGCTTCCCGAGATTGTTTCTTAGGTTCTTTCGGCATGGAATCTGTCCACATCTCTTTTTCTTCCAGTGATGATTCCCACACACGATAGCGTAATTGTTTTTTTGTCTGATCGGATTGAGTCATATTTTCCCTGTTTCTCAGCTAGAGCCAATTGGTCGCCATATGAACCTGCCACATAATCAGCTTGCTGTAAAACATGTTCTGCCCAGGTAATAAATGTCCTGTGTACCTTACTATAATGGCATAAAGCTGTCTCACTGTCAAAAAGAATTTTTTTTTGTTTTTACGATCGTGAACAATGCATTTTTGCATTGTTCAGAGTCAGTTGCAATTTTGACCCTGACTTATATGCTATCAATCAAATCAACAGCAGTTTTGCTCACTTGTTCTCCGAGTTTGGTCCAGGCCCTTTTAGGCAGATGAAATGATTGGGTTGATACTTGATGATGGAGTGTGTCACACATGGTTTGAAAAAAAGGGCATTTGGAGGGTTAAATGGGGTCCTGAGAACCTTGAAAAATGTGTTGCTCTTCTTGTTTTGCATTTTGAATCAGAATGTTCATCTTGTTGTCTAAAGGAAACATGAGAAAAGTTAAGGCCAACAAACCCCCGATGAAAAATCTTGTACATATTTTCATGTTCAGAGGAAGAAGAGGATTGAAAAGAAACTGCTGAAGAATATGGCTTCTGATGGGAAGTATTGAATGGGCTAGGGAATGTAGGTTTTACAGAAATAACTTGTGGTTGGTTTTTGGGATAAGGAAAGTGAGACAGAGTGAAGCAGGGAAAGGAATTGCTCAGAGCCACTGCCTGGCGAGGGCCATTGTTCATCCTTCTCTTTAGAGCTGAAGGAGACAGGAGAGTTTCACACGCCACTCGAAGGCATCCCGCTGGGCAGCCCCGGAAGGGGGCTATTGCAGCTGGTAAAGAAGGCCTGGCTATAGGGATAAATTACTCTGAATGGAAGGGTCTGTGTTTGCAGTTTTCTTCTCTTTTACTAAAGAAGCCAGAGAGGGAAAGAATTCAACCCCAACCACAGGTTGTCCGCTTCGTTTCTGGAAAGCTATGTCTTCCAAGTCACCAATTTAACATCTCTCCACCCCCAACGCCTTGAAAATCTCTCCCCTCCCACCATCGCTGGAATACTCCAGGGTTTTATTGTAATATAGGGATCAGGGTGGCTGTCTTAGAGAGTATCATAACTTTAAAATGTAAATGTATTCTTATATTTTGGAAACGTATTCTAGGAAAATGTCTCTAAAATTTTGTTCTTTCAGTTACTTTAAGTCATCCCTTAAAAAAATATACAAATGGTTCTCTTTCAACAGGATATTATTTTTTTTTACACGTTCTGTCCAGAAGTCCGCTGATCTGTTTTTTTTAATGGTCAATATTAGTTTTTTTTTTTTTGTGGCCTGATATGTTGATTTAGGTTTTGGCCTGTTCCAGTTTTCTTTCTTAGGACGTACCATCTAATTTATTTAAACTGTGTTTTAATTCTACTATTGAAAGCAACAAACATGAACCATTAAAGAACATTCTACAGGTTTAAATGTAGAAGTGTTAAAACCAACTTAAAATGAAGGAGTTACAAGGCTGTCAGATCAAAGCATTTCCCTCAACTCACCCAAACCTTTATCTGATTTTATTTATTTATTTGTTTTCCCCAAACTAAAAGACAAAGTCTATCAAATACCATTCCGTTTCTTCTTGGGTTTACAGGCAATACATGGTTTGTGTGATGCATTTAATAACCAAGGAAAAAAAAATAAAGTGAATTCCCTGTGATTGCTGGTGCATGACAAATCTTTAGAAATGAAATAATCCAGCCTTTTCTGGACAGTTCTGATTTATGGTGGAAATAGTCTGAAATGGCAATTCAGATTTGTACTTTTTTCTTATTTGTTTAAAAAAAAAAATTCAGTATTTGTGTTTATGGCCAGAAAGTATGAGGAATTCTTAGTTTTGATGCTATTATTATTATTATTATTATTATTATTGTTGTTATTAGTAGTAGCAGTAGTAGTAGTACACTGCTCAAAAAAATAAAGGGAACACTCAAATAACACATCCTAGATCTGACTGAATGAAAAATTCTCATTGAATACTTTGTTCTGTACAAAGTTGAATGTGCTGACAACAAAATCACACGAAAATCATCAATGGAAATCAAATTTATTAACCAATGGAGGCTTGGATTCGGATTCACACACAAAATTAAAGTGAAAAAACACACTACAGGCTGATCCAACTTTGATGTAATGTCCTTAAAACAAGTCAAAATGAGGCTCATTATTGTGTGTGGCCTCCACATGCCTGTATGACCTCCCTACAACGCCTGGTCATGCTCCTGATGAGATGGTGGATGGTCTCCTGAGGGATCTCCTCCCAGACCTGGACTAAAGCATCCACCAACTCCTGGACAGTCTGTGGATGGAGCGAGACATGATGTCCCAGATGTGCTCAATCAGATTCAGGTCTGGGGAACGGGCGGGCCAGTCCATAGCTTCAATGTCTTCATCTTGCTGGAACTGCTGACACACGGCAGCCACATGAGGTCTAGCATTGTCCTGGATTAGGAGGAACCCAGTGCCAACCACACCAGCATATGGTTTCACAAGGGGTCTGAGCATCTCATCTCGGTACCTAATGGTAGTCAGGCTACCTCTGGCGAGCACATGAAATGCCACCCCACACCATTACTGACCCACTGCCAAACCGGTCATGCTGAAGGATGTTGCAGGCAACAGATCGCTCTCCACGGTGTCTCCAGACTCTGTCACGTCTGTCACATGTGCTCAGTGTGAACCTGCTTTCATCTGTGAAGAGCACAGGGCACCAGTGGCGAATTTGCCAATCCTGGTGTTCTCTGGCAAATGCCAAGCATCCTGCACGGTGTTGGGCTGTGAGCACAACCCCCATTTGTGGACGTCGGGCCCTCATACCATCCTCATGGAGTCAGTTTCTAACCGTTTGTGCAGACACATGCACATTTGTGGCCTGCTGGAGGTCATTTTGCAAGGCTCTGGCAGTGCTCCTCCTGTTCCTCCTTGCATAAAGGCGGAGGTAGTGGTCCTGCCAAAGATTTCCCCCTGTTCCATTTGCACAACAGCTGTGAAATTGTCAATCAGTGTTGCTTCCTCAGTGGACAGTTTGATTTCACAGAAGTTTGATTTACTTGGAGTTATATTGTGTTGTTTAAGTGTTCCCTTTATTTTTTTTGAGCAGTGTAGTAGTAGTAATAGCTTTTTCAGTGTTTGACTTGCTTTTCCACCCCAATGAATGTTTGTTCTGTCTGAATAATTTGTCACAATTGAGATGGGTGTTAAAATCTTTCTGCCTTCAAATTCTGTTCTCTGGCCACAAGTTTCTTTGTTTTAAATCGGCAGATCGAAGTATAGTTTTACATGCATCTGCCAGTGCCCTCTTTACATAGTTGACTGCAAGACTGATGTAAGAAAAAGGGTGGGGGGGTCACTTATGTGGAGCTGGCATAACCTCTTTGAGACATCTGAAATGTACAAGTCTGGTTTTTGCCCTAATTTCCACATGCTACGATCATTGGGAGTCTTGTCGTGAACCAGAGAAGGGAAAAGCTGTGGAGCATGCTGTGTCAGTTTATTACTATATGTTACAGAGCCGGACCCCAGTGCCTGCTCTCCTCATCCAGTCAAAACCCATAAAGTGAGTTACTGCTTGCCCGCATGGAATAATCTCCTCTTATTACGCTTATCCCTTCACTGTGGGTTCACCCTCACAGACATGAGCTAAATTACACTGCTAATACTCCTCTGGCATATGAGGCCTGTTCAGGACCACTGTTCCTGTTTGGCTTCAGATTTATAATATTAGAGAATTATACCATTAGGGATGTGGTAGTCAGTAAAGTTCAGTTCACCAGCAACTATATTTGGTACACCTTGCTAATAGAGCTGCACAGTATATTTAACCACAATCAGTATAGCAAGTTAAGTGTCTAATATCCCAATCACAAAGCACTGCTTGGATGCAGTATTTGGTGGGTTATTTTGCTTTGGTCATCCAATCAAGCTCTGCTTGTGAATAATATACTTGGCCTATTGCATGGTCTTTCATCTTCCCCTTTCTCAAAATGCTTCAAGGTGGGATTAAGGCAATTTTTTGCTGTCTCCTTGTGTGAAAGAACTAAAACAGCGAAGGGTGTAAAAGTCAGTGCGCCTCTTAGGCTCTGCACTCACCCAGCGAGGTATTCACAGGCCCACATCAGCTGACTTGTATAGGGGCAAGCCTGCTTTGCAGCCCGAGGGAGTGGTGCAGTGTTGATGTATGAAATGTGCGACCGGTCAACAGCAAGATTTAAAATTGTAAGCAAGAGTCAAATTATTTCTGATGAGAAGAGTAAGGTGAGACATGCTCAATCACCAGTGATCGCCACACTGATTTTATCTACCATTTATTGTTTGAAAAGAATTGTTACGCTCTAAAGACAGTGGAGATGGTTGTGAACTTCAGGCAGAACCCAGCCCCACCTGCCCCCATCACCCTCTGTGACTCCACAATTGACACTGTGGAATCTTTCCGCTTCCTGGGAACCATCATCTCCCAGGATCTCAAGTGGGAGCCAAACATCAGCTCCCTCATCAAGAAAGCCCAGCAGAGGATGTTCTTCCTGCGGCAGCTGAAGAAATTCAACCTGCCAAAGACTATGATGGTGCACTTCTACACAGCCATCATTGAGTCCATCCTCACCTCCTCCATCACCATCTGGTACGCCGCTGCTACAGCCAAGGATAAGGGCAGGCTGCAGCGTGTCATTCGGTCTGCTGAGAAGGTGATTGGCTGCAGTCTACTGTCGCTCCAGGAACTGTACACCTCCAGGACCCTGAAGCGGGCAGGGAAGATTCTGGCTGATCCCTCCCACCCCGGTCACAGACTCTTTGAGACTCTCCCCTCTGGCAGGAGGCTGCGGTCCATCCGGACCAAAACCTCACGCCACAAGAACAGTTTTTTCCCATCTGCCACCAGCCTGGTTAACAAAGCCCGGAAACCACCCTGACATTCCCCCTTTCCCCCACACCCCCCCTTTTTTTGCTGACAGGACACCTGTAACCTGTAACTCTATGCGTTACATTAACGCTCAGCTTGGACTCCTGCTTACTTGCACTGCTTTACTTGCACAATGATCACCTGCACTGTTGTATTGCTCTTGCATCTTATACTGCTCTATATTTACTCTCACTCACTTAAAACTGTGCACTTATATTATATTATATTGTAGATATGTTTGTACTGTTTAACTTGTATTGTATTGCACCGACTACGCCAAAACAAATTCCTTGTATGTCCAAAAACGTACTTGGCAATAAAGCTTTTCTGATTCTGATTCTGATTCTGATTATAGGAGATATCCGGCAGATCTTATGATTTGTGCTGATGTCGATACAACACTACAGCTCCTGTTGTCCTAAACTGAAAATGCACAGCTGCGTAGGATATCTTGGTTTCAACTTGTAATTTATAAATGGCCAGAAGGAGTTGAGAAGTTTCTTGGGATTTCAAAGGATAAAAACAGCTAGAATTAATAATTATTAATTATGATACTTAAGACTGAAAATGGAAATTGTATTCACTGATCATCAACAAATAATAGATTAGCTTTGCTGACAGTTTGGCCTTTTTAGTGACTCAGTCCATTGCACATCTGTCTCCTTATTGGTCACTTAGGCCATGCTTAGTAATTGTTCAGAAAGAAGTTATGCAATAAATTAGCTAATGATCAAAATCGGCAAAAAATAATACTGAACAATCAGATATTTGCTGTTTTTATTTTTTTTTTTACATGTTTATCAAATAAAGCAAAACTGCAAGCTCATCAATTCCTTGATGCACTTTGTGTCGAGGCTTTTAAAAATCAGATAAGTTAGGGACAAATTCAGTTATTTGATGCATCACTGTTGATCACCTTATAATCCCTTCATTTTCATTTGCATTCAAAATTACTACCTGCTTCAAAAAAACCACAGCACATGTAGTTTATTGTCAAAGCTGGGTGGTTTTAATTGTTAATCCTGAAAAACAATTTAATCAGGATCAGCCCAAGACGGCATGAACAACTTAAAAGTTCAGTGTGATCTGGATGTGAGCTCTTGTTTGAGTAGAACATTGAGCTGTGGAGGCTTTGGCCCATAACAGAGGCCTAGGCTGATGGAATTTAGGTTTTAAAGCCGGGATGGTGGAAAGTCGTATGCGTATGTCTTTGCTTATGTATGTGTGTTGGGGAGTCGATTGGCCAATGAGTCAATCTGTGGATTAGAGAGAACTCGGACACCAAGTGCTCACTCAGCACATTGTGCAGCAAGTCTAGTGTTCACAGCCAGAGGCAGAGCTTAGAGCTCTGCTGTGTTTACATTGTGGGGTTTGACGCATGCTTGCATGCACCCTCTTGCACACAGACACCCACACACACAAAAAACAATCCCATCCATACCAAAACCAATACATCCCTATATGCTCCAAATGTCTCTGAATTCTGGCAGATCTGCAGTGACACTTTACAATCTATAATAATGTGTAAATATACAGCATGTGTGAAACGTGTGTTGAAGTTTAATATTTAAACATTTTCTTAGTTATAGTTTTGATACTCATACATTTTCTCCCACTAGAAGGATCTTCTTCATCTTAGTGTTTCATTTCAAATAGCTATTTAAATAACTAGCCAATCTCTCACTCTTCTTGTCTCTTTTTCCCACCCCATAGAACTCTGGTTCTTTTCAGTTTCTCACCCACACCTTGTAAAACCATCACTGAATTCCTCCCAGTCTGGCTTATGACTGTAGACCTGAAGCTCTTGCCTCTGCAGAATGTGTTGAACCTTCATTATCTGCATCTAAACTGCCATCCAGTCTCTCTTGTGATGAGAAACTCCATGTCGTACAGAGAAGGCACAAATGGAAGCAGTTATGATATGTCTATTTTGTGAATTTTCACCCTTTGATCATAAATGCATAGTATTTATTGTGTCATTCAATTTGGGTATATAGCACAGACACACATGGAAGTCCCAGAGCCACAAAAGTACAGTGGGCAGCTGCCAGAGCCATCACAAAAGGCTGACAGCATAGGAAAATAAAATTCTTTAGTAGTGCATGTTTGCACCTCTCCCTCCTCCCGTATCACTGCACTGGCTGCTGGTCCACATGCTTATCCAGCAGCCATTCAGTCAACCCCGGCCAACTAAGTGCTACCTTTGAAGTGAGTTCAGAGAGAATGCGGCTATGGCAATGGAAGACTCAAAGTGTGTGTGTGTGTGTGTGTGTTTGTGTTTGTGCTAACTTGTATACAACTCCTGTTTATGGGTCTTTAATTTCTAACCCTCAGCAGCAAGATAATGATACATCACCATGTTTGTAATTATGTTGTTTTGGCTTATTTCAAGTGAACAAAGTGTAGCAGCCCTCATACCTCTGACTTGCACTTGGGTTAATAGGCAGTGATTTGTTTAAGGGCATGTGTCATTATTTTTGTTAATCGAGCTCTGTGGATCTTTTTCCATTACGGTTATAGATGTGTTACCATGGTCTGGCCTAGAAAGGCAAGCCAACAGCACACACATACACACGCACGGTCATGTTCTCCTGCTGAGTTATGTTGTAAGGAAGTGATTGAGTCCTGCAGTATGATAAGGCTGAAGTTTTAATGAAAGTCTGAGATGAGCAGGCGTGAAAAGAATCCTGCTGCTGGATCGACTCCTTCACATATTGGATGCTGGTGTGTGCGTGCGTGCGTGTGCGTACATGACTGAGCACATCAGGAGGGATGAGGTTGTCATGGCAAGGCAGCAAAGGAATTTTTTGCGGTACTTTCAAGATTTGGTATCAGATCTAAACTTGTTTGACCGGTTCTTTGTTTATGCCCTCTTTATGGTTTTAAGTTGTATTTTTTTCTGCTCAGTGGAGGGGACTGGCAGGAAGGATGAGCTGTTTAGCAACTTCGTGTCAGGTCAGCATAACCTGAAGACATCATGACTACAGGGAGCTTGGTGACTGGACAATGTGGGTTTTGGAATCAGCTTGGTTTAATTTTGATTTAAAATAAAAAGGGGATGAGGAGTGGCTTTAGTTTTTTACACCATGACTATCCATGTTTGTGTTAATTTAAGTGTTTCTAAAAAGTGAAATTAGATTTTTGATTGGTTGGCACTAAGAAGCTCTATGCATCATACAGCTAGGGAATGATATGGTTGAAACTTTTACTGGTTTTAAAACTTAACTTTTCAATATCTAGGTATAACTTGATACAAGTAATTGGCCATGCCTGGTTTGGACAACTGTTTCCAAAACAAAATAAAAAATAAATAATTCTAGAAATCTCCAAAAAGGGCCAGGCAGATCTGTATATTGAATTTATTTGCTTTTAGTGTAACAAATAGAGCTGAAAATAATAAATTGTTATTCCACATTCCAATTGCACCAGAACATTCTTTTGCAACAAAACAATTTTAGAAGACCTAGTTTACAGTTGTAATTGAGATTTTAATCCAATTTTATCCTATATAACATTGAGCAAAATCCAATACCTGTAAAAGTATATGTTTTATATCAAATCATTCTTTCTGCTGTCTTATCTCTTCTGCTATGCCTTTACTTGTGTGTCTCCTTTTGCAGTAACATCAGAATTGTTATTATTGATTGTATTAAAGATGACACCTTTAGGTTGTTTAAATAAATTAAATATGATTGCTGTTTGATTCTTGTAAGAGCTAGATATGAAATGCTTTGTTTTTTTCTAGACTTTTGTGATGTCTTGCAATATCAATTCTAAAGAAATGACAAAGAAAATCTTAAATCTTAATTGTGTGAATACTGTTATTACTAAGTAATCAGCATTTACGTCAGCACACACTACCTTAATATCAGGCTGAGAGATCTTAAACATTTAATTTCCCTGACTCATTATGGTTTTTGAGTGACAGTTACTGCAGGTGAGCGGCCTTCTTGTAAACATGCTCAGCCATCCGTCACGTTTTGCAAGCACACCCATGCTGCGATAAGTGACGAATGTTGAACACTGTTGCCTGACAGAGACATAGGACACCAGTTGTGTCTATTCTAAGTGTGCAGTGCTGCGCGACGTTGTGCTGTGAGGCTGAATGCAGCTGGTTTGGGACAGTGAGGTCCAAGCAGTTGCTGACATGCTGAGATGCAGCGGTCTCTTGCTGAAGCTACGCCTCTACAGCTCAATACCAGCAGAGGATGGAGGACAGACAAAAGGGTTGACTCATTCCTTCCATGCTCCTGTCCTTGCCTTCTCATTCGCTCTGATGCAGAAATTTCCCTCTTATCGCTTTTTCATGGGAGCATTTTCACACACTGTCAGAGAGATGCAGCTCCGACCCTCCAGGTAGTCTCCTGGGAGGTCCACGCCTAATTAACTGGCAGCCTTTAGACATCATTTAAAGCGTGTGGCCACCCGCTCTCTGGGCTCAGTTACAGTTTTTTGGCCCCTCTGCTCCCCCCTCAACCATTCACACTTTTTATTTAACCATTTAACCAGAGCAAATAAAGAAATGGTGCAAGAGACCTTGGGTACCACTTGGTTAGATCCCCTACATCGTGGCAGCTTCTGGTTGTTCTCAGTCAATTAACATTGGCTCTTCCTGTTGGTGGGTAAGGTTAAAGTGCGGTGTCCTCTTGGGTTTGTGGGTTCATCTTTTGTATTTACCTTGGGGGACCACCTGTCTTGTTCTACACCAGGCCTATTCAGACAGCTTAGGGTGTTGGGAAGCAGATGTGAATGATCATTGGTGGTCTTTGAGTTCTTTTTCACCTCTGGATGTTCTCTTGAACTTAAAGAACACCCACTCGGCTCTGCCCGCAGCGGATGAAGACACTTTGGTTGTGTCTCATTCATGTTTTCAATTCAGTAACAATTGGCAAATTGCCGGAAGTTAGCATTGGGCTTTACTGTCCAGCTGCTGGGCTCAACAGAGGGGGGGGGGGGTTTAGAGATATCAGGGTAATACATCACTGGGCTCACCTTCTTGGTGGTTACTTCTTTTTGAAAACGAATGTTTACAGTCATCATTTTTTAAAATTTGCTTGGCATGCAGGTGGTGCATGTTACTTAGCAGAAGCAAACCTTATGTTCTGTAATTAAAATGAAACAAAATCTTGCGGAATCCTGAAACAATCATACATACTTTCCTTTAATCCTTTATTAATCCTCAAAAATAAGAACCATGAAACTGTTTCATTTCACCACTTAAAGAGTTCTGGCATTTAAAGCTGAAAAGGTGTTGCCCTTTGTTTTTGCCCCTTTACAGATTTCTTCTGTTTTTGTCATGCTTAAAAGTTTAAGATCATCAAACAAATTTTAATATCAGACAATGATGACAAGTCAAAACAAAACACATTTTTCTTTTCATTTTTTGAGTGCTTTTCAATAGTTTGGCATTTGACCAGGGCCAGTGTCATTACTGGTAGCAGGATGGCACATCGATACGTCCCATTGCCCGAGGGTTTGCTGTGTCTCCCAGCACAATCTCAAGAGCATGGAGGAGATTCCAGGAGACGGCCAGTTAGCTTGAGACAGCCCTGTCCAGCCAGAGAGTTGGACAGGACTGTCTGAGGTCCTTAACTCATCATCAGGATCAGTACCTGCTCCTTTGTGTAAGGAGGAACAGGATGAGTACTGCCATTGCCTTACAGAGTAACCATCAGCGGGCCACTGGTCTGAATGTCTCTGACCAGACCATTATAAATTGACTTCATGAGGGTGGCCTGACGTCCTCTAGTAGGACCTGTTCTCATTGCTCGGCACTACCTGACTGGTAAATCAAGAACTTCGCTTTTCGGCTCAGCTCTCTCTTCACCACAACGGACCGGCATAGCGTTCCCTCCTTGAACCGCCACCTTAACGTGGTGGAGGGGTTTGAGTGCTCGAATGATTCTAGAGGATATGTTGTCTGGGGCTTAAATGCCTGGTAGGATCTACAATGGCAACCAGGCTCTAGGTGACGGGACAGAGAGAGCGGTTCAAGACACCTTCATGAGGATGGCGGAGCTGGGGTCCCATCCTGGAGCCAGGCCTGGAGTCAGGACTCGATGGAGAGCGGCTGGTGGCTGGGTTGCTCCTCGCGGGACCCGGCCGAACAAGAGACGCGAGGCCATCCCCCAGTGGGCACACCACCTGCAGGGGGAACCATGAGGAACCGGTGCAAAGAGGATTGGGCAGCGGACGAAGGTGAAGACCTTGGCGGCCCGATCTCCAGATGCTTAGGCTGGCTCTAGGGACGTGGCCTAGTTAAAGTCTGAATTTAAATCTGAAAAGCTGGACTTCGACGACTGGCAGTTATTAAAGAAACCATGAGTTCTGCTCTCTACCATAATATCCTGAAAAACAACATTTGGCTGTTAGTTCACAAGGACTAATATTATCCAAAGCATGCTAGCAAGTAAATGGTAAATTGACTGAAGGTATAGAGCTCCTTTCCAGTCATACCGACTCATCAAAGATCTTTACACTAGAGACACATTCATTAAATTCCCATTTACAAACATGCACACATTCATACTCTGATACACAAACAATTCTGCAAAGAAGAAAAAAAAACAAAAAAAGTACAGGTTTTAAACTGCCCCTATGGTGCTGTCTCTGTGTGATCCTTACTTTCAGTTTTACCAACTCACCTTTCTTTGTTGAAAGAAATCCAAACATCACATCAGCAAACAGCTATGGCAATTTTTCTGTTCATACATGAACAGCCTTTGATATATAGATATTTTGTCGCTAAACCTGTATTTACAGCTCAAAGTGACCTACTGTGTCAACATAAAAAGCCTTTGTTGTGATCTGTTATCTTTGTGATGCATCAGAGGCTTGTCACGCTGCCGCTCTACAAAGGCGCTGGGCTGCCAGGCCTGGCTGCTGCATAGTCTGTCTGCAGCCTTACGTAACAAACTAGTGTGCACTGATGATCTCTCTGTTTTTTTTTTTGGTATCAGTAAAAAAGATAATAGTTTGTCTGTCTCATTTAGGCATACATTCATACATTCAGATCCTAAACTAATATTTGTGTGAGCTTTCTCTTGCCATCAGTCTTAGCAGATAGTATTCTGATCTTTTTTTATTTCATATTTATTTATTTTTTTACTTGTGATTATTGCTAATTAAGTTTCAAAATTGGAGTAGGACTTAGATACTTGCAGTCATTGTGCCATTTGTTTTGGACTTGTAAAAGTTTTTTTTTTCTATTTTTTCACAAAATAAGCTCTCAGTAAAGTATTTTACCCTTACAAAAAGATCAGTATTGAACTTGGATTTTTCTGTTCATCTCAACATCCTATGATTAGCCTTAATGAGACAATAGTATAATTTCATCTTTACATGTGATACAATACTGATGTCACTCCTAGATTAGACTTTGACCTACCTCTGTCCTATGTCTGTCAAATATTGGCTGTTTTTACTGTAAGTTTAACCTTACAGCCAAACACTTGTTGCATATTTAGATTGGTATGTATTGTAGTTCTGTTAATTAAATATCTACAGGTATATTTGTCAGATTTAACTGATTAATTAATGTTTATTCATACAAAATGAGATGTTAGCTTTCTCAGCCTGGCCTTTTTTAGATATGTTCTATTGATACTTGGAGTCAACACTGAGCAATGTCAAAGAGCCTCATATACAACAGATGGGGTAATTTAATAAAGGAAAGTTGCTTTTTTTTTATTGTTGTATGCATTAAACCATGGGGTATGTAAGATTTAAAAATGGTTGAGAGAAGATAGATTATATTTATAATCTAGAAAATACACAAATCAGCTGTTTCATTAGTAAAACTACTTTAATCAGTTAATGGCAATGTTTAATATATATTTAAAACTTTATAATAATGTCTCCATACTAGGTCCTTGAGTTGTCACCAAACTAGGAAACACTAATTTTATTCAGATCAAGAACAGTGCAGAAAATGTATGTAATGTTAAGATGAACTTCTTCAGAGTGGCTGTTGCCCGTTTGCTTCAACATTTGAAATGTTTTGTGTTCAGAAAAGGTATTCTGTATTCCATGTTTGCAAGAATTGGTTTCTTGAACTACTCTAGCTTTTTTAGTATTCATGCCTTTTCTTCTGGTACTATTCTCTGTTAACCCAACAGCTGGTTGTGCATGACAATCCTGGGAAATGTTTCATAAATAATCAGACTACCCTGTCTAGCACCAACAACCATGCCTTGTTAATCCACTTAAATTTAATTTCCTAATTTTTCTGATGCTTTGTTTTTAAATTAGGCAAGCTATCTCCACCACTTTGCCATGTGATTGGCCATTTGGCTTAATAGGCATACCTATTAAAGTGGCCAGTGTGTGTTTGTTGGCACTAGGTGTTAGATTTAATGTGTGATGTATTCAAAACATTATTTATTTTCTCTGTCCTGTGATGGACTGGTAACCTGTCCAGGGTGTTCCCTGCCTCTCACCCAATGACTGCTGGAGATGGACACCAGCCCTCCGCTATCCTGCAGAGATAAGTGGTTATAGACAACAATGGATGGAATTATTTATTTTCTCTGGTATTGAACTGGCTTTGGTTTTATATAATCAACAAAATTAATTTTTGTTGTTAAGATTTAGAGTAAGAAAATGTGAATATGTAAGGATCTTTCTGACCCCTATTATTTATCAGCCATGCAACTTTAAATGCCTCAGAAGATATTAACAACGATTAAGTTGGTATTGGCTTCAACGACTGCTGTTGAAAGTTCTAATCAAAAGCAACAATAAATATTCAATGAAAAGTACTTTGTTTCAGCAAATACCATGATCGGTTGTGCTTTAAAGTCTGATATCAGGATCAGCATCTAAAGAAACTGTATCGAATCATCTCATATTTTCTCTTATGTTTTGTGCTCGAGACACATCTGTTAGTTTTGTTTGTGGATATGTTTTACTTTTACTGTTGGATATCCTCATCATTAACAGTAACCCCCATTATTGTTGTGAGAAAAAGTGCTTCAGGTTGCAATTTTCCTTGTTGAAAATATTTAAACAGTTTTCCCTCTGGCAGGTGGTATCCTGTAATCAAACCACAATTATTCCATCTGCCTGTTTAGATTGGTGGTACAGGGTTTCATCTACACTGCTTTAGAATAATTTATGGACGTTTTCAGCATGGTGTGGTTGGTGGCTTTCTACTATTCTCTGTAAGTTTCTTTGGCTCTGGTCAGAGCTAGTGACCTCCGCTTTTTAAAGCATGTTTGACAAATGGAAGCCCTGTGATGTGGCTACATGGTGACAAGACTTCTGCTCCAGCTCACAGACTCTAATTTAGCGCTATGCAAACCCACACACATCTGAGTGAAACACACATTGGCTCAAGGTTACAAATTGAGCAGAGCTTACGACGCAACAGCCTAAGTTAAATAGGCTGTGCTGATGAGTACCAAGAATCTGTTGCAGATTTTTTTAGACTGTGTGATTGTCCTCTGTTGTCTCTCAGAGGGTAAATGCCACACCCCGAGGGTTGGAGACACGAGGAATTACAGACTGTGCTAGAAAATTAGAAAGACAAGTTTAAAGGCAG
Organism: Girardinichthys multiradiatus; assembly: GCF_021462225.1. Classification (NCBI taxonomy): domain Eukaryota; kingdom Metazoa; phylum Chordata; class Actinopteri; order Cyprinodontiformes; family Goodeidae; genus Girardinichthys; species Girardinichthys multiradiatus. The sequence continues at coordinate 44,244,425 of NC_061797.1, read as the reverse complement.
GAAGACTCGGATGACGCCATCCCCGTTTTACTCCTATTAGTGAGGAGCTCTGGAAACAAGGGAACAGGAAGAGGGGGTAAAGCAGGGAAGAGGAGAAAAGAAGAGAGGCAACTTAGGGGGGGAAATGTAAAGAAAGGATGGTGGAAACAGAAAGAGATGAAGAGAGGGAAATGAATAGAAAGAGGCCATTAATTTAGTGCTGTGGGAGGGATCTGAAGGTTACTGAGCTCTCCCTGCCAGGCCCTCCTGGGTTGACTGATGCCTTTGTGAAGAAGCCAGGAACCACACACACACACACACACACATACACACACACACACACACCCTCCAAGAAACTTTGGGTTGTGGCAGGCCTGTTTCAGCTAAACTGACACACAAACACACACAGATGGTCATTAATGGACTTCAAAGTGAGAGCTAAACGGGGAAACCTTTATTTGTTCCATCTCATAGTCTTGCATCGCTGTCATGTGCTGCCTTTTTTTTTTTTTACTGTGGTTAAGTCTTGGAGATCCGTGAATGTATTTTGTGTGTATTTGACGTATGATTTTGGAGATAACCATTTATTTTTTGCACATGCAAAGCTGGTATAAGATAGAATGTATATTCATATTAACACACTTCCTGTCGTTTTATTTTCAAATAGGTTTGCTGTGCATGGAAATAAACTATAAAGTAAATAGATTCCCTCTTACTTGATTGATGGCGGTTTCTAGATTTTCCAATGATGACTTTTGACTAAAGCCCAAGTGAATGATAAAACAAAAGATGAGGAAAGGGGATCATAGCATAAAAAATTTAAATGTATCTAAAAATTAAAATTCCTCCTGATTTTGCACACTGAAAACATTCTTTTATGCTGTTTCACTCATCTGTAATTTATATACTGTCATGTCTGTGACATGTAAGCTGATTTGGTTAGGAATTTGAGACACTAAATGCTGATTAATGGCTATTAAATAAATCAATGACAGCCATTCATAATGTGTACCATTTCTTTTTTGCTTTGTAATGACTACGCTTAAGGAGAATCACCAAGTGCCGTCTCAGAAAGCACGTCATCTGGAAATGTGTCAGGATGAGCCTGGAACATTCACATGTATTGTTAATATTGTCATATTGTTATTGTCACAGTGCTTACAAATCAATCACATGGTGTCTGTTAAAGTTAGTTTTTTTCCTACCGTGTACACCAAATACTTTCATGCAAAACTTTAGAAGTGGGGGAGGCTTCTTCTAACATAGTGTTGATTGCCAGCCTCACTAGAAGTCTTTATACTCGACTGTCAATGTTTACAAGGCAAGTCAAAAACAGCTTCCTTATTTTCTTTAAAATAACAGTCTCAACAACAGGCTGTCAAGTTTAAAGCATTCACTTTCATATTTGGGGCTTGTATTGATAGCTTCCACCTATTTCACAATGATGTCACATCCTGGCAGCAATTGGATAGCGAGACAAACTTTACTCTGACAAGAAATATTGCACCGTTTTATTATTACAAGATCTCTGGCCACAATATCTTGCTACACCCTTAATTCCAATAAAACAAATTCTTTTGCTGCTATACTTGTGTTGGAGACTTTTTCCTGTAACTGGATTCCGATTTAACTCTCAACAATTAATACTTACAGTTTGACTCCCTGAGGGTTTTCACAAGCAACAGTGACCCCTCTCTAAGGACATTTCTGTAGGCAACAAAAAGCTGTGGTTATTCAGCGTATCTATTTACAGTATTTATCTCTTAAACTAAAGGAAAACAAAACATATTTCAAACATTTCATTTGATATATTGATTTCGTTGATAAGGTAAAATTGGTTAAAGCAAGGTATTGTTGCTCATCTGTCGGAATGCCAGGTGAAGAAATGCAGAAATGTCTGCAAGTTCAAGGTTTTTTCAGCTGTAATGCAGGAACTCCTAAATGTACCAATGGTGCCAATGCTTTAGAAATTTCTAAATGTAGATGTCATAAATCAGCGTGTTATTAACCTCCACAAGGAGTTAATAGTATGTTGATGCTGATAGAAATAAGTTGCATGATGGGGTTAAATTCAATGTTTTCAGTCTCAGTTTAATTAAATTATTCTGCCATCTCTTCTGCAAACTTCCTCAACATCTGATGCTTTCTGCGTCTCTTTTGCTAAATGTTGTCTACTTTATGGTTTATAGAGAGGTGTCGAACTGTTTATAAATGGTCACTAAGACAACCGGTTCATGCCAGATGAGTTCTAACCTCCTTTCCTTCTGTTCATTTGCAGGTGTTCAGGGCAGTGCTGACTGTTCGTGTGGAAGGAACCACTTCACATGTGCGGTCAGTGCATTCGGGGAGTGTACCTGCATTCCGGCCCAATGGCAGTGCGACGGAGACAATGATTGCGGAGACCACAGCGATGAGGATGGATGCAGTGAGTTTTTGCTTGTGTTAGAATCATATCCTGTTCAGCTTCGGCTATCATAGTCCTACTGTTGGCCTAAAGCATTAAAGATAATCTGCATTTTAAACTTCAAAATGTGCAAATATGAACTTTTTTTATGCAGTTACAGTGAAGAAAACAAGCAAATTTATATATATTTTTTTCCTGCAATTGATTATTGTTTTACTATCCTGTGGTCTGGGATGTACAACTACTCTCACCAGATGAGACTGGAGATATTTCTTTTTGTTGTAGATTTTTGGTTCTCTCCTTGAAGTAAGAAAGGCTTGTTTCTCAGTAGAAAAAGATGAATTAGAAAATCTTGCGATGGCAATAACATGACGATGGATGTGATATATGCCTCTCTTTCTGTGCTTCCTTGATCTGTGACCTTTTAGCATTTTTAGCAATTCTGTCCAACTGCATTACATTTACATTATGTTAGCATGTAAAATGCATGCTCATAACACTTGGAATATATTAGCCAGCAATAATTGCGCTCCAAACAGTCTGTTGCGGCATAAATATTGCACACACTTATATTGTGTTGACGATATATTCCCGATATATTGTGCAGCCCTGGCTGTGATCATTCTTGCAGCCCTTACTGCAGCACCCACAACATAAAATGGTGAAGTTGAATGAGGTGGTTATAGATTGGACTGAAATGCAACAAAAGGCCACGCTAGTTCATTTTGGCTAGTTTAGCTTTGGGTTTTGTATTAAAATGAATTATGTATTTTCTTTGTCAAAATGTACTGCATAACCTGCCCTGAAGATATTTAATATTTATTGGGACAGATACTTTATAGACAAATCAATTTTCCTATTTAGTTTGTGGCCAATCAGTAGATAGGGGACACATTTCCAGTGTACCTTTCTTTTTGACATTGCAGAAATAAAATGATGAGACTAATAATTTCAGACCTTTTATTCCTTTGGAGATGTTATAGACCACCTACAACCCTACAGCTTGGCACAAATCTTGAACCAGCTGAGACATTTTGGGTTTTAAGTACTAAACTAAAGCTTCTATCCTTGTATTACTTCTACATTATTCCCACCTTAAACGCATATCCCCTGAGACACTTTCACGTTTTCAGTGCAACAAGTAAACAACTGCACCAACTGCAGTCCTTCTAATTTTTTTGGCAAGAAATATCTGAATATTAAAATGTGAAATTTTTGTCTAAATAAATCAGAAATGAGGGAAAACAAATCTGCCAGACTGTTTAGATTGTTTATTACCAGGCAATTTATGATCATTATATTACGCAAATAAACAATAAACCACAGTACAATTGTGACAATAGGGAAGCATTTAAAATGTTTTTTTCTTTAATACTAAACTCACTTAATATTAATATTTGGCATAATTTGACTTCAAGTTTGAAATATTTACAATTTGAACTGCAATTTTCTTTTTAACATTACATACTGGGCCCTTGAGCAAGGCATAAAACTGCCTCCACACAGCCTAAACCTGGCTGTTCTTGGCAGCTGTATCCTGTATTATATAATTGCATGAAATTTGTTATAGATGTGAAAGTGTGCTCAGTTACTTTTCCTACATAATGTTGGGGGAAAAAAATAGGATTCACAAAAATATGGTAATTGACCTCATATGGATTCCATCTTACCGCAGTAAAACATTGAATAGCTGACTGGTTAGGAGGGTACTATTTCCCAGGGAGAACCTGTATGCCCAAAACGCACACAAAAAAATGCTTCAGCAACTTCTGGCATCAGATGGATTTTGGCTGGAGGGAAGTCTTGGCAGCAGAGACAGACATGAGTATTTTCCTGCAGAGCATGTCAGTTTGTCAAGTGAAGGAGATCTTCGCTGCTCTTCTTTTTCTCTTCTGTTTATCGATGAGAAACGTCAATGTGAGGGCCTTTTTATTCTCGCCACTGCTTGCTCTTTGAGCAAAGAAGCAAATGCTGCCCTTTTTTAGGGCATTTTCTCAGCCTCTTGCAGAGGTTTGTTTATCTGTATTCCTTCTCCATCACTCTTCTTCTGTCATATTAAGCTTGTTAGGACTTAGGAGAGAGAATGCTAAGTGTTATTGATCTCTGGCCAGTTGGATGTTTAGTGAGTCAGATTGCCATGTATTGATTCGCAGTACGTTACTTATTTAAAGAGACACAAGGAAGCAGCTGACAGATATCAGAGCATCTACCTAGACCTTCCTAATCCATTAGTACTGTATGATCGATTCTCTGCTTTATCACTCTGTGGCTGGACGATTGCTCGCTTGGACACGCTCCAGTCAGTCTTGTAACAGTCATCCTCATGTCAAAGGGATCCATTCTGTTTCACAGTAATGCTATTTGCTCACAGCAGTATGCCCATCACAATTTATTACATTTATTGTTTCAGCTGTAAAACTGAAAAATGTTTAAATAAGTTATGCTTGCCAAAATTGCAAAAGAACTGAATAAATTAGTGAAGGCTGTTTTGATTCTAATCGTCTAGACTTTTCTTTTTCGTGAACAAAATATTGTGAAGACATTCACACTGGAACCAGTAGTAGTTTCCATTTTAATGCTCAATTTACCTAAAAAAAAACTACCAAACGGTCTTCTGTAAGTTGCTTGCAGGTATAGGTTTCTTTCTTTGTTAATTGCACTTTGAGTATTTACTCAAAGTATTATAGGGTTCTTAGCTTTAGATCCAACATTTGTTAAAGATTAATTTAAATACCATTACATGTGTAATGGTATTTAAATAATCTTTAAATTCATGAATTGCACATCTTAACATTTTCCCTAAATTTGTGTATAATTGCAGATAAATGATCTTTTAAGTGCCTCCCATGTGATCAATTTATTTTTATACAAACTGAAAGATTATATGAATAAGTTGACCAGTTGAGAAATTGTTTGTATATAGGTAGAGAAAACATTGTCCAGCACAGAAATAGCCAGTGTTGTTGAGGTAAAACACTTATAGCACTGACTGAATAAACTTGAGTCCAATCATAGAAGGGAAGAGTTAAATATTATGGTTTTCAGGCATGTTCGTTAGAAGCAGAAGAAGCAGGAGAATTGAATTTTCAGAAGCACAGCTTCAGCTCTCGGAGGACTGAGAATGGTTTTCCTCAAGTCTGATTGGCAAACTTGTGTGAGCATGAGAATATCCAATCACAATGGGCACACAGAGAAACACAGAGGACCGTGTCTTTCTGCTGAATTGAGGCAGTGTAGTGTGTGGCATCCAGACTTTTTTTGAACTTTAATGTGTTTATCATTTATACCAATTTACCAATTGCCAGACAAAGCACAACTGTCTTGAAACACAGCGGAGGAATGTTTATGAGTGTGTGTGAAACTGGGGAGGAGTGGAGCCGTGGCCGACCGTCTCTATAAAGCGATCTAATTACAATGTGGAAATCATGTGGAAATAGTGCAGTTAAAGACGTGGTTTGTGTGCGTATGTGTGTGTGTGTGTGTTTGTGTTCTACCAGATAAAATTTCATAGCTGTAGAGAGACCGAAGCGGGATTGGAAAAGAGGTGATGAGGGACTAAGAGGACCATTTAAAAGTGTTCATCATGTTGGTGTGTGTGTACTTTAAGTATAGTGATCTGGAACAGCGATCATTAGCATACCGTATCTCACTCAGTTAGAGCTGCTAGTGGGTGAAGAGGAAATGGACTTTACAGCCATGCGTTCTCCTCTTAAACCTCCTGTAAGATCGGCCCCATTTGTACTGAACCACACTGACTGCAGAGGTCTGAGCTTGGCGATCATAAATTTACCCTTTCAGGCAGAACATTTAAAGTTAAGGGTCCATACCGATGTGTTTCCAGGGTGTGCTCCTCAGATACAATTGTTTATTGTTTTGAAAAGAAGAGAAAAATTATTTTTTGTTTTAAATACTTGGAGGCTCTCTTCTTGCTGACATTATGTTTGTTCAATTCAATTCAGTTTATTTATATAGCGCCAATTCACAACACATGTTGTCTCAAGGCACTTCGCAACAGTCAGGTACATACATTCCAATTAATACTAACAATTGAACAGTGCAGTCGGCGTTAGCTTTTTATTCAAATTGGATAAAATGTTTTTCTATCTAAGGAATCCCAGCAGATTGCATCCAGTCAGTGACTTGCAGCATTCACTCCTCCTAGATGAGCATGTAGAGACAGTGGACAGTCACTGGCGTTGACTTTGCAGCAATCCCTCATACTGAGCATGCATGTAGCGACAGCGGAGAGGAAAAACTCCCTTTTAACAGGAAGAAACCTCCAGCAGAACCAGGCTCAGTGTGAGCGGCCATCTGCCACGACCGACTGGGGGTTTGAGAGAAGTGAGCAGAGACCCAAAAAGAACACAGCAGCACTGATCCAGGAGTACTTTCTATGGGAAGGAAAAGTAAATGTTAATGGATGTAGCTCCTTTAGTTGTTTCACCTAGAAAGAAAGAACAGATAAACTCTGAGCCAGTTTTCAAGGTTAGAGTCTGAAAGAGAGCACATAGAGTTTGTTACAGTTAAGCTCAGTCAATCGCCATGTCTAGGAGAGAGAAAGGGTTAAACACTAAAAGACAGGGCTATGTGGATCATTGGTAGAGGGTGAGCATTAAGTTGTTGCCAGCAGAAGCTCGGACGATTCCCCTCTCCAGAAAGGTGTCACAGGCAGACACAGAGCCAGGCCAGGTGTAGCTTATAGGAAGAGAACAGAGAGAACAAAGTTAAAAGCTGAAATAACAGCAAATAATGCAAAATTGGAGAGTAGTGTGAGAATGTAGCGAAGAGGGTGAAAGTGGTCATTATGTCCTCCAGCAACCTAAGCCTATAGCAGCATAACTACAGAGATAGTTTCAGTTCAGATTATTTAGTTAAACGGCACTTATTTACAACAATGTCGTCTCAAGGCACTCCACAAAGGGTCCCACTGATGGTCATTGTTATACTAAAAACCACAAGGATTGGTATACCTCTCTCTGTCAGACTGATTACAACCATCGGAATTGAGAAGGGGTCACACAGGTAGCAGAAATGGAGGGTGTGTTTGCACCTCAACCATAACTTTAGGCTAAACCTGACTCCCCCTTACTCCATCCAACAGGGAGGGAGGAAGGGTCCCTTCCTGATAACCTAAGCCACTCTAACTATAAGCTTTATCAAAAAGGAAAGTTTTAAGCCTAGCCTTAAAAGTAGACAGGGTGCCTGCCTCATGGACTAAAACTGGGAGCTGGTTCCACAGTAGAGGAGCCTGATAACTAAAGGATCTGCCTCCCATTCTACTTCTAGAGACTCTAGGAACCACCAGTAAACCTGCAGTCTGAGAACAAAGTGCCCTGTTAGGAACATAAGGAACAATCAGATCTCTGATGTATGATGGAGCTAGATCATTAAGGGCTTTATATGTGAGGAGGAGAAATTTAAATTCTATTCTGGATTTAACAGGGAGCCAATGAAGGGAAGCTAAAATAGGAGAAATATGATCTCTCTTTTTAATTTTCATCAGAGCTCTTGCTGCAGCATTTTGAATTAGCTGAAAGCTTTTAACTGCATTTTGTGGACATCCTGACAGTAACGAATTACAATAGTCCAGCCTTGAAGTAACAAATGCATGGGCTAGTTTTTCAGCGTCACTCCTGGATAGGATATTTCTAATTTTGGCAATGTTCCGGAGGTGAAAGAAGGAAATCCTAGAAACCTGTTTAATATGGGATTTAAATGACATGTCCCGGTCAAAAATAACACCAAGGTTTTTTACTTTATTACTGGAGGTCAATTTAATGCCATCCAGGTTAAGTGATTGACTAAGCAGTTTCTTTTTTAAAGACTCCGGTCCAAAGACGACAACTTCTGTCTTGTCTGAATTTAGAAGCAAAAAATGTAAAGTCATCCAAGTTTTTATATCTTCAAGACATGCTTGTAGTCTATCTAACTGGTTGGGTTCATCAGGATTTATGGATAAGTAAAGCTGAGTTTCATCAGCGTAACAGTGAAAATTTATCCCATGCTGCCTGATAATTTGATCTATTGGAAACATGTATATATAGTAAAGAGAATTGGCCCAAGTACTGATCCTGTGGTATTCCACAATTAACCCTGGAGCTTAAAGATGATTTATCATTTACATGAACAAACTGGAATCTGTCAGACAGATAAGATTTAAACCAGCCTAGCGCTGTTCCCCTGATCCCTACAGCATATTCCAGCCTTTTTAAGAGAATATTATGGTCGACTATATCAAATGCAGCAGGGTGGAGTAAATCTATTGGTATTGGGTTTATGCTTTTGTTAGGCCGTTTTTCAGTTAAAGAAAGGAGTGCTATAAACCTATGATAAACAACAACAAAACATTACAATAACTAATGAGGGAGGCATCACGCCACATTAAAGCAAAAGATACTAAACATTTATTTTAACTTAAAGTGAACTCAAATAAACATAAAGTATGTAAGTCAATAAATCAGTAGTGTTTAAGTGAAGCCATGAGTGAACCAATGATAAGCGAAAATAAAGTTGCTCCTAAAAATGTTTTGTTGAAAAAAGCGAGTTAAAATATTCCTGTTGCTCTGTCCTCTTTAAGTTCATCATGGGAAAGTGTAGTGTTGGGGTCCCATAAAAACCAGTTTGCCTTTTTTTTTTATTTCAAATTAAAATTTTTTCTATTTAGATTATTTTTTTTTTAGGTTTCTAAAAAACTAAAATATGGTTGCAGAGAAACGGCTCCAAAATTGGACTACAAAAACAGACATGCAGCAAAATTAATTCAACTTGGCTGGATGTCTTTACACCTCTCTCTGTGCATTTCCTGTGTGCTCATTAAATATAAAGGCTGCTAGCACCACAAAAATATATAAATAAAGCTCTTTAAGTAATAAGTAGTAAGGTCTTTTTCTTTTATCTTGTTTTTTGACAGAACTTTCCCCACTGGAGTTTCTGTTGCGTAGTCTTTTCAACTCCAACTGGATCTTAGAAAGCTGTTCTAATGTTCCAACAACACCTCACCCGGACTCGACTCTAACTTGACACACAGGGCTACAGTCTTCAGTAAATATGCATCTTGCTTCTGCTGTGATTCTTTTGCTATAAAAAGTCTTTGATAATGCATGTCACGCCTCTGCTAATGATCATTGCATAGATAAGCAATGATTTTACTCATTAATAATTTGGCTAATTTTTCTTCTGCCAGTTCCAGTTAATAAAACAGAATTGCTCACCAGCCTCATTAACTAAGCGCTACGCTTTAAACACCCTCCTTCCTAATGACAAATGCAGAGCAGACTGAAGCGCTCTGGTCAGATCTCTGCTAGACAGCCGAGCCCATCACATTACACAGACAGAGAACAGCAGCCTCTTTTAGGGACTCTTTCACTGTGAAACATCAGTGTAAATGGTGGAAACCCTTACATTGTTTTTAACATTTCTCTGACTATGAAAATATATTTGAGTTTCCAGACTTCATTTCCTATTCTGTTATCTCAAAGATAAAGATGGTCTGAATGTCTAAACAGTAAAGTTTTTTATTTGGTTTATATTTAATTTACATCATTTTATCTTCAAATTACCACATATCAACTGGATTTTTATTGGTCAAAGAACCCACAGCTAAACACTAAGAATTTTTAAAGAGTTAATTTTGCTGCTCTTTTGGAATCTGGACATTCTTAGATCATGATTTCAGACTGACCCTGTGTGAGGTTTTAAAACTGGATCTGGTTTTGGGGTCAAAGCAATAAGACTTCAAATTTGTATCGGTTAAATTTTGACATCTTTGTTAAGCTTTTAACTTTAAAGAATCTTTAACAAATCTAAGTGTTACAGGTTTCAAACTGTAGCTGTTTGAACTTTTAAGTATGGGATTTTGAAAACATGTTGGAGGCCTGCTTTCTAAAGAGGTAGATGACATGCTATCTATCTATCATGCTATCTATATTTTCATTGATACTTTACAGTGAAAATTATAATCTCATTTTGGAAACAGGCAAGTGCCTATTAACTCTCCTCATTGCTGCGATGTCATCAGACTTCTCATTCTCATTTTCGTGATAGGCCAGTTTGTGTCTGAACAGAGCCATAGACGGCCTGAAACACTTTCAGACTTCAGGTATTTGTTTTGTCACCTTGTTCCAACAATCCGGAATCCATTTTGGTATTTAAGGATGTGAAGATCAACCAAGATTGAAATATTGGGGAATGGTGAGAGAAAAAAAACCCAGCACTTAATAAAACAAAAGGATACATATGTTTATGACTACAGTTAGTTAATCGAAGTGTTTGGATCTCTTTGTCTAACTGGTTGAAGCTCCACATCTCAAGGATAGGAGACTAATTAGCTTGGATGGTATTTAATGAAGACATAACTCGCGCAATTCATCAAACTAATAAGGCCTTGGCATTTTTTCTTCATTTTTCTACAGATACAGCTGTCTGAGCTCTGGATGGCATACAGGGGTGCCTTTTTATTTTTGATGGTAGGCCAAACACATACGCTTTGAGAAACTCTGCCCTGAAGCTTTTCTCAATTAGAGGAGGACATGTTTATGTTCTTGGCAGTATGTTCAACATCCATAAACCCCCATAAGGTGAATGAAGACTGCCTGCTGCTTGTGTGTGTCTGGTTATCTTATGGAATTACAGTAAGGGCTCTGGAGGCACAGGGAAGAGGAAAGAGAATGATAAAGGACAGAACGTTGTCTGCTTCATGTTATGGTTAGTGCTCTCAGCTAAATGCTTTATTTTGTGATTGCTCAAACTGTCACTGCTTTGGGTTGAAAGAGGACTCATGGAAACATGGATTTAAATGGGATTGGCTGAATTCATCTTTTTATCTTACCGTTCCATGTTCAGCAGACATACTGATGATTTCAGTTTAACTTACCAGATATTCGTTTAGGTAAATGGGCCAGCTTTTGCCCTGTGCATCTGCATGGGCTGGAAGAGATGACTGCAGAATTCTGACTAGTTGTTTACTTCACACTGGCAATCCCATAAACTCTGCCACTCTCAGTGGATGGTGAAGGGTATTGGTGCAGCCTACTCGAGGATTGATTGTTCTTCAAACGCCCTGTATTGGGTTTTTCCATCATGGCTGTTCCATTGTTTATGGATATACACATTATTTTCTGATGCTTCACCTTCTCTTTCTTTTCAGGAAATCCATGAGGTCATCCATTTATTTTTCACAGTGCTTTTCATTTCCAGTGATGTAACCATTTGGACACTTAAACACTTCCTCACACTTTTAGCGTCTGTACCCATTTTTACATGAGGTAAAATAATTTAATCCTTGAAAACTTCATGTGCTTTTAACTCAGCGGGACTTTAACTGGGTGCCACTGTGGAAATGAGATGAAATGGAAAAGGGAGTTCTCTGTCTTGTGTGATTTATATTTTTTATTTTATTATTATTATTATTAGTTTTTTTAAAACACCACGTGAGGTTTGGTTTTCTGTCGGCTCATGGACATAAGTGAGCTTTGGGAATTAAGTGTGTATTGAAGTCACATAAATACCTCACAGGTATATTGGGATAGACATTATTCTAAAATCGTAATTAAAGCCCTAGCCTAACTTTTAAACCATAATCAGATTTAAAGGTAGTTTAAGGGAAAAATCACTGAAGAATTGCCAACTCTGTTCATTTAGCAAATTTTCAAAGTTAAAACGGATTCTCACAGGTTCACACTTCAATGTGAACCACCAGAAAAGAAGTATACCATCTGTCTTTTAATATGCCATGCTGCTCCATGGCAGCCAATCAGAAAGCAGATGGGACCACAGGAGCTCAGCTGATCTAATAGCAGGAGCGGAGAAGATTAGGACCCCATTCGCTCCTTCTCCAAGTGTAGTTTCATCTTTTCCTCCTTCTGCCCTTGCATCTGTCTTTTCTTTGCCCTCAGACCACAGGAAACCTGCACAACCAAATCATGTTTTTCTTCCCCAAGACTTCCTCATTTATTTCACACTGAGTGCTTGAATTTCTTCCTTCTTTTGATGTGTTCTTTCTTGTGCCTATTTCTCCTTTTTGTGTTTCTCTTTTTGTTGCAAGATTCGGCGTAGTTGTTTGGACACATTAGCATAATCCTCCCCCCTGTGTTTCCCCATCTAAAGGTTGCTCAGTGGTTTCCTCGATCTTCTTCCTAAATATTTACTTCCTTCTCACAAAATTAGCTGGGCATGCTTGTTCACACAGAAGAGGACATAAGAGGTTGATGGAGGACAGACAAAGTGACAAAGACAAAAGGAGAACCAGGAGTCCCTTGTCTTGACCGGTCTTTTTTACCCATAACCAGTTATGTATATACTTATTTAATTAGGTTTCTAATGTGGTCTAAATGAATAAAACAGAAAGGAGTAAATACATTGCCAGGTTATGTCTTTTTAGAAGAAACCTGGGTTGATTTCTGGACTTTAGATAATCATCAAAATGTTGTGAAGATACAATATGTTAGACATTACCATTTGAATCTTGGCTGAATCTCATATCTGAGGCCTGCACACTCCTACCCCTCTTTTTCACCAACACCCCCACCCCTACTGCTTGGTGCTTCGTTCAGGAAAGGGTTCAAATACCCCGCAGAGAAATAAGCATGTGCACAACAAAGGTTGTAGTAATTACCTATTTTCTTGGACTGTCTACCCAGTTAGCGAGCCAGCAGCCAGCTGCTTTACAGATATGTCACTTGGGAGTTTGCAACTGTTAAACCTTTGCATTAATCTAAATGATGTTTTTTTTTTTCCATGACCAGAAATATTTCCAAACAAATTTACATTTCTGGAAGCAACAAAAAATTGTTTCATTCTTTCAGCCAGCTACTGGCAGTGCAAAGCAAAAGGTGAGGGAGGGCTGCGTTGCTCTGTGAACTCTGATCACTCCTACACCTCTTCTGGCATCTAATTTAAAGAGCTTTAAAATGTAGGAACAATATGACAGAGCACTTTGTCTTTTTGAAACTATACCAAAAAATACTGTAACAAGCTCATGCCAACTAAGCACTAGAGAATTACTTTGAGAAGAAACACAATTTATGCCCCGCTGGATTCTTAAACAGATTTAAAGAAATACATTTTCTCGACATTTCAGTTGGTATTGTGCCACAGTAAACATGTCAGCAGAGACAACAATTACATTTGTAAATGTACCTCTTTGTTTCCAAAACGTTGATTGTAAAGGGTTGTAAGCTTTGCGCCTTTGTCTTCCCTCTGACAACACTGACAGGATTGGGATGCCCTACCCCTTACTGCAACAGATGAAATGTAGAGTAACAGCTAAAAATGAGGGAGAATGGATACATTTGATTTGACCGAGTTGCCATGCAAGGTGGGGGTTACCAGTTGCGTGCTGCTAGTCAGGTGCATTTTATTAAAAAACAAACACCTGTCAAAAAATGTAAGCTTTGTTTTACTGAAGAAAGAAAAAGTTTAATAAGAAAAGAAAAAAAAAAGGCACTAGTCTTCCCATAACTTACTTTTTGCCACAACAGTAGAGAGGTGGGACTCTGTACCTCTGTACTGTTACACCACCAACAGTTTTGTTGATTTTCTGTTTCAGCAGCAGTGGAGCTCTCTTTCTTTCTGCGACTAAATGAACTTGTTTACTTTCATGACACGGATTAATATGTTGGCTTTGCAGAACTCTGAAGAAGGCCAGCTCTTTCATCTGATGTCTCACAACAATACAGACAACCACAGCTGTGTTTGCTTCAGTTGAATTGGTTTTAGTTTGACCAGAGTTCACGTTTGTTTGCCTGTTTATTATTTGCTTGCGCTCTTTTTAACTTGACCTTTTGTCTGAAATCAAAGATGAACTTGAACACAGGTTAAGTATTTTCAGCTTTGTGGGCTGAGGGATGATTATGCACACATAAAATGACATATTTAGCACTCCTAAATAGATAAGCAAACATTTGAAATAAAAAAAAAACGATTGCCTAAGATTGTTTGTTGATTTTGATTCTGTTTGGTCATAAATTTACTGTATCTTTCCTGTATCTTGTCAAAAATGTACTGAATCTTATAAATAGAATGTTCAAACTAACTGCTAAGGTTAATTATCCAACAGAAAAATTTGATTTTGAAAAATATATACCATAGGTTTTTACTCAAGCCACAGTCAGGATAGGATTTTTGCTGTAGGTCTCACCTAACAGAAAACCATTGTGGCGATGAATTTGTCCTGGGGGGATTTTTGAGTGTATTGGGTCGTTTTTACTTAGTTCCTCAAGATATTGAATTATTCTTGGCTAATAAGGGGGCAGACACTGCACGTAATATATGTATTCATTACCATCTGTAGGTGGGTTTGCATTAGCACAGAAACCTATTGCTGAAGAAATAATTACCTTATGTCAGTCTTGACAGATAATCCTAATAATATTATAATGTAATGATCACAGTATTTCCTGTCATTTAACTTTCTAACAAGTGTGCGTGGGTGGGCTGTGTAGATCACAGCACTTACGTGCTACTCCTTGAGGTCCCTCAGCAAAGATTTGTCATGGCAACAAGCAAATCCTTCATCTTTAATCTGTTACCATATACAGAAAACTTCTTGGAAGATGATTCTGTTTTCTAATATTTCAGATGATCGAGGGATTCAGATGATGACAAAAAAAATAGAGATCACGTTTCCGAGTTCACAGAAAAAAGTTTATTAATTTGTGGCAAGCATTTGAAACATATTATTGGTTGCAGCTTCTGTTTTTGTTGTGCTTCTAGTCGCTGCATAGCTCACTTATTTATTAGTCATATTGGTCAACAACACAAAACACAGCAGTTTGTGCTCTTTATGATTTAGGGTTCTTGCCATGTCACAAGAAAGGTACCCCACACTCCCTACACTGCCATGTCCCATTTTCTATGCATAGATTGATTCCCTAAAGATGGGATCAACCGAAACACTGGCAGACTGAGGATGAACCATATTCTCCCATCCTCACCGAGGTGGAATGACGAGTTAAAGTTGCGCCTCTAAGTGGGGCGGAGCAAGTGGGACAATATTATAACCAGCAGAACTGCATTCAAACCTGTGCCTCAGCTGCTGAGTCTATTTTAAAAATGCATATTGTAGCATGATTATCCCAGTTATATAAATCCACTAGAGTGAAGTCTATGGGGTTAAAGAGCGACTCATTTTAGGGTCATGTGATGCATTCTTGTTGAACTGGGAAGCTTGTATTTCCGAGTTTCAAGTGGAAAAACATGAAGGACTAGCCCCCCTGTTGTATTAATTTTGACTTGTAAAGTCAGATTCAGATTGAATATGGCTGCTGCACATATAAATAGCTGTAAAGGTTATATAAGTAAACTGTTGAATTGTCTTTCTTGCATGTTTTATAACATTAGCACATCTTGCTACCTATGCAGGTATCACTATTGTATTTAAATTGGAGGGTAAGACAGTGACATTATTCCCCAGAGGACTGTTGACGTCTGGTATGCTTTGGCCAGCTTATGTGCTAAAGGTATAATGGGTGTACTATTCCTAAAAATGTTGATGACTCCACTATCCTGCAAGAAGAATGGCTTAAAATCCCTCTGACCACTGTGCAGGACTTGTATATGTCATTCCCAAGACAAATTGACGCTGTATTGGCCGCAAAAGGAGGCTCTACACCATATAACCAGGTGTTTCAGTTTCATTGTCCAACCGCTGTAATTATACTAGCAATATTCAATATTAACTATAGAGTTATGACTTAGGGAGAGAAAAAGGTTTACTTATCATTGATTTGAAAGACAAAGAAGTGAGCCCATTACAAAGCTGCTACTGGACACAATGCCAAGAAAAACTGCCGTCACAACCCCTTTACTCTGACGGAGCGAAATATGTGCTGACTACTGACCAGAGCTGCACAGGATCAGATAAGCCATCCCTGTCTGGATCAGCTATGAGAGGGAAATAAGAAGGGAGTGGAGGAAAAGAGACTGGGGAGAATGGAGGGATTAGGGGAATTAGTATGAGTTTGAGGTGAAACAAAAAAGATATTTTAAAAAGAACAAAAATAGGAATTTTTACAGGCTTAATCCATAAGTATTTCACATTTATTGTGTTTTGTAGTGTCCAGATTGGAAAAGAACTACATACAAGTGCCTTAATTGCATTTCTGTGTCCAGTTATTAATAATGTCCAATTAAGAACTGTTTATAACAGAACGCTTCCATTTTAAAATTCTCCAACATTGGAAACAATTATCACTTCTTTATATATTCAAAGATCTCTTTTCATCCCCTAAGGTTGCATTTCTTTATAATCTCTTTCTCGCCATCTCTGATCCATCCATCTGTCCATACATCTTGCAAGTGTGTTAAGCGATGCCTAGTCAGATATATTAGTCCCATTAGGGCCACTTGATTCAGTGGCTCAGCAGTAAAGGCGAGGCCATTAACTCTGTTGTCCAAGGCCACTTAAAGATGAGAACATTCATCTTTCTTAAGACCGACATGCACAAGCATATGTGCATCGAACATGCAGAAATCTTAATCAGTTGATTGTAAAAAGCCAGCAATGAAGATGTTAAACCATTTGCAAATGTATTATTCCAAAAATGCGCCAAAACATTTATATGTGAAGAAAATTTATGTAAAGGTAATAAACCTAACCATTGAACATTTTTGCATGGTAACAAAAAAGACCCACAGCAGTTTCTTTCTGGTTGCAACGTCTCTTTGTATTTTATTGTACTGGGAAAAAGTCTAAAACATTTAAAAGAAAACATTGTTTGTGAAAATCCAACCAACCAAAACTGTCCGAATGGTTCTAAAGATTCAGCAGAGTTGTATGTTCAATGTTGATAATGTTTATGTTGCAAGAAAACTCTGCTGGATTTATTCCTTGTTCAAAAATGTCTGTTTATACCCGTACTTTATTGAAATGTTAAACACACCTTATAAAACTTTTATAGTAACTCGTACTCGTCGTCTTCCACTTTATCCGGGACCGGGTCGCAGGGGTAGATGCCCAGACGTCCCTCTCCCCAGACACCTCCTCCAGCTCCTCCGGGGGAGCCCAAGGCGTTCCCAGGCCAGCCGAGAGACATAGTCCCTCCAGCGTGTCCTGGGCCGTCCCCTGGGCCTCCTCCCGGTGGGACGTGCCTGGAACACCTCCCGAGGAAGGCGTCCAGGAGGCATCCGGTATAGATGCCCGAGCCACCTCAACTGGCTCCTCTCGATGTGGAGGAGCAGCGGCTCTCCTCCGAGCCCCTCCCGGATGGCTGAGCTTCTCACCCTATCTCTAAGGGAGTGCCCGGCCACCCTACGGAGGAAGCTCATTTCAGCCGCTTGTATCCGGGATCTCGTTCTTTTGGTCATGACCCAAAGTTCATGGCCATAGGTGAGGGTAGGAACGTAGACCTGGTCCAGTGTTCCACGGCCGGGACGAAAACCACACTGCTCCTCCTGAAGCCGGGGTTCGACTATCGGCCAGATTCTCCTCTCCAATACCTTGGCGTAGGCCTTACCAGGGAGGCTGCGGAGTGTGATCCCCCTGTAGTTGGAACACACCCTCCGGTCACCCTTCTTATGTAGGGTGACCACCACCCCAGTCTGCCAATCCAGAGGCACTGTCCCCGTCCGCTACGCAATGTTGAAGAGGCGTGTCAACCATGACAGCCCCACAACATCCAAAGACTTGAAGTACTCAGGGCAGATCTCATCCAACCCCGAAGCCCTGCCACCGTGGAGCTTTTTAACCACCTCTGTGACTTCAGCCTGGGTGATGAAAGAGTCCAACCCCGAGTCCCCAGCCTCTGTTTCCACCAGGGAATGCGTGATGGCAGGATTGAGGAGATCTTCAAAGTACTCCTTCCACCGCCCGATAATGTCCCCAGTCGAGGTCAGCGGCTCCCCACCCCCACTGTAAACAGTGTTGGCGAAGCACTGCTTCCCCCTCCTGAGGCGCCGGACGGTTTGCCAGAATCGCTTCGGGGCCAACCGGTAGTCCTTCTCCATGGCCTCACCGAACTCCTGCCAGGTCCGAGTTTTTGCCTCTGCCATCACCCGGACCGCGGCACGCTTGGCCCCACGATACCCGTTGGCCTCCTCAGGAGTCCCACAAGCCAACCACAGCCGATAGGACCCCTTCTTCAGCTTGACAGCGTCCCTTACTGCCGGTGTCCACCACCGGGTTCGGGGATTGCCGCCGCGACAAGCACCGCAGACCTTACGGCCGCAGCTACGGGCAGCAGCATCGACAATAGATGCGGAGAACATGGTCCACTCGGACTCTATCTCTCCAACATCCCTCGGAATCTGGTCAAAGCTCTCCCGGAGGTGAGAGTTGAATACATCCCTGGCAAAGGGGTCTGCCAGATGTTCCCAGCAGACCCTCACTATGCACTTGGGCCTGCCAAGTCTGTTCGGCTTTCTTCTCCCCCAGCGGATCCAACTCACCACCAGGTGGTGATCAGTGGACAGCTCAGCCCCTCTCTTCACCCGAGTGTCCAAAACATGCGGCCGAAGGTCTGATGATATGACAACAAAGTTGATCATTGACCTCCTGCCTAGGGTGTCCTGGTGCCAAGTGCACTGATGGACACCCTTATGTTTGAACATGGACACCCTAGCACAGAAGTCCAATAACAAAACACCGCTCGGATTCAAATCGGGGAGGCCATTCCTCCCGATCACGCCTCTCCAAGTGTCACTGTCGTTTCCCACGTGGGCGTTGAAGTCCCCCAGCAGAATAATGGAGTCCCCGGAAGGGGCACTATCCAGCGCCCCCGACAGGGAAGCCAAGAAGGCCGGGTACTCCGCACTACCACCCGGCCCGTAGGCGGAAATGATAGTCAGAGACCTCTCCCCATCCCGAAGGCGCAGGAATGCGACCCTCTCATCCACTGGGGTAAACCCCAACACTAGACGGCTGAGCTGGGAGGCGACAAGCAAACCCACCGCCGCCTCTCCCCGTGGGCCACTCCAGAGTAGAAGAGAGTCCAGCACCTCTCAAGGAGATGGGTTCCAGAGCCCACGCTGTGCGTGGAGGCGAGCCTGACTATTTATAGTCGATATCTCTCGACCTCCCGCACCAGCTCAGGCTCCTTCCCCCCCAGTGAGGTGACATTCAACGTCCCTAGAGCCAGCCTAAGCATCCGGGGATCGGGCTGCCGAGGTCGCCACCTTCGTCCGCCACCCAATCCTCTTTGCACCGGTCCCTCACGGTTCCCCCTGCAGGTGGTGGGCCCACTGGGGGATGGTCTCGCGTCTCTCGTTCGGGCTTGGCCCGGCCGGGTTCCGCGAGGAGCAACCCGGCCACCAGGCGTTCTCCGACGAGTCCCAACCCCAGGCCTGCCTCCAGGGTGGGACCCCGGCTCCGCCGTACCGGGCGACGTCACGTGCCTCGATTTCGTAGTCGTCATGATGGTTCTTAAACCGCTCTTTTTCTGACTTGTCACCTAGAGCCTGTTTGCCATGGGAGACGCTTCCAGGGGCATTTAAGCCCCAGACAACATAGCCTCTAGGATCATTCGAGCACTCAAACCCCTCCACCACGTTAAGGTGGCAGTTCAAGGAGGTTACTTTTATAGTAACGTTAACCAAAAAGGTTTATAATCATTATGACAAAAAAATAACTTTGTCACAATTTTACTCTAATGTCCTATCAGGTTTGAAAGCTGCAAAAGACAGAACAATCATCTTTTTATATAAGGCTTTCTTGTACAAATGCATTTACACACTCGCCACCCATTTTACTAAGTACACTTGTGTGAATCATCCGATCACATTGCAGCCACTTGTTGCCCTGAGGCATCTTGACGAGTTGCTGAACTTTAAGCCAAGCATCAGATTGTGCAAGAAAAGGCATTTAAGTGTCTTTAAACATTGCATGGAACTTTTTGTCAGACGGGCTTGTCAAGTAGTTCAAGTAACTGCTGATCTACTTTTTTTCACACACTGCTGTCTTTTGAGTTTCAGAGAATGGTGACAGAAAAGCAAAACAGTAGCTCAGTTAACAACTCATTACAGTCAAGGTGTGCCAGAATACCACACCTGGTGCCTCTTCTGTCACTTAAGAGAAAACTGAGACACTGCTTTGCAGAGGCCGTATAAATTTATTTCTGCATAATTACTTGATCATACGAGTTTGCAATCATGGTTAGTTGTTTCTGCTTGCACAATTTTCAGTAACAACCAAGGTATTTCCGGCTTTTTCAGAGCCTGTCTGGTTTCTTTCTTGTGTGCCGAGTGTAGATCAGATAAGAGAGACTTGTGATGATGGGACTTGCAGGTGTCTGCGTCTGTTTCTGTGGGAAATGCCATGGAATGCATGTGGGAATTCTGTAGCTCAGATGAGAAAAGCCCACTGATGAAGGTCAGTGTGTTTTTAGAATGTGTGTGTGTTCTAACACATGTGAGCCCAGCAGATCTCAGGGGACAATTGTTCACAGGAAGTGTCTTGGAAAGGCCACGGAGTGTGACGAGGAAAAACATTTTTGTTACTGCATCACTTCAGTGTCATTCTAAACAGTGAATGAACTAGAACATCTGCTTCTGATGTTGGTGTGATCTTACAAGAACCTGGATGATAACACTGTCTGATTAAGTGAGAATCACAGGGGCAGGAAATGAAACAGCTCTGTGCTTATACACCTGCTGTGCAGGTTTGTTGAGGCTTTATTCTGTTAATGTTTTATTTGAGACCGTTAACATCTCTCAATAAAATATTAGTCAGTTTGCTCTGTTACATAGGTAAAGTTGGTAAATAAAGAAATGAGGGAGGTGGAGTGTGTAAGAGTATTAAGGGACTGTTGGATGTGCTGAGCAGGACACAAAGGATAAGGTTAGTGTTTGTATGGCTCTTGTGAGTGAGGTTTATCTCAGACGTAAAGGAATACAGGAGTAGTGAGAAGAGCAGTGCTGAGCTGACCAGAATATGTGTGATAACAGAGGTCAAAGCGCCCAGAGACCTCATCAGCCTTCCCAGCTTGCTTCCTGCTGATCCACCTGATATCAGCAACAAACCAAACACTTGGTGTATCTGTGTGTATCTGAAGTAGTAAAATATTTATTTCCTTTGCATTTCTTTGTCTCTATGCTTAAGCAGTTCTGTTCTAGATTAGTCTGAGCCTGCAGCAACATTTTTGTATGTATATTTGTGGAAATAGCTGTGTATGTGTCTATGCATCTTCATACAACACTCTCTTCTCCAGCAGATAAGCTGAATTATTTATTGAAATGTTGAGTAGTAGCATTTCCCTGGTTTTGTTGGCTAAGGGCATCATATTGCTGAATATCGTGGGCTGCTTCAGTTTATCCAGAGGTGAATGTAAGTGTTGGGACTTCACCCCTAGATTTAGAGAGCATCTCGGCACAATTTCATGCTGAGGATATTAAATCAGCAAATTTTACTTCTTTTTGAGTACTACAAACATCTCTGGCAAGCATGCCCAGCAACTATGAAATTTATTATTCTGAGCTTTTCAAAGGGAATGTTTTGTCCCTTTGGAGTACCTTTTGTAATGCATTAAACAAAAACTACAAAAATAATTTTGACATTTAATTGTGAAAGCAAATCGATCTATTAAAAATTTCAACACATATTAGCTGGAATTAATAGAACCATGGAACCCAAATATATTCACTATATTATCAGGGAAGGTTGATACAGATTTAAATATTTAAGTTTTAATAACTAAATTCAGATATCTCAGCACATAATTAAAAAAATACTGAAATCACTTTTAAATTGTTGGTGTTTACCTGCAGATCAAGACAGTAAAAGTGTAGAAAATTGCTAAACTTTTTGGCAAATTAATTTCTTTAGAGTGATGCTGCCAAAAATAATGTTTGAGATTAAATAACATTGCGAGATGATGAAACATGATTTTGTTCCCTCTCGTGATGATTTTTTTTATAGCCCTTTACTTTTTTCTACTGAAACCTGACCCGATTGAGACAGGTCTAAAATAAAGTTTTTTCCCAACGCCAAAGATGCACTTGTAATTTTTGCTGGCTAATAAAACTGTTTGATTTTCTCTGAGGTCTAACCGGCCATTCCAATTTTGGACTATTTCAGCTGTTTTTGACACCATAAACAGGAAGAGAAAAAAGCTCATTTGATATAGTTTTGAATCCAACAGAAAATTAAGGAATTATAGGATTATGCTCGTCTCTGCTTCATCTTTCCTACACTAAAAACTCAAAGGTCAAAATGAGGTGGGAAAAAACTACATACAACATAAATCTCTTAGTGATCGTTAATGTAAATTACCATCAGCCTTTCTGCAAATTATATTTCTGTTTTGGTTTAGAGCGAGACAAAATATAGATATCGAGACAAAGGAATAGGGTATGCAGCGTAACATTTGTCTATTTGTGCATTGGTTTTGTAGCTTTAAAATCACTGGCAGTTTATTTTATCAGTATTGTCATCTAAGTATCATCTGTATGTACTGGTTAGTGAAAGATATAATGCTCAAAACGACAGCTTACATTTTTTTGAAGTGAGGTTCTGTTAAAAAGTTATGAACAATCAATACCTTACTTTCTGTAGATAACTGACTAATCTGGTTCATGTTGATGAAACCAAGATTAATCTGACAGTTTAAGACTAAACTAGACATTAGACTAGACTAATGGGCTGAGACAAAAACTGGTTTCTGTCATCCTGAAACAACCGCAGTCCAAACAATGGAAATCTGTCAGATTGAAGGGAAGGGATTACAGCAACATTGTGTACTTAATGTTACATATTAAATTCAAATTATGCCTTAGTCTCACTCACCACACTTAAAGAAACATCTAAACTCTCCCCTTTGAACCCTATTTGGGACATTTCAGTACTATGAGAAAGATGCTTGCATCAAGTCATTAATTCTTAGAAGACTTGAGCATCACTGAATGAACTGTTTCACAATTTTCAAAACTCTTAGATTGAGATAGGCCACCCGCTATCTCTGAGAATTCATATCTAAATTAATGTTGGCTCTTGTAGAGAGTGTATTTCAGATTTCTAATGGTTGACCTTTAGGAATGAAATTAATCACCAAGCTGCTTGAAACTAAAGGAAAAGACTGTATTAATAGGATAAAATGCTTTCATGCTTGCTTAGCCAAAGTGTCATTGTGGCCATTGGACAGACATCTTTAACAGAGAATTTCTGACTTGGATCAGTTTTGTGAACAAAAACAAAAGAACATTGTTTGGTCATATCTGATTGATTTTGTTTCTCTTGTACTGATGTCATATCCATTCAGGGTTATGTGGGTAAGTGGGGCTTTACTGTTCCTGAAGACTGGAGCCACAGCCTAACACTCACACACTAGACATACACTCACATACAGTTAATTCAGTCCCGTCTGTCTGCTGTACTGGTTAACTCTCTGCATGACATCATACATTTTTCATAAAGTCTTCAATGTTTGGTCAATATTTCATATGGGCTATCGACAGGCAAGTGAGAGTATACTGTGAAGGGGGGTGTTCTCCTCTCCTTCTCCCTTCCCTGTTTCCCGGTCCCTCTCTGGCCTGTAATTTAATTAGCTCTGTCTGCAAATGACAAAGGGCCAGTTATTCGAGGTCAGTTTAGATAGCGAGTAGCTGCACTTCGAGCGAACACAAAGTTAGGCAGGAATGCGCTGAGCAAACTGCTGCTCACTGCGTAAAAAAAAAAAAAGGAAGAGGTTAAGATGCATGGGCCCAATTCAGACTTTGGTTCTCAAAGAGCTGAGGTTAGACAGAATGAACCCTACTGCATTTTAGACTGTAGGTGTACTTTGACCTTTTAAGGCAGTCAGTGGTCAAATAAGGCAGCTGGCTGGTTAGTTGCTGCTACTGACTGCTTGCCTGGACAAATTAGTTTATTTTTGTCTATGAAGAAGAATATAATCTTTAGCAATAATCATTAATTAAATTTGTCTGCATTTTGTTATAGAAACGGTTTGGTGTAGATGATTGGTCTCATTGCACTTGATGCCCATTGGCTTCCAAAAGTATTCATATTCCTTAAATGTTTTTCCATGTTATCAAGTTACAACCGTAGATTTTAAATTAAATAAATTTTATTGGGATTATGTGTGATAAATCAGCACAAAGTAGTGCATATTTTTGAAGTAAAAAGGTTAGTTTAACACTATTTTTATCCTAGACATAGCTAATGACTGAGCTTTTACTGTGACTAACTCTTTCATACTCTAAACTTGAGTTTTTCTGTTTTTTTTTTCTTCCTAGATGAAGCCACTAAAGGAGCTACATCCATTAACCTTTTACTTTTCCTTCCCATAGAAAGGACTCCTGGATCAGTGCTTCTTTGTTCTCTTTGTGTCTCTGCTCTGTTCTCTCTAACCCCCAGTCGGTTGTGGCAGATGGCCGCTCACGCTGAGCCTGGTTCTGGTTCTGCTGGAGGTTTCTTCCTGTTAAAAGGGAGTTTTTCCTCTCCAGTGTCGCTACATGCATGCTCAGTATGAGGGATTGCTGCAAAGTCAACGCCAGTGACTGTCCACTGTCTCTACATGCTCATCCAGGAGGAGGGAATGCTGCAAGTCTCTGACTAGATGCAATCTGCTGGGTTTCCTTAGACAGAAAAATGTTTTATCCAATTTGAATAAATAACTGAATCTGACTGCACTGTTTGATAGTTAGGATTAATTGGAATGTATGTACCTGACTTGAAATCTGTATGATTTGATTGAATTGACTTTGTGAAGTGACTTGAGATGACATGTGTTGTGAACTGGCACTATATAAATAAAACTGAATTGAATTGAAATAAATGATCCATATTTGTTTTACATTTCTTTTGTTAAAATTGTGAACATTTGGCATTTATTATTTATTTGTGTTCAGCTCACCAGAGTCAATATTTTGTAGATTCTCCTTGTGCTGAAGATACTTTAGGGATTTGTCCTTACTTGTTATGTACATTTAATATCTAGGAATATGTTGTCAGTTTTTCTTTCCAAAGTTTATCAAGCTTAGTCAGATCAGATAAAGAGCATCTGTGATCAGCAAGTTCCCAAGTCCTGCCACAGATTCTTAATTGGATATACAGTAGGTCTGGACTTTGACAGGGCAATGCTTACACATGAATAAGCTTTGATCGTGCTGTGTTTAGCTCCATTTATCTTCTTATTAACTCAAACCAGTTTCCTTTAACTGCTGAAGAAAAGCAACCCCTCAGCTACCTGCATGATGTGTCCACTACTATTTATCATCATGGGGATAGTGTGTTCAGAGTAATGTGCCTTGTTTTCGACCTTACATTATGTTTAACATGTTGGCCAAAAATATCAGTTATGGTTTCATCTAGAGAAAGCAACTTCTTTCACATGTCTGCTATGTCCCCTACATGGCTTATGGGGAACTGAAAATTAAACTTCCTGTATTCTTCTTTCAACATCTGTCTTCTTGCCAGTCCTCAGATGACCCACCTGAGCTGTGAATTTCTGCAACTCCTCCAGAGCTACTCTGGGGTTCTTTTGTGATAAAAATGAAAGAACCCCAGTGAGTTTTAACATTCAGTGTGCTTTTATGTTGAGGAAACTTGTGTATTGCAGACGGCAGCTTGTCTGTGTCTTTTCACCAGATTTGTTTGTTGTTTCGCATCTTGCTCACAGTCTTGTTCTTTGTACTTGTGTGCTTTCAGTGCTCCCCACCTGCTCACCTCTGGACTTTCACTGTGACAACGGGAAATGTATCCGTCGCTCCTGGGTTTGTGATGGAGACAACGACTGCGAAGACGACTCAGATGAACAAGACTGCCGTGAGTACAGTTCCTTTTCAGTGACCACACATGCAAACTGTTCCTTTTACATACTGTAGACTCTGTGTGTAGTCACACATTCATACACACAGTTGTATTTTTAGCAGTCCTTTGAGTTCAAAGCAGGAGTTATTGAAGTGGACAAATTAAGACAGCCACGTCTAAAACATTTG
Organism: Girardinichthys multiradiatus; assembly: GCF_021462225.1. Taxonomy (NCBI): domain Eukaryota; kingdom Metazoa; phylum Chordata; class Actinopteri; order Cyprinodontiformes; family Goodeidae; genus Girardinichthys; species Girardinichthys multiradiatus. The sequence goes on along the minus strand of NC_061797.1, from coordinate 44,218,180 downwards.
TCACGATGTACGTTTTAAAGTCAAATGAATTGCCTTTATGCTTTACACATTAGTGCGAATCCAGCAGTTTATCACCCCGAACACATAGTACTTTTAAATCCTTGTCATTAAGTTCTTATTTTGACATGGTGTGTTTTGTGTGTGCATAAGTTTAAACAAAAATATACCCCAGCTGTCGGGCAGGCAAAATGTGGACTCCAAAGGGTGAAGTCAGCTCTGTGTCTATTTCTGAAATTGATATTTATGTATCAGTGCATTGCTGCCTGGAGACTGTGTGCTGCTACATTTCCATCCTTATGAGCATTCTTTCAAGATCTTTTTGAGAAGTTAGACATTGCCAAAATTATTTCAAGAGAATTTGTAGACATTAAAGTTACAATGAAAACGTTTGCACCCAACCTAGAGACACCAGCTGTGGGATCACAAATGAAGTATTAGAATGCATTCAGTGTTGGCAACGTTGTTGTTAGGATTTTGCCGTGATCAAGAGAAAAGCTGCTGTTTAAAAAAAAAAAAAAATTGACATCTTCAAGCTGGACTAAAGTTTTTAGCTTCACACATGGACCTGCCACATTAAAGGTTTTATTAGATGAGACAGAAATTATCTCCTTGGTCACATAAAATGAAGTCTGTATGGAGAACTCAAATTGAGGCTTTTAAACCTAAGAGCACAGTATGTATTGTAAAACATGCTGTGGGGCTGTTTTGCTGCCAGTGGTACTGGCACAAGGATGAAACTGGATGGAACTATAAATGTGAACCACATCAAAATTCTTCAAATTCATATCAAATCCATTGCTAGATTGTTAAATCTTGGACACGTGTTCAAACAGGAAAGTGATCTTAAACACACATGTAAACTCGTTTTGGAATAGAGAAAGCAGGGTTACATTAAGCTTCTGAAATAGCCACCCGGACCTCAAAACTTTTGAAAATTTATTGACTTGGCCAGGTCACCAGTAGGAAACCCATCTGTTTGAATAAAATGCCATGAAAAATGGTTGAATATCCTGCCAGGAAAAGCCAGAAGATTGTTGATGTGGTTTATGTGAAACTTTTCTAATCTGAAAATATCTATATATGTATTCGTATATGTATGCCAAACCTTTCTTTTAGCTAACTCCTATTTCAGAACCATGTGCAATGTGAGTTATCTGGCAATAGCTGCCTAAGGCTTCTGTCTACAAGCTCAGAACAATTTGTCTTGCTTACTTCGACGACACTGAATTTGAGAAGATCACAAAATCTTAAAATGAGGAGGTGGCTTTTCAGAGCTGCAGCCATTAGGTCAGTTGTGACTGTTGTGGCTGTAACCCAAGAACCTGCTGGTGGCTGCTGCTGGAAGAAGCCATTAAGCAAAATAATGAAGCGTTTTGTGTTTGATTTACTCAGGAGTGACAGGGTGACATTTTGACCTGATAAGGAGCACTTAACGAAGACTCAGAGATCATCAGCGTCATTAGGATTTATTCTCTGGTTACCAAAAACATCTGAAATGAACTTTATGGCAGTATAATGTTTGCTTATATATTTTACTTTGACCTATATCTGAGCTGACACATAGCTACTGCAATCCTTTAAGTTAAACCTGAGAATGGCACAATGAATGCATTAGTCAGAATCAGCTTTATTTGCCAAGTTTGTGCACACAAACAAATAAAAAAACAGCTTCAGTCATTAAGAGTAAAATTAAATGCAGCAGACACCCCTACAACTCAGTGTTTTCAGCAGTACGTCTAGTTGTTTTTTTACAGCAGGTACAGGCTACCTCTTTGTCCTCTGAAAGCTGTTTCTTATCCATCATCCAGCGATATCTCCCCCACTCCTGACCCACATACTGTATCAGCAGCCAGACACTGAATCACTTCCTGATGGGGGGTCTGTCTGCTTCTGGCAAAGCTGGCTATGAATTTTTCATTCTCATGCCCAGTAAATTCACCCCTTATTTTTGCTCTCCCTCTCCACAACGAATCGGCTTTATTTCATTATTTAGAGACGGGGAGACGATCCTCCACGCTTGGCTGGAGATAAAGCAGTTTTCAAGATTCCAGACAAAAACAGAGTCTGAGGTGTGTTTCTGTTGTGAGGTGTATGTTCCTACTTGAGATATTCTGGATACATAAAGTTTAAAAGACATTTCCCAAAATGGAAAAAAAAAAAACCAGAAAAAAACCACTATTTCGTGACACACACACATACACACACACGTGTTGGGGGACCTTGTAATGACTCCTAGTGGCCTTTGGCCTTTGACGTTTGGTTGCTGTGTGAGTGATGAACATCTCCAGGGTTTGTTGACCTCTGACCTCCCTCTGTTTACCTCATGGATAAAGGAGAGGGATGATTGGAAAGACAGAAGAAGAAGGAGCAATGAATCTGTTATTGTCTTGCACCCTGAATAATAGATTAAATGAGAGTATTTGTCAATTGTGTTGGGGAAATGAAATTTTAATTTGGACCTACCCATTGATGTCTGTGCTTTGAAATGTTTTCATTTTTAATGGGGGAGATCCTTCAGGGTAGTAGGGGTTGGGGTTTGCCAAGTCTATTGTAAAGCACAACTTCAGAAAGAATAAATTCATGCAGAATATTAACTTGATTTTTAAGAATATTAGAATGTATATGTTGCTGTTGATACTTAATGTCATAACAATTGCCTAAAAACATTTTCCTGCTATCTGCATAGCATGTTTTTTATAACCCAGTTTTAGGTATTCTTTTATTGATCTACACTATATTGCCAAAAGTGTCAGGTCACAGCACCAAATCAATGAATTCTGGTGTTCCAATCACTTCCTTGGCTGCAAGTGTATAATGTTTGGTGTGGAAAAACTTGACTGGCCTACAAAGAGTCCTGACCTCAACCTTCTTCATACCTTTGGGAGGAATTGGAGCAGAGGCTACAATTCTTGGTTTCTCATCTAACTATGAACACACTCCTTAAACTTATGAAAGGAGAAAGTTGCTATTGCTGGCAACGGTGGACCCATCAACTAATTGGACCTTATACATTAAGCATTGGATGTCATCAAAGTTCATGGAGTAGACAGAAAAAATTTATTTTGGTAATATACAGGGGTTGGACAATAAAACTGAAACACCTGTCATTTTAGTGTGGGAGGTTTCATGGCTAAATTGGACCAGCCTGGTAGCCAGTCTTCATTGATTGCACATTGCACCAGTAAGAGCAGAGTGTGAAGGCTCAATTAGCAGGGTAAGAGCACAGTTTTGATCAAAATATTGAAATGCACACAACATTATGGGTGACATACCAGAGTTCAAAAGAGGACAAATTGTTGGTGCACGTCTTGCTGGCGCATCTGTGACCAAGACAGCAAGTCTTTGTGATGTATCAAGAGCCACGGTATCCAGGGTAATGTCAGCATACCACCAAGAAGGACGAACCACATCCAACAGGATTAACTGTGGACGCAAGAGGAAGCTGTCTGAAAGGGATGTTCGGGTGCTAACCCGGATTGTATTCAAAAAACATAAAACCACGGCTGCCCAAATCACGGCAGAATTAAATGTGCACCTCAACTCTCCTGTTTCCACCAGAACTGTCCGTCGGGAGCTCCACAGGGTCAATATACACGGCCGGGCTGCTATAGCCAAACCTTTGGTCACTCATGCCAATGCCAAACGTCGGTTTCAATGGTGCAAGGAGCGCAAATCTTGGGCTGTGGACAATGTGAAACATGTATTGTTCTCTGATGAGTCCACCTTTACTGTTTTCCCCACATCCGGGAGAGTTACGGTGTGGAGAAGCCCCAAAGAAGCGTACCACCCAGACTGTTGCATGCCCATAGTGAAGCATGGGGGTGGATCAGTGATGGTTTGGGCTGCCATATCATGGCATTCCCTTGGCCCAATACTTGTGCTAGATGGGCGCGTCACTGCCAAGGACTACCGAACCATTCTTGAGGACTATGTGCATCCAATGGTTCAAACATTGTATCCTGAAGGCAGTGCCGTGTATCAGGATGACAATGCACCAATACACACAGCAAGACTGGTGAAAGATTGGTTTGATGAACATGAAAGTGAAGTTGAACATCTCCCATGGCCTGCACAGTCACCAGATCTAACTATTATTGAGCCACTTTGTGGTGTTTTGGAGGAGTGAGTCAGGAAACGTTTTCCTCCACCAGTATCACGTAGTGACCTGGCCACTATCCTGCAAGAAGAATGGCTTAAAATCCCTCTGACCACTGTGCAGGACTTGTATATGTCATTCCCAAGATGAATTGACGCTGTATTGTCCACAAAAGGAGGCCCTACACCATACTAATAAATTATTGTGGTCTAAAACCGGGTGTTTCAGTTTAATTGTCCAACCCCTGTAGTGTATGTGGAAAATAGATCACAATACTTATATGTAGTATTTGATTTTATTCTCTCAGTGCAAATTTAGGTATCAGAGTGGCTATAGGCCTTTAACAAAGAACAAGAAAATGTTTTTTTTTTTTTTCTTATTGTGGATCGAATCATAGCATACTTTTCAAGATCCACAAAGTATAAAATTGCACCAGACTTTTCTTTTACTTTGAACATGAATTTCTGAAAAGGTATTTATAATAATCTGGGCATATAAAACATAAATAGAATCTGCAATGTAGTGTACATTCTCTAAAATAAAAATAGAAAATCAATCACAAAATATATTAAACATAATTTTGCATTAATTCTAAATATAAAACAAATAACTAAATATATATGACAAAATATTTTAATTTACTTCCATTAAGGGATCACTGGATAATACGGCAAAATATTCCTGGTCACAGTGAAGTGTGTCTCACCAAGTGCTATCTAGTTGCTATGTTGGCCTGACTTTTTCTGGTCAAATAATTTAAAATAAAAGTGTATTGCACACTTACAACAGTTGACCGAAGTCCCACACAAATTATAACATCAGATGTATCTTAAACTGTAAACTACAAAGGAATAAATTATCAAATAAAAGCAGACAAAAAAGCCAACAAATTCTCTGCTTAACAAAAATTAAAAGGTATGTTTTTAAACAGCTCTTATAGCATCAACAGTGTATGCAGCTTTAATGTGCAATAGCAGATTGTTCATATCAATTCGGAGCCACTCACTTTAAAGGAGTGTCTTAACAACTGCTGGAGAAGGGGATGGTAGGGTATCCTCACTTTTTCCTTAGTTTTTCTTGTTTTTTGATTCAATGATTAAAATGAAGTTACTTCTTGGTATATTTTCTGTAAAAACAAAAAAAATGTAACTTATAATTAAATATACATTTCTTTTCCATGGGTAAATAAAAATAAGATTAGACATCAATGTTTGAACATTTCTTTTAAAGTACAAAAACATTTTAGGTTGTCATATGCCTTCACGTGACTGTAAAATATAATACTTTTTAAAAGGGTTTAATCATAACATGTAGAAAATATCCACAGTATATCCATAAGGACCGAATAAATAAATAAAATGTTAACATGTAGTTTGGCTGTCAGCCGGCCTGTTTTGTCTTTGATCTCAAAAGTCCAGTGCATCAGTGCTTCTCAGGACTGCTGATACGGTGTTCCAACACACCAGAGGATAAAATGAAACATGGAACAGGATTAAAGAACTTTACCCTCTCAATTTGTTCCTCCAATCTGTTGGTATCCTGCTGTTTTAGTCTCTTCCAGGCCTTCTCCGTTTGTCTCAGTCGTCTCTTATGCACACAGTTGTGCTAAATAATAGATTACCTTCTACTTGTCATCCATCATTGGTTTTCCTTGACGAACCTGTTAACTTTGCTCTTGGCGTGCCACCAAGTAGCTTTTGCCGTCAGTTGTGGTGGCACTGATTTCAGACCTGCTGACTTAAGCACTTAGAGCAAGATTGGTAATGGAAATCCTTAATATAGTATTTCTTTTCTAAATGTTTTGTATTGGATTGAATTTGGACTTTTTATTGGAAAACCTCTTAGCATATATCCTCACATATAACATGATTAATAAAGACAAGAAAACAAACTGTTGGAGTTTTTGTATTAGAGTTAAGTGGTCCTTAATTCAAAGTGGTTTAAAACTGAATTGGTGCATTGATATACTGAGCTCATGAGATGAGACTATTCAATACATTTCATTGGTATTATAAAAATTAGTGTTGTTGTGCCTCAAGAGCTTGTTGTATCTCTCCTTTTACTCTATTGATGAGAGATCTTAAACTCAGATTATCCTAGAGAACAGTATTTAACATTTGAAATGATCATCTTTTTAACAGGTTCTAATTATCTAATTTTTACCTCGTGTACAAAAACATGCAGCACAGATTCCGCACTGGTATGTATTGAAAAAAATGAAGCTAAAACAGAAAGGTTAGTGACAAAGTACAACCCAAGAACCTACAAAATGTACATCAAATCCAATAAGTTAATTTATTGAGAAGGGTACAGTTGCTTAAAATGTAGCAGATCAGTTTTGCAGCTCTGGTTAATAACTCTGGTTTTTGTGAAGCTTTGACCTGAGGATATGATTAAAACCAAATCCAATTTTTGTTTACGAACTACAATAAACGGCATTAAAATAACATTAGAAAAAGTAGAAAAATTTGAAAAACATGATTATGAAAAGTAAAAAAAATTGATTATGAAGTTCATATTTTAGACTGTGTCATATGAGCAATTTGCACAATTTCCACAGTTAACATTATTAACTATGAGGAAAAAGGATTAATCAGAGCAGCTTTGCTGGAATACATTCAGCTTTCCTGTCTGCTAAAGTCTTGCTGTGTAAGTTGCCTGAATGAATATCGAACTGACTTGACATATAGAAAATACTGTCACTTCTGTTCTTCCTCTAACTTCATTTTTAAACTTTGCTGATACCAAAAGCAGCTAACCTGAAGTATTTCTCACTTGGTGGCGACTTCTACTCTGAAGAGGGTTGTTTTCAGCAACATCTACTTTTAAATTTTCTTTCTGGTTGTCACTTTTCTGGCTTGGTCTCACTAACAATCGTGATATTCTGGTCACAAGTTGTTGACCATCTGTTGTTTTTGCTCAGAGATGACATATTGCTTTGTTTTTGACACTAGTTTGTATAACACTAAAGTCAAATCACCTTATGTTAACTTTTTGTCAACAACTCAAAAGAACAGCCTTGGTATGTCACCCTCACTGCTTTGCATGGCTGATATTTAGGTTCTGTTCAGAATTACCTTTTCCACTGTTTTTTGCCCCTCTTTTTAAAACTTTTATTCAGTCTTCCTGTACAGCATTTGTCAATAATTCTCGGTAATTGCTTTATGAACGAATGTATTTTAAAGGTCAGTGACTTTGAAGGAAATCCATTTAGTCTTCTTTCTGAACACTTTGAGGTCAGCTTCCATTGGAAGTCTTTTTTGAGAGGCCCAAGCCGCAATATAGTCTGGCATCATTTGGAAACCTCTGTGTGTTTTTTGGGGGAAAATATATTTCCTCTTCAAAGTCAGCAGAATTGTGTATCCATACTTTTTATTCTTTTAAAACTATTTATTTCCTTACCCTCATGCAGCTCCCAGAGAGTGTGAGGAGGATGAGTTCCAGTGCCAAAATGGCTATTGCATCCGTAGCCTTTGGCACTGTGACGGCGACAATGACTGTGGTGACAATAGTGACGAGCAGTGTGGTAAGTACACAGTAGACATGTTGTAATACATGCAGAAATTAATTTGTGCTGGCCTCATTTGTAACACACATTCTTTTCCATGTCAGATATGCGTAAATGTTCAGACAAAGAGTTCCGGTGCACAGACGGAAGCTGCATTGCTGAGCACTGGTACTGTGACGGAGACACGGACTGTAAAGATGGATCAGATGAGGAAAATTGCCGTAAGTAAAAGAAAATAAAAAAAAATAAACAACTGTATTTTGTAGATTTAACAATAAGAAACAAAATTCCATCTAGAGATCAACATGGCTGATCTCACATATGAATAGGGAAGTAGGAGTGGGATGTTTTCATTTTCCGGTGGTTCGATGTTTTGTCCAATATTATTCTAGCTTTTCCTGGATAAAATCTCTGGTTTTGGATAACATCGTAACATTTAACATAAATATCCATTGCTACTCTGAACCAGCTTAATTTATCCATGAGACAATAAATCTCTGATCAGCTGTTTTGGGAACCTTTTTGTAGACATAAAATCTTAGATGACGAGCAGTTTTTTACTTTTGAATTCTAACAAACTGGAGGGTCCTAAAAACTTCTATGATTCTGTAAGTAACCAAATAATCCCATTTCGCAGCCTTACCATAGAATTGCGTGCCACTGGCATTGTGTCAGTTTTGACCAAGACCCTTTCTTTTAGCTAGGGATGCACTGATGTGAAATATATAGGCCAGTATGGATATCTGATATTAATATTGCTGTTTTGGCCGATAACTGAGATTTAATTATATCATTTACATCATACATATTTTCCTACTCTTTCAACACAATGCAAAAATGGCCACACTGCCAACATTGCTTCTCTGCTTCTGTCAAACACCCCACAATAGTAGTCTATTGTACTTGTTCGCCTAAGGTCCATCAGTTGATCCATGATGTTGCAGCAACGATGTCTCCTTTATTCACATCATTATACTTGATCCCTCTGAAATTCAGGATTCAATTCAAAATCTTTCCTGTGACATAAAAATAGGGGTGCAATTTTCACAGTTTGAACTATTCAATGGGATGGATGAATGAAATGAACAGAATGTTTTGGGAATAAACTGCAAATATTTGGAAGACTCTCAAAGGACAAATTGCACTCTTAGCTGGGTACAGAGGCAACGTTCTACAATTCTGGACAGTGACAATGAAGAGGAGGAGTTGGATGTTGAGGAAGTGGATTTGCAGGATGCTGACGAGTCTCAGGAAGAGGACATTATTTGAAAGGCTTGGCTAAAATCCAGCAGTTTGGCTTGAAGAGTTTGAGGAAAGATTGTTTTTTTGATTCATATGTTATTTAGGTGTGATCTTGAGAGTGATATTGTACCCAACAATCATGTTATTGTTGAATGAAAACAATTATTGTAAAAGCATGTTACTGTCAAATATTGCTTTAATAAAAGGATAAAAAGATGAATTGTGAATATTTAATTATAAAGCTTCTAATTAATCTAAAAAAATGGTTCATCGGATCCCAGCACTGGATAGTTATTTTAAATTATGTCAAATTTTCAGTTAATTATCCATAAAATCCCATAATTCAGTTGCAAAGTCTTTGGTTTGACTCCCCAGGGAAACTTGCTGGAAATTGCCCACTGCTTGCAACCCTAGAAAGTGTGATCACACAGTAAAAACTTTCATGTCTTGCATATGAACAATAGCTCAGCAGAGACGTGATTCTCCTTCATTTCATCTTCAGTTTGACAGCACAAGCAGAGTGAAGTCAGAGCTTCAAAGAGTTGTCGACAGCAAACTGCTGCAGCTCCTTTTCCAGCATCTGTTTAATGTGCCGTTTTGTGCCTGTGCAGCCTCAGATGTGATGACGGCCACCTGCAGCGTGGAAGAGTTCCAGTGTGCATATGGACGCTGTATCCTGGATATCTACCACTGTGACGGAGACGACGACTGTGGAGACTGGTCAGACGAGTCAGACTGCTGTGAGTTGTCACTCAGATTCCTAAACACTTCCAGCCTTAAATGGTTCAGTATTATATAGATGCACACTTCTAAAGAAAGCTGTTTTACCCAGACGCATTTCATTCACTGTAGATTAATATGTCAGGTTAATTCTAGTGTTTCCTCTCAATCTTAACTTTGGTCAGAATTAACTAAACAGTGCATTTTTATCATAATTGATCATTTCTCTACTTTCTCCAAGCCTGCCTGGTAGAAATCAAAACATGCAATTTGCAGTGATCTGTTACACACACACACACACACACACACACACACACACACACACACACACACATACACATTATTAAACTGATTACAGTCCTGCTGGCTCTAACCCCTAATTCACAATTCATCTGTGCATTTTGCTGTCCGTCACAAATAGAAACCATTCTAGTCAATGCAGTAGATCACACTGGCTCTGTGGCGCTGCGTCTTGACCTACAGTCTTCCTCCGTCGTCTGTCAGAGAAACGGATCCAGCCTATTTTTGACGGTAGATGGAGCACAGTCATACATTTCTAAAGACCAGATCAAGCCATCCAGGAAATCAGACACAGGAAAAGTAAAGAGCATAACAAGTCCAGATGGGAAACCCAGAAATCCCTCTTCCCAGCGGCATTCTCCAGCTCATTTTGGAGGATCTCAAGGCATTCCCAGGCCAGAAGGGATCTACAGTCTCTGCAGTGAGTTCTGGGTCTCCTCCCAGTGGAATGTGCCTTGAAAACCCCCAGGATCAGGAGGTGCCCTGATAACAGAGCTCCTCACCCTATCTCTAGGGATGAACCCAGCCACCCTTTGGAGGCTTTTTTCATCCACTTGTATCCGGGATCTTGAAGAGTTCAGTAGCTGAAATAACTCTATTAAGTGCAACATGTGTGAATCCCTACAGTGTTAGTATCTGCACAAGGATTTACTGAAGTTGACTTAATGTGATTAAACAGTAACTTTAATAGAGTTGTTGATGGTGTTGTTGACATCCCACTCAGTGGTGTGACTCTGTAACTGTGGTCTGTACATTCAAGGTGAATTTTAATGCCAGCTGTGAAACTTTCAGTTTTAATCTGTGTAATTTAATCCAAATCACCCAAGACACTTGTTAGCATCCGGTGTGAAGAGGGCTTTTGATTCCTTTAAAGAAAATAGAGACATGAGAGGTTTTTAACTTGCTTTGATTGCTGCATATGCATTATTGTACCAAAGAGGGCAAACAAGTGGATTCAAGGGCCAGTAACAGTTATTGGGGTTTAATCAGGCCCTTCTGGGCCCAGGAGCCAAAGACCAGTTTGACAAACACTCTGGGTGGCTTTCTAAAAATATCAGGGCAAGATGACAGATCAACAGTGTGTGACCTGATGTTGTGTTTTCCCAAACATGGCCCTTAAGGCACACCATTCTGCATGTGTTTGATGATTATTTGCTCCAATACACACAATTTAAAGGAATAGAATGACCTCAACAGCTTCTTCTGTGGTTATGTAGAGCCCCGTCATTTCCAAATCCACTGATATTAGATTTGTTACAATAAAAGTCTCATAATAAATAGGTATTAAAGCACCTAAAGGTTAATCATTATTTTTCCGGTCCGTACGTAAATATACCTTTTTTTTATAGTAAGACAGTCATGTGTGTACTTGCTGTAAGTTTCAGTTGTCTCCTGTATGAGGTTGCAATTATTTCCTGCTGCAGTGCACCAGTTGCTCACGGTCCCACTCTATTTAAAAACAGCTGCTACCCTAGGATGCTGTATCTCTTGAATAAAGACAAATATTGCAACATTCCCTGTTATTTATTTATTTACTATTATTTTAATCAGTAGGAGGCCTGTTCCAAAAGCAGTGATGGGACAAGAACAAGTTTCAAGGGGCTCTTTGAAACCCCAAACTAATAACATCCCAATGGCACATACAGGACCTTCTCAAGTGTTTTGGATAAAGTGGTTCACTGCTACTTTTTAGGTTGCAATAATTATTAGCCTGCATTTGCACGAAAAGCCCGCTCTTCAGGGACGGACTTGGAAAGTAGAGCTAGAGCTTAGTAGAGAGGGAGGGAAAGGCCGCAAACTTCATTTGTTCAGAATTCAAATTGACCATTTGAGATTTCTAACGTCTGCATTCAAACATCTGCTAACTGCGGCTGCTTTCTTTTTTTACATGTTGACACATTCTGAAGCATCCCATTTCTGTCACTTTAGGGGGGGAACAGATGAAAAAGCAGCTTGTCAGCAAGTGAAGCTTAAGAACAGCAGCTACTAAATTGTCAGGGTCATGATACACAGTGTTTTATTCTCCTTACCACAGAGACAAATCATCCTACAAGAGTGTATTATGATCTCTGTTTTTGATCTTACATGTGTGATATTTTATGCTCCTGTTGTTCACCCAAGGTCTAACGCTGCTCCACCTTATCTAATACATACACATGCACACTCCAACACAGGGGCTTCCAAGCCGTTGATAATTTTATCAGCTGCGTGATAACCGCAGGTTCAAGGTTTTTTACTACCATTTGATCATCCAAAAGGACAGTCAAGCTGCTCTCAACATAACTAGAGACACACATTGATCAGCCAGAAATCCCTGGATCTGCTTTGACTGTAGATCAGCAGGTCAGTTAGTAGAACAAATTATTTTTCTTTAATATGTATGTTGTTGCATTTTTTTTATTATTTAAAAACAATTGTATAAAAGTCAGAGATAGTCCCACCACAGAGTGTTCACACACTATTTCCACTTTTTGTTACATTGCATATCTACTCTAAAATAGAAAAAAATCACACACAAAATACTGCCTAGTGACAAAGTAAAAACATGTTTCCAGGTAATTCTTTTTATCAAAAATGTAAATATTAAAACATAAATGGTACATAAGTATTCAGCCCCTTCGCTATGACACTGAAAACTGAGATCAGGACCAACAATTTCTGCTGATCACCCATGAGATGCTTTTTCAACTTGATTGGAAACCTCCTGTGGTTAATTCAGTGGGCTCAACAACATTTGGAATGGAGCATACTTGTCTTTTTTAGAAGATCTAATAGTTATTGTGTATCACAGCAGAAATCCAGCAGTGGAGTCCTAGGTATTGTCTCTAATAAAGACAGTAAAAACCTGATTGGTACACGCTTAAATATTGCCATCTGAAACTCAGCAAAGCACATACAAAAATTGTGGTTAGAATAACATTTCAGCATCCTGGTCGCAGATTGTAGGTCTTGACAATTGCTCTCTCTGGTAATTTTCTGCTGTCCTTCACTCTCAGTCGGCCCACTTTATTTTTGTTACATTTATTTCTGGCCCGTATTCATTTATAGGGAGGACTTCCAGTGAGTTCTGTTTCATATTTTGTGGACACACACCCCTCGTTTCACACACTGACACCCTCAGAGGAGGCATTCCTCAGAGGCATAAGACAGCCCATCCTCAGACAGCATTCCTTGGCATAGAGAAGTGTCTCCAGACACATGAAGGGCGCTTTGTGTCAAGAGAACCCACCCCCCAACATCCTCCACCCCCTTTGGGTTATGTGAATCTTCACACACACACCAACATCGCTGTACTCAAAAATACTCCAGCTGCATCATTACCACACAGGGACAGCTTTTGGCTTCATCGCTGAGCACATGAACAAGAATTGTTTCTATGTGTTCTTGTTGGTGAGAGATAAAGTTGCGGATGAATCATTTGGGCGTAAGAGTGGGCGTGCGTGTGTTTTTCCTCGGCATCCCACACTGCTTTACTCGCTTTTCCATCTCTGTCTCTGTCTGCTGGTTTCTCTGCGGGGAAAATCACCTCCTGTTTTGATCATCCTTCTCTTCTCCTGCCCAGCTGATAGCCATGCACATGGAAGCTTCAAGCTCAACATCCATTTTTTTCCCTCTACATTTCCTTGCTTGTCATTTCGTTCCTTTTCCATCACGCTCCCGCTGACGCTTCAGTGCGAGCTCACTCCCGCTGTCAGGAGGAAACATGTCAAAGGCGTACGCACACACACAAGCTCACACACGCTGAAGATGTGAGATGCTTATGTTTGATTCAGCTTTAATCTTTTCATCCACCTACATCCTTTTTTGCTGCCATTTTAGGCTTCACTTTGATCTGATCACACGTAATGAGATGGTGTGAGATTTAAAGTTTAAAGAACTAGTATCTGCTTTAAGATATTCATGCAAAAAGCTAGATTAAACAGGAATAATTAATGCTGATGAAAAGGAAGTATTGCTGGTTTTAGAAACTACTCTTAAACTATGAAAGCTAAGGGTAGCATTTAGAGGCAGCTGAGACTAAAGCTTTGCAAAGGAAGACATCTCTCCAACCTCATGGGAAACGTTTCTAAATCATATGTACATAAAATACTTTTAAATATATTAATTTGCCTTTAGTTTTCAAATTGATCAAGTTGACCAATCACTGATGGGACACAAACATTGTGTGGACATTTTGCCTGGTCCACACAATGGATTTTGTGGGTTAATGGTTAGCTTTAGTACTATGGTACGAATTGAATTTAGGTTAGGTTTAGAGAAAGGTTTTTAATGGTAGGGGTTAGGGTTAGGGTTAGGCTATAGCAATGAATGGAAGTCAATGGAAGATCCCTATGAGAATATGAAAACGCTACGTGTGTGTGTGGCTGGGTGGTTGAGCATAAGTGTAGAGATACGTGTATTTGTGTTAAAGTTTGTTTCTTATTGGAAATGAGACAGACAGCTTTGAATATATAATATATAAATCTCTGATCATAATAAAAACATTTTAATTTAGAAAAAAAATTACTTTTCAGTTGCATCTTATTAAAATTCAGCATTTAAAATTTGTTTTTATCCTTTTCAATAATTATTGGAAAACTACTTACATTACAATATTCTAGCCTTATTAGTAATTTCTGACATTGCATTTGTCTAAAATATATAAATCACCAGAGGACAGCTTCTGTTCTGATTCCACAAGATTCACAGTCATGTTGCCCCTGACTTAGTTCTGCCATTTTTAATTGTCCATTATACGAATAAGAAGAAAACAAAGTACATTGATATACACTGTTTAAATTAGTCTAGTCTTGAAACTTGTCTCATGCTTAGTTCTTAAAGTCCTTATTGGCCCCTTACTATTCTTTACACAACCTCCTCTTAGCGGGACTACAGTGCTTTATCTTCTTTAGCTTTTTGGTTGGAACACATGTAAGTGGTAGGTTTAGCCATTCCTCAGTGCACAGTCTCTCCAGATTCTCAAGAATCCCTGGTCCCTTTTTCCTGTCTTCTCTTCAGCTCACTTAACAGTTGTTATGTTTGGGGAGTGAGATGATAATTAAATAAGATTGAAGTGTTTATTGGCTCTTTTATTTTGAGCCATTATCCTGCAGAAACAGCAGATGAGGTTTTCTGTCAGAGGCCACCCGATACATGTGGAGGAGGCTGAAACTGGCAATATGTTTTATTTATAATATCAAGTTTAACTTGTTTTACTGATTAGCTTTAAATTGTTAGATGTTGCTAAATTATTAAACAAGTTTTCTACTCCTATGTTGCTGTTTCTGCTTTCTCTCTGGTTTATTTAATAGTAAGTGTAGGGTACAAATGATTTTGAAGATGTTTCTGGCTGTGTCCATGACAAAGCAGCTGTTAAAGTTGCAGTTGTTTTGAATTTTTGTAGTACTGAAGTGTTTTAATAGACAACTGGAACTAACTCCTCCAGTTATTTAAACAATGAGACAGTTGAATAAACAGAAATAACAATGCAATGAAAAGCTTCCAAATATGGAACTTTTAGCATTTTTAAAATCTTAGGGAATAATAATAGTCTGAAGGAAAACTATATAATTTTCATCCTTAACCTATAAAATCTTAAATATGTAACCTGAATAGTACAGGTCCTTCTCAAAATATTAGCATATTGTGATAAAGTTCATTATTTTCCATAATGTAATGATGAAAATTTAACATTCATATATTTTAGATTCATTTACACACTAACAGAAATATTTCAGGTCTTTTATTGTCTTAATACGGATGATTTTGGCATACAGCTCATGAAAACCCAAAATTCCTATCTCACAAAATTAGCATATCATTAAAAGGGTCTCTAGACGAGCTATGAACCTAATCATCTGAATCAACGAGTTAACTCTAAACACCTGCAAAAGATTCCTGAGGCCTTTAAAACTCCCAGCCTGGTTCATCACTCAAAACCCCAATCATGGGTAAGACTGCCGACCTGACTGCTGTCCAGAAGGCCACTATTGACACCCCCAAGCAAGAGGGTAAGACACAGAAAGACATTTCTGAACGAATAGGCTGTTCCCAGAGTGCTGTATCAAGGCACCTCAGTGGGAAGTCTGTGGGAAGGAAAAAGTGTGGCAGAAAACGCTGCACAACGAGAAGAGGTGAGGAAGATTGTGGCCGATTCCAGACCTTGGGGGACCTGCGGAAGCAGTGGACTGAGTCTGGAGTACAAACATCCAGAGCCACCGTGCACAGGCGTGTGAAGGAAATGGGCTACAGGTGCCGCATTCCCCAGGTCAAGCCACTTTTGAACCAGAAACAGCGGCAGAAGCGCCTGACCTGGGCTACAGAGAAGCAGCACTGGACTGTTGCTCAGTGGTCCAAAGTACTTTTTTCGGATGAAAGCAAATTCTGCATGTCATTCGGAAATCAAGGTGCCAGAGTCTAGAGGAAGACTGGGGAGAAGGAAATGCCAAAATGCCAGAAGTCTAGTGTCAAGTACCCACAGTCAGTGATGGTCTGGGGTGCCGTGTCAGCTGCTGGTGTTGGTCCACTGTGTTTTATCAAGGGCAGGGTCAATGCAGCTAGCTATCAGGACATTTTGGAGCACTTCATGCTTCCATCTGCTGAAAAGCTTTATGGAGATGAAGATTTCATTTTTCAGCACAACCTGGCACCTGCTCACAGTGCCAAAACCACTGGTAAATGGTTTACTGACCATGGTATCACTGTGCTCAATTGGCCTGCCAACTCTCCTGACCTGAACCCCATAGAGAATCTGTGGGATATTGTGAAGAGAACGTTGAGAGACTCAAGACCCAACACTCTGGATGAGCTAAAGGCTGCTATCGAAGCATCCTGGGCCTCCATAAGACCTCAGCAGTGCCACAGGCTGATTGCCTCCATGCCACGCCGCATTGAAGCAGTCATTTCTGCCAAAGGATTCCCGACCAAGTATTGAGTGCATAACTGTACATGATTATTTGAAGGTTGAAGTTTTTTGTATTAAAAACACATTTCTTTTATTGGTCGGATGAAATATTCTAATTTTGTGAGATAGGAATTTTGGGTTTTCATGAGCTGTATGCCACAATCATCCGTATTAAGACAATAAAAGACCTGAAATATTTCAGTTAGTGTGCAATGAATCTAAAATATATGAATGTTAAATTTTCATCATGACATTATGGAAAATAATGAACTTTATCACAATATGCTAATATTTTGAGAAGGACCTGTATTCCTTCTGGCAAAGACCTGAACCTTAGAGCTAAAACTTAACAAACTCTCTCTATATGTGCAGCTTCCCATCAGCCCTGCAGATCAGTCGAATTTATGTGCAGTAGTGGGATGTGCATCAACGCTGGCTGGAGGTGCGACGGTGAATACGACTGTGACGACCAGTCGGATGAAAAGAACTGCAGTAAGTATCTGTTAGTCCAAACTTTCCTAAATAAGTCCTAAGTCCTGTTAGAAATACCCTAAAAATGTGTTGTTTTTCCTGTAGCTTCGTCAATGTGCACAGCTGACCAGTTCCGGTGTGGAACAGGACGTTGTGTGCGGTTGTCATGGAGATGTGACGGTGAGGACGATTGTTCGGATCGGAGTGATGAAGAGGGCTGTGAGAAAACTGGTAAGACTTGTTGTTTTGTTTTTAGAGGCTAAATATAACATGCGCTTTAAAATGTAGTCATGACAACGGCTCTGAAGAGCCATTCTGTACTGAGAAAATCTTTTTTTTTGTTTTGGGTGAGAAATTCAGTTGTTTTTGACTTCATGTTGGTGTGAAATGAACACTGCTCCTTGAGACACAATTTGAACAATTTACAAGTATTGTTAAAATACACAGGAAATTCTCTTTCTTAATCTCAGAAACAGTTTTTAATTTAATGGTGCCCTCCTCCGGTCCTGGAGAGCTATTATGATGCAGCTTTTGGATGCATCTCTTCTACAACACACCTCAATCAAATGAAATGCTTGTTACCAGGCCTCTTCAGAGCTGAGTCCCTGAATGCTTAGGAGGAAATGCTGTGTTGGAGCAGAGACACATCTGAAAGTTGCAGTATAGTAGCTCTTGCAGACTGAAGTTGGGTAGCTCTGTTTAAACTTTGATATGGAGCTTTCTCTTATGGCCTGTATTGTCACATCCCCTCTCAGACAGTCCTCCATGTGCTCCTGATCAGTTCCAGTGTGGGAATGGCCGTTGTATAGGACAGAGAAAAGTGTGTAACGAGGTTAACGACTGCGGTGATGGAACAGATGAGCAACCACACCATGACTGCAGTAAGTGTTTCAAGAAACTAAATGAGCATCTTTACTTGCAATTAGGCACATTTTCACCACATTCGGTTTATTGTTTAGTCTGCAATTCCTCAGTCACTTCAGTGTATGTAACAGATGTTTTCAGATGTGTGCAGAGTTGCCTATAAAATATTTTCCTTTCAACGGGAAAGTTTTCACTTTGTCTTGTCTTTTAGTCTGTATTGAAGACTTATTTGAAAAGAAACTCTTTAAGGCCCTGTTCACACCAGATTAAGACCATTCTATGCCCTCCAGGTCCTCGAACACCATTCCAACGTTACAACGGTCCTCAGCACATTGGTTTTTTCCTGTCTTTTTTTTCATCACAAAAAAGCACCAGAGGTATTCCATCTGTAGGTAGTCTAGGTAGTTTGCTCCCATTAGAATATATAAAAAAATACTGGAGACAAGCAAGACCGCTCATCCCTCAAATTCACTGATTACAAAGTGATGTCGGTACACCTGTTTAGCTGATATATGGATAAGTTACCATTGTTACTACCAGGTTTCTCCACACTGTATACAGAACCCAAATTAGCTGCCTCCATGAAGATGAATTCATCATGATGTCATCACAATTTTTTGCAAGCTCACAAAGAGCAGGGAACTTGCACTTTCCACCACGCTTAATGGATAGTACACTGCATTACTGATGGACCCCTGAGGACCTCTCCAAGACCCCACCATAACCATAGATGTTCTGCCTGAATTTGTAGGGATATGGTCCATTCTTCACCTGTTTTTTAGTTCCAGTTTTTCACCACTGAAAAAACTCAGATCTTGAAAGTGATTCCAAAAAATTCTGTAATTTGCTTTGAAAGCCCAAAAAAGTCCAGCAAAGGTGAGATTCGGAGTTTCTCATAACAAAAGAAAGGTCATGGTGTCAGCAGAGTTTAAATATTTTTGAAGGAGCATGTTCTGTTTTTGTTGAGAGACTTCAGTATCCTGAGGCTTCATTACTGAAGTATTTCCAGACTCTACATCAAATGTGCCAGATGTTTTTTACCCAGACTGTGTTTATTTTTATACTGAATCAGCAAGCTGTGTTTATGTCCCTGTAATCTTAACGCATCACCTGTAGGACCGCGCTCCAGTGAGGGCAACTGTAACCAGAATAATGGAGGCTGCTCACAGAAGTGTCAGATGGTCAGAGGACTGGTCCAGTGCACCTGTCACACCGGATACCGACTGACAGACGACAGCAGAACATGCCAGGGTAATACTGTCTTTGTGTGTGTTTGGATGTGGGCGCATAGATTACAATATGACAGAATTTACTGATAAAAGTGAGTGAGCAAGGGTATTAATATTAATGACATCTGCAGAGGCTGACAACTTGCCAAGTGCTGGATGTTGTCTTGACTGACTTCCACAGTGTGACATTAGTCCAAGATTATTCTGAATGAGGTATGATGCCACTCTTATCTGGAGCTTATAAAATCTTCTTTTATATCCTCAAGAGGGTCTTGACAAAGTTTAAGAGCATTAATAAGTAAATGACTAAAAGAGTTAATGTTTTTTACCAAAAACCAAAATGTTATTATAGAGATGTGATCCTTAAACTGAAGACAGTGGCTGTCCAATGCTAAATATACATTCCAAATAAAACACAAACACCAAACAAAACCAAAAATAGAATGAATAAATTCAAAATGTTTTAAACCATGGTGGCTTTAGAGATCATGGGATCAAACTATGCCAAGGGCAACCATCAGTGAGGTGGGTGGGTGATAGGTTGGGGTGAGCAAATGGAAGGTAAATGATGCTATGCTGGTCCATTTTAGGTGTTTGTGCACCAGGGCATTGTAATGGAAACTATTCTTGAAGAAAAAACATTATATGGATATACAGAGTCAAATGGCTAACCTGAGAGATGGCCTTGTGACTGAGCTTGAAGCCCTAGACCAGTGTTGTCCAAAGCCAGTGTCAAGGATGTTTTAGACGTTTCACAGGTTCAACACGCCTGAATCAAATAAATTGGTCATTAGTAGGCCCTTGCACAATGGAGCACCTTTGGGATGTTGTCAAATGGAGGATTCGCATCATGGTTGTGCAGCCAGTGTGATGGTATCATGTCAATTTGTTATTTTAGTATCATGCTGTTTCCCAAAAGTAGTACATTCTTCCTTAAGTCAAATGTTTGCATACTTGAAATAAATTAATTCAACAATCCACTTGAGAGACTATTTGTCCTAAAACTGTTACGTTTTCCTTTTTCCTTTAACTACTTTTAGGCAACTTGTGTCTCCCATTTATTTTTAACCCTGACGGAAATTATTTCTCAAGATGATTTTGGTTTCCTTCTCCCAAACGTTTTCTCCTTCTGTGGTCTTTACAGACGTGGATGAGTGTGCTGAAGAGGGTTACTGTAGCCAGGGCTGTACCAACACAGAGGGGAGTTTCCTGTGCCGCTGTGTTCACGGCTACGAGCTTCGGCCTGACAAGCGCAGCTGCAAAGCTCTAGGTAAAACTCATCATTCTACTTTTCTTCTCTGACATGCCACCACAGGGGCTCAGCAAGGTTTGATCTCCAATAAAGGTTTGGTTGCACAGTGTTTATACATCTTTTAGGTTATAACTTTATCCACTCAGCTTCTCTAGGATCTTGGGCTCATTCTGAGGCTTCTGAGGTAGATTTAGAGGTGCTCCAGAGGTAGAGTGCAGGTCTAGTGCAGCAGCCCATCAATCTGCTGCAGATCAGAGTTAAATCCAGATCAGCAGTGTCTGCCAGGCAGCTGCCACAACTCATGCCCTCAGCTCAGCTCAAATTATTGCCTGCTGTTAAGTGTCTTTTGGTCTTACCTCATTGTTTTTTTCTTTTAGCTACTAATTACCAAACCTTCCTTTAGGTCCAGAGCCAGTGCTGTTGTTTGCAAACCGCATCGACATCCGTCAAGTTTTGCCACACCGCTCAGAATACACCCTCCTGCTCAACAACTTGGAAAACGCCATTGCGCTGGACTTCCATCACAGCCGAGAGCTTGTCTTCTGGTCGGACGTGACGCTCGACCGCATCATGAAGGCCAACCTCAACGGCTCAAACGTGGAGGAGGTCATCTCCACTGGTCTGGAGAGCCCAGGTGGGTGCGGTAGCTAATGGGACGTGGGTTCATTTGAGGGACAAAAGGATCATTCGTCATTTATCCAATTTATTCAAGTCTGCTTTCCTTCGTCTGACTATGCTCTGCACTGCATCATTTTATGCATCAATAAAATGACCCATCAATCACCTCATTCATTTAGGAGCTGTGTCAATTATACTAACATGCCAGAATTAAGATTTTTCCTTTACTTATTGTTTTTTTTTTTTTGTCAGGCCTCTTTATGCTTCTTTAATACAGTCTATTTTTTTCTGTTCACTACTCTTCTTATACCGACTAGTATTTCACTCTATGGAAGCCAGTGATTTTTTTTTTTTTTCATATAGCATTATGAGTTCATGTTAGAAAATCTCTTTGGGAGAGATGAGAACTGATAGGATCAGAAATGAGTACATCAGAGGGACAGCTCATGTTGGATGTGTTGGAGATAAAGCCAGAGAGGCCAGACTGAGAGGGTTTGGACATGTAAAAAGGATGGGTAGTGATGCTGAGGCTGGGAATGCCAGGCTGGAAGCCTAGGGGAAGACCAAAGAGATTTATGGATGGAGTGAAAGAGGACATAAACGTAGTAAGTGTGAAAGAAGAAAATGCAGAAGGTAGAGTTCGATGGAGACCGATACCTCGCTGTGACGATGCCTGAAAGGAAGAAGCTGAAAGAAAAAGAAGATTGTAATTTCAAGTTAAGATCCATTTACATCAACTGCCTGTAGAATGAGACAATCTGCTGATTCTTATGGTCATAATGATGAACACTGATTCCAGCGGGTTAAAAGAAAAATATGTCTGTTTGTGCAGCTAGTAATACAGGATGTGAGCTCCACACTCAATTATAAAAATAGGCCTATAATTAGATTTTCTTCTACTTTTAAGATTTTTTAATTCTCAGAATATGTGGTTGGCAATACATTTCCCCAAAATCCTACAAAGTAATTTTAATTAAGATAAACTATTTGTTTTTCTCTCCTTTAGGGGGATTGGCTATAGACTGGATCCATGATAAGCTTTACTGGACGGACTCTGGGACGTCCCGTATTGAGGTGGCCAATCTGGACGGGACACACCGCAAAGTGTTGCTGTGGCAGAATATGGAGAAGCCCAGAGCAATTGCCCTGCACCCCATAGAGGGGTACGAGTCAACATACACACATGCACACACTCCATAATTCACCGCAGATGCTTTCAAATGTACACACTTTCATACATGCATGTCCCCTCCGGATGTGTCCCAGTTGTAGTGTAGCAGCAGAGCAGCGATTAAAATTTGGCAGCACAGCATTACCCACGGGCGAGCATCTGTGTGGAACAAGAATTTCACAAAAGAAGCAGCAGCTAACTGTGTTCTCCTGCAGCTTATTAGAGAGCTCATTAGCACGGGATAATTATAAAATGAAGGGAAAAAGTCTCTTAGGTAGCACATAACAGATGAGTGAGGAGGAGGAGGACATGCGTGTTGAAGGCAAAGAAAACTTGTTTGGTAAATCAGACATCTGCTGTGTCTGAAATCCTGACAACAATCTGTTGTATGCCAGCTTCAGCTGTAACACCTTAAACTCACCACGAGTGTCCAATTTTCTTCTTCAGTAAGATTTACTGGACAGACTGGGGGAACACGCCACGCATCGAATACACTAACATGGACGGCTCAAACCGACGGGTCATTGCAGACACACACCTGTTCTGGCCCAACGGCCTCACCATCGATTACGCCAGTCGCCACATATACTGGGTGGACGCCAAGCATCACGTCATTGAGAGAGCTGACCTGGATGGACGCAACCGCAAGGCTGTCATCAGCCAAGGTAAGCTGAGCTGAGCTGCTATTTGTTTTTTCAGGCTTATGGATGATGTTAGACAGAGTTCTGAGCCAGAGTGAAAGGTAGAATACTGACATTTATTTTTAAGACTGAAATAGAAATTGAATACCTTTCGTTCCACCTTGCTTGATGACTAAATATTTTTATGTGTGACTAGACCTGATTCATAAAATTCACAGAAATAATACAGGGAAGTGTACAGTGTCTTTGATATACAGATGCAGACACATCTGTTGGCACCACTGGTAAAGATGGATACAAAGTCCTAAAATAAATCCAACTTTTATTGTAGTGGAAGAAGTCACAGTAATGAAGAAATTAGAAAAATCCAACCTAGTTTTTGTACATTTATTCAATGAGGCAAAGATCTGTTGTTAAGAAATGTTATTTTGCTTCTTACAAAATCACCAGTGCCACAATTATTGGCAAGCAAGTTAATCACATTTTCTAGAACCTTCAAAGTAGCAATTTGTGACTTTCTCTTTCCTTGAGATAGAAATATGATGTAACACAGGAACATGTTTCTCCTAGCCATGCTGCCTCACTGGAAAAAAACACCATTTTACATAGTTTTGGCAGCAGAGGTGCCAGTAATTATAAGACCAATTATTTTGGGGAAAAAAAGGTGATTTTTGTCAATGTCTTTATATGGAAAACATTTGTCCCTCTCTGCTGTGCTTGAGCAGAAAGCCTGTTATACTGTATATGAACAGGCTATTACTCAAGGATTTCTGTAATCCTGTCTTCCTTTGGACATAAAGGTTTTTTAACTGCAAAAGCTAAATGAATGCTCAGTAGAAAAGTGCAGCTATAAACACTTTACACAACCTGAGCTGAAGGTGTGATTATAGAAACTAATACTAGGGGTGTGAGAGTAAGTGCAAGCCATGCTTCAGTACATACCTCAATTCTGGGGTTATGGCTCACCACAGCAGCAAATAAAAACAAATGGTGAAAGAAACCTTGTATCTTTTCAATTTTAAACTGAATTAAATAGCAAGTTAATTTACAGCAAGACAGAATATCTGCGCTGATTAATTCACTTTACAATACATTATTATAAAAATACATCATGTCTGTTTCAATTTGTGCTTAAATTCATGCAAAATTAAAAGAAATGCAGGACTAAACCTTCAACAACAGAGATAATTTCACTGTCATATGTAGGAATTGTTTCTTCACTTATTTTTTAAAGGTTTGTCGCAGCATACACCACATGTTTTCAGTCCTTTGTCAAAGAACCTAAAACAGATGAAGTTATTTAATTTCAATCTGATTACAAGGTTGAAAAGAGGTCAGACTAGAGTTCAGTTTCTCCGTCAATTATCACAAATGATCCCACTCAGATGCAAAGAAGCGCACGTACACACATTCACAGATTATGTACCACAATGTCACTGCCATACTCCTCCATGTGGATTTCATTAGGGCCATATTTCTGTTAAAGAGCATGCATGTGTCTACCAGGGAAATGTACAGGCACAAAAACCATAAATAATAACAAAGAGCAAAGTGTATGCCTCTGTTTATGTTGCTTTGTCCTACAGAGAAATGTGTTGGTCTACATCAAAGTACCGATTGTTTTTTTCAGAAAGCAGGGCACTGATGTGACACTCACTCACTCAAAGAATTGAAGAAAACAGATATTTGTTTCTTGGGTTTTGGTGATGTTAATTGTTTTTCCCTGGTATGTTTGTGTTCTTTATGTTTCTCAATCAGCAAACTTGCAGCCAAGCAGAACACTCTGATCACAGTGGGTTGATAGTGAGACTGTTGAATTCTACAGTGATACTGGACCTGAGCGTAATGGCACAGAACTAGATAGCTAAACTCCTTTTTTACAAGAGAAGCAGAAAATGAGCTTTAAGTAGAGATCACGATTTTGTTACTTTCTGGTCTCTGTTTTTTTAAAGCTTTGACCTGCTGATGCAGATTTTGGATGATTCATATTTCTCTTGAAGAACTCCATTTTAATGTATAGGAGCATCATTAAAAATGTTGTTGAAACCTTGTTGAATATTTGTGAGCAGTAGCTGTAAAACAGTACTGTAATATTTAAAATATCAACAAAATGATAAGAATTGACATAAAACCGCTGTACCTGATCGGAGCTTTTCTTTTTCCTTTTTAGTCAGAACTCAGGATCAGGGCTGTTCCTTTAAAATCCATTCTACCTATGCATTGCCACAGTTTGGAGTAGCTGTCCATAGTTTTTTTTTTTTTTTTTTTTAACCACTAATACTTTAAAACAATCAGAGATTAATCCTGTTTTGGTCTGTTTAAAATCAAATTCTGAACTCTGCTGTTGTAGTGGGTGGAGATCTGTGTCCCCAGATCACAGCAGCACTCCTGCAGGAGAAGAACTGCTCAGATTTACGGATTTACGTAAACGGCTCAATTTTCGGACCTCAACGCACAAAAAAACTAGCCTATGTAGACAAAAAGGTTCCAGGAAATTAGGTTCCAAAGAAAAAATTATTAGAAACCCATTGATGACACAAACCTTTCATAGCTCTTCATCAGTGAGCTTAAACATCTCATTATTGCTGAAAAAGGGCCAATCAACTAGTCAACTGCCAATTTGTTGGTGCATCTCTAAGACTGTAACTGGAGAAATTTCAGAGTTCTGTTTCCAATTTCAGTTTAGTAAACTATTCCTGCCAAAATATGAATAATTATAGTCCAATTTGCATCAGTAAAAGTTTATTCTCTCTGTGTGCATGTCAAAAAATTAATTGGTCAAGCTCAGATGATCAGACCCATGCTTTATCTTGGTTTTTTTTTGTGCTTGTTTTTAACTGTGCTTTTAACTGTGATACTGCCCTGTGTAGACAAATGTAATAAATCTGTTTTTAAAGTAATAAAATCCATCCATGCATCATGTGAAATATTAAATTTGTGAGTTATACTCTTATCAAGAAATGTGAAGTGAACTGTTACTTACTATCTACCAGAATGGTCTCCAGCTTTGGAGTGTTTTTCTGATGAAGTGAAAAGACAGCAGAAGCCTATCAGTGATGATCAGGAGGGTTAAATAGTGGGAAGAAAGAGAAGGACAGGGGAAATGTTTGATGTGGGTGTGTTTGCAGAGCATCATTCCTGTGAACTCTCCTTAATGATGTGTGCTCCGAGGATAAAAGGCTGTAATTGGCCCTGTCCTTCCTCCACAGCTTGTGTTTGCTCAGACAACACAAAGGACAAATGGGACGTTCTCTTTTTTGTGGGTCTGTGTGCAGGAGGGTGTGTGCACGGTTATATTCTGAGCTCCTGCGCCCAGGAATGTTAACGAGCACTCATCCCCCAACACCTATAGATCTGCATGTGGGTTTGGATGTGTGTGTGCGTTAGAGTTGGCTGGATGAGGGCCCAGCCACCCGTGGTGGGTGTCACGGATGGTGGTGCTATCCAGCCTGCACACCTGTTCAGCTAAATGTGGTACGACAGGACAGGACGGGAAAGGACAGCCTGGTTGTCTCTGTTAGTTTTTCGGAGTGATTTATTAATTCATTTAGTTATTTTGTGCACAGTCATGATGAAACAGTAAATCTGCCAGAGAGCAAATGTTTGTCTCTCAAATTTATCTTTTTGGGTCATTCACTTTTGCTCTTATAGGAATTTATCCTTATTTTTTGTGTTTTATTTTTTATATTTGACTTCTGTTGTTTTGTGTTTTCATAAGTGTGTTATGATGCAGTTAAGAATTGGTTCTCTGCTAATGCCTGGTTCACATGATAGGATTTTTATGCTGTTTTTTGCCCCGATCGTCCCCTTCCGACATGCCCCGATCATTGGGATGGCTCTTAAGATAATCTTATGAGATAATCCTGCCATGTGTGCTGTGTTAAGAGTGATCTAGTCTGCTCAGAAGGATCGGGAACGCTCCGACCTTAAATCGGGGATATTCAACATGTTGGATTGACTCGGCCCGATATCCTACCATGTAGGGTGTTCCTTGAGGACAAACGAGCTTGCAGTCTGGTGAATGTGACGTGTAGCTAATCAGAAAGCGACGTGACAGAAACACAGAAGGGAACCAGGCAGAAGTTGTTTGTTTTGTGTACCCACAAAAGTAGTTAAGCTGAAGACTTTTTAATGTTTGATTCATAGAGGAGTAACAAATGCCATTAGAAACAAAATATTCCTCTGAACATGTAACCTTAAACTAAAAAATAAAACTGAACTAAACTTAAAAAATAGAAAAACCTAAAGGATCTATGGCAAAACTCAGATAAATCACAGGACATAACTAACTAATTTGAAGACATTTATGAATAACTTTGATTTATTTCATTAAAATAATATTTGTGTTCTTTTTTTGTCACTTTATTTTTTATTGACGACTCCTCCTTTACAGTAAGGATAATACAAACTATAGCAGTTAAGTACAAACATAATCATAAAAAACAAAGGTCGCCACATGGAAGCTACAAAGACGTTTGTGTTCTTTAACTCACTCAAGTTTGAGTTCTTTGTCACTGTTCTGTTCTGTATATTGTCTAATTTGTCCATTTTTCTTTGTGCTGTGCTTCCTGTAGCCTTAAGTGGTGTGTATTATTTTTTATAATGTGGATTTTGGATTTTCTTTTGTTTTTACAACTAAACTGTAATTTATGGCACAGTGCCACTCAGCATCTCCAACACGTTTGGCATCCATGGTAAAAAGAATTGTGTGACAAACCCTAAAATTAAATTTTATCTTTTACTGAAGTAGCATAGTCTCTCACTGAAATATTTAGAAAAATCTATCCTTCAAGTTAATTTATTCCATGGGGGAATAAATGGATTAAAGATATAATTTTTTAACATAGTTGTGCCACCATGTTGTGCTTTAGTGCTGTTAATAATTTGCACAACCCTGTTGGCCAATAGGACACTGTTTTTTCCCATAACATTTCAGTTTAAGCATGAGTGGAATCTTTGACCATTGCTTATTGCAGAATGCCTGTATTGAGTCCTAGGTCCTCTATAACGCTCTTCTCTTCAGCTCATCTCATGTTTTTCTATACGATTCATACCTAGGGACTAGGATGGCTGAGGAAGAAAGTTAACTCCATTGTTAAACAGAATCAATATCCTGAAACTGGTCTTTGTGTTATGTCATATTTATGTCAAATGTCATGGATTACTTATTAAAAGTCTTGCAACACTTATATCAATTTTAAACAAAGTGTGCAATAAAAAATGGTGTTCACGTTTAGAGATGCCAATAAATGGTACAAAAATGCATAAGAACATGTTGCAGGTTTCATTACTCTGATTTTGTTACATTTTTGGTGCCATTTTTTTCATCTTTATCTCCCGTTTTGCAAGTAAAATAAGGCTAAAATCAAGAGTAATTTATTGTAATACACTGGGGTACATGGGCAGGACAGTTGGCTGTGGATGTTTCTCTTAAGTCACCTCACATCAGAGGAAATTCATCTCAAAGAGAAAAGAAATTCAGAAATAAAAAATTCAACAAAGATGAATCCAGCCTTTCTATCCAAGCCGTCTTCAGTCCAGCTGGAGGCGATGCTGTGTTGCTGATCAGCTCCTAAACCATAGTGCGACAGATTTTGTTGATGTGTTGGAGGACAGCGATGTGGCACATGTAGGTTAAAGGGGACATATCTGTGAAGGCCTGGTGGAACGTTTGATGCCCCTGTCCACATGCAGCTGCTCCTCCAGCTGTCCTGGAATAGCAGCGCGTGGAGAGGATAAGAAACAAGGTGACTGTGTCAAAACCAGGTGCCTTCATAGATGCTAATTACTTAGCAGGAGGAATGAGGGTGCGCTGCTCTCTGCTTTATGCTGCAATAAGATCAGAAAATAAACACTTTGCACATGCACCTGGACCTGTTTGAGGAGGTTAGGGGAGCAAAATGTATTGATGCGCTTTTGTTACCTTTGCTCACTTGACTCATTGATTTAAAAATAACTTTTTTTTTTATTTAAACCTGCTTACAAAGACTTTTGAAGCAAAGGTATTTTGTTGTAATCTGGAAGTTAATTAGGTACATGCATGTGTATTGTTGGTGGATAAATTAGAGTTTGTACTACAAAAACATGCCAAGTGAAACAATAAAACTGTTGTCTTGCTAAGCTTACACTCGAGTACACACAGTAATTCTGTTACTTGTTGCTCATTATCATTGCTGTCTTCCTCTCATTTAGCCATTTACCAATTGACATTTATGTTGTGTTGTAAAACACTGTAATTAAACAAGCAGTGTTGTTTTGAAAAGTCAAGCACCAGCCCACCTCAATCACCGCAGCAGCTCTATGAAGCAGAAATCACTGTTTCCATCCATCTAGCAATCTCATCCAACTCCTTCACCTGCAGTTCTGGAGGAGAATTAGGATGGAGAAGAAAAACAGTGTTTCACTATGGAATTGGTGTTTTGCATGTTTACCAAAAAGTTAAATTTTGCTCTCATCTGGCCAGAGTACCTTTGTCGACATGTTTGCTGTCCCTCCCTATATAGCTTTAGGTAAACTGCAAACAGGATTTCTTTTTAGCAATAGCTTTGGTAAAGGTTTATAGGGGCACACGTGCTTTTGAAAGCCACTGTATGTGTAAACAATAATGGACTGAAAATACTGATGGTTTACATGCCTTAACTAGCACCTAGACCAGGGGTCCCCAACTAAAATAGTAGGAGGTCAACTACCTCCATCATCCAAACACTTTGGGGTCTGAAGATTTCAAATCAACCGACAAAAATATTTTCTGTCATTTTTATTTGACATTTAATTAACACTAGAGTTTTTGCTTTTTAACTATTGATCAATTATTCATATGCCCATGAAATCATCTGCTGAACAGAAAATGCAATCCAATTAAAATACCAATTTTAAACGCCCTTTGAATGGCACAATCGAGTTGGGTCTGTACATCTTGGTAGAAGAATTCTGCTTTTCTTGTTGTGCTTGTGGCAGACATAGCAAGTTGCTTAACCTTTGCCTTAAGTTGTTGTCCTTCTTTTCCGCCCAAGTGTTTCTGCCACAGCTTCCAAGCACGCATTGATGATTTCCCAGTCAGTGAGAGGCATTTTGTGTTTTCCTAAAATCCACTGAACTCGCAGCGTACTCTCGTATGCTTGGTGTTGTGCTGTAGGAGACTGTTATCAGCCGTGTAGCTCGCTCATGCTGTCCACTCAGTTCATTTACTCTCCCTGTCCTACCGTCAGACCCAGGCAGATAGCTTTGGTTGAAGTTCTTATGTTCAGTTTCATAATGTCTCTTTAGATTTCCACTCTTTATAAGTCCAACTGATTCAGAACATATAACACAGACTGGCCTTACACACCACCCAACAATGTCTATATCTACATAGTAAACAAGAAAATGCTTTGCAGTCTGGACAAAATGCTCACTGGGTCTTGATTCAGTCCGGGGTTTGTGGACCCATGATGTAGACCATCATCTGGCCCAAATAACCCAACTTACTGGACCACATGTGTCTGTTCCATGATGGAAACCTGAATCAAATGTATGCATTTCTTGTAGACTGTGGAGAAAATCTGGGATCTATTGCTTTGGGGTTAAGTCCTTCTATAAGACTGCACTAGCAGAATTAGAAAAAAACTGGCCATTATTTGTCTTATTGTGTTAATTTTAATGTTTCTTTTAATCTTGCTGTCAGATTTTGGACAGAGAAGTCGTATTATGCATGGAAAATGATATGAGTGCCCTTTGTTTTTGGATCCATTGGCCACGACGAAACCAGCTGTTGGCCAGATGAGAAGAGTATATTGGCCAGATGAGTAATTGAAAGCAGTTCTATGAACAGCATCACCTCAGTGAAAACAGCAGCACTTATTAGGGGAATATTTAGTGTTTTAATGGAAACAGCCAAGTGTAGCATTATTCTGTTTTGTGCTAAGCCAACCCAAATAATTATTTTTACCCCTTAAGAATGTGTCATTCTTAATGTTTGCGTTTGTGTACTTTTATGAATAACTTTTTACAAATGTCCTTCTTTATTAGAAAATGTGCTTCGATGGTTGTTGCTTCTTTCATTAGCAATTTTAACTTAATCTTTTTTCCATTTAGGCCTTCCCCATCCATTTGCCATCACAGTTTTTGAGGACAGCCTCTACTGGACTGACTGGCACACCAAGAGCATCAACAGTGCCAACAAGTTCACTGGCAAAAACCTGGAGGTCATTCGCAATAAGCTCCACTTCCCCATGGATATCCACACACTGCACCCGCAAAGGCAGCCTGCCGGTCAGTACACAGCTTAACACAGATGTTTGCATGTGTGTCTTTTAACAGGTTGCATAATAAAACACAGGGAGATCAAGTCAGCTAGATTAAGGTGCTGTTTGCATTGATGGAACCCGTTTAATTTTGAAACAGGGACTGTTTGTGATTTGCACTATAGCTGCAATAAGAAATGTGAATTCTATAATGAAAAGCACCAAGAAATTGCAAAAACATCCAGAATGACTGTTATATTTTTCCTTTTCGGTCAATAACGTTTTACATTGCTTTAAGGTCAGATATAAGTATTTATTAATTAACATACAGTACAGACCAAAGCTTTGGACACACCTTCTAATTCAAAGAGTTGTTTTTATTTTCAGAATCAGAATCAGCTTTATTGCCAAGTTTGTACATACAAACAAGGAATTTGACTCCGGTACACTTTGCTCTTTGGTTTTGTTTTTGTATTACAGAATATACATATTTACAATGTACAATATACACATATATAATAAAAAGGTGCATTTGCAACATCTGTATGCTGTTGTTTTGTACTCTATTAAATGTTCAACAGAGAAACAGCCTGGGGGAAGAAACTGTCTCTGTGGCGGCTGGTTTTAGTGAACAGTGCTATGTAACGGCGGCCTGAAGGTAAAGCTCTGAACAGTTTTCATGACTATGAATATTGTAGATTCACACTGAAGGCATCAAAACTATGAATTAACACATGTGGAATTATATACTGAACAAAAAAGTGTGAAACAACTGAAAATATGTCTTATATTCTAGGTTCTTCAAAGTAGCCACCTATTGCTTTGATTACTGCTACGCACACTCTTGGCATTCTGTTGATGAGCTTCAAGAGGTAGTCACCTGTAATGGTTTTCCAACAGTCTTGAAGGAGTTCCCAGAGATGCTTAGCACTTGTTGGCCCTTTTGCCTTCACTCTGCGGTCCAGCTCACCCCAAACCATCTCGATTGGGTTCAGGTCTGTTGACTGTGGAGGCCAGGTCATCTGGCGCAGCACCCCATCACTCTCCTTCTTGGTCAAATAGCCCTTACACAGCCTGGAGGTGTGTTTGGGGTCATTGTCCTGTTGAAAAATAAATGATGGTCCAACTAAATGCAAACCGGATGGAATAGCATGCCGCTGCAAGATGCTGTGGTAGCCATGCTAGTTCAGTATGCCTTCAATTTTGAATAAATCCCCAACAGTGTCACCAGCAAAGCACCCCCACACCATCACACCTCCTCCTCCATGCTTCATGGTGGGAACCAGGCATGTAGAGTCCATCCGTTCACCTCTTCTGCGCCACACAAAGACACGGTGGTTGGAACCAAAGATGTCAAACTCATCAGACCAAAGCACAGATTTCCACTGGTCTAATGTCCATTCCTTGTGTTCTTTAGCCCAAACAAGTCTCTTCTGCTTGTTGCCTGTCCTCAGCAGTGGTTTCCTAGCAGCTATTTTACCATGAAGGCCTGATTCACACAGTCTCCTCTTAACAGTTGTTCTAGAGATGTGTCTGCTGCTAGAACTCTGTGTGGCATTGACCTGTTCTCTAATCTGAGCTGCTGTTAACCTGCGATTTCTGAGGCTGGTGACTCGGATGAACATATCGTCCACAGCAGAGGTGACTCTTGGTCTTCCTTTCCTGGGGCGGTCCTCATGTGAGCCAGTTTCTTTGTAGCGCTTGATGGTTTTTGCGACTGCACTTGGGGACACTTTCAAAGTTTTCCTAATTGTTCGGACTGACAGACCTTTATTTCTTAAAGTAATGATGGCCACTCGTTTTTCTTTACTTAGCTGCTTTTTTCTTGCCATAATACAAATTCTAACAGTCTATTCAGTAGGACTATCAGCTGTGTACTATATCCACCTCCTGCACAACACAACTGATGGTCCCAACCCCATTTATAAGGCTTGAAATCCCACTTATTAAACCTGACAGGGCACACCTGTGAAGTGTAAACCATTTCAGGTGACTACCTCTTGAAGCTCATCAACAGAATGCCAAGAGTGTGCGTAGCAGTAATCAAAGCAAAAGGTGGCTACTTTGAAGAACCTAGAATATAATTTTCAGTTGTTTCACACTTTTTTGTTCAGTATATAATTCCACATGTGTTAATTCATAGTTTTGATGCCTTCAGTGTGAAGCTACAATATTCATAGTCATGAAAATAAAGACAACTCTTTGACTGAGAAGGTGTGTCCAAACTTTTGGTCTGTACTGTATGTTCACAATATGAACAAACAGCTTTAACTTGCAACTTGAAGAGAAGTCAGATTTATTAATGAGATTAGAAGGGAGCAATTTGTGACCCCACACTGCTGGTTTAAAAGTATATATTGCCATTTTTAGACTTGTTAATTGTTTTTTGACTTGTTCGTCATCATAGTGAAACTGGTTTCAAAATTAATAATCAAGAAATACAGTATGTTAAACAGCATAAAATTATAAAAGGGAGCTCAAGGCAGCCGAGAGGTCAACTGGAAGTTGTGGGGAGAGTGAAGATGTTTTGCAACACCAAATCCAGACGTTGACCACCACCGACAAAGAATGTATTGATAGCAAAGCCTACAACTGAAATTAATTTCCTATAGTGAAGATTTACATGCTTGTTTATCCCTTGACAAGGAGGAACACAGCCAAAATGTTTTTTTAGAGCGCAATCTTGGAGACCTAACCAACCAGTTCCCTATACCCAGGAATTTAAAAGTGATGTTATGAACACTTGTAAAGCACACTGTCATTTAAAAAGTCAAAATCTGGCAGCATTCAGGTTAACCTTTACATATTTTGGTCCAATTCTGACAAGCATTGTTTTACTGATATTCTAAAGTGTCAGTTCATCAATTTCTCCCCACAGGGGAAGCTATCCAGGGATTTTGGAAGTTTTGCTTTTCTTACATGATCTGTCATTGTTGTAATAACATGCCACTCAGTCTCTGAGTTTTCCTGTAACATGGCTTTAAAAACTCGCTTAAAGCTAATGATAAACATGGGGGTTTAGAGGCAGAGTTAAAATACTCAGCTGTTGTCAAACATTGACCCTTCATTTGGCTCAAACTCAGAGAAAACCCTATTCTGCTGCAGCTGATTATCACAGGTAGAAATTCCGGAATGTTTGAAGAAAGCAGTTATTGATTCATTTTATAAGGGGATAAAACGGTTAAACGTCAGCAGGAGCCTTATATCGACAGAGGGAACATAAAATGTAAACCTCCTTGTAAAACACAGCATTTTATTACATGATAAATCTTATGTCCGCATCCCACACACGCGATTGTGTCGGTGGACTGATTGTTGACTCCCGGCAAGAGCCTTCTGTCATAGCCATGGCATAAATAGTTTTGTTCTTCCCTTAAATCCAAGATACCAATTGTTAAATAATCGTGGGCAAAAAGTGTTTTCAACAGAGAGATTGTTTCTGGTGGGTGAGGAAGAATCTGTCCTCTTCACCTGTTCAATGGATCTTATCCAAGTTTTCTGCAAATGTGTTCACTTGGCCTTTTTCTGTCACCAACAAGCGGCCACACCCCCTTTCAATATATTCCCCCTTAAAATGTAACAATCTCTCTTCTGTTTACAGCCAGCGTGTGTTAGGTTTCCAGATGGGGTGGTAACATTATATCATCATCATGACAGTGACTTCCTATTTTAGACAACATGACTAAAATGTGGCGTTTGTGTCAGAAAAGCAAATTTTTTTATTTCTTATTTGCTTTAAAAAACAATGCAATGGATGATTGAGATTTATTTACGTTTCATGATTTAATTGTTTTTTGGTTCTAAAATATGATGTTTGGTCTTGAATATTTTGTGACTGTTTTTATTTAAAGCATAAATGTATTACAATTTCAACCATAACAAACTGGGAAAACCAGATACTTATGATGTAAAAATAGGTATTTTTATGACATTACTAATGCTGGAAAACACAGTCACTGCCTCCTTTCTATAGAAATTCAAGCTTGCGTGCTTTGTGTTGTGACAGCCGATCTGGATGTGCTTGCATTTTACTGCATGTGAGTCAGCTACTCTTAAAGACTAACAAATGTTTTATTTAAAATAACTGGAGAGATACATTTGATGCCTTCCATAAAGAAACGGAGAAGAGCAGAGTCAAGTAAAGACTAGATGTTATTTATTCAGCAAAACCCAGTTGTTTGCCAAGTTTGAATGCTGCACCTTTTAATGAATTTAAGTTAAAAGCATTATTTCATTTTTACAGAGATCCCTATTTACAATTTTAAACATGATATGAAGCAAATGTATTGTAATTCAGAGTATGGAAATTGAAAAATAACAATATATGAAGCATCTTCCATCCACAGAAACAAGTCGTGGGGTATTGTTGCACAGATGACAAACCTCGTCTTATTCGTTTAAAATAAACATTTTCTGCAGTAGGATTAGATTATGTGGTGAACTGGTCGGTTGAGAAGTTTTCATCAACATAACAGCAAAGACTTGTGTTCTTTGATAACAAACCATGTTGCATTTGACATGCAGCCAAGAGAAAATTTTTGCTTTTGTTCTGATAACAACGCTGTTATAGTCTGCCTCTGAAATGAACTGTAAGCTGCCTCTATATCGCCACGGGGAGGTCAGGAACTGATGTTTTTGTTTTAGATGATGATCTGTCAGTCATTTCAGCTCATGTTAGTGTAGAACTTAAAGACTGAATATACAGGGGTTGGACAATGAAACTGAAACACCTGGTTTTAGACCACAATAATTTATTAGTATGGTGTAGGGCCTCCTTTTGCGGCCAATACAACATCAATTCATCTTGGGAATGACATATACAAGTCCTGCACAGTGGTCAGAGGGATTTTAAGCCATTCTTCTTGCAGGATAGTGGCCAGGTCACTACGTGATACTGGCGGAGGAAAACGTTTCCTGACTCGCTCCTCCAAAACACCCCAAAGTGGCTCAATAATATTTAGATCTGGTGACTGTGCAGGCCATGGGAGATGTTCAACTTCACTTTCATGTTCATCAAACCAATCTTTCACCAGTCTTGCTGTGTGTATTGGTGCATTGTCATCCTGATACACGGCACCCCCTTCAGGATACAATGTTTGAACCATTGGATGAACATGGTCCTCAAGAATGGTCCGGTAGTCCTTGGCAGTGACGCGCCCATCTAGCACAAGTATTGGGCCAAGGGAATGTCATGATATGGCAGCCCAAACCATCACTGATCCACCCCCATGCTTCACTCTGGGCATGCAACAGTCCGGGTGGTATGCTTCTTTGGGGCTTCTCCACACCATAACTCTCCCAGATGTGGGGAAAACAGTAAAGGTGGACTCATCAGAGAACAATACATGTTTCACATTGTCCACAGCCCAAGATTTGCGCTCCTTGCACCATTGAAACCGACGTTTGGCATTGGCATGAGTGACCAAAGGTTTGGCTATAGCAGCCCGGCCGTGTATATTGACCCTGTGGAGCTCCCAACAGACAGTTCTGGTGGAAACAGGAGAGTTGAGGTGCACATTTAATTCTCCCGTGATTTGGGCAGCCGTGGTTTTATGTTTTTTGGATACAATCTGGGTTAGCACCCAAACATCCCTTTCAGACAGCTTCCTCTTGCATCCACAGTTAATCCTGTTGGATGTGGTTTGTCCTTCTTGGTGGTATGCTGACATTACCCTGGATACCGTGGCTCTTGATACATCACAAAGACTTGCTGTCTGGGTCACAGATGCGCCAGCAAGACGTGCACCAACAATTTGTCCTCTTTTGAACTCTGGTATGTCACCCATAATGTTGTGTGCAT
Organism: Girardinichthys multiradiatus; assembly: GCF_021462225.1. NCBI lineage: Eukaryota > Metazoa > Chordata > Actinopteri > Cyprinodontiformes > Goodeidae > Girardinichthys > Girardinichthys multiradiatus. Next base: position 44,181,163 of record NC_061797.1, on the reverse strand, counting down.
TTCAATATTTTGAGCAAAACTGTTCTCTTACCGTGATAATTGAACCTTCACACTCTGATTGCACATTGCACCAGTAAGAGCAATGAAGACTGGCTACCAGGCTGGTCCAATTTAGCCATGAAATCTCCCACACTAAAATGACGGGGGTTTCAGTTTCATTGTCCAACCCCTGTAGATCAGACAATGTGAAGCTCCAATGGAATCCAGATGCACAACATCATTCAGAAAGGAACTAGTCTTTGACATTTTTCAGTTATGGTACATTAGGTGTAAAGCAAAGACATTATCGCAAAGTATACTATTTGTTTGCTGCCAATAGGTAGATTTGCATCAATCATAATACCACAACAGGAAACTGTGAGTGGTTTTGGTAAATTTCAGAAAATTGTAATAGGACCTTTGTATGATTTCTTGTCCTGTAGGTGGCAGAAATCGCTGCGGATCCAACAATGGAGGCTGCAGCCACCTGTGTCTCCCTAGCAACAAAACCTACACCTGCGCCTGTCCCACTGGCTTCAAAAAAGTGGACAACTACAAATGTGCTGACAGTGAGTTAATTAACAACTATATGTTTTGCACAACTTCCTGTTCTATTGTTACAGCTTCTTAATCTCACTGAAAATTGTGGAAAAAGCCAAACATTAACTTGAGTACAGTTAAATAGCAGGAAAACCTGTCCCATATTAGGAAATAATTGACAGTTCCAATAACACCAGCAACACGTTTACTTGTACTCCGATCACTTCCTAGAAAATAAATGTAATAAAAGCATTTGATATGTAATAATTTACTTTTTTTAAGATGGTCAGTGAGTCAAGGAACATTTATTTAATAATCCTGGGACTTCTACTTATGTAAAATAAAGGCCAACCTCTCTAATCCCTATTTAAAATAGGAAACACAAAAGGAAATGTCATTCCAGTTAGGCAAAAGTTTGTTTAACTTTATCAGAAAATAGCTACACCCTTAAAGCCAAGTCTAGAAGAGGTCCCAAGTTTATCTATTATCTATAAAGGTCATTGTTGGTGAACTGCAGCATAAATTGCCTCTTGCAGGATACCAAGTCCCCATCTTTTGACCCATAGATTTCTAATATCTATGGTCAAAACAATTTGAGCCTTTTTTTGTCAATCACTCCAGGTAGGCCTGATGGATAATACAAGATGCATACTGTATGTAGAAAAGAACCTGCTGCCCACTGTTAAGTATGGTGGGGGATGCGTGATGCTATGACCACATTGCTCTTCCTTTCTTACATAGCATCAAGAATAATTAAAAATACCATAATGGGTTTAATAATAAATCTGGTTGCTCTGCAAGAAAACTGATAATAGGTCATTATTAGGTCTTTCAGCAGGAAAATGATCCAAAATATATGGTCAGATAAACACGGAAAAGCAAAAAAACAAAAATTGTGAAACGTATCATTATGAAAATTAAATACATTTAATTAAAGGTTGATTTTTCTTTTTCTCTATTTTTTTTTCAGTGTGAGATTTTGTTACTTTCATAAAAATTAATTTTACACATCTTTGCTAGGGCTACCAATAATTGTGGAATGTGCTTCATATGATTTTGAATTTTACCAGTAACTATTTTATAACCACCAAAATCTACATTTTCTAAACCTAAAACTAGATTGTGTTCAAATTGATGAATTTACCCAGGAAATATTTAATCTTAAATGGAAGGGGACAAATAATAACAATAAGATTCACCATAGCTGTTGCAGTCTTTTGCCGCCTCTGCCTCCTGACACTTTTGTAATAAAACAGTCAACACTCTGAATCTAAATAAGAAGATGAGAGGTAATCCGATAACATAAGTGAATCAGCCTGAGAGCTGAGGTGTGAGCTGCTTCAAGAAATGAAATTTCAGAGAACAAATGAGCATGCACAAAATAAGATATCTACTTATTTCAGCCTATGATAAACATTTTATATTTCAATGTAGGCCAATAACTGCTGACCTGAAATACATTTTACTTAAATAAGCTTCTGTTTTCTATTACCCAGTTTCCCAACTTGAATGAGAAACATCTTATGTAATTTTTCTGTAATTATATTATGATTTGTGCTATTAATCAGTTTATTTCATTTAATCTTACTGTTAAGAGCTGCTATATGTCTATGTGGCAATGCTGTTGTTATGTGTATTGTTGACCTCACTGTTAAACCTAGAAGACTGACAGAAGACCTTTGGTCTTTAATCAGGTCTTGACAAGTTCCTGCTTTTTGCCCGAAGGACGGACATCCGACGCGTCAGCTTTGATACCGAAGACATGTCCGATGATGTCATCCCCCTGGCCGACGTGCGCAATGCCGTGGCGGTGGACTGGGATGACAAAGACGGCTACATTTACTGGACAGACGTCACTACCGACTCCATCAACAGAGCTCTGTGGAATGGCAACAAGCAGGAGGTCAGTGACATCTACAGTCTGACTGAACTCTCCACATGTGTCTCTCGCTCTTAACAATACAGTCAATGAGAGCAGCTCCAGAAGATAACTGCATTAAATGTATGCAATACTGCCATCTGCTGGAGGTGTTCTGACATTACATCAACTGACCCAAATTGTGGCTGTGATATTAAGATTTAATTTTACCTGAAGTATAATGTTTAAGTCTAGACAAAAGAATATTTCATGTTGGATTTTAATACCTAATTTTAATCTGTAGGCCAAGTTTATGGTTAATACATAGTCTAGAATTACCTGTCTGGGTAAAAAAGTAAAAAAGTGCGTAGAAAAATAATTATTCCAGAAAAAGTTATATCCATCCATCCTTGCATCCATCCCGCCGTTCATCCATTCACCTGCCATCTATCCATCCAAATGTCCATCTATCTGGTCATATGTCCATCTGTTTGGCCATCGATCCATCCTTGAGGTCCCACAGTTTAATTTAGACCAGTTTAGAAATATCTGTCATACATTTTTATTGAACGTTTGTGTTTACAGTTTAAAGAGGGGCTACACAAGGAAAGGGAACGCTAGAAAGTCTAGTCTGGAAAAGAATAAAATTTTTTGATATGGAAAATGTGTTGCAACACTTCAAGTAGAAGGAAAAATTCAGACTTTTGTTTCCTCTTTTTTAGGTGGTGGTGGATACAAGCCTGGAAAGCCCTGCAGGCTTGGCAATTGACTGGGTGACGAATAAACTTTATTGGACTGACGCCGGTAAAATGCCTCATGTAGCAGATAATTTCTCATGTAATATGTAGAAGCAGTAGCATTAGTGTGCATTCTATGGAAAAAAATATTGTGCTCGTTTTGGTGCCAGGTACGGATCGTATCGAAGTTTCTAATGCCGATGGCAGCATGCGAACTGTGCTGATCTGGGAGAACCTGGACCGACCAAGAGACATTGTAGTTGACCCAACTGGAGGGTAAGAACATTAACCAGGTTTTAAAACATTTCATTTTAGCTCAGATATCATATAGACCTCCTAAATGTTTTTCTGTCTGGTTAGTTTCATGTACTGGACAGACTGGGGAGCCAACCCAAAGATCGAGCGTGCAGGAATGGATGCCTCCAATCGGATTGTCATAATCTCATCCAACCTGACATGGCCCAATGGACTCGCTATCGACTACGAGACCAAACGTTTGTACTGGGCCGATGCGGGCATGAAAACTATTGAATATGGCAACTTTGATGGTTCTGACAGACAGGTAACATATGTCTTTTTCAGAAAATGTATAATTTCATATAATTTTATTACATAAGTTATTTTACTATCATTAGTAATGTCAGTAGTTTGGCCTGTTTGGAAAGTTTTAAGCCCCACATGTTTTCAGGTTTTGATAGGCAGCCAACTGCCTCACCCATTTGGGCTAACTGTACATGAGGACAAGCTGTACTGGACAGACTGGCAGTCCAAGAGCATCCAGACTGCTGATAAACTCACTGGACTGGGGCGCCACACACTGGCTGAAAACCTGGAAAATCTTATGGATATTCACATGTTCCACCGGAACCGGGAACCGGGTCAGTCTGTCTATCTGGAGGGGAAGTCAACTATGTCATTTCTGCATGATGCTATTAAGGAATCTTATTATTTTGCCTCTTTAATAACAATTGCTGCAAAGTTAGGGTGTGAGTTGAAGCTGTGTTAAATGGCTTGTTAGCCTTTCGGGATCGTCAGTGTTGGAGCAACAGTTAAAGAACAATCTGTTAAAAACTATTAGACTCAATATTTTGGGCAGTTCTCTCTTTTTCGATGATTTTTTTATTTTAATAATCACTTTTGCCAATTTTACCTGTGACCAGAGAAAATAAAAACATTTTTTCAGGAAGGTTCCTGCTTATAATTCAGACTTTGAATGGCATAATGACACATTCTGTTGTGTTGTCTTGTTTTTTTATTAATTTGTGCTGTGCTCTTATCCAAATTCCCTGCTTGTGAATTAAATCAAATTCAGTTTATTTATGCAGCGCCAATTAACAACACGTCGCCTCAAGGCACTTTGCAAAAAATTCAAATTCCAAGCAAACTTAAAGAACAATACATTACTGGTATTAACCTCTCTAATGTGTGATTGTGTCTAATATTTCCAAAAGAAGACCACTGCAGACCAGAAGAGGTTTGAAATAAAGTTGTCCTGGAGTTATCACCGCAATTCAAGTTTTTTTTTCTGCTGAGAATGCATAACAAGTAGGTCAGTGGGTGATCAGAGTCGTCTTGTGTGTTTTCTGTAGTGCATAATCCATGTGCAGTGAATAATGGAGGATGTAGCCACCTCTGCCTCCTGGCGCCTGCTCCCAAAGCTTCCAGCTGTGCCTGTCCCACCGGGATCAATTTACAGAGCGACGGGAAGACCTGCACACCTGGTACAGAAAACCTTCTGTTTACATTCTAAAAAGGACATATAATAAATATGTTATTTTTTTCACAACTTATGACTTTTTAGATAAAACTCTGTCAGCCCTGTTAGTGTGTAGATATCAGAACTGCCATGTGTGTGCAGGTATGAGTAGCTTCCTGATCTTTGCTCGGAGGACGGACATCAGGATGGTTTCTCTTGACATTCCATATTTTGCTGATGTGGTTCTGGCTGTCAATAGCTCAATGAAAAACACTATTGCTATTGGCGTCGACCCCAAAGAAGGTTCGCACATCCTCCTAATTTTTCCAAATACTTAATCACCTGCTGAGTGGGGCAGAAATTGGAGTGTTTTATGTGTTGTCTTTTGCAGGGAAAGTCTATTGGTCTGACAGCACGCTGAAGAAAATTAGCAGAACCAACATTAATGGAACAGCCCATGAAGACATCATATCTACAGGTTTAGGCGGACAGCATACATTACGGTGTAACTCCACTCTGTCATGTTGTGGTTACTCAAGCTTTGTCTCTCTGCAGGGTTGATGACGACTGATGGATTGGCGGTGGATGCTGTTGGCAGGAAGATTTACTGGACCGACACTGGAATCAACCGTATTGAAGTGGCCAACCTGGATGGCTCAATGAGAAAAGTTCTTGTGTGGCAGAACCTTGACAGCCCCCGAGCGATAGCCCTCTACCATGAGATGGGGTGAGATGGCTAGACTATTAACTGTTCTGCAGTTGCTGTTGCATTTACTCATTTTTGTTGGAATTTTTGATGGTGATATAAATTTATGCTTTTAATTTTGTCTTGCCCATCTATTTGTTTTTGCTTTTCAGTTACATGTACTGGACGGACTGGGGAGAGCATGCTAAGCTAGAACGCTCAGCTATGGATGGATCGGACCGCGTGGTCCTCATAAGTAACAACCTGGGTTGGCCTAATGGCCTGGCTATTGACACGGCTGGATCACAGTTACTGTGGGCCGACGCTCACACTGAGGTCAGTACTAACTGCACTACCATTTTTGTACAAGTCTTGTGTTTTATCACCCAGGTCACATTTCTGATGATTTCTCATGATATACTAAATTGAATTGATTGTGTTCTTTCTGATGTATCAGTGTTAATCCATCTTCTCACTGTAGCGTATTGAGGCAGCTGACCTAAATGGGCAAAATCGACACACCCTTGTGACTCCTGTCCAGCACCCCTATGGTTTGACCCTTCTGGGCTCTCATATCTACTGGACCGACTGGCAGAGCCGCAGCATCCAGAGAGCTGACAAGAACAACGGGGCCAACACCATTACGGTCCGAGGAAATCTGCCAGGCCTGATGGACATCCAAGCCGTGGACAGAGAGAGGCCACTTGGTGAGAATGAGGATAAGAAGTGGATTGATTTCCTATTATTAGAAGGGTTTGTGTGATAAAGCTCAGATGAATGCTTTCCATCTCCACCTGTTTTATCCATCCATCCACCATTTTGTCCAGTCTGGTTTTTTTTTTCCACAGCATATTTAAAATTTGACCTTTTAAAGAAACATCTGCAACAAATTCATTGTCATTTATTTTTGTTATACTTTTATAATGGTCCAGAAAACGTCTGGAATTTTAAAATGGAAATAAGCAGGAAAACGGGAATAATAAGATGCAAGCATGCAAGTTATGTTGTACGTCTGATTTATTATAGGGTGCGCCTTTGTCTTTTTTCTGAGCTGTTCTTTCTGTGGCTTTTTTAGGTTTTAACAAATGCGCCCAGAGAAATGGAGGGTGCACTCACCTCTGCCTGCCTCGTCCTAATGGTACTTCCTGTGCGTGTCCTACTGGAATTCAGCTCAAGGGAGATGGCAGGTCATGCGACAACTCTCCAGAGACCTACCTGATCTTCTCCAACCGTGTCAGTGTCCGCAGAATCTCCCTGGACACCAGCGACCACACCGATGTGCATGTACCAGTTCCCGAGCTGCACAATGTCATCTCACTAGACTATGACAGTGTTGATGGAAAACTTTATTACACCGATGTCACCCTGGATGTTATCAGGTGAAAAATGCACTAAGTTCTGTAAGAAAAGCTTCATTATGGTTTGGTTTAAATATTAATTGCTAATTTCTTTCTGTTTTTTTATTTAACAACTAACTGAGAATTAAATGGAGAAGTGAGATGTGTTGCTGTAGCTCAGTCATTAATGGTTTATTTGCTAATTACAGTTTACAGAACATGTTTGTTTCTTCTTTAGGAGGGCTAATCTAGACGGCAGTGGCATGGAAACAGTTATCAGCCAGGGCCTTAAGACCACAGATGGATTGGCTGTGGACTGGGTGGCCAGAAACATGTACTGGACTGACACGGGGCGCAACACCATTGAGGTGGCGCGCCTGGACGGGACATGCCGCAAAGTCCTGGTGAACAACAGCTTGGATGAACCACGAGCGATTGCAGTGTTCCCAAGCAAAGGGTAAGAGTGGAGACTTACCGGGGCTTCACTTTCAAATAAAAAAGAGAAAGTAGGTGGTACATAGTATAGTAATGACAATGTTTTTGATCAAAGCACAAAAATTGAAATGCATTTGTTCATTTGCAAAGATCCCATAGCTAACACTTCTTGCTCCACCCCCATGTTGCTACAATCTTATTGCTGACAGAGAATTTCAAAGAAGAGAAAATATGAATGACTGACATGGATGCAGGTTTACTGCATTATATTTGGGCTATTCTATCTCTAAAATTACTTATTTATCACAAAATGAAGTTCTACCGTTGTTTGCAGGTTTCTCTTTTGGACTGACTGGGGGCACATTGCGAAGATTGAGAGATCACATCTTGATGGATCCGATCGAAAGGTTCTAATCAATACTGACCTGGGATGGCCCAATGGTCTCACGCTAGACTATGACACAAGAAGGTTAGAAAAAAAAATATGGATAAAATACTTTTATGGTAGTCTTTAGTCCAGGCATGCTTTCATTGAGAAGATATCAAGACCATTGTGTTTTGACAGGATAAGGTTTTACTTATAGTTTATTTGGTTTAGAGCTTGGAGACTAAATTCACCCAGCTGTAAAGGTTTTATCAAAGGGTGGAAGAGTGGTGTAACTGAAGACAGAAATTCACTGATAGATATATTAACTCATTGTGCCATGGCCAATAGTTTTGTCCATTGAACGAATTAAACATACTGATCAGGCATATCATCTTGATGAGTGATAAGTTAGTTGAGTAACACTAATCATCTCTTCCTCATGTGTGCCTAACATATCCTATGAGATATGTTAGGCACACATGAGGCAGCATGTGAACATTTTGTCATGAAAAGTGGGTGTGTTTAAAAACATGAAAAATGGGCGAACATAGGATTTGAGGAGTTTGACAAGGGCTAAATTGTATTTGGTCAGAGCATCTCAAAAACAGCAGCTTTGTTGGGTGGTGCTGGTCTGTCGTGGTCTTTGCCTATCTAAGTGATGGAGACTGGAGCCAAAACTGACCCTTGTGTTCCAGTTCAACAGACGAGATACTTCTTCAACACTTGGTGTGTTAGAGAAGTTAATGCTGGTTCTGATAGAAAGGTGGCAGAATGCATTGCAGTTTATTGCAAATGGGGCTATGGTGGATAAATGTATTTTCTCCTTAATTTCTAGTTAATAGTATTTGTGGAATGCAGCAATGCTATTAAAGCTAGTGTCATGTAACAGCACTGTGTGTGACCTGTAATTATTTATCAAACAAATCTGTTTAGTAGATCTGTAGTCAGATGATGTTACATACTAATGTTAACAAACTAATGGTTAATTCTAATAAATAAAGATCCATTAAACATTTAATTTAGTGTTCAAGACATTTTTATTGTATGAATATGTATTTTATGATGCAGCGTAACTATGTTCTGGAGCTCATATTTTTATTGTAGGTATTTGCTCATACAGAAGAAATGAGCCATGGTGTCCCTTATGACTCTTTAATTTTCTTCGTAGAATCTTCTGGGTGGATGCCCACTTGGACAGGATTGAGAGCTCAGACCTGACTGGAAAGCTGCGTCAGATCCTCGTTAGTCCCGTGTTGCACCCTTTCGCCCTCACACAGGTACTCTCCTTAACCCACTCAGCTCAGCTAAGAATCACAGGGCTGACCCTCCCTCGTGGCTGCCTCCTCTATTCACCTGCTCTCTTTGACTCATCGGCTCACCGTGTGATTCTCATTGTCGCCTCTCCGTCCTCCAGCTCATATCGAACTCATTCAACTTAACCATTTCGCCTACTTTCCTTCCACTCATTTTTCTTCCTCCTCTTTCTCTCCCACCCTCTTTCCCCCCTTTCCCTTCCCTTTCTTCTCTCACCTCCCTTGCTCCTTGTCTGTGTTTTTCCTCTTCTCTTCTTCTCCCCCGTTTCCCCAGTCGAAGCCGGTGTCCTCCCCTCTAACTCCTTTCTCCCGACTCTCGCAGCAAGACCGCTGGATCTACTGGACGGACTGGCAGACTAAGTCCATCCAGCGAGTGGATAAACACACTGGCCGAAATAAGGAAACTGTGCTGGCCAATGTGGAGGGCCTGATGGATATAATAGTGGTATCTCCAAACAGACAGACAGGTAAGGCATTTCTCTTGATCTCCTGGGAAACATCAAAGCTATCTTTCTGTTCAGTTGGTTTGTCTAAAGTGATGAAGCAGCAGAGAATATAACACGAATGTAGCGCCATCTACTGGTGAGGGAGTATGACCACTGACAACCCAGGTTAGTACAGGTCCTTCTCAAAATATTAGCATATTGTGATAAAGTTCATTATTTTCCATAATGTCATGATGAAAATTTAACATTCATATATTTTAGATTCATTGCACACTAACTGAAATATTTCAGGTCTTTTATTGTCTTAATACGGATGATTTTGGCATACAGCTCATGAAAACCCAAAATTCCTATCTCACAAAATTAGCATATCATTAAAAGGGTCTCTAAACGAGCTATGAACCTAATCATCTGAATCAACGAGTTAACTCTAAACACCTGCAAAAGATTCCTGAGGCCTTTAAAACTCCCAGCCTGGTTCATCACTCAAAACCCCAATCATGGGTAAGACTGCCGACCTGACTGCTGTCCAGAAGGCCACTATTGACACCCCCAAGCAAGAGGGTAAGACACAGAAAGACATTTCTGAACGAATAGGCTGTTCCCAGAGTGCTGTATCAAGGCACCTCAGTGGGAAGTGTGTGGGAAGGAAAAAGTGTGGCAGAAAACGCTGCACAACGAGAAGAGGTGACCGGACCCTGAGGAAGATTGTGGAGAAGGGCCGATTCCAGACCTTGGGGGACCTGCGGAAGCAGTGGACTGAGTCTGGAGTAGAAACATCCAGAGCCACCGTGCACAGGCGTGTGCAGGAAATGGGCTACAGGTGCCGCATTCCCCAGGTCAAGCCACTTTTGAACCAGAAACAGCGGCAGAAGCGCCTGACCTGGGCTACAGAGAAGCAGCACTGGACTGTTGCTCAGTGGTCCAAAGTACTTTTTTCGGATGAAAGCAAATTCTGCATGTCATTCGGAAATCAAGGTGCCAGAGTCTGGAGGAAGACTGGGGAGAAGGAAATGCCAAAATGCCAGAAGTCCAGTGTCAAGTACCCACAGTCAGTGATGGTCTGGGGTGCCGTGTCAGCTGCTGGTGTTGGTCCACTGTGTTTTATCAAGGGCAGGGTCAATGCAGCTAGCTATCAGGACATTTTGGAGCACTTCATGCTTCCATCTGCTGAAAAGCTTTATGGAGATGAAGATTTCATTTTTCAGCACAACCTGGCACCTGCTCACAGTGCCAAAACCACTGGTAAATGGTTTACTGACCATGGTATCACTGTGCTCAATTGGCCTGCCAACTCTCCTGACCTGAACCCCATAGAGAATCTGTGGGATATTGTGAAGAGAACGTTGAGAGACTCAAGACCCAACACTCTGGATGAGCTAAAGGCCGCTATCGAAGCATCCTGGGCCTCCATAAGACCTCAGCAGTGCCACAGGCTGATTGCCTCCATGCCACGCCGCATTGAAGCAGTCATTTCTGCCAAAGGATTCCCGACCAAGAATTGAGTGCATAACTGTACATGATTATTTGAAGGTTGACGTTTTTTGTATTAAAAACACTTTTCTTTTATTGGTCGGATGAAATATGCTAATTTTGTGAGATAGGAATTTTGGGTTTTCATGAGCTGTATGCCAAAATCATTCGTATTAAGACAATAAAAGACCTGAAATATTTCAGTTAGTGTGCAATGAATCTAAAATATATGAATGTTAAATTTTCATCATTACATTATAGAAAATAATTAACTTTATCACAATATGCTAATTTTTTGAGAAGGACCTGTATTATATTATATTATATTATATAATATTATATTATATTTTGGTTTTAGTTTAAAATAATGTCACTTCTCTTGTCTACTTAGATCTTATATATAGAGATCTTCTTGTATCCTAGGGGTTATAGTTTGTTCCAATAAAAACAAAGCAAACTGCAGTGTCCTCATAAAGGGAGCTAAACCAAGACATTTTATTTTTAAATAACCCAATCCAACTCTTTCATGCCCCTTGTTCTCCTTCCTGTCAATTAGGTACTAACCTGTGTGGAATAAATAATGGAGGCTGCACTCATCTTTGCTTTGCCAAGACCAACAGTTTTGTTTGCGCTTGCCCAGATGAACCAGATGGGGGACCCTGTTCTACTGGTTAGTGTTCTCTGTTAACACTTCATGGGACTGAATCCTCACATAAACAGCAGTGACTTATACATATGATTGTAGGTTAGGATTTTCTTATCCACGGATTTGAGAAAATTTGGAGGAAAAATGTTTTTACACTTAATGTAGTATTATCTAGAAGTCCGTTACAGCAAATTTTTTGTGGTTCTTTAGTATCAGTGTGTTGCTTAGAAGCATGTTTCCATAACTTTAGCATTGATTTTTATTATTTAAAAAAAGTAAATTATAATAAAAGTATTTTTCAACACCATCAGGCAACCAGATCCACCGAACAGTTTGCCTAACCTGTGAGGACAGGACAATAGGACAAAGTCCACAGTTTTATATTAAAAATATTACAAAAACATTAAGATAAATTAATGTTTGGCCATCACTGTACAGGGTTCCTATGTAATCTGAGAAGTATGTAATTTAATGTAAGTGTGTACTATGTTAGTATTGAAAAAGAAAAAAGTACTGAGAAAAGTATTTTATCATCAGCCATTATTTCCTATCCCACTATCTGAAAGTTTCCATCCAACTTATTGTCAGTGGTTTTTGCTGATTCCATATTGAAATCAGAATCAGAATAACAATATTTGCACTGACCGATGTTTTGCGTCACCATTGCACAGCATTCTAGAACTGAGAGTCTTGAAAAGCATATGTAATTTTGTCATGAACAGTTGTTTGGATCTTTGATAAGAGCAGTAGAAATCATATCTCAATTCTACAACGGCAATAGAAGGAATATTTTAGCATTTGACATAACCTTCTCAAAAAAAGTTGAAAAATACCATCAATCGGATAAACAAAAATGCAGCAATATGAATTCATATTCTGGATTTAATGTGGCAATTCCTCATTATTTAAGTTAACCCCCTGTTGCTCACATTATACCAAGTTCAATAATAAGCAGTTTCACTGTATTTTAGTTTTTATCCTTCCCCCCAAAGAATTATGTAATGTAATTTTCTTTATGTAAATAACCATTACTATCTTCGTAATGTTTTGCCAGGAAGATTTTGTTGTTCATGATGTTTTGCAGGAAGCTCTTATTGCCCAATCCTAATATAAAGCAAGCAGCAATTAATACATAACTTTCTTGAAGAAGACTTAAAGATGCCAGGTGTAAAAGTTTCAAAATCTCTGGTTATAGTTTTTAAATAACCAAAAGATACAAAAAAAAGAACATAACTTCAAGTTGACTTCTGTATACTCAGATTCTTACTCATATGTGTTGGTTCAGTTCCAGGTTACATCCCCACTTCTCCCACCAAAAGTGCCAACAGCACTCCTGTTCCCAAAAAGATCCCCAACGTACCAACAGAACCGCCACACAGGGGACCCTCACTGATCAAGTATGTTTGTTTATATGTTTGTTTGAAAATGAAATTAAACATTAAATGTTGTGAAAGATAGCATAGTTGGTATAGCAGTATGGCATTTAAAGGCATAAAAACAAGATTGTATTATGAATTTGAATGCATTATATATAAATTGAAATTAATCTAACCAGTTTCAGCTTTGAAATTACACTAGGTGGCAATCAGGGCTCTATAAAAAAATTGAAGTGAAAGTATTTGATAATAGCTGCATTGGGTCAAAATCACTTTTGCTGAATTTTCTGATGTATAGGAAAGAGAATATACATCATTTTTTATAGACTGGTTTTGGTCTAAAATAAGCTGCTCATTTGGTTTTAAGCTGTTTTGAAGTGCTTGGGGAATTGTCACAGTCCCATTAAGGACATCATAAAACTTACAGAGCTGAAACACAGTTGTGAAAGGTTTCCACAGAAAAACCTCCTCATTGCCTTTTTTGTGACAACACAAGATTACGACAAGCAGAGCTGTCTTCTTATTTTTCCCAGCTGCACTGACAAGGATTTAAACGCCGTGGGCTGCATGAACACAGTGGTGACAGCCCCTCATGGTGAGTACACAGACAAGACACACTTCTGATCTTTGCACGCTGGTAGTAATCTACAAACAATACTCTCATTTTTATTCTCCTGTTTGTGATACTGAGTATAACAGCAAAAGAACACCTAATAGATTTTCTGTACATAAATCCATGACTGTTTATAACTTTTAAGATACCTTTTTCTTTCTTTAGGCCTCATTTTTTACTTGTATAAAATGTGCTCTAAAAATATGTCAGAAATGATTTTTTTGGTACAAATGTTGGCAAGTGGAAAAACTAGATTTGACTGGGAAAGTTTGCACACCTGAACAAACTCTGGCCTGTGTTCTTGAATATTTAAAGTCACAGTTGTGTAGTGAATTAAGTGCTTCGTTCTTATCCATTTATAAATAACAGATATGGTAAATCACTTAATTTATTGCTGAACACTAAAACACCTCAGTGCTAATGTAAAATATTTGCATTTTTAATATGTCTGTTTTAGGAGAAGGACTTCATATCAGCTATGTGATTGGTGGGGTTCTCACCATCCTGGCGATTCTGATCCTTATAGCTGCTTTTATCATTTACAGGTCAGTCTTCTGCTAATTGCTCAACTTATGCATATGCATAAACTAAATATAATTTTGATTCTCAACAAATATTCATGGTATTTTTTTGGTTTTTGCCCAACAGACACAAAAAGTCTAAATTTGCTGAACCCGGTGTGAGCAATCTGACCTACAGCAACCCCTCATACCGAACATCCACACAAGAGGTCAAGATCGAAACATCACAGAAGCCTCCGATATACAACCAGCTTCGATATAAGAAGGAGGTAAAGGCCATGTTAACAGTGGAGTCATTGCAAGGAAAACTGAGACCCCATGAGTTTTGAGGGATTTATCAGAGATAGCTTTAACTTTTATCTCTGTTCAGATTCCCTGTTCTGAATATTGCAGGTTGTGACTTTCACGGCCCACAGACACCAGCGCTCACCTTCTCCCCATTTTTTTCTTCACCGCTACAGCTCTCTCATCCCTACAATTCTCTCTCTCCCTTTATCTTTTGACCCACTTGTTCCAAGGAGAGGTAGCTGCACGGCATGAAAGACTGGTGTCCCAGTGGTGTCAGATGTTATTTCTTTAGTTTGTTACTGCATGAAATCTGCTGTCCAAAAATTGCTAACACCTCTGTTTTTTAAGATTGGATAGATAAAAATGCTCAAAAAGCTCAGATAGCATTGAGGCACGCAAAACAATCTTTTCTTAAAATCTTCCTGTGTTTAAGTTTAGATGATGCAATTCCACACACCACAGACTAAACATGTAGCACCTAACTTTAAAAGGTAAAAACTAACAGAAGGCAAGCACATCATTACTGAAAATTATCCACCTTAAGCCCTTAGTTGTGACTGATACTTTGTTTTGGAGTGATAAACTGCCTGGTTTTTAATTAATCGATCTAGTGATGCCTGCTTTTAACATACTGAAGATGAAATGTTTCGTAATGTTGCATATTTTTATTTCAACTAGAATTAACTGTTAACAGGTGTAAATTACAGAGAAACTAAAAAACCTTTCCAACACACAGCATTTTCTGTTTTTGGCTGATGAATACAAAGTTAAAGACAATGAAGACCAATTTAAGAGACAGGTTTCCCAGGTTTTTAACTAATTATAAACTGGAAAATTTGGTCTGCCCCATCCCTTTATTGTGATATCCCCAAATAAGATCCAGTGCAGGTAATTGCATCCAATACTCACCTGTTTAGTAAATGGAGTTAAAGAACAATAGAGAACTAACCACGTGATAAAGACCAGTGAGTACAGGGTGGGGATTTAGGTTACAAAAATAGATCTCAAACTTTAAACATCATACAGAGAACTATTCAGTGCAGCAAACATGTTGAAGAAAATGCTTATGTCAGATGATACAAAATTTTATTTTTCTGGCCTACATCATCCTGAACATGCCATGCCAACTATGAAACATGGTAGTGGCAGCATCATGATTTTCTTTAGCAGAGACGGCTACCCTGCTCAGAGCTGAATACAACTTGGATGAAAACATATTGGAGCAGAACAGTAACCTTAAACATAAAGCCAGAACTACAATAGAATGGCTTAAGTTTAAGCAGAGTCATGTGCTAGAATATTCCAGACATCGATCCAATTGAAAAAAAAAAAAAAAAAAAAAGTCATGATGTGTGTTTGGATGGGTTGTACTGGAATTCTAATTTCCCCTCGGGGATCAATAAAGTATCTTTGAATTTGAATTGAATTGAATTGAATTCAGTCTGACTGAGCTTAAAGCTATTTAGCAAAGAAGAAACTCTAGTTCTACAAAGCCAGTAGATTCCAGATTTGTATTTGTCAAAACAGTTGAAAACCATGTAGCATTTTCCTTCTACTTCACAATTATGCACTAATTTGTGTTGGTCTATCACATAAAATCCTGAATAAATATTTTGTAACAAAATGTAAAAGTGTAAGGGTATGAGTACTTTTTGAAGACACTTTGCCAACCACATTAATCAACAATTTCTTCTTATCCAGGGTGGAGTTGATGGAGGCTACATGAAGGAGAAGATCCGCATAGTGGAGGGGGTGTGTCTCCTGTCCAACGACGAGCTTTACTGGGATGACCTCAAGCAAATCAAGCCATCTCGAGGCGGCCTGCACACCTGCATGCGCACCGACACCGTGTCCCTGCAGGCCAGCAGCGCTTCGCTCGACGACGGCGAGAGGGAGCAGCTCCTGCAGGAGGAGGCGTCCGAATGCTCCTCCATAACCACGCTGACCCCATCGGCCATCACCCCACAACGCCACACCCAGCACAACCTGCCCGACACCGGCTGGGCTACCATACGCAAACCCTCGACCGAGAGCGAAGTGTGAGAGAGATTCCATCTGCCCTTCATCTCAACCATTCATCACATAATACACACACACACATGCAGACACCCGTGTTCAGAGCTGGTACAAATTCAAAGATTAACTGAAACTTATGTAAAGTAATAGTTCATATGAATCTGGTTAGACACAAAAAACATCTCCTGTCTTTGAAACTGGAGCTCCGTCCTGCTTAAACACATACACACAGAACAGCAGTACTCCAAGTGTCGCTTCCTCCAGGCAAAGTGATAAACTAAAGGAGCATGCTGGTTTAAGAAAGTAAAGGACTCCAGGGAGAATGTAAACAGAGACGCTGAGACTATCTGGAGCCGTTTTAAAGGACGGAGACTCAAAAAGACGAATGCATCTCTGTACCTCAAGTCTATTTTTGGGACAAAGCTAAACCAACATATATTACATGGATGATTCAACAACAGTGCTCGCTCACATGCCAGTCATGTCTATATGAACTCTATTTATAAACTTTTTCTTTTTTTACTTGAGTGGGTTTTTGATGAGTGTCGTGTGAGCAGTTGTGCAGCAGGACTCAGTTTTGTTTTATGACAGTGCCAAAGGGCGAGACTTCACACGGTCTCCATGTTTCCCTCTCCGCCTTCTCTTGCATTTGAGATTCATAATAATCCCGGGACATTTTTTTGCTTCTTCACTTGCAGGTTGTAAACCTCTCTTCTGAATTTTTCTTCTGATTCTGATACAGCCTCCAAACAGGAAAAATAGGAGCTACTCTTAGAAGGTCTGTGTATTGTCTGCAAACATAGCTGAAAAAGTCTTTTTTAGTTGATATTTCAGAGCATGTATATCTTTGAACATAGCAAACAAGCTTTGAGGGTGCAAATCCCAAGTGTGAAACACTTTAATCTTTCTCCTTCAGTTGTATATTTAATATCATATTAATTATAAAATGTTAATGACATTTTTCTTACTTAGCTGTTTAGCCTTGCAGATTGATGGAAACATTTCAACGCAACTTGGTCATTTAAATTTAGCATATCTTTCATAATCTTCCCCTAAAAAAGTTAAATATTACCTATAGTAGCACTTACTTTTAGAATGTAAAGCTCCTTAATGCTAACTAACTCAGTACTTCACTGTATAGCAGGGTAAAACGAACTCCTCAGACTTCTGTTTATTTAATTTCCCCTTTTAAATGTATAATGCATTGGCTTTTACATGGTACTCATGTCTGTGATAACCTTTCAGTTTTGGTTTGGAGATAATCATAATAAACCTCGTGTTAGCAACATGATTACAGTTCAATTTGGCTTTCTGCTTTTGTGGCATACTGTTTAGAGGCAACCGGATCACAAATCTGGCACAAAGGTATTTACTTAGTCAAATGCTGTTTAGTTAAATGAGAACATTTTTCACTTTGCAACTTGATTTTAACAATCTGCATTGTTAAAGCAGTGGTCAACAAACAGTACAGCTGGCAAGCCTCACCTCAGACAGTGAGGATTCTCCTGTAGAAATGTCTCTGACATCATACTCTGCAACGTATTCTGGGTATTGCTTTTACATTATTTACTACAGTTCTTGCTGTTTAAATGCAGTACAAAATAATATATCGCTATACAGACAAATATATCTTTTTGATGCAATAGAGCCGTGTATTTTGAAGTATCTGCTACAAGCTCAGCAACTTGCTGATTTGCTGCTAGACTAAGCACTGAGGCCAATGGAAGAGGGTCTTGGCAGCTACATAACTACAGTCTCTGAGGTTTAGTTGACAGTAGGCCTTCGGTGCATCGTGACAGCCCAGTATTACAGTAATTTATCCCAGCTCACAGTCTGTCCAACTCTGCTGCAGGAAATGCTAAAAACTGTACAGATTTTACCATATGGATTTAACCAAATGTTTCTGTTTATATTGTGTTAATGGATTTTTAGTCTTTTGTACAAAGGGATTTCATGACCGTTTTTAGACTTGTATTAATTTTACTCACTGGAGATAAAAAAAAGTGTTTTGTTTTTGCTGGATTATTTTAACCACTGTGTTTTTAAGCTTTGTAAATGATAGGGAATGTGCCAGTTATTTAATAGTGCTCTTTTATCTTATGAAATACTGGTCACATACAGTTGTAAAGTTAACAAAAAGAGGTATTTATAAAAAACATTTTTTCTTTTTGGTTGTCACTTATGTGTAAATATGAAAAGACTGTATATGTATTTCCCTGGCAGTACTGACAAGCTGTGTTGTGTGATATAGTGAATTATTCCTTTGCTATCTTTTAATATAAAATGGCATTTGCATTTCATTGAAACCTTTGACTTACTCATCTTTGCAGTTTTTGCTACTATATATAGTTCACATTAGGTTTAATAATTCAGAAATAAAGGGAGAAGAGGATCAGCTATAACGTAGAAGTCAAAATGGAGCTCATCTCTTTGTGTTTTATTAACAACAAGAAATTATGCTACAAATTCATGTTTTGATCTCTAAGTTAAATTATTCATTTGAAAATGAAATGTCCCTCTAAACATAAGCAATCCACATGATTTGCTCTACTTGAATCCTTTAGATAAAAGATAATTTTCAACAGGGGAAATACTTTAAAAGAGCTACCCTCTTTGACAGGCAAAGGAAAAAGGCTGCATTGCAAACTAAGCATAGCAAGCTTACAATTAACTGACGTTTATAACAAAGGTGTTAGCAATGCAGTTCTTTAGACCCTCCAGAGTGGCTCTTAAAAATCTATGACTAAAAATAATATAATATGGTAATAATATTATAAGGTATGAGCAGTGATTATTATGTATAAATACAATAGAAATTACTACTTGGAGGAATCTTTTGTCTAATTGTCAGACAATTCCCTAAACAGAAGGAAACTTAGCAGTACAAGGTCTCTATTTTCCAGTCATTTCCAGTCATGGGTAACGCCATGGTCATTGAACCAGATTTGGGTACCTTTGGCAGTGTGGGCTGGTGCCAAGTCCTGCTGTAAAATGAAAGGAAAGCATCTCAATAAAGCTTGGGGACCAAAAACAAAATGGACCGACACCATAAGACGACCTGGCATCCCAAATCACTGAGCCAACAGTCCAGTTCTTTCTTCTTCTTAGTCCAAGTAAGACGCTTCTGATGTCTCTGGCTCAGGAATGGCTTGACACAAGGAATGTGACATTTGGAGCCCATGTGTAGGATTCATCTGTGTGTAGTGGCTCTGACTCCAGCCTCAGTCCACTCCTTGTAAAGCTCTCTCAAATTCTTGAATGGATTTTGCTTGACAATCCTCTCAAGGCTGCAGTTATGCCTGGTGCCAATGCAGCTTTTCTTTCCACACGTTTTCCTTCCACTCAATTTCCTTTGAGTATGCTATAGCTTTTCCCAATATTCTAATTTTCTGAGACACTGCATTTTGGGATTTAATTTTTTTATAGACCATAATCATCAATATTACAAAATATAAAGGCTTGAAATATTTACTCTGTGGGGAATGAAGCTGTATGAGTTTTACTATGTGAAATTAGCACCAAAAGATATTGAACTGAACCTGTCCTAATATTCAGTTTTGGGTTTTGCTGTACTTGTATTTCTCAGCCTCGGTGTGAATACAACCATATGTCAAACTCAGCAAAAGCAGAACTTGACCAGCAGAGAATTAAAGTTTTAGAATGGTTTAGCAAGAGTTTAAAAGTAAGTGTGAAAAAATATGTGTAGGGTTACCTGAAGAGGCTGGGGTTTTTTCATAATCTCCCCTCCCCTGAGAAATTGTTGTACTAAAAGGTACAAGAATGTTTAAACGTATTTATAACAGTGTCATTTTTTATTACAAAAAATCCTGCCATTATGACAGGGATGTTTTACACTTTTGATATCCAATATGCATGCAACTGAAAAATGTGTCTTTTTAATTGGTCAAATAGCTTTTCTGTTCTAAAAAATGTGTATCTTGTGGAAACAAATCCAAAAACTGCACTTTGCATTGTAATAGTTCATTTTATATTATACCCCTGGTATAAAATAATATGAAGTATAGTTCAAGAGTAGACAATTTGTGGTGTTTCTGGGCCCTGATGGTAAAATGGGCAAAAAGGGAAAATATATAAGTTACAATAAAAATGTAGACTCGATATCAGAGGTTTCCAAAGTGCGGCCAGGGGAATAATTCTGTGTGGTCATCGACCACCATATTTCAAAAATGGCACAAATGTGGCCCTCCAGCAAAAAGGAGCTGATGCAGATGCAATGTTTGTAATTTATTAGGATGAGATTTTCACTGAAATGTATATCTTCTCAAATGAACAGTGTTGTGTACAGCACAAATAACTTTTCATTTTCCATGTTTCTTTGCTTATATTTTAATAACACAGTAAGTAGGGCCAAAAACATTCAGGAACGTTTTACTCAAAAGCAGACTTGAGCACACCCATTAATTAAACCTGGCTAAAAACGGGAAAGGCTTTTGAAGAACGTCCTCGCTTTATTGCTGGAAATAGAATAAATAAATTTTGTACACCAACAAAATAGAAAAAACATTTGACCAAAAAAGTTAGGAAACTGTATACCTTTCTTTTATTTTAAGGCAAATGTTTGAGACCCTTTTTGGACTTAAAATAAGTTGCTTTTTTCTACTTTTTTTTTTCTTGCAATATTGCATATTTTATTTATTGTTGAGCAAAGAAAAATAAAATAATTCACAATTACTTTATTTTTAATTTGAGAAAAAGGAAAAAGTTATGCCCCCTGTGTGCTTTTAAGTTAGCAATGTTGGCCAGTGGTGTGAAAAGTTTGAACACATACCAAAAGAAGAAAAGCAGTGTTTATAAGATTATATTTGGTTTAAGAAAGTTTAAAAAGACAAAAACAGATTTGGTGTCTTACATAAGGTTTTAACCAGTATAATATTTGGATACTGAATAAGGGAAAATATGATGAAGCTCAAATGTTACACCTTGCAAGATAATCAGTCCTAAAATCACCTTGCTGTAAAGTATCTTGCTGTTACTAGTTAGCTGTAATACCCAAGTGATCAAAAAAATGTTTCCTGTTATAAGAATTCTTGTGAGCAAGACTGCCATGCAACTTTACAGTAACCTTGAGCAAATCAGAAGCAAGAAGCATAATTCAACAAAACCTGAAGGACAAGTGGCAGAAAGAAGCAATCATAAGATTCAAAGGAAGGTTGGAGAAGGAGAAACAAGAGAAAAGAGAAAGATTTGGACAACCTGGTCTCAACAAAACACTATTCAGAATACGTCAACATGATGTCAACGTTGTGGTGACAGTGAGCCAACATGTAATTTTAGTATGTCAGAGACATGGGAGAGAGAGATGTATAGAAGAAGAATTTAGAAAAAATAAAGTAACATTTAACGTGATAAATATACTGCAAAAAAAAAAAAAAAAAAAAATCAGGAAGTAAAATGATCAAAATTCTTATTAAGTTCTATTAGTAGGGTATGATTATCAAGAGTACATTCACAAATAAACATTTTGTTCCACACCAGTAAGTGGCGGTAATGCACACTGTCTGAATTTACCACCCCCCCAAAAAAAGAAGAAGAAGAAACCCGCGAAGCAGCGTTTGAAATTTCGCAATGGCTTTTCAAAACGTCCAATTAACGGCCTCCATATTCAAACGTTTGACCCAAAATACGGCTTGCTGCTGGAGAATTTAGGCGATTTTGTGTTAAAGTTCCGCGTAGATGTTTTGGAAAGCGGTTAAAATCCCCTTTAAGCCACAGTTGTAAACACAAGGTGGCGGTAATACACCTCAAAGCTGTTTGACAACGGTCCTTAAGGGAAAGAAGAAGACTCGCGCTGGTAAATCAACCAGCCACGTGTTTTGAAATGAAAAAATCTGTTACTCGAAAAGCAGGTAAAGTTTATGGTTGTTTTGACTTAATATTTACTGTATGAGGCCAACAGACTCGTTAGTACAAGATAAAGTGGATATCTTAAGTTTTAACTTACGTAGGTTTTTAACAACTGTTTAGGTGAATGCTTGATTCTACCTTCATTAGATTGCTAGCACTTAAGCTAATTTGGCTAGCTCATTTTTTTTTTTTTTTATTCCTCTGGATTTTATAACGATTAGGAATATTGTAGCATTTATTGCAGAGCTCATACGTCAGTTTATTTCCTCGTTCAACGTCTGGCATGTGGCATAAATTATTAAAGATGTATTGGCTTTGTTCCTCATAATTTGCCAAAATGCTTTGTTTTCGCTCCCTTTGTGTCCACAGACCTCAGTAACTACAAGGAACTTCTCTCAAAGGAGTAGAAAAATGCGTTTACTAGCAGCCATGGTGGATTTCGCTGAATGGATTATGCACCCCTTCGGTTTCAACTTGGAGTGCAAGGTACAAAATAAAAAAGACTAAAAATATACCCAGTACAAGCTCAGATCAACTGGATGGTGGGTGTGAGAGTGATGAGTTGCACTTAACAGTTGGGTTGTCTGCTGCAGTGGCATCATCAGCCCAATCCGATCCGATCTGAGGAGAGAAAATGTGCGCTGGGGCCATCTGACTACACCTCCATCCCCCCAAAAACATAGCTAACTATTAGCTTTACAAATATTTGAGAGCATGTCACATTGATTAGTCGTGTTAACCTGGGTAAATTTTGTCATAATTTATTTACGATTGTTTGATCATTTGCAGAATGTCTTTAAAAACGTTATCAAAGAAAGGTTGCTCTGTGCTACATTGTTAGTATCTATTGCTTCTGTCTCTTCATGAAATCCCAGCCTGCTTTATTATAGTTCAGATCAGTGCTCTCTGTGGGCCTTAAGCGTCCATTACAGAAAGCCACTTGTCCATTCATTTGTGTAGTGTTTTATGGTAAGCCGTTCTGGTCAGAGACTGAGGCTTCAAAGTGCTGCTGCATGCTCCCCCAGAGGTTTAAGGCAAGGGATTTTTTTCACCTCAGAAGCATCTCCTGCGTCTTTTAATTGTCAAGTATCTTCACATGTTTCAAGAATTTGCACAGTTCATTTCCTTATTGTGCTGGAAAGCACTTTAATTGATTGATTTGAAGCGCTAGTTAGAATGAATGTAAAGAGGAAAACAAAAGCATTGTTGTGACATACCATTTGAAGTTCTTTCAATATACTGAACTAAACTGGTTGTTTTTAAACTTTCCTGGAACAATCTATTCAGCCTGATTTCTTCTTGTGTTATAAAGTCTAGAGCCTGGAAGCGAAAGAAAAATCTGTGAAGATTCAAAGGCGTGAACTGGAATGTCTTCATCTCCAAAGGGTCTGTAGGAGTTAAATATTCTCTTTTTACCAGAGAGGTAAATCAGAAGGGTGAAGTGTGTAACATCCTCAAGACTGAAGCAAGTCAAAATACCTCGAGTCCCTTTGTTTTTTTTAACCTAGATGTGCCGTTCCCTTTATGAATGGAAAAATTTAGCTAGACTGCTTTAGGGCATTGTCTTTAAATTGAAAAAAAATCCCTGTGAATTATATCAGCTTTAAACATTTTAAAATGCATGGATTTTCTGTAATTTGCTGCTCTGGTTTCTGTTTTTTTTTTTTTTTTGCCAATTGCTTTTACCAATGTCAACTCATTTTTAACCATATACAAATGTTGGTTAAACAAGTCTGTTAAGACGCATCAGACATTACACGTGCTCAGCCAATGAGCGGTTTTAACTGTTTTCTGAGTATGAAATCACTACCTTTTTGTGGCTCAGAAACAACTGTGTTAATTGTAAATGAGCCTTGTGACTGACGTTCTAGGACATTTTCTTGAACTTCTTGAGGAAAACATTTCTTAGAAATGTGCAGCCTTAAATTCTTCTGCAGGGTGTATCACTGTTTGAAAAGTTGCATCTGAAAACCACTCTTTAGTTTAAAATTAGTGAAGTTGGTTGTATTAGACTTTTTTTTGTTGTTGTTGCTGTTTTTGGTTTAACTAAAATGTGCTAAATTCACAAGTGTCTCTGTGTCTTGAAGAGCTTTTGTAGAGGTGACAGTGATGAGTTGCACTATTAGCCAGGTTGCTGTTTGCAGTTGCACAGCAGGCCTGTCCTGACTCTGTGTGTTGACACCCATTGTGCACAGGGGCCATCTGAGTCACCGCTCTGTCAGAGAAAAATAGAAAATAACCTGTTATGTTCTGGTGTTAAATTAAATTTAATTTCTTTGTATTTGATTCATTGTTGTTGTTTTTTTTTCCCAGACACAAGATTGAAGGTAACACTGGGAACAGGATGTTTTTAGTCCAGAATGCATCCTGCTCACAAGTGTTCATAGATTGGGTTAAAGAAGTCCATTGCTGGTAAGCATGAAGATACTTCTCCAATATTTAAGTAATTCCTAAATATTAGAGAATTATTTTTAAAGTAGTCCATTATATTGAAAAATCTCAGCTTTGAACTTTTTCTCCTTTTTAAAAAAAGTTCTGCCATTTAAATGGGTGCATTAAACTAGTATAGCAGCACTTAGCATGGTAGCATTTAAAAAGTAGAAAGCACTCTTGTTGCATGTTGTTTTTTTCTATCTTTATTTTGATCAAGAAATATTACAGGACAGTGCAACATTTGCAAAAAGAGACGATAACAAAAAAAACCAATGGTAGGGAATCATGTTATTGAATGTCTTTCATGGTTTGTAGCTTTTCAAGGGCAGACATGGCTTTGGTTGACTTTGTGTTGGAGTGTTGTTACATGTAGCGCTCACTGAGTTCTTGATATAATTCAATATAACAAGGGAAATACTGCTGTATGTTAAGTTCAGAGTTCATTGGGCCTTCCCCTGCTATTGAATTCTGGGAAGTCAATAAAGCCTAAATATATTCATACCTCAAGCAGATTTCTTTAAAATAATATTTTAATTTTACCAATATGTTTCTTCTATTTGGAAAGTAACGCACTAATGACTTGATTGCAATAGAGAATCTGTGTAGGGAGTTAAAGCTGATATTTATTTTACGTTGTTTTATCTTTTGAAAGATGCCAGTCCCGCCAGCCAATAACAAATGTCTTGGTGGAAGGTTTTAAATCTAAATCTGCCCTGGGTATGAAAGATTTGGGCTTTTAACTAAATGTTCAGTATGTCCTCGTAATGGCTTTGCATTCTGACGGTACAGAATTTTTGTTACATAAATTGTGTTCTGAGCCTTTTATAATTAAGGTTCTATTGTAAATTGCAAATGTTTTGTCTTTTGCCTTAACCATAATTGGCAACCTGATTACTACTACTGGACTGAATTAATCTAATGGGCTTTGAATGGTAAAACTAAATCATCTAATTTAAATGATCGACAGTGTCATGTCAGTGAAGTTATATTTGATCTCCCATCTTACCGGATTCTGACAAATAATGCTTTTTATTGTTGTAACTCTAAGTCCTATTAGAAGTTAACTTTATTTATTTATTTTTTTTTGCAAAATTCATTATTTTCTCTTTTCTCTCTGTTTAGAGTCCTCCTGTTTCCTGCAGGCTTCCAGCCTTCCTTTTAAATCCTGCCATCTGTGAGCAGTTCATATAGCCCAGGTGACTGGACCACCATGCTGCACAGGTGAGATAGCGATCACTTCCAAACCAGCTTAAAATATTTCCTTTACAAATAGTTGGTGGACAGACAAGTGCAGCTGTTTTTTTTTTCGTTTTGTTTTTCACTGTGTTTATTCCTCCACTTCTGTTCCCTGGCAGATGTTGAAGTCGTGATTCAGAGCAACGTATCTGAGGTTCTGGTCAACATGAACGACTTCAGGAAGATTCAAGCTCAATACTTTTCAGCTTTGCTGCATTTTTTGTTTAGTTTTTTTGTTTGTGTCCTGTGTCAAATCTGTCGCTTCTATAACAAGACATTTTCTGAAGGTAATAAACAGTAATACATTTGCTAAATACCATGTTGGCAACAGCTTTTGTTAATGTGACATTGTAATCCTTTGAGCCCCACCAGTCGCATCTCGCTGTTCTTCTCTTGGTGTTTTTGTGGCGGTGACAGTTTGTCAGAGGGGATTGCAGGTTCAGGGGATTGTCTTGCATCAGCGACCACTGCATTTAAACGTTTGCATTTTGCTTTTGTCAGCCAGACAGGTTTCATAATGCAGGAATGCTTTTGGTTGGGAGTATATTGGGATTGTGATGAATGCACTTCACAAGAAATGCTGCAAGCAAAAATAATGTTGCAGGGTGATAAAACAATTTAAATATTTTAGTGAGGAACAAAAAATGACAAAATCAATGATAGACATGTTTTAAAATTCAATAAGACAGTATGTAGGTCCACCATTTTTACAAGATGGAGAAGAAATTTCGATGAATAAACTGGATTTTTCTTGAACAGAAGAGCAAATGGGTTTGTACAACAATATATTGCTACTAGAGAAGGAATCATTTTTACTTCTTCACATGTAATCCATAATGTCCCACAATGCTTAACAGAACAGTGTTTATGGCAAGTTTTATAAAATGAAATCTCTGTTATTAAGTTTTAATTCTTTCAGTTTGTATTGAAACATATTCTATATTTGAAACTGTATCGTGATATTTATTAAATTCAATTAATACATTGAAAAAAAAATCTTTTCTCCCTATCAGCCAGCTCTAATTCCACTTCTTACCTGCAAGAACACATGCACTGTGTCGTTACTAAGAAAACCTGAAGAAACCAATAAAAGGCGACAGATTATTTTTGTAACCGAAACACTTTTTTTTTTTTTTTCGGTTCTGATGTGATGACACAGTTGCGAGGTTCCTGGGATAATTAGATTTTCTTTGTAAAATGTGCATGTCTCTCCTAAGGCCCATTTTTATAACACTTTAATGACATGTTTTTGGCTAGTTTCTAGATCTATAACCAATGAGATGAACTCTGGAAATTGTAATAAACTCCTTCAGACATCTAGTCTCTGTTGTATTCTGCTTTTAACCACTAGGTGGCAAGTGTACATCATTGTTTTCCCACTGCTGTCTGGACTCATGTCAAGGGACTACTAAGGCAAACATTAGAAGTGTGATTTAATCCCGTTTAAAACCGATTTCCCATTGACATATTCCCTTGCAATACCTGCAGTTTTCTGTCAAATTTGTCAATCACCAATTCAGGTTTTGCTGCAGTTAACGTTTTCCTCCCACATAAAGCTCTCTCTGGATTACAGATGATTCACACCTGCCCTCAATGGAGAGTAGAGTACATTAAGCTTGGATTTTTAAGCAGTTGGTGTTTTCAACTGCTTTTGGTGCAATTGTGAAATCAGGTATTTTCTCCTAGAGTATGAGCTCTCTTTAAACACCATGAATTTAAACTTCAGGGTGTAGCTCTACCAATGAAGGGTACATTAAGAACATTCAGGTTGAATGAAAGGAACTCAGCTTTGAGGTACAAGACATGGATATATTATTCATCTTAATAGTGAGCTGAAACAGAATTTATAAAAGCAATGTCAGATAGGCAGTGTTCTTTTTCCAGACCACCCAGTTGTCATTTTTCATTTGAACTCTGTTTTAATTGCCTGTCTGAGCTGTTACCAAACAGAACCATGCAGTCCTCTTGGGCCCTTTTTCCCCCTGTTCAAGTGAAAATTACTGCACTGGACTTGAGGCTGACACACTGGCTATTGAAGAGAAGTTGTACATTATTCCTTGGAAGAGGAGAATGATGTTTTGTAAGCCGGTGTGGACTTTTCATACGTTTTCGACATTAGAGGTGTGATGTGGAATTATATGCTCTGCTTACTGTCTGTATGAAGGTAGAACTACCCTTACCTTTATGTCCTTGTTTGCTGCAGTCAAGAAGTAATTTGGTGATGGTTTTCTTTAAAGACTAACATTTTGTTTTGAGCTTTTTGGTTAAAAAAACAAAAGCAGCAGTCATGGATTATACAGCGAATATCATCAAGATCTTTTTTTCAACAATGTAGTGTTCCACTTTTTCAAGCCAAAACAACCCTGTGTCATTAAGGAATGGACTTGTGGTCTGCTGTTCTATGTGTTACCAGGATCTAGCAGATCGTTTAAGTCCTCCATGTTAGATGTTGGTCATACTTGTCTAGCACATGCTAGAGTCAAATGGATTTAGATCAGGAAAATTTGGAGGCTGGGTCTGCACCTCAGACCTGCTAGCCTCAAACCATTCCACAATCATTTCTATGTAACAGCACTCATCCTACTGAAAGCGGCAACATCCATCTGTAAATACAGTTTTCATCCCAACTCTTTAGCAATGCAGCAACAAATTGTGACTATACACTGTCTTCTGGCACCTTGCCATCAGAACTAGTTTAAACGTCAACAGCGTGAGCTCCAGTGTTTTATCTGCTGGATTGATGATCCTGTCATGGGTTACAACACATTAATGTTAAGGACAGAACGTTCACTTGCTACATATTACTAACCAGCCTCTTAATAAGTGCTGCCTTGCTACAGGTCCTTCTCAAAAAATTAGCATATTGTGATAAAGTTCATTATTTTCCATAATGTCATGATGAAAATTTAACATTCATATATTTTAGATTCATTGCACACTAACTGAAATATTTCAGGTCTTTTATTGTCTTAATACGGATGATTTTGGCATACAGCTCATGAAAACCCAAAATTCCTATCTCACAAAATTAGCATATCATTGAAAGGGTCTCTAAACGAGCTATGAACCTAATCATCTGAATCAACGAGTTAACTCTAAACACCTGCAAAAGATTCCTGAGGCCTTTAAAACTCCCAGCCTGGTTCATCACTCAAAACCCCAATCATGAGTAAGACTGCCGACCTGACTGCTGTCCAGAAGGCCACTATTGACACCCTCAAGCAAGAGGTTAAGACACAGAAAGAAATTTCTGAACGAATAGGCTGTTCCCAGAGTGCTGTATCAAGGCACCTCAGTGGGAAGTTTGTGGGAAGGAAAAAGTGTGGCAGAAAACGCTGCACAACGAGAAGAGGTGACTGGACCCTGAGGAAGATTGTGGAGAAGGGCCGATTCCAGACCTTGGGGGACCTGCGGAAGCAGTGGACTGAGTCTAGAGTAGAAACATCCAGAGCCACCGTGCACAGGCGTGTGCAGAAAATGGGCTACAGGTGCCGCATTCCCCAGACCTGGGCTACAGAGAAGCAGCACTGGACTGTTGCTCAGTGGTCCAAAGTACTTTTTTCGGATGAAAGCAAATTCTGCATGTCATTCAGAAATCAAGGTGCCAGAGTCTGGAGGAAGACTGGGGAGAAGGAAATGCCAAAATGCCAGAAGTCCAGTGTCAAGTTCCCACAGTCAGTGATGGTCTGGGGTGCCGTGTCAGCTGCTGGTGTTGGTCCACTGTGTTTTATCAAGGGCAGGGTCAATGCAGCTAGCTATCAGGAGATTTTGGAGCACTTCATGCTTCCATCTGCTGAAAAGCTTTATGGAGATGAAGATTTCATTTTTCAGCACAACCTGGCACCTGCTCACAGTGCCAAAACCACTGGTAAATGGTTTACTGACCTTGGTATCACTGTGCTCAATTGGCCTGCCAACTCTCCTGACCTGAACCCCATAGATAATCTGTGGGATATTGTGAAGAGAACGTTGAGAGACTCAAGACCCAACACTCTGGATGAGCTAAAGGCTGCTATTGAAGCATCCTGGGCCTCCATAAGACCTCAGCAGTGCCACAGGTTGATTGCCTCCATGCCACGCCGCATTGAAGCAGTCATTTCTGCAAAAGGATTCCCGACCAAGTATTGAGTGCATAACTGTACATGATTATTTGAAGGTTGACGTTTTTTGTATTAAAAACACTTTTCTTTTATTGGTCGGATGAAATATGCTAATTTTGTGAGATAGGAATTTTGGGTTTTCATGAGCTGTATGCCAAAATCATCCGTATTAAGACAATAAAAGACCTGAAATATTTCAGTTAGTGTGCAATGAATCTAAAATATATGAATGTTAAATTTTCATCATTACATTATAGAAAATAATTAACTTTATCACAATATGCTAATTTTTTTAGAAGGACCTGTAGTATCAGGTTGGACCCTCTTCAGAACTGCCTTAATTCTTCTGCCACCGATTTAACAAGGTGTCAGAAGCATTCCTCGGAGACTTTTGATCCGTACTAGTATGATAGCGTTATGCAGTTGGTGCCGATTTTTTCAGCTGCACATCCATGATATGAATTCCCTGTTGCACCACATCCAAGAGGTGCTCTATTGGATTGAGATCTGGTGGCTGTGGAGGCCATTGGGATACAGTGAACACATTGTCATGTTTAAGAAAGCAGTGTGAGATGATCTGAGCTTTGTGACTTTGTGCAGTATCCTACAGGAAGTTAACATCAGAAGATGGGACACTGGTCTTAAAGGGGTGGACATGGTTAGCAATACTTGTGTAGGACTCCCAGTCTTGACACTGCCACCATCAGCCTGAACGTTTGGTACAAGGCAGTGTAAGATCCATTTTTGCGCCAAACTCCAACCTTACCATCTGAATGTTGCCGAAATTGAACAGTTTTTCAATGTGACAGCAATGGCGTTAGGTGTGGTTTTCTACTGCTGCAGTTCGTGTTGAGGTTCAATGTTTTGTACGCTCAGAGATGGTGTTCAACATGCTGTGGTTGTAACAAGTGATAATTTGAAATGCTATTGCCCATTCTTAGGTCAACAGATGTTCTTCATTCATGGATAATCAGTAAGGTGACGTAAAGAGAGAAGAGACTTGCGTATTAAATCAAAAGCATGCAAATAAAACCAGAAACCACAAAAATGCAACAGCTACCCAGTTGTGACACATCTGAAAATCCAATTGAGTAGCAGTGTCGTCTGCACCAGCAGTAATTTCACATTTAGTAACTTAAATCCTATTTTTTCCTTACACTGATGCTCAGTTTAAAATTTAGCAAGTTGCCTTCACCACAGCTACACATTTAGTTTAAGCACATTTAGTTGCTGTCATGTAACTTGCTAAGTTGCTATTTGCAATAACATGTCTAGTGACTGTGCATTCCACCCATTAACAGGTGCTATGTTCAAGAGATAATCAGCGTTATTCTCTTCATCTGTCAGTGGCCACAATGTTATGCCTGATTGGTGCATTTGCAGAAGTGTTCAACACAGCTACTTAAAAGATTTATGAACAGTGAAGTGTCAAAATCAATAATTGTTCAGGTAACTGTTAAAAGAAGTACTTTTAATATTAACTGAGCTGCATTGATAAACATAATTATATCAGTACAATGTTGGAAGGACAATCTGTCTCAAGACCTCTGCAGAGTTTCCATAGTCACCACACCAGTTAAAGTATAAATAAAATATTTAAAGGGGAAGCGTTCTAAGCTAAAGTGATTTGTCATCATTTTGAGAGATCCAAAAATCGATGAAGAAAAAAATGAATATTTACTTTTTTTAATATTTACTTTAACCATTTCATACAAGGCGGCTGTTTATATCTGGAACGGCTTTAGGAGTTTCTCATCCCACTGAAGATTAAAGTCAAAACACGGACATTTAACCATTTGGGGGTGGGCAGTTTTTCCTGTAACCTGCACACTCATGTGAGATTCAGTATTCCTTTTTCTCTGCCGTCTCATGTTCTTTCAGTCTGTCCTCAATGTAGGCCATGACGGAGCAATGATTGACAGGAGTGCAGAGAGTGATCATAGAGGGCTCGCTGACTATTCTTTATTACAGGAGACCGTTCTTGTTTTGCTTTTAGCTGAGCTCCCGTGGGAAGTAAAGGGCACCCAACTGAAGGCAGATGTTTTGAATTTCAGGGTGGAGGATAAGTCTAACATTTGATGTTGAAGTGAGGCTGAGATGGGGACAACCTTTGAAAGAAAAAGATATTTGTTTAGCCTCAGGAAGTTGCCTTGTGAGTGTGCAGGTCCAGCGGGAACTGCACATTTCCTAGTCCTCTGAACACACTTGCACTAGATGCTATGCTGATCAAAGGAAGAGTTCATATCTAAACATGAAATAGCTTTTCTCCTTATCAGGTCATGTTGATTTGTTCTGCTCCTAAAAAATGACCTAACAGAGAGGTAACCCCGGGCCCCAGTGAGCTCTGCTCATGAATACTTGCACAACTGTCACGCATTATATTACTGTGGGCTGAAAGCAGAAAACAGCTTGATGGCAGTGATTCATAGTAGAGTCAGGGGCCCTGTTAATGAAGAGCTAAGCAGCAACTTTACAAGTCCCAAATGGGTTTACCCGGAAATTTGTTAATGCATTACACAGCCTTAAAGGGCCTTTTTCTCACCATGTTTGAAAGGTGATGGGTCCTTCGATTAAAACATTTTCAGTTTCATATCCACAGATTGACTCTAAAAAACTAATAAGACAATATCTATTATTTTTCTTAATAAATGGCAGCTATATGACAATATGGTGGGTTTATTAGTGTTCTAGATACCCGAACAAAACACCCCTCCTACATATTAGGACTTCAGTTACTAAAGGAACAACACTATTTGAAATTTCTGCACAAGAAAAACAGTACGGTAATAAATTAATATGAAATCATGCTTTGAAAGCCATTGTTTTAGTTAGAAGTTGCATCACACTATTATAAATAATAGTTTCTCAAAGCCAATTAAAAATCTAATTTACCCTCAACCCCTACCACAGAGGGAGTGTATTTCCCAGCTAGTTGATCATAAGCAATGCAATGAGATGATCAGAGATGCAATTTTCATGTGCAGAATGGCAATTTGAATGCAGTGCCTTACAAAAGTATTCATACCATCAAACTTTAATATATGTTTTCTGGGTCTTATGATAGGCCAGCACATAATTATGAGTGGAAGTAAAATTATGTATCTTTTTTAAATTAGATCTTTTCTATGAAGACAAATCTGAAAAGTGCGGCATTCATTTTTTTCAACCTCACTGAATGATTCTGTAAAATCACCAATCACTTTAGTTACAAGTACAAGTCTTTTAGATAGATAAAGTGAACATCATTTAGCAAGTTTTGCCACAGATTCACAATTGCATGTGGGTCTGGACTTTGGGCTATTATGACATGTGATACTGTGGTCTAAGAATTCTATTGTAGCTCTGGCTGTATGTTTCGGATCACTCTTGTTCTGGAAGATAAATCTTTGCCTAAAGCCTCAAGTCTTTTGCAGCATCTAACAGGTTTTCTTCCAGCATTGCCCTGTATTTAGTTCCAGCCATATTTGCATTAACTCTGACCAGTTTCTCTGTCCCTGATGAAAGAAAATATCTTCACAGGATGATGCTGCCACCACCATGTGTGACCATAAATGTGGTGTGCTCAAGTTGATGTGGGGAGTTGGTTTTTCCCCACACACACTGTTTAGCATGTCGGTCAAAAAGATATATTTTGTTATGTTTTCTACATGCTTTATGCAAATAGCAAAAGGGACTTCTCATGGCTTCTCAATAGGTTTCTTTCTCCAGAGTTATCATGGCCTTTTGGCTGCTTCTCTGATTAAGGCTGTCCTTTCTGGGCCTGTCAGTATAAGTAGACAGTCACATCGAATTAGATTTGCAGTTGTTCTGTACTCTGCATTTTCAGTTGAACAGTGCTTTTATTGGATATTAAAACTTGGGAAATTGTTATACAACCTAACATTGCTTTAAACTGTATCTCAACTTTATTCCTGACTTGTCTATTGTATTCCTTGCACTTTGTGATGCTGTTCGTTCACTAATGTTCTCTGCTATACCTCTGAGGCCTTTGCAGAACAGCTCCATTTAAATTGATATTAAATTACAACATCTTCAATGTGTATATACATTTTTGCAAGGCACTGTTTATGGTTTGTTTGCATTTTTTTAGGGTGTTCTAGAAGGTTACACAATAAAACCGAAATTGTTCGAAAAGTTGCCGCAACAGGTGCCATTTCTCTGCCTCACTGGTGGCAGGATTTGCAACAGCTTGGATCAAATTTATGCTTTTGTGCTTCCAGCTGTTTGATTTACAGTTCTACGGTCAATCAGACACAGCAAAGTAGTGCTGACAAGGTATGGTTTATGTTCTGGGAGATGAACTAATTTGATGGTAATGCAGTATTTAGATTGTGTCCAAAACAGCTAATCTGTGGAAGAGGTCTGTCAGATTTGTGACTACTGGCTGTCAAGTCAGGTAGTTCTAAACTACAGACAGACCATTGTGTAAAGTAACCGTTATCATACTGAAGGCTGTTAAAAATATTTTCAAACCAAAACAAAAACTCTTTTTGCAAATATAAAGTAATAAGTGACTAACTATAAAGATTTACATTTAGCACCCAAATGATAATCTCTTTGAAAAAGGCTTTTAGAACCACAGTTCCACCACAAATGTTTTGTTGTGATGCATCTGATACATTGCTGTAGATATGCATTTCATTTGTACTAAACCAAAATGAGTAACGCTAATCCATTATTTGCTGCTTAAACTGATAGCCAACAACTTTTCTTCAGCAGAATTCCTGGTTTCACCAGTTATAACAAGTCATCCACCCACAAGTGGGTGGGAGGTGTATGAAGGGCCAAAAGGGACTACATAAAATAAATAAGAACATCATGAAATAAATTAATTTGCCTTTAAATAAATATAACATTAAATGTCCCATTAAATAAATAGTACCATTTATTCATTTAATGCATTATTAAATAAGTAAATATAACATTAAATCATGAAACTAAATGTTCCATTAAATGATTAAACCTTTTAAATGCTGAAATAAATAATTAAACGTGGAAATCAAGGTATTGTCATATTACTTTCAATATAATATGTTTACTTGTCAGTTATATTGAGATTGTTTTGACTGTTCTGTTTCCTTTTTTTAATGTAAAAATTGTTATGATGGGTGCGGTGCTGACGGTGTAGGGGTTAAACGACCATATGCAGAGGCTGCAGTCCTCGTAGCGGCTATCTCGGGTTCGAGTCCTGGACCCGGTGACATTTCCTGAATGTCTCTACCTCTCTTTCTCGTCTTCCTGCTGTCAAAAAATAAATAAATAAAGGCCACTAGTGCTGAAAAAATATCTTTAAAAAAAAACAGTTATGACTGTTTGGATTTTCTTTTGTGCATGCACTTGTGGCGATAGAGTGGGTCCCCAATCTCTGGCACTGTTATTTTTGGGGGTCACAGGCTGAAATGTTTAGGAACCCATGATTTAAACAAAAATAAACAGGAAATCTGTTTTACCTGAAACTGCGCTGATATAGTGACATATTACAGGGACAAGAATTTACACCTGGTTTATTTTGTTCTCTTCATCTGGTTGCCTGTTGACAGATACAGGTCCTTCTCAAAATATTAGCATATTGTGATAAAGTTCATTATTTTCCATAATGTCATGATGAAAATTTAACATTCATATATTTTAGATTCATTGTACACTAACTGAAATATTTCAGGTCTTTTATTGTCTTAATACGGATGATTGTGGCATACAGCTCATGAAAACCCAAAATTCCTATCTCACAAAATTAGCATATTTCATCCGACCAATAAAAGAAAAGTGTTTTTAACACAAAAAACGTCAACCTTCAAATAATCATGTACAGTTATGCACTCAATACTTGGTCGGGAATCCTTTTGCAGAAATGACTGCTTCAATGCGGCGTGGCATGGAGGCAATCAGCCTGTGGCACTGCTGAGGTCTTATGGAGGCCCAGGATGCTTCAATAGCGGCCTTTAGCTCATCCAGAGTGTAGCCCAGGTCAGGCGCTTCTGCCGTTGTTTCTGGTTCAAAAGTGGCTTGACCTCGGGGAATGTGGCACCTGTAGCCCATTTCCTGCACACGCCTGTGCACGGTGGCTCTGGATGTTTCTACTCCAGACTCAGTCCACTGCTTCCGCAGGTCCCCCAAGGTCTGGAATCGGCCCTTCTCCACAATCTTCCTCAGGGTCCGGTCACCTCTTCTTGTTGTACAGCGTTTTCTGCCACACTTTTTCCTTCCCACAGACTTCCCACTGAGGTGCCTTGATACAGCACTGTGGGAACAGCCTATTCGTTCAGAAATTTCTTTCTTTGTCTTACCCTCTTGCTTGAGGGTGTCAATAGTGGCCTTCTGGACAGCAGTCAGGTCGGCAGTCTTACCCATGATTGGGGTTTTGAGTGATGAACCAGGCTGGGAGTTTTAAAGGCCTCAGGAATCTTTTGCAGGTGTTTAGAGTTAACTCGTTGATTCAGATTATTAGGTTCATAGCTCGTTTAGAGACCCTTTTAATGATATGCTAATTTTGTGAGATAGGAATTTTGGGTTTTCATGCCAAAATCATCCGTATTAAGACAATAAAAGACCTGAAATATTTCAGTTAGTGTGCAATGAATCTAAAATATATGAACGTTAAATTTTCATCATGACATTATGGAAAATAATGAACTTTATCACAATATGCTAATATTTTGAGAAGGACCTGTATATTGGTGCTCATCAGAATATGATGCATCATAATATTATGTGCATGGGAGTTAAAAGTGAACATAATTTATAACAATTACAAGAGCAAGTAGTGCCTTTGGCTAGAGTGCTTGTTTAATAAAGGCAGCATCCAGCACATTTGTATTTAGCTCCATGTCAGTGTAGGTGTTCAAAAAAGCCACAAGGGAGCAATGCTCACAAATAGCACATTTGTTTATATCACCTCGGGAAAATGCTGCTAAAATAGACTTGAGTTCAATAGACAGCGTTCTGCCATGATTTGGGCTCAAAGATACACCATTTATTTTCATAAAGCTTATGTCTTAGGGCAAATCGAAGCAATGAGCATCATTTTCATACCACTAAGAAGACTTTCAGAAGCATTGCAACATCTCCACTTTCTGAAACCATGCCATGCTAGTTGAATTTTTATGTTGAGATCGTTTTATGCCGTTCCCACTTCAGTTTTTCATATTTATGTAGAGCTGGTGAATTCATCAAATTTCCACTACATCATATGTGCTGGAGAAGGCACACTGATGCTGAAGCAGTGGGAAGGCGTGGGGTCGCATCATTGCTGTGAGTCCTCTTCACTGCATTCTACATTTTCACACTAAGACCTCAAGTTATCTGCTCCTAAATGACACATTCATCTTTTATCAGCTACAACAAATTACAAACCTATGAGACATGGAACTTTAACAACACCTAATTACAAAGCTGCCTTAATTTAACATTAGGTTGTCTAGAATGAATAAAAAAAACTTGGTGAGGTGCTTAAAGGTTAAAGTTTGCATTTTAGCAAATTAAGTTTAAAACAGATGTCTTAAGCAAAATGATAAAAAAGATTGTTTATTTTCAAGGTTGGAAACTTTCATTGTTTCTTTATGAACTGAAAACAAAAAACTGATTAGTAAAACCTGACGACTGTTTCAGGATTTGGGGAAATGAAGCATAGAAATTATGATATATACAGTATTAATTTACAACACTATTAAACCCTCAATAATAATAATATTGTGCATAGAGCTGAAGATTGTTACTAATATGTCATTGTAGAGAGCTGAATTTTTTTTAATAAGGAAAGCATTTTGTGCTTGAACAGAAGAACTCATGGCTTGGAAAGATGCCAATTTTAGTCATGCTTGGTTAGCTTATAAAATTATTGGTATTCTTACTATGCAGAAGATGAAGAAAAACATGATCTAGCACTATGAGCAATAGAAGCCCATCTTATACACTGCAAAAATTGGGTGAAAATAGGGGACATATATTTTCAGGTAATCATAGGTCAGCTGTTCTTTTGTTCTAATTTAAACTTCATGGTGAATAGTTTCAGGGCACTTAAAATAAAATTCTGAGTTGTT
Organism: Girardinichthys multiradiatus; assembly: GCF_021462225.1. Classification (NCBI taxonomy): domain Eukaryota; kingdom Metazoa; phylum Chordata; class Actinopteri; order Cyprinodontiformes; family Goodeidae; genus Girardinichthys; species Girardinichthys multiradiatus. The sequence goes on along the minus strand of NC_061797.1, from coordinate 44,143,164 downwards.
AAGCTATCAACTCTCAGTAGGCCACATCATAGTACTTTACTTTTGTCTTTTGTGCACTTTAAAGTGTGTGCTACGTCCTTTTTTGAGGGATTCCTTTCCCCTAAATGTGTTCCATCAAAGACTTCAAGGAACAATTCAAAAATTTAAAAGTGAGTTTTTATATAATGTTATGATCAGTGAATATTACCTGCAGTGGATAAATGTTGCATCACTATTAGCTCATCACTGTTATAGATGAGCATGTTAGGTAACGTTAATAATGCTGACTTCACAGTTGTCTAACCCACAGTGATTGACACCCTCTACAAGAAGGATAGCCCACAAAAGGTTGCTGTATTTTAACATATTAATGGAAAGTTGGGTCAAAGGGAAAAAGTGTGGTAAAAAAGATGCAGAAGCAACAGGGATGAGCACCGCCTCGAGAAGATTGTGAAGCAAAACCTATTCAAACATTTAGGAGAGATTAACAAATGGTAAATGGACTGAACTTATATAGTGCTTTTCCAGTCATACAGACCGCTCAAAGCGCTTTACACTAGAGCCACATTCACCCAATCGCACTCACTAACGCTCACACATTCATACACCGATACGCAGATCGGTAGGCAACTTGAGGTTAAGTGCCTTGCCCAGGGGCACATTGACATACGGCAGGAGGAAGCTGAAATCAAACCCACAACCTTCTGATTGCAAGACGACTACTCTTCCTACTGAGCCACAGTCGCCTCAAGGCATAGACTTCAATTGAAATCAGCGCTTTAAAAACAACCTCACACAGAGGAGAATATTGGCTACAACTTTCACACTCCTGAAACAGAAACAACTCTAAAAGCATCTCAGTGTTACAAAGTCCTATTTCCAGGCAAATTAAAATGTTGCTTTTTATTTTGAAATCATAGTACCAAAGTCCGGAAAAAGAGTGGAGAGGCCCATAAACAGCTTGAGCTCCAGAGATAAGTTTTCAGTCAGAAATGATTTGGAAACCATGTCATCTGCTGGTTTTGTCAGGTCCAAATTATAACATGTACCACAAAATTGATTTCATGGTTCCTTCTGCTGACAAGCTTTATGGAGATGCTGATTTGATTCTCCAGTAGGACTTAGTATCTGACCACACTGCCAAAAGTCCGAATACCTGCACTGATTACATGGACAAACTTCTCATTATTACTACATTTCTCTTTAAAAATCTATCTTTAATTTGCCTTATATAGGGTTCTAATTTTCTGAGAAACTGATTTTTGAATTTTTATTAGCTGGTCATAATCATCAAAATGAAAAGAATAATTATTTGAAATAAATCTGTCTTATATACAAAACAGATAAAAAAATACATATTTCATTTTTAAAAATTGAACTCTTGAAATAAATTAGATTTTTGATCATGTTCTAATTTACTAAGCTGCACCTGTAAGCATTGCATCACTTTCTTTATTAGTTACTCTGGAAGGATATGCTTAAGATGCTGCAGCAAGGTCTTGGGCCAGCACTTTTGCTTAAGTCTGAATCTTGATCTCAACAAAGGCAGAAAAACCTTCACTGGAAATTTGAATTCTGATTTGATGTGAGCTTTATTTGGATCTGGGCTGACATTAACCTTCCCCACTGTCACCTTGGCTGAACAGAAGTTTGTTCATGATGGATAGCCTCCCATTTAAACAAAACGCACAGCTCTCAAAGCGCACACTCATTAAGAGCATATCCTTATAACTGGATTAGGGGTCTAGTAATGGAAACTCGGGGAAACTGTGCGCCAGTCTCCTGCTTGATAGATTCAGAGCTGATCAATCTTTGATTGGGTGCTTCATTTGTAGGCTTAAAATGTTGAGAGCTCAGGATATGTGCAGGTGTCCAGCTGGAAGTATTAAATATTAAGTGTCATATATCTTTGTCTGAGGTTTTGGGCAAAGGTTCATATTGTGTTCTGGCTTGCAGAGTTGGGAAGAGTCATTAGTCAACGGTGTTACTTCTGTGAATTATTCAGTGCAGAGACGTTTGGTGCTGGTGCATTATACCATCATAACCACTTCAAGTATGACCCATTTTATTTTCGTCTCCCTTATCATGCCTTCTTCTACCTCTTCTTCTCTGTTTTTTCTGCTGAATCTAGATTCAGGCTGTATGGGGTGAATGCAGCTCATCATCAGCATCACTGCGGGTCCAGGCTAGAAGGAGATTTCAGTTGCTTTTCTTGTGTAATTATAATGTTTAACTCAATCTTTTCTCCTTGTGTCTGTTTATACCACAAATACACTTTATTGCCATAAGAGAGAAAATAACAGATGGAAAAAACATCCAAGTAAACACATATATATCTGGCATGTATAGTTGCTGGGTGTCATCCAAAAAGCAACAGCTGTCTGCCTACAAGCCCATTAGAAATGTAGAATAATAGATTTACTGATGATTTTATTGATGATTTACTGTGTATTGCAATAATATAAAGAAGAAAAAAGTAATATGCAGGCCTTCTGTTACCTACAAACATCTTTTGTCTTCAATTTTCCAAATAATAATACATTTCAAAAGTGTTCAAGGCATTCTCCTCTTGCTTTTGGTTAGCTGAGGGAGGGTGAATAAATCAATCTTTATAGCTTCCTGAGAACAATCAGAATACAGAGTTGCAAACAGAGTTGAAGTCACATTTTACCAGTTCAAAAAACATCAGAAATTCTGAAAGTACAATAATGAGGCAACACATGGTACCAGAAGTTAATGTATCCACTCCAAATACTGTTTGATTTTGTTTCACAGCCATATATTTAAGCATATAATTGAACGAGAATGACAGAAACCAAAAACTTAAAAGAATTCAGACATAATTTATTATGTTATGACAGGCTAAATGTCACAAAATATTGGTGTTAAGTTTTGAGTGTGTAAATATATCCAGCTCCCTATAATGCATTCCATATTGTTTTACTTTTTCTCTGTACAGGAAGGCATCAGACACCTCAGATAACTGGGATGTTTGTGATAACTGTCTCAAGGGTTTCAGCAAGCTTCATGAACAATGGCAGTGCCTTTTAATAAACAGTGGATTTGCCATCAGTGCCCAAAGCAACTGTAATGTTGGGTAAGTCAGACTTCAGAGTTATTTCTGGATAATAGTTTTTTACTGACCAATTTCAGAAAACCCTTCAGGGTGGGATTAAGATCTCTTTTCGTCATCTGGGTGTATTTTGTGTAAGCAAGACGGTGAGAGCGGTTTGAAGTCAACCTGCTGCTGTTACGGTCCTGACTTGCCTAGTGAGGCAGTCACAGTCCTGTTTCAGCTGACTTGTTAAAGGGTAAAACAGTCTTGTGTCTCAAGAATGCAATGTTGTGATTACGGATGGGCTATGCAGCAACACAGATTGAGAGGTTTAGGTCAAAATGTGCAGACTCACCTCTGTTTAGTGCATATTTGTTTTCTTGCAATTAACACACTGGAAGAATCTCACTAAAGAGAACGTAGAACAGATCACTGGACTTGAGTAGCAGTTATGCTTGAAAACAGAGCAAAACTAAGTAATGTTAAGTCACTGATGTGTTTAACCATTTGTGAGTCTTCTGCCACGTTTTTTATGAGTAATGCAAAAATGCTATGTTAACTAGGCTTAGCCTATTTTTTTTGTCTCTTTTGATTCTGCAATGTTGTGTAGATTTTTAAAAGCTCACAAGCTGCCTGTGGATATCCATAACCACAGGCAGTTCAGAAAACGGCTCCTCTTTTAAGGTTTTAATTGAGCTGTTTTTTAAAGAGGCTAATATTAGGGCACTTCATAACAAATAAAGCTTGAAGTAACACCTTGGTATATCTATGCTCACAAAAACCTGTTGGGGTTTTGACAGTTTACACACTTCTCACATTTTCTGATTTTCACTCTCTAGCAGTGGGTGTTCTTGTGCCAAACAGGAAAAATGAGAGTGAAGCAGGTACTTGAGACGCCATACTGTAATATGTCTATTGCACATCAGTGCAGAAAGCCTTTCTGCCTTCCCTAAGAATATCAAAACTTACCTTATAAACTTTACACAGAATAATTTATACGAGAAACTTATTGGTGTATACAACTTGCAGTATTGGTCCTGCTGACGCTGACACTTTAACTTTGCCTTTAATGGCAATTGTGATAAAAGTTTTTTCAGCAATTTGTCATATGATTCCAGTGTTGTAACATAAAAACTAGCTCTTTGCAAATAATTCATTGAGTACGTTTGATTTTCCTGCAAACCCATCTGGACCAGGTACATTACTCAAAATAATACCATGTTTACTTGCTTCTTAGAAAATATGAGGCAAAAGTTTTAGCTGTTCAGTCGAAATAAATGGGTCCAAACTTATCTCGTGCTGGTACTGTATGTACATTCATGATCATTTCTTAAGTGGTGAATGCTGAATTTCTCTCTATTAGAACATTGTAGATTTATACCTATAATTTATGCTATATGTTCCCTGGACAGGAAGAAAATTGGGTCTGGGAGAAATTAGTTTGTTATATTGGATGCTTCCTTTTCTCTCCTGCTCTTCCTCTGCCTCTGTATCTCCGCTTTCTGCTTTTTCCTTTTTTTAAGTTCACTCTAAATCTATTTATTATGTTGGGGATTAAAGAGGGAGCCTGGATTGGTAAAGAAGGGAACTTGGACCTAGAGGAAATTAAATTGTGGTTCAATATCTCAGTTTGTGTCACCTTTGCGACTGTAAAGATGCGTCCCGATATTCATCCAAATAATGAAGAATTAATGTCCAAAAGCAGTTTCCAGCAGTTCAGCACTTATGCATTATTTTCAGTAAATGGTTCTGTTTTATCTGACAGATTTAGCACATAGTAGAGTGAAGACTTTCAGTTGTTTTTCTTTTTTAGATGAAAGTTTGTAGCTCTTTTGTTATATAATCTATTTACAAATATAGATCCAAAAATATAGATCCAAAAGAAGGAGCCATGGCTCTTGTTAGTTGAAATGTTTCTGTTCTGATTACAATTCAGAAACTGAGATCACCAAGTAGAGGACATATTGCTTTCACTTTTTCCCGAGTAACCAGTCAGCTCATTTAGGTAAGTGCAACTTTTAAAACACAACAGTTCTGATTTTGTGCTGAAATATGATAACAGATATCTTTGGACCAACTAAGTGTTTTGTTCCTCTTTCCACATGTTGTTTAAAATCATATGAAGACCCTCCAACCCTCTGTCTCTTTTCTTCCTTAAGCTTCCACATCCAGACGAATCATCACTTCATGGTGAGGATTATCTCTGAGTTGCACTCCATCACACCTCTTAGGCTGCTGCTTTACCTCTCATGTGGCAACTTAAAAAGGTTCATGTTGCATTTCTTTGTTACAAAGGCACCTAAGGTTAATTCAAGTTTAAGTAGATAATCCATGTTTTTTCATGAAATCACTGCCAAAGATGTAGAACTTCATACATTCAAGGAGTGCAAAAAATACTTGACTGAATAGGCATTGTGTTTAGATAAAAGAAAAGAAATGGAGGTTTTTTTTTTTTTGCGACATTCCTATTGTGAGATTTCAAAAAGCCACTGATAGTTCTTGGTGGCTGCTAATAGATACATAATTATTTCTACTGACCATATACCTGGTTGATATCTTGCTGAGCTGTGGGGAATCTCTTCTCTTCTTTGTTCCGTTTAGAGGTAAGCTATACCGTCCTTCAGTCATGGTCAAGCATAGTGAACAGGCTGTTGTAAGTCAGCAGAGAAACCCACATAACTTTTAGGTCCAGAGCAGAGAGAAGTTGATGTGGCAACCTCTCCCAGCCAGCAGGCAGCTCTGACAATAAAGTGAATGATGACTTTAAACAGTATTCTTGATGCCATCGGTGCTGACTTGATGTGCTCAGACAAAGCTGCCCTGACTGTCAATGAGAATAGCTAAAAGGTCCGGTTTGAAGTACTGGACCTTCGCAAAATATTTGTACTGAAATCCCTTCAGGATATATGTCAGATATATGAAAGAGTAAGATGTGTGCTTTGATTCTTGATGCAAGCGCTGACAGTTATTTTGTAATTGTCAAAAGTAAAGAAATAAAGTTGAAAAATAATGTGATGCACAGGAATATTGCACATGAGTTGCCTTGAACCCCATCAGAAAGCTTTTATGTGATTCCAGTGCATGTTGGGATTTGCGCTAAGCCAACCCTAAAGCACTGGTTTAGGTCAGACACTAATGCAGAGTTCTAAGGGCAATCTCGTGGACGTCCCAGTTCATCCCAACAGAGTTGATCAGGGTTTGGTCATAACTGTTTAGAATAATAATACAATCAAGGCACGTGATGTTGCCCGGTACGGTGGAGCCGTGGGTCCCAGCCTGGAGTCAGGCCTGGGATCGGGACTCGTCGGAGAGCGCCTGGTGGCCGGGTTGCTCCTTGCGGGACCCGGCCGGGCCAAGCCCAAACAAGACACACGAGGCCATCCCCCAGTGGGCTCACCACCTGCAGGGAGAACCATGAAGGATGGGTGCAAAGAGGATCAGGCAGCGGACGAAGGTCCCGATCTCTGGATGCTTAGGCTGGCTCTAAGGACGTGGAATGTCACCCCGCTGGGGGGAAGGAGCCTGAGCTTGTGCGGGAGGTCGAAAGATATTGACTAGAAATAGTTGGGCTCACCTCCATGCCCAGCGTGGGCTCTGGAACCCATCTCCTCGAGAGAGGCTGGACTCTCTTCTACTCTAGAGTGGCTCGCATGGAGAGGCGGAGCCCTCGGCCAGGGATGTATTCAACTCCTGGGTGAATATACCGGTCCTTTTCATAACTTTTATGGACAGGATATCTAGGCACTGCCAAGGGCCGGAGGGGTTCAGGTTTGGAAAATTAAATGTAAAATTAAAATAAAATTTTATTATAGACTAATTAAATTTTATTTATTTTTGTGTCAAGGGACGCAAAAGTAAATCATGAACTTCTGTCCTGTTCAGTGGTTCATATAAAAAAAAAAACATCACATCAAACAATATTTTTTTTAAAGTAAGGGTTATTTCAAACTGGTGGGAAAGCTTGCCTTTAACCGTGGATGTGATAGCTGAGATCAATAGGCATGTATTGTTGCAACCCATTTCTCTAAAAGGTTGGATTTTGGAGCTGGAATAGCTTTCACTTTCATACTGACTGCATTCTGATTGCAGATCAGAAAATAGAGACTGACCTTAGCAACAAAATTACCTTTACAAATAGTCTATTTGTTATTATTTGGGGTTGTTTGGTTTTTGCTTTCTGGGTTTTTCTTATTTTTCCCTCACAGTTTTTGAATCATGCTTCTGTTTATTATTTTTCTGTTCATGTTTTAGTCTTGTTCATGTTTTGTCAAGTTTGGTTTTTGGTTCTGGTCATGGTTTAGTTTTTGTTTGTATTCAAGAGTCTCTGTTCTTGCTCCAGCCACGTTCTGTTCTGTCTGTTAATTATCTTTATCCGGTTCACCTGCTTCAAACTAATCTGTCTCCTATCTCCACCTGGTTTACTTTCCATATATTCACTCCTGTTCAGTTGTTCTTCGCGGAAACATTATTGAGATATTGCTCTTGTCCTGTAGTCACGCCACGCCTGTCTCGCCTGCACTGGCCAAGACTGTTTTTTGCCTGTTCCGCCTGTCCGTTCGTTGTTTTGTTCCTGCCTCTTTTTAGAGTGAGTTTTTTTTATTAAATTGTTTTTTCACTTACCATCATGCTGCCTGCTCGTCTGCATTCTGGGGTTCTATCTCGCAAACCATAACACTATTATGACCCAAATACCTTAGCAATAGATTGGACAGAACCGTGCAACTTATTTGAGACAAAAACTAACTGAGTTGCCTGTAAATAGTTTAGTACTGTAGTTATCACAAAACTAGGTGTGTATATTGGGACCCTTGTCAACTTGGTAGGTCAGAAATTATGGTAAGTTACAGCTTTCTGAGTCAAAATTCCCTCTTCATACAGTATTTTTACAGATTGCAATTGTTTCTACACTCATGGAACCTAAGACTTTGAACATGGAATTACAGTGGGATATTTGGAATGTTGGATATTGCTTAAACTCAAAGTTATAGAAATTAAAAGTGAATTTACAAGAATATCTTTTTAATTTCTCATGCAATTTCTCTTATTTGTATATCACTGCTAATATAGTACCTCTGCAGTATAAAAGAAAAATAACAGCAATAATTTATCCAGTTATTTTTTATATGTAAGATTGCATACATATTGCTTTCACATAATGACTATATTTCTTTTCCATTTACAATTTTCCATTACTTTTGAGTTTGAGTTGTAAAAACTGCATTTTTCTTATTACGATAAAAAAAGCTCCATATTTAAAGGACAAATGTGACATTGCAGTTTATTTATTTTTTTGATGACAAATTTTAAGACATTTACAACACAGAGCCGCAGGGCAGCAGTCTCACATAAATAAATATATATATTTTTTTGTTCACATGACTGTGGACATTTTAGAAGATTTGCATAACTGAAAACATTCTTCCTGTTCACTGTTACTCAGCATAGTTGATGATCATAGTTGTAAGTGTCAAGTTTTTAGATGTTTCTTTTTCAAGTAACATTACTTTCATTATAAAATTAAAGTTGTTTTTTAGTTATCAAAAGAAGGATACAAGTTATAACTAAAGCAACCTGGAGATGGAGAATAGACTGATACAGCTTCAGCGTCACCTACGATTTTGAATAGATGTCATTACGTATAAAGACATCTCAAACATTTTGAGGGCTCTGTAATAATCCTGCCAACTGACAACTTTAAATAGAATCATGATTAATCTGAAGTCATTATTTTACTGCATAAACTCTCTGAGCATCTGAACCATTCTTTTATTTGGATCTCAGACAGAAAATGTATTTTTTTAATCCACGTGTCCTGTCTTGGCATTTTAGGCATACCATATTGAGAAGATGGTTGCTTACATGTGCCAGGGTAGATTTGCTCTACAAAAAGGATATCCCAAGACAAATTCTAATTGGATGATTGGCTTTATTAAATCAAGACTGCATCCGTCTTTGCTGTAATATTAGTCAATAAGAACACACATGGCCTTGTGTGTTCTTGATCTAAGGTAACAAAATGAATGAGTCTTACAGTGAGTCTTAATGTCTGAAAGAGCTGTTATTTCAGAAATGGAGCAAAATGTAACTTCATCTCTGAAATGCTTCCCTTGACAGGGTCTGTGGCCTCATGTTTAGATCAGGGCAACATGTCAACACATTTTTATTGAACATATCTAAATATGGTGGATTTAGGATCAGACCATCTCCCTCAAGCAATTATCGCAGGTAGGCTTAGAAGGAGAGCTAGGAGCAGAACCAAGACATGTTGGGATTATATTTAACCGCCTTGGCAGGAAGTTCTTGGCGATGTCTGGTGGGATCCAGGTGTTTGCTGCTTAGATAAAGAATGTCTGGGCTGTTCTGCTGAGTCCACTAATAAAACCCCCTGAAAACAGGTATACTTGAAATAATTCAGAAACAAATTTCATAACTCATATTTTTCAGACCAAAACCAAGGTTCTCTTCTTGAAGCTTTTTATCAGTCACAGCATAGGTTGTTATTTTATTTTTATTTTTGGCAATTTATCCAATTAGAAACTCTAACTCTAAATTAGAAACTGTAATTTGTCTGCAGACTTTACGGTATATCAATAAAGTTTCTCTTTAAACAAGAATAGAGAGATAATCACTGGCCTGCTGAAGTTTAGATTTTTTACCACAGGCAATGAATGCTCTAACTTCAACTCTACATATAACTTTTAAAATGCTTGAAGGTTTAAATAATTTGCAGGGGATATGTCTTGTAGGACACCGGCCCTCGAAGACAGGAGTTCGACACCCCTGATTTCTAAGTTTGACCTTGGTTATTTACTCCTCTTCATTAATTAGAAAACATTTGACATGCCAGCTTTCAGTTGGAGTAAAGCCATAATTCAGCAGACTTATTTTGACTTGAAGTAGTAAGAATAGCTCAGATGTTTCTTTTAGTGTCTACATACATTCCCAAAAAGAAAATCTCTACATAGCAACATAATTTTGGTTATTTGGACTGTTGTGCTTAATCAATATTATGCAGGAGTGGCCATCTCCAATACTCAAGAGTCGGACTAATGCACATTTTAGATGCATCCCTGCTTCAACATAAATGACTCAAATGGCTAAATTATCTTGTGAGCAGGTCATCAGAAGGGATTTTGACTTGTGATTTGTTAATCCAAAGTAACCTCTACCACATAAATGAATATGTCTCCATAGCATGTCATGACCTGGATATTCTCAATATATTCCAGCAAAGTTTATTTATGATCTGAAGAAGGGTTAAGGAAGAGGTTAAAAAATATGTTAAGACAGTGTATCATTTATTTCAGTCTAGGCCTGGCACTTTGAACAAACCGTCTGACCTGTTTAAATCACCAGTCATCCAGTTTTGATGAGTGAATGAGTGATACACTTTATAGTCCAAAGGTGTCATCTCTTTGTCTCGAGTGGTGAAGACAACTGAAGGTCATTGAGATTATAAAATAAGTTATATTTCTTTACTCTTTGCTTGTCCATAACTGTAAAAAGACGATATGAAGTTAATCTAAAAAATGATCCACTGTGTCCTTGTTGACCTCATTTGAGCTTTCCTAAGTCACTGTATGGTGTGGAAAGGTTTTTATTGAAGTAGAGGTAATCTAATATATGAAACCACGAGTGATGATTAAACCTTCTAGTGTTTGCAGATATTTCCTTGTTTTATGATCAAAATTGAACACACTGCTGCATGAATATGTAGGTCTCTAAACTCTCTGCTGTTTATTTATTTTGTCACCTCCATTGTTTTCTAATCTTAAATGCATTTAGAAAAATCCATAAAAATAATTACTGTTATAATTCTCCTCAATGAAAGAGTCAGTTGAAATCAGCCTTATATAAAAATAAAGTTAAATATAATTTTATATTTTGTTTGGGCCAGGAAAGCCAACAGAGATGCATGAGGTCATTCCAGGAAAATCACATAACCTGCTATGTAGCCTTGCTACCCCTTAGATTGTCGCATTTTGTCACATCACAATACTGAAGGGAAAGGTAATAACATGGGTTTCAATTTTTATTTACATTGTCATTCAGTTCCCCTTACTGTGATACCCCCAAACAAATTTGTGTGCAACCAGTTGCCCTGAGAGCAATTGGTGTTCTCATCAGATGGGACCAAAATGAAATTTTGGTAAATGTGGAAGCCAGTATTTGTGAAAGAAAACTAATTTTGCAGTATACCCTAAACAAGCCACTCCCACTATAAAACATAGTGCAGGCAGCATCATGCTGTGGGAATGCTTTTCTTTAGCAGGGACAAGAAAGCTGGTCCGAGCTGATTAGAAGATGGATGGAGCTGTATACAGGGCAGTCCTGGAATAAAAAGTATTAGTAGCAGCTTGAGATACTTTGGAAAAAAGAAATGGTCAAAATGTTATTCTTGAAAGGAACAAACCTGGTAGAAACAAGAACCAAAGGACTTGCAGCTATAATCATAGCAAAGGGTTGTTCCTGAATCACGGGGCCTTGATAGCAATGCACACCAAACCTCATAGGTTTGATTTGTAAAATACGTTGAAACCCTGGATCATTTTCCCTCCACTTCACTATTATGAACTACTTTGCATTGCTCTGTCACTACGAATTCAAATAAATTACGCTGAAGTTTGTTGTGGGACAAAATGTATAAATGTTCAAGGGGTATCCACACTTTTGCAAGACTCTGTACCTTGTATACAAAACCCACTTACTTGACCTTTTTGGTGCCATTACATGTAATCACATGTTTTCTTGTTTTCTTTCCTTTTTGTCTTTTTGGAAAACTAGAGGCTTTTGAAAGACTAGGGCAGCAGTTTCCCCATGTAACAATCTTTAACATACAACTAGAGCTAAAATGGAATTGTTCAGTTCAACACACATTAATCTAGTAAGAGTTCAAGCATCAATCCAATTTAGAATCTGTGGCAAAACTTTAAAATTAATTTTCACAGATGCTCTCCATCCAATCTCACTGAGCTTGAGAAGAATGGGCATTCAATTTAGTCTCTAGATGTGCAGAGCTAGTAGATACACATGGAAAGACATTTTAACTGTACTTGCAGTAAAATGTGTTTCTACAAAATATTGATTCAGGAGAGCTAAATGCAAACGCATTACACACATTTTCAGACTTTCATTCTTTAAATCCTTGAAAACCATGTATCAGTTGTCTTCTGCTTCATAAATGTGTACTTTATACAAATATGTAGTTCATTTTTATCAAAAAGTTTTTCGATTAAGGTGTACCTTTTTGTTGCAAAGATTTTCGTTTTTGCAGCAACAATGGTCGGAGGAAAAAGTGCATCATTGTGGATCTACAGTTTTTCAGCCCTGATATCACAATGAAATACAATACAAAGTTTGTGTCTGAATGCATGAGAGCCAAATGCTGATCACATGAAAAAGCAAGGTCTCTATGTATAAATAATACAGCTCAGTGAGAATTTTCATTTTCACCCTGATTGACTCTGAATTTGAAAAGTATCCTTTGAAAACCTGTGAGGTGTTTCATCACACTGAAAAGCAGAGATCGCAGAGATGTATCACCTGCATATTTTGAATTCTAGTTAAGGATGGACTGGAGTCTTATTTCAGCTTGCATTCAGAAAGAAGCTAAGAGTACTCAGATAGCAAATCATAGGTATGTACATTTGGTGGAATTCCAGAGCAAAAAAGAAGCAATTTACATCAACAAACACCTTCTGTTATATTTTATAAATCATGCATTTGTCAGGGTCTGGGAGTCTCTGTTTGTTTTTGCCTGCTATTTACGTTATTTTACCACTAGATGCCGCCTGAACTCCGGAGGTGAGAAGGAGACAGGCGCTCGCAATTCTCATCAGGTTGGAGGAGTATAAGAGAGTAGCCCTTCTACACCTTCCAGCACTTCTACACCTGAGTGTTTGTCAATTGTGGTAACGGATACCGGCCATCCTACTATAGATTTTTCAGCCCTTCTGGAAGCTATAGTAACCTTCCTCGTTTCTGCGTTCCTCTCTAGGCTCCGCTTCAGCCCGGTCCTGATTAGCTGATTCCTCGTTTGAACTGATCTCCAAGTCTCAAGATTTCAAGGGAAGTTTTTGGATCCCATTCCAGCTGGCTGCTACATGCTCTCCAACCTCCTGGCTTCAAGGTCTAGCGAACCCTGTCCACCCTCCGCCGTTTCTCACTTCCAAGCCCGGCATCTGGAGCTCACCACGTCAGTAAGTGAGCTAACCTCAGGGAAACCTCACCATTGCATGCTGTGTGAAGGACCAAGGGGAGAATTACTTCAGGCAACCGCTGTGCTCATTGTTCCGGCCCCCTCCTTGCAAGCTTCTCCGAATCATTCAGTAAGCCTGAAGATAATCTTCTTAAGAAAGTCTGGTTATTGTTCACCTTCAGCTTACCTAACCTTCTCTCCATACAGTGGATGTTATCCAGTTCCAGTCCCAGTCCACATTTCCTATCTGTAAAAATAAACTCATTAACCTTTTCTCTGAACCACCACCTTAACGTGGTGGAGGGGTTTGAGTGCTCGAATGATCCTAGAGGCTATGTTGTCTGGGGCTTAAATGGCAAACAGGCTGTAGATGACGGGTTAGACAAAGAGCGGTTCAAGAACCCCTCATGATGACTACTAAATCGAGGCAGGTGACGTCGCCCGGTACGACGGAGCCGGGGTCCCACCCTGGAGCCAGGCCAGGGGTCGGGACTCTTCGGAGAGCGCCTGATGGCTGGGTTGCTCCTCGTGGGACCCGGCTGAGCCAAGCCCGAATGAGAGATGTGAGGCTATCCCACAGTGGGCCCACCACCTGCAGGGGGAACCGTGAGGGACTAGAATTAGTCAGACTCGCCTCCACGCACAGCGTGGGCTCTGGAACCCATCTCCTCGAGAGGTGCTGGACTCTCTTCTACTCTGGAGTGGCCCACGGGGAGAGGCTGCGGGCTAGGGTGGGTTTGCTTGTTGCCCCCCAGCTCAGCCGTCTTGTGTTGGGGTTTATTCCAGTGGATGAGAGGGTCGCATCCCTGCCCCTTCGGGTTGGGGACTGGTCTCTGACTGTCATTTCGGCCTGCTGGCTGAGTGGTAGTGCGGAGTACCCGGCCTTCTTGGCGTCCCCGTCGGGGGTGCTGGATAGAGCCCCTCCCGGGGACTCCATTATTCTGCTGGCGGACTTCAACGCCAACGTGGGAAATGACAGTGACACCTGGAGAGGCGTGATGGGGAGGAATGGCCTCCCCGATCAAAGTGGTGTTTTGTCATTGGACTTCTGTGCTAGTCACAGATGCTGCTGCCCGTAGCTGTGGCCGTAAGGTCTGAGGTGCTTGTCACGGCGGAAATCCCCGAACCCGGTGGTGGACACCGGCAGTAAGGGACGTTGTCAAGCTGAAGAAAGTGTCCTATCGGCTGTGATTGGCTTGTGGGACTCCTGAGGCGGCTGACGGGTACTGTGAGGCCAAGTGTGCTGCGGCCGGGGAAATGGCAGAGGCAAAAACTCGGGCCTGGGAGGAGTTTGGTGAGGCCATGGAGAAGGACTACCGGTTGGCCTCGAAGCGATTCTGGCAAACTGTCCAGCGCCTCAGGAGGGGGAAGCAGTGCTTTGCCAACACTGTTTACAGTGGGGGTGGTGAGCTGCTGACCTCGACTGGGGACATTATCGGGCGGTGGAAGGAGTACTTCGAGGATCTCCTCAATCCTGCCATCACGCATTCCCTGGTGGAAACACAGGCTGGGGACTCGGGGTTGGACTCTTTCATCTGTCCCACAACACCAGCACCCTGAGGTGTATTGTCTGTAATTTCCTCTGCCTACTCCTCCTCTCTGACCCCTGCGATTTTGTCCTCTGCCTCTAAATCTTCCTCTTCCTCTGTTGTTTTGATAATAAATCTGTTCTTCTTCTTCTTGCTGAAAATGGTGTTGGCCATCTTTTTTTTTATCCTTCATTACTCTTTCTGCATTGAGGGCATGATTTACATAGTCTTCTAGATTTGTTGTGGGGAACCCTATAAAATGTCTCCTTACCCAGGTATTAATTGCATCCCTGGAACCAGCATGTAGTGCATTTTTTAACTGCTTTTGTATACATCCCACTTTCCATGTTTCAAAGTTGAAACCAGTGTTTTCCAGCTTGCAGTTACAGTTCTGACATCATAACATTATTATCAAGTTTCCATTTTCTTAATAATAATAATATCCTTTTTATTGATCTCTAAATGTGTTACTTTTTTGTAAGAGGACACATTATAGACATAGCTAAAAAAATATCACTGCTAATTGACTCAGACTACTGTAAAAAACAAAACCAAACAAAAAAAAAATCTTCAGATGAAAAGAAAGTAAATACATTAGAAATCTCATGAGTTTGAAAATAAATCCTCCCACTACTGTGCAGCCTATCCGTTTGGGGACAAAATAGCTTTCACTTTCACTTAATTCTAGCATTGCTTTGTTTTTTGAGGTTAGAGTTGTTCTGTGCAAACCTTTTTATTTTAATGAAAATGGACTGTAATCCCAAAAGGTTCATGTTCAGTGCATTACAGATCCAGATTTCAAAGGGACAGAGAAAACAGCTTGAACAAAAAGCTATAACTGCTCTCTCTGCTAACTAGATTAAAAAGTAACATCACCTTCATGTAAACTCCAGTACAACACTTTGATTTTAACTTCTTTTGCATCATTTTATTGTTTACTATTGACATATTTGTAACACATATTCTTGCCCAAACATAAAGTGCAGGAACAGCACTTAATGCTGGGATTCAGCAGTTTGTTTTTCCTAGATTATCTTTCTACAGGAAATCCATAACTGAGTAAAACAGAAAATGACAAAGCTCTCCTTCAGACTCAGAACATGTTGCTGTCAAATGATTGCTTTTACGTGAACCGTGGCCTGTTTGGTCCATGGAGCATAAAAACAACATTCTTAGGAAAATAAAACATCCAAATTATTGACACCAATTACTGTATAAACACAATGAATTGGGCAATATGAGTGAATGAACAAAATGAGTAATAAGTCAAATTCACAGTATGCCCCTTTCCAATTCTACTCCAGTATATCTAACTATCAAATGCTTTACAGTATCTATTGTCATCAGAAATGGAAAGGTTCTGTTACTGTCAAAACATATTTGAGAAAAAACGAAAACCTCCACCATTTAATAGTTTTTAGGAGGAGCATGAAGTAGTCAATACCAAGTGAATACCAAGTGAATACGAAGATGGCGCCAACGATGGCAGCCTCGTCATAAAGCTCAGCCTGTTGTCATAAAACTGCTGAGCTTACAACACCACTGTCATTGGTCTGATCCAGGATGGTGATGAGTCTGCATACAGACAGGAGGTGGATCGGCTGGTACACTGGTGCTGTCAGAACTACCTGGAACTCAACCCACTCAAGACTGTGGAAATGGTGGTGGACTTTCAGAGAACACCACCCCCATACACACTCCTCACCATCTTCAACAACACCGTGTCAGCTGTGGACCACTTCAGGTACCTAGGAACCACCATCTCCGAGGACCTGAGATGATCTTCACACATAGACACTGTTCGAAAGAAGGCCCAGCAGAGACTGTACTTCCTGAGTCTGTCCTGTCTTCATCCATCTCAGTGTGGTTTGGTTCATCCACCAAACAGGACAGTTCCAGACTGCAACGAATAATCAGGACTGCAGAGAGAATAATCAGGGCTGACCTTCCCTCCATCCAGGACTTATACAGGTCAAGGGTCAGGAAAAGAGCTGGAAAAATCTCTGCAGACCCCACACACCCTGCACATAAACTGTTTAGAGTACTACCCTCAGGCTGTCGTTACAGAGCACTGTTTACAAAAACCAGCCGCCACAGAGACAGTTTCTTCCCCCAGGCTGTTTCTCTGATGAACATTTAATAGAGTACCAAACAACCTCATACTGAAGTTGCAAATCCACCTTTGTATATGGGTACATTGTACATATGTATTTATGGGCATAAGGATATATGCAGAATATCTTATAACACAAAAAAACAAAAAAGAAACCCAGAGAGCAAAGGGTACCGGAGTCAAATACCTTGTTTGTTGTATGTACGAACTTGGCAATATAGCTGATTCTGATCCTGATTACCATCAATTAGGATGAGGTCTGGAATTTTATTGGACCATTAATGCAACACCTGAGTACCTCAAGTCTTTGGATGTTGTGGGACTGTCATGGTTGACACGCCTCTTCAACATTGCGTGGCAGACGTTGACAGTGCCTCTGGATTGGCAGACTGGGGTGGTGGTCCCCCTACATAAGAAGGGTGACCGGAGGGTGTGTTCCAACTACAGGGGGATCACACTACTCAGCCTCCCTGGTAAGGCCTACGCCAGGGTATTGGAGAGAAGAATCCGGCCAATAGTCGAACCCCGGCTTCAGGAGGAGCAGTGTGGTTTTCGTCCCGGCCGCGGAACACTGGACCAGCTCTATACCCTCTACAGGGTACTCGAGGGTTCATGGGAGTTTGCCCAACCGGTCCACATGTGTTTTGTGGATCTGGAGAAAGCATTCGACTGTGTCCCTCGTGATGCCCTGTGGGGGGTGCTCCAGGAGTATGGAATCGGGGGCCCTTTACTAGGGGATATCCGGTCTCTGTACAAGCGGAGCTGGTGTTTGGTTCGCATTACCGGCACGAAGTCGGACTTGTTCCCGGTGCGTGTTGGACTCCGGCAGGGCTGCCCTTTTTCACCGGTCCTGTTCATAACTTTTATGGACAGGATTTCTAGATGCAGCCAAGGGCCGGAGGGGGTCTGGTTTGGGGACCAGAGGATTTCATCTCTTCTTTTTGCAGATGACATGGTCCTGCTGGCCCCCTCTAGCCAAGACCTACAGCACGCACTGGGGCGGTTTGCAGCCGAGTGTGAAGCGGCATCGATGAAAATCAGCTCCTCCAAGTCCGAGGCCTTGGTTCTCGACCGGAAAAGGGTGGCTTGTCCTCTTCAGGTTGGAGGGGAGTTCTGGCCTCAAGTAGAGGAGTTCAAGTATCTCGGGGTCTTGTTTACGAGTGAGGGAAGAATGGAGTGGGAGATCAACAGACGGATCGGTGCGGCTGCCACAGTAATGGGGACTCTGTGCCGGTTCGTTGTGGTGAAGAGAGAGCTGAGCCGAAAAGCGAAGCTCTCTATTTACCGGTCGGTCTACGTTCCTACCCTCACCTATGGCCATGAACTTTGGGTCATGACTGAAAGAACGAGATCCTGGATACAAGCGATGAGTACATTAATGCAACACTTTAATTTTCTTTTTTTCCAGGCATTCTGTTGTGCTGAAATTCATTAATTTTTGTTCTTCACATGTACAATAACAAATAAGGCTATGAAATGAAACCAGTATCTAGGTTTTTTCTTAGCCAATCGAAGCTTGGTCCTAAAACATAAACTAGGTAGGCTTGAGGT
The DNA here is from genome assembly GCF_021462225.1 of Girardinichthys multiradiatus. Lineage (NCBI taxonomy): Eukaryota > Metazoa > Chordata > Actinopteri > Cyprinodontiformes > Goodeidae > Girardinichthys > Girardinichthys multiradiatus. Next base: position 44,124,739 of record NC_061797.1, on the reverse strand, counting down.
TAAGATTGCAATCTGATGGATGAAAATTCTCCTTTAAGAGAACAGATATCATGGTTCTATCAATTGCAGCACATTGTTCAGGTCCTGAAGGAACCAAGCAACCTCATATAATCACACTATCATCACCAAGTTTGACTATACGTAATGCCATGTCTGTCATTTGATTGTTTTCTGTCTCCATGTTTTTCCCTGCCATGTCTCTATGCTCCAGTAATCCTTATTCAGCCCACCTGTGCCATACTTAATTGTCTCCATGTCTCACCTGTGTGCATCTCTACATAAGCCCCTTCCATTATCTGCCTCTCTGCCAGATTGACAACCACCTTGTGCCAGTAGAAATCCAGTGGTCTTTCCCTGCTTACTTCTGTCTCCTTGTGATTGACCTAGTTCATGCCACTGGATTATTCACTGCTTTCCTTGACCATGACTGATCTTTACTGCCTATTTGATTTCTGGACACCGACCACCCACCTTGACTTCTGACAACTGATCTTTGCCTAAACCCTTTGCTGAGTTTGTCTACGTCTGCCTCCTTGTGAATGACCATTGCAGGTTTATTGACCACCTCTTTGAAGCCTCGGCGAAATGTCGCACAGACTAAAACTCCACAAGATCAGGCTCTTTGTCATTGGTGAATCATGAATGCCGATCTTAACTGAGGCAAGTGAGGTCTGCACTGCTTTAGATATTGTCATTAGTTGTTTTGTCACCTCCTGAATTATTCATTAGTGCACTCTTGGACTAATTTTGGCAGGCCGGCCAGTCCTGCTAAGCTCTCAGACGTTTTCTGAATTTGTATTTAATGGTCATGTTGTCACACAGGGTCAATTTAAAAGTTACCTCACATGGTGGCGCAGTTGGTAGCAATGTTGCCTTGCAGCAAAAAGGTCCTGGGTTCAATTCCCAGCTGTCTGGAGTTTGCATGTTCTCCCTGTTCTCACTGGGTACTCTGGCTTCCTCTCACAGTCCAAAGATGTGCCTGTAAGGTTAATTGGTCACTCTAAATTGCCCTTAGGTGTATGAATGAGTGTGTGCATGGTTGTCTGTGTGTTGCCCTGTGATGGACTGGTGACATGTCCTGGTTGTACCCTGCCTCTTGCCCATAGACTGCTGGAGATAGGCACCAGCTCCATGCGAGACCCACTATGGAATAAGCGGTAGAAACTGACAATAATATTTTGGCGGACTCTGATTGGGGAGAGAACACGGAACATTTTTCTTAATTTTTGTTTTGTGCCCTTTTACATTGCACTTTTGAAAGTGGAAAGATTTTGTTTGGAAAATTAAATGCTCAATAGGAAGCCTCCTACTGAATATTTGTAATATAAATATTTTCATATTTAAAACAAAATATGAAAATCTTTTCAGATTTTTTTGGATTTCATTAAATTTTTATAGATTTTATTGATTTTTTTATCTTCATGGTATATTTTTGTCTGAGTTTAAATGGAGTGAATGGTTGGAAAAAAGATGACATGTTTGCCTAATCTTCTTCTTTGACTTTGATCACATAGGGCATAGTTCTTTTACTGCTTCTCACGAGAATATTGGTGTCTGCATTACTTGTTATGATCTTTCCCTCACTTAAAGCAGCTTTATGTCACTGTTCATTAATATTTCAATGTTACCTTGAGGAGCTTTTCAGAATTAATCTTTGCGCAACAAAAATGTAAATTTCCCCATAATGGAGAGGGTTACATTACCTTTTCCACTGCACTAGGTGCATAGAAGGCAACATTTTTCTGAATACTCTTTATGCTTTACTGGTTTCACATTCAATATTTGATACCATACATCATACTACCCATTTCCAGTTAAAAATGTTAGCAGTGGTAAATCGATTTTCATAAATATACACGAGGTACTCCAAACTCGGCTGCAATTTTCACTTATTATTGGCAGTCCCATAACTTTTAGTTTCTGTTAATGTGAGTACCTCTCACTTCCTAGCTGGCAATGATTCCAAACTTTTTAGTGACCTTGCATTATTAAAACGGGACATTTTATCAAGGGGAACATGTTTCCCTAAAGCACAGTGGGAGGCTGTTTTTATCGCTTTGAATGCCAAACTGTCTCTATACAGCCTATTTGAATTTTTAGGCTTTAGGAAATTGAATAAACAGTGTTGAGGCAGTGGTTGTGTCAGAGATTAAGAGGATGATGGAAGAAGCTTAGGTTATAAGGGGTGAAGAAATCATTAATGCATGTGTGAATCCTGGATTACAAAGCATTGATCTCAGGTGAAGAAGTTAGCTTTTCTTGTCACTGTTAGTCTTTCCGTCTGTTGAAGGGTTTCAGACATTTCCCTTCAATGTCCTAGTAGAAACCACACAGACTAAAATCTCTCCTCAGAGGGTTTATATCTCCACCTCATGTCAGCAAAGGCAGTCCTTGGTTGTTAAAACATATTTGGAGCTAAGCTGTCTGTGCTCCAAATTATTATCAGTTACCTTTATTCCAGCATTGTCATAGCAGAAGCACAACTGTGAAAGACGACTCCAGAAATCCCTCTGTCAGTCTAATTAGCTGACTTACTGTGATAAAAAAGGATGAGACGTAAATAAAATCATTGTCATCTTATGTTAGCAGTGGTTACTTCCAAAAAAAAAAAAAAACAAGCTGTCATAACTACTTTGCGTTAAATGGCATCACAAAAAAAAATTCAACTACAAATTGCTGTGTAACAAATTGTTTTCTGTCTCATTTTTGTTTTCTGTTTTAATTTCTTAGGCAAAACCTTTTGAATAACAGTCCTGTGACAAATTGCCAGCAATGAACTCACTTGTATTAAAGGAAAACATGAAGGACAGACTGAAATGCTGCATAAGTAAAATGATGAACATTAGAAGACTGGCACAAACTTATTTTCTGAATTTTCAGAAAATCATTTATGCAGGGAAGAAAAATGTAAGCTCTACCAAGACTTGTGTCATGCCTACAGGAACCCATTCTAATACAATCCATGTTGTTGGTTTATTCTCATTCAAGAGTGGATTTGCATGCCAATCTGGCAAATGACACTGCTGTAATTAAAAAACAACCTCCCAGAACAACTTTTTCAAACAATCCAGCCTCAGCTAGATGATATGGGCTTGATTAACCGTCACTCAAAGGAACCAAATTACAACAAAAAGGCCTCAGAGCTCATAACATTAAAATGTTGCACTCCTGGCCAAACAATTCAACAGATTATAATCCAAATTCAAAACTCTGTAGTCAATAAAATGTGTGAATAAGCAGAAGCCCAGACAGGAGTGGATTGCCATCAGTCACGAGTAATGAGTAATCACTGTAAATATTGACTATTTGCATTATTTGGTTATATTTTTGCGTTTAAGGATTTTAAGCCTTTAAAGTGTATACCATAGAAACGTGCGGAAACAAAAATGTGAAGTCACATCACAAATCTGTGTCACTTCCAAGACAATTTGCTCTGCAGGGGTTTTTCATCAGGTTGTCCTTGGATCCATTTGTCAAAAGTATAGCTGGGTAACAGCAACCAAAGAGAAAACACTTGTTGGATGGGTGCGAGGGCTTGTTATCACTCATGTAAAATCTTTGTGTTGCAAGGCACCAGCACTCCGCTTTGTTTTCTGCTCTGGTATGCCTTCCTCCCTGTGTGTGTGAGATCATCGTTATCTCCGTGAGAACCAGCCTCCTTTCAGTCTCACACACACACACACACACACACACACACACACACACACACACACACACACACACACACACACACACACACACACACACACACACACACACACACACACATATACACCCTGTCTGAACTGTCTGTTGAACTGTGTATATAAATAAAGAGATAGGGTGTCAAAACTTTGTAGTTGCACTGCAAAGTGGGCTACCCTTGTCACAAGTAAAACTGACTCTGTATCGTTCTTACCTCTGAGTTGACTAAATAATACCTAACATTATTTGGAACTTCGTAACCGGATTCATTCAATAACCTTATTTCTCTTTGCTTTAACATTGACTCTGGGATCCGTGGGGGAAGCCTGACGTCGAGCGAAGCACCGCTGCACAGCCTCCATTAGCTGGAGTGGCTGAAAGTCCCGGTGTGTGTGAATTCACACCTGGCCAGTGGGTTATCGCCTTCCTCGGCGCGGGGTGACTCTCACAGGATCCAGAGAGTCACCAAGAAGTCAACTCCGAGGTGAGACAGTTTTAAAATACAGTTCATAAGAAAAGTACTTAACAGTTGTTGGTAGTGCGTCGCCGGTAAGGACGCTGCATTGGGAAGGTTTTATTCCACCGTGAAAGGAATAGTGACAAATTTGGTACAATCCCGCCGTGAAGGGGATTAAAGAAAACGACTGAGGATTATTCCCCTGCGAGGGAATAGAGTAAGCGCTATATAAATAAAAGAAGAAAAGTACTTAAACGTCGTTTGGTAGTGTGTCGCCGGAAAGGACACTGCATTGGGAAGGTTTTATTCCACCGTGAAAGGAATAGTGACAAATTAAGGTAGGGCCCTGCCAAGAAGGGGGCCAAATAAAACGACTAAGGGTTATTCCCCTGCGAGGGAATAGAATAAGCGCTATAAAAGTAAAAAGAACGGAGTAAATTGAGCTCATAAAATAACACCAAGTTAACTTAGAAAAATTACAAGGTACCTGAAACTGTGTGACTGTGTTGTGTGTGTATATGGAGGACTAAGCATTTTAATAGAATCAGCAGGATTCTGCTAGTCCTGTGTTTTCTTTTGCCCAGATTAAAACGACGTACTGGTGACTTTGGAGATTCAGGTCGGATTTCATTCCAGAAAATTAACACCGCTACGAATTAGTCGCAGTAGAAGGGCGTGTTAATGTCTCATGCCAGTGACCTTTGATCTGGGACATTCATACTACAATTAAACTAACATAAAACATAATGGGGAAGAAACAAAGTAAACTAATTGACTTAGAAGGGGAGGTAAAGTTTATGGAGAACTATGTAAAAGGAGCAGGTATGATCTGTCATAGATGGAATAAAAAATAAAAAACATGGGTTTTTGGGCAAATTAGATACAAAGGATGTCTTAAAATTACAAGGGGATCTAAAATTAGAAATAATGAAAACTAAAAAGAGAAAAATAACAAAGAACAATAGGGAAGGGACAGAGAAAAAGCTCTGATTTAACAGAAATATGTACACGATGGCATAAAAATACGGATTTTCAGGTAACTTAATTATCACTGAAATCCTAAAAATACACGGGGATCTTAAACTGGAGATTATGCATTCAAAAGATTCAAGAGACAATAAAAAACCTTGCCAGATTATAATTTCAAAGGGGACCTTTCAGTTCCTGAGTGCTCACCGTTGATAAACAGATTAAAACAAAAAGATGAATTAAAAAAACAACAAGAGCAGCCTTTAACTGACATAGCCATAATACTGAGGCCTTAAGAAAAGCACAGAAAAAAAAAAACTTTCAGCTTAACTGAAAACAAATAAAGGGGGGCGGACCGCCACCCATCCAAGTTTAGAATACCAAGGTAGCCCCAAATTATAAAGACTAAGTGGTGGTTTTAGAGGACGAGGTAAAGGAAGTTAAAAGAGGAGGTGACAATGTGGACAACATGGAAGCTGTCCAACTGGACAACCCAGTGAACAATGACTAGAGAAGGGAGAACAGAATGTTGTTAAAGAAGTAATCTGAGAGTAAAAGATTTTGTAGGCAAGCATTAGTGATAAACAGGTGCTTTAAAAATCATTCTATGGTGTTATACTACCAACAATGCCATGATAAAATGCAAAAGAGTCATTTTACAGGGAAATAATTCCATATTTGGTTCAGATTGTGTGCATTCTTGATTTTTCCTCTTTGAGAGAAGTTAAATTTCAGCTCTGTGAAACGACCTTGACAAAGAGATGCAGCTGCCTGAAAACAAAGATAAAACTTCTGCAAACAGCAGAAGCCTGTCTCTGCTGAAAGGTCTGAAAAAAAAATTGTAACTCTACCCTGCATGTGTCAAACTCAAGGTCCGCGGGCCAAAACCGGACCCCAGAAGTTTAGTGATTCTCTAGAAGTAGAGCCTTTTAATATGGTGATTGTGTGCTTGAATGTTATTTTGTCAATCAATAAGCAGTTTTGTCTACATTATGCCACAATCTGCCTTTTAAAAATGTTTTGAATCTTGCTCTTTATATATATAAAAAAAAGAAAAAAATTGGCTGAAGTCTGCAGACACAAAATGAACCTGGATTGAAGCTCTAACTATGTTTATTTAATCTGAGATCCTCTCCAAATGCAACAGTATATGTCAGTCTACATGAGATACTAACAACTTCACCTACTGGTATAATATAAAGATCTGATTGAATATGTGAAACAAACAATGATGAAAGTTTTTCAACAGGTGATGCTCATCCAGGAGGAAGACAGTGTTCCTAGGAATAGCAGCTCATTCATTAACAATCAATTTTTCTCCTATAGGTGGAAGGTTTGCTGACTAATCATAGGCTGGATCTATGAAACATTATGTGCACAGAACAAATGACCAAGGTTCTGACTGACCTATGAACCTCACTGACCTGACAATGATAACATGACACCCAACAGACAATACCTTTAAGGTGGACCCCACTAAGACCACCTTATTGATTCTTGGTGAATAAAAAAAGAATTGAAGCGTTCAAAACAGACCTAGTGGAAACAAAAGGGGTTATGAGGAAACGATGTGCATTTTAAGAATAATAGAAGTCAAATTATGTTCAAATTTTTGCAAATAAAATTACTCTGACAGAGAAATAAGTAAGTAGTGTGTGAATGTGTGTGAATGGGAATGACTGATTTCATTGTAATGCATCTTTGAGGGACCTTAAAAGCGCTAATAAAGGTCTGATGTTCATTGCCAAACTTATATCTTGATAGGGTTTCCAGAATCTTTTCCGAAAAATCATATAAAGATAGCAAAGGTTCTACCTGTACTGAAAAATACTGATAACCATAAGAAAGTTCATAGACCCGCCTTCAATTTTTCACAATTCTTTTACAAACAGGGTATTTAAACTTTCATGTGGCCAAATGTCTGTTTGACTTTCTGTTTTTGTGAAATAAATGTCTGTTTCATGTTATGTAAAAATTAGAGTCCTCAATATTACCATAATAATATTAGGTCAGTTCTCTATGGTAAAACAAAAATATTTTAACAGACGTTTAGACTTTTTCCAGTCAGGTTCAAAATGATCGAATTACACTCAAACTTAACACAAGATTAAATGAACCTTAACAGAATTACTGGAGTGAAATAGAGAAAACTTGAGTTAATTGAAACAAACTTTAGTTACTTGAACTAAATACAAAGCTGACTGAAACTGTATGTTGTATATATAAAACTGGGTAAAACAAACTAAGATTATAAGATATAATATGCCCTTCATGTTTTGTGTTCATCAGTGAGTGAGTTTTTATTTCTTATTTTTAATAAGAACTAAACCAAGCATTATTTAAAATAATAGCAACTACCAAAAATATTGATCTCATTTTTAAATGTAATAAGGACATATAAAATATGATAAAAAAGAATAATAAGAATGTGGAAAAACAGAGGCTTTAAACTTCTGCAGGAACACTGTCGAAAGTGGATCCTAATACAGAATTCTGGAAGCTCACTCTAGGGTAGATAGTCAAAGTCCATCCAAGGACACATTTAGATGAGGCAGAGGGACAAATACAGGGCTTAGCTGAGAGCAAAGAGAGCAACATGCACCCTGCCCTAGCTGCTGTCCCACCTGAACTGTGGTCCCAATCATCAATTGATGTAGGGCTTATAAAGGGATTTCCCACCATACAAGGTTAAAGCTAATATCTGAAAAAAGGCCATTAGTCCGCCAATACCCCTTCAAGCCAGAAGCTGAAGAAGGTATTAAGTCATTAATACAAGATATGTTGAAGTCAGGAATATTAAGAGAAGCACCTGACGCTACATGCAAGGCATATCACACTGACATCGCTATTATTATCACAGCCAAACATAACTCTAAAAATATGTGCCCCTTAAATCCAAGTACTGTAATACCTACTGCAGAAGATGGAAAACCACATTCTTATAAAGCAAAAGTTGAAGAAGACACCAAACCCAGACAAGACATTTCTCAAACCCTTATACCAGATACATGTGTTGTGTTTGTAGATGGCTCAGCATCTAAAGATGAATATGGAAAGAATAGAGTTGGTTATGCAGTAACAACCATCGATAGGATAATAGAAGCTAAATCTCTACCCAATACATGCTCAGCCCAGACTGCAGAGTTATATGCTGTAGTAAGAGCATGTGAATTACATAAGGGACAAATACTTATATACACCGACAGCCAATACGTTTTCGGATCAGTACATCACCATGCTAAGATTTGGCAAAATAGAGGTCTTAAAACATCATCAGGGACAGAACTAACTCATTTCAGCCTATTAAAGAGAAAATGTCAGATCTGCTATTTATAGACACAGACGTGCTGAAAGACGCCCAACAGTCAGCACCCAAGACAGAAATAAAGGCCTGGCTAAAGAGAGAAGCACAGAAAAAAGATGACATCTATCAGATAGAAGATAAACCAATCCTCCCAAAAATGTATACAACACAGCGGCTACAGTGACACATTGGGAAGACCCACGTGTCAAGGGGGGAATATGTCACATCTGGTAAAGCATTAATTCTACACTATAAATTTTTCTGACTATGCAAAGAATTTTTGCAGATCATGCATAATTTGTTGCAAACACGGGGGAAGAAATATTGCCTAGTTGCAATAAATGAACCTAGTGACACATTTCTTCCCCACATATGGTATCCCACAGATTATAAAGTCAGATAATGGAACTCATTTTGTAAATAGTGTAATAGAACTAAGTTCTAAAGCATTAGGGTTTCAGTTAAAGATTAAGAAAAACAATGGAAGAAACAGGGAGGCCATTGCCCGAATGCCTATCCCTGGTTAATTATGGATGAGAATAACTCCAAATCAAACTGGTCTTACTCCATTTGCCACCTACTGTACATCATTGTATAACTCCACCCACTATATTCTGAGCCTGAGATCACGTGACACCAAGTTGCTGATATAAATTTGTATTCTCAAATAAATAGTACATGGCAGACTGTTTTCTCTGCCCTCTGACATGAATGAAATAGAGAAAGCACAACAGGAAACTTCATTAGCTGAGTGGATGAATAAAATGTTGCGGACAAAAGAAAAACAAATGTCCAGTGGTCTGCCGATAATCTCTGCTCCTATCCCACAGAACGACCTGAGGCCTGGAGACCTGGTCCTGATTAAGACACTCCACTGGAAGGACTGGAGCACTCCTCGGTGGAAAGGGCCGTTTCAAGTACTCCTGACAACGCCCACAGCTCTGAAAATAGCAGAGAGGCCTTCCTGGATCCATAAAAGCCACTGTAAGCCAGTTTTGCCGTTACAGGAGCCAGATCAACTGACGGGGTAGCAGAAGGAAGTCCGGGTTCAAAGGAGTTGGAGGACCCATAGGGCCCAGCATCTCAAACCGGTGAAGAAAACAGCTGATCTGCGCCCAATAATAAAATGGCTCTCTGTAACATGTGGACAGGACTGATAAGCCTGAGCTTAATTCTGGTAGCAGGACTCTTTCTCTGTCTAAAGCAGGATCCACAGGAGGTGATACCGCACCAGAAGAGATGGACATCTGACGGAATGCATCTCAGACCACTGACGGAAGAACATGACCTATATCCATTCCTACAGAATTTCTGGTATCGTTCACGGTGGCATATGCAACACTGAACCAGGTAGAAATGCACGAAAATGAAGGGGACGATTATGATGACATGTTGTAAATAAATCACATCAAAAGCCTCAGTGTACTCATACATTGTATTTCAAAAAAATGACCTTACAGCAGAAAATCGAAAGACGTTGTTGCTTAAGTGAAATGAGAAAAAGTACAATGATGACATAAACAGGGCAGATTTTTAAATTATTTTATTTTTATGTTTTTAAGTATTATACTTTTATTTTTATGATTTCAAGTATTAATCAACATTTAACTTTTAATGGTTGCCGAGGCCGTATGAGTATTTCCCACAAAATATAATCTGTTTACCGTCCGTGGGTTTTCGCTCATACAGAGTATTTTTCTTATTCGTTTTTATATTAAATGTTTTAACTTGTGACAAAAGGAGGGACTGTTGGATGGGTGCGAGGACTTGTTATCACTCATGTAAAAACTTTGTGTTGCAAGGCACCTGTACTCCGCTTTGTTTTCTGCTCTGGTATGCCTTCCTCCCTGTGTGTGTGAGATCATCGTTATCTCCGTGAGAACCAGCCTCCTTTCAGTCTCACACACACACACATATACACCCTGTCTGAACTGTCTGTTGAACTGTGTATATAAATAAAGAGATAGGGTGTCAAAACTTTGTAGTTGCACTGCAAAGTGGGCTGCCCTTGTCACAAGTAAAACTGACTCTGTATCGTTCTTACCTCTGAGTTGACTGAATAATACCTAATAACACTGTACTGTATAATAAATTCTGGTATCAGAAGAAGGTGGAGAAATGGCTGTGTATTGCAAAACAATGCTTTATTCTGATGGATTGTAATCATTCCATAATAATTTTAAACTAGTGCACCAAGTTTTTTTTTAAGACAAAGAAGTATCCTGTTGTATAACCATCTCAACCTGGGAAGAAAAACTGTGCAAATAAATAATTAAAAGCCCCACATCACTTATATTCATGCCCTTGATGAGTGAATGTCAGATTTTAATAGAAAACATTTCAAAATCTGCATCTGCCTCTTGCAAGATAAAAATCCCAGCACCAAGTATTTCTATGAAATTTATCAGATCAGTCATTTTAAAACACACAAAGAATAGCATTACACTGCTGTAGAAAACATTTACCCTCCCAGACCAGGTCTTTTTAGCTCAACAACATCAGAAAATGTGATGATACCTTCCTTAAAGGAGGTGCATGCCCTTCTCGTTGAGTTGTGCCAACTCCCTCCAGCACTGTCAGACAAAAAGATACACACTTCTTGCTCCATAATTATGCAAAGCTCTGCATTCATGCGGAAAGCTTTGAGACTGTCCAGGGCTGTGCTGGCCTTGCTCCTTATGAATTCTCCCCCCCTGGGGATGACTGAAATGTCAGTCTTATATCAGGAACAGTCATATCGCATGTCCTGCACACATAGTTGCACACAGTCAGAAACCTTTCTTCTCCCTCATCATGAATATGAATATTTTTCCAGATTTCCTATAACTTGAGAGGGTTTGTTCCTCCGTTCATAGCGAAAGGCACGTTCAGCAATAATCTGTCGTGTGCAGTTCATTTTCAGCTTTTTTAACAGATTTTTTTTTATTATTCATTTCCTGCTCTTCTTCTTCTTTTTTTATTTTCTGTATTTCTGAAACTAATTAGTATTGGTACTGAAACTACCTACCTTATATTTTTTTATTCTAAATTTTAATTTGCTGTTTGCTGTTGAGTAGAGTTTTGAAAAAAATGGTACAGTGATATAAACAATAATTTGCCTGATAACTTGCAGATTTCTTCTGCTTTTGTTATTTATTTGTCAAACTTAAATGTTTCATGAAAATCAATAAGATTTTAAGGTCATATAATGATAACCTCCTCCTTGAACCGCCACCTTAACGTGGTGGAGGGGTTTGAGTGCTCAAATGATCCTAGAGGCTATGTTGTCTGGGGCTTAAATGCCCCTGGTAGGGTCCCCCATGGCAAACAGGCTCTAGGCGATGGGTCAAACAAAGAGCGGTTCAATAATCCGTCATGAGGACAAAAATATCGAGGCACGTGACTTTGCCAGGTACGGTGGAGCCGGGGTCCCACCCTGGAGCCAGGCCTGGGGTCGGGACTCGCCGGAGAGCGCCTGGTGGCCGGGTTGCTCCTCGCGGGACCTGGACGGGCCAAGCCCGAACGAGAGACGCGAGGCCATCCCCCAATGGGCCCACCACCTGCAGGGGGAACCGTGAGGGACCGGTGCAAAGAGGATTGGGTGGCGGACAAAGGTGGAGACGTCAGCGGCTCCATTCCCCGGATGTTTAGGCTGGCTCTAGGGACGTGGAATGTCACCTTGCTGGGGGGGAAGGAGCCTGAGCTTGTGCGGGAGGTCGAGAGATATCGACTAGAAATAGTCGGGCTCGACTCCACGCACAGCGTGGGCTCTGGAACCCATCTCCTTGATAGGGGTTGGACTCTCTTCTACTCTGGAGTGGCCCACGGGGAGAGGCGGCGGGCTGGTGGGTTTGCTTGTTGCCCCCCAGCTCAGCTGTCTCGTGTTGGGGTTTACCCCAGTGGATGAGAGGGTCGTATCCCTGCGCCTTCGGGTTGGGGACAGGTCTCTGACTATCGTTTCGGCCTACGGGCCGAGCGGTAGTGCGGAGTACCTGGTCTTCTTGGTGTCCCTGTCGGGGGTGCTGAATAGTGCCCCTCCCGGGGACTCCATTATTCTGCTGGGGGACTTCAACGCCCACATGGGAAACGACAGTGACACCTGGAGAGGCGTGATTGGGAGGAATGGCCTCCCCGATCTGAGTCCGAGTGGTGTTTTTTTTATTGGACTACTGTGCTAGTCACGGATTGTCCATAATGAACACCATGTTCAAACATAAGGGTGTCCATCAGTGCACTTAGCACCAGGACACCCTTGGCAGGAGGTCGATGATCGACTTTGTTGTCTTATCATCAGACCTTCGGCCGCATGTTATGGACACTCGGGTGAAGAGAGGGGCTGAGCTGTCCACTGATCACCACCTGGTGGTGAGTTGGATCCGCTGGAGGAGGAGAAAGCCGGACAGACTTAGCAGGCCCAAGCGCATAGCGAGGGTCTGCTGGGAACGCCTGGCGGAGCCCTCGGCCAGGGATGTATTCAACTCCCACCTCCGGGAGAGCTTTGACCAGATCCCAGGGGATGTTGGAGACATAGAGTCCGAGTGGACCATGTTCTCCGCATCTATTGTCGATGCTGCTGCCTGTAGCTGCGGCCGTAAGGTCTGTGATGCCTGGCAATCCCCAAACTCGGTGGTGGACACCAGCAGTAAGGGATGCTGTCAAGCTGAAGAAGGAGTCCTATCGGCTGTGGTTGGCTTGTGAGACTCCTGAGGCGGCTGACGGGTACCGTGAGGCCAAGCGTGCTGCGGCCCTGGCTGTGGCAGAGGCAAAAACTCAGGCCTGGCAGGAGTTCGGTGAGGCCATGGAGAAGGACTACCAGTTGGCCTCGAAGCGATTCTGGCAAACCGTCCGGCGCCTCAGGAGGTGGAAGCAGTGCTTTGTCAACACTGTTTATAGTGGGGGTGGGAGGCTGCTGACCTCGACTGAGGACATTATCGGGCGGTGGAGTACTTCGAGGATCTCCTCAATCCTCATCATGCATTCCGTGGTGGAAACAGAGGCTGGGGACTCTGGATGTTGTTGGGCTGTCATGGTTGACACGCCTCTTCAACATTGTGTGGCGGTCGGGGACAGTGCCTCTGGACTGGCAGACTGGGTTGGTGGTCCCCCTTCTTATGAAGGGTGTGTTCCAACTACAGGGGGATCACACTCCTCAGCCTCCCTGGTAAGGCCTACGCCAGGGTATTGGAGAGGAGAGTCCGGCCGATAGTTAAACCTCGGCTTCAGGAGGAGTAATGTGGTTTTTGTGGAACACTGACCAGCTCTATACCCTCTACAGGGTGCTCGAGGGTTCATGGGAGTTTGCACAACCGGTTCACATGTGTTTTGTGGACCTGGAGAAGGCATTCGACTGTGTCCCTCGTGATGCCCTGTGGGGTTCCTCCAGGAGTATGGAATCGGGGGCCCTTTATTAGGGGCCATACGGTCCCTGTACGAGCGGAGCAGGAGTTTGGTCCGCATTGCATGTTGGACTCCGGCAGGGCTGCCCTTTGTCACCGGTCCTGTTCATAACTTTTATGGACAGGATTTCTAGATGCAGCCAAGGGCCGGAGGGGGTCTGGTTTGGGGACCAGTGGATTTCGTCTCTTCTTTTTGCAGATGACGTGGTCCTGCTGGCCCCCTCTAGCCAACACCTACAGCGTGCGCTGTGGTGGTTCTCAGCCGAGTGTGAAACGGCTGGGATGAAGATCAGCTCCTCCAAGTCCGAGGCCACGGTACTCGACCGGAAAAGGGTGGCCTGTCCTCTTCAGGTTGGAGGGGAGTTCCTGCCTCAAGTGGAGGAGTTTAAGTATCTCAGGGTCTTGTTCACGAGTGGTGGAAAAATGGAGCGGGATATCGACAGACGGATCGGTGCGGCTGCCACTGTAATGGGGACTCTGTGCCGGTCCGTTGTGGTGAAGAGAGAGCTGAGCCAAAAAGCAAAGCTCTCAATTTACCAGTCGGTCTACGTTCCTACCCTCACCTATGGCCATGAACATTGGGTCATGACCGAAAGAACGAGATCCCGGATACAAGCGGCTGAAATGAGCTTCCTCCGTAGGGTGGCCGGGCACTCCCTTAGTGATAGGGTGAGGAGCTCGGCCATCCGGGAGGGGCTCGGAGTAGAGCCGCTGCTCCTCCACATCGAGAGGAGCCAGTTGAGGTGGCTCGGGCATCTATACTGGATGCCTCCTCGGAACCTCCTGGGAACACCTCCTTCCTCAGGAGGTGTTCCAGGCACGTCCCATCGGGAGGAGGACCAGGACACGGCCCAGGACACGCTGGAGGGACTATGTCTGTCGGCTGGCCTGGGAACGGCTTGGGCTCCACCCGGAGGAGCTGGAGGAGGTGTCTGGGGAGAGGGACGTCTGGGCGTCTCTGCTGAGTCTGCTGCCCCCGCGACCCGGTCCCGGATAAGCAGAAGACAACAGGTACGAGTACGAGTACGACTATAATGATAACCCCTAGCAAATAAAAATAGCCATTTTCAAATGATGTGTTAGCAGGAAAAGCAATCAAACCAATCTTGCCCTATTTCATCATGAATTAACTATGAATTAACTTTCTATACCAGTTTTACTGGCCACACCTGTCAGAGCTGTAGAATGAAGACATTCTTAAACAGATCCTGTCTGACAAGACAAAGTAGGCTAAAAGATCTTAAAAAGCAACGCATCATGCCCAAATTTAAAAAACACGGAGATCCATCTGTCTGAAAAAGTGTTGCAAAGCCATATCTACGGATTTTTTAGTCAACTGAAACCCATTGACCCAGTTTAACGTTTTTCATAGGTGACCAAGCTGGTTTGGTTTGCATTTTTTCTTTAATAAATACAATTATAATTCATAGATTTATCTTAGAATTTATGTGGGTTTACTCTGAAATCTATACAAGGGAAATACAGCATCACAACACCGTAGACAGCAATATTAAGATTTTTTAGAGTGCAGAGATTTTATTTTATTGTTTAGAATAAAGAGATGAAGTAGATGTTTAGTTGTAATTTGTAGCTTAAGTAGCATTATAATCCTTCACTGGGCTTTTAAACCCAGTTACCTGAAGTACCAGGTGGATCCTTGAATGAGTTATATAATCTGTCCTACTAAAGCTAAGCCTTATTTCCTTAAAAACATCTAGTTTTTTTTTTTTTCCATACTCAGAAGGCGCAGAGAATGTTTCCAATGTAACAAATTGTATTTTAGATTTTTGGCAACAGTATAAAAATAACCAGTTCCTATCCAAAAGGTTGGTGCAGTAAAAACTATTAGAGAACATATTTCAACAGCCTGATTTTCCATCATACTAATAAAAGTAATATGTATGGTGTGTTGTGGCCTGGCATAACTAAGCATACACTGATCTCTTTGTTAATTCATGGATCTCAGGGGTAGGTAATATAATTACTTGTTAGCATAGAAACATATTGAAATGTCTTCACTTTTCATCAGGTACTGATTTCTGTGATGTAGCTATTAAATAAGGCATGTAAAGTAAGCTGTAATTACAATGTGCAAGAAATCGCTTTCAAAGGCGATTTTGCTACATAAAAGTGCTAAATGGAATTGTAAAATCTGAGAAAGTTTCATTTTACTAATTTACAGGCTCAAAGTCTCAAGACATCTGTCTTTTATGTCAACAGGATCTTAAAAAAAGTTTAATAATTGGCAAATGTTTTAAAACTTTCAGTCTAACCACCAGCTCTGCTCAGTCCATCTCCTTTGTCTCTGTTCATCACTTAGACATTCTGAGAGATTTTCTGTTAAAAGGTACAAGCTCACATACAGCATTATGCTCCATTATTACAGGCTGACAAATTTTCTAAGGATTTAATGACTTTTCTAGCATGGTTACATCACACCACCCAGTGTTACCACACTGCTTAGATATGTCCTCACAACTGAAATAAGATTCCTGTCTGCCCTTCTCCTCGTACTCTTCCTCTTGGTGTAGTTTCTAGAGACAAACATTTTGACCCATGGCCCTTACGGGTTACTAATTAGCAATGTTTAACAGCATATTGATGGTACACTTAATGACAAATGGGAAGTAAGAATTTCTAATCAGCAAACACAAAAATGTCTACTGTTACATGATTGAGTAACTGAGGTGGAACTACAGGGGTTGGACAATGAAACTGAAACACCTGTCATTTTAGAGGTTTCATGGCTAAATTAGACCAGCCTGGTAGCCAGTCTTCATTGATTGCACATTGCACCAGTAAGAGCAGAGTGTGAAGGTTCAATTAGCAGGGTAAGAGCACAGTTTTGCTCAAAATATTGAAATGCACACAACATTATGGGTGACATACCAGAGTTCAAAAGAGGACAAATTGTTGGTGCACGTCTTGCTGGCGCATCTGTGACCAAGACAGCAAGTCTTTGTGATTTATCAAGAGCCACGGTCTCCAGGGTAATGTCGGCATACCACCAAGAAAGACGAACCACATCCAACAGGATTAACTGTAGACGCAAGAGGACGCTGTCTGAAAGGGATGTTCGGGTGCTAAACCGAATTGTATCCAAAAAACATAAAACCACGGCTGCCCAAATCACGGCAGAATTAAATGTGCACCTCAACTCTCCTGTTTCCACCAGAACTGTCCGTCGGAAGCTCCACAGGGTCAATATACACGGCCGGACTGCTATAGCCAAAACATTTGGTCACTCATGCCAATGCACAAATCTTGGGCTGTGGACAATGTGAAACATGTATTGTTCTCTGATGAGTCCACCTTTACTGTTTTCCCCACATCCGGGAGAGTTATGGTGTGGAGAAGCCCCAAAGAAGCGTTCCACCCAGACTGTTGCATGCCCAGAGTGAAGCATGGGGGTGGATCAGTGATGGTTTGGGCTGCCATATCATAGCATTCCCTTGGCCAAATACTCGTGCTAGATGGGCGCGTCACTGCCAAGGACTACCGAACCATTCTTGACGACCATGTGCATCCAATGGTTCAAACATTGTATCCTGAAGGCGGTGCCGTGTATCAGGATGACAATGCACCAATACACACAGCAAGAGTGGTGAAAGATTGGTTTGATGAACATGAAAGTGAAGTTGAACATATTATTTAGCCACTTTGGGGTGTTTTGGAGGAGCGAGTCAGGAAACGTTTTCCTCCACCAGTATCACGTGGTGACCTGGCCACTATACTGCAAGAAGAATGGCTTTAAATCCCTCTGACCACTGTGCAGGACTTGTATATGTCATTCCCAAGACGAATTGATGCTGTATTGGCCGCAAAAGGAGGCCCTACACCATACTAATAAATTATTGTGGTCTAAAACCAGGTGTTTCAGTTTCATTGTCCAACCCCTGTATGTTCTTGCCATTACATACTTGAAATAAAAGGATGATGACTGTTCTGACGTGTGTAACAGACTCTTTATTTTATGTGTAAGCCAACTTTAACTTCGGTTACATTTGTCACTTCTCTTGTTTGGTTGGCATTTACACCACCTCTGCAAATGCTGCAACTCCCCACTGCACTCTCCTGACACAACCGTCATCTATACATTTTCCAAGCCATATTTCCCACAATATTCTTTCCTCTTGACAAACCTGAAATTTCCTAGATTCCTTTTTATTTATCAACCCATGCTTCCCTATTTCATGCAAAGGAAACAAATAGCTCATTTCAGTATAAGAGAGCAAGGGAATAACCATGGCCTGGGTTCAGGAATCTTTTTTAAACTCAATTTATAATAGGCAACAGAAATAGAAGATGTAAGCTACCAAAACACAGAGTAATTTGAGATCTGAATAATATTTCACGTCAGCAGCATTTAGTGAAAGCCTGTGAAAATTACACAGAAAACCCCTTTAAATAAATTATTTTATTCACAAACACAACCTTGATATTACATTTTGATATTATTTTAGGCCAAGAAAACAGTGCAGCAGTGTTTATTGAAACAGCTCACTCAAACTTTAGCTTTATGAGGGAAACTAGAGCTAGAAAGAAGGTGTTGCTCTGTTATTTATTGAAGTTCTACAATCCATTTCTAAAACCTTTGTTTTGAATCATGTGCTTTCTGAAGCCTTTGCACTTCTAGAACTTCATTATGTAGAGTACAGACCAAATGTTTGGACACACCTTCTCATTCAAAGAGTTTCATGACTATAAATATTGTAGCTTCACATTGATGGCATCAAAACTATGAATTAACACATGTGGAATTATATACTGAACAAAAAAGTGTGAAACAACTGAAAATATGTCTTATATTCTAGGTTCTTCAAAGTAGCCACCTTTTGCTTTGATTACTGCTCCACACACTCTTGGCATTCTGTTGATGAGCTTCAAGAGGTAGTCACCTGACATGGTTTTCCAACAGTCTTGAAGGAGTTCCTAGAGATGCTTAGCACTTGTTGACCCTTTTTCCTTCACTCTGCGGTCCAGCTCACCCCAAACCATCTCGATTGGGTTCAGGTCCGGTGACTGTGGAGGCCAGGTCATCTAGCGCAGCACTCCATCACTCTCCTTCTTGGTCAAATAGCCCTTACACAGCCTGGAGGTGTGTTTGGGGTCATTGTCCTGTTGAAAAATAAATGATCCAACTAAACCCAAACCAGATGGAATAGCATGCCGCTGCAAGATGCTGTGGTAGCCATGCTGGTTCAGAATGCCTTCAATTTTGAATAAATCCCCAACAGTGTCACCAGCAAAGCACCCCCACACCATCACACCTCCTCCTCCATGCTTCACGGTGGGAACCAGGCATGTAGAGTCCATCCGTTCACCTCTTCTGCGCCACACAAAGACACGGTGGTTGGAACTAAAGATCTCAAACTTGGACTCATCAGACCAAAGCACAGATTTCCACTGGTCTAATGTCCATTCCTTGTGTTCTTTGGCCCAAACAAGTCTCTTCTGCTTGTTGCCTGTCCTCAGCAGTGGTTTCCTGGCAGCTATTTTACCATGAAGGCCTGATTCACACAGTCTCCTCTTAACAGTTGTTCTAGAGATGTGTCTGCTGCTAGAACTCTGTGTGCCATTGACCTGTTCTCTAATCTGAGCTGCTGTTAACCTGCGATTTCTGAGGCTGATGACTCGGATGAACTTATCGTCATGTGAGCCAGTTTCTTTGTAGCGCTTGATGGTTTTTGCGACTGCACTTGGGGACACTTTCAAAGTTTTCCCAATTGTTCGGACTGACTGACCTTCATTTCTTAAAGTAATGATGGCCACTCGTTTTTCTTTACTTAGCTGCTTTTTTCTTGCCATAATACAAATTTTAACAGTCTATTCAGTAAGACTATCAGCTGTGTACTGTAACCACCTCCTGCACAACACAATTGATGGACCCAACCCCATTTATAAGGCTTACAATCCATGATTACTACCCTGATATGATTTCATCAATATTTTTTTTAATAGCCTTAATGTGCTTTGTTGCATCTGAAATATTGCAGTTAGTAAATACTTCTCTTCACTCAGGTCATTTTAAACAGGCTCTGAAAACTGCAGTGATCAAACATATTTTAAAGAAGCCTAATCTCCAGTAAATTAAGGCTAGTATCCAATATAACATTGTTTGCCAACTATCACTGAAAAAGCAGTGTAGATTTACTGTTCTTTGTAAATGTTGTAATTATGAATCTGAGAATATTATTTAATATTTAATTTTAATATTTCAATATTTTATCAAATAATATTTCGGTCTGTTAAGGGTTGTCCTGTGAATACCAGCCCAGTAAGGCGATGGTATTAGGACAAAATAGAAAGGTGTGAGACGAGCTCTGACATTATTGAACAGCATAAACTCTGCACATATATGGAATGAATTCACACAATTTCTTAGAATACAAGAATTTATTAACAAAAATAAGTCTACTCAAAGTTAAACATATTTCAATCAACAAACTCTTTACTGTGCTAAAACATCCAACTAAACTACCAAGCAGAATTAAAGAATAATGAAGACTAATGGGCTATGTACAATATAAACAAGTTGATTAAAGATGATTGGAAATTATGACCAAAAGAGTGATGCAACATTACCATGCAATGTTTATGTTTGAGAACCAAGGATTATCTTGAAGATTCTGGAAGCGGGGGTCACACACCCTCATCCTTGAGGACAGCCACAAAGTCATCAAACACAGATTCACCGATTTACGTTTTACATCAGGTTCCATTTCTGCCAGCTTAATGCAAGAAAAGTAGGTTTCTTTTGTCCCAAAAAATACAAGATTTGGAATCAACACTAACAAACAACAAGATCAGATGAGACTAAAGACCACAGAACATGCAAAACACCCAGGTTTTATCACAGACTTAGACTTTAATTTTAGAAAACCACTGATTTTATTAACACATGAGGTTTTTATCACTTTGGAATTGGACACAAAAAAACTGATGCACTCTTTTTTCTTAGTTGGTTAGATTATTGTGATTTACAAGTCTCTGTAAAAATCCATCAGACAGCTGTTGCACATCCAAAATAGTGCTGCCAGAGACTTGAACGACACCGGCAAAAAGATCACGTTTTACCAGTCCTTAAACCACTGCAAGAGCTTCCTGGATCTCTGGAACAAACACCCTGGAAAAAGAAGGAATGTGCAAAAACTTTTTGATTCCTTAAAAAAGGACTAAGAACATTACCGTTTCACAGCCTTTCTGTAAACTTGAATGATTGGTGTATGAGTTCATTTCTATTACTATTTATGTAAAATAAGCATATTAAACTGTTTTTACTGTTGTTTTTATGTATTTCTTCTTTTTAATGTAAAGCACAATTACATTGTGCAATGAAGGTTACATACAAAAAAAATAAATAAAAATCTTGCCTTGATGTTTTGCTTTAAAATCCTCTTTTTAGTCAGAATATAGACCTCATTGTATCCATTCCCCAACCTGCTCTGT
Source organism: Girardinichthys multiradiatus (assembly GCF_021462225.1). Classification (NCBI taxonomy): domain Eukaryota; kingdom Metazoa; phylum Chordata; class Actinopteri; order Cyprinodontiformes; family Goodeidae; genus Girardinichthys; species Girardinichthys multiradiatus. The sequence goes on along the minus strand of NC_061797.1, from coordinate 44,103,501 downwards.
AGCAATAACATTTGGGGGGAATTCACACACAATGCAAACTATTAGCTGGTTTTGGGATACCTGCACAATATGTGCAAAAATGTTGCCAATAGGAACAAAAGAGACAAAGCACTCACTTAACATGGATGTGTAACTACAGCAAACAAAAGGTATGCAGCTATTCGCATTAAATACCAATCACGGCAAACATTGAAATGCTCGCACTGAAATTTAAGTATGTAATTGCTAATCATATCAAACAAAACAAAAAAGTAGGGTTTAAAGCAGACATTTTTGTGTGGATGGAGGCAGGTGTGCCAAAATTAAACCACATCAGCAACACAAAGATTTAGTATTGCAACAAACATCTACACATATATCAAAAACATGTGTCATATAATTAAAAATATTAAACTTAAGCAAACAAGTGTAAAAGTAAAATAGAATACCAACACTTTTGGGTCATTTAGGTTCCTTAGAATGTCTCATTATAGCACATGATCTTATGAAGAAATGAAGGAGCTCAACAGCTGGCTACAGACTTCTTCAGAAGTAGTTAATGATCTGTCTAGACAAACCAAATGTGTTAAAGCAGGTGCAAAAACTGTAACATGCCGGACAGTGTGCAGAATCAGAAAATGAGTCTATGACCATGAAGAACTTAAAACAATTTTCACAACTTGCTTCATATTTTTAGGTCCTTTTTAGGTATCTTTTTCCAGAAATAAATTAAAGACAACAAGGTAATATAAAAGGGGTTATAGTAGGGTAAGTCCTTAAAGGGGGTTTGATTTCCTGTTGCATCAGAAATGTCATGTGGTGTAATATATCTACCAAGTCTGTGTGCAAGTTGTACTGACTTGCTGAAAAAACTCCTTAAAGGTAATAAAAGAAATAATGGATACAACAAAGTCAGCAATCAAATCTGTGGGGGAGATACATGGTGGTTTGCTGTTGCTATACCCCACCTTTCATTTTGAATCCACCTCCACCTTGAGTAAGGGGTAGGGGCATTTTGCCCCTAGCCTCAAAGAATATCTGAGGGAGCCTTGCATAAGACATGGAGGTAACAGTGGGAAGTCTGTATACCTTCCCATGAGCTACCTTTTCCAGTTTTGTCCTGATAATTAAACAGTGGTTCATCTGAAATGTAGGATATGGGTCATCAAAGGTAAAAAGAGAATTGCTAGTCAATATTCTTTCTTTAGTTTTAATTTTCTTCCTAAAAAACAAGTCTGAACAATGAATCAAAAAAGGAAAAATTTTAAATAAAATAATTTTGTCCTGTTTGTTCATTGATTAATATATTTTTCAAATGAAAAAGCTAAATCTCTTGGCCAATTGTTTCTTGTTTATCTGCTTTTGCATTACTTCAGACATTCAAGCGTTAATTATTAAAAGACAGAAAAAGTTATAAATTGGACAAAATTATTTAATACTGGAGCAGATGGAAAGGGATACACAGCTTTTAGCAAATATGGATGTGAAAAGTGTGGCATGAATTAGCATCTAGCCCCCTTACTCTGACAACCCTAACTACAGTTTGGTGCATACACACCGGATGAGTCATAGATAAAGTTGTCAAGTAGTTTAAAGCAGGATTAGGTTAAAAACCAATTGGGCCAAAATGCAAAACTCAGAAAACTAATGCTGTGTGTTATGTTAAACACACTGTGCCCACAATGAAATATGGCTGTGGCAGCATCATGCTGTGGGATTGCTTCTTTTCAGCAGAGACATGAAAGATGGTCAGATATAATGTCGAAGTGTCAGTCAGTCAATCTGACTGATTTGGAGCTAAATACAAGGCAATCAAAAAAAACAAACAAAAAAAACTGTCAGAGGCTGCAAAAGACTAGAGATCGGGGTGTAAGTTTACCTTCTGGCAGGACAGCAACCTTAAAAATACAGTCACAACTACAAACAAAAATGGCTTAGATTAAACCATTTCCTTGTGCTAGAGTGCCACAAATGCAAACCAGACTTTTCAGATCTTTAGTTATTACACTTTTTGAAAATCACGAATCATTTTACTTCCACTACACAATCGAAATATGTTTATATCTGTGACTGTGAAGACAAACATGTTATGTCTGTGAAAGGAATGTTTCAGAAAAACAGTTAACATCAGATCATGTCTTCAACATAAACATGGCTGGAGGAGGACTCTAAGAACTTATCACACTGCTTTCAGTGTGTTTTTCTCTACAGAAACTATAGAAAGAATAGTAAGAATAAAGGAGGTACCCTTAATGTGTGATCCAGACATTGTGCTGTTATCTGTGAGATTTTATCATCTGCTGAGAATATTCAATTGTCATTTGATATGTTCATACTTGTTTTAAGGCATCATACACAACACCACCTTGTGTTTGTGGCAATCACTTGAATTTCTTTTTGCAATCAAAGTGTTGTTCTTTAAGGGTTGATTAGGAGGTATTCACTGAGCAGTGAAAGAATACATAACTATACATACAAACAAGAGCAAGCTCAATTTCTCTCTCATATTTTACTCATGTTATTTAAGGTACCTAATTATTGGTTGTTGATTAATCATTTCACACTCCCAGCTGAGTGTGCCCGACTCCACCTGCAGGTGGATCACTGACTTCCTGTCTGACAGGAAGCAGCGCGTGAGGCTGGGGAAGCACGTCTCTGACTCCCTGACCATCAGCACCGGTTCCCCCTAAGGCTGTGTTCTCTCTCCTCTGCTCTTCTCCCTGTACACCAACAGCTGCACCTCGAGTCACCAGTCTGTCAAGCTTCTGAAGTTTGCGGACGACACCACCCTGATCGGACTCATCTCTGTTGGTGACGAGTCCGCGTACAGATGGGAAGTGGACCATCTGTTGGACTGTTGCAGCCAGAACAACCTTGAGCTCAACGCTCTAAAGACAGTGGAGATGGTTGTGGACTTCAGGCAGAACCCAGCCCCACCTGCCCCCATCACCCTCTGTGACTCCATAATTCACACTGTGGAATCTTTCCGCTTCCTGGGAACCATCATCTCCCGGGATCTCAAGTGGGAGCCAAACATCAGCTCCCTCATCAAGAAAGCCCAGCAGATGATCTTCTTCCTGTGGCAGCTGAAGAAATTCAACCTGCCAAAGACTATGATGGTGCACTTCTACACAGCCATCATTGAGTCCATCCTCACCTCCTCCATCACCATCTGGTACGCCGCTGCTACAACCAAGGATAAGGGCAGGCTGCAGCGTGTCATTCGGTCTGCTGAGAAGGTGATTGGCTGCAGTCTACTGTCGCTCCAGGAACTGTACACCTCCAGGACCCTGAAGCGGGCAGGGAAGATTCTGGCTGATCCCTCCCACCCCGGTCACAGACTCTTTGAGACTCTCCCCTCTGGCAGGAGGCTGCGGTCCATCCGGACCAAAACCTCATGCCACAAGAACAGTTTTTTCCCATCTGCCACCAGCCTTGTTAACAAAGACCGGAAACCACCCTGACACTCTCCCTTTCCCCCACACCCCCCCTTTTTTGCTGACAGGACACCTGTAACCTGCAACTCTATGCGTTACATTAACGCTCAGCTTGGACTCCTGCTTTACTTGCACTGCCATACTTGCATCATGATCACCTGCACTGTTGTACTGCTCTGGCATCCTATACTGCTCTACATTTACTCTCACTCACTTAAAACTGTGCACATATATTTATATTATATTGTAGATATGTTTATACTGTTTAATTTGTATTGTATTGCACCGACTACGCCAAAACAAATTCCTTGTATGTCCAAAAACGTACTTGGCAATAAAGCTTTTCTGATTCTGGTTCTGATTCTGATATTTAATGTATGTCATCAAATACGAAAATTCTGAATTCACAAATATTTTAATTAGCAAACTTGTAAAACAGATTAAGGTTTAGGATTAGCTTTATTTTGGATCTTCTTTGTTCTGTCCTGATAAAATCCTCATACTGCAGATGAAGGTCAATACATGTCAAATGCTGTGGTCCAACTGCCCTTATTCTTTTTGTCTTAGATTACTGGTCTCTACAGAGCCTTTGGGAGGTTTCAATCTAACTGTAATTTTAAATCCCATCCATAATTTCAACTCACAATTATTCCACAAATATAAACAAGTCATACAGTAAAAAATAACCATTGAGCAGCAATGATGTCTTAGTCTATCGTAGTATAGTTACATTTTTGCTATGACATAGTACCATCTTTATTTCAAATGTAATGAATTTAGCATGAATCTTGTATTCTTTTAAGGTCTTCTGGATCTTTTGTTGTTAATATACCCAAATTATTTTAGACATCCATTTTAGATTATGTTATGATGGGTTGCTTTTAAATGTCTGCTTCAAGTTGTCAGGTTTTCTTTAGGTAATTATTTGGTGATTTGTCTTTATTATACAAATATGGTAGTGATGAGTCTGGGTTTTTGCTCCTGAAGGTGAACAACAAAGATATGGTTTATGACAGTTTGTGATTATGCAAAGGAGGCAATTACTTTTTCACATAGTCAAGATGATTTGGAAAGCTTTTTCTCTTGATAAAAAACTCTGGTTATCTGTCTGCTAGTAAAATTTAAAACATTTAAGCATGACACAAAAGCACAAACAAAAATCTGTTGGGCGCAAATACTTTTTTGCTGCACTGTCCATGACAGTCAGGTGTGTCCTCTGCCATCAGCTATTTGGTAAAACAGAACTGAGCGGAGTCTGAATATGCTCAGATAGGGAACATCACTTGCATCATGTAATTTCTAATATTCTCTTACTATTGCAATTTAGCTTCAAATTCCAGCATATGTTGAACCGCCCTTTAAATCGAAAATTGGTGGTTTATTTCAAATAATTGAAATGATCTCAGTGGAATTGATGCCAGCCTTTTCATTAATGGAAAGCAGACTTTCTTCCTTGGGGTTATTCATACTAGATCCAAAATTCAAAACTGGTCAGTGTCTAAAACCCAGTGCATTGCAACCTCCATCTATCTTGGGTTAATTGACTTATAGACTCCATTTCCAGTACTTGTATTTCTCTTTTGCCTAAGTGGTGTCACTTCATTACTTCTGCAAACAAAACCATCATTCCAAACATACCAGACCGTATAATCATTTTTTAAAAGTTACTGCTGGTTAGGAACAGTCTTATCTAGACCGTAGTGTGTGCTGATTAACTGTTGGTTTCTAAAGTTTGCTCTCCATCTGCTTTCTCAGATAAAGCTTCGGTATCATTAGTGTTGCTGGCTGAATTGCACTCTCATTTGCACAGGCAGAGAACTTTCTACAAACAGAAAAAAGAGCATGTCATCAAAAACAGAAGCCCTGAAAGGAGTTTACCAGGTTGCCTTGTTGACCTATAGTCTTACTAATTAACAAACGGCATCAAATTTACCCTCAGAAAAAAAAGACTTTGTAAAATGTTTTAATTGGTATATTTTCTTCTTCTCTGAAATATTTTGATATTTAAACAATCCTTTTTAGTTTGCATGTGTCCTCTGATTTTTTTTTATTTTTTAGAATATTTAAAAATGTGCCTGAACAGCTTTGTCTGGGGTGTTCATTGCACATGACCAATATTGTCTGAGAATATTATAACATTTTATGACCTTATTCTCTTTAGGGTACCCTCTTATCTATCAGCCCAACGCCCAAGTACATCAATCCATCTTTTTGGGCAGGTTGGTGTGTTGGGATGAGGATAATCATGTTCTACGTTTGTGCATAGACTGTGTGGTTCTATTTACATGGGCCATTGTGCTCCATCAGGCACAATGGGATGTTATCAGCCTCAGCCAGGCTCAGCCCACTACAATGCTTCATTACCTGTGTGTGTGTGTGTGTGTGTGTGTGTGTGTGTGTGTTGGTGTGGTTGCATTATCAACCAGCACAATGCTCCATTACAGGTCTCTCTCAGGGCTTCCTTAACATTTTTGAGAGTCATGTTATCTGTCCCTGTCATATTTTCTGGGTAGATTTTTTCCTTTTAAGAAGGCACATACACATAAACAGAATGATCAGTTTTTTGCCAGGATTACTCAAGCATCAGCGCTTTTACCAAATAATTACCTAGTTGTTACAGAATTCTTCTATCTATCTATCTATCTATCTATCTATCTATCTATCTATCTATCTATCTATCTATCTATCTATCTATCTATCTATCTATCTATCTATCTATCTATCTATCTATCTATCTATCTATCTATCTATCTATCTATCTATCTATCTATCTATCTATCTATCTATCTATCTATCTATCTATCTATCTATCTATCTATCTATCTATCTATCTATCTATCTATCTATCTATCTATCTATCTATCTATCTATCTATCTATCTATCTATCTATCTATCTATCTATCTATCTATCTATCTATCTATCTATCTATCTATCTATCTATCTATCTATCTATCTATCTATCTATCTATCTATCTATCTATACAGTACTGTGAAAAAGCTTTTGGTTTGACCACCCTTGGCCTTTAAAAAAGGAAAGATTCTTCTAGGTACCCTTGGTTGGTTGGTTGTTTCAAACATCTTGGAAAACTAACCACAGATCTTGTGTAGATGTAGTCTTTTTCACATCCTTCTTTCTCTTCATGTAATCCCCCACTTGATGATGTTGAGATCAGGGCTCTGTGGGGGCCATACCATAACTTCCAGTTAGTCTTGTTCTTCTTTACGCTGAAGATAGTTCTTAATGACTTTGGCTGTATGTTTGAGTTCGCTCACTCAGCAATTTGTAAATTGCTAAAAATAAACAATCATCAATTATATTTCTGACAGCATTCTTTGTTTACAGCATTATTCAACCCTGCCTAAAACCTTTAAGTGACTTTGAACGTGGCATGGTTGTTGGTGCCAGACGGGCTGGTCTGAGTATTTCAGAAACTGCTGATCTACTGGGATTTTCACACACTACCATCTATCGGGTTTACAGATAATGGTCCGAAAAAGAGAAAATATCCAGCTTTGTTGATGCCTAAGGTCAGAGGAGAATGGCCAGACTGGTTCGAGCTGATAGAAAGGCAACAGTAACTCAAATAACCACTCGTTACAACCAAGGCATGCAGAAGAGCATCTCTGAATGCACATGTCGAACCTTGAGGTGGATGGGCTACAGCAGCAGAAGACCACACCGGGTGCCACTCATGTCAGCAAAGAACAGGAAACTGAGTCTACAATTAGCACCGGCTCACCAAAAGTGGACAATAGAAGATTGGAAAAACATTGCCTGGTCTCATGAGTCTCGATTTCTGCTACGACATTCGGATGGTAGGGTCAGAATTTGGCGTCAACAACAAGAAAGCATGGATCCATCCTGCCTTGTATCAATGGTTCAGGCTGGTGGTGGTGTAATGGTGTGGGGGATATTTTCTTGGCACACTTTGGGCCCCTTAGTACCTATTGAACATTGTCTCAACACCACAGCCTACCTGAGTATTAATGCTGACCATGTCCATCCCTTTATGACCACAGTCTACCCATCTTCTGATGGTTACTTCCAGCAGGATAACGCGCCATGTCATAAAGCACAAATCATCTCAGACCGGTTTCTTTAACATGACAGTGAGTTCACTGTACTCAAATGGCCTCCACAGTCACCAGATCTCAATCCAATGGTTATTCTCAATCCAATAGAGCATAACCATAATAAAGAGACAAAGGACACAGGGACGAGGAACTTACAGGAACACAAGAAGAACATGACGAGGAACACAGTAGATTAACCGGCAGAACACTGGGGAGGGAGATGGGAGATACAGGCATGTTATTTGAGCATACAGCAAAGAAAAATGCAAACTAGAGAGCTTAAAAACTGAGGAATTGGGGAGAAACACAAAGACTGCAGGTGACAGTAATTAGGGGAGAATGTTGTTGCAGTTCACGCAGAGTAAAAGCAGGGAGCTGAGGGAGGAACACTATTAAACCAGGACAGAGCTGAACAGAAACAAAGCACAGGAAATAACTCTATGTACAATAAACACCAGAATAAACCAGAAAGCTAAACATAAAAGAACTAACTAACATGGAAAATCCCCTAACAATGAGCATAAGGAAATGAACTGAAAAAGGGAAGACCTAAAACATAAACAACAGGGAATTAAGAAAACAGAGACACAAAGAAAACCCAAAAACTCATACACCTTAGGATCATGACATATATGAACAGATCTAGGCCCGGACAGATGTACACACACTGCTCCAGAAACAAAAGTAGTTTGGGATCAACTCAAAAAGGAAAACTTCAATAAACATGTACAAACTGATGGGAGCCAGGATTCACTAAAATCAAGAATAACAAACAGCATCTACTTACTGGTGATAAAATAAAACAGACAATCCATAAGCAAACAACACTGATTTATTTCACATGCTACTTAATAGTTAATAATTTTATGGCATCTTACGAATACATTACTTCGATCACTCTGTGATCTACCAGCTTTGCCAGCACCAAACAGCTGCTACAGTAGAAGAGATAGAATACTCTTATGGAGCTGACCTGGTGCTCTGTGGATGTTTGGTTCTCAGGACATCTCTCAGCTCAGCTGATAGTGAATTATTTGCACCACAGCTGTCAGATGGTGCAGTTCCTTCTGGTAGTCATGGTTATCTGGATTGTCCCAACTTAGGTTAAACATGGATCCAGTTTCTAAATACAAGGTTGGACAACAACTCAAAATAACTTTTTGTGTCAAGCGTTAAAAGTCCGTCTTTAGAGTGTATTAACAGAAATGTAATCTTACAACAATTTCCAATAACCTTTACACATAATACAACATAAGATGCAAACAAATGGGACAAATTTAAATCAAGTCAACATTGGAAGTAGCTGATCGACTCTTTTCCTGATCTGGAAGAAAAGCTTTTTAGGTCAGAGGTTTGTTGAGTTCACTGTGGAAGAGTGGAAGAGTATACTTCCGGGGTGCACTCGTCAGGTGGCATTTGGCAGAAAGATGAGACAGAATTGGGGAAATTGTTCAGGCTCATTCACATGCACAGCTGTTAGGATTACACAGTTGCATGATGGGGAATGGCATAAATAACTCTACCAAACAAAAGACATGAAAGTGTTGTAGTTTCTGTTGGCTGTATAGGAAATGGAGTAAAGACGAAAATTCAATCTGGGAGACTCACACCTCCTCCAGCTTCACCCAATGGCTTCTCCGTGCGTCTCCGCACCAACCAATCGGCTTCAAGTCTGCAATAATCCTCAGCCAATGAACCTTCAAGGCTCCGCATTTAAAGTCTCCCATTCATGGATCTCCCAGTTGTCAGTCGAGCTTCGATTCTCCTTCTAAGCATCAACGAGATACTCCTGCCTCTAACCCTTTCCTGCTACCACTTCACCCGGACGTCCCTGGCAGCAGCTTCCCTTTCGAGCGATCATCCGGCACCCCAGGCTTCCTCGTCTTCTTCTACTCCGGTTCTCCTTAAATCCTCCCTGCTTCGTTCATTCCGTTCATGGACTCTCTCCAGCGCTCAAACTATCATCCATTACTCAGCCTCTTCAGAAGTTCGCTTCCATCTCTGCCACATCAGCACTTCCTGGTCTCCGCTCTGGCGATGCTCAACCCGTTCCTTGGCTCCTCCCACTGTCATTTCCATCGCAATGCTCATCTTAGCTTGTCTCCAAAGGTGAGATGTATCACTCCATTCTCTTTTCTCAACTATTCCCCATTCATATGCAATTCAAGATGCTGCGTTTCCACTCCTCTTTCACATTCAGGTAGATCATATACTCCCACGCATTCTATCTTCTCACTCAGGCTCTGCTCCAAATCTTTCAAGAGCCGCCCATTAGTCTGGTTTCTGTCATTGTTACCATCTCCTGAGGTCGACCACTGTGTCACTTCCCCTCTTGGCCATACTGCCAAGTTTGGATCATCTCATCTCCACTTCTAACAATCTCCCTTTCGGCGAGCTCGTGCCGCCTTTAAGCATTTCAGACGTCTTCTGCTCCTAACTCTAAATAAGCTCAATCTCATCAGTCCCTCGTCATCGACATTCATTTCAAACATGGCTTCCCGATTTTTCTAATATATCACATTCCTTCTCTGCCAAGCGGCATTCTCTTTCAAGCAATCAGGAGTCTGCTAAACCGTTCATTCTCGTCACTGAAAGTTATATCATGACGCAAACCACCTCTGATTCCAGCAGCTCGTTAGCCATCAGAGCGTTCTTTGTTCTCGTCTTCCTTTCTCCCAGCACTCTTGCCCAGCATCTCAATCTGCCAACTTCCCGTCCCAGTTTTCTCTCGATCTGGATGTATTTATTTTCTTGCGATATCGTTCTCCCGGCTAACTCGCTGCAGTTTTTGGTCTCTAGTCCCGGTCCAAAACCAGCCTCTCGACGATGATTCACAATCCTATGTTGTCAAAATTCGCTTGTGGACTCATCATTAGCTAAGCTTAGCTTTTAAAATTGAAGCTAGTTATAATATAACAAGCAACTTTTGCTCCGTAGAATATCTATTATTCATTTACATATTCGAACATTTCTACCAATCTTGTTCCCTTATCATCCAAGCGCTAAGGGTCATTTACTGTTTCAATACTTCATAATGATCCTTTCCCATTCTTATTGTGGTGCACATTTTCTTTCAGCAGATCAGGTTGGCACCGCTGTTCAGCTGCGTCAATCGATTTTCAGCACCTTTCTGAATTAGTGTTTTCACATACAAGCATTAACTGCATTATTGCCGCAGCAGAATATCAACTTATGAACATTTCATGTCAGTCAATATCACGGATGTAGCTCTTTCATCCATAGTATCCAGGCAGGCCTTTCATGTTCCAGGTTATTCAATTCAGCCAATGATGCTTGTCTCGTTCTAATTTCCAGGTATTTTGCCGTCTCTATTCATCAGCTACTTTCACCCTACTCCGATTATCCCTCTCTCCATCACTATCAGTTTCACATTGTTGTATCTCAGGTCCAGCTCCTTCCACTTCAAAACCCATTTCTTTGCTTGGCAAATCTTTGTAAATTTTGCCCTCCCTTTACTCACAATCATTCCTGCTTCTCATTTAGTCAGTTCTAGCTTTTATTATCTCAGTGTTTTGACATTGTCATTTCAAGCTCCCCTACATTCGCAGCCTGTTAACAGGCTTCAATTTTATCAAAGATCATCTTTCTGAGCCCACACCGAGCTTTTCTCTCTTCACGCCATTTAACTTCTTCTCAGACATTTCAAATCATTGCACTTCACAGCCTAACTCCAGGATGTGGGAGTCTCCTTACGATCCTTCGCTCTGATTGTTTTTTTTAACTTATTCTGAAACTCTTCTCTCCAGCGCTTTCCTCCTTGCCTTTATGGCTTAGACTAAGTAATTTACTACTCCTTCTAAATTCATTCACACCAGCTAGAGATATAGCTTTCAGACCTCAAGTTCTATTCAGTCCCTTTCAAACTTGTCTTCAACCACATTTAAGGTTGAAGGTAGATGTTTCATTTTCATAGCTCACCTCAATGGCTGTTTTTCTCCTTCCCAAGCCATGTTCTCTTTTATTCTCTAACGTTACATATCAGCTCACCCTTCATGCCTCTTTCTTTGCTTCAGGACGAGTTCCCATGATCGCCTCCTGGTTTCTCAATTTGTGAGGCAAATTTTGTTCCATGCAACCTTTCCCCTAATCAGTTCTCAGGTCACTCATTCAAAATTGGGGCAGCCACTTCATCAGCTGCCCAAGGAGTTTCCACAACTTCTCTACAACAACTCAGCCGCTGGTCGACTTCAGCATTTTTTGCATATATCCGCCTAAACTTCCATTCTGTGCTCTGCTCGACGATCTATCAGCTCTTAGTAGAGCTGTTGCACTAACAAGTGACAGTTGGCCTTTTTAGTTAACTTAACTGATCTGATTTCTCTCTACTGTGATATTTCTTACTTGTTCTAATACATAAGCACGTTAAAACACTTACTTTCTGTTGCTACTTTTAACGTTTGGGGACTCTCCGTGTTTACACGGTTTTTCTAGGAGTGGTAAGGGGTCGCTAGCTTAGCGTTAGCTCCCCCATGGCTACCCGTTCTACTGTTTCTCTCTCTGAGTGTTCTCCTCTCTCCTGCTCTCTCTGTCAGATGTTCAGTTTCTCCTCTGCCTCCTTTAGTGATAATGGGACATGTAATAAATGTAGCATTTTTGTAGCTTTGGAGGCGAGGGTGTCGGAATTGGAGGCCCGGCTCCGCGCTGTTGAAAAACCAGCAAATAGCCGAGGCCCCTTAGCCAGCGCGGAGCCACCGAGGGTAGCTCCCCGTAGCAGTCCTCCAGCAGAGCCCGCGCAGCCGGTGCTTCAGGCCGGCTGGGTGACAGTACGTATAAAGCATAGTCCTAGATCCCAGCCCACAAGTCACCACCAACCCGTCTGCGTTTCTAACAGATTTTCCCCCCTCAGTGACACACCCGCTGAGAAGCCAACTCTGGTAATTGGCAGCTCCATAGTCAGAAACGTGGCACTAGAGACACCAGCGACCATAATCAAATGTCTGCCAGGGGCCCGAACGGGCCACATCAAATCCTACCTGAAACTGCTGGCTAAGGATAAGCGTAAATACAGTAAGATTGTTATTCACGTTGGCGGTAATGACACCCGGTTACGTCAATCGGAGGTCACCAAAGTTAGTGTTGCTTCGGTGTGTAAGTTTGCCAAAACAATGTCGGACTCCGTAATTTTCTCTGGTCCCCTCCCCGATTGGACCAGTGACGACATGTTTAGCTGCATGCTGTCATTCAACCGCTGGCTGTCTAGGTGGAGTCCAGAAAATAATGTGGGTTACATTGATAACTGGCGAACATTTTGGGGAAAACCTGGTCTGATCCGGAGAGACGGCATCCATCCCACTTTGGATGGAGCTGCTCTTCTTTCTAGGAATCTGGCCGAATTTATTAGTTCTCCAAAACTCTGACAACCGTGGGTTCAGACCAGGAAGCGGGGTTGTAGTTTAACATTCCTCTCTGCAGCTTCTGTACTGCTACCCACCCATTACCCTATTAAGACAGTGTCTCGCCCATGGCCAAAATTGAATAGATTAAAAAATAATCTAAAAGGAGGAAATCAGGAAAATAAAAATAAACACAACTCAGACCGAAAAGAAAAATAAAACAATTAAATGTGGCTTACTGAACATAAGATCTCTCTCTTCAAAGACATTGCTAGTTAGTGACCTGATTTGTGACAATCAGATTGATTTACTTTGCCTCACAGAAACCTGGCTGCAGCAAGAGGATTATGTTACTATATATGAGACAACTCCTACTAATTATTTAAATTTTCACATTCCTCGAATTACTGGGCGAGGAGGAGGAGTAGCGACCATCTTTCAGTCCGATTTATTGACTAGTCCCAGACCAATCAATAGCTACACCAAGGTAATCATTAATAGGAGGCTAGCTCCTTGGTTTAATTCAGAGCTGCGTACTTTAAAGCACAATGTTAGAAAATTGGAGAGAAAATGGCGCTCTACACACCTAGAGGATTCCTACTTAATCTGGAAAAATAGCCTACTGTTGTATAAAAAGACACTTCGCCAAGCTAGAACAGCTTATTTCTCATCATTAATAGAAGAGAACAAGAATAATCCTAGGTTTCTCTTTAGTACAGTTGCTAAACTTACACAGAGTCATAGCTCTGTTGAGCCATCCATTCCCTTAGCTCTCAGCAGTCATGACTTTATGGGATTCTTCTTAAATAAAATTGATTCTATTAAAAAGAAAGTCTTTGACATACTCCCGAAGATGATTACTTCATCCTCAGCAATTGAGACAACATTGGAAATAACTGCAGAACCTGATTTGTGTTTGGACTGTTTTGATCCTGTGAAGCTTCCTGAGTTATCAGAAATATTAGCTTCATCTAAACCTTCAACTTGTATGTTAGACCCAATCCCAACCAAATTATTTAAGGAAGTGTTCCCTCTGATTACCAGCCCCATTTTAGATATGATTAATCTATCCTTAGTAAATGGATCAGAACCACAGGCTTTTAAGTTAGCTGTAATTAAACCTTTACTTAAGAAACCTTCGCTTGATCGAGATGACTTGAAAAATTACAGACCTATATCCAATCTTCCATTCTTATCTAAAATTCTTGAGAAAATAGTTGCTAATCAAATGTGTGAGCATTTACACAGCAATGACCTGTTTGAAGAGTTTCAGTCAGGTTTCAGAGCTCATCATAGCACTGAAACAGCTCTACTGAAAGTCACTAATGATATTCTTATGGCCTCAGATAATGGACTTGTGTCTGTTCTGGTTCTGTTAGATCTCAGTGCTGCATTTGATACAGTCGATCACACAATTCTCTTAGAAAGGCTGGAATATGATGTAGGGATCAGGGGAACAGCGCTAGGCTGGTTTAAATCTTATCTGTCTGACCGATTCCAGTTTGTTCATGTAAATGATAAATCATCTTTAAACTCCAGGGTTAATTGTGGAGTACCACAGGGTTCAGTACTTGGGCCAATTCTCTTTACTATATATATGCTTCCAATAGGTCAAATTATCAGGCAGCATGGGATAAATTTTCACTGTTACGCTGATGATACTCAGCTTTACTTATCCATAAATCCTGATGAGCCCAACCAGTTAGATAGACTACAAGCATGTCTTGAAGATATAAAAACTTGGATGACTTTAAATTTTCTGCTTCTAAATTCAGACAAGACAGAAGTTGTCGTCTTTGGACCGGAGTCTTTCAAAAAGAAACTGCTTAGTCAATCACTTAACCTGGATGGCATTAAATTGACCTCTGATAATAAAGTAAAAAACCTTGGTGTTATTTTTGACCAGGACATGTCATTTAAATCCCATATTAAACAGGTTTCTAGGATTTCCTTCTTTAATCTCTGGAACATTGCCATAATTAGAAATATCCTATCTAGGAGTGATGCTGAAAAACTAGTCCATGCATTTGTTACTTCAAGGCTGGACTATTGTAATTCGTTACTATCAGGATGTCCACAAAATGCAGTTAAAAGCCTTCAGCTGATTCAAAATGCTGCAGCAAGAGTTCTGATGAACATTAAAAAGAGAGATCATATTTATCCTATTTTAGCTTCCCTTCATTGGCTCCCTGTTAAGTCCAGAATAGAATTTAAAATTCTCCTCCTCACATATAAAGCCCTTAATGATCTAGCTCCATCATACATCAGAGATCTGATTGTTCCATATGTTCCTAACAGAGCACTTCGTTCTCAGACTGCAGGTTTACTGGTGGTTCCTAGAGTCTCTAGAAGTAGAATGGGAGGCAGATTCTTTAGTTATCAGGCTCCTCTCCTGTGGAACCAGCTCCCAGCTTTAGTCCGTGAGGCAGACACCCTGTCTACCTTTAAGGCTAGGCTTAAAACTTTCCTTTTTGATAAAGCTTATAGTTACAGTGGTTTAGTTTATCCTGAGCTATCTTCCTTATTTTTTACCTCCGTCTTCTTCCCTCCCTGTTGGTTGGAGTAAGGGGGAGTCAGGTTTAGCCTAAACCGGCTCAGTTATGGTTGAGGTGCAAACACACCCTCCATTTCTGCTACCTGTATGACCCCTTCTCTTTTCCAATAGTTATAATCAGTCTGACAGAGGGAGGTATCCCAATCATTGGGGTTTTTAGTATAACAATGACCATCAGTGGGACCCTTTGTGAGGTGCCGTGAGACGACATTGTTGTAAATAAGCGCTGTTTAACTAAATAATCTGAACTGAAACTATCTGTGTAGTTATGCTGCTATAGGCTTAGGTTGCTGGAGGACATAACGACCACTTTCACCCTCTTCGCTACATTCTCACACTACTCTCCAATTTTGCATTGTTTGCTGTTATTTCAGCTTTTAACCTTGTTCTCTCTTTTCTCTTCCTAGAAGCTACACCTGGCCTGGCTCTGTGTCTGCCTGTGACACCTTTCTGGAGAGGGGAATTGTCCGAGCTTCTGCTGGCAACAACTTAATGCTCACCCTCTACCGATGAACCACATAGCCCTGTCTTTTAGTGTTTAACCCTTTCTCTCTCCTAGACATGGAAATTGACTGAGCTTTTACTGTAACTAATTATATGTGCTCTCTTTCAGACTCTAACCTTGAAAACTGGCTCAGAACAGGTTTCTTCCTGTTAAAAGGGAGTTTTTCCTCTCCGCTGTCGCTACATGCATGCTCAGTATGAGGGATTGCTGCAAAGTCAACGCCAGTGATTGTCCACTGTCTCTACATGCTCATCCGGTAGGAGGGAATGCTGCAAGTCACTGACTGGATGCAATCTGCTGGGTTTCCTTAGATAGAAAAACGTTTTATCCAATTTGAATAAAAAGCTAACTCCGACTGCACTGTTCAATTGTTAGGATTAAGTGGGATGTATGTACCTGACTGCTGTGAAGTGCCTTGAGACAACATGTGTTGTGAATTGGCGCTATATATATAAAACTGAATTGAATTGAATTGAATTATCCTTGCTTCCTCTACTTGGTCGTCAGGCATGACAAAGTCCTTCTCTCTGCCCGCATAGTCAGGTTTACCAAGTTTCCATCCTTCTGCTTGTCAGCTATCACTTATTTTCTCCCTTCGCCTGTTGGGCTCACCCACATTCGCATCCGCCAGGCTTAGTCAGGTTTATCATGTCCCATGCACACCTCATCAGGCGCGTTCCAGCCTTAGCAATTTATTTCATTCCCTCTCCAGCCAGTCTGCTTCATCTTTCTCCTTCACTCGTTAGGCTCAGCTTAGCTCTTACTCAATAATTTGTTATGTGTCTTTTCCCTTGACTTTGGCCAGATTCATGTCCTTCCCCTTCTTCACCTGCTAGGCTCTTATCATTTCCTCCTCACCCTTGTCCTCCATCCATATCACTTTTGCTCAGTCTTGGCCTCGGTTTTGGGGGGTGGAATATTCAATCCTATCTCCAGGACGTTCAAGCCCCCTACGGGTTTCAGGTTAAGTGTTTTTACTTCCTTTATTAACTTTCGTTCCATCTAAATATTCAGTCTTCTCAGACTTTAGTTCTACCCTGATATTTCAAACCTCATCTCTATATGGCAACGCAAGTCCACGTTTCATCTTTAGTTTTCGCTTTGATGACCCATTCAGCTAATTTTAAGCCATGATCAAATTCGCACTCAAACATTTCCCATCATTCTTCTCTTTCACACTCCGTAGGAGCCCTAAGTCTGCCCCCTGTTTTCTCACATTTTAAACAGACTCTAATTCAATGCAACCTGGCCCAGTCAATTTTCTAGCCGTTCACCTAAATTGGGGCTGCAATTACTGCATCTACCCAAGGAATCTCTACAGCCTTCTTTCAACACCTCGGCTCTGATCTTCTTCATCATACGCATCATATGTTCAGACTTCCTTTTCGTTTTCAGCTGAACAGTCTCTCAGTTCCTAAGTAGGATTTCATGCAATTACTGGTGATGGATGGCCTATTAAATCGTTTTTATCATCTCAGGTATGATTCATCTCATTCATTATCTGTTTCCCAAGGTTTTTGTCGGCATCTTCAATCCCTTTCATTCATTCTCTTACCACCTCGTCATTTCTTCATTCTCCTCCTAGCAAGTACAACCTTTGGGGAATGGTCTTATTCATTTCAAGCAGCCCACTCATCTTTCACACGTTTCGCATGCTCACGCACCACTACATGCTTCGAAGCTCTAACTACACGCGTGCTTTGCAAGAGAAAGCCTACAAGGCGCACTCTCACGCACCACTACATACTTCGAAGCTCTCACTACACACAACTTCGCAAGAGAGCCTACAAGGCGCACTCTCCAGCATTCATTCATCCTTTTCATGTTTCTTTTATTTATTTTGGGCTCTCTCCTACTCACCTATGCCTAACATGGGCTCACCACGTGCATCCATTCATCATTTTCATGCCTTCGTCGCTCCTTACATTCATGGCTAGGCTGCTCTTACTTTATCTAACTCGTTTCTTTCGCTCATCATTCTACATCTAATTCATAGCCCGGTAGCTCCGGCATTTTACTTTTCCTCTCCTGCTGTCATCTTTTAACCATTCTATTACATTTCAGCCTCGGTTTGGCCTCGGCCTTTTTGGGGGAAGACCATTCTAATTCTAATCCTAAGATGTTCATCAGTTCATGCATTATCAGCATTCATGTCTTCCTCTGGGGTCTGAGCGCCAAACAAATAGACATCCATTGTGTATCTTGTTTAATAGTATTTTGTGTTTCTTATTGTGAGTCTCTACAGGATTGAAATGGAGTAAAGACGAAAATTCAGTCTGGGAGACTCACCCCTCCTCCAGCTTCACCCAATGGCTTCTCCGTGTGTCTCCGCACCAACCAATCGGTTTCAAGTCTGTAATAATCCTCAGCCAATGATCCTTCAGGGCTCTGCATTTAAAGTCTCCCATTCATGGATCTCCCAGCTGTCAGTCGAGCTTTGACCCTCCTCCACCCCATCGCCTCCATCGGATTCTCAGTTCCATTACCATCAGGCCTCCTCTCCATCACCAGTACCAGATCCGGGGGGAAGACAATTCTAATTCTAATCCTAAAACGTTCATCAGTTCATGCATTATCAGCATTCATGTCTTCCTCTGGGGTCTGAGCGCCAAACAAATACACATCCATTGTGTAACTTCTCTAATCACATTTTGTGTTTCTTATTGTGAGTCTCTATAGGATTGAAATATCAGATCTTACTCAAAATAAAAAGAGAGTTTTAATTGTATTTTTAAACCAGTCTTTAGATGGTGCTATACAAGACAGTACGTTGTCATTGAGTTGTAAATTGTGGTATGAGAAATAATAAAACTTAAGGAAACTTATTTTCACATATTGCTTCGATCATATATTGTATATTGCTGTTGGTACAGAGTGCAAGTATCAAAAAACTTTATCAAGTCAATGTTTTCCAACTTCCAACATATGATTCAATACAGACCCATTCAATACATTTGATTATTAAAAGGTACATTTCCGCTAATTAAAACATGACATTGAATGTTATATGAGACCAATAAAAACTATTTTAATACAGGAATATGGTCTTGATGAAAATTAAGTTTAATACCAGCTTAAAAGGTTTTTTACTTTTACCCTGACAAACCAGCCTCACCGGAATGCATATTCTAATTTATTGAATATGGCTGTAAATCCATCAGAAACCATGCTGTAACTAGCTATATATGTACCAGAATCGTTCTTTATTTTTTTTCTCTCTGATGTTTATTTACATGTAGGGACATAATTCTGGGATAAATCCAGTAGTCACAGTATAACTGGTCATTGATGATCCTGTCAGTTTCTGGATTCTTTGAATCCCTATATTTAACGTAAAATAGTGTAGATGGATATAATGGCAAGGTATGAGGCAACAACCTGTCATGTTTAATACAGTCAGGTTATGATATAAAATGAACTGATTAACCTCCTCTGCCCCAGTTTTTTTCGCAGCTTGGAGTAATTCCTTCACAGCACTGTCAAGAAAAAAACCTATAAATAAATAGAAATCCTGAAATCCAATACTAGGGAGTGTATATTCATAGATATGCAAATTTATCCATTATTTATTTAAGAAAATTTACTTCAAGTAGATTTTTGTCATACCTGTAAAATATAAGTCTAATATTTAAATGAAAAATGACACATTTAAGCATGCCATGCCTTGTTTCAATATATATAAGAAGACATCTAGTGTATTTATGCTTTAGGACTTTAGGAAAATCTAAACCTCCTAAAGGGTATTTTTAATGTGTAGAGAGGAGACCCTGAGGCATACCAAGAACCCACTTGAGAGACTGCATTTCCTTTCCAGCCTTGGTATGGTCGGTTGGACGGACGGACGGATGGGTGAAATGAACAATGGGTAAGATCCATGTATTTAACTGTGTTTTCGAGAAGTATTTTTGGTCAAGACAGCTACAAGCGTCTCTACTTCCTCGAGAAACTGAACAATGCTGGATTTGTGAGCACAGTCCTGAGGAGCTACTACCACTGTGCGGTGGAGAGCGTCCACTGCAACTTCATCACTGTGTGGCACAGCAGCTGCACTGCTGCTGAGTGGAAGGCTCTACAAAGGGTGGTAATTCAATTCAATTCAATTCAAAAATACTTTATTAATCAAAAAGGGAAATTAAATGTTGTTGTAGCTCATATTATGCAGGTTTCTTCAAAGAGCCGTTGTAGATGCTGATGGCTGTGGGCAGGAAGAATCTCCTGTAGTGCTCTGTCTTATAGCACATCTGAAGAAACCTCTGACTGAAGACACTCTGTTGTTGTAGGACAGTCTCATGAAGAGGATGCTCAGAGTTCTCCATAATGTTCTTCATTTTATGAAGAATCCGTCTTTCCACAATGATCTCCAGAGGTTCCAGAGGAGTCCCCAGAACAGAGCCAGCCTTTTTTATCAGCTTGTTGAGCTTTTTTAAGTCCCTGGCTCTGATGCTGCTTCCCCAGCAGATGATGGCAGAAGAGATCACACTTTCCACAACAGACTTATAGAAGATATGCAGCATCTTGCTGGAAACACCGAAGCACCTAAGCCTCCTCAAGAAGTACAGTCTGCTCTGTCCCTTCTTGTAGACGGCTTCACAGTTGCATCTCCACTCTAGTCTGTTGTCCAGGTGAACACCGAGGTATTTATACTCCTCCACCACCTCCACCACTTCTCCAATGTTGGAAATAGTTTTTGACTTATTTCTGTTTCTCTTAAAATCTACAATCATCTGCTTTATTTTAGTCACGTTCAAGATGAGATGATTGTTTCCACACCATGCCACAAAGCGGTCCACCACCTTCCTGTACTCATTTTCTTGTCCATCTCTGATCCACCCCACGACTGCAGAATCATCCGAGTATTTCTGCAGATGACAGGAGTCTGTCTTGTACTGGAAGTCTGAGGTGTACAGAGTGAAAAGGAATGGTGAGAGTACAGTCCCCTGTGGTGCTCCTGTGCTGCTGACTACCTGGTTAGACACACAACCTTTCAGTCTCACAAACTGTGCTCTGTAAAGGCTGCACAGAGGACTGTGAGGAGTGGCCTTCCCACCACCATGGACCTCTACACATTATCATGCAGGGGGAGGGCCCTCCGCATCATGAAGGACCCCCATCCATCCCGCACACAGACTCAGCCCTTCCCCTCAGACAGGCAGCTGAGGGGCATTCAGAGCTAGACAACCAGGCTCAGAAACAGCGTCTTCCCTGAAGCTGTCAGACTGCTGAACATGAGCTCTGTAGACTCTCTGATCTTATTCTACCTCTGTCTCCCTCTCTCTCTTTCGCTCTTCACTACACACTGACCTACACTAAACACTTCACCACCAAAGGTGCAATATTTTACTCACTTATAGGTGCAATATTAAGGGGTACATCTTGGTTCTACATGTGTATTAGGTACTTTGCTAAGCTAATTTTGGCTTAACTGTCTATATTTTTTGCTGTTCGCTGCTCACATTTTTACTCTACTGTTATATTTAGCTTTTTATTGTTTATATTTATCTTTTTTTATTGTTCTACTGAGCTTTCTTTTTACTTATGTATTAGGCTTCTTAAACCAGGACCTGAGTACAAATTTTGTGGCATTAACATGTAAATTTGAGCTGGTATGACATTAAAAGATTGTTGAATCCTTGAATCAACAATAACCACACACTATGATTGCAAGTTGTTCTTACTAAAATGTCTAATCAACCTATTATGTTCTTAATCAACATTCTTCAAGGTTCTTTCAAGAATGAAATTACAGCGTACTCATTTTTTTCTTTTTAATGATACCTAGTGATTGTGAAAGGCTGTGTGCTTGAACTATATGGCCCCTACAGTTGAAATCTATTTGTCTAAATGAAAAATGTTACTGCCTAATAAACTGTGACAGAAAATTAACGCCAATGGTCAGAGCGTGTCTGTGAAGGTCAAGGTGGCTGCTGACAGTTCATGCTATAATTGGTTTATTTTCTCAAATTGTTTCTAGCCAGACATGACATTCTCAAAGTACTCGAACGGTCAAGTCTCTGACTTTATTGTCTTCTCAATCTATCAAATACGCGAAAGATTAGATTTCTTAAATAATTCCTCTGCAGAAAACCTTTAAGTTTTATGTGTGCTGTTTAAAGTATTAGGCATTGTAGTTCAAGGATTTCAAAGGTTATGTTGTGATGAATGGCTTCAGATCTGACAGTTTTATTGATTCCCTACATTACCAAGAATATCTTCAAGTATAATCAATTTAAGGTTATTGAACTTTTGTTCTTGTATGTCTTTTCCACTTGCGCTGAGACTGAATGCGCTGGTTAAAATATTAGACACGATGCAGACAAAAAAAGACCAAGGAAGATCTGGCAGCACGACAACTGATTGTGTATTTTACTCAGAAAATGTAGACCAAGCTGGAGATAAAAGGCAGTCAGAGAGACTTGCATTTATCATATGGACAGATACTAAATTCTACCTAAATGCTAATGCATAAGTGGTCTATGTGCTGGTTTTATAAATGGGCAGCTTTGCAAAAAGTTTAATGATAGCTCATATGAGATTGGCAATTTATTACTTAAATTGTTTTGATGTCTATCTGACCCTAAGTGGTGATAAATCATTTAAGGAAGCAATTGAAAATTTTACATCTATTACAACCAAAGGCTGAGTTCTGTGCTACATCTCTTACCTTTTAACCATTTTTCCTTTCATTTCAAAATTATTCACTTTCTAAAGGTCACCAAACTTACAACTTCTCAATGCAGTCTCAAAATCAGTTTTCACAAAAGCATACCAGTTTTACAGAACTAAGTTTTTCCATTCAAGTCTGGGGGGATGGGCGCGCCCTGATATTTAGTTTTTTTTATATTTGTTGTTTTTTGCTTGTGGAACTAAAAATCTTCCAACATTACAGCCCAGACTTGTTTGTGCACTATACATTAAACAAATCAGCGCCCATGGTGACATGACAAGGCAACAGCACCTGGCTGCCGACACTTTATCTGGCAGAGCTCTGCTGGCTTAGATCCAGTGGTTGCCCGAACTCTCTCCAACAAGGCTCTCACGCATCTGTCAAGCTGCCACCAAATGTGGAACAACGCAAAAGGAAATTATTTCTTCAACAGTTTTACGACAAAGTAAGTATTTCATCTAGGAAAAGGTATACGACCCGTCTGATCAATGATGACAATGTGTTGCATGCTGTAATCAAATGAAAGATCCCTTTAGTACACGTGGTCCATGTCCCTGGGTAAACACTCCTTCATCGGACCGCTGGGTCAGTTGGGGCAATATGTATTAACTTGTCACTGGCCCACCTAAGATCCTAAATTATACATGCTTTAATTGGTCAAGATGTCAATAGCCATCTTAACCGCCTAATCCTTGTTGTATTGCCTTACTGTTGTATTGCATTACAGTGCAGCTGCTCTGGTTTATCATGCAATGCAATGTTTGCTGTAGGAGGAGGCGGTTATGGTGATGCGACACTGTTGTTTAGAACCAGCAAATCAGTCAGAAAGAACTATACACTAGATATTAAGTTAGATAAGAGTTCATATAGAAAAAGCAATTTCCCATCTTGAGGCCATGCATAGATGGTTGTTGTATTCCCTTCCCTGAATGCATACAGTAGATGAGAATTGTTGCTATGGGAGTCACTACATCACCTCAGTGGTTACTTCCAAGGTTCCAGCCCATGAATGGTAAACACCGTTGGGGGCAGCCACTCCTGGCCAAAGGGAGCTCAAGTTGTGATGGACAGAGAGCACAAGGGGACAACTGCCACCGCTCACCATGACCATGACAAAATATTGAGGAAAGAGCACTAGCTCTACAGCTGACTGACAGCAGGTTAATTGACTGAACCCACCCCAGTGATGCTAACAAAAAGTGTTTCCCCCACAGAGGCAACTCACTTTATTATCTACGATGAAGATATTTCTTCTGATCTGCGACAAACAGATGCGCATACAGACCGACTGGGACAGATAACACGTTCATTCATGTTTTGTATTAAAAAGTATGTATTCTCAGCTGAAACAGATTGTTGATATTCAGCTATTTGTCTCTTTTAAAAAGGAAACCTTTATGAGACTTCAACTGGGGAAGAAACTGAAATGTTAACAAGCATATTTAATTCTTTTTACACATTATAGCAGCTTCGAAATACGACAGATTGTTTGTTGAGGAACTCTTTTGACTGGATGAGTGGATGATGCAAAGCATAATTAAGAAATAGGAATCAGAAAGGTTTAATATAAAATACAAGTATAATAATTAATAACAGCGTAACAATTTTTTTTCTTTTTATCTTCAAATTATTTGCATGTTACACTGAATAGAACTGTTTCCTTTGCACTTTGAGCTTTTACAGACAGATCTGTTTTCTGCTGATACTTAGGTTTTCATTTACTATTTCTGGCACACCAGTCATTATAGAAACTAGTCTAATAAAAATATATACCCTTTAAATCAGAAATGTATTTTATAATCCGTCTTTATTCTGGTATTTAAACAGCAGAAACAGGTTTATAATCCTAACTGATCTGAAACGGTTACAGTTTAGCTTAATATAAGACATGGAGTTGTGTGTCTTTTTATACAGTGTATTTAAACTTCTGGTTCAGATGTGTATTGATAAATGTTGGAATGATATGTACATAATGCTGCATTATCATATTCTTGGAGCACGTAGAAGGATGAATTGGTTACAATGGGATGGGAGCTTTCTGTTAGAAATTATTTTATGTCTTGTAAGGCCACTAAATCTTTTTGTCATTCTTCTGTTGCATTCTTAAACTACCTTTCGACAAACTGTGGTGTTTTCTGTCTAGAAATTTTAGATTTATTGATGATTTATAAATTTTCCATTCTTTCTCAACTACTTGAGAAGTGTTCATATAGGTACTCATGACACACCTTTGCTTCTATAAAGCATCAAAACAACAATCTTATCCTTACATAAACACAAACTTTCATACAGTTCCTGATAACATTGTATGTAACTTTGAAGAAGTGTATGGAGATGTTTTCAGGACCTAATCATTGAGCCTTGATAATGTGGTGCTTTGTTAACTTTCCAATAAATAGTGCATTAAAATAATTTTTCCATCTTTTGTGGAGATTGTGGCAGATTGTATCCGTACTGTCCACAGAGATACATATGAGTTTAAAATAATCAGTAAGCTAAACTCAGACTCAATTATGAAAAGCGTATCCTTATGGTAGTTTTGTGGCTTTATTACACATTCTTGTTACACATAGTTATTTACCACTTTACAGTGGTAAATAACAGTATGTATAGATTTTGTAATTCATTGATCTTGGTATTCTGTGTTTTATGTTTTTCTGTTCTTAACTTGTGGCTGTCCTTCAGGCTGCCTCTTGGCCATGTCGTCATTTTAAATGAGAATTAGTTCTAAACTGACCATACAGGTAAAATAAATGTTAAATTGAAAAAATAAAAACAATATTAATTATTTGGACAGAAGAAGCCTCTTTATTAGTTGGTAATGACCAAATTAACACACTCCCTTTTTAAAAATTTTTCATGAAAAAATTAACTAGTTTAAGCAATATATTGTTTATTACGAAAGCAATATCATTTTATAACCAAATGGTTGCAGTAGTCTCATTATGTTTCTTCTCACATTATTAGTTTGTATTGCATATGTTACTCTGACAAATATGGCTTTATGTGCTCTATTACAACTAGTAATCACATGCCAACAATTCTGAAAATTACGGTATTAGTATTATCCAAACAATTCTGTTATTATCAGGTAATTACACCACCATATCTTTGGTACTTAAATTATGACTAATTATATTAGTTTTACCATCTAAAAAAATACTTAATGTTAACATTTAATTATATACTGCTAGGTATTTAAAATAGGTATTTAAAATATAATAATTGTATACTTAATATTGCGGTGGAACAGCTGGTAGCATTGTTGCCTTGCAGCAAAGAGGTCTTTTGTTCGAATCACAACCTTTGGTCTTTCTGTAAGGAGTTTGCTTGTTCTCCCTATGCATGCATGGGTTCTATCTAGGTATTTCAGCTACCTCCCACAGTCCAAAACTTGACTGTATGAGTGTGTACATGTGGTGTTGTTTGTCTTGTGTGTCTCTGTGTTGCCCTTTGATGCACTGGTGACCTGTCCAAGGCGTACCACTCCTCTCACCCAATGACCACTGGAAATAGGCACCAGTCCCCCTGTGACCATTCAATATATTACCCTCCAATATATTACCATTAAACAAGTAGCCTACTCCGTTGTTTAAAGTTTATTAGACGCCAGTGTTGTCACTTGACTGGATTCTAAACATTTTTGTGAATACATATTCCTATATTGATACATATTTACTATGAAACAGTTATATTATTTACCTTAATATTTGTTTACAAACTGTTATTGCCCGGCTTTTACATATTACCTAATTATACTGCTTTACTGTTAAACTATTTTTCCCTTGATGACATCTTTTTACAAGTCATTTCTACCAGGTAATTTTTATTATCAAATTATTTCAGTTTATTGATAAACTATTGTTGGGGTCATTCATTTTGGTCAGATAGAGCGACTGGGCTGCATAGTTCCACATGCGCAGCTCAGCCTTCATTGCAGTTGTTGGAAGTATGATTATTGATTGATTAATCCTTATCAATAATTATAATTAAAAATCATAATTTGACAAAATTAATTTCTTAACCAAAATCCTCATTTATGAATTGAGACCAGAGATGTCTGCTGGTGTTGTAATTGTGGCTCAACGCCTTTGATAATTACAACCGTTAAATACTCAGTAATAATTAATAACTATTACCGGAGATGTCACTGCTTAATCGACCGTTTCTGCCGAAACGTGTGGAACTTTTAACCTTATCTTGACTGACGAATCACTCTTACACAAAATAAACCCAGAAACACCTTCTCTTTATCTATGTGGATATTTATTAAATCACAGCCTGATACAATCCATTCTTCTGATTTAATAATCTTCACCTACTCAAACAAGCAAAGTTCTACACAAAAGGGGTAAAATATCTAACTAAACAAAAATAAAGCGAAACAGCAGTGGGTGCATATGGGATCAAACCAGCAGTTATGGCAAAATTGATAATATGACAAAGGGGCTGTGGTGGTGAGGATGTTGGGGTGCAGCTCCACTGTAATTCAGTTATACTCAGTCATAAAACTTCCCCCAACTCTGCGAGGTGAGCAGACAAAGGGTTATAAAACTTTTGGCGGCAAGCGAGCAAGCAGTAAGGTTGAAGACAAAGGAAATGGAGAATTTCACCATGAGGTTATTTTAACAGTCCAGTCTCACAGCGCACCTGCGCTTGCTCTCAGGTGTTCAGTAACCCCACAAAACACACACAAAGATGGGTAGCGCAGCAGCTTCCCGACATCCAGCACGGCACATCAAAGTTTCAATAACAAGGTTACATGCACATATCATTCAGAACACATTAGACTAAATAGCGAATCTCATCGCCCTAAAACCTCCTGTACCCTGCCCAGGCTTTCTAAGAAAGAAATAAAAATAAAGGATGGGTTTTACGGAGATGAGAGCGAATGTAGTGGGGAGTTGGAAGTTACTGTGCGTCCACAGTTAACTTCAGGAAAAGTGGTCAATCTCTGGCCTCTGGCCTCCTCTGCGAAAGGGAAAATATCAAATATCAAAGTCGACTAGGACCAAAACACAGTGGTGGTTCGTCTCCTCGAAACTCCGTGTTTTTTTTCAGTTACGTGTTAAACTCACGTCTTCGATCGGCATAGTGAAATTTCTGGCCTTCTTAGTCCAGAAACCTCTTTTATGAATTCTTCTTTAGCCAATGAGAGAGAATAAATGAGATCCACACGGGACTCTTCTCCAGGTGATGCTTCAGATGTTGGTAACCGGACATGGTCTCCAGCTGAAGGCAAATGGTGGGTCGTCTCATCCTCTGTTATATATTTGACGGTGGCCTCAGGGCTGCGACGCCCCTGTCTTATCAGCCACGGGGGCCAACGGGATCTGTAGGCACGGACTGTCCTGGATACAAAATGGCCGAAAACATTGGAAAGGCATAGTGACGTCCAACAACGTGCAGATGGTCCAATATTCAGCAAACAAGTGGTCCAACACAGTGATGAACATCAAAGCTGACGTCAACAGAGCTATAAAAGCTGAAGAAACAAACTGCCATTTACAGTGTGTCTCATAAGACAATGCAATGGAGGCGCATATCTGGAGAGACAGAAACTCACAGGCAAGTTACTTTTTTTTCTCCACACGGCCATTCCTGGAAGAGCTTGAAAGCTGGAATTCTGTTTACTACAAGAAGGTCAGAGGATTCACATGCCGATCGAAGACCCCGCAGACACTCCGGTGCAGGTGAAAACCCACAGAAGTTTATTTCCAGGATGAGTTTTCCTCCTTTCTGATTCAGTCATCTGCAACGGTTCCTCATATTTTCCCTTTTTTGGACAGATGAGAAGTTTACAATTTTTGAGTTGATCACGGACGCATGTCACTCTGGTTCCCCACCTGTTTTTTTTTAGACCTACGACTCATCCTCAACCGGTGAAGAGAAGAAATCAATGTCAAAGTAATTTTATTGTTTTTTTTATATAAAATTCAGTAGGTGTATTTAGAGGTCTGGGCAGGGTGAGGCATAGTTTAAGGTGATTTAAAATCACCAGTAGTTAATCCAAGGTATTAACTTGTTGCATGCAATATTGATTAAGGTTTTTTATGCTGAGCTGTTTCAATTGCTGTGCGGCTGAATTGCTGAGCTCGGACAATCTGGGCCTCATGGCCAGACCACTCCTTTTTCCCAGTTTTATTACTAATGTTTTTCCACCGAGTTCCTGCCTCATGACCCTTTGTTTGAGATTTGGGGGTGGAGTCTGTAGATTCAGTTTTCAGTTTATTTATATAGCGCCAATTCACAACACATGTCTAGATGTAGATGTAGACTCTGTAGACTGCTCTCCAGAGATTTCCTTCCCAAGCTCGTGGTTTTCCCCACTCACCCACAGAGTCCAGAACAGGTATGAGTAGGCAGATTAGATTCAGTGGTGCGGTGTCCCACCCCACTGTATTAGACAGCCATGAACAGTACATAGTGGTGGACTCAGTAGAAGTAAATACAGGTCCTTCTCAAAATATTAGCATATTGTGATATAGTTAATTATTTTCCATAATGTCATGATGAAAATTTAACATTCATATATTTTAGATTCATTGCACACTAACTGAAATATTTCAGGTCTTTTATTGTCTTAATACGGATGATTTTGGCATACAGCTCATGAAAACCCAAAATTCCTATCTCACAAAATTAGCATATCATTAAAAGGGTCTCTAAACGAGCTATGAACCTAATCATCTGAATCAACGAGTTAACTCTAAACACCTGCAAAAGATTCCTGAGGCCTTTAAAACTCCCAGCCTGGTTCATCACTCAAAACCCCAATCATGGGTAAGACTGCCAACCTGACTGCTGTCCAGAAGGCCACTATTGATACCCTAAAGCAAGAGGGTAAGACACAGAAAGAAATTTCTGAACGAATAGGCTGTTCCCAGAGTGCTGTATCAAGGCACCTCAGTGGGAAGTCTGTGGGAAGGAAAAAGTGTGGCAGAAAACGCTGCACAAAGAGAAGAGGTGACCGGACCCTGAGGAAGATTGTGGAGAAGGGCCGATTCCAGACCTTGGGGGACCTGCGGAAGCAGTGGACTGAGTCTGGAGTAGAAACATCCAGAGCCACCGTGCACAGGCGTGTGCAGGAAATGGGCTACAGGTGCCGCATTCCCCAGGTCAAGCCACTTTTGAACCAGAAACAGCGGCAGAAGCGCCTGACCTGGGCTACAGAGAAGCAGGACTGGACTGTTGCTCAGTGGTCCAAAGTACTTTTTTCGGATGAAAGCAAATTCTGCATGTCATTCGGAAATCAAGGTGCCAGAGTCTGGAGGAAGACAGGGGAGAAGGAAATGCCAAAATGCCAGAAGTCCAGTGTCAAGTACCCACAGTCAGTGATGGTCTGGGGTGCCGTGTCAGCTGCTGGTGTTAGTCCACTGTGTTTTATCAAGGGCAGGGTCAATGCAGCTAGCTATCAGGAGATTTTGGAGCACTTCATGCTTCCATCTGCTGAAAAGCTTTATGGAGATGAAGATTTCATTTTTCAGCACGACCCGGCACCTGCTCAGTGCCAAAACCACTGGTAAATGGTTTACTGACCATGGTATCACTGTGCTCAATTGGCCTGCCAACTCTCCTGACCTGAACCCCATAGAGAATCTGTGGGATATTGTGAAGAGAACGTTGAGAGACTCAAGACCCAACACTCTGGATGAGCTAAAGGCCGCTATTGAAGCATCCTGGGCCTCCATAAGACCTCAGCAGTGCCACAGTCTGATTGCCTCCATGCCACGCCGCATTGAAGCAGTCAGTTCTGCAAAAGGATTCCCGACCAAGTATTGAGTGCATAACTGTACATGATTATTCGAAGGTTGACGTTTTTTGTATTAAAAACACTTTTCTTTTATTGGTCGGATGAAATATGCTAATTTTGTGAGATAGGAATTTTGGGTTTTCATGAGCTGTATGCCAAAATCATCCGTATTAAGACAATAAAAGACCTGAAATATTTCAGTTAGTGTGCAATGAATCTAAAATATATGAATGTTAAATTTTCATCATGACATTATGGAAAATAATTAACTTTATCACAATATGCTAATATTTTGAGAAGGACCTGTAGTTCATGGTTTAGGGGTGAGCAGCCTTCACACTTGACTTGCAACACCCTCCTCTACAATCCCTCACCTCCGCCAAGGCAACAGGAGAGCCGTCTCTGGGACTCAGGTGGTTTATACCACCCTCAACTTCGGCCCAGGACCCGACTGGAGCACAGGGCCCACCAGTGTACCATGAGCAGCCTCCAGTGCCTCCCCCAAGAATGAAGCGTGATGCCCTGACACACCGTGGATGTAGCAGGAGTGAACCTTCAGATGATGACTCAGATGGGCCAGCATCAATCCCTGAGAGTGGATTGTGCACATGCCAGTTTGAGTCTCTTGCCCAAGACATGGAGCATTTTGACCCTAATAATGCAGAATCATTGATGATTATCTTAGGGAAGTCAAATGCTGTCTTCTAGACCTATACTGGCCATTAGCACATAAAAAGTTGAAGCTCATTTGGAAAATGACAACCAGTAGTGTCCATGTTTTCATGGAGAGCCTGCCTTCTAGAGTCCAAGACCGTTATTCAACCCTCTGTGAAGCTTTGGGGGAGGAATATTCTGTGTACCCAGACCAGGCCTCTGCAACTCTCGGTGCTTTGGCCATCCAGCAAAAGAAAATGAAGCACCCAGGGAATATTACCAGTGCTTGTGAGCCGCGTACTTCCAAGGATGTAATGCTCCCAGCATAGAGGAGGATCATGCTTTAAAATCATCATTGTTCCACAACCTTCATGAAAGTGCACAATATGACGTTACAATGTACTGTAGAACAAAAACGCTTCCCATGCCAGAGATCCGAAAGTATGCTCAGATTGCATAGGAAACCCGTGCAGGCCTTACTAAGGGATCAGATGATGAGGCTAGAGTTTTACATATGCATACAGAAGAAGACAGTCCTGTGTTGGAAGGCCGAGAAATGCCTTCAAACAAAACCCATGTTAAGAACAGGTTCAAGGAACAATGTAGGTTTGATCAGGTGGACCGGGGGGCTGGTACTGAGTACCAACCAAAGTCCAAGTTGCTGGACCACTTCCGGTCGAACAGACGACCTGACCATCATGTGAGGCCCAAAGGTAAGCCTCATGGTAAAGGTTGGAGTCAACAGGCAAGATTGAACCTGAAGAGAGAGATGGAGGATGCCTTCCGCAAGACTCTGACAGAAGTTGTGTGCCAGACATGCATCCAACCTCCACCATCTTTAGATGCAGCTGCCATCCGGTGAAACCGGATCCAAAACGCCCGTCAGCAGGGGCGTGGACCCAACACAGGCATGGACCCAGTCTCCGCAGCCACCAGAGTCTACTTGAATGGATGGGCAGACAAACCTGGGAAACTCCAAGAACTCCTTGGGACCTCACCAGGAGAAACACCACAATCCTTTGCTCTAAGGTTTGTACAGAACCAAAAGGAACATACACATCACATATACTGTCTCACCAGTGTTGGGACCCCAGCCATGGGTTACCACATTAAAGGCCAGTAAGAACATTTCTGGAACTTTCAAAATAAATTGCATTAACCTACTTCCAGCACAGCCAGGAACAAGAAGGGAATAACAGCGGACTTCCTGTGACGTCACTGTTTTAATAAAAAATCTGCGCAACAACAAACAGATTTCTTCCACACAGGTCCCCACAGGAACTAGACGGAGGGACACAGCGCACTAATGTCTCTTTGCTGGCAAACAGATGTAAACTCTTCAAACTGGATCGAAGAGTGTCATAATATCACACGATCATATGCACTAAATTAAGTAGGAATGAATTGCTGTTTGTGTATCCGGTAATCATTCATTCATGAACAGGGGTAATTAAGGCACAAGTGTGCCTTGACTTTTCTCTCTCAGGTCTGCGGCCGGCAGAACAAGTTGCCCCACCCAGCCAATCACCACCACCCCCACAAACCCCAGGACTAACTATGGGTCGAGGTGGAGGTGCCAAGCAGCAAACCAACCTTTGTGACCAACCAGGTTGCCAGCTTACAGGAGCCCAAACAATCTCTCAGGCCCTCATCAGAGCCAGACATGGGCATCTCTGGTACAGAGCTGCACCCATGCACCCAGAAAACGTCTCCCCGCAGTCATGCATCATTTCTTTACTCTTTGAAGAACCCAGGTGTGAAAACATACAACCGCAAAGTGGTGAAATGTGTTCACCTGGAAACCACGTTCATTCCAGAAGTGCTTCTAGCATTTTGGCTGGAAAAAAATCATCAAACAGTAGAGAGCTGTATGACCGCTTGTGCCAAGAAGATAGCCTTTTAACTGAGGCACAACACAGCCACACACTCCTTTCTGCTAATGGGCTCCGCCCTCTCCTTAAGATAGCCAGAGTGTGCATTTTCAGTGTTCAGATTGCCATAAAACAGCCCTCCCATGCTTCCAGTATTGTTCCAACAGACCAGAGGGGGGTCACATTATCCTACGTCCATTACTCTCCTGTAGGAGGCCATAGGAGCTACAAAGCCACACTCCCAAACCTCCAACAGATAGCGTACTGACCTCCAACGTCTCACGATACTCAGGTCTACATCCAAAGATGCTTAACCTGCTGCCATTTTCAGCCATCCCAGCCACTTAGTCAACCTCTGCTTCAGCAAAGGGGGGTTACACTACTTTGGTTCCACCTTCAGACCAACTGAGTCGAACCAGCTCTAAAATTAGCAGGAGGTAAAAAAAAAAAAAATTCCTCCTAACTATGACATGCAGCTTCATTAAGTGGGTTGAATGCTTGTCAGCACCAAATGACTGCTGCTCTTTTGCTGAACCAGATGAAGTTCTACATCGAAGTCTCCTCCCAAAGAACAGAGCTTGTCTCCATGTCTGGGAAAGGAGAGACCAGTGCATAGGACTAGTTTAGATAGGTGCATGTGTCAACACTCACACTATCATGCACTAACCACTAATAACTTACCTTCAACAGAAACTGTTAAAAATATAACTATCTTCCAGAACACAGTGTTTAACTGTAAGTTTGTGTGCTACTTTTCCATTAACACTCTGCATGCACTGCAGACCCTCACAGAAGTGATTAAGAATGATTTAATGGACACACAAGTTGCCAGAGATTTCATGCAAAATCTTATTAGAGAGGTTGGTTCATCTGTAGACAGCCCCACCGAGGCACGGATACTTACCTAGTTCTGCTGGATTTAGTAGAGGAAATCCTAAAGTCCACCACAGCAGACACCTTGCAACCTCCACAAATACACCTGTTTATGTAGTGCAATTACATTGTTTTTTTTTTTTCCTTTCCCCATCTAGATAGTTTAGAGACAGGAGTTATGTTAAATCACATCATCATTTTGGAGGAGCAAATGTGTTTAAACCTAAACCTGTGTTAAACGTTGGGTTTTGTTAAGATAACACACTGCATAGGGAGCTCTGGGTAACGTCACTTCCTGTTTTCGCTGTTGCACTTGGTGAATTGTTTGGTGTGTGAAGGCTCTCTTGTTTAATCTGATTTCTCTCTACTGTAATATCTCTTACTTGTTATAATACATAAGCACGTTAAAACACATACTTTCTGTTGCTGTATTTAACGTTTGGGGACTCTCCGTGTCTTACACGGATTTTCTAGTAGTGGTAAGGAGTCGCTAGCTTAGCGTTAGCTTTAGCTCCACCATGGCTACCCATTCTGCTGTTTCTCTCTCTGAGTCTCCTCCTCTCTCCTGCTCTTTGTGTCAGATGTTCAGTTACTCCTCTGCCTCCTTTGGTGATAATGGTACGTGTAATAAATGTAGCATTTTTGTAGCTTTGGAGGCGAGGGTGTCAGAATTGGAGGCCCGGCTCCGCACTGTTGAAAATCCAGCAGATAGCCGAGGCCCCTTAGCCAGCGTGGAGCCACTGAGGGTAGCTCCCCGAAGCAGTCCTCCAGCAGAGCCCGCTCAGCCGGGGCCTAAGGCCGGCTGGGTGACGGTACGTAGAAAGCATAATCCTAGATCCCAGCCCACAGGTCACCACCAACCCGTCTGCGTTTCTAAAAGATTTTCCCCGCTCAGCGACACACTCGCTGAGAAGCCAACTCTGGTAATTAGCAGCTCCATAGTCAGAAACGTGGCACTAGAGACACCAGCCACCATAGTCAAATGTCTGCCAGGGGCCAGAACGGGCAACATCAAATCCCACCTGAAACTGCTGGCTAAGGATAACCGTTAATACAATAAGATTGTTATTCACGCTGGCGGTAATGACACCCAGTTACGTCAATTGGAGGTCACCA
Organism: Girardinichthys multiradiatus; assembly: GCF_021462225.1. Lineage (NCBI taxonomy): Eukaryota > Metazoa > Chordata > Actinopteri > Cyprinodontiformes > Goodeidae > Girardinichthys > Girardinichthys multiradiatus. The sequence continues at coordinate 44,068,665 of NC_061797.1, read as the reverse complement.
AAGTTAGTGTTGCTTCGGTGTGTAAGTTTGCCAAAACAATGTTGGACTCCGTCATTTTTTCTGGTCCCCTTCCTGATCTGACCAGTGACGACAGGCTGTCTAGGTGGTGTCCAGAAAACAATGTGGGTTACATTGATAACTGGCAAACATTTTGGGGAAAACCTGGTCGGATCCGGAGAGACGGCATCTATCCCACTTTGGGTGGAGCAGCTCTTCTTTCTAGGAATCTGGCCGAATTTATTAGTTCTCCAAACTCTGACACCCAGGGTTCAGACCAGGAAGCAGGGTCATAGTTTAATACTCCTCTCTGCAGCTTCAATACTGCTACCCACCCATTACCCTATTAGGACAGTGTCTTGCCCACAGCCAAAATTGTAGATAAAAAAATAATCTAAAAGGAGGAAATCAGGAAAATCTCATAAAAATAAACACAACTCAGACTGAAAAGAAAAATAAACAGTTAAATGTGGCTTACTGAACATAAGATATCTCTCTTCAAAGACTTTGCTAGTTAGTGACCTGATTTGTGACAATCAGATTGATTTATTTTGCCTCACAGAAACCTGGCTGCAGCAAGAGGATTATGTTACTATAAATGAGTCAACTCCTACTAATTATTTAAATTTTCACATTCCTCAAAATACTGGGCGAGGAGGAGGAGTAGCAACCATCTTTCAGTCCGATTTATTGATTAGTCCCAGACCAATCAATAGCTACAACTCTTTTGAATATTTAATCCTTAGTTTTCCTCATCCAAATTGCAAAGCACTAAAACCACTTCTGTTTGTTGTTTTGTACCGCCCACCAGGCCCTTACTTTCAATTTTTAGATCAGTTTTCAGACCTTTTATCTGATTTAGTGTTAAATACAGATAAAGTTATTATAGTGGGGGATTTTAACATTCATGTTGACACTGAATGTGATAGCCTAAATATAATGTTTAATGCTATCTTATACTCAATTGGCTTTGCTCAAAACATTAACAAACCTACCCACCTTTGTCTTCATTCTCTGGACCTTGTGCTGACATATGGCATTGAGTGTAAAGACATAACAATATTTTCTCATAACCCTGTCCTGTCTGACCATTTCTTAATAACCTTTGAGTTTAATTTAACTGAGTACTCCACACCTGAAAGAACATTTCATTACAGTAGATCATTATCAGGCGATGCTGTAACAACCTTTAAAGAATCTGTTCAACTTTTAATTTCCTCATTACCACTGAATAGCACAGTGGAGAGCAATAATTCTGTTTCTGCCCCTTCACAAATTGATTATTTTGTTCATAGTGTTTCTTCATCATTGCGTGATGCATTAGACAATGCAGCCCCCTTGAAAAAGAAGGTAATCATTCATAGGTGGCAGGCTCCTTAGTTTAATTCAGAGCTGCATACTTTAAAGCACAATGTTAGAAAATTGGAGAGAAAATGGCGCTCTACACACCTAGAGGATTCCTACTTAATCTGGAAAAATAGCTTACTGTTGTATAAAAAGACACTTTGTCAAGCCAGAACAGGTTATTTCTCATCATTAATAGAAGAGAACAAGAATAATCCTAGGTTTCTCTTTAGTAAAGTTGCTAAACTTACACAGTCATAGCTCTGTTGAGCCATCCATTCCCTTAGCTCTTAGCAGTCATGACTTTATGGGATTCTTCTTAAATAAAATTGATTCTATTAAAAAGAAAATCTTTGACATACTCCCGAAGATGATTACTTCATCCTCAGCAAGTGAGACAACATTGGAACTAACTGCAGGACCTGATTTGTGTTTGGACTGTTTTGATCCTGTGAAGCTTCCTGAGTTATCAGAAATATTAGCTTCATCTAAACCTTCAACTTGTATGTTAGACCCAATCCCAACCAAGTTATTTAAGGAAGTGTTCCCTCTGATTACCAGCCCCATTTTAGATATGATTAATCTATCTTTAGTAAATGGACATGTACCACAGGCTTTTAAGGTAGCTGTAATTAAACCTTTACTTAAGAAACCTTCGCTTGATCGAGATGACTTGAAAAATTACAGACCTATATCCAATCTTCCATTCTTATCTAAAATTCTTGAGAAAATAGTTGCTAATCAAATGTGTGAGCATTTACACAGCAATGACCTGTTTGAAGAGTTTCAGTCAGGTTTCAGAGCTCATCATAGCACTGAAACAGGTTTGCTGAACGTCACTAATGATATTCTTATGGCCTCAGATAATGGACTTGTGTGTGTACTGGTTCTGTTAGATCTCAGTGCTGCATTTGATACAGTCGACCATAATATTCTCTTAAAATGGCTGGAATATGCTGTAGGGATCAGGGGAACAGCGCTAGGCTGGTTTAAATCTTATCTGTCTGACAGATTCCAGTTTGTTCATGTAAATGATCAATAATCTTTAAACTCCAGGGTTAATTGTGGAGTACCACAGGGTTCAGTACTTGGGCCAATTCTCTTTACTATATATATGCTTCCAATAGGTCAAATTATCAGGCAGCATAGGATACATTTTCACTGTTACGCTGATGATACTCAGCTTTACTTATCCATAAATCCTGATGAACCCAACCAGTTAGATAGACTACAAGCATGTCTTGAAGATATAAAAACTTGGATGACTTTGAATCTTTTGCTTCTAAATTCAGACAAGACAGAAGTTGTTGTCTTTGGACTGGAGTCTTTAAAAAAGAAACTGCTTAGCCAATCACTTAACCTGGATGGCATTAAATTGACCTCCGGTAATAAAGTAAAAAATGTTGGTGTTATTTTTGACCAGGACATGTAATTTAAATCCCATATTAAACAGGTTTCTAGGATTTCCTTCTTTCATCTCCAGAACATTGCCAAAATTAGAAATATCCTATCCAGGAGTGACGCTGAAAAACTAGTCCATGCATTTGTTACTTCAAGGCTGGACTATTGTAATTCTCTACTATCAGGATGTCCACAAAATGCAGTTCAAAGACTTCAGCTGATTCAAAATGCTGCAGGAAGAGTTCTGATGAAAATTAAAAAGAGAGATCATATTTCTCCTATTTTAGAGTCCCTTCATTGGCTCCCTGTTAAATCCAGAATATAATATAAATTATCCTCCTCACATATAAAGCCCTTAATGATCTAGCTCCATCATACATCAGAGATCTGATTGTTCCATATGTTCCTAACAGGGCACTTCGTTCTCAGACTGCAGGTTTACTAGTGGTTCCTAGAGTCTCTAGAAGTAGAATGGGAGGCAGATCCTTTAGTTATCAGGCTCCTCTCCTGTGGAACTAGCTCCCGGTTTTGGTCCATGAGGCAGACACCCTGTATACTTTTAAGGCTAGGCTTAAAACTTTCCTTTTTGATAAAGCTTATAGTTACAGTGGCTTAGGTTATCAGGGAGGGAGGAAGGCTCCCTCCCTGTTGGATGGAGTAAGGGGGAGTCAGGTTTAGCCTAAACTGGCTCAGTTATAGTTGAGGTGCAAACACACCCTCCATTTCTGCTACCTGTATGACCCCTTCTCTTTTCCAGTGGTTATAATCAGTCTGACAGAGAGAGGTATCCCAATTGTTGTGGTTTTTAGTATAACTATGGCCATCAGTGGGCTCTAGATGGACAAACTGTCTACTTTTAAGGCTAGGCTTAAAACTTTCCTTTTTGATAAAGCTTATAGTTAGAGTGGCTTAGGTTATCCTGAGCTATATCTGTAGGCTGCTATAGGCTTAGGCTGCTGGAGGACATAATGACCACTTTCACCCTCTTCGCTACATTCTCACACTATTCTCCAATTTTGCACTATTTGCTGTTATTTCAGCTTTTAACTTTGTTCTCTCTTTTCTCTTCCTAGAAGCTACACCTGGCCTGGCTCTGTGTCTACCTGTGACACCTTTCTGGAGAGGAGCATCGTCCAAGCTTCTGCTGGCAGCAACTTAATGCTCACCCTCTACCGATGATCCACATGGCCCTGTCTTTTAGTGTTTAACCCTTTCTCTCTCCTAGACATAGCTGCTGACTGAGCTTTTACTGTGACTAACTATATGTGCTCTCTTTCAGACTCTAACCTTGAAAACTGGCTCAGAGTTTATCTGTTCTTTCTTTCTAGGTGAAACGACTAAAGGAGCTACATCCATTAACATTTACTTTTCCTTCCCATAGAAAGTACTCCTGGATCAGTGCTTCTGTGTTCTTTTTGTGTCTCTGCTCTGTTCTCTCAAACCCCCAGTCGGTCGTGGCAGATGGCCGCTCATACTGAACCTGGTTCTGCTGGAGGTTTCTTCCTGTTAAAAGGGAGTTTTTCCTCTCCGCTGTCTCTACATGCATGCTCAGTATGAGGGATTGCTGCAAAGTCAACGCCAGTGACTGTAAGTCACTGACTGGATGCAATTTGCTGGGTTTCCTTAGACAGAAAAACTTTTTATCCAATTTGAATAAATAACTGAATCTGACTGCACAGTTCAATGGTTAGGATTAATTGGAATGTATGTACAGGGGTTGGACAATGAAACTGAAACACCTGTCATTTTAGTGTGGAAGGTTTCATGGCTAAATTGGACCAGCCTGGTAGCCAGTCTTCATTGATTTCACATTGCACCTGTAAGAGCAGAGTGTGAAGGTTCAATTCAGTGTAAGAGCACAGTTTTGCTCAAAATATTGAAATGCACACAACATTATGGGTGACATACCAGAGTTCAAAAGAGGACAAATTGTTGGTGCACGTCTTGCTGGCGCATCTGTGACCAAGACAGCAAGTTTTTGTGATGTATCAAGAGCCACGGTATCCAGGGTAATGTCAGCATACCACCAAGAAGGACAAACCATATCCAACAGGATTAACTGTGGACGCAAGAGGAAGCTGTCTGAAAGGGATGTTTGGGTGCTAACCCGGATTGTATCCAAAAAAACATAAAACCACGGCTGCCCAAATCATGGCAGAATTAAATGTGCACCTCAACTCTCCTGTTTCCACCAGAACTGTCCATCGGGAGCTCCACAGGGTCAATGGCCATGCTGCTGTAGCCAAACCTTTGGTCACTCATGCCAATGCCAAATGTCGGTTTCAATGGTGCAAGGAGCGCAAATCTTGGGCTGTGGACAATGTGAAACATGTATTGTTCTCTGATGAGTCCACCTTTACTGTTTTCCCCACATCCGGGAGAGTTACGGTGTGGAGAAGCCCCAAAGAAGCGTACCACCCAGAATGTTGCATGCCCAGAGTAAAGCATGAAGGTGGATCAGTGATGGTTTGGGCTGCCATATCATGGCATTCCCTTGGCCCAATACTTGTGCTAGATGGGTGCGTCACTGCCAAGGACTACCGAACCATTCTTGAGGACCATGTGCATCCAATGGTGCATATATTGTATCTTGAAGGCGGTGCCATGTATCAGGATGACAATGCACCAATACACACAGCAAGACTGGTGAAAGATTGGTTTAATAAACATGAAAGTGAAGTTGAACATCTCCCATGGCCTGCACAGTCACCAGATCTAAATATTATTGAGCCACTTTGGGGTGTTTCGGAGGAGCGAGTCAGGAAACATTTTCCTCCACCAGTATCACGTAGTGACCTGGCCACTATCCTGCAAGAAGAATGGCTTAAAATCCCTCTGACCACTGTGCACGACTTGTATATGTCATTCCCAGAACAAATTGACGCTGTATTGGCCACAAAAGAGGCCCTACACCATACTGATAAATTATTGTGGTCTAAAACCAGGTGTTTCAGTTTCATTGTCCAACCCCTGTACCTGACTGTTGTGAAGTGCCTTGAGACAACGTGTTGTGAATTGGCACTATATAAATAAAACTGAATTGAATAGTCGGTTACAAACCAGGATTAACTCCCTCACATTTTTTTCCCATGTTTCATAGCGCCACCTTTGCCAATGACACAGGCTGATTCCCATGCCTGACTGGAATTGGATACTAAGACCCCTAACTATGACCCCATTATTTGGTCATGTTATTTTTGTTTCCTTTATTGTTATTTCACTTTTTCTCAGGGTTACCAAAGCTGATGACCAAAAGAATATAATGATTATGTGAATGAATTGTTTTTGTATTTCCCCATTGAACTACATATACCGGTATGAGTTAGTCAGAGTTTAACCGTGCCCAGGCTAACCTTATCTTGTCCAGTCATAGGCCTTTGAGAAGCGAACCTAACTGTGAACCTCTGTTCCTGCCGACAGAAATACAGGGACAGTATTTTTGGTTGTTTTTTTGTGTGTGTTTGTCACGGATCATTGATTTTCAACTCCTAACCCGGTAGCTTCTAATGCTACGATTAATCTCACTCTTCAAACCTGGGGGGGATGTTGGAGTCATCCATTTTGTGGGATAGACCGACTGGGCTGCGCAGTTCAATATGAGCAGCTCGGCCTTCGTTGCAGTGATGAACATTGAAGCTGACGTCATCAGAAAAGAAACAAACTTTTAAACTGCCATATTAAATTCAATAGGTATATACTGTATATATATATATATGTATATATATATATATATATACATATATATATATATATATATATATATGTATATATATATATATAAGCGGCTAAAGAGAAGTGTTTGTGTTTATTTCGTGCAAGAGTGATTTATCTGTTAAAATAAGGTCAAAATTCCCCCACTGATTGGTGAAGCGGCTGATTAAACAGTGACATTTAGTGTGGATTGATTAATAATTATCATTTATTAATGATAATTAACTATTTGTAATTATTAAGTGCTTTAAGTACATAATAACAACACCAGAGGACATCTCCGACTTCTATTCGTAAGCAACAAATTTTGGTTGAGAAAATGATTTTTCAGAATTATAATTGTTTATTCTAATTTCGAGAAAAATTAATTAATTAATAATCATAATGCTTACAGTATTATCATTTTCTTACCATCTCATTACTGATCTGAAATAGAAAGTGTAATCAATGTCAGAGTATAACATATATAATCATCACCAGAAAAGGATAAAGTAAACAACTTAAGAATTTATTAACGGAAGAATTAGTTCACAGCAAATTGTTTTCACGACACAGTCTTTAAATGACACTTAACCCTTTGAGTAAAACTACATTGGGCAATTTGATCTGACAATGAGCAAACCTAATGATTTCTTCATGGCGGTCTTTTATGAAAAACATCACATCAATCTCTAGAAGATTTTGAAATGCTTTCTTTTTAAAAAATAAAAGAATGCAGTAACACAACGATGGCTTCTTAATATGAAGTAAAACAAGCAAAGTCAAATAAGCATATGTATACAATTCTATTTAGTGGTTCAAGTGAACACATAATTAAGTTCAGAATATTTAAATGTGTTAGGGAAAAAATAATATTGATTCAAAGAATAGTCCACGCCATCTTCTTATTAGCTGGCAAAGAATTGCATGTTTGTGTTCATGTCAAAAGTATGTTTCTGTTGAGTTTTAATGAAGCATTTGTATATACACATACAGACAAATCAAATCCCATAACAGTGAAAAAGATAAACTAATGGATATGAGAAAGGGTTAAGGCAAGAATATAAAAATAAAGAAATAGTAAAAACAATAGAAATGTTGCTTCTCTCTTATTTAACTTACAACACTCAGATCCTAAGAAGCTGTGATAGTGAGAATTATTCACATAATCGTATTTTTTTTACATCACCCTTTACACAGTATTTACAGCAAAAATGAACTTATACAAAAAAGAAAAATATTTGTGAACTTAAATTAACACAATTTATCTAAGAACACAAAAATATTTTTTTATTTTGTCAGTATGTAAAACATTTACACACAGACTTACAAATAGTGTAGTACATCAGTTATTTTATATCAAATCAGTCAACAGAGATATCTTAAAATGTTAACATTGAGATTTTATACAAATTTCTGCATTCAGTTAATATAGATAGTTCACATTAACTGCATTTCCTTGTGTGTGTGTGCTGTCTTCACAACTGACAGTTTCCTTTTTATAACATGTATTGTGTTAAAAAATAATGGGAAAAGACAAGCATGCTGGTGATATCCAAAATGGTGTACTGTAAAAACAAAAGCAGCATGCCTGCATGGTGGTTGACTGGCAGCACAACAGTTTTTTAAGTAACTAAAGGTTATTAGCAGAAGCCAAATGAAGTGGATTTTTGTATTTAATTCTGGGTAAAATGCATTCTCACCTATAGTACTTTGTAAAATTATTTATACCTTTTAAACTTTTTCACATTTCTAAACATTACAACCGCAAAATTCAAAATGTTTCATTAAGATTTTATGTGATAGTCCAATACAAAGTAACTCAAAGGTAACTAAAAATCTACTACAAATTATAATAACAATAAAAAAACTTTCCAATTTTTTTCAAATTAAAACCAAAAAAGGGAAATTTTAATTATTCAGCCTGGTTTATTCTTATACACCCACATTAAACCCAGTTCAACTAACTGACTTCAGAAGCCTCCTATTTAGTTTATCTTTGTTTTATTTAATCTCAGTTTAAATCTAGCTCTTCTGTGAAGTCCTCAGAGGTATGTTAAAAACATTACTGGGCAAGACCAAGAAACAGGGCAGCATTGCTCACTCAGCTGGAAGAATTTGTTGACAGGATAGTAATTCAGATCATCAATTGGTCCAATTGAGAATATGTGAATTAAAAATTAAAATCTGCTAATCACAGATGCTTTTCATTTGAACTAATTGAACCTGAGCTGTTTTACAAATAAGAATGGGGAAAAAATAAATCAATCTGAAACTGGCAGGGACATGCCTAAACAGACTTCTGACCTGCATGACCTGCAGTTACATGCATAGAAAATCTGAAATGATACAGTAAACCTGCAACTTCTGTGTTATTGTACCATGATTACAACATAAGCCACATGCTTTTAGTGTCTGCCCTGATTTATCCCAATTCCTGGACATTGTAATATTTGTAATGGAGTACAGTGTCAACAACAACACTGAGACTTTGGAGAAAACATTTACACTCTGAACAAAGTTGGTGACACTGAAGAGAGGTTTTGAAACACAGAAGTGAGGCAGGAAAGCAGTGAGGTGTCAGAACAGTAGCAGTAGAAGCACTGGACTGTGCTGCCTTATTAACCATAGCTGTCTGTAAACAGATTCAACACTCGGTGACCTTTTGGCATACTCAAATCCAGGCCTGCATGACAGGGCTTTAATTATCCCCCCTCTCTCCAGCTTTCTATTTATTCCCCCTTATTTTTGTTCCTCTGCCTTTCTTTGTGCCATATGGTGTTGAGGCAGCAGAGTCCTGGGAGATGCAGGAGGAGTCCAGCCCATCGCTAGCTGTGCTGATTTAATCAACAGCTTGGGCTGATGTTTGTTCTGACCTGCAAGAAGTGGTTGTGACACATCACATGGACTTGATAATGTCTGTGTTCTTGTTAAATGTTAGCATCTGGTCATTATCATCAGAGAGATGACAGTGATGCTGAGGGGGAAGTATTTGAGGCAGAAGTGTGGAGGGATTGGAAAAAATATGCCACCAGTTGAGAGACTTGAAACTGTGAAGGCTGTGGTTTATTCTGGTTTATTCATAACCTATAAAGTGAGCAGATCTTAATGTGCAGATCTGAATGTCCACCACCTTCACTTGGAGCATTAATAGAGTATGCCTGTCATCAGCAGGTTAAAACTTTACGAAAAGCCTTTTGATGTTTATCCAAAGAACAATAGACCTACAACAAAAATGTATGTTGGTAATATTCAGCTGTAATAAATATATCAAGATATTTCCCTCCTTTATTTATTAGTTAATTTTCATACACTAAAGTGAAGTTACCAAGCAAGAAGAAAAATGCAAGATTAGAGAAAATATATGGCATACAGGTTGTAGTCACCTCTATGATGAAAATGGGAGACATAAAATCTGAGAATGGAGCCAAGAGATTTATGAATAAGCTTTGATGTTCACATTATGAAATTTTTTATAGAACAAAATGTTAACGACATCAAAAAGTATTATTTTCTCTGCTTAAAACAGGAGCAAGATAATTTACCAACTTTGAAAAAGCCATCAACAAAAAAGCTGCGTGCTGTACTAGAAATTGATCTCCGATCATATTCTTAACATTCTGTGGTTTTAATAAAACTACCAATCCTTTCAATAAGACAAAACATTAAAAGTGAACCCATTTTCTTTTTGTTACCACAGCAACACATTTTTATGACATCTTGTTTTAAGGTGACCAAGAAAGAGTGAACCAATATTCAGGAAATACAGATGGATGGAGCACTGAAGCATGTGAACTGCTGTTTGTCGGTGATTGGTTGTTTGACTTTGCACACATATTCCTAAGACATTAAGGGATAAAAAAAAAAACAACACAAAGACACACACAACACGTTGACTTGACAATGATCTCAGATCTTTACCTGAGTCTCACACACACACTTGCTTGCTGCTTAACGTCAGAGTTGCGGCGGAAAGTCGCCACTTCGACACCCAAATTCTGTCCCGTGTGTGTTTTCTGTGCACACACTGTCATGCACACATTTGTGTGCAAGTCTGTCTTATGGATCCAGTGCGAAAGTTGTCTGATGGAGGAGGCCGAGTGACAGTCCCATAGCGAGAGGAGATGAGGAGGAAAAAAGTTTCAGTTGTTCTGAAGGCAGTCGAGATCCACAGAGCAACAAACTTTCCCGTTCTGAGCAACACAGGATGACAAGACAAGACAACAGAAAGGGCATTAAATAATGCATACTGCTATTTATTATACATGTTGATTGTAGTCCAGAGACCGAACCACTGTTACCTAACAAGACTTTAAATTTTAGCATACCATATTTTCCGCACTGTAAGGCGCACCGGATTATAAGGCGCACCTTCAATGAATGGCCTATTTTAGAACTTTTTTCATATATAGGGCGCACCGGATTATAAGGCGCATAGAATAGAAGCTACTGCAGTCAAACGTTTGACTGGGGTTGCGTTATGCATCCACTAGATGGAGCTGTGCTAAAGAGAATGTCAACAAAACAGATAAGTCAGTCAGTCAAACTTTATTAATACACTACAAACCAGCATTCTGATAACTCCATTCACTCTCATGGTAAGGTCTCCTCTACATAGAATTCTATTGAATAGAGCTTTCCTGTTTCTGTCCCCTGACCGTAGTCTGATGACACAGGGGAGATGCTCTCTCCAGGGCCGAAGTTACTTCGGGGTTAACTCCCTCACTCATACGTTGCTGAGTTGAGCATGAAGAAACGGCATCAAAACACTGAGTTGTTGACGAGATTCGGGGTTCTTTTTAATGACTTTGCAGCAGGTAAAAACACAGGGCTTACAGACTCATACACCGCTGCTCCGGTCGCCGTCTCTACCCACCCCACACACACAATAATACCGACGTCACTCCTTCACTCTTGATTCTCAGCTACGGCAGCACACAGCGCCACCTCTGTCCGGAGGAGTAATGTCAACATCTTCCATACACACACACGAAACATACACCCCATACACTGAGCTTCTAATCACATATAGTTCAGGCAATTCCTGCAACAGTACATTCAAACGTTATACACACACAAGTGGTGTTAGACTAGGAGTAAGCACAGTACAGGTGTTTACTGCTATTACTTCGGCGACGCCCCTGACTACGGTAGCCGTAATGCTGCAAGCGGTGCGGCTTTGTAGTTTACCAGTCGTACTGAAACATTTTGACAGAGCGCCGTGTACAACCAGTATGGATCAACCAATTAACCAATTGATCCATATATAAGGCGCTCCGGATTACAAGGCGCACTGTCATTTTTTGAAAAAATTAAAGGTTTTTAAGTGCGCCTTATAGTGCGGAAAATACGGTAACCTGTTATTAGGCAAAAGGGCAGACTTTATTTAGAAGTAGGGTTTCAATATGTCAAACATGAAACTTTACCTAACAATAAATTATGTTATGGAAAGTGGGTCTCAGAGGATTGAACATCAACATTGAACATTCTTGTAGTTGGAGAACACATGTCCCACGGCCTGAACACTTATGGTCATTTTGTCAGTGATGTTCTTAAACGTATCCACAATTGAAAAAAAACTAAAATATCATAGGTCATAAAAGTCATATGACATGTCAACATTTCTTTAAAAGGAATGCTTTTTGAAAGCTGTGTTTTCTATTCATTCCATAGCCTTTCTTTTGAGAGATGGGTTTCTGCGATTCATGCTAGCGCTCTATGAGTAGGAATTGTGTGTAGGTTTAATCTGTAGTGTTTGAACACTAGTACAGTAAGTCAAAGAAACTTGGATAGTAAGAACAAATCCTATTCCAACAATTTTTCAAATTCTAGAGATTTGGAGTTCCTTTTCACCAAAGATTTGTGTTTATAAAAACGGTTTTAAGGCTTAATATCTTATAGCCGGACTTCATACATCAAAACATTTTGTATTGTAGGGTATTGGTGGGTAATAAAGTCTATGACTTGTTATTGTGTCATTACAGAAACCTTTATGTCAGGTCAGCTTAAGCTGAGGCAAACTATGTCTCTAACAACATCAATCAAGCATATGGGCTTGCATTTTGAATTACTCAGCAGCAGAGGCCCTTATATAGACCGGGTTCACAGTGTGACCCTGATCTGTCTGCACAACACCTCCTGTTATGAAAGACGCTGCTGTAAATCTTTGGATCCACGTCATGGTAATCCTAGGTTCTTAAAAAATGAAGTTTCATGGGATATGATTGGCAGGTGTTGAAAATGATTAATGCAAAAATACAGAATGTATGCAACTAACTGACTAACTGAAGCTGCAAGAGGAGTTGAATGTAACACATCAACCAAAGGGATGATGTACAGAGCTGAATTGGCAAGCAGTTTTAAAGTGGGAGGCAGTGTGAACACTGTTGCATTACGCCGGGCTCACACTGAATGTGGTGCAGCTGCGATGTTGTCCTGCTGCAGAAAGCCACTCACACTGTGCTGTGGCCAACCCGGTCCAGTTATGCTTAATGTAATGTTCATGTTTCGGAGCATGCAGGCAAAGCAAGAGAGAAACATCCCTGTCTCCTCCTTTCTGTTGCTATCCCTCTAAATGAGTAAAACAGCTATGGATTTCGTTTTCTATGGCTAAACTTGTTATCCATGCGCATAACTATCCTTTTTTCATCCTCAAATAGTGCCACCGTTTCCTCGCTTTTCTGTTTTTTGTCATTTTGTTTACCCTAGTCAAGTTAGCATATGTTGGTGGGTTAATTGTATTATGAAATTCTGATGGCTGATGTGAGTGTACACATTGATTTTAATGATTTGGGTTTCTTGTGGCCCACGTTCATTGTGAGCCAGGCGTTACCACTGATGGAGCTGCTTTTACTTGCCTGTTCCATAATTTAGGCAGCAGGATGTGAGAGGCTCAAGTGGTTGAGGTTGACTTGTGAAAGGGCATTGTTGCTTAAAGAGGGCTCCTTTTAGGCACAATGCAGAACCATCTTATGAAAAGACATAATGTGTGTTATGATTGTAGGCTTCAGAAATTGTGGGAAAATTTCATAACAAAAGAAAACAAACATGTCTATATTTATTGCTTTAATTTATGTGAAAAGAGCTAAATAAGTACAGCAAACCAGGAATAACTATGCAAAACTAGAAAAGAGACATTTCTTTACCTGTACGTGAAAAAGTCTGGGTATCAAAGTAATAAAAACAAATTTTCAATTTTATATCACACAGTGGTTTGAAATATACATCAAGTAAAATCCTTGTAGAAGAAATAATAATGTCAACATACAATGATCATAATATAAATGTTATAAGCAATAGAAATGGCAACATTTGTGACTGGTTCATTGCTACTTTATCCAATACGACAGAGCACATAAAACTTTTTTTTAATAAATTTTAAATTTGAAGTCATTTGCAGCTTTTTCTCTGGGAGCACTGGGGAAAATGTTAAAGTGTTGTCAAAAAACCTTGCTTGCAGGGGAAACTTGTTGATTGGCTTGTAGTTAGAGTTGACACAACAATCTATTGTATCTGCTTTTAATCAGTGATTTAATGAAAGCCATTTTACAAACTCTAGGAAGTTTCCTTGTGAACATTTGATTATTTGTTACTGGTAAAGAGTTGAAAAACATTTTAGAGAAGTGTAGTGAGTTGGATCAAGCTGAGATAATTATTAGTATTCAATTGAAAGGAAAATTATGGTTTACTACTACCAATTTCCCAATGTAGTTATTGTTTTATCTTGGCTCAGCAGACTAAGCTTAGAAATTAATGAGTTGCACAAAAAAGTGGCTGAGTTCTATTTATTCTTAATACAAAACTACACAAAATAAAAAAGCCAATATTCAAAACTGGACTGGATTTCTCTTTAGAGGAAAAACATGCAAGACCTAATAAAACAAAACTGGATCTTCACTCAGTTAAGTTCAGCGGGACAGATGCAAGGATTGAACAATATTGATTTTGACCTAATGTCAGTAGTGTTTTCTACTTCAAATGGCAATGACACACATGCAACAATCTGTGCATTGGGCAAACCTGCTGTTACAATACAGAACAACTAATTATAGGACATAAACAGAGGGTCTGTGAATATGCTTCCCTGGGAGAAAAGTTTGAAAAACAGCCCCTTAAATGATAGATTCTGGTGAATTTTGACGATTTCAATGGACAACATTCAGACAGAAGATGGACAAACCCAATGTGAGCCTATTCTGTATATTCTTTAGGCAGAGCCTCAGGCTTCAGGGCTCCCTGAGCTCTTTGGCCCGTGGACCTGGAAGACAAGTAGAGCAGTCCTTCCCTGCTTTTAACCAGTCACTTCACTGCCTGCCTATTGCATTTAGTGTGCAACAACAGCTACTAAAGCTGTAAAATTGCCAGAAGTAATTCACTTTCTATTGACAAGATTGAAAAAAATGACTAAAATGAGGGTAATACTTATTTTAAGGGGATGACATAAGGGAGTCATGAACTTGTCAGACATGACATGAATCATGAAAATGTATCATGAACATTAACAACACTTTTAATGGTCATGAAGTGTCATTTACTTTTTGTAATGTCTGCATCCCAAACAGTGTGAGGTTTTACTTTTTTTTGCTTGTCATAAAATCAGACCAGTATATTTAAAATTCTATCCACACTGTTGTTCGTGGCTTCATCGATGGTGAGTGAAAACATGGCTCTCTTTAGCTTTTCAGATACATTTCTTTTAAACTCTGGTGAGATACTGTGTGTGATTAATTTTATAAGTTCTGACTGGGCTGTGGTCCAGATAATTATCCCAGTGGATCATTTTATACATGAAAAAACATATATAAGACATTCTTGCATATAACAATACAAATATTATTAGCATTTAGTTTATTTGTGTTACTTTCTATTTATTAATTTATTTTTTATTGTTTCACGCAGGATACTTTAATTTGACAATGTCATGCAGTAATGTTAATAGCGGAATAGCACACTACACTGACGGCTGGATGTGGAGCTTCATCTGCCATAGCTTAAGCCGTCAGTAGAAACACAACGGGTACTGCACCAAGTATGTCTTTATTGACATCTTTAGTGTCTTCCCCTGGCTTCCTAAACTTGCGGTCCATGGGGTCGGTTCGTGTTCCCAGTGTAAGCAATATTGACATTCAATGGCACGCGGACCGGACTGACTGCTGGATCTGAATCAAAGTTCTGCCAAGAACCAAGTTCCACCCTATTTCTGATGGCTATTATGCCTATTTAGTGTGGTTTGGAGCAAAAGCTGCACCTCTGCTAGATCCAGAGAAATGTCTGTTTAATCTCTGGGCAAACCCCCAATTTTTTCCCCACAGGTGAGCCGGAGATCCGGCAGGTCGCTGGAGTGCTATTAGCCCTGCAGAAAGCGCATAAATAGCCATAGGACATAATTACTTTGCTATATCTGTAAATGAGAATAACTGACAACATGTTTGACTTAAAATGTTTTGTAATATAGTCATGATTTAAGGTAAGCTGCAGACATTTGGTATTGCTGACTCAGTATACCTTAAAAACATATACCACACTCAGTACTCTGAGTTGCTATAAACAAATCATTCTTTGAAACTCACTGTATTTGAAAAAGAGCTGTTTGGTCATTGTAAATGCATTGACCTACCTTACACTTGCAGGTAGTGCAGGGTGACTGAGGCATATGCCATGTGTCCCCGCTGAGGCGAGTGACACCTGTGGGGTCTGTGCATGCCTGCTGAATGTCGTACGACAGGTTGTCAGCCAAGCAGGGGTCGGTGACGCAACGCGGGCAACATTCACCCTGTGCCACTGCTGTGTATTCGCACAATAACACAGGACAAACTAAAGGCCAGCAGTCAACCTCCCCCTCCTGTAGACAAGCACACAAAATAAAAAAAAGCAGAAACAAGAGAATTCAGAGGTTTTGCTCATAACTTTTCTTGCTTATTTTTTGTTGATATCACAGCTCAAATACTAGTGTGTTGTCACACTTTGAATTAGAAATGTGGTAATTATTTCAGTCTTCACACAGAACTGAGCAGCGTAGCAGACATATATCAGACATCTCAGCTTTGAATTTCGTGTTGATAAAAAGGTTCTGTGTCATTTGTTTAATCAGATTTTATTTACCAAAGGATAGAATATAAGGTACTTCTTAAGTTCTACTGAAAAAAACACCCTTTTTCCGAATCGGTGTGAATTTCTTTTAATTATATGTATGTCAGTTCTATAAACACACCATGCAGCGGCACTGCTGGCAACCATACAGCCAAGACGCTCCACTGCGGTACAGCGTTCGTCCACTCTGGTCCAGACACTGACTAGTGGGTCTGTTGTCACAGCTAGGACAGCAGAACAGGTCCTCATCTGGGTCTGAACAGTCACAGGGTCTCCTCCTGCAGAACGTCTGTCCATCCTGTGTAATAAGGGTTACAGTTGTAAAAAGCTAATTAATACAGACCTTAATGAGGCACGTATTTAACCACGTATTTACATACAATATACAAATCTACCTTTTTACTCACCCTCCAACATTAAATAAGACTAAACATTTCATATTTTAGGTTATTTGGGATGACCAAACCCATGCCTTTAATCCGTTTGGAAAAGAGCAGATGATGTCCTGGCTGTGTAAGCTTCTGATAACTCACAAGAATTGAGTTAAATGGAGGCACACCAGGGGATGTTTCTTAGGGCAACACATCAAACACATCACTTCCTTCTGTGATATCATGGGACAATGAAAATAATTCAGGGAAGATATCAGAAGGAGAATTGTTGACCTCAGCAGGTCTGGTTCATCCTTGGGTACAATTTCCAGGTAAGCATCAAAGGAATATCCAGCCGTCATACTGTTCAGAATGGAGACAGATTCCAGAAATAAATGCGTTTGTGTGAACAAAATAAATAGCGTCATTGGAAACGGGCATTATAGCTTTTAACATATATTTACACGCAGTGTTAAAAAGACATGACCTTTTTACACCATTTGATATTCAATCAGACAAAATAGTTAATGTTTTAGGTCAGTTACAGTTGTCAAACGTAGTGCTAAATGCTAGTCAAGTGAGCTTGACTCACTTTGATTGAAGGATCTGATTACAAGTTGAAATGTCCAGGGAGTATATATATACAGGGGTTGGACAATGAAACTGAAACACCTGTCATTTTAGCGTGGGAGGATTCATGGCTAAATTGGACCAGCCTGGTAGCCAGTCTTCATTGATTGCACATTGTACCAGTAAGAGCAGAGTGTGAAGGTTCAATTAGCAGGGTAAGAGCAAAGTTTTGCTCAAAATACTGAAATGCACACAACATTATGGGTGACATACCAGAGTTCAAAAGAGGACAAATTGTTGGTGCACGTCTTGCTGGCGCATCTGTGACCAAGACAGCAAGTCTTTGTGATGTATCAAGAGCCACGGTATCCAGGGTAATGTCAGCATACCACCAAGAAGGACGAACCACATCCAACAGAATTAACTGTGGATGCAAGAAGAAGCTGTCTGAAAGGGATGTTCGGGTGCTAACCCGGATTGTATCTAAAAACATAAAACCGCAGATGCCCAAATCACAGCAGAATTAAATGTGCACCTCAACTCTCCTGTTTCCACCAGAACTGTCCGTCGGGAGCTCCACAGGGTCAATATACACGGCCGGACTGCTATAGCCAAACCTTTGGTCACTCATGCCAATGCCAAACGTCAGTTTCAATGGTGCAAGGAGCGAAAATCATGGGCTGTGGACAATCTGAAACATGTATTGTTCTCTGATGAGTCCACCTTTACTGTTTTCCCCACATCCGGGAGAGTTACGGTGTGGAGAAGCCCCAAAGAAGCGTACCACCCAGACTGTTGCATGCCCACTGCCAAGGACTACCGAACCATTCTTGAGGACCATGTGCATCCAATGGTTCAAACATTGTATCCTGGAGGCGGTGCCGTGTATCAGGATGACAATGCACCAATACACACAGCAAGACTGGTGAAAGATTGGTTTGATGAACATGAAAGTGAAGTTGAACATCTCCCATGGCCTGCACAGTCACCAGATCTAAATATTATTGAGCCACTTTGGGGTGTTTTGGAGGAGCGAGTCAGGAAACCTTTTCCACCACCAGTATAACGTAGTGACCTGGCCACTATGCTGCAAGAAGAATGGCTTAAAATACCTCTGACCACTGTGCAGGACTTGTATATGTCATTCCCAAGACAAATTGACGCTGTATTGGCCGCAAAAGGAGGCCCTACACCATACTAATAAATTATTGTGGTCTAAAACCAGGTGTTTCATTGTCCAACCCCTGTATATATATATATATATATATATATGTATATATATATATAAATATATATATATATATATATATAGGAAGGAGTGAACGCAAAAAAGTTAACCAGGTGGGGAATTAACTGATGAAGTGCATATGTGAGAAACAGGAATCCAAGGGCTGAGGGAAACTGGATGATAAACAGAATACAAAGGGAACTAGAAAACAAAGATACAGTAACCAAAAAGACATATGAACTACAACCCCAATCCCAATGAAGTTGGGACATGGTGTAAAACATAAATAAAAATAAAATACAATGATTTGCAAAACCTGTTCAACCTATATGCAATTGAATGCACATAGACAAGCTATGCATTGTTTAAACTGATAAGCTTTATTGTTTTTTGTTTTGCAAATATTCACTCATTTTGAAATGGATGCTTGCAACAAAGCTGGGACAGGAGGAACAAAAGACTGGGAAAGTTGAGAAATGCTCAAAAAACACCTGTTTGGATCATTCCACAGGTGAACAGGTTCATTGGAAACAAATGAGTGTCATGATTGGGTCAAAAATGAGCATCCCATAAAGGCAAAGTCTGGAGAAATCGCTGCACGTAAGCAACAAAACTGAAAAACAACTTTGAATGCCCATGACCCTCGATCCCACAGGAGACCCTGCATTAAAAACCGACATCATTCTGTAATGGATGTTATCACATGGGCTCAAGAACACAGAGCAAAAGTATCTGAGTTGTTATCAGAGCAAAGTTCAAAAGCCTTCATCTGTGATGGTACGGGGGTGTGTTTGTACCCATGGTTTGAGTAACCTGCACATCTGTGAAGGCATCATTAATGCTGATAGGCACATACTGGTTTGGAGCAACATCTGCTGCCACCCAAGCAACGTTTTTTTCAGAGACGTTCCTACTTATTTCAGCAAGACGATGCCAAGCCACATTCTGCATGTGTTACAACAGTGTGGCATCTTAGTAAAAGAGTGCAGGTACCAGACGGGGCTGCATGCAGTACAGACCTGTCTCCCATTGAAAATGTGTGGGGCATTATGATGCACAAATGCAACAGAGACCCTGGACTGGTAAACAACTGAAGTTGTACATCAAGCAAAAATGGGAAATAATTCCACCTACAAAACTTCAACAAATAAGTGTCCTCAGTTCCCAAATGCTTATTGAGTGTTGTTAAAAGTAAAAGTCATGCATACATACTATTTTCTTTGTAGTGTATTCAATTGCATATAGATTGAACAGGATTTCAAATAAATGTTTTCTATTTATATTTACGTTTTACACAACGTCTCAACTTCATTGGAATTGGGGTTGTAGAAACAGAATCCAACCTATCACAAACTGAAACCTAAGTTGCTTTAAATCAAGATTAAAAACTTATTTGTTTAGAGTGGCCTTTGACTGTGCCATTTAGGCATGATTAGTTGCATTTTCAGTCCAAATTTCCTTTCATTTTCTTGTCCATCATTCTATTCTATTCTATTCTATTCTCTTTATTTTATTTTATTTTACTTTTTTAAATGACCTCTGTTGTTTGATTTTATCATTTGATTTGTTTTTCTGTGTCTGTATCTGTGTTTATTTGCTTTGTGATTGTATTGTAATTTTATGTACAGCGCTTTGAGTGTCTCGTTGCTGAAAAGCACGATATAAAGAAACTTACCTTACCTTACCTTACAAGAATATATTAAGATTTCTACCAAAAAGAGACAAAGTAGCTCAGAAACAGGAATTACTGGAAGCAAACCAGAATGCACACATGGAGGAACGGGATTTTTCTAAATTAATTAGGAACTAAAAAGTACAGAAAGAAAGAGTAACTAAAGACTGCAACTCAGATTAGTATGTAAATAAACAAGAAGTTAAAAGTACAGAACACAAGTACTGGGAGTCCTAAAGCTAACAAATGAACTGAATCTGTATAAAAAGAGTGACACAATTAAACCAGAACACAAAAGTCCTAAGGATCATTACAAAATAATATATATTATTTTTTATTACTTTCTGCATAGTTAAAAGTTTGTATATATTTCTTGGCTGATACACAATAAAAAAGATACAATTCTTTTTTTCACTGCAAAATCAGACAAAACATTTGCTGTTTTAGGTCAGTCAGGTTTACAAAAAATACTTCTATTTGAATGAATGTCAAATGCATCAAGGTCAGACTGATCTTTAACTTTCCTCTGCCACTTTGTTGCCAGTTTTAGCTATCTGTCTGTACCTGGAAAAAGAAAACTTTATGATCCATTTTATTGCACACAGCTGGCACTATCTGGCCCCAGGAAGATTTTGTTATAAAGATGTAAAAATGTTACATAAAATGGCGCTTAGAAAATGTACGATGGCCCTAAAATTACTTTGCATGTCATTTAAAGGGCAGCGCAGGGCCAATGTTTTATCGAACCATATTGTCCTGCTATGGTAACTACTCCGTTATGTGGTCCCATTTCTGTTGGCCTTGGTCTTTACAGTTACGGTCCTCAACATGTAGGGAAAGCAATGCTTATTGGAACTTCCTTGCAGGGAATGTTTGTGATGAAAGCTGCACAGTTGTGCTAACCAACATTGTGGCGATGTGTGTTCATAACTTTAATGAAAGAAAATTTACGGACAGTTTTTCCCTGCACTTTAATGAAGGGGATCTTCTGAATTGATTTGTTTAAAGGTTATTTATAAGGTTTCTTAAGAATGTTTCTGGTTTTTTAAAGATTTCTTTTTCTACAAATTCTATTAGTTGTGTAATAGAAAATTAAGGTGCCAGCTTCACAGGAAGTATGTAAGTTCCTACTGTCAATCAAGAACTTTTTTTTTTCTCATTTAGCTCCAGAAAGTGTATTTTGTTGGAACTTCATGTGATAGACTTAGTATTGTTTCAGTGTAAAATGAGGTGAAAAATATGCATTGTTTTTCTTTTTCTAAAAATGTAGTGTGCATATTATGCAGCCATCTTTTTTCTACTACCCCTCATGAATATCTGGTACAACCAATTGCTTTTATTAGGCATCTATTTACATTTGTTTTATCTGTCTTCAATTAAATTTCAGTATATGTACTTTTCACAACCTTTCTACCAAAATGTGTGGCATGCATTTATATTTGGCCTCGCTGAGATTACTTTGTAGAACCAGCTTTCTCTTCAATTACAGCAGTAATTAAGTCTTTTTGGATATGTCTCTACTAGCTTGGCAAAATATATTTTTTGCAAAATAGTTTACGCTTAGCAAGACTCGATGTAGAATATCTTGTCACAAACTCTCAGTTGGATTTAGGTCTAAATTGCCACTTGATAATTATGGACTACTTGGTGTTGGTCTATGACATTAAAATCCAAATAAAACACCCAGAAGCTTGGGATTGCAACATGACACAATGCGAAAAACCTCAAGTGCTATGAATATTTTGCAAGCTACCATATTGGAAACTGACATAAGAGGGAAAAAAACTTTTGTATTTTATACTTTAGGCTTTCACCATAGCTTGGTGGTACATGTTTGTCACAAGTGCAAAGTTTCTAAAACCGCCAACCTGACAATATTACAACAGTACATTAACTTATTTCTTAAAGAAAGAAGTAGAAAAAAGACCAACATATTCTGATCCATTGGTACTAGATGTGTAGTGAAAGGATGCAGACTAATTTTGCTTCCTATTTTTTATTCAAAGTTAGAATTTCCAAATTTGAAACTTTAGGAGGGAAGGACATAGACTTTACACCTATCCCAACTTTAAAATTCAACATGGCTGCCACAAATTTAAAACATAGCAATATTTAAAACATGGTGATATGTTGTTTTTTTTAATTGTTTTTATTGCTGACGGTTTGAACCAACCTCTGCTGCAGAACATGCTTATTTATTGTAAAAATAGTAAATGGTCTGAATTTGTATAGTGCTTTATCTAGTCAGAGGACCCCAAAGTGCTTCAGTTATCCTCACAATCACAGTGGTAGACTACATTGTAGCTACAGCTGCCCTGGGGCAGAGTGACAGAAGCAAGGCTGCCATACAATCAGCAACACCTTCAGCAGGCATCCCTGGTGAAGTGCCTTGCCCAAGGACACAACGACTAAGACAGGCATTACGGGAGTTTGAACCAGCAACCCACTGGTTACAGGACAAACTCCTACCACCTGAGCCACAGTCCCCCCATTTATTGATTAGAATATAATCTTCTCTTCTCTTTTGAGTAGTTTCTTTTTGAAGCAAAGGCTAATGGACTTTAGCAACTAAATCTTATGGCTGCTTTTTATGCTACATCATGCTTAATTAGATTGCTTTTTATCTGGATAGTTGCGACTACTAATGGCAGAACAAGGCAGCCCAAGTAGTTGCATAAGCACTTACTAATAGTGATGCTTGTGCAATCCTTTGAAAACCTTTAAAAGATACAGGTACAGAAAGAGCAAGTGAGACACTCAGCAAAATAAACATGTACCATAGAATATCTGATAGAACATTGTGAAATATATTTTATGAGATTTATAAAATAAGTGAAATGCAAAGCAATGGTAAATAACTGTCATGTCTTTAACTATGACAAGCACTAAGAAACAAATCTTTGTATTTGTAGCAAAAAATAGAACAACTAAGATATGATGTGTTGTAAATTGGAAATTTTATGACTTTAGAAGGCTCACTGGAAGCATCATTCTTAGCCGTCACTTTAGATCAAACAACTATTTTTCTGTTTTATATAAATCTAAACCTCTGAGCCTTGCCTTCCCAAAGACAAATGTGATCAATATCTCACTTTCCTGCAGCCACTGAGCTTTACCTCGATATGACTCCTGAGTACAGAAGGAAGTCATTAAGCTGCCACAAATATTTGTCACAGTGTAATGATAAACATGCGGGGGTGTATTTTTTTCCTGATGTCAGATGGATCAGATATATTTCACATTTTTGGTTGTTTGGATCATAAATCTCCATAAAAATATTAGACAAATCAATTCTGGCAGTTGTGCAGATGGTGTGTGGCAGATTTGGGTTAGAACTGACAATAATAAAAATAGGTTTGAAGATTTCTTTGACCAGTAGTGTTTTGTTTGTTTGTTTTTTGGGTTTTTTTTTGCTGCGACAACAATATGGTCACCCAAAGATTTGGGGAAATAATATAATATAATAAAAACAAATTGACTGATTAAAATATGAAGGTTTTGCTTGCATGGCAGAGGTAAAGTGTTCTCAGTAAAATAGAGTAATACTGTACTATAAAATAGATTGGTCTAAACAGTGGTGAGCCATGTTCAAAGCATTCAGAGAAAGCCCTAAGTGAACCCAAAATAAAAGAACTAAATGTATTTCATCTCACTAATATTTTTAAATATTTTAAAATATTTAGAGACCTGGTTCTCTATTATATAATGGTGGAAATTTTGTTGTATATGGTTTTATGTTGAAGTGCTGTCATTTTGCATTAGCAAAGAATTTTGCCAATTAGAAATTTAAATAACTAAATAGCAAAGTCTCAGAGACATTTTGTTCAGCAGGTCATGTTATGATTTGTTGTCATTAGGCTTTGGCTGGTCAAAGGTACTTTGGCTGGCCGAGGGTCGATTTTGACAAGAGACAGACATGAGGCATCGGGGGATACAAAACTCACACATTATTATTATTTTCCCTTTTTAACGACTAAACCATAACGAGGTATACATTTTTGATAAAGTTTGCAAAGGAGGTGAAGTTCTTCTGTAATGGATTTGTTGGAGAGGATGACTGGCCCAGTTTTGCTGAGGAGAAATCTCTGGACCGAGAAGGATGTTTGTACCTTGAAAACATTTCAGACTCTTAACTATTTTACTAGAGATGCAAAAACACAAACACGGGATTATTTTCAGGTACAATTATAATTTTGGGTACACCTAGATAGATAACAAATGGATGATGACAAATAGATGACAAATTCATCCAAATGGGCAGAATGGATTTAGTTTCAACTGAGTAGCTATTATCAGTAAAACAGATTATTTTTGCATTCATTTCTGCAGCAATTTTACTGTGGAAATGTTGGCCATGTTTGTTTCTATTTTGTTCTTATTTTATTTTTCACTGATGTTTGTTGGACCACTTGTTTGCTGAATATTGGACCATTTGCACATTGCTGGACGCTACCAGGCCTTCCTGCGTTTTCGGCCATTTTGTATCCCAGGACAGTCTGTTACTTCAAATCCCAGCGGCCACTGCGGCTGATAGGACGGGGGCGTCGCAGCTCTGAGGCCACAGTCCACAATACAACAGAGTATGAGACGGCCCACCATTTGCTTTTCACGCTGGAAACCGGACCAGCAACTGAAGCGCATTTTCTGGAGAAGAGGTCCCACATGGGATTTCATTTATTCTCCTCATTGGCCAACAAAAAAGAAAAATTCATGAAAGGTTTCTGGAATAAGAAGGCCAGAAATTTCACTTTGCCGATCGAAGACGTGAGTTTAACACGTAACAGAAGAAAAACCTAACAGAGGTTTCAAGGAGACAGAGCACCACCTTGTTTTGTTCCAGTCGACTGCTGATGGTCAGATCATATTTTTCCCTTTCGCCAAGGAGGCTAAAGGACGGAGATTGACCACTTTCTTGGAGTTTAATGCGGACGTGCAGCAACTCCCCCCCCCCCTCTCTCTCACTCGCCGCCCCTAACGGAAAACTTCAACAAAGTAAAATCCACCTTTTATTTTTATTTCTTTGTTAGGAATAGCTTGGGCAGGGTAGAGTAGGTTTTAGTGCGATAAGAGTTGCCACTTAGAGTCTAATGCGTTCTGAATTGTATGTGCATGCCATTGTTCTTTTGAAACTTGATTACTGTTGAATTCTGAGGCCGCCGTGTCTCGCAAGTTGTGTCTTTACCGTGTGAACACCTGAGCGCAGGTGCACAGTAGAACTGAACTGCTATAATAACCTTATGGTGAAATTCTACCATTTTCTTTGTCTTCAGCTTCATGTTTTAGTAGCTTGCTGCCAAACGTTTTACAACTCTTTGTGTGCGCGGAACCCCGCCCAGAGTTGGGGGATTTTGAGTTTTTGATTTTGAGATTTGAGTTACAGTTTGGGCTATGCTCCCAAAACTCCGTTCAACACCACATTCTTTTGTCACATTATCACTTTTGCCATAACTGCTGGTTGATTCCATACACACCCACTGCTGTTTTGTTTTATTTTGTTTAGTTAGATATTTTCCCCTTTTTTGTAGAACTTTGCACGTTTGATTAGGTGAAGATTATTGAATCGGATAGCGGATTGTATCAGGCTGTTGATTTAATAAATGTCACGTAGATAAAGAGAAGTCATTTGTGTTTATTTTGTGCAAGAGTGATTCGTCAGTCAAAATAAGGTTAAAGTTCCCCACGTTTCGGCAGAAACGGTTGATTAAACAGTGACATCTCTGGTAATAGTTATCAATTATTACTGAGTATTTAACGGTTGTAATTATCAAAGGCGTTGAGCCACAATTACAACACCAGAAGACATCTCTGGTTTCGATTCATAAATGAGTATTTTTGGTTAAGAAATTAATTTTCTCAAATTATGATTTTTAATTATAATTATTGATAAATAATATTAACTCCTCCTTGAACCACCACTCCACCTTGAACCACCACCTTAACGTGGTGGAGGGGTTTGAGTGCTGATATGATCCTAGAGGCTATGTTGTCTGGGGCCTAAATGCCCCTGGTAGGGTCTCCCATGGCAAACAGGCTCTAGGTGATGGGTCAGACAAAGAGCGGTTCAAGAATCCCTCATGAGGACGAAAATATCGAGGCACGTGATGTCGCCCGGTACGGCGGAACCGGGGTCCCACCCTGGAGCCAGGCCTGGGGTCGGGACTCACTGGAGAGCGCCTGGTGGCCGGGTTGCTCCTCGCGGGACCTGGACGGGCCAAGCCCGAACGAGAGACGCGAGGCCATCCCCCAGTGGGCCCACCACCTGCAGGGGGAACCGTGAGGGAGCAGTGCAAAGAGGATTGGGTGGCGGACGAAGGTGGAGACCTCAGCGGCCCGATCCCCGGATGCTTAGGCTGGCTCTAGGGACGTGGAATGTCACCTAACTGGGGGGGAAGGAGCCTGAGCTTTTGTGTGAGGTCGAGAGATATCGACTAGAAATAGTCGGGCTCGCCTTTTTTTATTGGACTTCTGTGCTAGTCACGGATTGTCCATAATGAACACCATGTTCAAACAGAAGGGTGTCCATCAGTGCACTTGGCACCAGGACACCCTAGGCAGGAGGTTGATGATCGACTTTGTTGTCGTATCACCAGACCTTCGGCCGCATGTTTTGGACACTCGGGTGAAGAGAGGGGCTGAGCTGTCCACTGATCACCACCTGGTGGTGAGTTGGATCCGCTGGAGGAGGAGAAAGCCGGACAGACTTGGCAGGTCCAAGCGCATAGTGAGGGTCTGCTGGGAACGCCTGGCGGAGCCCTCGGCCAGAGATGTATTCAACTCCCACCTCCGGGAGAGCTTTGACCAGATCCCGGGGGATGTTGGAGACATAGAGTCCGAGTGGACCATGTTCTCCGCATCTATTGTCGATGCTGCTGCCCTTAGCTGCAGCCGTAGGGTCGGCAATCCCCGAACCCGGTGGTGGACATCGGCAGTAAGGGATGCTTTCAAGCTGAAGAAGGAGTCCTATCGGCTGTGGTTGGCTTGTGGGACTCCTGAGGCGGCTGATGGGTACCGTGAGGCAGAGGCAAAAACTCGGGCCTGGGAGGAGTTCGGTGAGGCCATGGAGAAGGACTACCGGTTGGCCTCGAAGTGATTCTGGCAAACCGTCCGGTGCCTCAGGAGGGGGAAGCAGTGCTTCGCCAACACTGTTTATAGTGGGGGTGGGAGGCTGCTGACCTCGACTGAGGACATTATCGGGCAGTGGAAGGAGTACTTCAAGGATCTCCTCAATCCTGCCATCACGCATTCTGTGGTGGAAACAGAGGCTGGGGACTCGGGGTTGGACTCTTTCATCACCCAGGCTGAAGTCAACGAGGTGGTTAAAAAGCTCCGCGGTGGCAAGGCTTCGGGGGTGGATGAGATCCGCCCTGAGTACCTCAAATCTCTGGATGTTGTTGGGCTGTCATGGTTGACACGCCTCTTCAACATTGCATGGCAGTTGGGGACAGTGCCTCTGGACTGGCAGTCTGGGGTGGTGGTCCCCCTTCATAAGAAGATGGACCGGAGGGTGTGTTCCAACTACAGGGGGATCACACTCCTCAGCCTCCCTGGTAAGGCCTACACCAGGGTATTGGAGAGGAGAGTCCGGCTGATAGTCGGACCTCAGCTTCAGGAGGAGCAGTGTGGTTTTCGTCTCGGCCGTGGAACACTGTACCAGCTCTATACCCTCTACAGGGTGCTCGAGGGTTCATGGGAGTTTGCCCAACCGGTTCACATGTGTTTTGTGGACCTGGAGAAGGCATTTGACTGTGTCCCTCGTGATGCCCTGTGGGGGTTGCTCCAGGAGTATGGAATCGGGGGCCCTTTATTAGGGGCCATCCGGTCCCTGTACGAGCGGAGCAGGAGTTTGGTCCACATTGCCGGCACTAAGTCGGACCTGTTCCTGGTGCATGTTGGACTCCGGCAGGGCTGCCCTTTGTCACCGGTCCTGTTCATAACTTTTATGGACAGGATTTCTAGACGCAGCCAAGGGCCAGAGGGGGTCTGGTTTGGGGACCAGTGGATTTCGTCTCTTCTCTGTTTGCAGATGACGTGGTCCTGCTGGCCCCCTCCAGCCAAGACCTACAGCATGCGCTGTGGCGGTTCGCAGCCAAGTGTGAAGCGGCTGGGATGAAGATCAGCTCCTCCAAGTCCGAGGCCATGGTACTGGAAAAGGGTGGCTTGTCCTCTTCAGGTTGGAGGGGAGTTCCTGCCTCAAGTGGAGGAGTTTAAGTATCTCGGGGTCTTGATCACGAGTGAGGGAAAAATGGAGCAGGAGATCGACAGACGGATCGGTGCGGCTGCCGCAGTGGTGGGGACGCTGTGCCGGTCCGTTGTGGTGAAGAGAGAGCTTAGTCGAAAAGCAAAGCTCTCAATTTACCGGTTGGTCTACGTTCCTACACTCACCTATGGCCATGAACTTTGGGTCATGACCAAAAGAACGAGATCCCGGATACAAGCGGCTGAAATGAGCTTCCTCCATAGGGTGGCCGGGCACTCCCTTAGAGATAGGGTGAGGAGCTCGGCCATCCGGGAGGCGCTCGGAGTAGAGCCGCTGCTCCTCCACATCGAGAGGAGCCAGTTGAGGTGGCTCGGGCATCTATACCGGATGCCTCCTGGACGCCTTCCTCGGGAGGTGTTCCAGGCACGTCCCACTGGGAGGAGGCCCAGGAGATGGCCCAGGACACGCTGGAGGGACTATGTCTCTCAGCTGGCCTGGGAACGCCTTGGGCTCCACCCGGAAGAGCTGGAGGAGGTGTCTGGGGAGAGGGACGTCTGGGCGTCTCTGCTGAGTCTACTGCCCCCGCGACCCGGTCCCGGATAAGCGGTAGACGACGAGTACGAGTATGATAAATATTAGTTAATCAATAATCATAATCCCAACATGTTGAATTCTTGCTTTCAGTTCTTTCAGCTTTCCATTGATTTCATATTTCACAACGTTTGACTTGGTCTGCTATGCTGTGAAAACTGCTAAACATGCTTGCATGACACTTGTTTAGATAATAGAAACTAGAGGCCAACTGTTAGTGGCAAAGTTTAACACTGGTTTTAAATGATCTGGTTAAAATAGTAGTTGGATTGATAGTTGATGAAATTGTTAGTTACATTAGGTTTTCAGGTAATTATCAAACATAGGTAAACTCTTGTTGATTATTAATTTATAAAATGTCATTTTAAATAATTGTACCTTCCTTGGATGTTTTTGTACATCCTTGCCTTTTTTGTGTCCAATATATGTCATTTAACCATGTGTTCTTGTCGGACCACTGTGCAGAACAACGCTCGGAAGCAGTATGGTGAGTTGTAGAGTTTTCTTTAATTTTAATAATGAACTGGAAAACACTAACAACGACTGAGCAACAGACATAGAGCAGGTAGTCATCAGGAGGAACTGGTAGAGAACAATGAAACCAGAGAGTATAAATACTGACGAAGGGTGAAGAATGAACCAATAAACACAGGGAGCTAATCAAAAGGGAATCAGGAGCACCTGGTGGAAGAGAACACATAGGCAAGTGAAGGAGGGAGTCTAATAGACACAAATGAGCAGGGAATCCAGGGGATCATGACTATATACAATTGTAAATTTTTACATTCTGTACTTTGGTGTTGAAGATCTACAGTTTCCATTGTATAATTCATACAGTCAACAATAAGGCATCTTATGTTATGTCATAAAATAGATTTTATTCACTTTTCATTGTTGGGGGCTCACTGTTTGGCAGTATCCAGTGTTTTGCTTTTCATTTGTTTCTGCTAATCTAATAATTTGCTAACTGGCCAGTTACCACGTTGGTCAGACTCATTAAGGTTTTCTAATAAAAGTTTGTTGATGGCCAATGCCAAACAAATGTAATGTTGGTATCAGTTCTCACTGATGGTTTTTAAGTGTGCTCAGAGCTAAATTCACAATCAGTAAATGATCTACAGTAAAGTCCCTTACGTAGTTAGTCTTTTTGTAAAAGGAATTTTCATTCTCCCCCACATGACAACTAGCCACAATTTTATATAAACTTGTTTTCTTTTCAGGTTCTCGCATTTATACTTTCACTGATTCAGTGTTATGATTACTGGCTTTAAATCATGAACAACTATTGTCCCCTTTGTGGGAGCTGGGCATCAAAACTATAATAAACAAACAATTAAACTTGAGTGCATTTTTCCCTAAATAGTACCTTATTTCATTTACTGGTTTTCAAACGTCTTAAGTTTAAATTTGAGTCCTTTTGCTGGTGTAACCAACATAGACTTGGTGGAAAATCTAAGCATTAGTTTTCAAAATATAATTCCTCACATTCCCCAGTCTGGTTTTTGTCTCTAACACTCCTCTATGCCTCAGCAGCACAATTATTAGCAGTAAAACACAATTTATCACAATGTTAAGTGTGACACAACAGAAGCAGTGTCAAATGCTCTAGCAAAGCACAGCAGAATACAAAGTTATGAAAAAATGCTTTATCTTCTAAGGAGGAACATATTTTGGTCTGATTAAACAAGATGAATAATTAATATAACTTTTATTTAACTTTTAGTTTTATTAAACTTATATTTAAACCTGGCAGTTTGCACTTTCTATTTTATACTGTTGATAAAAATGACTTTAAAGAAAAATTTAAAAAGGGCTTTTTTGTGGCACTAGTGGGCTTTATGTTTGTAAGTTGACCCACAGGAAATGGGGTGGAGAGAGAGAGGGGAAGACAGGCAGAAAAGGTCAATGGGCTGAACCCGTCACAGCTGCGTGAAGGACTGTAGCCTCCGTACATGGGTTGTGTGCTTTACTCCTGCCCCACGCCCGAAAATGGCTTTTTAAAGGTGAATAAAGAAGGAAACTTTTAAGTACCATCCCCTACTTACGAACGACAGCTTTACTAATTTGAGAAAATTGCATACTGAATGTTTGTTTTCTTCTTTACCTTGCATGAGCATAAAGCACAGCGATCATAGATGGGTTTCCAATCTTCTCCATTGCGTCTTATAACTTCGTCCTGTGGGCAGTTACTGCTGCAGCCTGGACCAGATGTGCACATGCAGTCATAGCCTCCAGGGAGGTTCACACACACACTGTCATTCCAGCAGGTGTGTGTCTGCAAACTGCACTCATCGATGTCTGAAAGACAAAGCATAAGCTCTTGTACATTTATAGAAAAACAGACTTATAGCTGTCACATTCAATATAAAAATAATTTGTGTGTGGATATATTATTTATTGTGATTAGCGTAAATGCCAACATCAATTTTTACTGCTCTCATTTTAGACTGCAGAGTATTTAACATATTAACTAACGTTTGCCACTAAGGCAATGTAGTTGGTTTATTTTCATTTGATTCTCAGTTAAAAGTTTTGGTCTATGCTTCATAACTAGAGATGATGCATTAGGCTCACAAGATGAGTCATAGATACTGGGTTCACAAGTGTAAACATTTTTGTCACTGGTTTTGAAGAAAATAAACTAAGACACTGGATACTCAAAATGCACACACAAAAACGATATTAAGAAAATATAAGCTATCAGGATTTCCCTGACAAAACACATTATGCCACTTTGATATCTCCAAAAACTCCTCTTCATAACACCAAATGCTCCTGTGCTTTTCTGTTTATAGCAATACGGTATCTTAAAGGCAGCATCTGTTTAAAAATATTTATCTTGCTTTATTTCTAACAAATACTTTCCTCCCAAATATATGGAAACTTTTTATAATGTATTATCACATACTTTTGAAATTAAAATCAAATGGTAAATGTATGAAAAATTATAAAAAAGACTGGATAGATGCTTCCTCATAGAGTGAATATTTCAAACCTTTATTTCTAGTAACACTGGTGATTATGAACTACAGACAACAAAAAACCAAATGCAATGTCTCAAAAAATTAACAATACTTAAGATCAATATAGATGATTCTTTTAAACAGAAATTTCAGGCTACTGAAAATATGTTCATTTCTATGCACTCTGTATGCTGGGCCTTCTTTCACATAAACTACTGCATCAATGCATAGTTCATCTTCTTGACAACATGTAGATTCTCTATGGGGTCCAGGCCAGGCCAATTTGCTGGTCAATCAAGGACAGTAACACCATGGTCACCGAACCAGCTTTTGGTACCTCTGGCAGTGTGGGCCGGTGCCAAATCCTGCTGGGAAATGAAATCAGCATCTCTTTAAAGCTTGTCAGCCGGAGAAAGCACAAGCTCTAAAACGTCCTGGTAGATGCCTGCAATGACAGCGTACTACAAAAAACAAGGTGGACCAAAACCAGCAGATGAAATGGCACCTCAGATCATCACTGACTGTGGAAATTTCACACTGGACTTCAAGCAGCTTGGATTCTGTGCCTCTCTGCTCTTCCTCCAGACTCTGGCACCTTGATTGTTAAATTAATGTAAAATTTAGTTGATCAGTC
Source organism: Girardinichthys multiradiatus (assembly GCF_021462225.1). Classification (NCBI taxonomy): domain Eukaryota; kingdom Metazoa; phylum Chordata; class Actinopteri; order Cyprinodontiformes; family Goodeidae; genus Girardinichthys; species Girardinichthys multiradiatus. The sequence continues at coordinate 44,035,918 of NC_061797.1, read as the reverse complement.
TTTATCAGACCACTTCTTCCATAGTGGTTTGCTTCAAGCTGGTGCCTACCTCCAGCAGTCTATGGACAGGAGGCAGGGTACACCCTGGACAGGTTGCCAGTCCATAACAGGGCAACACACAAACAACCATACCCACACCTAAAGGCAATTTAGATAAACTAATTAACCTAACAGTCATGTTTTGTACTGTGAGATGAAGCCAGAGTACCCAGTGAGAACCCATGCATGCACAGGGAGAACATGCAAACTCCATGCAGAAAGACCCCTGACTGGGAGTTGAACTCAGGACCTTCTTGCTGCAAGGCAACAGTGTTACCAACTGCACCACCATGCAGCCCTGCAGAATTCACTTTTAGAGAAAAAAAACAAATGGACCACTGAGCATCTGTCCAGTTCTTTTATTCCATAGCCCATGTAAGAGACATCTGATGTTGTCTCTGGTGGCTTGATACAAGAAATGCGACATTTGAAGCCCATGTATAGGATTCAACTGTGTGTACTGTTTCTTGATGCATTTAGTCCAGCCTCAGTCCACTGCTTGTAAAGCTCACCCATATTCTTGAATGAATTTTGCTTGACAATCCTCTCAAGGCTGCAGTTATCCCTGTTGCATCTTTGTCTCCCACAATTTTTCCTTCCACTCAACTTTCTATGAATATGCTTGGAAAGAGCACTCTGTGAACAACCAGCTTTTTTTCCAATGACTGTTGCTTACCCTCCTCATGAACAGTGTCAATGACTGTCTTTTGCAGATCTCTCCAGTCAGCAATCTTCCTCGTGGTTGTGTAGTCTACTCGGCCCAGAATAAGAGACCAATTAGAGACCCAAGAAACCTTTGCGGGTGTTTTAAGAAAATTAGGTGACTACAGTGTGACACAATGAGTTTCCAGTTTTCAACTTTTTCTAATTTCAAATTTTCTGAGACACAAAATGTTTGGTTTATATTATCTGTTAGACACATTCATCAAAATTACAAAAAATAAGGCTTGAAATATTCCACCCTTTGTGTAATGAATAGATATAATAAAAATTTCTGAAATGAGTGAAAAAATCTGTACATTAGGCATCTTTTTGAGAAAAAAAATAACTACTAACTATTGCATCCTCTTCTTTCAGTGGCTTCATGTTGAAAAAAGCACAGATTGGAGGATGTAGATTTTTTACATTTTCTATGGGAAACATTTTAACTTCTTTATCTTTTTTCCTTTGATAGATTGGCGACCTGTCCAGGGTGTACCTTGCCTCTTACCTGTAGACTGCTGGAGATAGGCACCTGCTCCCCCGTGACCCACTATGGAATACGCGGTATAGAAGATGAATGAATGAATACCTTTTTTCCAACTACAGGTCCTTTTCAAAATATTAGCATATTGTGATAAAGTTCATTATTTTCCATAATGTCTTGATGAAAATTTAACATTCATATATTTTAGATTCATTGCACACTAACTGAAATATTTCAGGTCTTTTATTGTCTTAATACGGATGATTTTGGCATACAGCTCATGAAAACCCAAAATTCCTATCTCACAAAATTAGCATATCATTAAAAGGGTCTCTAAACGAGCTATGAACCTAATCATCTGAATCAACGAGTTAACTCTAAACACCTGCAAAAGATTCCTGAGGCCTTTAAAACTCCCAGCCTGGTTCATCACTCAAAACCCCAATCATGGGTAAGACTGCCGACCTGACTGCTATCCAGAAGGCCACTATTGACGCCCTCAAGCAAGAGGTTAAGACACAGAAAGATATTTCTGAATGAATAGGCTGTTCCCAGAGTGCTGTATCAAGGTACCTCAGTGGGAAGTCTGTGGGAAGGAAAAAGTGTGGCAGAAAAGGCTGCACAACGGGAAGAGGTGACCGGACCCTGAGGAAGATTGTGGAGAAGGGCCGATTCCAGACCTTGAGGGACCTGCGGAAGCAGTGGACTGAGTCTGGAGTAGAAACATCCAGAGCCACCGTGCACAGGCGTGTGCAGGAAATGGGCTACAGGTGCCGCATTCCCCAGGTCAAGCCACTTTTGAACCAGAAACAGCAGCAGAAGCGCCTGACCTGGGCTACAGAGAAGCAGCACTGGACTGTTGCTCAGTGGTCCAAAGTACTTTTTTCGGATGAAAACAAATTCTGCATGTCATTCGGAAATCAAGGTGCCAGAGTCTGGAGGAAGACTGGGGAGAAGGAAATGCCAAAATGCCAGAAGTCCAGTGTCAAGTACCCACAGTCAGTGATGGTCTGGGGTGCCGTGTCAGCTGCTGGTGTTGGTCCACTGTGTTTTATCAAGGGCAGGGTCAATGCAGCTAGCTATCAGGAGATTTTGGAGCACTTCATGCTTCCATCTGCTGAAAAGCTTTATGGAGATGAAGATTTCATTTTTCAGCACAACCTGGCACCTGCTCACAGTGCCAAAACCACTGGTAAATGGTTTACTGACCATGGTATCATTGTGCTCAATTGGCCTGCCAACTCTCCTGACCTGAACCCCATAGAGAATCTGTGGGATATTGTGAAGAGAACGTTGAGAGACTCAAGACCCAACACTCTGGATGAGCTAAAGGCCGCTATCGAAGCATCCTGGGCCTCCATAAGACCTCAGCAGTGCCACAGGCTAATTGCCTCCATGCCACGCCACATTGAAGCAGTCATTTCCACAAAGGATTCCCGACCAAGTATTGAGTGCATAACTGTACATGATTATTTGAAGGTTGACGTTTTTTGTATTAAAAACAGTCAGTCAGTCAGTCAGTCAGTCAGTCAGTCATTTTCTACCGCTTATTCCATAGTGGGTCGCGGGGAAGCTGGTGCCTATCTCCAGCAGTCTACGGGCGAGAGGCAGGGTACACCCTGGACAGATCGCCAGTCCATCACAGGGCAACACACAAACAACCATGCACACACTCATTCATACACCTACGGTCAATTTAGAGAGACCAATTAACCTAACAGGCATGTCTTTGGACTGTGGGAGGAAGCCGGAGTACCCGGTGAGAACCCACGCATGCGCCACCGTGCAGCCTGTATTAAAAACACTTTTCTTTTATTGGTCGGATGAAATATGCTAATTTTGTGAGATAGGAATTTTGGGTTTTCATAAAAGACCTGAAATATTTCAGTTAGTGTGCAATGAATCTAAAATATATGAATGTTAAATTTTCATCATGACATTATGGAAAATAATGAACTTTATCACAATATGCTAATATTTTGAGAAGGACCTGTATTTCTTCAATTTACAGAGAATGGAATTGGCCAAGATTTAACATTTAGAAATTATGCTATGACCAAATTATTATTGTAGCACCACGTTATTCAACAATTCATTCAAATTAACAGCATTTGGTAAGTAAGGCAGTGAAAATTGAATGTACACGCTGATGCAGTCAGACAGGAAGGGTCACAAGCAGTGTTAGCAAACTTATTTTCCAAAACCCTTTTTAATAAATCAATTTCAACTGATTCACACAAATCAGAAGCTACAATTTAAATTTAAAAAGGCTATTGCATTTTAAATTCATCCTTCTAACTCTTTCATTTTTAATTATATGTTTCTAACTGTATAATTTATTCATACATCTATAATTTTAGGTGCTCTCTGTGATCTATTTATTTCTTTATTGCATAATTATTATTAAAGTTTAGCTTGATTATGTGGATAAGATGTATTCATGCTGCCTCGGCCATCCTTATACATGTTTTAAGAAAAGCCGATCTGCATTGCAGTTAATCAGTAAAGTCTTATGTTCCATCTCATCTTCATATACAGCATATGAATTATACTTTGCATAGTATAGTAGCATCATAGTTAGATTTTGCTGAATCATCAACGGTCCCACTCAGTCAGGTTTTTTCTTCTATACCCCAACAAGCCAAAAGAAGAAATCCATGCAGAGAAGAGGTGGATATTTTCATCTACTTTTCATAGCCCCAGGGTAAAAAAAGCCCCTTCTTAACTTTTATCATGGCATTTAACTCTCTTTATCCTCCCTAAACATGAGCTCCTCAAAAAGAAAAAAGGACCAAAGGTCTTTTGATAGCAGCTCTGTTCTCCCCTGCCAGAAGATACTGCCTGTAATCACCCCCCTAAGACACTGACAGCACACTGCTGCTGCTGCTTAAACAAAGGACCAAAAACAGAAAAATTGAAATCACACAGAAAAGGGCTTTCTGTTTATGGGTTGCCTTTGTTGAGCAAAACATGTCAGCAAGTCAATTTCGTTCTGCATTGTATGACTAAGGCCATTAAAGCGTTTTTTTTTTTTTTTTTCATCCGGATGTTTCCCTGCTGATCCTCTGCAGTTAGTTATTTTACATTTCCATCAGGGAATCCAGGGTTTGATCTTTTGTAACCTTCTGTAACCAATTTGACACAAATCAGACTGAACAAAACAGTATCAAACATGTTTTATCTTTTACTGTCTTTGTACTTTGGCATGCTCAGGGAAGCCTAAAGTGAGCTTGTTCATCAGTGGTTGGAAAACCCATGTAATCATGCATTGCTTGATGTTTATTTTCCACCAGAAAAACCAGCAAATCTTATACCATAGTTTTATTTGCCACGTTCACTTTTCTTCTTAACATAGCTAATAAAGAATGTACTACTGCTGTGTGCATTTAGTTCCTGTTCCATAGTTCAATCAAATTTTCAATTTCATGTAAATTGTAAAAGTATGAAATCCTGGCCAGGGAAGGTTATGATAGTATCACTGCCTTAAAAAGTAGATTTACTTCGGTGAATTCATAAATACAAAACTGTGTGAATGCAGGGTAAAACTATACATATCCCCTACCACTATTTTGATAGGATGTCACTTAACATACTATGATTTTCTGGCTGGATATCTGACTACTCTTTGCAGACTTCATATAGCTCATTTTAACTGGTTGGTTTAGTGGTATTTTCTCAGTTTTTCAACATATTCCACAAATTTTCAACAGGGTCAAGGTTGTGGCCATTCAAGAAGTTGACTGTTAGCCTGTTGTAGTTATTCCAAAATCTGATCTGATGGGTGTTTGAGATCATAGTCCTGGCGAAACACGAAACTGTGTTCAAGTTTAAACTTAGGTTTGAGCTAAAGTGAAATAAAAGAATTTGGAGACAGTCCTTGTTCCAGCCACTCCTACAAACATACTCCTCATCACTGTGATCCAATAGTCCAATCATTGTCTCATCTGGCTGTAAAACCTTTTCCAAGAGGCATGAGACTTGTTTACAGGGGAGCTGCAAATTTCAGTTGAGCTTAAATGTGATTTTAAAGAAGGGGCCTATTTCTTGCACCATCTCAGTCATGGCAATAGGAAACTTACTTAACGGTGCAAAGTCCCATCACGAAGGCCTGATTCTGAAATTAGGTTTTTTTCACATTCTAAAAAATGTTTATTCTTCTTGGGATTAGATGGTTAAAAACTTGGATAGAACTGGGTTTCCAACAAGAAAGTTATCCCAAGAGGGGAATTCTCTAAAAAACGTTTAATCAAATATTGGTGGGGACATCCGGCCGCGAGGCACGTGACGGCCGCGAGGCACGTGACGTCAAGGCACGTGACGTTGCCCGGTATGGCAGAGCCGGGGTCCCGCCCTGGAGCCAGGCCTGGGGTCAGGACTTGTCGGAGAGTGCCTGGTGGTTGGATTGCTCCTCGCGGGACCCGGCCAGGCCAAACCCGAACGAGAGACGCGAGACCATCCCCCAGTGGGCCCACCACCTGTAGGGGGAACCGTGAGGGACCGGTGCAAAGAGGATTGGGCGGCGGACAAAGGTGGAGACCTCGGTGGCCCGATCCCCGGATGCTTAGGCTGGGGATATGGAATGTCACCTCGCTGGGGGGAAGGAGCCTGAGCTTGTGTGGGACGTCGAGAGATATAAACTAGAAATAGTCGGGCTCGCCTCCACGCACAGTGTGGGCTCTGGAACCCATTTCCTTGAGAGGAGCTGGACTCTCTTCTACACTGGAGTAGCCCACGGGGAGAGGCGGCGGGCTGGGGTGGGTTTGCTTGTTGCCCCCCAGGTCAGCCGTCTCGTGTTGGGGTTTACCCCAGTGGATGAGAGGGTCGGATGGGGTCTGTTTTGGGGACCAGTGGATTTCGTCTCTTCTTTTTGCAGATGACGTGGTCCTGCTGGCCCCCTGTAGACAAGACCTACAGCATGCGCTGGGGCGGATCGTCGCCGAGTGTGAAGCGGCTGGGATGCGTATCAGCTCCTCCAAGTCCGAGGTCATGGTTCTCGACCGGAAAAGGCTGGCTTGTCCTCTTCAGGTTGGAAGGGAGTTCCTGCCTCAAATTTAAGTATCTCGGGGTCTTGTTCACGAGTGGGGAAAGAATGGAGCAGGAGAAGGAGGAGGTGTCTGCGGAGAGGGACGTCTGGGCGTCTCTGCTGAGTCTGCTGCCCCCGCGACCCGGTCCCGGATAAAGCGGAAGACGACGAGTACAAGTACGAGCACGAGTGGTGGGGACATACAGTACGTTTATATTTGAGCTTGTATTAAACGTTTTGACCATGTGTGAAGATAAATCAACGGTAAATCCAAACTTGTGCACCAAACCTATTTTTTTCTTTTTTAAGAATGATGAATGCTTTCCAGAAAGCAGACCTTCTCTGGGTGAACTTAGAAAATACTTGTGAAACCAGCTGCAACAAGAAACCGTGACACTACTGAATGTGTACCCTAATTGGCTCCACTATCAATCCTTCTAGAGAAGGAGAGAAAGGAAATGAGCTCAGCCTCAAAATTTATTGTGCCTCCGACAGGCTATTTGCATACGCTAAATGAAATCCCCATCAAGCAGTCAGATATACTGTACCTCTGCAAATGATGAATTAATACTCTTCATGGCTACATTCACTGCATTTAGCCACAAGCTGCTGTTGCAGAAGAGACACACTCTTACATGCAGGTTCTAAATGGCAGTGTTAGAACCAAACACAAAAGCCCTTCGGATAGACCAGCTGAGCAGAGGACACCACATGTTAACTTTTACTCACAACCAAATGTGCTATGACACATGAACGCACTAATCCTATGTTAAAACATGACATTGCATAGGCACCGGGAAATGCACACACAATAGAAACACCAGGCACAAGCCTGTAAATCCCTCTGACAGATGCTTGTAATTAGAAGACATAAAAAGCTCAGTATTTGAGTATTTAAATTATGATTCTTTGGTAGGTCTCCAGGCAGTCCATATGGAGAGGTCGAGTACACAACAGCAAGAGAGAAAATGATGCACAAACCCTGTCTGTCAGAGAGACGTTGGAAATTTACGGTGTGTTATCCTCATCTTTATTCACAATCTGTTTATTACAGCCACCTGTCACCCCAAAAGCGATAGGTATGATAAACATAGGATGAAGCACGGCATGTGCAGCTTTTAGTTAAAGCCATAAAGCAGTTGTTTGCAGCTACCTTGGTTCTCACCACAGCAGTGCAGTATTGGGTAACATAATGCTGTGTCTTCAGTCTATGCACTGCAACAATTATTTTCATTAAGGAAACAATTGTTATTTTCTGACCTGGTGGTTGAAAAAAGGTATTTATCTGTAACATTTTCTATTTCCAGAGATGAAAAAAAGAATTTAGACAGGTGAAATGGTTGTGAAAAAGGTGGACAGCCCTTTCATGCCAAACTCAGTGTAGTTACTGCAAAAATAAAAAGCATAAAGATTTAAGCTACTGTCACACCGTTTCTCATCTTTCTATGTATGTTGTTATTTTGAGTGGGCTAATACGTGAGAAAATGATGGGCCTTTGGTGGAACATCGTCCTGTCACATCTTTGAAGTCTATTTGTCGCTTTTAAAAAGGACAGTTTTTTGTAGAGTGCCTGCATGAAGAGTGTAAAATTCACCTTTTTCAGCTGCATGAGGATGGGGTAATTTTACTGTTGCCATATTTAAGGAGTAATTGACAATATGATGATGAAGGTTAAATGCTCTATGAGTCATTAAGTGGTCAAGTAATTATCAGTGGAATTAATCAGAAAGTAGGCTGCCAACAGCTGGAGTCACATTAGAAGTATTCCACTAGGTAAGGTAAATAAATCTTCATCAGTGCAAATAGAGCATCATGACTTTAAAAAATGTAGGTATTTGGTCATTGTCAAAACATTTAAGAAGCACTTGCGTAAATCCTGCAGCAGTGACACATACACTTGGTATATATGGCATCTTAGAGCTATGACGCTCATACCATGGAATTTAGCAACTTAACAAAAAAATCTTGGCAGCACGGCTTACATAAAGATCAAATTGCATATTCAGTATCAGTTGTGTAGGAAGGCCATGCTGGATTGTTATTAACATGAGGCAGAATATATGCCTACGCCATTGAAACGCAATGCAGATATTCAATAAACTGAATGGATAAAATGTGCTGCACAGATGGATGCCCTGAGAGAAACTTATTCAGTTCTTCTGTGTGCTGAGGATAATTTAAAATTTGAAAAAACAACATGATTTAACTAGAAGCTCCTTTTACAGCATCTCCACCGAGAATAATAGATACACTTGTAATAACATTTAATACCACAAAACTGTGTTTTGAATCAAGCTTTTGTGAAAGACCCAACTAAAATGAGTGATCTGGACTTATTATTTATTTGATAAGAGATTTCCACCTGCAGCTCATGCAGGTGCCCAAATCATACAGAAAGGCAAATTCACAGTGCTCTATTCTTTCTCACTCAAGCACATTTAATGACACTTCCTGCAAAAATCACGTTTTGTTAACTGAGCGCTACTTTCTGCTTTTATCCTGCTATCTTGATGCGAAAAGCTATTTTATGTTTGATTGACTCATAGAAGGCTGTTTAGAAGACATTACAGAGTAGGACATCTTTTGTTAAACTGTAATTTCCCTGGATGGCTTAAAAGCCTGACTCTGGGTAATAAGAGGAAAAAATTTTGCTGATATTCTTCCACAGCGACATGCAAATGTCTGGTTGAGGAGGTAGACATAAAAACTGAACACACAAATAACATTTTTTTTTGTCAAAACAATCAGTGCACGCAGTTCAATAACACCGTATATATTATACATCAAATGAATATAATTTCATCAGATCTGATCAGTAGAGCACAAACTCCCCAGATTATTGCTATAATTTGCTGCAAATACATCACATATTTATGTAACTGTACCACTTTAGAAATAATTGTCATGGCTTATGGTTTTATCACAGAAATCATGACAACTAAAGTGAAAGTCAATTTCTGTCTATTTAAGCAGAGTCTCTTGGTATCTGGCCATCAAGCAACCTGTCTGCACTCACTACTTTTCTCAAAACAACTGAGGAAAAGGGTGTGCTGCTTTTCACTTGAAAAGCTAAGAAGCCTCATTATTGATGCACTTCTATTTCTGTTAAAATGAACGGAAAGTGAATGCCTTAGCATTTTTAAACTCCCTTTTGGATGCATTTTGTGTGATAAGAGGTCGCCCGTGAGCATTGCTCTCCTGTTTGAATGTATTTGATTGAATCACTCCAAAACTAAAACTTCCACCATCATAGCCTAAGTCAATTTTGCAGACATGCTGAAATTTAAATGAGATCACTTTTTGATGGAAACTGCTGACTTCATACCTCTTCCATCCAGGTAGATAAATGAGAACGGTCTGCTGATGTTGCATTTTGAATCAAAGGTTAATTGATGGCAGAAGTATTTCACTCAGTCAAGCGATCCTGTTTGCTGCATTCTGCAAGTACAAACCTGCCATGCTTGGATTGTTAAGAGGAATGTTCAGATTCTGAGCGCTCAGACAAGCTGAAGGTCATGTGTAATGTATTGAGCCAGTGAAGTTCCTGATGTTCAGTTAATGTTAGAGACAAAAGTCAGTAAGCAGTTATGCTGGAGCTTTAAATGTCCCTGAATGAACAAGCCCTTTTATAAGAGACTGTAATTTAAAAAATGAGTCCTAATAAAAATCAGCATTGAGATTATATTCACATGTAGAAAGCTATACTTGTAAGCAACATTGTCAATTCTGGTTAACTCTCCCTGTTTTGAGTATCTTGACTATGCAGATGGGACCCATATCTACTCAGCTCCCCTCAGTTTTATTGTAATCAATGTAATGTAATGTAATCAAAAGAGAAATAAGGCAACGTTTAAGGGTTATAAATAGGACTGACAATGAAACAAACATGTTTAGCACAATAAAATAATAGAGATATTAGCAAAGACATGGTAAAATTAAAAAAATATATAATATTAATAACAATAAAAAGAAAAACAATTGCAACAAAAACTATTCTTTAAGGTTGGAAAGATCTCTTTTTTTAAAATGGTAAGTCACCTCCTCACATACAGTTAAAACTGTGATTAGCAATCTTTTAACAGTTTTAAGATTTGTGTTTCAATTGGGGCAGTCCCTCTGGATGTCAAAGCATTTTAGAAAAATACAGTGTGCACTATTTTGCCAACAATATGCTGGTGAAAACTAGAAAGGTGCATCGCATTAATTGCAGTTACACACAAACACATTTAAAGTTGTGTGCGTGTTTAATTAGGAAATGCAGTTAACATGGTAATTCTATTTCCTCTGTGGAACATTCAATTTATTGCATAATATGAGGTACAACACCTTAGTATCAAGGAATAGTTTTTAATTCATGTCTAAAGGTAGGATTGTTTAGATGTTAAATGGCACATTTTTGTGTCAGCTCAATTTTTACTGAAACGTACATTTTTAAATATGCATGTTTGCTGGGAGCCATACTTAGTAATTGTTAATAAGAAAAGTTTAAATTGTGCTTCTCTGTTGATGCATTTTCAGCCAAACGTTACAATCTATGTATTGTAAAACAATGAAAGGACTAAGCCACTAAGATTTCACTGGGAATTTAAACAAAAAATCCCATTTGATGTAAAATTTGTTAAAGAGAAGAGGATTGAAAATAACTGGCTTTTTGTACTGTACTGCATGTGGCAATGAAACACTTCTGTGTTGAAATGGAGTCTTCGTACAGGCCACATTTTCCTCAGTTTTCGTGCATTTTATCAAAAATATCAATTTGGGAAATAGTTTTCCTTTTTGCATTTACCAGAAGTATTTTTTTTTTCAATTATGTGTTCTTTAAACTATATAATAAAAAATACATGTCATTTTAGAAAATCCAGCAACATCCTGAGTAAGAGTGATGCAAAAAAAGCAACCATGGATTTGTTACTTGAATCTGGACTAGTCTAAATTCTTATAACAATGGCCAAGCAGCTCTCTGTGAAGCCAATTCATGATCTAAACTGCAGTGATGGGCATAGAGGGTATTACATATTTCATTACTGAACAGATAGAGAGAAGAAAAATGTCAATAACTGTGAGAATCATAAGCATCTACCAATGTGCTGCTGGTTTCTGCAGCACCAATAAAGATGATTTCAGCTCAGTATGCTCACCAGTGCAAGAGCTTCCATCAAGCTGGTAGGATCCATTGTCATGGAAACCACTTCTGCATTCACAGTGGTACCAGCCGGGTAGGTTGACACAGCGAGAGTGGTTGTGGCACTCGATCAGGCCCTCTGTACATTCATCTATATCTGAAGACATGAACACACAGCAACATCAGAATCAGTCAAAACATATTTTGTGAGAAGAAAACTTGAACTTGAAACCTCAGCTCATTTGTGTTTTTTGGAATGTCTTTTAAAATCTAGGCAGGGTATGCCAGCTCAGGCTGATCTAATCAGAACAAATCACTGCTGTAACTGCAGAGCTGGAGCAGTGGTTGCCCACATCAAACAGCTCCTCTCTCACCCATCTACCACAGCAGTAATCAAGTTTGAAGAAATCACATAGTTTTATAGCAGAGATGTTTCTATTTTAAACATTTTCATATATCTTTTTATTGCTTATTTTAAATTTCTTACTCAGCAGACAATGGCTTGCAACATGCATACACATGCCCAGCCGCGAGGTTTAGGGTCTTTGCACATTCCCAGGAGAGTAAATGTGACTCATCCATTATGTATGCTGTTAGCTCTGCTCCTCATCTACAGCTTTCTCCCTGCTGGCTGTAAAAGCTGACCTGCGTGCACACTTTAGTTAAGGTGTGACTGAAGGTCACACCTTCAATCACATTAAATCAAACAGGACAAACAACAAACCAATGTGAGGGACTCTGCATTGACTTTTGTGTTTTTCCCCAGCAGCTTAATACAAAGAATTTGGTGGTGTATAATTTATACTTAGCACTAAACAATATTGATAATGAGACTTAAATTTATCCAATAAAAAGGTCTTATTTTATCTTTAGTTAGGCCCCAGTCCTTAGCATAGTTTAAATAATAATTAGATTTTCTTGCTTATGCTCAGGTTCTCAGGCAACAGGCAAGTGTAAATGAATCTTTGAGATGAAATGCCAAACTATTCTGTTGTAGATGTTGTTTTTGTTGTAGCTTTTTTGTTTGGGGACAACCAAGCTACAGCTGTAAGACAGAGAGCAAATTAATTACATACACAGGAGTTTGTACACATAAGATTTGGCTGACCAAATGACTGAAAGGTGCTGTGTTCTCATAGCTGCCAAACCAGCCCATGCTTGACATTTGTGCTCTGCAGTCTTGGTCTGACCAAAGCTGATATTGTGCATTATTACAAAAACATGTCTATTTTAAGGAAGGTCCAGACTTTTTGAGGCTTTTGGCCTGATGTAAGTAGTGCAGTTGTTGGACTTGCATTTCTTTAAGCATTGCATGAACTAACCTTAGGTTGTATTTGATAGTAAATTTACTCTGTAAAAACTGGAAACTGTTTACAACTAGCACATTTTTGATTCATTCTATAAAAACATTTTCATAAAGTGTGTTATAACCTCTCAATGTAGGCAACAGTAATTTCTCTAAGATCACAATTGATTTCTTTCCACTCTAATGCAATCTTAGTACACAACTGAATGCTCCAAAGCGCTAAAATTACTTCTATTAGGCTGCTCATGCTTACTGATGATAAGCAGCATCTTTCACTTAACTATGGAGGCAGTAAGGGTAAACATTTCCCCTCTCAGAGCATCTACATTTAGACATTACTTTTGACTACAAGGCATTAAGCAGTGTGTGTTTGAATGTGCATTGCTACTGGTCTGGGGTAGTTGGGTAATAACATATGAAAGGTGCCTGGAGGGTCAAAAATGTGGTCAAAGCTACAACAAAATATTCCCTCTTTCAAGGCCCATTGGAAGACATCAGAATTAGAGGTGACTGTTGGATGAGAACAGCTAAGAGCTCAACAGAAGAGGCCAGCTCGACAGGACAGAGCACATGAAAACTTGTGAAAATTAGCATATTTCATAACTGCAGTATGCTGCTCTGTGGCTTTCTGTACTCAAATGAATACACACACTATTTCTAAAATAATCACATTTTAACAACTTTACTGATGTTCAACTTAAAAATTTTATAAAGGACAAAAAAAGGATATTGAAAAATTGTGGTATCAAATCTGATCTACCGCTACAAGAAATGATTTAAACTCATTGTTTCATGGACAGACTTGAATTAGCCTCTTAACATAATAGATAGGACCCTTTAGCCTTAAGAAATACAATTACCATACAGGGTAAGTGTCTATTTGCTCTGTACATTATGTATACATATATATATATATATATATATATATATATATATATATATATATATATATATATATATATATATATATTTCACACGCAATACGCACACACATTGTAAGATCTTTTTTCAGTGTAAAATTACTTTCCACAATCAAGGCATGATGTGTTACATTTGCCACAGAAAATTACCGGCAAAAAGTAATTTGTCATAACATTATGGATGATTTTTAATAACATTTGAAGCAGGACAAAATCATAGTAAATCTAGGATTATAAACACATTTTGTTTAAGCAGCTGAGTTCTTATCCAGCTTTGTTCTTCTTAGCTATCAAGCTTGAACAAAACAATTTAAGCTTTTAAATTAGGCTTTACTGTTCAAAGTGTTGGTATGACCATAATGTAAATGAAAATGCGTGCTGAAGCACTGCGTCCTCCAACTTGTACCACCATATATCATATTAGAGCTGCTGTCAGCTGGTAGCAGTCTGTAAAGAAAAATGACTGATAAACCTTACCCTCTGAATACAATTCATGGGAATTTCCCTCATATTCTGCCTAAAGTTGTGAAACAGCATATAACCAACAAAAAAAATAACTTTCGCCTTGGAATAATGAACTGAAGTTATTTCCTTATGCATCCATCTACAGTTATCTCATCTCATCCCACGCCTGTCTCATGATGAACACATTTAGGAGGATACTGTTAAATCACAACAAAACAGCATGTAATTGTATTAGGCTACACAGTAGGGTTTTTATTGTAGGACATCTTTGCCAAAGCTATCAGAAGCATAATCCAGTAGATATAACAAATGAGACGTGGCCACATGAATAAACATGGACCGTTTTCATTTACTTCATGCCAGCCAACAAAACCAAGGAGAGCAAACAGAAGACAGGAGGGGGGTCTGGCTGTGTTTGTGAATGATACATGGTGTAACTCTGGGCATTCACCTATCAAAGAGATGCTCTGTAGTAAGTACATTGAGATGCTAGCTGTTACCATGAGGTTATATCTATCGCAGAAATTTACACAGGTGGTTATGCTAACGCTATATGGCCACCTCCACTCCCCAACCCCTGTTCATGCTGCAGAAGCCTGCGATGTCATGTACACTGTTACCAGCAGACTTCAAACAAAGCATCCGCCGAGGCATTTTTCTAATCTCTGGGGATGTCTCCGTGTCCTCCACTCTCCCCACATTCAGCCAGTATGTTACCTGCTGCACCAGATACAATAAAATGCTGGACTTGAATGAAAACACCAAGGAAGCATACAGCTCATCACCTCTCCCTACCCTGGGGGGGCTCAGATGAAAATCTGGTTCATCTCTAGTCTGTGTTTTAAACTTTTTGTACACAGAGAACCAGCTGTGACACACACACACTGATGATATCATCATAGGAGACTGAAGAAGCTTTCAGGGACTGTTTCAGATCCACTGTGTGGCAAGAGCTCTGTGCTTCTCATGGGGAGGACATCACAGACTGCATCACGGACTACATTAACTTCTGTGTGGGTAACACTGCGCCCCTCATGAAGGTTTGGTGTTTCTCCAATAACAAGCCGTGGAACCACCCTAAAACAAAGGCTTTGTTCAAGGAGAAGAAGAGAGTCTTTAGATCAGAAAACAAGGAGGAGCTGAGAGATGTGCAAGGTAATGTGCTGGCACCCTTCCTGTTTAGTTTCTGCACTGCATACTCCATCAATTCTCCAGACTGCCATCTACCCATCTACATAAGTTCTCTGATGACTCTGCCATAGTTGCCCTTATCACAGATGAGGACGAGTCAAAGTACAGACAGTGGAAACAGATATTTCGACCCACTCGATCTACCGCGGGAGGTGGGAGAAAGAAGAACTCTGGCAAAAATAACTGGACAATGTCTCTCACCCCATGCATGAAGTTGTTGCAGAACTGGAGAGCTCCTTCAGTGACAGACTGCTGCATTCTAAGTGCACAAAGGAGCGTTGTCACAGATCCCTTCTCCCAGCAGCTGTGGGATTTTATAACCATCTTACTGCTTCCCACCTATAACCATTTTAGGTGACTACCTCATGAAACTTAAGTGAATGCCAAGATTGTGCCAAGCAGTAATCAAAGCAAAGGGGGCTACTTGTAAACTTGTAAACAATAAATTATATCACAAGTTTTTCATCCAATAGACAGCACCAACTTGTTGACAACATATGCAGTTTAATAGTTCATGTAAGTGGTACAGTCATTGTAAAAAGAAAGTTTTTTTTACAAACTTCTCTAAATAGCTTTTTAATGACATAGTGATATCAGTGGTGTTTGGCCTTAGACATTATTTAAATATTTTTAGGACATGTTGAAGATCAAATTTTACATTAAAACATACAATTGATAGAATGTATACTTTCTCGTTTTTTAACTGCTTTTGCTTTTTATTTATAAAACTGCAACTTGTACAACCCCAATTCCAATCAAGTTTAGATGTTGTTTAAAACCTAAATAAAAACAGAATACAATGAGTTGCAAATCCTGTCCACCCTATATTTCATTGAATACACTACAAATACAACATATTTAATGTAAACTGATAAACCTTCGTTTAATTTAGCAAACATTCACTCATTTTGGATTTGGTGCTTGCATCACATTCCAAAAAAGCTGGGGCAGGGCTAACAGAAGACTGGGGAAGTTGAGGAATGCTCAAAAAACACCTGTTTGAAACATTTCACAGGCAAACAGGCTAATTGGAAACATTGGAAACAGCATCTTCAAAAGGCTCAGTCATTCACAAGGATGGGTAAAGGTTCACCACTTGGTGAACAATTGTGTGAGCAAATAGCCCAACAGTTTCAGAACTTCTGTCAACATACAATTGCAAGGATTTCATCATCTACAGTCCATAATATCATCATAAGATTTAGAGAATCTGGAGAAATCTCTGCACCTAAGCAGCAAGACTAAAAACCAACATTGAATGTCCAGGACCTTCGATCCCTCAGGAGGCACTGCATTATAAACTGACATCTTTCTGTAACAGATGTTACCACATGGGCTCCAGAACACTTCAGAAAACCACTGTCAGTTAACACAGTTCATTGCTACATCTACAAGTGCAAGTTAAAACTCTACCTAGTGCCCATGGCATGGATAACCTGCACATCTGTGAAGTCACCAGTAATGCTGCAGGTTTTGGAGCAACTTATGTTGCAATCCAAGCAACATCTTTTTC
This sequence comes from Girardinichthys multiradiatus, assembly GCF_021462225.1. NCBI lineage: Eukaryota > Metazoa > Chordata > Actinopteri > Cyprinodontiformes > Goodeidae > Girardinichthys > Girardinichthys multiradiatus. The sequence goes on along the minus strand of NC_061797.1, from coordinate 44,019,153 downwards.
AGGCACTCCCTGCTTATTTCAGCAAGACAATGCCAAGCTACATTCTTTATGTGTTACAACTGCGTGGTTTCATAGGAAAAGAGTGCAGGTACCAGACTGGCCTGCCTGCTGTCCAGATCTGTCTCCCATTTAAAATGTGAGGTGGATTATGAAACAAAATATGATAACAGAGATCCCACACTGGTGAAAATAATTCCACCTACAAAGCTTCAACAATTGGTGTCCTCAGATCCCAAATATTAATTGAATGTTGCTGAAAGGAAAGGTGATGTAACACAGTGGTAAACATGCCTTTGTCCTAGCTTTTTTGGAATGTGTTGCTAGCATCAAATTCAAAATGAGTAAATAATTGCAAAACAAACCCCCCAAAAAACAATAAAGTTTATTAGTTTGAACTGTGTTCAATTGCATATAGGTTGAACAAAATTAACATATTGTATTCTGTTTTTATCTACGTTTCAAAACACAACGTCCCAACTTCATTGGAATTGGGGTTGTATGATAAAATCACCTATATGTACTGTTGTTTTATTTAGGATTTTAAGATTGCACTGCATTCTGTAAATTTAAGCAGCACGTTCTATCTACTCTGTATATTTTTTACCTGTTACCAATCATTATTTTATCAGATATTTTATTTTGATTACAGAGTGGCTACAAGGACATATTGAGATCCATCATATCACAAACCTTATTCTCCATAGAGCATTAATGTTCCCTAAACAATATATTTAATAAAAAAACATGCATAAATATTTTTTGCCCCAGTGCTGGTGCCGAAAAAGTGAATGAACTTAACCCTGACACCTCAGATGTTTTGTTTGCTTCACGAAACTGAATGGGAAGTCCTCTTTAAAAACACTTTGTAACTACTGTTATTTAAAGCCCTGTGTATTTCAAGCTTACACTGACCTTTTTATTTGGGCTTAGTAAAAATTCATTTTATTTCCACTAAATGAATAACTGATGTTCAGTTTATTTATTTGTGACTGTGCATAAAAGTGCATTTTAATACATTTGTGTTAGTACATGTATGTGGACACGCACAGTCTTCTGTTCTCCATGCTTGTGAAAGTGAAGTGGACAGATGACCTTCCTGTGATATGAGGTACAATATGCTAGACTCCACACTCCATCAATCTGGGGCAGAGCCATAAAAGAGAGAAAGCAAAACAGCATTTCCTCATTTCCTTCTGTTTCCTGCTATGACAATACAAACAAGAGCTCTTAGTACTGTTTGGAAGGCTTCCCTTCAGCCTCATCTGTGAATATTGTCAGTGGGAAATAAAGGCTTTCTCACAGCCAGTATTTTGAATAGCAGTGAAATTTGCCTCACAGGAAAAACTTGGAACTAATCCACACAAAGCTAAAATAACTCAAAAGCTCTCTGGAGAGCCTTCTACCCTGCTGTTCTTTACATAATTACTCTTATCCCAGCTCTACTAACCTACTGAAACAACTTCCTGAAAAACATCACATGAGCCATTTACAGTGTGAACCTGTAGAATAATCAGAAATCAGACAGCATGCTAGATTAAAAGAGCTGCTATTGGTACTAAAGCCAGAGCTAAACCACCACTGCTACCACAGATATATTTTAAACCTAATGTTAACGACATATTTTATGTTGCATTTTGGCTGTGACATAACAGAATGGATAAAATCGTAACATTGCAAAAGTCAATATTTGTTTGGTCTGCAGTGTCTGGTCATCTCATGTCAAAATCTCTGCTCAATTAGGAATTATACTCCTTTTCATTGTTCTTGAAGACATTTCATCCATTATCTAAAAGATATCTTATTGAGTCTGTAGCTCTAATAATACAATACAAAGTTCAAACCTTTAAAACAGGTAAAAAAAGATATATGATCATCGTTTTGCTATAGATGTAAGCCAATGAATGTAATGTCTTAAATGAGCATTCTAAGGCAGAATAGTACGAACCTCACCTCCAGAAAAGAAACATTTGGCAGCAGACTAAACAGCAAATTTAAGCAAAGTCCTTCTCTTATATTATGTTCAGTCACAAAAATCAAGCTAGCCACCATCAAAATAAATTATATATATTTTTTTTTTACAAATGGATGCTAGAAAGTAACATAAGCATACCATAAAAGTACTTCAAATCTGTGGACACCTAAAAGTGAACCACAATAAATTGATTTAGCAAGTTGGGGAAATGCCAGAGTTTCAAACAGAGAGGAAATGTAGAACAGATCATGTAGAACAGCTGATGTATGCTGTCCAGTTTACCGATGTCTGCACTGCATTTTCATGTAAAAACCAGTAATGCAGCACTTTAAAGTTCAAGTTGTGCTCTGTGGTGTTCAGTGACGTTACCTGCATTGACTAAATTTAGGCGATTGTTGCCCACCATTATTAAAGGGTTCTTTACCAATAAGTGTTTTTTTTTGTTGTTTTTTTTTTTTTACTAGTTTAAACATGAGTTCAGAGTAATTCCTTTCCATGTTTCTGTCACCTCGCTTTCTGATGCTATGCGTCACATTCAACAGGCTGCATGCTCGTTTGTCCTCAAGGAACGCCCGCCCCGCATGGGAGGAAATCAGGGCAAGACAATCCAACATGTTGAATATCCCGATTTGAGGTCAGAGCTGTCCCGATGTCCTTCCGAGCAGAATAGATCACTCTTAACACACCACGCATGGCAGGATTATTTCATAAGATTATTTTAAGAGCCATCATGATAATCGGGGCATGTCGGAAGGGGAAGATCGGGTCAAAATTGGCATAAAAAGCCTGTCATGTAAACCAAGCATAACAGGATGCATTGTCCTGCTTAGTCTACAGCAATACCCCAATAAATGTGACACAAAACAGTCACATTTCCTTTAGAAAATAAGTAAGCAATTATACAAACACAGTCTTTAGTACATGTTAATTCTGAACCCTTTTACAGAGTAGTGGAACATGTATGAACACAGAATTCATTCATCCTTCTGTTTTCTATATCTGCTTGTTCCATAAAGGGTCACAGGGGAGCTGGTGCCTATCTCCAGCAGTCTAAGGGGGTACACCCTGGACAGGTCACCAGTCCACGGCAGAGCAACACAGAGACACACAGGACAAACAACCATGCACACTACCGATCACACCTAAGGCAATTGAGAGTGACCAATGAAAGTAACAGTCATGTTTTTTGACTGTGGGAGGAAGCCAGAGTACCCAGAGTGGACCTACGCATGCACAGGGAAAACATGCAAACTCAATGCAGAAATAGCCCCGGTCAGGAGTGAAATCCAGGACCTTCTTGATGCAAGGCAACAGTGCTAGCAACTGGACCACCAGGCAGCCCACAAAGAATTGCTTTCACCATAATCTGTTTAGCTTTTGATTCTTTGGAAGCCAGACCTGAGAACATGACAATGTAAACCCAGTGGAGAAAAAGAGGAAACCAAGAGTTAAAAAGATTGTCACTCCACCCATCAGCTTTTTATGTTTAGGGATACAGAGCACGCTATGGACAGGAAACAAATCTAAGCAGCAGAGGTGGATTGTATCACACTGGAAGGACATAAAATCAGAGCATTGTTAGAAAATGAAAGAGATATCATCACATGGGGGAGCAGACTGAGATGAAAATCCAGCAATGTCACATAAATATAAACTATATGCACATCTCAAAGATGACGCCAAAGGCAAAGCTTTTCAAGAGAAGCTGCACAACACAAAAAGCGCTATAATAACATGAAGTAATTTTTCTCTCATTCGCCTCTATTTTTGTTTTGTGTTTTTTTTTTTTTTAGATGTGTGAATCTATTGTGATGTTTTGGAATAATTAAAGGGAATCTAAAACCTGCAAAGCCATTTTCATTTAATACTAGTAGGGAAATACATATAAAATGAACACAAAGCTGTTTAAAAAATATTTTAAGAGTTAAACTCTTATTAAGAAAATATCTATTTAGAAAAGGTACTTCTACTTTAAATATTACATTTCTAAACAGTTTATCCTCAGTTGCCACTAAGAAATGTTTAAATTCAGTTATTTTGTATCTTCAGTTAATTATAAATATTTTACATGTGTGGAAAAGTGGTTTGACATTCAGATACTTTATACCTTCCATTTCTGCTACCTGTACAACCCCTTCTCTTTTCCAATGGTTATAATCAGTCTGACAGAGAGAGGTATCCCAATCCATGTGGTTTTTAGTATAACAATGGCCATCAGTGGGCTCTAGATGGACAAACTTTACCAGTTTATTATTTTACTTAGTGCCCCTACACATGGCCCGTTCTGGGGTGGCCGGGCTCTGGCACTCGGTGGTTTGGTCTGGCCTCCCCGGCGGCCCTGCTCCGTTCTGGACACATTGTGGGGTGCCTTGAGACCACATTGTTGTAAATAAGCACTACATAAATAAATAAACTGAAACTATCTCTGTAGTTATGCTGCTATAGGCTTAGGCTGCTGGAGGACATAATGACCACTTTCACCCTCTTCACTACATTCTCACACTACTCTCCAATTCTGCATTATTTGCTGTTATTTCAGTTTTTAACTTTATGTTCTTTCTCTTTTCTCTTCCTAGAAGCTACACCTGGCCTGACTCTGTGTCTACCCGTGACACCTTTCTGGAGAGGGGCATCGTCCAAGCTTCTGCTGGCAACAACTTAATGCTCACCCTCTACCGATGATCCACATGGCCCTGTCTTTTAGTGTTTAACCCTTTCTCTCTCCTAGACATGGCAATTGACTGAGCTTTTACTATGACTAACTCTATGTGCTCTCTTTCAGACTCTAACCTTGAAAACTGGCTCAGAGTTTATCTGTTCTTTCTTTCTAGATGAAACGACAAAAGGAGCTACATCCATTAACATTTACTTTTCCTTCCCATAGAAAGTACTCCTAAATCAGTGCTTCTTTGTTCTCTTTGTGTCTCTGCTCTGTTCTCTCAAACCCCCAGTCGGTCGTGGCAGATGGCCGCTCACACTGAGCCTGGTTCTGCTGGAGGTTTCTTCCTGTTAAAAGGGAGTTTTTCCTCTCCACTGTCGCTACATGCATGCTCAGTATGAGGGATTGCTGTAAAGTCAACACCAGTGACTGTCCACTGTCTCTACATGTTCATCTGGGAGGAGTGAATACTGCAAGTCACTGACTGGATGCAATCTGCTGGGTTTCCTTAGACAGAAAAACTTTTTATCCAATTTGAATAACTGAATCTGACTGCACTGTTCAATGGTTAGGATTAATTGGAATGTATGTACCTGACTTTTGTGAAGTGACTCAAGACAACATGTGTTGTGAATTGGCGCTATATAAATAAACTGAATTGAATTGAATTGAAACTTTAGGACAGACAGATTTTCCAGTATAACACATCAATAACAACCTAAGGAAGCAACCAAAAAAGCCGCAGGGAGGAGCCTCATTAGCAGGATGTCTACATTTTGGCATCCTATTAATGGGAACACTGTGCACAGCAAATTATTATCTACTTTGCATAATGCTTTCCTTCTCTTGCCCTTCTGAGGTTCTTCAAGGAAAACATGCAGGATCATTTCGCAAATGCAATATTGTAGATTTTTGCCCAGTCCGACTCTGCTTCTCATAACAGAAAATTCAGTTTAGAGATATAAATAATAAGCCAGCAATAAATGCAAAAGGAAAATAATTATGTTTGTGCATAAAGTTTAATTATCAGAGAACATCACTGCAGATTTAACTTAAACCATTAGTTTGATGATGTTTATTTGAGTGTTAATCACTTCTTGGTTAACAGCATTCAATAAAATTAAGAGTGATCAACTCTCAAAGTTTCAAATATTCATTCATTCATCTTCTATACCGCTTATTCTATAGTGGGTCACGAGGGAGCTGGTGCCTCTCCAGCAGTCTACGGGCAAGAGGCAGGGTACACCCTGGACAGGTCGCCAATCCATCGCAGAGCAACACAGAGACATACAGGACAAACAACCATGTACACACTCATTCACACCTAAGGGCAATTTAGAGAGACCAATTAACCTAACAGTCATGTTTTTGAACTGTGGGAGGAAGCCGGAGTACCCAGACAAGCACAGGAAGAACATGCAAACTCCATGCAGAAAGACCCCCGGCCGGTAGGTGAACCCAGGACCTTCTTGCTGCATGACAACAGTGCTACCAACTGCGCACTGTGTAGCCAGTTTTAAATATTCATAAGTAAATATGGATTAACCTTATTATTATTGTTTTCACAACAAAAATGTAAGAGTTTTAAAAAAGAAAAAATTTGTACTACAAAATAAAAATTTTAAGGAAACTGAACCTAACAACAGTGCCTTCCAAAGGTACGCTGCCCCTTAAACTTCATCACATTTTGCCACATTTCAAATACAAAACTAAACATATTAAGGGTCCATTATTCTTTTTTTCAAAAATGGTTTTAGTCTTGCATTTGGACTAGTAGTTTTCTTGCTGATGAATTGTCCTGCTTTGGATTTCTGTAGCTCCTCCTCAGCTAACTTTGTCCTTTAGGCTTTTCCTCTGGTTAATACTATCCTTGCCAAAATGTCAGTTTAGATTTGTTAGATTGTTCACTAATGTTATGTAATGAACTTCTGGGGGTTGTGCTCTATTTACTAAATAAGTGAGTTCTTAACACCATTCGTTGCAACAGATTTTATTTAGGGGTATCAAAGTAAAGGGGGTTGAACACAAATGCAATTCACACTTATCAATTTCTAAAACCATACATATGTTTCATTTTAATTTTAAGACACACCTTGAACACACTACATCTCTTCATGACATTGTGGAAAAATCAAAGAAATCAGGTAAGATACCAGAAACAGAAGTGTGGACCTCCACAAGTTAGACTCATCCTGAGGTATAATTTTTGGACGCTTAATGATCCACAATTAGTTCCTACTTTATGCTGGCCTGTTACAAAATGTAAAAATGTTAAAAGGAAATTATGCAAAGTAATAAAAATCAATGCTTGCAAACGGACATTTTTCAGTTTAAAAAAAATTAAAAGTCTGAATAAACCTAATTGCTTGGTGCTGGCAGTCTTAGGTGGTTTACAGCGTGCAACACATGAATGCCACTCAAGATATAAATTTAGGTCATTCTTACGCCTTTGAATTTTCCCCTGTTAATTAAGACATGGAATTTTGATTGAGATAAGTAAGGGGTTACGAGGGTGGAATAGGGTCCAATGAAGTCCTTATGAAGTTTACTCAGACATTACCATGACTGAGGCCTAAGTCCATGTGGAAATGATTAGATTAACAACAAAACAAAATGGGGAAACCATTGAAAACATGCTTTAAATAGCTGACCTGTAAATATGTGCTGTCTGACAGCTGGCTGATCACTTCTGTTAAATTGGACTGCCAAGACTGAGAGTTACATAAAAGAGGGAGACCAAACTAGAAGATGTGGATAAAAGAAAAAGACAGAGAGGAATTACCACATACTGACAAAAAGAAGAGGAAACAAATGGACAAATCAGCAAGAAGAAAATTGAGATATATAGAAACAGGAAAAGGAAAAGGAGATAAGATAAGAAAAGAAAAGAAAATAATAAAAGAAAGACAGGAAGATGACATAAGGCAGACAGTGTAGGAAATGTTGACAGGAATGAATGAAGATACAAAAGTGAGCCGAAGAAGGGTGAGCCTGGAAATTGGAATGGAGGATAAAAACAAGGAGAGTAGAAATTGACAAGATGGAGTGAAAAACAGTGAGATGAAAAGACAAAGAATGACAGAGGAGATAAATGTAAATAGCAAGAAAGATATAAAAAGGAAGTATGGAAGCAATTTGGTGAAAAAGGAGAAAGACAACCAGGGGCTAAGGCTAAAAAGGAATTAGAAAAAAAGAAGAAACGACAATATAATTTCAGATAAAACAGAAATAGGGGGTGTTAAAGATGTAGAGTAAAATAAAGAAAAAGTAAAAAGCAGTAATAAATGCTGAAAAAAGGATGAAATGGGGGTTATGAAAAAGAAATGAGATGCAGAAGAGAAGCTAAAAGGAGGTAGAGCAGGAAAAATTAACTGTCCTTTCCAATGGCTCTCATGGGATCCTCAATCTTTGCTGAATCTAATTTAAATAAAGGGCCTGAAGTTGAAGCATAAATGTGTGTTTTGTGTGTGTGCATATGGGTATATTTCCCAATGGGTACTTTATCCCAAACCCACACCAACCATTTGTGCTTGGTGTCACAGAAACAAACCCCAACTTCAGCACAGTTCTGTGCATAACTGAGCTTTAATGACAACTGTCTTGAATGAGTGTGACATTAATGGCAGGTCGAGTCAAATTAAATACTAACAATTTCTATAAATTGTCTTTTGAATACAATAAAAATACACAAACAAAAACAGTACTTTCTATAAATGTTATCTAGATAACAACCCCAAAAAATAGACAAATCATTGTTCCAACTGAAGGCTGTATGGTACATAATCAAAGCACATAGGAATAGTTTTGGTTTTCGGCCTTGCTCATATCCCCAGGCAAGACTGTTGGATTATACACACTAATTTTGCAGCAAATTATTTCCAGGATGATTTATCTCAAGTTTGAATGCTAAAAAGCTTTGCATTCCTCTTTTTTTACTTCTGTGACTTCCTAAGTCACTGTGGACAAAACACTAAATTTCCAAATTACACGTCTTCTTCTCTCCAGCTACATGTGGCTCTGTAATATTTGCAGCTGTGTCAAAAAGCCTTTCTAGAAAAAAAACAAAAACATCTGCACTTAGCTTTCTTAAATGAAATTATAACTCAGAACGTCACAATTTTTTGAATACTGGATTGTACTTTAATTACGTTTATGTACCTGTTTCACAGCGGCGCCCGGTAAATCCCGAGGGACAAACACATGTGTTTGGAGACACACAGGATCCTCCACTCCGGCAACCATCTTCGCAGAAAGCTGGAAAACAAACATCAATGAGTCAGAAACGTTTATCAGCATGTCATAGATGTGGTGCCGGCACTTAACCACAAAAGGTTTTGAATCTATGCACTGTGTGAAGTAGTAAGGCATTTTAAAGTTCACACCACATACATGACTCAAATTTACACATTAGGCCAATCGACAAAAAAGTCACTGCAGCAAGAAAGCTGCAAGCTAAAATAGGAATCAGTCATCTAAACATAACAGTATAGATCAATCATAACATTTCTAGCCGTTCTTGAAGATAACTGACTTAAAAATCTGTTTAAATTAATATATAATTCAGATATGCTTATTCTCTAAGCCCATATGGTTAAATCATGGGACTTCAAACATGATTTTTCAACACTTTTAAAAGGTAACCTGCTTACTGCAAGAGTGTTGTTATTTAAAGCTGGCACTACTTAGTGTTTTTAAATCTTTTTCTTAGTAACTGTCTAGTGATAAACCTCCAGGGAGTTAATCAGTGCCTTCCTGTTTTTTACTGTTCTGCTCAGTTGCTAACATATCTGTTGCTATGGCTTTTTCACGTTGACCAGAAATTGTCCCAGAAAAAGATTTTGTCATTCTGACTTTTTTAGCATAAATGTCTGATGCAAAGTTTCTCTAAACAAATATCTGGAAGTCATGTCATAACCACATGTAGACATCACAACCTTTCATTGTTTACTTTCAGCTAGATTCAAATGTTGATAGAAGGCAAAGTTCTCTTGTCTACATCTTTTTAGAAAAATCTTGCCTGGGAGGCATGGATTGCATATCAGATTGCAATCCCAGGGATTAATGCAAAACATTACAGAAAGATAATTTGGGTCAAACACTTTCATCTAACTCTTAGTGAAAAAATCTGCACTGTTTTTGCATTTAGCATTGACAGTCCCTTGTGTTTCCACCAGTGCTGAGGTACCTTGTCTACACAGATAAAATATATTAACCTGACTAAAACTTGAACAAGTGTTGTTATTTTAGAATGTGACATTGTATTAGTTTTGTAGCTACAGTTACTAAAATGTCAAATAAAAGTAGATAAGAGCTTTACAAAACAGCATAAACACATAGCTGGCTTACTGTGTTATACAGCTAATGGGTATATATGGCCTTGATTTCTTTTTCTTTTCAGTGGGAGTGCATGTTGCAATACATGAGTATGGCTGAGATAACTGCAGCAATGAGAAAGGCAGGTTGATAGATTCTTTTGCAAACAAATTAGAAGGAGACAAAAAACAGCCAAAAATATATAGTTAGTAAGTACTTTTCAAAGTGTGAATAATTAAGACAAAAAGAGGTCAGACTTAATTGAGTGAGTTCATTAAACAGAAATTACTTGAGTATTTCTAAGCTTAATTAATGAAAGGATTCAGGAGATGAGCTTTAATGGGCTGAAAAATCTATTTAAAGTCACATGAGCAGAATATGTGTGTGTAATCTGTTTGCAGCGGCTTGTCTTGAATTAGTTTATGATACCAAAGAAAGACCATTTTTCAGCATACATTAATGCCACAACTGTTTGGAGGAAATGGGCTAAACATACAAACTACTGTGGAGCAATAAATAAAAGTAGAACCCAGAGCCAAAAGTTATTGGAGGCATTCATCTGACTGGTTCCACTATTTAAGAACTTTTATCAGGCCCTCATTAGGAAACGATTGCCTCTGTACTAATAAAACGCACTCTTAAAAATTAATTACACTTATATTGACACAATCTATCTCCTGCTCTAATTATCATTTCAACTTCATCAGCAAAATGCTGTTTGCCAATTGAACTGATGAGATGGAGGAGCATCACTGTGAGGGTTGGGGTTTTCTAGAGTTAAGAAAATGTAAATATTTCCAATATGCAGTTATCCCAGTATATCCCAGTTTACAGCTGCCTTCACTCTCATCAGCTGGTGAAGAAATATCACAGCAAAAATTGAGGTCCTAGGTATAATATAGGTCTCCAGGCAAATGCCAGTAATGTTATTTCTACTGACATGTTTAAAGTTTGCAACTTCATTTTGTTAAATTATAATTAAACTAAAACCTGTAGATTCAAATTAGTTTTTTATTGCCTTGAAAAAAAAAGTTCAATAATGAAAGTTAATATTCCCCGATATTTAATTGATCCAGTATATCCATTGTATTTTATTTCATTGTAGCATCCAAATATCAATATTTAGTCCACAAAACAAAACAAATCAAAGGTTAAACACATTTATCACTACAACATATGAGCAGCAAAAGAACAGTCAGTCAGACATTTTCTACCGCTTCTTCCACGGGGAAGCTGGTCTATATCCAGCAGTCAATGGGCGGGAGGCGGGGTACACCCTGGAAAGGTCCCCAGTCCATCACAGGGCAACACAGACACACACAGGATAAACAACCAGGCACACACTCATTCATGGCTAAGGGCAATTGAGAGAAACCAATTAAACTAACAGTTATGTTTTTGGACTGTGGGAGGAAGCCGGAGTACCCGGAGAGAACCCACGCATGCACTTGGAAAACATGCAACCTCCATGCAGAAAGACCCCCGGCTGGTAGTTGAATCCAGGACCTTCTTGCTGCAAACAAAACAAATATAATTTTGTAGCAATCCATCCACCCATGCATTAATTCATTCATCGTCTCCTACTTATTTGGGATTGGGTCGTGAGTGTGACAGGTTCTGGAGTGAAAATCAAACTCCCTCGCCCAAACAACACTCTCCATCTCTTTCTGGGGGATCCAAAGGCATTCCCAGACAACACGGCAAATGTATCCCCTACAGATGTTCTGGGTCTGCCTCAGCTCCTCTTTTCAGTAGGACCTGCCCAGAAAACTCCTCAAAGGGAGGTGCCAAGAAGGGATCCAGATCAAATGCCCGACTCCTGACTCCTTGTGATGCAGAGGAGCAGATGCTCCACTCTGAGCTTCCCACGGATGACCGAGCTCCTCACCCTCTCTCTAAGGCTAAGACATGGTCATGATTCATACCTCAGGGCAATGGGTGAAGCTTGGAAGGTAGACGAACGAATAAAAAAGTTTAGCTTTCTGGCTCAGCTCTTTTTTCAGCCACAGAAGTGCCTGCATTACTGCCCCAACCTTATGAATAAGACATCAAAACACTTAAACTTCTCAGCGTAAGGCACAGATCTATCGCAACCCAAAGTGAGCAATCTGCCTTTTCCGGTTGAGAACTATGGCCTTACAGGAACTGGCTCTCATCCCGGCTGCTTCAGTTAAATGCAATTGCTCCACTTCGTTTGATAGGTTTATAGTCTCTTTTCTCTTTATAGAGGTTCTTCTGAAACAATATAAAAAACAATATGTCAAATCTTTGTTTATTATGTCATTCCACGCATAGAATTTCTTTATATTAAAATGATAAATATGATCTTTTAAAACAGATTTTTTGTTCTGGTGTCTTTTTTTTAATTTATATTTCCATTTTCTGCTGCAAGTTGCTCTGTCTGTGATGCCCTAACACAACATTACCAAGACCCAAGACACAGGAACCGTTGCACTGTCCTGGACAGCCTTCTTTCAATATAGTTCCATTGACCTCTAGCTAAACCATTTCCCTGCTTAAGTGAGAAGGTTGCTGACTTGTGACTTTCTGAGACATGCTAATGCTCACTGATTTGCTATTTGAGTTCCACATTATAAGTCATAGATTCCAGTGGGTGTTGAGAATGAAATAATTTCACCCTGAGCCACGGCAAGCCACCACGTTCATGGTCGTTGAGTATCTAAGAACCCATCTCAGAATTAAGAGCAGGAAAGCCACAGAGGAAGGAAGTGAATATTCCACAATTTACAAAGGTATGAAATGGTAAAAAGAGTTTAAAACTGGCACAACAGAGCCAATGTAATAATTAGCACAATGGTTTAGCGATCTTCAGTAGGATAGCACACATTCTAACCTCCTTATCATCATCACATATTTAAGAGGCAACATAAATCTTATCAGGTTAAAGATTTTGAATAATTATTTTCCATTACTCATTTTAAATAACTGCTTTGTGTTTGATGAAAAAATGATAATAAGGATTTTAGCAAAAAAAAAAAAAAAAAAACAATAAGAAAAGCAGAAATTGTCAGTGCAACTAGCTAACATCCATTTGCTGACCAGCACAATTTTAAAGTAGCACTGATTCACATGCCAGTCAGGTAAGCTTGTTGCTTTTATATATTATGATATTGCTATCATAATACAGGTCCTTCTCAAAATATTAGCATATTGTGATAAAGTTCATTATTTTCCATAATGTAATGATGAAAATTTTACATTCATATATTTTAGATTCATTGCACACTAACTGAAATATTTCAGGTCTTTTATTGTCTTAATACGGATGATTTTGGCATACAGCTCATGAAAACCCAAAATTCCTATCTCACAAAATTAGCATATCATTAAAAGGGTCTCTAAACGAGCTATGAACCTAACCATCTGAATCACCTGCAAAAGATTCCTGAGGCCTTTAAAACTCCCAGCTTGGTTCATCACTCAAAACCCCAATCATGGGTAAGACTGCCGACCTGACTGCTGTCCAGAAGGCCACTATTGACACCCTCAAGCAAGAGGGTAAGACACAGAAAGAAATTTCTGAACGAATAGGCTGTTCCCAGAGTGCTGCATCAAGGCACCTCAGTGGGAAGGAAAAAGTGTGGCAGAAAACGCTGCACAACGAGAAGAGGTGACCGGACCCTGAGGAAGATTGTGGAGAAGGGCCGATTCCAGACCTTGGGGGACCTGCGGAAGCAGTGGACTGAGTGTGGAGTAGAAACATCCAGAGCCACCGTGCACAGGCGTGTGCAGGAAATGGGCTACAGGTGCCGCATTCCCCAGGTCAAGCCACTTTTGAACCAGAAACAGCGGCAGAAGCGCCTGACCTGGGATACAGAGAAGCAGCACTGGACTGTTGCTCAGTGGTCCAAAGTACTTTTTTCGGATGAAAGCAAATTCTGCATGTCATTCGGAAATCAAGGTGCCAGAGTCTGGAGGAAGACTGGGAAGAAGGAAATGCCAAAATGCCAGAAGTCCAGTGTCAAGTACCCACAGTCAGTGATGGTCTGGGGTGCCGTGTCAGCTGCTGGTGTTGGTCCACTGTGTTTTATCAAGGGCAGGGTCAATGCAGCTAGCTATCAGGAGATTTTGGAGCACTTCATGCTTCCATCTGCTGAAAAGCTTTATGGAGATGAAGATTTCATTTTTCAGCACGACCTGGCACCTGCTCACAGTGCCAAAACCACTGGTAAATGGTTTACTGACCATTGTATCACTGTGCTCAATTGGCCTGCCAACTCTCCTGACCTGAACCCCATAGAGAATCTGTGGGATATTGTGAAGAGAACGTTGAGAGACTCAAGACCCAACACTCTGGATGAGCTAAAGGCTGCTATTGAAGCATCCTGGGCCTCCATAAGACCTCAGCAGTGCCACAGGCTGATTGCCTCCATGCCACGCCGCATTGAAGCAGTCATTTCTGCAAAAGGATTCCCGACCAAGTATTGAGTGCATACCTGTACATGATTATTTGAAGGTTGACGTTTTTTGTATTAAAAACACTTTTCTTTTATTGGTCGGATGAAATATGCTAATCTTGTGAGATAGGAATTTTGGGTTTTCATGAGCTGTATGCCAAAATAATCCGTATTAAGACAATAAAAGACCTGAAATATTTCAGTTAGTGTGCAATGAATCTAAAATATATGAATGTTAAATTTTCATCATTACATTATGGAAAATAATGAACTTTATCACAATATGCTAATTTTTTTAGAAGGACCTGTATATGTTGCAACAGGAACTAACTGCCTCTCTACTAGCCTACAACTACTAGTATCTGTAGGAGTGCCGAAAAGTTGAATCTAATCTCTCTAGGTGCTGTGTAGATATCCTTATATTCTGTTTGGGCCATAATTTTCAGTCCGTTCAGATTTCTCTATCCTCTATTAAATCTTTTGAACTGTTACGTCACAGTATTTGCTACTGAACAGCTAAACTAGGTCATGGACGTCCGGCTGACCAATTCGCGTATTTGTCATTTTTTTTTTTCCTGCTGCAATTTTGCAGTCCAAGCTGAAGTATGCCAACACTGCAAGTTGATAGACATAAATTTTCAGTTCTTGGGTGTATAAATCCACACATCTCATTACACTGTCCCCCAGCATCAGAACCTCTATAAAGTACCTGCTTAGATTTTATTTTTCATTGAAATGTTCCTAATTCAGTGGCGAAATTCCTATTTCCCCACATCAAGGATCAGTTCATCAACCTCCGCCAGTATCAAGAAGGATTTGCTGAAAGACTTCATCTGATTAAGGGGTCGGCCGCTAGATAATTGTATCTCTGTTGTCAAACTACCAAAATGGCTGAATGGGTTAAAGTGAAGCACTCTTTGATTTTGAGGGAGGCAGGGTATGAAGTGCATCAGTATCATTTAAAGAGACCACACCAAAACGAGTTGCTCTCAGATGCACCTCACAACAGGGGTAAAAAAGGAGCCTGTGGAGCTACAACAAGGAGTTCAGACCAAAGCATGTAGTTCAGCTTTATAAAGAACAAAACTGAATGATTTAACTGTGAAAAGGAAGGATATAAAAGCGTGACATGTCCCCTTTAACATAAAATACTGTTACAGCAAAACCTATATTCTTCAGCAAAACCAAGCCACTAATTTAAAGGACATGTCAAACATGTTCTTGGCATGGTCATTAAATAATGTACTTAGGCACCACAACAACTAAATGATTATGTTACCTAATTAATGGCAGCAGACCTGGCCTGAATATTTATGATAACTGCCTCCTTGGAGGCAATCATACACTCACTTTAACTGCTAATTAACACACATTTCTAATCAGCCAATCACATGGCAGCAACTCATTGCATTTAGGCAGGTAGACATGGTCAAGACAATCTGCTGCAGTTCAAACCGAGCATCAGAATGGAGAAGAAAGGTGATTTAAGTGACTTTGAACAGGGCATGGTTGTTGGTGCCAGACAGGCTGGTTTGAGTATTTCAGAAACTGCTGATCTACTGGGATTTTCATGCACTACCATCTCCAGGGTTTACAGAGAATGGTCCGAAAAAGAGAAAATATCCAGCCTCATTGATGCCAGAGAAGAATGGCCAGACTGGTTCAAGCTGATAGAATGGCAGCAGTAACTCAAAAAACCACTCGTCACAACCAAGGCATGCAGAAGAGCATCTCTGAATGCACAACATGTCGAACCTTGAGGCGGATGGGCTACAGCAGCAGAAGACCATACTGGGTGCCACTCCTATCAGCTAAGAACAGGAAACTGAGGCTACAATTTGCACAGGCTCACCAAAATTGGACAATAGAAGATTGGAAAAACGTTGCCTGGTCTGATGAGTCTCGATTTCTGCTGTGACATTCTGATGGTAGGGTCAGAATTTGGCATCAACAACATGAAAGCATGGATCCATCCAGCCTTGTATCAACGGTTCAGGCAGGTGGTGGTGCAATGGTGTGGGTATCACGATCAGAGACAGAGAACCCAAATTCAGCCAAACACAAAGTGATAAGTAAAAAGGTTTATTCAGTAACTCAGAACAGCAGTCAGTTTCCAGGTACCACTGAGGACAGAGAGACTAGTTAGTGGCTGAATAAAACTCAGGGTTTGCAAAGAGTTAGATAAAGCCACTAACCCTCTCAGTCTGGGGATGAGGCACAGAATCCAGAGGAGGAAGTGATGCAGACAGTTAATGAGGAAGCGTGCAACAGACTGAAGTTGGATTGCTGACTGATCCAAATCCTCCAGGGAATCAGCTGAAACTGTGACAGGAACACAGAGAGCTGTGATTGTCCTCTTGACAATAATTCTAGGCGGACTTGAGAGTCAGGCGGGCTCAGGCTGAATAAACCAGCGGCTAGGCTGAGGCATAACTCCAGGGACAGAAACAGGGTCGAATTCCAGGGCTAGAGGCGTCAGACAAGGGGCAGGCAGAGGAATAAAACCAGAGGCAGAAAACAGAGTCGAAATCCAATCCGTCAGACAAGGAGCAGGCAAAATCCATGAGGCAAGGCAAGGTCAGAAAACAAGATCAGTCAGGAACGCTGGATAACTACTCACAAATGTTTTCGAAAATCTGGCACCATCTGCCTGTCAGAGGGCTGTATATAACTGCAGCTCCACAGGTGTGTGGCATGACGGTGATTGCGCAGCAGCGCAGCAGCAGACAGGTGAAGCAGATGAGTTGATTGCATGAGTGAGAGCAGAGCAGGCAGACGGGCCAGAATCATAACAGTGGGGGATATTTTCTTGGCACACTTTTGGCCCCTTAGTACCAATTGAGCAAGGTATCAACGCCACAGCCTACCTGAGTATTGTTGCTGACCATGTCCATCCCTTTCTGACCACAGTGTACCCATCTTCTGATGGTTACTTCCAACAGGATAACACACCATGTCATAAAGCACTAATCATCTCAGACTGGTTTCTTGAACATGACATTGAGTTCACTGGACTCAAATGGCCTCCACAGTCACCAGATCTCAATACAATAGAGCACCTTTGGGTCATTAAATATTGATTATATATTTGATGTGGTCATCATAGTGTTAAAATATACTTGTAAATGATAAAAGAATGTCAGCTTTAAGAACGAAACATCTAATTTAAAATTAAAGCAGCTATCATATAATTTGACCAGTCAGAGTAATTGTCCTGATTTACAAACAGCAATTTTTACTATAAATATAATCTGTAGTGTTTATGATATACAGAAATAAATATTAAACCAATGAAAGGTCTTGCAAGCTTTTACCCAACCTTAACTATGGAATATAGCAAAACTCATAACTGTGCAACATCGAACCGATGTCACAGAAACATCCTGCTGAATATAAAGTTGTTTTTGCAGCATGGAGACTTCCAACTGTCTGAGAGCCCTTGCTTAAACTTCTTTCTAACTAGGAAACATATCAATGTGTGCAGAGGTCTGGTCTTGCTGCATAAACAGTATGCATGCTGAAATGACTGCCTCTGGCTAATCATTAGTCTGCAGTATTTCACTCCACTTTTTAGTATTGGCTCTGCTCACCTGAGACATCAAACAAAGTAGTTAGAAGGATTTGGTTTTTATATTTTCTTTCAAGGAGGGTTTTTTGTGGAGATTTGAAATCTATGTCTTCCAATAGATGCAGATACCAATGAAAAGCAAGAGAAAAAGCACAATAGAACATGCAATCTCTGGTGAAAACACCATTCATTAGTTCTGAAAGCAGTGAAAGTGTACCTTGATAACAGATGAACACAGCTTCTGCACTCTCTCATCAACAACCCTAATCTCAGAGGACGAAAGATGCCTCCTGCCTCTTTGCTGCAGAAGATGTGTAGATTTTTTGCTGAGCTTTCTTGCTAATGAATGCACAACAGCAGGCATAAACACAGACACAGAAATTTACCCTCTGCTGCAAGAGGAGGCTGAAGAGGCCAAAGCAAGTGAAAAAGAAGTATTACCAACCCATTTACTCATACAAATGCCTCACTCCATTATACATCATGGTAAACGTAGTTCACCTTTAGCAGGACTCTCTGTTGGGCATTTTACCGAACATCACAGATAATGACTGCACTTACAAGACAATAAGAGCCTGGGCCAGGCCATCGGCCTGGATTAAAGATGCATTAAAGCTTTTTACTGCCATAATGTATCTGCAGAGTGGTGAAAGGGTGGTTGATCAATACTGCTGACATGACAATTTATTCTGACAGGGGCTTCCAGAGATTTCTTGCCTTGGAACAAGCTTCCACACATTTTAAACTGCCCCTCAGGGTGGTGTGCTACAAGCAAATCTTCAGAATTATATCCTATCTGGACAGAGTGCAATTTGAGGAAGGAGATTATACACTGTTATATCTCTACTGTCCATCAGTTTGATCCAGAAGCTTGAGCTGGATTATTCATTTGGTTACTGTAAAATGTAATTTTACAACAAGTATTTTTTTTTGTGTTTGTTTTCTGGGCTTGGCTAGAAAGAAATATTGTGACAAATCCACATGATTTTCAATGTTTTGGTATAGTGGTATATAGATTTTGAAATATTTTCATTTCAACTGTCATTTCACAGCTGTGAAATCTTTAATTAAACACAGTGCATCAGACAAAACCAGGCTTTACTGTGACATGGTCTAAAAAGTTTCTTGCACAAACAGATGGCTTGATCCTGCTTACAATTGCTTGGGATAACATGGACTCTTGAAAATTATGATGTAATTGCTACTAAACATATTTAAACAATACAATTGTTTTTTTTTTATCAAATAAGAAATGTAAAAATATGTAAGCCACAAAATACAAGAGACAAAGAGCGGTTCAAGAACCCCTCATGACGACTACACAATCGAGGCACGTGACGTCGCCTGGTAAGGCGGAGCCGGGGTCCCACCCTGGAGCCAGGCCTCGTCGGAGAGCGCCTGTTGGCTGGGTTGCTCCTCGCGGGACCCGGCCGGGCCAAGCCCAAACGAGAGACGCGAGACCATCCCCCAGTGGGCCCACCACCTGCAGGGGGAACCGTGAGGGACCGGTGCAAAGAGGATTGGGTGGCAGACGAAAGTGGAGACCTCGGCGGCCCGATCCCCGGATGCTTAGGCTGGCTCTAGGGATGTGGAATGTCACCTCGCTGGTGGGGAAGGAGCCTGAGGTTGTGCGGGAGGTCGAGAGATATCGACTAGAAATAGTCGGACTTGCCTCCACGCACAGCGTGGGCTCTGGAACCCATCTCCTTGAGAGGGGCTGGACTCTCTTCTACTCTGGAGTGGCCCACAGGGAGAGGCGGCGGGCTGGGGTGGGTTTGCTTGTCGCCCCCCAGCTCAGCCGTCTCATGTTGGGGTTTACCCCAGTGGATGAGAGGGTCGCATCCCTGCACCTTCAGGTTGGGGAGAGGTCTCTGACTATCATTTCAGCCTACGGGCCGAGTGGTAGTGCGGAGTACCTGGCCTTCTTGGCGTCCCTGTCAGGGGTGCTGGATAGTGCCCCTCCTGGGGACTCCATTATTCTGCTGGGGGATTTTGTCTTTTCTTGTTTCAGATGACGTGGTCCTGCTGGCCCCCTCTAGCCAAGACCTACAGCATGCACTGGGGTGGTTCGTAGCCGAGTGTGAAACGGCTGGGATGAAGATGAGCTCCTCCAAGTCCAAGGCCATGGTTCTCGACCGGAAAAGGTGGCCTGTCCTCTTTAAGTTGGAGGGGAGTTCCTGCCTCAAGTGGAGGAGTTTAAGTATCTCGGGGTCTTGTTCACGAGTGAGGGAAGAATGGAGCGGGAGATCGAAAGACTGATCGGTGTGGCTGCCACAGTAATGGGGGCGTTGTGCCGGTCCGTTGTGGTGAAGAGAGAGCTGAGCCGAAAAGTGAAGCTCTCGATTTACTGGTCGGTCTTCATTCCTACCCTCACCTATGGCCATGAACCTTGGGTCATGACCGAAAGAACGAGATCCCGGATACAAGCGGGTGAAATGAGCTTCCTCCATAGGGTGGCCGGGCACTCCCTTAGATATAGGGTGAGGAGCTCGGCCATCTGGGAGGGGCTCAGAGTAGAGCCGCTGCTCCTCCACATCAAGAGGAGCCAGTTGAGGTGGCTCGAGCATCTATACCGGATGCTTCCTGGACGCCTTCCTCGGGAGGTGTTCCAGGCACATCCCACCGGGAGGAGGCCCAGGACACGGCCCAGGACACGCTGGAGGGACTATGTCTCTCGGCTGGCCTGGGAACGCCTAGGGCTCCCCCCCGGAGGAGCTGGAGGAGACCCGGTCCCGGATACAGCGGAAGACGACGAGTACGAGTTCGGTTATCGTTAACCATGTCAAATAAGAAATGTAAAAATATGTAAGCCACAAAATACAAGATGCATATTACTGCCTTGAATGTGGACCAGCACATAATTTAGACAGTTGGAAGGAAACATCCCTTCAACAGAGATGTTGCTGGATTATGACAGCAATACTGTCATTATGGATAAGACATTGAGTATCTATAATTTTTAGTGTGATGAATTGTTATGTTTGAACCATGGTATAACAACAACAGTTAGTCAACTTTCATCAAAAACAACACAATGTAGGACCAGTGTTCATTATATAGCTGCAGAAGTCATTTGCTTATTTAGGGGCAACAAAACCTTTGAGGTAAGCCTGGAAGCTGTTATTGATATTGAAATAGGCAGATATTTTTAATCTGATCTTTTGGAGCAGGGTTCTTTTTTTAATTTTGCAAATTTTACCTTAAGCTTTCTTTCCGTAGAAGAAACTTTACCAAGGAACCAAATTAAACACTTACCCTGTCATTCCTCAAATTCTTTCAATTACCCATCTCTTACCACTCTTCTTTGCTTGAAGTTCGATTTAGTGTCTGAATATTACTCCTTATAATCTGAATCGATGATTCTTTCTCCTTTAACTCTCATATGAAACAGCTGGTAAAAGAAACTGAAGCTGAAACTCAGATTTTTCTTTCAAATTAAGTCATGCCTTTCTTTTGAGTCTAAGAAAAGACTTGTGTATATAGATGTGTTTTACATGAATGTGTTGTCTAAGTGTTTAAATTATCTTGACAGTATATCACTGAGCCTTAAGATTAATCACAAACCTCAATAGTTTGACCCATCATTGTTCTTTCTACTCTACTGTTGGTTGATATGCATTGTCTGTGTGAAGATTTAACTATTGGCATATCCTCATTCATAAAGCTATCCTTGGCCTTCTCGCCATATAGCTACCGTCTTACATTATCTAGAAAATTATAGGATCTTACTACATTTGTTCACAAAATCTGTTCAAATTGATGTTGCCAAAGGCTTGCACTGAGTTTGGGCTCCCTATGTATGGAATCAGTCACAGAATGAGCAACATTTAAAGGAACTTGTTTCTCAGAGTGAGTCTAAACAAATGCTTAACATTTTATTTATTTAACTCAAAGATCTACATGCAAATCTTACAGTTTTGTGACCACATAGTTGAATATGTTCTTGGACTTTTTTACTTTTTACCTATATTTTGGTGATCACTGTTTTATAATTTGTATATTGTTTTGAGTATTTTTTTTTTGTGGTGTTTTTTCTCCAGCTCACCCTTGTAAATGAAATATAAAGTCTCAGTGAGTCTTTCCTGGTTAAATAAAGTAATAACAAATGTCCATGGTCTTAAGAAAACACCAACCAGTCCTTTGCATATAGAGTAACTTCAGTGAAATATGATTTAGGTCCTTAAGTATAGGTCTCAGGTGAGTCAGTGTTTTAAAAGTATCAATGTATATTAAGGTTTTAATAGTTACTGTTTCAAAACAGAAAACATTTTGTATCATACAGTTTCTACAGTAGCGAGCATAAAAAAACACAGCACTACCCCTCCCCCATATATTGCTTTACATTACCAGTCAGCTGAAATACAACTGTTTGGAAATACACTCAGTCATAAAAGTAACAACATTTAGGGAGTGGGAAACAGAAGAGCACCATCCCTCACTCTTATTAGGGTAACTATGTTTTAAAACTACAAGACATGTGTGTTTGGCAGCAAACTGCAGGCTCTGTCTAAACAGATAGCTGTAATTATTTAATATCTGCTTCTTATACTCCCAGTGTAACTTTATAAAGAGCAGAATGGCACCAGGCATTCTGCACAACAGGCATATTTAAATGAAAACTGGTATTCATCCTTCATTTATTTTTGAAGACAACACTCTGATGTGTTTTTTTACAGACAGCTCTGGTGCCTCTGGCAAAAATGTAGAGTTCTTTTCGAAAAATATACTTTTTCTCATCATAAAAGAAATGCCAAATTTCTAAGTACTTCCAAGAAGTATTCCATGTTCAACTGAATCTACATTAGTAAACTCCATAATATAAGATGACACCTTATAACATAATTTTGCTGTTTTAAAGGATATTGCTTCCTGGCTAACTTTTATATACCGTGTGTCACACAAGGATTTACTTACTATTCAACCACAGTCTTAGAAGTATTAAAGTAGTTAAATTTTCAGTGTTTGTTTAAGGAAATAAGGTTCCACCAATTACTGGTGTTATAAATAAAACAAGCATTTGGAAAGTCAAATCTTTGCAATAAAATAAACAGCTGACAAAAAATCCTGAAGCACATTGATACATGTACACCTCTTTGAAATAACATTTTAGGAACTAAGACTTTGGCGTGGTCTCAATAATTTACTCAGTTTTGTTTTTTTTTCTTTTTAAAGCCCCTAGGATTAGAGGCATTGAGTGGTTTTGTGAAGTTCTTTTTACATTGGGGACCCTATGCAAGTTCAACATAGCTATTGCAGTTTTGCTGAAATTTATTTCAGGCTCTACAACTCCTTTAATCGGAATTTTTAAATCAGCTTTTGTTTTAGCAATGTAAGGGTTACATGTCACAGAATAATAAATTATATAATGCCATTTAGTCAAGCAGTGTTGATAAAATGCAGACATGCAACATAATGGTGCTTCTTATTTAAAAGTTGTTTAATCTTCACTAAGAAAATAAACAATTAGATAGCATGATAAAGTGTAGTTTTACATAACACTGAAGTATTTACTTTATATACACTCAGTTTGTAAGAAAGTTGGAGAAAATTTAACAGAACAGGTAAGTAATTTCTCTCCATATTTCTTTTCATTTGAAAAATTTCCATATTAAAAAAAAAAACTGTTGACAAGCAAGCCAACAAATAGAATGTGAATTTCGTTCAGTGCCTGGTTTTCAGCAGCATCAGTGTGTGGCAGACATTAATGAGCTGTTCACGCTAGGTCTGAATAATTTTATCCGTTCTTATCTATGAAAAAGTCACAGGGGCATGAACCCATCAGAGCAGCTAGGGGGAGTAACAGGGACGTCCTTGGCATCTCGGTGTGAGGAGCTTTCATAGCAGAGGGTGGTGCAGGATAAGCGACTCCCTCCGTCTGAATCCATTACCGACAAACATACAGGTAGGCAAATGACACCACTGTTTTCTACAAGCTCTGCTGCTGCTCAGCTCTTTGACAAGAAGAAGTTTACTGCTGAGAGGCGAGATGTAGTGGCAAAATTGAGTATGACCCACAATGCTGAAATCTGTAGGGGGGATATGCATCATGCAGAGACAGATTTGATTATAAGAAGACATTTCTGTTTCAGTTGTTTACAGTTGCTGCTACAAGGGGGAATCCACTATTTATGCACTTTCAAAACAAGAGAATAATCAAATGACTAAATTCCTCCATCCATCTACAAAAGGGGTTTTTGGAAAGTAGCTTATGATACTCACCATATAGAAAAAGTATGTTTTGTTTGTACCAGCAACAAGTTTTTTTTTTAATCACCATGTTTGAGAGGCATCTGAGAATCTAAATAACATGTTTCACTCTAATGCCTGGTTGGAAGGTGAGGAATTGATTATTAACTAGCTTTCAAAATTTTGTTTTTGTCCTTTTTGTCTACCACCAGTTTATCCAGCCTCTAATAGCAGTGGATTGTGTCATCATTTGAAGACTCATCTTAAATGTGTAAGGTGAAAATACTTAACCTTATATTGCCCGACAAACACTCAAAGTGGGGTGTAAACGTCCATAGAAGAAAATTGGAAAATTAGTGCAATTAGACTGAGACCAAACTGATTTACTGTAGAATCGAGACCAGATTTAAAGATATTCAACGGGCAAATTCAAAAACAGCACACAGTTTACAGTTTGCTTCTTTCGGTATTGGTGCCCTCCTTTTCTAATTAGCTCTTTAGAAAATGAGAATGAAAGTATCCCAATAATAATAATACAAAAAGGGAAATGAAACAATGGTTCTGTCTCCACCCCGACCGATCCACACGCACACAAAAATGCCGAACTGTATAACTACCAAAATGTCTTCAAAACGACTGAGTGGAAAGCCTGTCATCCTGACAGACAGCGCGGGAAAAAGGCGGAGGATGGATGAGCAGTGGCAAACAGACAGGCGATAACAGAAGAAAGACTCATGGTGATTGAAGTGACAACATTGAAATCTGCATTAAACCAAGCATACAGTTGAGATGCATACTTTTGGCCGTGTGTGTTTGGTCTCATGCCAGTTGAGGTCAGATCAGCTGGAGCAACATCTGGCATTAAAGAATACAGAGGAGAAAATGTCATATCATCAATTCCCTCACAGATAACAGTATTTCTTTCAGTTTTTCTCACAAAAGATCTCTGCATTATTACCAATATTTATTGTTTATCTGACTGCTATTTTAATATAAAAATGCCATTGTAATCCACAGGAAAGCATTATTTGCTGGTCCAACACTTACAGGACTATATTCAAAAATAACTGTTAACTGTTTAGTTGTAACAAGTTGAACAAAATAAAATAATTCAAATTTTTTGACATTTTGTAATATTAATACTCTCTTTTGCTCTAACATTTTTGTTACAAATGATACATGCCTCTTGGCTTTTCAAATGTGAAACCTACACTTGCAACACCCCGACCTGCTTCTCAATGTTACTGTTTGTTAAAGACTTAAAGTTGCAGTGACAACTCTGAGGGCTTTTCCAGAACATGGGAGCAAAGCTATTTTTCAGAATGGAGTTTTTCTATTTTCTTTTTCTACTAATTCGTTATTTATGTGTGTGGAGCCTGCAGCCAACCATAAATCAGTCCAGAAATGAACATCCGAACTAACGTTTTTTGGAGCCTCCAAGGTTTGAGTTTTTGGGCCCCATACGTCTTTGGAGTCTGACTCTTTTTACACCATGGCAATGCACAAGGTAAATTTCTTTATTCCATTAGAGCAAGCAAACTCCAGTATCATTCATAAAATATTAAAGAGGAGTGCATCTGGGCCTGTGCTATATTTGCTTTATTTGAATTTTTAGTCCTGTCCAGGGTGCATCCCGCCTCTCGCCCGTAGACTGCTGGAGATAGGCACCAGCTTCCCGTGACCCACTATGCAATAAGCAGTAGAAAATGAATGACTGACTGACTGAATTTTTTGTTAATTGGACAGTGGATAAGCTATCTGGAAAAATTAAGCCTACAAAAGCTAACATGAACTAGTTATCTACAAATGAACTCATGCATTATTTATCAACAAGAAACAATGATGTACTCACGGTCTCATAAACTGATATTAATGTAAACCAGGATGGAAACCTTATTTAAATCCAGTATTTCTATGGTTCATATAGGTTTCACAAACTCCTTACTGTTTACAATACTGTTTACAGTGGCAATAATTCTGGCACTAGTGAGTTTTCGCTTAGCAAACAATGTGGAGGTTTTCTTCACATCAAAGATTTACTCAAATTCAATTCGATTTATTTATTTAGCACTCATATATGTTTTCTGAAGTCACTTAAAAGCAAAAAAAAAACAAAAACATAAAACTATGGAATCAAGTTCAGTTCATTATTACAACTGGTTTAAACGTTATTTTTCTAAGTAATTAAAAGAAAAAAATTAAGAGTGTGATTGTGCTGCTGCACATAAATAACTAAGGACTGCGGTTATTCTTATTTTCTTTCATACCATGACGTAATACTGCCAAATATTTTACATAATTCTTTTCACTGGTTTATTACTTCAAAATATCCCCATTATAAGACTGATTGAAGGCAAAATGCAAAACGGACTTGACAGAATGAGGACAGCCTGCTAGAAATTACATTACAAGAGCGTATCTGTGTATCTGAGCAGAATGCATGAGATGGTTTTTGTCTTTACTGCACAGTGGCCACATCTAACAGTGGGACACAAACTAAAAATAATTGCCTCAAATGATAATTGGTACAATGCTCTGAAAAACAAAGTGATACATTCTCTTTTGCATTTGCAATTAATCACAGCTTCAGATAATGTAGTTTCCACCAGTTCAGATGGTTATAAAAAAATGCCCTTGAGCATAAAAGTATATGGTGGAATACCACTAAATGTTTTGCTCCTTTCTGTAAAAAAAGTGAGGGAAGGAATAATTATATAAACAGAAATTTAAATGCTTCCGACTTGTAGAGGAAATGAAGGCTGAATCCCCCTACCCACAACAAATTCTCTTTTCCCTTCCCTCGAGCAACAGCTCCTCTCCCCTCTCTTGCTTGCTGAATGAATTGAAACACATTAATCTTGGTTTCACTGCTATCCGTTAACTGGTTGCAACCAGGTTCCTCTGTGATTATCTCTGATAGAAAATGAGAAAAGCATGAGTCAATGCTTCTGTTCACACCACTCAAATCCTCTCCATTTAAATTCCTTTTTGTCTACACAAACCCGTCCAAGGGAATGAAACGGACCATTAACAAGATTAGCTCACTCATTCTGCTGCTGACAAAGGTTCTGCAATAGACCGCTGATCATTAGGCTTGCACCAGGAACAATGCTGATCCTTAATCTTACGCCATATTCCGTCTGAACCACTGTGGCCCATTTATTGTACTCTGAGGGAGATGACATAATGGTGGACTATTTTTTTGTCCTAAAGAGAGGTGCAGCACAAAAGAATGAGGTAAGCTGGTGAGGAGAAAGAATAAGTAAAGGTAGAGGGCTTCTTAACCCCTCATTCTTTCTCCATTGCTCTCATTCCAAGTAATAAGCTGGGGTAAAACATAGCCCTTGAGGTTGAGGCCTTTCTTTGTGTGCATGCAATCTGCAAAGTTAGAGAGATCGGGATAAAAAGAGTCCAGATGGAAATGACAACAAGGACAGAACCAAGTGTTTACTTCTTAATTTATTCTAAGCAGAGGTTTGACTCCACTGGGGCTTTCCATTATCACTGATCCTATTTCTGGTGTTCATGTATAGGGCTTCTAAGCGACAGAGAAAGGTGACTGACTTGGATAGCTCAGGGTCTCATCTTTTCTTACAGATGACGTGGTTCTGTTGGCATCTTCAGGCCACGATCTTTAGAGTGCATTAGTCGTTCACAGGCATGTGCGAAGCTGCTGGGATGAGAGGGAGATCCTGTAAATAGGAGGCCTAGGTTTTCAACCAAAAAAGGTGAACAGCTCCTTCCATGTAGAAGGAAAAACTCTGCCAGAGGAGTTTAAGTATCTTGGTGTCTTTTTCCCTACTGATGGTAAGAGTGGACTGGAAATAGATAGACAAACCTGGGGCTCACGAGCAGTAGCACAGGTGTTGCACTGGTCTAATAAAATGAAGAAACAACTGAGTCACAAAGCAAAGATAACAGTTTATTTTTCTTAATTTCTGACCCTCAATTATGACCATGGGATATGAATAAGGATCCACATACAAGTGGCTAAAGCAAGTTAATTTGCTGTGTGGTTGGGCATTCATTTAGAGATTGTGTGACATTTTCATATTAGCCCTAATTATAAGCAATAAAACCGACATGAGGTATAATCAACATTCAGTCAACAAAGAAGCAAAACTAGGTTGACCACAGTTGCCTGAAAGATTATAGTGAATGTGTCCAGACCCACAAAGACAAAACGAAAAAATGCAGTCAGAGAGAGAAGGAATCACCCCACTGAGAGCCACACTGTAGACACATTTCAATTGCGTCAGGAGCCCATCAGGAGAAGTCTGATAGCTTCACCATGTTAGTAATCTGCTGGTTTCCAATAAATGAGAATAAAACTGGAAACACTGGCTTTTATAAAGTGTGGACAAGAACAAAAGAGAAAAGATAAGGTCAAATTCCTAAAATAACTGCAGAACCAAGAGTCCTTTGCTGTTAGAAAATGTTCAATTGTGTAAAAGTAATATTAGGTATTAAAAATTGTCTATGATATAATGCAGTATCACAAAAAGTGAATACACCGCTCACATTTTTTTATTTTGTTTTTAGATCTTTTGATGGGACAACACTGAAGATATGACACAATGATACCCAGTAATCAGTGTATAGTTAGCATTTGTATGAAAATTTGCTGTTCCCTCAAAATAACTCAACTCACAACCATTAATGTTTAGACTGCTGGCAACAAAAGCGAGTACACCCCTAAGAAAAATGTCCAAATTATGCCCAGCCATTTATCCTCCCCAGTGTCATGTGACTCATTAGTGTTGCAAGGTCTCAGGTGTGAATGGGGAAGGGGTTAAATCTGGTGGTGTTGATCTCACACTCGCTCATGCCGAAGCCTGGTTGACCAAGCCTCGCGGTTAACCAAGTTTGTGGTTATGTGCAGTGTATGGTATTCAGCAAATACATTGTCTAGAATAAAAAATCCTTCTTCCAGTTGAGGTTGGTGTTTTCAGGTTTCATTTTCCCAGTGTGGTTGTAGGTTTCTTGATGGTCTCCCTAACCAGAGTTGTTCTTGCCCAGTCACTCAGTTTGTGAGGACAACCGGGATTAGACAATACCACCTTCCTTCCATTTCTTAATAATAGTTTGAACTGAACTATGTATGATGCCTAGGGAGTTGGAATTATTTTAGTAGTCATCACCTGACATTTAGGTTTTGACTTTTCTCTGAGCTGTTTGGAGTGTTCTTTTGTCTTCATGTGGTATTTGTGTGAGGAATACATATGAACCAGTAAGTGAGCCTCCCTGACAAAAATGGTTTTATACTACAATCACTTGGTAAAGTTAAATTGCCAAGAGTCCATTTTACATCTTTGTCAATAACATCCAACCTGTTTTTGTTAACACTTACCAACACAAATGATCACCTGAGGTGATTTATCAACCCTTCAGCGTGTTCCTATGGTAACACATCAGCAGCTGTTCTTTTGCTTTCAAACACATATAATAATTTCACTGGTTAAATGGAGGTATACTTTAAGAAATCTCAAACAAACCAATTTTAGTTTTTACAGAGGATGCTCAATAAAGAGGATGCTCAATAAAGAAAGAGGTCCAGTTGTCTTCTTCCCTAGCACTTAGGATTGTTAATCTACCTTAGCGCATATTATTCCAGGACAAAGTTAACTGAACATATTAAGTGCAATGCAAGCAGACCAGTATAATATTTACAGGTCTTCTGAGAGACAATAAGATAAGAAATTACCATGCTCTTTCTTTTAAGATAAAGTGGTGATTCACAAAATAAATATACAATCAAATTAAGACAAAATGTCTATTTCAAATTTCATTACTCATCCATCAGAAGTTTAACAAGGAGTAAGGTTTTCCAGAGTTTTCTTTAAAGATGCAATAAAAACTTGTTGAAGTCATTTTCTATAAGTTGTGCTAACAGTTTGTATCTTTAGAAATGAAATTCTGTCCGTTTTTTAAAAAGCAAGTTCAACATTTATACACATGGAGATTTTCCCAAGGGCATTCACCAATATTTCTGCCTCTGAAAACAAATTTTGCTCTCCATGTAATGGTGTCTTTTTTTAAGAAAAACTAAACACTTTTGTTTTTCCCTCACTAACATAAGTGACGACAGGCTGAGGAGGAGCAGTCACACACACACACACGCACACACGCACACACATGCACACATACGCACAGACTAATTTCTTATCCCAGAGAGGGCAGTGATGATGTATGAGGGAAATGAGATGGGAGTCACAAGTCGATAGGCCAACCCTTTTGCCATCACAAAATAATGAGATCTCAGGAGGAGGGGGAAATCGAGACAGAATACCCCAACTCCTCTCCTCACATAATACTAATTGGTCAGCACAGCATAGGCAAGATGCAGCAAGTTTTAATGACATTCTCACTATTCTCCGATCTGAGTCTGATAAAGATCATCAGTGGGTAGGAGTGTCACTGTCATAAGCAGTTGCTGTATATGGGCTAATTGTCTTTACGGCAGATGCCATAAAAGAGTGTTTTTTATTGTTAAGAAACAGTAATCTTTTTGTCATCTACAATCAAGGAGCTTTTTGAGTGAGCCGTTTTAGTTATTCACTGGCACAACAGTTTGTGAAATCTGCTGTCTGCTATTTAAAACTGTAGCCACTAGATGTCACTAGATTTTTCACACCGATGCATTTAAGATAAGCATTGAGAAAAAACATATAATAAAAAAAATGCATCAAATTCTGAGTAATTTGGGGCTACTAAATAAGTTCCAAATAAAAAAATCACACCAAGTCAGTTTGATTAGTCAATCCTGCTTGTTTATATGCTGTCTTAATTATCTTTTAAGGCCTGCACCAACAAACCTAAAGCAAAGTTTATTCCATACTCAATTTCCATTTGAAATAAAGGAATCATAAATCTGTCTGCACAGAGCAAATACTATCAATAAAGCAACTGAAAAAACCCTTATTTGAATAAACACATCACTGAATATTTTATTGACTGTTTGTAATGTCTTTACATTATTGAGAGAAAGAAAACGTGGGATTGTGCATGGACGGGGGCATGAGCCAGTAAACCATTTGAATTATCTTGCAGCAAGCCACTTAAATAACTTAATAAGCCTCAAGAGATGCATTGGGGCCAAGTGCATTCACTCAATACAAACGTATAATTTACATTTTGAGCAGAGATAATACACTGGAATCGGTAATCCATACCAATGTTTAGATTTTCATTGTTTGTAGAGGGTTTGTGAATCTTTGGCAAAACATCTTAGTTTTTCAAAGTAATGTCAATTGTAAGAACCATGTTGTAAATTCTAAGTCTAGTCACATTAGATTATTTCTGTGTTCATATCAATGATTCATATTCTTAACACTGTTTGAGGATTCTTTCTCCTCAAACTGTCTTAACATGGATAAGAACTAACATTCTAAGAACTTTATTTTTGATTTTTCTTTTTACATTTTTACATATTTGCATGCATGAGTCTGCATATACATTTGATTTTATTCTGTATGAGCGTGGACAAAATATAGAAACTTACCTGTAGTGAATTCCAATTGAAAAGGCATTGATCTCTGTCTAGACCTGCTTTCTACCTGCTTCCCATTCTAATATCTGTTTTGCATTTGATAAGACCAGGTGACATAATTTTCTTCCTTTGATAATTTGATGCCTCCATGTTTGTGTTTTTAATCTGTCTCACTCTCTTCTGTTGGCCATTCTTGTCTTCACCTAAAGATGTAAACATGCTGGAGCATATTACAGGCTCTCATTTACCACTTGACTGGCAAGGTAAATGGTAAATGGCCTGCACTTGTATAGCACTTTATCAAGTCAAAGGACTCCAAAGCATTACACTACAATCAATCATCCACCCATTCATATACACATTTACCAACTGATAGTGGTCACAGAAGTGAGGCTGCCATACAATGGGACCACTATCAGCAAGGCGGGTGAAGTGTCTTGTCCAAGGATACAACGACTAAGACGGAGGGAGGATTTGAACTGGCAACCCACCAGTTACAGAACGAACCAGCTTTGTCTCCTTTCGATAAGTATTGGAATAAACAGTCCAGAGTTACATCATAGCTTTTAACCTGTAACAGTTTTAAAATAGTAGTAGGCTGAAAGTTGACTTTTTTAAGTTTGAATGGCTCAACTGGTAAACAAGTGGTCGAATTCTTAGATGATGTAGTAGTCATTTGTATTTTTTAAAACATTTTGTTAACCATCAATGAATCAGCAAAAATGAATTGAATAAGAAATTTGAATTGGAACTTCATGGTGGAATCAGTGTCTCTATTTTTATTAATATACATCTTGTATTTGCAAGGATGTCTAAATAGAGAGGTTTTCCCACTGAGAGACCTTTATCTTTAGCCACTGCTACCCCGTTATAGGTTTTCATGCTGATAATCTCCAGATGCTACACAAGACGTAAGTACTGAAACATTTGTTGAAAGTGTCAAATCTATCCTTGAATGTTTACATGTATTAACCAAATTAACCAGATTGTCAAAATATCTCATAGGAGATTTAAGACAAATAGCAATGTCTGTTGATTCATATGTAAGCAATGAGGCTTAATCAGATCATGGTTAAGCCGGTCTGAAACCCAAAGCCTCATTAAGTTTAATGATACCCTCATGATCCGGAAAGCTGCCAAGCATATACAATGAGTTATGAAACTTTCATGAAAGACATTCATGCAAGCTGGTGGGATGTCTTTATTTACAAATGAAATGATAGAAATAAGTAGGCAGTGTATATTAATTTAGTTATGTGCAATGTTTGAAAACTAAGAAACTGAAATAATTTATCATTCAAATGTGTTCTAGTTTAAAATATTTGGATATCACAGATATTACATTATTCTGTTTGCAGAGTTATATAGAAAAATGTATTTCTTCATGTAGACATTTAGTTGCAATTGCATGTTGTGAAAAAGAGTGGCACAGAACCAAAATATAGACATCCTATTTAATCTGACATTATGAACAGATTGTAAGACTGCTGTTTGTTCAGTCATGTGGAAAGATAATGCAGCTTTTAAGACTTAACAATTTCTCAAACTAGTACCTTGACCTTTGTAGACATATGCAAATTAAACCAGGAAACAGCAAAAACTAGACAATAAAATGTTTTCAAACCACATAATTCCCAGACAGTAATAGGAACTATAGAGCACACCTTAAAATGTGAAGGAACCTTCATTCGCACTTAAAATTGCAATGTCAGCATATCAACCCTGCTTAACAAATAGACCCACAGGAAATTTTGATGGAGAGAAACAAAGTGTTACATATGCAAAATTCCATGCAGACTTATTTTCTCTGTCCTCTCACCAAAGTCTATTGCTGTCTAATCTTGTTTGTGTTAGTTTGAATGTAGGATAATGAAAAACATGGAGACTTTATTTAAAACATTTTTCAAACTATTTGTCTGCTTTAACTTTATTAGTTTTAGCATGCCATTATAATAGCTATATTTACTTAAACCTGAGTACATATTCCTATTCTAATGCTTTTGCAATGTTATGTAGAGGCAGAAATTATATATTTTTTTATTTTGTATTCTGACAAAAAGGTCTTAGACCTAAGTCAGTATTGGACCATGGTAAGTTTTCTGCACTCTACACTCATTACATATTGTAGAGAAAAGGACAACATTGTGCAACACTGTGAATATACATTTAAGTTTGGATTAATGCATTTAAGTTTCACTAGCTTTCATGAATATCTCGATCTTGTTTAAAATTAAAATATGCACTTTACTGAGGGGATAAAAGTTCTCCAGACTTGGTAGGAGGAGCTTTGGGATCCATCCTCAACAAAATGAAAGTATGCCGTGACATTAGTATTTTTACTTTTTCTGAACTGGTTGGGTTTATGGAATGCCCAGTTTTACTTTATGCTGCAGGGGTGTGGGGTTTTGAAGATGCTCCCAGTAATAATGAAGTCCTCCACATAGCTATGTGGTGTTTTCTCGAGGTGCACAAGTTTACTACTAAGCAAGCTGTAGAGGGAGATATGGGTTGAGAGCCTTGTTTTCTAACACAAAGGTGCGAAATGGTGAAGATATGGAAACGCCTTTGTTCACATGCCAGAGGAAAGACTGACCAGGAAGATTTTTCATTGGGACCGAGCTCACAGTTATCCCTGGTCTAACGAGGTTGCTATTAATATAATATTGTGATTTAAACATTCTTTGTTGGAATAATTTATTTTGTGATATGAATATAGTCAAACTAAGGATGCTTGGAGAGTATAAAAATCAGGGATTCCAGGAAATTTGTAGGAAGCCAAAATTCAGAACTTATATTCATATTAGGATGTGTTTCAAACCACGTTATTTGTAAAGCTAAATATTAAAAGAAGCCAAAGGTTCACTGTCTGCTCAATTAAGAATTGGTACTCCTGCTACTCCTCCAGCAGTTGAAGTGGGCAGGTTTAAAGGGGTTTCTGAGGTTTATGTGCATTATGTGAACTTAATGTGGCTGAGGATAAATTCCATTTAATATTTCACTGTCCCCTGCATTATAAACTGATAAATAACTTGTTTAGGAAGATGCAACAGAAAAAGACTAATTTGTTGTGGTTGGCAGAAGCAAATATGTTACATTAGCTATTTAATGAAGAGACTTTGGTTTTAGCTAAATTTATTGAAAAGGTTTGGCTGCAAAGACCGAGTTTAGCATGCTCTAAAATGTATGTTTGTAGTGTAGTTTAGCTTTTGTGAATGTTTGTCCTGTTTTTTGTTTGGTGGCCATCTTGGTGTTCCTCTGGTGGCTATTTCCAGCGGGCATGAAGCGAGAGGCAGGGCGTCAGTCCTTCCAATAATCTATTTTTGCTATAAATAAAATAAATAACTAAATAAATAAATACAGCTTAAGGCAGACAAACAAGAGTAACTTAGAGATCTCTCTTACCGTTGTCTCTAGGGTTGACTCGGTCCATATTGGACCTAGCACTGTATTGCAAATTGGGTAATTTTTTACCCTGCAGTTTTTAGTCCATATAGACAATGTGGTAAGCAGATTGTAAACAAAATTTTAAAAAATATACATATTTATACTGCCACAAATGTGTTTCCAGCTTAGTTGATACATATAAAAGGTAAAGCTGTATATACTGTGCACACCAATATGATTTTATGGTTTTCCAAAGTAAACCACTGTAGCATACATAAGGATAACGCACAAATGAAATATGCTAATGACAAGAAAACTAAAATGAAATGTAAATGAAATGTCTGAATATGCCAATATGGATAATGTGAAATAAAGACAAAACAAAAACAGCACCCACCACAGAAAAAAGGTTCCTAATACTAGCCAGTTAGGTGTAAACCAGGCCATGTCCGGGGGTGTAAACGTTCAATTGGGAGAACAATGCTGAAGAAGCTAAAACTGCTCTAGAATCAATTTTCATCATCTGTGCTGCAGCATCTGCCTTGTTAGGTGATTTAAAGATGGGGGAAACCATGACATATCAAGCTCACAATGAGCTCCAGTAAGATGTGAGGAAGGATTTAGGGTATTTCTTTGTGCACAGAGGGCTGTCCTAGGGCAGGATCTTACCTCTGCAGATGGTGCCATTCCCCACATAGCCCGGCTTGCAGGTACACAGGTGTCCTCTGATAGTGTTGGTGCAGATGGCGTTCTCATCACAAAAGCTTTGGCCACTGGCACATTCATCATGCTCTGTGGAAGAGGGAAAGAGCAAGTCTACCATTATAGTGGATGGACATATATACACACATATATATATATATATATATATCAATGTTGTGTCAAAGATGGAGAAGTCATTTTCATTTATCAAGAGGCAATAGAAAGTCTGTTCAGAGATTAATTCAACCTGGAAAGACTCACATAATGGAGAAACAACAAGATGACGGTTAAAGAGTTTATTAATGAAAGATTATTTGTTTGGCGCTCGGGCCCCAGAGGAAGACGCAAATGCTGAGGATGAAGTGGGTTTGAATAAACATCTTAGGATTATGATTAGGTACGTCTCCCCCACTGGGATCCAATCCTGGTGGTGGCATAGGCCTTGGTATATTGGAAGGAGTTGGGAGCCTATGGTGGAGAAGGGGTGGAGGAGGGTCGAAGCTCAGCAGAAGAGCGGCACCTTCCATGCAGAAGGTCTTTAAAAGTGATGCCCTAGGAGATGATTGGCCGAGGAGAAGTGCGGCCCTGCCTTTGATTGAAGCAGCCAGTGAGGAGTGATTGGACGCGTCGGGGGTGGTGAGTCTTCTATGTTGAATATTCATTTAAACTCCATGTTTGGCAACTATTTGCCTAGAAAAACTTAATAATTTGGCTAAAAAAGGCTGAGTCCAATGCTTCATTGTGTTAACAGCACAGTCTTTGAATAATTATGTTTTCAATCAACTTTTATGCTTGCTGTGCTCACAGTGGATTAGAAGTGTGTGCTGATTCATGATTGTAAGTGGGCTTTAAATTACCACAATTAACAGTAGATGCATGAAAAACAACAGTTGATGTATGCCAGGTGTGCAGAGTGACTGCTTAGAATCAGAGTCAATTAAGCTAATGTTTTAGACTCAGAAAACACAAGGCCTTGCACAGAGATATGAAATATTTAGGCAGTGTAACTAAAAACAATATTTTAAATTGGTCTAAGTATTTCAATCCAATGACATTTTTGTAGTTGTGTTTTCTTTAAGTTTGTGTAACAAAACATTTCTTGTATAAAAAATGTTGCTTGTTTTATAAAACCTTTACAAAACATTCATTTTTTTTAGGAGATAATAATAATCACCATCATCAAATATTTGGTATAAAAATATGAACAATAAAAAAACAACAAAAACGTATATGAATAAATTATTCACATATCCAAAATAATGCAGATTCTTAAATAATTCATGTACAGTTACTGTTTTTGTATCACATTGTAACCTTGTTTTCTGTTGTTCGGGCTTTCGTAATAGTTCATTTTGCTGTTGATTTTACTTAAAGTTTGTCCAATTTTCTTTAGGCACTTTTTAACAGTTTCTGCTTAGCTTTGACAAAATTGAGTTTTTTCCTAATCTTTAATTTAACTGCATGTGCGCTTTTCATTTAATTCTCAATTTATTTAATATTGGTTTTGTGTTTTTGACACATATACAGTGTCTTGAATCACAATTGTATTCGATTAAATTTTTTATTTAGTTTTTATTATTTATTATGGAACCTCATTCTGTTTAAAATTATGAACATGGTCACAATAAATAAGATTAACATGCATTTGTTTTCTGAAAAAGCTAAATTTGCATTTCCTTCCTCATGTTTACAAGTCAAAAAATGTGGGACATTATCACATTAATTTTATCATATTAAGATTTTTTCTTGCTACTCTCCTTAACCACACATGGTCTTTCACTAAGCAGCTAATTTTCGTAGATTGCTATGAAGTGTTGCCAGACAAAAAACCTCACAAAAGCAAAATTCTTCTTCTTTAACTTTTACCATATAAATCAGAAACTATCTTAGCCTAGAAAAAGTGCAAAAGACAGCAAAATGAAAATGTATCCGTAGAGATATTGTAAAAAGTTGACTTAATAATATGGTGATATCAGGAGGTCTCAGGGTCAATGTTTCATATTCTACTGAGTATTCTGAACAGCTCTCTTGACTCTATATGTTTACTTTTAGCCAGAAGCCAGAAGGAAAAAGAGGATGGTATCATGCAGCAGGCTGTGCTTCACCGATTAGACACTTTGGGCTTAACAGTACATTTTTGTTGCTTTTCTCACAGGGTGAGCAAGTTTACATACAGCCCTAAATCTAAACTTGTTTTACTTGTCACACTGATTTGTTTTGTCTAAGATTAGTCATTTATCTACTACAGGTTCATCTGTTAAACTATTTTAGTGTAAACCATGGCAATGTCTAGTAATTATACCATTCAGAACGCCGTCTCCCACAAGGGAACATGTTTGGGGGTCTAGACATCAGAACAAAAGTAAAAGACTTTGTGAAGATGCTGACTGAAGCTGATAAAAGATTGTAATTTTCCACAGTGAAACAAGTCTTATCTTGACATGGGCTGAACGACCGATCAGAGAGAAAAAAGTAATTACTCAAAATGCAAATTGAAAAGCAAAATTAGAGTTTAAAGGCAAATATTAAGAAAATGTATATAAACTTCTAAATTAATAAAAGATATTAAAACAAATCTTGTATTACTTTGGCATTAGCAAAAATATATTACTGTTGATCCTCCTAAGTGGTCTAAAAATAATAAAAAAACAGTGGAAAGACTGGTTTCTAGGCTTCTTACTTTTTGTTCTTCTCTGATTGAAAATGTAAAATTGTAGTCAGGTGGTGAAGCCACATGACTAAAAGCAGCAGATCTGTCTGTTTCAAGAACAGGGAACGATAACGTGCAGGCTCCTATCATGCACATGTTCCTCTTAATGAAATCCCCAATGATGAGCACTGATGGTGGAGTAAGCGGCGGGAGGTTGGATCTAACTTTATATGTCTACTAGATGTAGAGGTGAAGTGCCACCGATGTATGCATAAATCCTATACAAGAGTGTAGGGGAATGTCTAATGAATCACAGTGTCAACATCTGGTTTCAGCTGGTTACAAAAGATTGGATTTTTTTTAACTGATGAACAATGTGCAAAATTTATTTAACTCAGTTTGAATTTCTCTGGTTCACTCGCTTTGTCTTAGTTACATCATCTAAGAAAGATACCATCAAAAAATAAAGTTTCCCTAAACCAGTTTAAATATTTGAGTTGTCTTTGTAAATCACATTCATTTTGCAATCAAGCTCTTGCTCAGTCTTCTGTTATAAATCCAGTACACTTATTCCCTGCACAGGGAGGGCTTTTGCCCTCAAAAATCACTTCCTACACTTCCTGCATTTTTATTTTAGCTTGAACCAAAATATTAAAAAGAACTTATATATATATATTATTTTGTTGTGAAATATTGGAAATATGCTTTTTTTACTAACTCCAATTCTCTATTGCTGGATAAATGTAATTTAGCAAAGTCTATCTAAAAGCTTATTATATTAAATGGCAAACAGGATATTTCTGTCAAACCTACTAACATATGCCAGACCGTTTTAGCATAACGTAAAACATCAACTGCCACATATGGTGTTGAAAAACTAAAGCAAAAGTAAAAAGACAAGACATTAAAACAAGCAGAAAATGACAATTACACAGCATCAGTTAAAAAGAAGTTAATTGAGTTTTAACAACATGTTTATTGATTTGCACGGCATTAAATTCACCTTCGATTAAAACCAAACATGACGTTATGTGTTTTTAAGCAATACACGTAAAACGGCTGTTTACAACATAGCCCAATAGTTCACTCACTCACTCACTCACTCACACACGCACAGACACACATAACACACTCTTCATCAAAGTAGGAAAGATTGGTGGGAGTCATGACTAATATATTCTGCTTAATTACTAAGTGGTGCTCAAGAAGCCCTACAGCGACTAGGAGAAAGGATTTCGCTGTCATCATCCCATATGCATTTTCTCCACACATTGAACTATAAGATAGAGGTAGGAAGTGAAGGGGAGTTTATGAGAGGGGCCACCATAAGCAGGTTTAATTTCTAACGTAGCCTGCCTAAATATTCAGTGGGTTAATGTTGAGAGCTGTAGAAGAGAGCAGTAATATAAATTACTGACAGAGAGAGATGCTAAAAAACGTTGTTTCATGTCTGCTGAGTGAGTTGAAGTCAAATGGTTCTGTACACCAAAAGATGAACAGAATGACTTAATGAAAATAATCTTGTGGGGAAAAGCAAGAAGCCGATCAATGCAGCCAAATGCAGCCGATCAACCAACAAATTACATGATGCAATTATATGTTTAACTTTTTTCTAGATCTGCATTATCTGTTAGAAATTTTAATACTTGGTCATAGTAGTGAGAAAAGTCCAAATCACTGAGATGTTGCTGTTTATCAAAGGACACCAAGTTTTGGGTATGCAGGTCCAAAATATACTTTCAATGTGTGCTAATTCCATCAATCTGAGCCCAATCTCTTCTATCTACAAAACAAAAAACAAATGTCAATGAAAAAACAGGATGTATTTATACAGTCATGCATAAGAAGGAGTGACACATTCCCTTGCTTGGCAATCCCTGGCCAGCAGAGTTTGGGGCTTTAAGATCGACAATCTTGTGAAGATTAAACTCAAACTGAATCTGGGATTTTGAAAAAAATATTGTTTTTCTTTTGAGGTGAAAAAGCGGCTTGTTACAGCAACATTTTTATCCATTTTAGATAATCGAGACCTGTTGTATATTAACGCATCAGCTCAATGTGTGACCCATCACTGTGAGGTGTACTCTCAAGGGGGGTGGCCTTCTTTGTCCATCCTAAGGTCAGGACATTGGTATAGTTTTACTTATAAGGTAATGCCTGGGCTGCTGACTTCCTACATCTGTGATTTAATTACACGGAGAAGTGTTGATTTTTACTCTATGCGTTCAAATGACCACTTGTTGCTTTCTGCTCCATGTTGTAAAAAGACAACAGTTCAAACAGTTTCCAGTCAAAGGCAGGCTTGAGCTTTGGAGGCTCCTTGGTTGTTACTGAACAACATTTCTTTTTATGTTTTTATCTGAGGGGATTTGTTTAGGTC
The DNA here is from genome assembly GCF_021462225.1 of Girardinichthys multiradiatus. Classification (NCBI taxonomy): domain Eukaryota; kingdom Metazoa; phylum Chordata; class Actinopteri; order Cyprinodontiformes; family Goodeidae; genus Girardinichthys; species Girardinichthys multiradiatus. The sequence goes on along the minus strand of NC_061797.1, from coordinate 43,978,432 downwards.
AGATGGTTGAAACCTGGACAGGAGCGAGTCTTCCAACAGGAAAGAACACGCAGTAAAACTGGTTTTTGAAAGGTTTTTAGAATGACTTTCCCAAGGCACTGACCTCAGCCATAAAATGTATGGACTATCTCTAAAAGTATGTTCGATGCATTGAAGGCAAACAATTTCGATAAATTCCACCCAATCTGCAAAGATGAGTGGTAAAATATCCAGTCAGAATAATACCAGAAGCTTGTTGGTGGGTACAGAAAGTCTTTTTGTCCAATGATACATAGATATTTACATATCTAGAAGCTATGAGTAATTCAAACTTGCGAAACTTGTGTTGGTTTTTTTTTGCAAATCACATAAGATGTTTGTGGTACAACCATTAAACCCATAGAAAATAATGCTTCAAATAGATAAACAAAACTAAGAAAAACATTTTTGTTCATTATGACTTTATGTATCCTTTCACTTAAAATGTGTATGATTCTCTGACATTACAGATGGAGAAGGAAAAATAAAAACAATTTTCTGCAGCACTCATAAATCCTGCTTGTTCTGCTCCAGGCATTACAGGCTTTGACATTATAAAATTCAATGTGGTGCAGGTCACATTGTAAATTACTAAACATATGAGGGTAAATGGATATTAATTTGTCTTTAGAGCAAGAATAAAATATCTTAGAACATCTATCAAGATGTCAATATAAAATTAGGATGCAAATGTAATATAAGACTTAATCATTGTAATACATGAGCCTAAAATGTTTACTTTGAAATTGTTTAAAATTATTTTCTCTTACATACTGAAATAAATACTATAGCTCACAATGAACAAACATTAGCAGTCTGCATATTTGATTAAAGAGGCACTAGAGTAAATGGTTAAGTAAGTATGATCAAGGACGAGTTAACTTTTTTTTTTTAATAGGAAAACCTGGTTTGAAAAAAAATATGTTTTCTATAAATATTTATGTTGCTTCAGGAAAGGTGCACCTGAAATGATTATTGTGTATTTTAAAGTGTAATCTAACATTATTATGCCTGAGTCAAGAACAGTTAGTGCAAATGATTTAAACACATTTATACAGATATTTTAATCTATTACTCTGGGATAAATAATGAACTACATTCTAACGCATTTCCTCAATCACATAAAAAAACATGTTGTGATAGGTGTCTATCATACCTGCAGGAGGACTGAAAAATAAATGTTCACTCTCACAGAATAATTAATGAGTTTTTTTAAACTGGTTTGGGAGATCTAATAGACTATCCAAGTGACTGTTTTTGTCCCACAATACAATAACTCATTCCAATAATAAATGATTATGTCAGTGAAAATGATCACATTGCCAGTGGTTACCGTAGTGATTCTCTGGGAGATAACAAACGTCTAGTATGAGCACGCTGCCTGTCTCTGACAGATTTTTTTCTAATTAGTGATGATTATGGAGTGATGTAGAGTCAAGTCTGGACATGTTGAGGTGACCCCCAAAGCGTTGAACTAATGATGCATAATAACAGATCATCAGAACCACGGACAGTGCCAATTTCACTCAGTGAGGCTAGTGCACTACGGATGCCTTGGAGAACATATATTATTAGAAGGATTGGCAGGTCTATGGGTTTTATTTTCTCGTTTAAAACATACCGGGTACTCCGGCTTCCTCCCACAGTCCAAAGACATGCCTGTTAGGTTAATTAGTCACTCTAAATTGCCCTTAGGTGTATGAATGAGTGTGTGCTTGGTTGTTTGTGTGTTGCCCTGCGATGGACTGGCAACCTGTCCAGGGTGTACCCTGCCTCTCGCCCATAGACTCCTGGAGATAGGCACCAGCTCCCCCGCAAGGGGCTGCACGGTGGCGCAGTTGGTAGCACTGTTGCCTTGCAGCAAGAAGGTCCTGGGTTCAATTCCTGGCCTGGGGTCTTTCTGCATGGAGTTTGCATGTTCTCCCTGTGCATGCGTGGGTTCTCACCGGGTACTCCGGCTTCCTCCCACAGTCCAAAGACATGCCTGTTAGGTTAATTGGTCACTCTAAATTGACCTTAGGTGTATGAATGAGTGTGTGCTTGGCTGTTTGTGTGTTGCCCTGCGATGGACTGGCGATCTGTCCAGGGTGTACCCTGCCTCTCGCCCATAGACTGCTGGAGATAGGCACCAGCTCCCCCGTGACCCACTATGGAATAAGCGGTAGAAAATGACTGACTGACTGACGTTTAAAACATGCTGGAAATGAAAAGATACTGGCATAAAACAAACTACAAATCTGGTAGGGGTCTGTGGTTCATCTAGTATGTTCCCCAAAACACAAGTGGATTGGTGAGATGTTGAGGTCTTCTGAACCAATATTTCAATCTGAAAAGACTCACAAAGAAAGGGATGGCAATTAGAAAAGTTTTAATGATGTGAAATTACATGGTTATTTCTTTGGTGCTCGGACCTGAGAGGAAGACATGAATGCTGATAATGACATGAGCTAAGATGGTCATTTGTAAGGCTTAGATTTAAATATGTCTTCCCCCTGATCCGACACTGGTGGTGGATTGGCAGCCAGGGAGCAAGGAAGCCAGGAGTAGATGTGAAGGAAGATGGTGGAGGTGGGGTGGAGGAGGGATGAGCTCAGCTGACAAGCGAAGATGAACACGGTAGAAGCTCCTTTAAAAGCAAGGTGTCGGAAGGTGATTGGATGGAGAATCAGACGGACAGGATGCTGATTGGAAGGTGGAGGCACTGGAAGGTGGAGTCACTGGAAGGTGGAGGCAGTGAAGGTGAGTCTTTCATTCTGAATTTTCGTCAAAACTCCATTACTAAAACTAACCTTCTCTTTTTTATATATTAAGGGTAATATATCACTGAATAACTAAACAATAGCAAAGGCTCAACACAGCATATTTTTTAATTACACTTTAATTAAACTAACAGAAATTGTCTTGCTGAAATAAGCAGGGACATCCCTGAAAATGCAGCATATGTTGCTCTAAAACCTGTATGTTGTACCAGCATTAATGGAGCCATCACAGATGTGCAAGTTACCCATGCCACGGGCACTAACACATCACCATACCATCACAGATGCTGGCTTTTTGTAACTGATAAAAATCCAGATAGTCCTTTTCCTCTTTGGCCCAGAGGACACGATGTCCACTATTTCCAAAAACAATTTGAATTGTGGACTCGTCAGACAACAGCACACTTTTCCACTTTGCATCATTCCATCTCAGATGAGCTTGGGCACAGAGAAGCTGGGGGCATTTCTGGGTATTGTCGATAAATGGCTTTCGCTTTGCATGATAAAGTTTTAACCTGAACGTGTAGATGTAACGACAGATTGTGTTAACTGACATGGTTTACTGAAGTGTTCCTGAGCCCACGTGGCAACATTACAGAATGATGTTGGTTTTTAATGCAGTGCCTCCAGAGGTGTTGAAGGACACAGGCTTTCAATAGTAGTTGCAATTTAGAATTTACTTCTCCTTTAGCTTTCCTAGAGCTAAAATCTAAAAACTTGTTGTAAACAAAAGCAAGAGAGTTCACTTTGTATAAGCAAAACAACAGACAGGAATTAAACAGACGTAAATTGGCTGACAAAGGCCAGGTTGCAGGTGTTGCATGATGAGATAATGAATATGCCTACCGATGCATGTCATCATCTTTTATACATTATTAAATACTTTATTTAATAAAACTACAATTTCATATTGGGACTATGAACATAAAATATTTAGGTATTTAACTATAAACTCTAGTTATTTCAGCTACAAGAATGTAAACATGAGTCAACTTTGGTCAGTTTTGCATTGCAAAAATACTGTTCAACCACTCTGACTTGTGTGTCACGACAGAAATCTCGATACTAATGCCTAGAGATTTTTTTGATATGTTCGAATGGAATCTGCCGTCGGCTTGATAACACATCAATTCAAGCATTAAATTCATAATAAATGATTTTTATCCCACAATGTCCAGTAATGTAAAGTTATAGGGTTTATCCATGAAGGATAGCTGAGAAGACATCAATAAAAAGCCATTACAGATTTAATCAATTTCACTTGAATGCTTTCTGGAGCTTTCTATGGTTATGTGCTGCTACATATATATTAAATTATTAGAGCAATTATTAAAGTAAAGCATAACAAATAAATGTATGTTTAGATCTGATCAGAGTTTACATTTTGTACTTTTTAATTTCTGGAAATTGTGTGTATTTCACTTACATGTCAGTGTGTATCAGGGGATCTTTGACTTAAACCAACACCTCACGATTCCATTTCCCTATGTGTAATAAATTCCTCAAAACGTGTCCTCATCTCTCAAGCTTCTAACATTGCCTCATTCAATAATATCAGGGAGAACACTTCAGTGACGTGAAATTTAATGACCTGTGACAAGCTCATAAAAAAGAACAGAGCACGGCAGAAATTACAAGGTTTAATCCCCCTCTCCCACCCCAACCTCTTCTGTTTCGTCCTACATAAAGTCAGCGTGTTCACTACTCCCAGCATTGCTGCTCACCTCAACATGGGGTGAACCAGCAGAGATCTGTCCTGTGCCACAGGGCAAAACATATTGAATGCTTGTCATAGCATTCAGCTCAGAGGACATAGGTTTCTATTAAATTAGTTGGGGGACATTTCTAAATTCCCACCTGTAATATTCCTGGGGCTTAAGAGAATGCTTTCTCTTGACCCACCAGTCAATTAATGCAGGTTTTTTCTATGTACCACTGCATGAAGCACACATCTGTGTTAAAATAAAACATATTAGAAATATAGAAAATAGTTTGCACTGAATACAGTAAATGGATTCAAAAATGTACGTACATTGGTCCGACTGCAGCCCCTCTGTGATAAATGTAGTTTTATTTCATCACCTTTTTTGATTTCAGCAACCATTTCTTTCATCAAACACTTTACTGTCAACTGATGTATGTAATATATAATGTATGCAATTTGCATGTAACTCGCCTTAGGGCTGAGTGACTACTTAAAAAAAAAAAAAACTTCTAGCATCATTCAGGTAGATGTTGTAACTTCTGCTCCAGTTCTGCCCTTTTTTTTTCTTTTTCATCTCACTTTTCCTAACAACTGTGTAACCAAAATAGCTGTCATGAAACGCAGCTTTAAAGTCACATCACTCCAACGCTGTCTACTACAACAGTAAGTTTGTCACAAGAACATATCATATGGCAATAAAAGTCCCTTAGATAATTCTACTCATGTGGTGGTTGGGTGATACTGCCAGTATTATATACTGTTATACAATAAGATAGAAGCTGCAGTAAAATGTTTTGTCATTCGTTTGGCTCAAACACTAAGAAAAAGGAAAACAAATCACCTCTTTAGTTAGTTATCATTCGTATTATGGGCTCAGCAGTTCACTACGTTCTTTTCCTGGCATCTCTTTTTGCACTTCATAAATTGTAATCATGCATTGTACCATGATGTTTTTTACGGTTATCTGTTTGTGCCATCAGTCTGTCTCTCAATGCTTTTAGAAATTAACTGCAATACATAGATTTAGCACATTTCCTTGTATGTTGAAGAATGATGGTAAAGGACAAAATCATGCAATGAAAAATGACACATAATATTCTTGTATATATCCATTTAGGAATAGCAGTAGTGCTGCAGTACGGTGTCACAGGTTTTTGCCTAATTTTCTTCAATAAACATCCACGATCGTCTGACATCAATGAAAAAATAAAGAAATTTTCAACATGATTTTACTTGTTGGACTTTGTTTTTTGCGGCATTTAAGGAAAAAGAATATATTACAAATGTTCCTCATATTAAATTGTTGTGGATAATATAGAAAATATTTAGCAATATTAGTATTCATTTTGTTTTTCTGCAGTCCAGCAAATTCTACAGTGATGCTGTTTGGATGTTCATGAGAACAGGATTGTTTTAATTTCATTACGTGTGTAGATTAAAATAGCTTATTATAGACTTGTCTTATTAAGCACATATTTATTAAAATTTAGCAGCACTTCATGATATAATGAGACAAGAAAATGGGAAAACTGCCAAGAAAAAAGAAATTTGCACCACCACCAAGAATGTTGCAGCTGACATGAAGCGCTAATGGCTTCACACTTAAAGCATAAGTGCCTCTCATTGTGCTCCCAATATATTCACTTTACATTGTGAATAGATCCTTCAGCAGCCTATGGTTTGTCTCAGTTCATATCCTCCCTATAGACCTGGGCCAAACAAGAATATTAAAATATATTTAATATCCAATGAAATATAAAGTTTAAAGCAATAAAAATGCAAAGGCAGCATCTCGTATTACACACCCTCCATTTCTGCTACCTGTATGACCCCTTCTCTTTTCCGATGGTTGTGATCAGTCTGACAGAGAGAGGTATCCCAATCATTGTGGTTTTTAGTATAACAATGACCATCAGTGGGACCCTTTGTGGGGTTCCTTGAGACGACATTGTTGTAAATAAGCGCCGTTTAACTAAATAATCTGAACTGAAACTATCTGTGTAGTTATGCTGCTATAGGCTTAGGCTGCTGGAGGACATAATGACCACTTTCACCCTCTTCGCTACATTCTCACACTACTCTCCAATTTTGCAATATTTCCTGTTATTTCAGCTTTTAACTTTGTTCTCTCTTTTCTCTTCCTAGAAGCTACACCTGGCCTGACTCTGTGTCTACCTGTGACACCTTTCTGGAGAGGGGAATCGTCCGAGCTTCTGCTGGCAACAACTTAATGCTCACCCTCTACCGATGATCCACATGGCCCTGTCTTTTAGTGTTTAACCCTTTCTCTCTACTAGACATGGCGATTGACTGAGCTTTTACTGTAACTAATTATATGTGCTCTCTTTCACACTCTAACCTTGAAAACTGGCTCAGAGTTTATCTGTTCTTTCTTTCTAGGTGAAACGACTAAAGGAGCTACATCCATTAACATTTAGTTTTCCTTCCCATAGAAAGTACTTCTGGATCAGTGCTTCTGTGTTCTTTGTGTGTCTCTGCTCTGTTCTCTCAAACACCCGGTCGGTCGTGGCAAATGGCCGCTCATACTGAGCCTGGTTCTGCTGGAGGTTTCTTCCTGTTAAAAGGGAGTTTTTCCTCTCCGCTGTCGCTACATGCATGCTCAGTATGAGGGATTGCTGCAAAATCAACGCCAGTGACTGTCCACTGTCTCTACATGCTCATCCGGGAGGAGGGAATGCTGGAAGTCACTGACTGGATGCAATCTGCTGGGTTTCCTTAGACAGAAAAACTTTTTATCCAATTTGAATAAAAAGCTAACTCCGACTGCATGTTCAATTGTTAGGATTAATAGGAATGTATGTACCTGACTGTTGTGAATTGCCTTGAGACAACATGTGTTGTGAATTGGGGCTATATAAATAAACTGAATTGAATTATTATTGAAGGCATGTTCCTTTAATCTGCTCTGTCAGTAAACGTCTATCCCATAAATAGACACGGAGCACTATTATACTTCCCCAAGACTCTATCTGTGTTCAACTAAGGAAACAAGCGAGGAGAAAATATTTACTGAGGAGCAGCTTTAAGTGACAAACATCACTCTAGATGGTTGTTTGGTTTTCTGATGAGCAGAAACAAACATTTCCAACATCAAACCTTTAAGGAGAGGCTAAATATAAGCACTCACATCTCAGAGGCAATTACAAATAGATGAAAGAGAGGACCAAGACAAACTTATGTGAATTCTTTCCCTCCCCTTCCAAAACTGTGTTTGATGGGATTATTAAACTGGCTGTTGCCAAGCCTATTTAATAGCATGGTCTCCATTTTTGAGCAATAATGTGCACAGTGAGGGCTGCCACTTTCACACCAAAGACCCACAATGACTAATATCTACTGTATTAAGAAGACGCAGTCATTTCTAGTTGTTGCAATGGATGTATTAAATTAATGGATGTTTCTTTTGGACATTCTTTGAACAGAACCAACAGTAGTTAGCAAGAAAAAGAAATAAGAATATCAGAATAAATTTGAGTGTGTAAAAATAAAAAAGGTTATGGTTACTCCAGGTTCTAAAGTTATGCAAAACTAGCCACAGGTGTACAAAACCATTCAACAAATTGTACCATTACACAATATTTAGTAAAGAAAGATGAAGCCATATAAACAAACTGATATGATTGCTTATTGACCACCTTTAGCAGGAAAAATGTAAGGCATTGGATACATCTTTTGATACAATGCTACATCACTTAATTTACCCAGTTTGGACCCCACTTCAGCTGTGAGATGGATAACCTCACATTTTGCTCAACAATCCTTTGGTATAGATTTTAGAGGCAAATAGACACAGAAACTGCAAGAGACCCAAGTCCCGTAGCTGCAAAACCAAGCCTAAATCATCACCCCTCCACCTCCATGCTTGGCAGTTGGTATAAGATGTTTGTGCTGTTGTACATCAGGCCAATCATCTTCACACTGCCTTTGAAGTCCCAGATAATTGGGCAACTGGAGCTGCTTCTCTAAGGTTTATTGCTGGTGTCTTTCCTTTTTGGCATTGTGAACACACTCCTGTCTGATCCAGGAAAGCAAACCTCACATTTGTTGATTATAAGTGATCTAATCACCTGGTCGCTGCTTCCCCTCTTAAATAATATTCAAGTGTAAAGGGTGCACTCCGTTTTCCACAGTATCTTCCTATTTTTATAAATAAGGAGATTGTAGAATAAGTTATTTTTGCTCATTTCAGGTTACAACCTGGTAAAGATCACAGGATTTTAATGATGTCCCATTAAGTAAAACATTGAATCTGAAAGATGCTGTACTGTTTTAACCACGAATCTACATAAACTAAAACATGTAAATGGGGTCCAATGGGGTTTTATAGAATAATCTGAGGCAATCAAATAATAGTCTCCACCCCAGTTTAAAAAGTATTTAAGCTGGTCTTACTCAGCAAACAATGTCAAACAAAATTTGATGCAAAGCAGTTTTAATTTCAAGACTTTGTTGAAACATAACATTACCATTTGAATGCAATAAATATGTATTTTCTTCCAGAGGTTTTCCTGTGTACGTGTTTGAAGTGTCTAACCTATAACCAGATTTGATATCCAGTAATCAAAAAACTCTGTGTGATACTTGCATTTGATCCAGACTAATTTCAGTTTGCTCTAACATTTTAGACACATAGACAGTGAAATTACTGAATGCACTCAAATCATTGACTATAAACTGCATCATTTTTGTTTAACGTGTGATTTTTATTTGCGTAGTAAACTATTCAACACAAATGTTTCTAGAGAGTGAGATGTGAGGAATCCTAAACTGTTTAAACATGAACCTCTTCAGTCTGAATATCTAAAAGAAGGTTGTAGTTTCTTAGGTTCTTCGGCTAATTATTATTGCTGTCAATCTATGCTTGAATGGTTGAATGGAGCAGATTTGATCATCTCTTTAATACAGCAGTAAGCAGACATAATGGTGATTTTAATGAAAATTCCTACTGAGAGTTTTAATAGGCACTCCTATACTATGAGTTTGGTCTTATTTGGGAATAAAATCCTCCAGCTTCTAAAAGCATCTATGATTAATTATACAAATATAAGGTGACCTGGATCTATTAATTGTACCTTGTTGCTGCTAGCCATTGTTTTTCCGAATGATAAAACAAGACTAATTAAAACCTTTAAAACAGATTTAGTGCAAGAAAAGAATATATCTTTACCTACGACAAACTAGTTAACACAACTTGTATAGGTTACACTTATTGTAACCTACAACAGGAAATGAAAAAATGTACCTCACACACTATAAAGCTTTAAATTGAACTTGTCTTTTTTGCATTCATGTCTACATCATGCTGCAAATCACAGAGTGTCATTCTTATCAATCATGCAGTGGAAGATGAATAAGAATGTAAGGAATAAGAAACCAGTTTTATGCTTCAGGGCACCATAAGTGGTTCATCAGGCCTGGAGAAAATGTGAAGGAAAAATACATCACTGTTCTAACAATGTTGCTTGATTGACGGGTAACCATATTCAATTTAGAACAGCAAAACTGCAAAAGTGATGGAAAAATAATGTGACTCTTGTACAGATAATCACCCTCACAACAGGTGAAGAAATTCAAACTGCTACATCAGATGCTTGGTGCGTATTGGCTGCAGAAAAACCATTTCAAGAGCACTGGAGGCCATATTTAAGTTTTAAAAGCCTAAGATTTGGAACTCCACTCTTTCTGCCACCTCTTTTCTTTCTTTCCCTGCAGCAACTTGGTCACTTTCAAACAGGGGGAATAAATTGGAACCAGAATTACTACAACCTCTGAATCTTTACGGAGCTTTGTCTCCTTTAAGGAGGGGGATGAACTAGAAAGGGACAAATCAGAATAAAAGTGTTGAGAAACTAAGATGGATGATGTAAAAGCAGTGCGGTACCTTTTAATGCTCTGGCAAGGTAGTTGGGTAAAGAAAGTTTTGGTGTGAATAAACTTAACTGATGCATTGGTGTCTGTGGAGACAAAAATACAGTACATCTACAGATTCACTGGCCTGAAGCGATGAAGCATGAACAAACACTCAACGACCATCTGCAACATAAAAACACTTTTTCCTGCAGTCTCTCTGTTTTATCCCCACTGCGAGTTATTTAAATGTATTCTTAAATCTTAAAAAAAAAAAATGCATTTTTAAAGAGCTGTTTATAGCAAAGGAGATATTTTTCCTATTAACTTCAATATTTCAGAGGACAATATCAAACTTTTCATTACACTTCATGTATCTGACAGCTTCAGTGTTTGGTTACTGTGATAAATGAGCCTGTAATGTGAAGATTTGGTAAGGATTACCTAAATATTTTAACAGTTTCTTTTCAAGTGATTGTGGATCTATTTCATCATGGCAACCATGCTGGTTTTAGCCACTGTCTGGTAACTAAACCTAAAATCACAATGTGATAAAAAGTAATGTTTTAGATTACCACATCCTATATATTTGGTATAAATAAATAAATAAACAAACATATAAACCTTGCTTCAAATTAGCTCTCCATCATCTCATTTAATCCAGTGCCAACATTATCAAACCCTTAGCATAATAAAAGCAACAATTGGTATTAAGACAAAAACATGTAATTACAGAAGCTGATGGGCAATTCAGTTACCACTGTGAAATATGAGGTAGCAAATATGAAGATTGGAAATCCCTGAGGGAAACCACAGGGAGAAGCAGGAGAGAAAGGGGGGACAGCAAGAGGATTTATCTCTCCTCATCGATGCAAAAAGTCTTTCTTGGTCTCCCAGTCAGCCGCAAGGGCAGTTTACAAGTCGTGGAATGGATTGATTGCCAAAAGATCCATGTCCCTGTGTAGCTGCCAGACCTGAGCTAATTAAAGAACACTTCTCTGGAGACACACTCTTGAGAAAGTGTGCTCCTGTACATGCCTATTGAAAATAATTACCAGCTATCCCAGAACGGTAGTTACTTTGCTTTATATTACGAAAAAGTTTAAAAACAAAAAAATTACATTTTGGTTGAAAATTGGCAATTCTGGTGTTAGTATGGCCAAATTTGACTAAATTGCAAAATAGAACAAAATAACTCTGAACATTTATGTTACTCAAAAGCTGAATTTTGGCACAACCAGATCAAATATTTCAATAAATGAAAAAAACAAAACAAATTGTATTTACTAATGTTACCTAAATTAGCCTGCTCACTGTTAATTGTGACCAACTATCATACAATTGGTACAACATTTTGTTTTTCCTCTTTCTTGTCAATGTCAGTAGGCATTATACATTTGCTCTGATGCTGTTTTGGGTCACATGGATTCTTTATATATATATATATATGTATATATATATATATATATATATATATACTCAAATGGAGACACACTCTTGAGAAAGTGTGCTCCTGTACATGTCAATGTCAATGTCAATGTCAATGTCAGTAGGCATTATACATTTGCTCTGATGCTGTTTTGGGTCACATGGATTCTTTATATATATATATATATGTATATATATATATATATATATATATATATATACTCAAGTGGAGACACACTCTTGAGAAAGTGTGCTCCTGTACATGCCTATTGAAAATAATTACCAGCTATCCCAGAACGGTAGTTACTTTGCTTTATATTACGAAAAAGTTTAAAAACAAAAAAATTACATTTTGGTTGAAAATTGGCAATTCTGGTGTTAGTATGGCCAAATTTGACTAAATTGCAAAATAGAACAAAATAACTCTGAACATTTATGTTACTCAAAAGCTGAATTTTGGCACAACCAGATCAAATATTTCAATAAATGAAAAAAACAAAACAAATTGTATTTACTAATGTTACCTAAATTAGCCTGCTCACTGTTAATTGTGACCAACTATCATACAATTGGTACAACATTTTGTTTTTCCTCTTTCTTGTCAATGTCAGTAGGCATTATACATTTGCTCTGATGCTGTTTTGGGTCACATGGATTCTTTATATATATATATATATATGTATATATATATATATATATATATATATATACTCAAATCTTGACTTGCATGCATGCATTAGATGTACCGGTGCAGGAGTATTCATCCACTCTGGTGAAGCCTGGTAGACAGTCACACCGATAACTTCCAGGAAGGTTCACACACATTGTATTGGACTGGCAGTAATGCATCTGCGTTGCACACTCATCGATATCTGAGAAAAAAACAAAAAACAAAGCAGATGTAGTGGATTATTAACTCACCAGACAGCTCTATACAGACAAAATATATAATTATACAACTATATATTTTTATGTTTTGCTGTTGTCACAGGTAAGATAATAGTAAGAAAGGCAGATGAGCTAAAATGTGGGAAAACAGATTCATGACAAAGATAAACATTAAAATACACAGAAAAAAAGGTGTACAGTAAAGAAAAGGCTGATGAGATGAGGACATTATAACAGAGTATGCCAGAGAAATGCAAGGAGAGCATCATCTCCTTTGACACCCATAATGTGCATCTAATATCATGATAAATTACACCTTCTCTACATACCCAACTCCTATCTTCTTAATGTACCTTGAAAGACAATGTATGAGCATTAAAACAAGTGGCTCAGGAACGCATTAGTTGAGCTGGATGGCTGCTGAATAAATGGAACGTGAAACACACAAGGGAGGTGTTATGCAAAAGGGTCTGAATTTCTATGTGTGTGCACATGTAGCTGCAGAGTTTAGAACATTTATGTGCGCAGTAGAAGACCAAAATCCTGAGGCTAACAGGCCTTTCTACCACTTAAGGGACTCTGCATGCCACACTTGAGGGAAGGAGAGTGAAGAGAGGTATTTCTATATCAGTTCCTTGGATAAATACATTTTAGCTTTGAGGTGTTCAGCTCAGACTTTCCCCTTACAACAGGATGAATTTAGATGAACTATGTAATTGACTTATATGCAAGACCCAAAGGTTTTTTCCTTGGTAAATTTCATCCCTAGAAAGTGTACAGTGGGAGTGTTAAAGTGCAGTCTTAAGAAGAGACAGAACATGTCATTAGGTTTACAAAGCCTTGATGGTCTTCAGAATAAAAGGTTGTTACATCAAAAGCATGAAACACATGTGAGTGCATTGAGGCCCCAGAACAGTACCTGAATCCAATTTCCATCTTGTTTGGAAGAACTATTCCCCCCTGAAAGCCACTCATTTGATTATCCTTTATTGGTGAAAGGCGCCAAAGCGTTGTTCAGGCGTGATGGCAGCTGACCTGTGATGGTGCCGACTCACAGCCTCAATAATTCAATGTCAAGAGCTCAAGACATTTGTCAGCTTTTATGATAAGTGAGAAAAGTATTGAGTGTCAGGCCAAAGGAATGATGAGCCTTTTTGATCTGTGTTGTTCCAAGGTTCTATTCCCATGTGTATACAACTGTGTGTGGCTGCATGTGTGTTTGTGTATTTGCCCTCAGCAGCTTCCTCTGGGGGCATTGTTGCAGGTCTTGACAGAACTGGAACTGTCATTTTGCACAGGGGGGAATTCATTTTTCTAGATTTTCCAGTGTCTCTCTGGCTGCCTTCCTCCCTCCTCATCACCCTCTACCCCAGACCTCCTCTGCCTCGTCTCTCACCCCCCTCTGAGCACGCTCTCTTCATCTCTTGGCTGCTTTATTCATGCTCTGATGTAGGTCAGGGCTGGGTAGGGGGAACAGCTAAAAATAAGGCGGGATAGGACTTTGTGCATGTGCATTTATGAGTGAGTGAGGGTGCGCACATGTTTCTGCCAGTTCAATCTTCTCAGTGTGATATTGTCTGGCAAAACAGAAAAAAACTGATGCTGAATGTCAAGTGTTTGGGTACTGTGAGGCAGTAAAGGAGAAAACTGCTCATTTTCCTGTATCCAAGTGTTTCTTATATGTGGGTGGCTCAGCTCTTCATGTAGAGGTCAGTAGGAGTCATATCCAGAATAATATTGTCCCATTCTTGTGGACCTTATTTTGTAGTTTAGTAATACCCACTTTTGTGATTTCATATTTATAATCCAGATCTTGGCCATGGAAGCAGATAAATAGACAATGGTTAAGGTCAGGGAAAGCAGTGAATTCCATTTACATTCAAATTCTTTTTTGACTTCCAAATTGTTGATTTTTTAGAAATGTTAAATGTGAAAAGATAGATTAGAGGGGCCAAAGAGAAGAATTTTAGCACTGCCAAGCAAAACTGACGCATAGCAATTTTGTTTTCTGAGCATATCAGAATCAGAATCAGAATCAGAAAAGCTTTATTGCCAAGTACGTTTTTGGACATACAAGGAATTTGTTTTGGCGTAGTCGGTGCACTACAATACAAATTAAACAGTATAAACATATCTACAATATAATATAAATATATGTGCACAGTTTTAAGTGAGTGAGAGTAAGTATAGAGCAGTATAAGATGCAAAAGCAATACAACAGTGCAGGTGATCATTGTGCAAGTATGGCAGTGCAAGTAAAGCAGGAGTCCATGCTGAACGTTAATGTAACGCATAGAGTTGCAGGTTACAGGTGTCCTGTCAGCAAAAACAGGGGGGGGGGGGGGTGTGGGGGAAAGGGAGAGTGTCAGGGTGGTTTCTGGGCTTTGTTAACCAGGCTGGTGGCAGATGGGAAAAAACTGTTCTTGTGGCGTGAGGTTTTGGTCCGGATGGACCGCAGCCTCCTGCCAGAGGGGAGAGTCTCAAAGAGTCTGTGACCAGGGTGGGAGGGATCAGCCAGAATCTTCCCTGCCCGCTTCAGGGTCCTGGAGGTGTACAGTTCCTGGAGGGACAGTAGACTGCAGCCAATCACCTTCTCAGCAGACCGAATGACACGCTGCAGCCTGCCCTTATTCTTGGCTGTAGCAGCGGCGTACCAGATGGTGATGGAGGAGGTGAGGATGGACTCAATGATGGCTGTGTAGAAGTGCACCATCATAGTCTTTGGCAGGTTGAATTTCTTCAGCTGCCGCAGGAAGAACATCCTCTGCTGGGCTTTCTTGATGAGGGAGCTGATGTTTGGCTCCCACTTGAGATCCTGGGAGATGATGGTTCCCAGGAAGCGGAAAGATTCCACAGTGTGAATTATGGAGTCACAGAGGGTGATGGGGGCAGGTGGGGCTGGGTTCGGCCTGAAGTCCACAACCATCTCCACTGTCTTTAGAGCATTGAGCTCAAGGTTGTTCTGGCTGCACCAGTCCAACAGATGGTCCACCTCCCATCTATACGCGGACTCGTCACCATCAGAGATGAGTCCGATCAGGGTGGTGTCATCCGCAAACTTCAGAAGCTTGACAGACTGGTGACTGGAGGTGAAGCTGTTGGTGTACAGGGAGAAGAGCAGAGGAGAGAGAACACAGCCTTGGGGGGAACCAGTGCTGATGGTCAGGGAGTCAGAGACGTGCTTTCTGTCAGACAGGAAGTCAGTGATCCACCTGCAGGTGGAGTCGGGCACACTCAGCTGGGAGAGCTTCTCCTGTAGCAGAACTGGGACGATGGTGTTGAAGGCAGAGCTGAAATCCACAAACAGGATCCTGGCATAGGTTCCTGTGGAATCCAGGTGCCGGAGGATGAAGTGAAGGGCTAGGTTGACTGCATCATCTACAGACCTGTTGGCTCTGTAGGCAAACTGCAGGGGGTCCAGGAGGGGGTCGGTGATGTCTTTTAGGTGTGAGAGCACAAGGCGCTCAAAGGACTTCATCACCACAGAGGTCAGGGCGACGGGTCTGAAGTCATTAAGCCCTGTGGTCCTTGGCTTCTTGGGAACAGGGACGATGGTGGAGGACTTGAAGCAGGCTGGCACATGACATGTCTCCAGTGAGGTGTTAAAAATGTCTGTGAAGACTGGAGACAGCTGATCAGCGCAGTGCTTCAGGCTGGCTGGTGAGACAGAATCCGGTCCAGCAGCTTTCCGGGGGTTCTGTCTCCTGAAGAGTTTGTTGACGTCCTTCTCTTGAATGGAATGAGCCGTCCCTGGCGTGGGTAGGGGGCTGGTGGGGGGGAACTTCAGGGTGGGGGTTGGAGGTGCCAAGGCCCCTCTTGAGGTTGGGGAGGTGGGGGTGGTGGATTGTGGCTGCAGCTGTTGGGGGGCGTCGTGGGGGATGGTTGCAGGACTGTCCCTTTGTCTTTCAAAGCGGCAGTAGAACTCGTTCAGGTCGTTGGCAAGGCGTCGCTCGTTGATGGAGTGGGGGGCTTTTGGCTTGTAGTTGGTGATTTGCTTGAGCCCTTTCCAGACAGACGCAGAGTCGTTGGCTGAGAACTGGTTTTGGAGCTTCTCAGAGTACAGTCGTTTGGCCTCTTTCACTGCCTTGTCAAACTTGTACTTTGCCTCTCTGTATATGTCTTTGTCCCCACTCCTGAAGGCCTCTTCCTTATCCAGTCTTAACCTTCTGAGTTTAGCTGTGAACCAGGGTTTGTCGTTGTTGTAACTCACCCTGGTGCATGATGGTACACAGCTGTCCTCACAGAAGCTGATGTAGGAAGTCACAGCCTCTGTGTACTCGTCCAGACTGTTGGTAGTAGTCCTGAACACATCCCAGTTTGTACAGCCTAAACACGCCTGAAGATTCTCCACAGCCTCACTGCTCCACTTCCTTGTCGTCCTCACAACAGGTTTGCAGAGCTTTAGTTTCTGCCTGTATGCAGGAATCAGGTGGACCATGATGTGGTCGGATTGGCCCAGTGCAGCACGTGGGACGGCGTGATAAGCCTCTCTGATGGTGGTGTAACAGTGATCCAGAATGTTGTCCTCTCTGGTCGGACATTTTATAAACTGTCTATATTTGGGGAGTTAGTGGGTGAGATTACCTTTGTTAAAGTCACCAACGACGATAACTTAGGAGTCCGGGTTGGTCCGCTCCACACTCAGTATCTGGTCGGCGAGCATGCGCTGTGCGACCTGCACGTTAGCTTGCGGCGGGATGTAAACACCGACCAGGATGAACGAAGCGAACTCACAGGGGGAATAGAAAGGCTTAAAGTTTATGATGAAGGATTCCAGGTCTGGAGAACAGTGCTGCTGAATCACTGTCACGTCGTTGCACCAACCACTGTTGAGGTAAAAACAGATTCCTCCACCTTTCGCTTTGCCGGAGAGTTCCGTGTCTCTGTCCGCTCTGTAGAGCTGGAATCCTGCCAGCTGCAGCGCAGAGTCCGGTATTAATCCACACAGCCACGTCTCCGTGAAGCACAAAACTGCCGATGAATAAAAGTCCCTATTTTTCCCCAACAACAGTTGTAGTTCTTCCATTTTGTTGGGAAGTGAGCGCACGTTAGAGAGAAATATTCCAGGTAACGGTGTTCGTAGTCCACGCTGGCGAAGACGTACCAGCATCCCAGCCCGTTTCCCTCTCTTCCGGCGTTTCACCGCGTGAACAAAGGTGAGCGCACCTTTGACCAGAATGTCCAAAAATTCCAGAGCAGTAGGCAGAAAAGTTGGAAATAACTCCTCTGGTGTAGTAGCCCTGATGTTCATGAGTTCTTCTCTGGTGAGAGAGCTCCGGGTACCATCACAGAAGACTGTTTTAAAGCAAAAAACAAAACAAAACAATGCGCACCAACACGCCGAGGCGACCATCTGCGGCGCCATCTTGGATCTTTCCATTGTGACTAGTTTGAAAATTCTGGTTTGAAAATTTTCAGAATCTTTAAGCCATTGTATCCTCACAACTTGCCAGTGTTCCGCCAGTGTTCTGTTGTTGTTTGCTGCCATTGTTGGTAAAAACGGAAAGTCCTAATTAACTTTAAAACATGTATAGTATTAGAGAACAAGACCTGGCTTGATTTATTTTTGTAAAAACTAGAGTGGGCTTTTGTCTCTCCCAGATATTTCATATGCATGGATATACAATGCTTTGCAAAATAACGCACAGTCCTTGAACTTTCCAACATATTGTCACAAACAAATAGCTTTTAATTTGCATTCTAGCTTTAGACAAACACAAAGGTATGGTGGCCCTGAAGTGCAAACCACATCAATAAATCACCAAGCATAAATACAAAAAAGCACAACAAATAAAAAAAAAACACAACAACATGAAACACAATGAAACACAATGAGATTAACCTACTGGAAGAGATAAATACCAGTAGGAAACACGAGACATCGCGAGACATCGCTGATTGGACAGTGCCATTTACCTTTTAAATCGTAAATTAAAGGCATGCCTCACCTCAGGAAGTGGAAAGCAGTTTCTGTACAGTCCAGTTTTAAATGTATTTATCAGTGTATGCATATGTAAGAGTTTATGAGTTTTGATATTAAATATTTCTCAAAAATTATAATTAAAAATCATAATTCAGAAGTAATAAATTCTAACCAAAAATCACGTCTTACGAATAACAATCAGAGATACACTCTGGTGTTGTGATTATTGGGCTCACAGCAATAATTACAATTAGTTAATCGTCATTAATAATTGATAATTAACCACGCTAAACACCACTGTGTTATCAACTGTTTTACCGGATGGTGGAGAACACTAACCTTAGTTGACAGACAAATATCTTCTGTGCACAATAAACACAAATGCTGTCTCTTTGTCTATGTGAAAATGTATTAAACCAATAGTCCATTACAATTCACTATCCTGGTCCAACAACCTTGACCTAATTAAGTATAAACTATTCTACGAAAGGTGGTAAATGAATAACCAAAAATGAAAATGGGTGCTGAGTGTAGATGAAGACCAAACTAGCAGTTTATAGAAAACATGGGAAAGAAATAACAATGTGAATTGACTCGAAAAGTGGAACAGAATTAATAAATGGTGAAGCTTTTTTTGGTGCGTTGATTTGTCTCGATAGCAGCAGTCAGCTGTTATAGGGTAGAGCTAGGCCAACTGAGACGCGGTAAAGCAGCCGACCCCGTAGCCACTAACAGCTGACAGCGGTCTCTAAACAAAGGGTCATGAAACACTGAGGCGGGAACCCAGTGGAAAAACCCAAAGGCCATAAACTGTGGAACAATGGAGATGAACACGAGGCTCAGTTAGCAGCCTCAGTCTGCTTTAAAGTCCACTTTAAACTCCAACTGAGTCCGTTGATCAAGACACGGTGAACGCACCGACATTCAAAACTTTGCTGCGCACCCGTGCTTCAGAGCTCACATTTCCCAGTATTAAACAGCACTGAGAACAGTTCAGCATAAACTTCAAGCATATATATCGCATGCAACCAGTTGATACATTGGATTAACTAGTGGTGATCCTAGGTCATCTTAACCTATATACCTATACAAATTGTGGCTACAGTCTTGCAACAGATTATCAGATTTATTTCTGGACTTTGGAGTATGAACATTGCAGCTCTGGCTGTATATTTGGGGATGTTCTCCTACTGGAAGGTGAACCTCCGCCCCAGTCTCAAGGTGTTTGTGTGTTTTTCTTTCAATTTTAGAGTATTAAGCTCCATCCAACTTCCCATCAATTCTAACAAGCTTCCCTCTCCCTGCTGAAGTAAAGCATTGTCACCACATGATACCCAAAATGTTTCACCATGGGGATGATATGTTCAAGGTCATGTGCAATGTTAGCTGGCTTAGTGGGTAGGCCACAACGTTTAGTTTGACCTGATCACGTTCTTCCACTGTTTGCTGTGTCTTCGTCATAGCTTGTGGTAAACTTTAAACAGGGCTTCCTTTGGCACCCCTAACATTTGTCTTGTAAGCAGATTCTGCATCCTGATCTATTGATCTCTGTACTCTATCTCCCTCAGAGTTGCCATGACTCATTTGATAAAAGCTTTTGCAATGTAAAAAAAAAAAACAGACTTTTTTATTGGTAGCTAGATTTGAACAGAAATTTGATTTTTGTTTAAAGTGATGTGTTTTGATTGTGAACTTTTAAAATGCACAAAAAAGTTTAAAATTTTATGTAAAAATCCCCTAAAACATCATTCAAATGAAATTCCTCAGTTTGTAAGCCCAACTCAGGACTAAAACAAAGCACCGGACCATAAAAAGACCTACAACAAAATCCAGTGGCAAGAATGAGACAACAATTTCAACATTGTGCAATGTTACTCATAATTTGGAAATGATTTTGGTTTAAGATACGTTTTTCTTTTGTGATATGCCTGAAAGAGATATAATTTTGTGAATATGTACATTTATCTGTCAAGAGTAAATTCTTTCACCACAATAATTTGAACAGAAGAGGTAAAACCAAGTTAACTCGAACGTTATGGACCAAAGTTCACATTATAAATGTATGTATATAAAATGTGGCTCCGTCTTTTAAAGGGTGGCATTCTTACTAAATAAAAGAAGTGCTCTTTGTGTCAGCAGATCTTTCTCACACACTGCAGGCATATTAAGCAATCATAATTCCTATATTTATTTAACTCAACCTGTCAATTTCATTACATAGTAGGTATGGCCCAGCAATGACAATCTATGACAAATGAAGCATGTATAGTAAATTGCATTAAGCGTGCAGACCGATGCAATACACAAAATATTTAATGTCCTGCATAGTCTAATTCACTAAGTGTAAAAGGCTAATCAGTATTTTGTTCAAAGAGGAAGGATTGTGGTTTCCTATCATACATATTTTTGTAATTATGTCTGTAGGCTAGGGCAAATAATTGCACACAGTTATTACAATAACCAGAAGATATTGGAAACTAGAGCAATTATTTCCAACATAATGATTAAGGTAGTCCAAAAATATATAACAAATTAATCGCTTTAAGCAATAACAGTGGTAAAACATTTTAACTCAGTAACAATAAATGTGTTAAGTATTTCTAAGACTTTTATCTCTTTAAAACATATTAGTATTGTTCTCAGAAAGCCATTGTACTGAATAAATATCATGCTAAATATATTTTATATGTAATTTTTTTAATTTTTTTATTTTGTTTTAAGAATCCAATAAACCATTCAATTTAATAAATATCAGAATTTTCTCACATTTATGTCTTGTAGAGCATTAAAAATAACACCTATTTACCTATTTATAGATGTTGCATTGAGACATGAATTAAATCCGTTATAATTTATAATAAATTTATTTGGACTATATTAAGAAAGCATTGCAAGGTAACACAACTGACTGGAACGCAGAAGAATGGTTCTTTCTGGAACCTAATGGATGTAAATAATGACCACAGACAAAACAATGAGGCGGGGACGGGACATTTAAGAATATATTAACCTTAAAAAGAGGGAAAAAAATAAGTATTCACTCAAAAAATCATAAAAACAGCTTTTGGTTTTTAACTGTCTCAAATACAGTTTGAACTGTGGTGTAAATGACCTAGCCTTATTCCATCTTAAATTGATAAACTGATTTTTGTGTGTTTATATGCAACTTTATGCAAAAAACGCCTGAGAATTCTTGGTTAGTAACTGACATGATTTGATTTTACAGATTTTTGTAAATGAAGGGTGATATTTTAGAAAATATTCTTTGTTCGGATGATGAAACAGTAATGTTATTATTGTATTTGTGTGTGCATTAGATAATAGAGTACAAAACAAAAGTTTAGTTTGAAGTTAATGAAGAGCACAAGTAAATAGTTACCAAATAGTCACACATTCCCAATGCTCAGCACAGCTCAAATATAATTCCAAGCAGCTTCTATTGTTTCACCTACACATTGTGCATAACTGTACTTAAAAACGGGACCTCCACTACTTTGCAATTAAATCACAAGTAAGAATGACTCATAGAATGGATGCATAGGTCAGTGATCCTATTGAAAGTTGTTTTCCTATTAGTGTAATTTTCCAGTGGTTGTAAGCCTAAACTCCCAACATATAGTCAACACTGAAGAAGTGTTTGGAATGAGAGGTGAAACTTCTTAACAAAATAAGAAAAGAAGCTCCGGTGCCTTCATTGCAAGCACATAGGATAGAAAATATGTGTAGATTCAAACATGGTCCTGTAAAAGCATGCTTGTGCATTGTCTGAAGAGAAAATTTTAAGCACAGCACTGTTGGAACAATAGAACTGTGTACGACCAGAGGTGTAATATATCTGTCACTGTGAAACTCCAACAAGGATCTGCCATTCACTGAGCTGCACACTGACACTTTCACACAGTGTGATGACTGAAATGGAATCCCTCCCTCAGTGATCAGCATAGTTTACCTGAATGACAGGTTCTGTGCAGGTACCTGCAGAATATTCTCACAAGTATGTTTGCTGAAAAGGCTGAAAGCACACCTACTGTAAATGTCTGTGCAGCAAAATAAACCCATACATCAGGCAGGGGTAGGCTGCACAGCATGTGTTTTCATTTTGTTTAACAATATAGCCAGAGTATTGCTTCTAGAAAACAGAATCAGCTTGGCCAATGCAGAAAGATATGCTGTATATCAAAGACAAACACAAAGCACAGTCAGAGTGTCTGATCTGTTATAATGAGGAAATAAATTTGCTCGGCAATCAAAGACACCTCAGCTAGTTTTACAAAGCTAGTCTGACACCAGGGAGAACTGTCAACATCTGTTTCCAACTTCAGTGCAGTGGAGTGTATGGATTCAGAAGACCATACATGAGTAACTCTCAAACAGCTGACTACACAAAACATGTGCAATATTATACAATTTGCTTTCCTCATTGTGAAAGTTGCAGTGACCTTAAGCTGAATAGAGGGTAGGGACAGTGACTCAGGTGTTCTAATTGCCCCTTTAGTGACCTTAATGGCCCTATTTGTGTGATTGTTCTGACTGCAGTTATAAGCCTGTTACTTCCAAGCATGTTCAGAATAGAAGAAGCCTTTTAAATGCGGTATGAAACGTCTTAAAAAAAACAAGTTCGCCTACTACTTAACATTTAGGATTTTTCTCATATTCTGCAGATGAATTATTATCTATTTTTTACACTTCCATGTGATTGTTATAAGCTGGGCATTTTGTGTTACACAGAAGGAATAAAAGCTCTGAAGCACCTTTGTGCTTTGATCTACTGTTAGTTTCCTATCCTAACTATAAAGTCTGGCATGAAAAAAACCTTTTTATGTGTGTCTAAATAAGGATATGAAGTTGATTAAAAAAAACAAGTTGTGCCATATAATTGAAGGATGTGTATTGCTTTTAAAGTGCTCCTGTCTTGAATAGTGTGTGTTTATTAGGATCAAGGGTGGAGATGCAGTGTTCTCCTGGGCCAGAACTGGGTATGTTATTTTTGCCTTAACCATCATCTTGTATTATTTTCACTTTTCAGATTTATAGATTAACTGATCATTGGGGAACGGTATTTTCAATGAGCCCCAAGTGCTCAGATTGTCACGGTTTGTGTAGCGGAGGACCACGGAATGGAGACGGACAGGAACCATTGGTGGTGAGTAACCAGATTTAATACATCAACAAAAAACTCACTCACAGGTGGAGGCAGAAGCAGGCATGGACAGGCAGGAGAAAACAGGCTTGGTGTGAACAATGAACTATGAACTGCTACTGTGAATGTTTCCACGAGGAGTAAACATAATGGCAGAGTATATATAGGGCATGACACAAGAGAAGTAGGAAGACTGATTGGCATGGTGCAGGTGAACCGAATAAAGTTAATTCACAGGACAGAACAAAATGTGACTAGAACACAACAGGAATTCAAGGATACAAGACGAAGACGCGGGATTACTCGCTGCAGCCTTCACGTCAGCGGGCATGGGACCCATCTCCTCGGCGGCCGAACATCGGGGAGATGCTCAGCGCCGGCGTTTCCTCCGGCGGGAGGAAGACGTCGGCTTTACTGCCGAATCAGGGTGTGCAACCAGGGGAGCAGGCGGAGAACGGCGCTGGACCGCCTCACACTCCATCTGCTCCAGCAGCAGTGGAGAGGGCAGAACCTCCAGATCGGCCAGCAGATGTCTCATCGCCTCCTCCATCTGCTGCTGAACCCAGCGATCCCTGGCGCTCTCCTGCCTTCCATCTGCGAGGTCCAAGTTTGGTGGAAACATTCTGTCACGGTTTGTGTAGCGGAGGACCCCGGAATGCAGACGGACAGGAACCATTGGTGGTGAGTAACCAGATTTAATAGAACAACAAAAAAACTCACTCACAGGTAGTGGCAGAAGCAGGCATGGACAGACAGGAAAAAACAGGCTTGGTGTGAACAATGAACTATGAATGTTTCCATGAGGAGTAAACATAACGGCAGAGTATATATAGGGCATGACACAAGAGAAGCAGGAAGACTGATTGACATGGTGCAGGTGAACCGAATAAAGTTCATTCACAGGAGAGTCAAAACGTGACTGGAGCAAAACAGGAATTCAAGGATACAAACTAATAGAAACATAACTAGAAAAATATTAAACTAAAGCATAACCAGATCCAAAACCCTAACTTGACAAAACATGAACTAGAAGACAAAAACTAAAGCATGAACAGAAAAATAATAAACAGAAGCATGATTCAAACCCTATCTAGAATAATAACAAGAAGAAGAACCCAAAAACACCCACAAATCATGACACAGATATTCACTTTCATAAAGTGAGCTTTCCTGTTTAATTATGGAAGGCTGCTGTTTATATCCAGTGGTAAATTGGCAAAAGGCAGGGCACACGCTGGACAGGTTGCCAGTCCATTGCAGGACAACACTTAAATGCACCAAACAAACAACTAGACACACACATTCTAAGGTCATTTTACTGTGACCCAGTTACCTAACATGCGTACTGTTTGGAAGAGAACCTATGCATAAGCGTGGAGAACATGCAAACTCCATGCAACAAAAAAACAGCCAGGGTTTAAACCATCTTGCTGCAGGGCAAGATGGTCCAGGGATCACTGCTATGCAATAACTTCAGAAAGCAAACTATCTTTGGTAGGAATCAGTCAGTGCCTTAGGTCTGTCAGGATCTGATAAAATATGCAGACCAAGAGAAACCAATCAGTGCGATAATTCAGATAGTTAATTCCTGCATTATCTGACATCCCATCAGTCACTATTCACCTTGCCGGTGTCCGAAACGGAATACAATAGAAAAGCAAGAGAGGACACATAATGCTGTTGTTAAGTTGACAGATTTGCCAATGTTTTTTTTCT
Source organism: Girardinichthys multiradiatus (assembly GCF_021462225.1). Taxonomy (NCBI): domain Eukaryota; kingdom Metazoa; phylum Chordata; class Actinopteri; order Cyprinodontiformes; family Goodeidae; genus Girardinichthys; species Girardinichthys multiradiatus. Next base: position 43,952,987 of record NC_061797.1, on the reverse strand, counting down.
GGTTTTGGTGAACTTTAGGTTTGTTTTGTCAAACTCATTACATAATATATTTTTAAAAATAGCTGGGAGGAGGATGCAGGGACACATTTCTTCAAAGTCAGAGGAAGATACTGGGACAAAAATAAAACAGGGAAGATGACAAAGAAAAATATGTAAACAGACAAAGAGAACAGAAAATAAGAGAGCAAACGATACAGTAATAAAACAGGGATGGTGAGGCACTGTGAAATAAATCATTGTGATGTTGTAACCTTAGCAGTAATGTGCAGGAATCACTTGAGAGTAGAGTTGATATTGAGGCATAAATATTTAACGCAATGTAGGGGAGCTTAATTAGTGTTATTGTTTTTCCAACTCAGACGGTTCAGCTACATGATCAATGTAGATGTGACACTTGTGAATGTGATTGCACATTTGACTGTAGACACTAAATTAGATTCATTCAGATACATTTAATTTTGAAGTTTTATAATATCAAGATGAAGATGGTGAACGTACACATTAGATTATGCCTTAATTGACGTGGGTGACATGAGCGAGATATAGAAGAAGGATTTGGTCTTTTTAGCTTGAAGTTAAAGCTCAGTGTGTTTGGCTGCTAAATGTACATTGCCTTCGAAAATCATTCTGACCTTCAGAATTTTTAATATCACAAACTTCCTTGTACTTTATTGGGATTTTATCAGATAGAACAAAACAACTCAGCAGTAAAGATGAAGGAAAATGATTAATGGTTTTTCCAAAAATAAAATTTTGAAAGGTTTTGTGTGCTTTATAGTTTGGTCCCCCTATGTAAAAACTATGGAAACATGTTTAACTGCTTTTACAGTTCTTTGTCTTTCAGGGTATGTTTCTATCAGCTTTGCCTATCTTGAGATAAAGATTTTTCCCCACTCTTCTTGCAAAATGGGTCAAACTCAGTGAGATTGAATCATGAGCATCTGTTAATGCCAATTTTCAAGTTTTACAATAGTTATTTTGATTTAAGTCTGGACATTGACTAGGTCAATTTAATATATGAATATGCTTTAATCTATTCTATTGTAGCTGTGGATGTTTCCTGTTACAGCTGTGAAACAACATTTCTGGACTCTAAGGCTTGAGGGCAGCTTAGAGTTTGGATATGTTTAGCAGAAAACTAAAGATTCATTCATTCATTCATTCTATCAGTCTGGCTTAAGTTTTAAGTTTGTATACATTACATTATTATACATAATATGGCAGTAATTGACATTTATTTTTGATAATATTGTTATTTATTATTTCAGATTTTATTTTTAACTACTTATGTTTTTGTATGTGTTACAGTTACTTTAGTGTTTTTTATTCAGTTATTTGTCTTAAACATCACTTCATTTTATATTCACTGTTTAGAAAATGCTCTAGATAGATAGATAGATAGATAGATAGATAGATAGATAGATAGATAGATAGATAGATAGATAGATAGATAGATAGATAGATAGATAGATAGATAGATAGATAGATAGATAGATAGATAGATAGATAGATAGATAGATAGATAGATAGATAGATAGATAGATAGATAGATAGATAGATAGATAGATAGATAGATAGATAGATAGATAGATAGATAGATAGATAGATAGATAGATAGGTAGACGTGGATTCATCCTGATCCGATGGCTGAACCACTGCTACTGAATTGTTTTGGTGCAGAGGAGGAGCTGCATCACTATGAGGTCTCCATGGATGACGGACTTCCTAGAGTCCAGGCATTCCCTGGAGGAAGCTCATTTTATCTGTCTTTATCTAAGATCTTTTCCTTTAAGGCACGATCCATATTTTATGACCATAAGAGAGAATCAAAACGCAGACGGACCAGCTAATTTTAGCTTTATTTTTTGGTGCAGCCCTTTCTTTATCATGACAGGCCCCAAGTCCATTTAACCTTCTTCTATTCCATCCTAGCACCACCTGTGAAATTTTTGCTAAATGTGATCAGTTATAGGTGGAATAGAAAACTAGCACAGCAAAGCACGGTTTTGCAACTAAAAACATTATTTTTGAGTTTATTTAAGAAATGTCACTGAGTTTGTAATGTTCTGTCCCTTTTTTTCCTGAAATGTCAATGTGTGAATGTGGAGCTCAGTGGCTCTCCCTACACACCAACAATATTATTTGTCACTAAGTCCAGGACAGTCAGACTATCAGCACCAGATGGTGTGCTATAGCCCTCATTGTCTCAGAATGAGGCTACAGGGAGTGAGTCGTGCCCCATTCAGACGTGGCCTTGGTAACGCTGTTGACACGTCCTGTATCAGTGTCACAGTCAGCCTCCTCCCCCTAATTAAGGCCAGCCCCTCCAGTTCCACCTGACAGCCAAAAGCAGCTGGAGGACACAGGAACGGGAGGAGAGGTCAAATTCTCTGAATGAACGTGAAATAGAGGGGCTCTTATGTTCCAGGAATATCTATGTGCCATATGGTAAAATGTACACCATATCTTCAAAAAACGTATATTATAAACCATATATTCAACACTTTAAAGTCTTGTCCAGAAAAATAAATATTTATTATAATCCTGACTTTCAACTAAAATTAAAACAAATGTTGGAAATACTCTACATTCTTCTCAATTCTAGTAAAGGTTTTGTTAATGCTCCTCTCTCCACCACACAATAAATGGCAGGATCTAACATGAAGTGACCCAAAAAACTGTACATTTTTAGATATTGTTTTTTTTGGCAGAAAAGTTGAAATCATTATAACAAATCTGTCTTTAAAACTGCAACTGTTAAAAGATTCCTATCTGCTGTTGAAACTGAGTTCTTAATGTTTGTTTGTCTTTAACTCTGGATTAGGTTGTGTTAAACTTTCAGAATTATGTTCCTCTGGCCTCCAAAATCAGAAAATCAGTGACTACTAGGCGGAAATTTACAGTCTAATGTAGTGAGAGAAATATCTTGATTTTGTGCAGTCAGTTTGGTGGTTAATGGAAAAAATACGGGAGCTATCGTCTTCCCAACTTAATCCAAGATAGGAATCATAATCCTAAAGCCCAGAAACTGTTCATTTTAAAAAGGAATGACAAACCAAACTGAGCTGCTTAAAGAGGATTTTCCTGACTTAGTGCTGCAATCCATCTCAAATAAAAACTTTAAATATTTACTGGCAAGCTCTTTAAAAAATAAAAAAATTAATCTCTGTTATGATTTACAAGATTAGGTTTAATTTATTGCTAATCACCATACCTACAAGACCAAACTGTATAATTTTAACTAGACCATCTGTCAAATTAAAACGCCTTCATACTGTTACTGATAAATCAAATAAATATTTACTTATATCCTTTAAAAATCCTTTAAAATTCGGACACCTAAATTTAATAATCAAACGTTTAAAAGATTAAGCATTTGACAATGCACCAGCTGCAGAAGAGCAAACTTTCAAAAACAAGGGAAAATAGTTTTGTTTTTTTACCACTGGAGACGTGTTTAAGAACAACACAGATCATTACATCAAGGGTACATTTTGTAAAGCTGCTTGTTATTTTATAGATGAGTTTTGTATTTTTTTACCAGTTACAGTTCATTTATTTAAATCCAGTTGCATATTTGGGATTATCTGCGACACACACTATATTTGGCCTTTAAAGGTGACTGTGGCTCAGTAGGAAGAGTAGTCGTCTTGCAATCAGAAGGTTGTGGGTTTGATTACAGCTTTCTCCTGCCATATGTTGATGTGCCGCTGGGCAAGGCACTTAACCTCAAGTTGCCTACCGTTCTGCGTATCAGTGTATGAATGTGTGAGCGTAGTGAGTGCGATTGGGTGAATGTGGCTCTAGTGTAAAGCGCTTTGAGTGGTCTGTATGACTGGAAAGGTGCTAAATACGTTCAGTCCATTTACCATTTAAAGCACTGCCCATTCATGGTGGGAAAGTTGGAACTAGACTGCTTCACATTAATTTGTAATTCATGGTGGAGGGATTCAAGGTTTATTCCCCTAGTGGACGCCAATAGAGTGCAGAAGAACTTGTGTTTAAGGAAGCATTTGGATGTGATGCTTTAAAAAACAACTATGATATCTTGACAATGGATAAATAAAGAAATATATCATCATTAAAAAACCTGAAACTTTAAGTAAGGTTACTCGTATGCAGGGATATCCCTAAGCACAACAGGCTACCACCACTGTAGAATATCTTACAATATTTATTTTCAGTATGTCTTTCTGCATTAAATAATCGAAGTTCCTTTCATTAATTGTAATTATTTTTACCCAGTTTTTGCACAGAAATTCAGAGAGAGAAACTCATAAAGGTGTCTACGTTCTGCCTGAGCTCATCTAACTAAGCCATTTTATTCATAGCTCTGTGCAACTGTGCAGCTTTCCCTCATTGCCTATCCAGCCTGCACTGATGCTATCAGCACCTTATTCAGTATAGCATGCTCAAAACTTATAATTGATACAGAAAATCTGATGCCCCGAGCAGCTGACATTCAATACAATCTAAAGGATGGTGATGGAAATGAGGGGCATATAACAAAATATGCTGCCAGCATAAATAGGAGGAAAAGGCACTTGTAATGTGATCTCCTCCAGCGTTAAATATCAAGTGCAATTAAATGCCAGCGATGGCAGCACACAAAGAAGCTGGGATAGTGCATGGAAACGAATTTGGACTCCGTCTGCAAAGATATCTTTTATATAGGAAGTGATTATTTAACTTCGTTAACCAGAGAAGAAAACCTGCTGTTTCTGCTCAGACAGTCACAAAAGAGTGTGGCTAAGATTAAAAAAAAGTAGGACCTTAGAGCAGAAGATGACGACAAAAGCAAGCAACTAATTGAGATGTGAAAAGGGAAATTGTGTTATTCAAAAAAGTGATTCTGCTTGCAGACAGCTATACCAACATCATGCTTATGCTTAGCTCAAATTTATGAGTATTTTTTGTGGGGCTGCAATGGCACATTATATACCTGTTGCATTAACAGTAAACATAGAGCAACTGCCATGCTTAGAAATAGAAATATTAAAACTTCAGAAAAGCTAGATTGGGCTTCTCTTACAACGGATGACCTCATAGCTTATTCTGATTATACTGATATAACATTATGCAATATTCAAATACTTAAGGATGCAATTCTTGTGTAAGGATGTTGAGTATACAGAGGTAGGGCACCAATCAGCTCTTCGCCCTATGTATAATGGTACGTTGTATGCACTGAATGCAACTAGTAAGTCTTTCTACAAGTATAAAGAGAATAGACATGTTTTATAGCCCTGGCTGTAATAAATATATGGCACAATATCATACAGAAGCCTGTGAGGCTGCACAGCATAGACCTAGGCAGGAATTCTTGTTTGAGCACACGGAGGTCACTAATGCATGATGCAAATATGCTTTTCGCTTTATTAGGAAGAATGAGAAAATGCTAAGGGCAGATTTTATGGCTATGCTAAGTATTACTGTTAATAATTTCTGGAAGGAAGTAAAAAATTTGAATAAGTGGAGGTTGATCCAACCTTGCACTATAGAAGGAGTTTCAGGGTCAGACAATATTGCAAAATTATGCCAACAGCTTTACAGTACTTTAACTGTGTCAAAAGTAATGTGTATAATGTGGCCAATGTTATTGTCACATGAGTTGTATCAGGCTTTTCACATGCTAGCTGACAACAAAGCATGTGTGTTAGACAACATTACAGCAGAACTCCTTAAATGTGGTTGTGCAAAGCTAGCTACTTCAGTCAATGCTGTCTGTCCTGCTAGTTCCAAGGACAAAACAGGTAAACTGGGTAGTTTGAAAAACTACTCAAAAGTATTTCAAAATCTTACAATTTAGGACAATTTAGGAAACATGACACTGACATTTTTATGTTTTAAAAGAACCACGTAAAAGTAAGGAAGACATAGTTCATCAGTTCCTATGTGTTTATTGATGCTTCTGAAGCACTAAACTGTTTTTGAGTTGAGCCATAGAAGACATTGTGAGACTCCAGGCTTACTAGTATGCTCACCAGACTATGCAGGTAAAATGTGTCATCCACATTGGGTGTCAACAATAGTGTTAGGCAGGGTTGAATCATGTCACCTGTTGAGGATTATCTCTCTCAGAGACTGAAAACATGTAACACTGGATGTTTTATTGAAAATCTCTTAGTGTGCTGTTTAGTCCACCAGGTCCTGGTCTTCAACAGCTGTTGAATATGTGTACTGTGAATGGTGTAGAGCATGATATCAAATACAACACCCCACACCCCTCCAGGTCAAAGAACGTTGCAGTTTAACCTATTTGGCCATTTTTGTAGTTTGATAACAAAGATACAATTATCTAGCGGTGCAAAAACAAGACAAAAATGGCAAAAACAAGGCAAAACTGTAAATGTAATAATAATATTCAATACATGCAGTACGGTTCTGTCCTCAAGGAGCTAGAAGCAGCATACAGCGCTAACATAACCAGAAGGCACGATGCTACTGAAATCTATCAAAACAATGGCCAGGACATCATATCAACACACAATTAATTCATGTCTAAAATAACGTTTATAGTCATTTTAGCGTTGTTTGCAGCTTACCACTTTGCTGTGTCCGTCGTTTCCAGACATAACTGCCAATGATGTGGGTACATTTCCATGAAAAATCTAATTTAACCTGGCACTTCAAAGAGGTTCTGAAGCTGGGGGATGATGTAATGAATTGTGTGGGTTAACATCCAACAACCGAATCGAAATTCTTTACTTGCAGTGTAGGCATACTTGAGCCTGGATTACAAAATTGCAGTGAGAAATAAAAATGGCGGATGTGAAAAATTGATCAGCCGGAAGTCCATGACCTTATTTAGCTCTTCTGTAGCAAATACAGAGAGTTGGAAACAGCTGGAAAACGCAATAGATGATAGAGAAAACTGAACGGACTAGAAAGTATGACCAACACAGAACATAAAGATATCTCCGCAACACCTGGAAAGACTTAATTAAAATTTTTGGCACTCCTACAGACTACAAGTACAAAACAAAATGTATGTAAAGGCTAAAAAAGTGTATTTTACATGATATGTGTAAATTGTTATCTTGAGAGTAGGCCTTTCCTGTCCTATATATGTCTTGTTTTCCTGACTAACTGGCAGTAAACATTTTCTGTTGCTTTAGACCTTTCCTGCTTTCCTGTCTTTTGTCCAGAGCACCACTTCCCCACATCCTCCAACGATGAACTCATGACACTCCCAGTGGGAGAAGCTGTCTGTGGGCAGGGCTGGAAGACAAGGGGAAGGAGGTGCACTCGGCTGAGCACCAGGTCAGCCATTTTACACTCTCATCTTTTTTTCATGTTCCACCAGTTGTAAACTCCAGGACTTTACCAAAGAACATAAAATGTTGGTTAAATGTATAATGCTCTGCACACTTGTATGCACATGTGTGAGAATGTGAATTCAGACGTGAGAGACTTTCCGACAAGGACACCAAGCTCGAGGGCGGGCAAGTATTAAAGATTGAAGGTGACGACATTCTTTTAGTATTAAGTTCTGTCATTTTGTAGACAGAAGGTCTGAGCCCTAGGGATCTTCTAACAAAAGTTCCTTCCTACAGTATTTATATTTTAATTAGATCAACTTGAAAAATTTAGATTCCAAGTCATTTTGATCTTTGTCTCTGTGAGTAACAGAGAACGTCCTAATATCCAGTCCTTCTGGCCAAGACAGATTTAAGAAGAAATCTTTTATTAGCTCAAGAAAAAGCTTTTAAAAAGAATACATTACCATAAAAAACAACAGTATTTCACATAAACACTTTTATGCCTTTTGCTCCAAAAATTATTTGTCCATTAAAAATATTATTTTCTTTCCATAAAATCAGTCAGTTGATTACCTTAATAGTGTTGGATATAAATCCATTGTACATCTGTTTTATTTAATCAGTCGAGTCATGTGTATATGCATATGTGTGAGTCCTAAATCTGTTTACACAACATATGTTTATCCCTAAATCTTTCATGGCCTCCCCTAAACAAGTCTCATCCTGGCATTTCAAACCATATCTTCCTTGGATTTGTATTGCTTTCCTGAATGTGCGTCGATACAGTTATTGGCAATCAGCAGTTATAATGTGTTCTCAGTCCAAAGCTCAAATACTTCTACTTTATCAAAGCTTATAGCCCTACAGTATAAAAGTCCTCTAAGTGAGATACTAGAAAAAGTACCATAACACCATAAAACTGTGGCATTTTGCTTAAAGATATCTGACTGTGAGAATGTTATACTGGCCCATGACCACTCCTAGTTATAGATCCCTATTGATCTTGTCTAGGAATATACGTTTCAAATAATTAAATAATATTTGTATTTCCCTTCAGTGTCATTAAAGTATTTTTTTTTTTGCAAAGGCTGTTTCTAATATAGTAGGTTTACTGTATTTACATTAGTGAAGAAAAACTAATCAACCTGGCATATCAATGAATAAAAAAACTGTCTACTAAAGTTTTGCTTGACACATGATTTGATTTCTAATTGACAAGAAAACTTTTTGGAACTTGATAAAAAAAACAAAAAACTATAGAACTGCCAGAGATCCTTGTCAGGAAATAAGGATCCTTTATTTTAAATTATTCTACTTGGTTACATTTGAAGCCTAAACATATAAATGTGCAGTTTTTTGACAGACACCTATATAGATTTACCAAATGCAGCTTATACTGGTGTTCTATTATTCCAAGAAACAAACCCTTTCACAGGTGAGTATTAATGCAAATGTGGTTTGAGGTCAATTCTTGTTGAACTGCTGCATGAAATATGCATAGTACTTCTGCCTTTCTTGTAAAACAACAGGCAGTAAAACTGTGAACAAGTATTGACAGGATTGGCTTCTGTAATGCAGTTTTGTGTGGCCAATACAGGAGGTTTCACTCCTCTCACTTGTAATCACATAGAGCTGCCTGGTCACAGATTGTTCTCTGGTTTCCCCCTTACATGTCAGTCCAGTAGCCAATCCTGTCTCTCCACAACAGCAGAAAACCACTGTGTTTACTGAAAACATAGAATGCAGTGGACCAAGAACTGAATAGTAATAACAAGGAACTGTTGAAGCTGTCAAGGAGGTGTTAAATGGCTGGGGAGGCAATCAAACATTGATTCAGGCTCAAACAATTCTACTGTGAAAACTGCTAAAAATTCAAAGCCCTGAAAAAAAGCTACAGTGTGCCAAAGTAACAACGGAAAGATAATAGACACAGCAAATGCAGCTTGGATAACAAAGATACTGGCTGTTTAAAATCTTACATGGAAAGGGTGTGAGCTGCTGTTCTTGGAACAAATTAATTCACCTGGATGTTTCATGAGAGCAAAGGAATGTAACCTAGTAACCCAATCAATCCACTAAGTTATGTGTATATACCAAGTGGAAAGGATTTAAGCTATATTAAAATAAATCAATAATAAAACTGTGCATTCATAGGGATTTCAATTTCATCAATGTAGCAACCAGAACAATTTAATTTTGACTAATCCATCCATCCATCCATCCATCCATCCATCCATCCATCCATCCATCCATCCATCCATCCATCCAGCCAGCCAGCCAGAAAAGTGAAGTAATATGTCCATCACTGCTTCTACTGGCTTTTTTATGCAGATTCTACAAATTATACAAATGTAGTTTTGAAGGCCAGCCTTTCAATTAAAATTATTTTCAAATCATTTTGTTTTCTGATGGCAAACACATTAAAGTATGTGAATGATAGCAGCTGCTTTGAGAATTTGGCCATAATGTGAGCAAAAAAGACAGGTTGCAAAACTGCACGTTGACATAATCAGTATCCTAAGTGGTGAATGAAATCATGAGCTACAAATATATTTCAAATCTTTTTATAAAATACAATACTGCAAATGAATGAGAACTAGTTTGCGTTTGAGCTGTAAACGTAAATTTGAATTTTCAGAAGGTGAACTATGAACATTAATTCATTTTAACCTGGCTATAAAGAACTACTTTAAAACTAGTTCTTACAAAGGCTAAAATGGCACAAAATTGTCTAGATTTAATTTAGTCTGGACACAAATTAAATAATACCCAAATGGCTCACTGATGGGAAAGCATGGGTTTATAGCAGAAAACATTTGGATGTTTCTGCTTAGTTTAGTTTATTTGTTAATTTGACATGGACAGTACACCATCAGAACAGATTATTGTTTGATTATGGAATGGTCTCTAGATGTGAAACTCTGTTTAGTGGCTTTGATTTATATTTCCCAAGTGGAAATTTACCTTTTATTGTGTTATATCTGGAAAAATTGTTATTTGGAGACCCACTCTGAGCATTACCTGCAAAAACGTTCATTCTGAAATTAGTAAAGTGCTGGAGAACGACTCATACAAGTACTGGAAATGTGCATTAATGCTCCTGGCTTTGCCCTTGCACAAGCCTTTGTTAATTAAATACTTCCCTGCTGACTTATTTCAGTATTAAGTAGTAGTATTAAGTATTAAGTAGAGTAGGCTCTTTTCATTCTCTGACACACCTGTACTTCACAGTGACATCACCTTCTTCATTTTCTTCATATCAAGGTCATTTACAGGTCACACACAAATTCACCTACAGTACAGCACAGTCTTCTTTCTGATTGGTTTCAGCTCAGCTGTCAGTTGTCACCTCATCGACTACATATGCATGTTCTCCATCACTGTGAGGTCATGATTAATGGCCAGCCAACAAAGCAGAGAAGAAGAACTGAGAGAAAGAGAGAGAGACTGGAAGAGGAAAAGTGATCTCCTCTGACTTTTTATCTGTTTCATCATGGAAATCATCTCATTTACTCTTAGCACTTCTCCATTCGTCTACTATTGTCACCGGCAAAGCCCATTTTCTATCTGCAACAGCGGTGAGCATATTTGGGTGAGCATCTGAGAGGCTCAGAGGAACAGGAACAAAGTAGCAAGATTACTTTATGCTGGTGTGTTTGCACAAGCCAAAGCCACACTTCGCACTCCTGAGCTGATGTGAACTGTTTTGTTTCTGCTAGGGTCTGAGGTACAGGTAGTTGACATTTTCAGGTTTGCAGCATGATTTGCTCAACATCATGAGAAATATAAGTCTTGTTCTTGTTTCTACATCTACATATTGATCTTGGTACAGTCAAGAAATGTCCTCTAGTGTTGAAATACAAAATATTTCCATGGATACAAATTGTCATTTTAGTTAGCGGGCGACTAACACTGTTCAGCTAGATAAACCCACTAGCACCACCATGAACACAGGGCATGGCAGCATCGAGCAGTGGGGATGCTTCTCTTCAACAGGAACAGGAAAGCTGGCCAGAGTTCAATGGAAGATAGACAAAGCTAAATACAAGGTAGCCCTAAAAGAAAACCCTGTCATAGGCTGCAGAAGACTTGAGAATAGGATGGAGGATCACCTGAGCAAGATAACGACCCTAAACATATAGTCAAAGTGACAATGGAATGGTTTGCATCAAAACATAATCATTTGTTGAAATGGCCCAATTTAGGCCTAGATCAAAATCCAATTGAGAATCTGTGGCAAAATTGGGAAAGCCTCAATCTCTAGATGTGTAAAACTGGAAGAGACATCCTCGCAGCTGTAAGACTTGCAACTATAATTGCTGCAGAAGGTAGTTCAGCATTGCTGACACAAATGCATTTAATACAAGTGCAGACCACACTTTTAAGAATACTTCTTTGTAAAAAACCAGAACCTTTTTTTCACTTCACAATTTTATGTTATGTTGTGTTGGTCTTTTACGTAAAATCACCAGACTTTTTTGTGGTTGCAATGTAACAAAGGTTCAAGAGGAATGCATAGTTTTCAAGACACTATATCAAGAAGTAGACGTAATAAAATTAGACCACATGCACCCTTTAGTTTTTTTTTTAATTCAAACATTTATACACGTCTCTGAAACAGTAAATAACATGTTAGGTAAAATATATTACATTTGAATTTCCTTTTACCTTTTGCACTTTATTGAATCTACTGATGTGATTTTTTTTTCTTTCCAGTGATAAGGCAATGATTTCTAATCACAAATGCAGAAATATACTCAGATTTTCAGTTTGCACTGCCTTGTTCCTAAAACTTCAACAATGCGAGGCATGGATGGTTACTATTCAGTGGAACTATGAATAACATGAAATTCAGTCATATCTGGTGGTCCTTAGACCTCTACAACTTGTGTAAACATGATCTCAAATTGCAACTGGTAGTAGAGTAATCAGTGTTCTGCCCTATAACAAGAAGATGCAATAATTTCAGTCTGGATGCTTCAGCTGCACATCATCCTATAGATCAAGCTCCATGGTAAGTTCTGATATTACATCTAGAGGCAGCTTCACTGGATCAAGACATGCTTTGAAATCATTTATATGAGCTGAGTCTTTTAGTTAGATGCAGGACATTTTATGAAACAAATAGTTATGCAAGCCTTTGTATTTGATGGGAGATCTTTTTACTTAAACAATATGTGATAAAATATAAACAACGAGCCCAATAACAATGATCAATTTTCCATGGAGTGCTGCATAGGCTTTGGCATTAGATGCTGGGAATCTAATCAGTGCCTTGCTGCTTCTATTCCATGTCAGGCTAGGGGTCCTGTGCCTGGGAGGCTGTAAGAGCTGCTTAATGACATGAAGACAATTAATAATTCAGAACAAACCCTATGAGGGACTAAACAGAAACGTGACAGTGTGCTGGTGACTTCAGTGACTTGTATGGAAGCAGCAGCATGGTTCATGGAGTAATGTGACATGACAGCATTCACCTCGGATGATAGAGAATGGAGGAAAACTATCAAAACGCTTATAAATATCTTATGTAGGCTCTGAAAAGTTGAGGAGCTGGTGGAGAGGGCCGGACCGAGGGGGAGAAGAATTTCAGATGTACTCCAGCTTCTGCAGCACAGACGTATTTCATGCAACTCACTAAAATGACAATTTGTGTTTACTCCTGTGCTTTCTGTGTGTGTTAAGATGTCTGTGTATGCAGCACTGCATGCAGGTACAGCAGGTGACTGGAATGGTGGATTGAGGCCGGTAGATTCAGAAGAAAGTGCAGGAACAATTGCACCAACAGGATTGATTAAATTGACCCTGTTGCTGCATCTGTTTGGGTGAGTTAATAACTACATACTGAAAAATATGAGCTGCAGAAAAAAGGAAGATAATGAAAATAAAAACGTACAGAGCACAGGGTAAATCCTATTTACCTTCTGGCATGGGAAATTAACACTGCTACAAAACCTTTTCTGCAAATTGCAACACAGTATAACCTCCAGGTCAGACATTATGAGAATACATAGAACTGCTCAGGTATGAACACTTTACTCTAGAGGATTGTACAACAAAGATCTGGTGGAAAATTGGATGCGAAGTAAGATAGAGGAGGTAATACGAACAAATCACTGGAGTTTTGTGATGAAAACTCTTCAGTGACACTTTCTTTACTTTGTGCTTCAGTGTCTAATAAAAGAGAATAATTTGTTTAGTACTTGGCTGTAGATTGATTATCGCAGCAGGTACAACAATCCTCTATATCTTTCTACTTTGTAAGGCACAACAATGATGTATTAAACACTGATATTACATTCAGTGAACCTTCATAGAAACTACGGGTTAAATTTGTCCAACACTTCCACAGTTACAAATCAGTATTTTACTGATATTTTTACATAATAGACCAACACAACACATCCCAAAATTGTTTGGAGGAAGAAAATGTGCATATGGTTTTGAATTATTTTATACAAATAAAGTAAAAGTATGGTATGCATTTGTTTTGAGGACCCTGTGTCAGTACTTTGTAGAAGTACTTTCTCTGCAATTACACCAGCAATTATTTTGGGTAATGTCTCACCATCTTTGCACATTTAGAGATTAAAATGTTTGACCATTCTTCTTTTCAAGCTCAGACTGGATTGAGAGTGTCTGTGGACAGGAATTTTCAGGATTTCCCACATATTGTCTTAATTTAGGGGGTTTCAGTTGTAAAGGGGGCTGAAAGCGAATGCACTCTAAATGTTTTTCTCTGTAAAAAGTAAAACAACAAGCCATGGATTATTATGGACTACTTGGTGTTGGTCTATTATATAAAATCTCAAAAACATTATTTAAATATATGGTTATAATTTGACAAAATGTGAAAAGGTTCAAGGGGTTTTTGTTGATTAAAATCTCAACGGTTGCTTTTTTGATTTACCAACCAAATTGCACAGCGTGATATTTTTTTTTCTCTGAATTCATTAAAAAGAGACTCGTAATGGAAATTTATATAAATTTACAAAACCGATTAAAAACTTAGCATAAGTTTTCATGGCTGTAACATTTTAATCCAAAATTGATGCAATTTATAAGTAGTCTAAAGTAACATAAAAAACACAAAAGAGGGCTGAACAATTATTGCAAATAAATAATAACATCTAAAGTCATTCTTTGAGCTCACTAGCTCACTAATTTAGCTTTTTTTTTAAGTTGTCTTCTGAACCAGGTTAGTTCGTTGCATTCAGCCTGTGTCTTTTGCCCTAATTTAATAGTCTATCAGACTTTGATGCTACTTCTCAGATGATTAAATATCTCCCAGTAGACAAGAAGTGTGCCTCTCACTTTGAATCTCACCACTGACTAAGACCAGACTGACAAGACAAATATTGATCACAGGAGGTTATCCCTTCACCCTGCAGCCTCATTTAAACAAGCCTTATTGTTTTCAGATGAATCCCCAACCAGAGCCCCACAGCTGATTGAATTTAATGCATGCTGCTACCTTCAAAGCAACAACTGTTGCTTTTCAATTCCTTGCACTTGAAATTTATCTCCACAATAGGCTACAAATAAGAAAGAAAATCTATACCTTTCAACCCCAGCATGACACTCTCAAACTATGAAGAAACTAGAAGAAAATAGTGAAGAGGAAGGACATAAGTGGCGCATTCCTGGTGGTCTGGGACATGAATCCACTCGAAAAGGTCACAGTGATAAAATCATATTAGGGACACATGATAGACTACACTCACAGTATGTAACACAGTGACATAGAACTCGATAAAGATACACAAGAGAGTGTAAGAAGATTTTTCTGAACTTAAAGGTTTGTTTTATGACAGTAAGTTTGCAGGCTTTATGCATTATTGCTGCAACATGAATATGAAGTGAGAATAGTCAGTTGTGGCTATGGATAATTGTTAACATGAATATAAAATGATCAAGTCAATAATACCGTTACGTGCAAATGTTAAGAGTGAGTGTTAAGTGAGAGTGTGTACTGACCAACTTGCCGAGGTCTTTACTAACATCTTTAACCTGTCTCTGAGCCTGTCTATTGTTCCCACCACCCTTAAGACCTCCTCTGTTGTCCCCATTCCTAAGATCCCTGCAGCTACCTGTCTTGATGACTTTCAGCCCATAGCACTTACATCTGTCATCATGAAGTGCTTTGAGCGAATCATCAAGAACCACATCTGTGCCTCTCTTCCTGACACCTTGGACCCTCTACAGTTTGCATATAGAGCAAACAAGTCCACAGAAGACGCCACTGCTCTAATAGTTCACACCTCCCTCAACAACCTGGAGAGGGGAAACACCTATGTGAGAATGCTTTTTATTGACTACAGCTCAGCCTTCAATACCATGATCCCTTCCAAACTGGTCACCAAACTCACTGGATATTGGGCTTCCTTACCAACAGACCACAGGCAGTAAAAATCAGAGGACACCTCTCCTCCACACTAGTAAGAAAGCCCAAAGGAGACTCTTCTTCCTAAAAAGGATGAGGAAGTTTCGTATGAACACCAGCATCCTCACAAACCTCTACAGGTGCATTATTGAGAGCCTGCTGACAGGCTGTATCAGTGTGGTACGGGAACTGCACCATTCAGAGGCAGAAAGCACTACAGAGGGTGGCAGAGGTCATCACTGGCAGCAGTCCCCCGCCATCTAGGATATTTACTGCAGCTGGTGTCTGTGTAAAGCACGCAGCATCATCAAGGACCACAGTAAAAGGCCTTTCTTTATGCTATCTTCTGGCAGGCGGTACAGGTGCCAGCCAGCATGCACAAAAAGACTTAAAGAAAGTTATTATCCACAAGCTGTCAGACTACTGAACTCTAGACAATAATACTGCACCAAACCACACTTCTGACACTTTATTAGCTTATTGTTGCCACGCTATGTGTACTTTTTTTTTTTTATTGCACGCTATTAGTACTTTTGTTTTTATAACGAGTTGAACGATTCTTCTTATCTCAAGCATTCCATTGCTGAACAATGAATGTAAAAACATGTTGCCCAACACACATTAATTAACAAGAATATTTACAGAGAACATGTTTAAATTTTGCAGACTTTGAAGGACATTCAGCATTTTTGTTAGGTTAATTGGTCACTCTAAATTGCCCTTAGGTGTGTGAATGAGTGTGTGCATGGTTGTTTGTGTGTTGCCCTGCGATGGACTGGCGACTTGTCCAGGGTGTACCCTGCCTCTCGCCCAGAGATTGCTGGAGATAGGCACCAGCTCCCCCGCAACCCACTATGGAATAAGCGGTAGAAAATGACTGACTGACTGATAATGAAAGCATTTTTTGGTGAAATATTTCATGGCATTATGAGGCAGATGTCAAAAACTGTCATGATTGATGGGTGTTTGTGTTTCAGTTTTCTTTTGTGTTTGTTTTCTGATTATTCCTTTATTGTTTGTTATTGCCATTAGGGTCTTTCCATTTTAGTTCATACATTCAAGTTTTGTTTCTTATTTATTTCTTGTGTTCTCTCTGTGCATTTTCATTTATTCTTTTTTCTTAGTGTTATGGTTTTCCTCCTTTTGATCCCTCTGTGACTAGTTTAGGTTCCTGTGTGTTATCTGTGTTTATTAGTCTCCTTCCTCGCTTCTGTCCTGTATTACAGCTGTTCAACATTGAACTGATTAGATGCATCTGGTTCCCATGTCATTGATCACACCTCTGTATGAAAGCTCCCTGGTTTCCATTGTTAGCACCTTGTTTCTACCGTGACATGTTTCCCAATTCCATCCTGTTCTCCTTGTGCCTGGCATGTATGTATTTGCTCTTTGTTTTCATTAGAAACCCTTCAACTCACCAAGGTTTTCTCTGAACCTTGGTCCAGCCACAACCTCACAAATTACACTCACCCCTGCAGTATATGGACAGTGACATACAGTGGCTTGTGAAAGTGTTCATACCCCTTGAACTTTTCCATATTTTGTCACATTACAACCACAAACATAAATATATTTTACCTGGAATTTTATGTGAAAGACCAACACAAAGTGGTGAACAATTGTGAAGTGGAATGAAAATTATACATGATTTAAAACACTTTTTACAAATAAAATCCTGAAAAGTGGGGTGTGCAAAGGTATTTAGCCCCCTTTAGTCTGAGTGTCTTCAAAAGGTTCCTGATGATTACTAATGATTCAAAAGATTCCACCTGTGTGTAATCTGATCTCAGTACAAATACAGCTACTCTGTGATGGCCTCAGAGGTTGGTTAAGAGAATATTGGGGAGCAAACAGCATCATGATGTCCAAGGAACACACCAGACAGGTCAGGGATAAAGTTGTGGTGTAGTTTAAAGCATGCTTAGGCTATAAAAAAATTTCACAAGCTTTGAACATCTCACTGAGCACTGTTCAAACCATCATCCAGAAAGGAAAGAGTATGGCACAACTGCAAACCTACCAACATAAGGTCGTCCAACTAAACTTACAGGCTGAACAAGGAGAGCACTAATCAGAGATGCAGTCAAGAGGCTCAGGTGACTCTGGATGAACTGCAGAGATCCACAGATCAGGTAGGGGAATCTGTCCACAGGACAACTATTAGTCATTCACTGCACAAATGTGGTCTTTATGGAAGAGTGGCAGGATGGAAGCCATTGTTAAAAGAAAACCATTAAAAGTACCATTTGCAGTTTGCCAGAAGCCATGTTGGGGACACAGCATCTATGTGGAAGTAGGTGTTGTGGTCAGACGATACCAAAATTGAACTTTTTAGCTAAAATGCAAAACACTATGTGCGGCGGAGAACTAACACTGAACACAACATCCCCACTGTCAAATATGGTGGTGGCAGCATCATGATCAGGGGGTGCATCTCTTCAGCAGGGACAGAGAAAGTGGTCAGAGTTGATGGGAAAATGGATGGAGCCAAATACAGGACAATCACGGAAGAAAACCTGTTGGACACAGCTGATAGTCCTACTGAATAGAATGTTAGAATTTGTATTATGGCTAGAGGAAAACAGCTAAGTAAAGAAAAACGAGTGGCCATCATTACTTTAAGGAATGAAAGTCAGTCAGTCCGAACAATTGGGAAAACTTTGAAAGTGTCCCCAAGTGCAGTCGCAAAAACCATCAAGCACTACAAAGAAACTGGCTCACATGAGGACCGCCCCAGGAAAGGAAGACCAAGAGTCACCTCTGCTGCAGAAGATAAGTTCATCCGAGTCAACAGCCTCAGAAATCGTAGGTTAACAGCAGCTCAGATTAGAGAACAGGTCAATGCCACACAGAGTTCTAGCAGCAGACACATCTCTAGAACAACTGTTAAGAGGAGACTGTGTGAATCAGGCCTTCATGGTAAAATAGCTGCTAGGAAACCACTGCTGAGGACAGGCAACAAGCAGAAAAGACTTGTTTGGGCTAAAGAACACAAGGAATGGACATTAGACCAGTGAAAATCTGTGCTTTGGTCTGATGAGTCCAAGTTTGAGATCTTTAGTTCCAACCACCTTGTCTTTGCGCGGTGCAGAAGAGGTGAACGGATGGACTCTACATTCCTGGTTCCCACCGTGAAGCATGGAGGAGGAGGTGTGATGGAGTGGGGGTGCTTTGCTGGTGACACTGTTGGGGATTAATTCAAAATTGAAGGCATACTGAACCAGCATGGCTACCACAGCATCTTGCAGCGGCATGCTATTCCATCCGGTTTGCGTTTAGTTGGACCATCATTTATTTTTCAACAGGACAATGACCCCAAACACACCTCCAGGCTGTGTAAGGGCTATTTGACCAAGAAGGAGAGTGATGGAGTGCTGCGCCAGATGACCTGGCCTCCACAGTCACTGGAGCTGAACCCAATTGAGATGGTTTGGGGTGAGCTGGACCTGCAGAGTGAAGGCAAAAGGGCCAACAAGTGCTAAGCATTTCTGGGAACTCCTTCAAGACTGTTGGAAAACCATTTCAGGTGACTACCTCTTGAAGCTCATCAACAGAATGCCAAGAGTGTGCGGAGCAGTAATCAAAGCAAAAGGTGGCTACTTTGAAGAACCTAGAATACAAGACATATTTTCAGTTGTTTCATATTTTTGTTCAGTATATAATTCCACATGTGTTAATTCATAGTTTTGATGCCTTCAGTGTGAAGCTACAATATTCCTAGTCATGAAAATAAAGAAAACTCTTTGACTGAGACGGTGTGTCCAAACTTTTGTATATATACAGGTCCTTCTCAAAATATTAGCATATTGTGATAAAGTTCATTATTTTCCGTAATGTCATGATGAAAATTTAACATTCATATATTTTAGATTCATTGCACACTAACTGAAATATTTCAGGTCTTTTATTGTCTTAATATGGATGACTTTGGCATACAGCTCATGAAAACCCAAAATTCCTATCTCACAAAATTAGCATATCATTAAAAGGGTCTCTAAACGAGCTATGAACCTAATCTTCTGAATCAACGAGTTAACTCTAAACACCTGCAAAAGATTCCTGAGGCCTTTAAAACTCCCAGCCTGGTTCATCACTCAAAACCCCAATCATGGGTAAGACTGCCGACCTGACTGCTGTCCAGAAGGCCACTATTGACACCCTCAAGCAAGAGGGTAAGACACAAAGAAATTTCTGAACGAATAGGCTGTTCCCAGAGTGCTGTATCAAGGCACCTCAGTGGGAAGTCTGTGGGAAGGAAAAAGTGTGGGAGAAAACGCTGCACAACGAGAAGAGGTGACCGGACCCTGAGGAAGATTGTGGAGAAGGGCCGATTCCAGACCTCGGGGGACCTGCGGAAGCAGTGGACTGAGTCTGGAGTAGAAACATCCAGAGCCACCGTGCACAGGCGTGTGCAGGAAATGGGCTACAGGTGCCGCATTCCCCAGGTCAAGCCACTTTTGAACCAGAAACAGCGGCAGAAGCGCCTGACCTGGGCTACAGAGAAGCAGCACTGGACTGTTGCTGAAGTGGTCCAAAGTATTTTTTTCGGATGAAAGCAAATTCTGCATGTCATTCGGAAATCAAGGTGCCAGAGTCTGGAGGAAGACTGGGGAGAAGGAAATGCCAAAATGCCAGAAGTCCAGTGTCAAGTACCCACAGTCAGTGATGGTCTGGGGTGCCGTGTCAGCTGCTGGTGTTGGTCCATTGTCTTTTATCAAGGGCAGGATCAATGCAGCTAGCTATCAGGAGATTTTGGAGCACTTCATGCTTCCATCTGCTGAAAAGCTTTATGGAGATGAAGATTTCATTTTTCAGCACAACCTGGCACCTGCTCACAGTGCCAAAACCACTGGTAAATGGTTTACTGACCATGGTATCACTGTGCTCAATTGGTCTGCCAACTCTCCTGACCTGAACCCCATAGAGAATCTGTGGGATATTGTGAAGAGAACGTTGAGAGACTCAAGACCCAACACTCTGGATGAGCTAAAGGCCGCTATCGAAGCATCCTGGGCCTCCATAAGACCTCAGCAGTGCCACAGGCTGATTGCCTCCATGCCACGCCGCATTGAAGCAGTCATTTCTGCAAAAGGATTCCCGACCAAGTATTGAGTGCATAACTGTACATGATTATTTGAAGGTTGATGTTTTTTGTATTAAAAACACTTTTCTTTTATTGGTCGGATGAAATATGCTAATTTTGTGAGATAGGAATTTTGGGTTTTCATGAGCTGTATGCCAAAATCATCCGTATTAAGACAATAAAAGACCTGAAATATTTCAGTTAGTGTGCAATGAATCTAAAATATATGAATGTTAAATTTTCATCATGACATTATGGTAAATAATGAACTTTATCACAATATGCTAATATTTTGAGAAGGACCTGTATATATATATATCGCCAACATGAAATTGCTTGTCAGAACATGTTGCTTTATAGGCTTGAAAACAAAAACAGCTAATGCTGCAAGTTTTCTGGTTAGCGGTCTTGCTATCTGACCCTTTAGCCTGAGTTGCACAGCTCTCAGTGGCTCATCCGTGCCCTGAGGCTAAAATTCTTAGCTATTTAAAAACATTCGTTCAGGCCTCTGAAACTGGATGAATCTATTATCCAGTTCTTAATAAGCTTTGCTGGTACAGAAACTGGTGTAGATACTGTGATAACCAAAACATTATAAATACTAAATCAGTGAAACATTTGTTACTGAAAATCAAAAAATGCAATGCACAATGAACATGTGGGAAATTCATGATATTAAAAATGCAAGGCTCAATGGTGGAGCAGGTATACCACCTCCATCAGGGGTGAAAGTAGTTTTAAAATCTTGCCAGTACTTAGGGGCGGAGCTAGAGGGGTATATATATATATATACAGGGGTTGGACAATGAAACTGAAGCACCTGTCAATTTAGTGTGGGAGGTTTCATGGCTAAATTGGACCAGCCTGGTAGCCAGTCTTCATTGATTGCACATTGCACCAGTAAGAGCAGTGTGTGAAGATTCAATTAGCAGGGTAAGAGCACAGTTTTGCTCAAAATATTGAAATGCACACAACATTATGGGTGACATACCAGAGTTCAAAAGAGTACAAATTGTTGGTGCACTTCTTGCTGGCGCATCTGTGACCAAGACAGCAAGTCTTTGTGATGTATCAAGAGCCACGGTATCCAGGTTAATGTCAGCATACCACCAAGAAGGACGAACCACATCCAATAGGATTAACTGTGGACGCAAGAGGAAGCTGTCTGAAAGGGATGTTCGGGTGCTAACCCGGATTGTATCCAAAAAACATAAAACCACGGCTGCCCAAATCACGGCAGAATTAAATGTGCACCTCAACTCTCCTGTTTCCATCAGAACTGTCCGTCGGGAGCTCCACAGGGTCAATATACACGGCCGGGCTGCTATGGCCAAACTTTTGGTCACTCATGCCAATGCCAAACGTCGGTTTCAATGGTGCAAGGAGCGCAAATCTTGGGCTGTGGACAATGTGAAACATGTATTGTTCTCTGATGAGTCCACCTTTACTGTTTTCCCCACATCAGGGAGAGTTACGGTGTGGAGAAGCCCCAAAGAAGCGTACCACCCAGACTGTTGCATGCCCAAAGTAAAGCATGGGAGTGGATTAGTGATGGTTTGGGCTGCCATATCATGACATTCCCTTGGCCCAATACTTGTGCTAGATGGGCGCATCACTGCCAAGGACTACTGAACCATTCTTGAGGACCATGTGCATCCAATGGTTCAAACATTGTATCCTGAAGGCGGTGCCGTGTATCAGGATGACAATGCACCAATACACACAGCAAGACTGGTGAAAGATTGGTTTGATGAACATGAAAGCGATGTTGAACATTTCCCATGGCCTGCACAGTCACCAGATCTAAATATTATTGAGCCACTTTGGGGTGTTTTGGAGGAGCGAGTCAGGAAACATTTTTCTCCACCAGTATCACGTAGTAACCTGGCCACTATCCTGCAAGAAGAATGGCTTAAAATCCCTCTGACCACTGTGCAGAACTTGTATATTTAATTCCCAAGATGAATTGACATTGTATTGGCCGCAAAAGGAGGCCCTACATCATACTAATAAATTATTGTAGTCTAAAACCAGGTGTTTGAGTTTCATTGTCCAACCTCTGTATATATAATGTGTGCGTTTGTGTTAATTGTTACTCTCATCTGTGGCCCCCTCAAGATCTCTCTCTGTCTCTCTCAGCAAAGTCCAAACTCAAACTAATTAAAATGTATCAATATTTTACTTTACTGTAGGCTGTTTGTATAAGGCAGAAATTTTCTTCAGTTTCCATCTTTTCTTTTGAACAAATAAGTTATTGTTGTCTGCATTGTGGTCAAGTTTTGATTTCATTTCAATTAAAAAAATTGACAGTTCGGTTGTTTTTGCATTTTTTATTTAAAAGTCTGTAGATGGTAAGTGATTTATTGTTCGTCCTGTCCTAATGCAAGGGGTGTTTTTTTATGTCTGTGCACCACCTGTGTAAAATCTCCCAGTCCATTAAATCGAATGCACCAATCTCCCTGGCAACCGTTCTGTTTTGGAGGTAAGCACGCATGCGCTCTTCTGTAGTGTATGTGAAATCTCTGGTCATAAGTGGTGTTTTCGAGCTGTACTGTGTTGTTGTAATTCAGCAAAATAACATGAAACACAGCTATTTACTCTCCCTTTGCTTTTAACTGGGGTATTTATCAGCGAGCAGACAGACATTAAACGTATCGGTGCTCGTTTTAAAGGCTGGCCATTCACAAAAACCCCGAACTCCGAGGGGAGAGAAGCAAAGCAAGAGTATTGAGGCTCCAGCATAGCAGAACAGTTCAGAAACAGTTTGGAATGAGGGGAAAAAAGCTATATTTATAAACAGATTAAGTCGTATTGTAGACTGCCTATTGGTAGCGGATCTGATATTCTTTGTGTGCTGGTAGATTTTGCAGCCGTAACTCGTTCTGGATGACGGCTACATAGCAGGCAGCCGTTCTTCCCTCTTCCCGGTACTGCGCACCAGCGCAGAATCCTTTAGTGGTATCCTGGACCGTACCGGCTCACTTTCACCCCTGACCTCCATGCATATGTCTTGCCATTTACTATATGTCTTGCCCTTCCTTCTGTCAACCTGCTAATGAATAAAGCCCACTAGCACCACAAAATAAAAAATAAAAACAGCTTCTGTGAACCTGGCCAATTTCAAAAACCTGGTTTGATTGATATGTTATCATTAACTAGGAGATAAAACACCCAAATGCAGGCCAAGGTAAAAAAAAAACAAAAAAAACTCTTACATACACAGTATGAGGGTTTGCTGCAAAGTCAGCAAGATAATGCAGGCAGCTGTCCACTGTTGCTACCTGGTCATCCAGGAGGAGGGAATGCTGCAAGTCAATTGCTCAATGCAATCCAATTAAATCCATACAGAGGAACAGACATTTAACAAAAAAACATATTAAAGAACTAACACTGCACATCATTAAAGATTGCAAAGGATCTTTGCACAGGAGCTTCAGTTAACCTCCAAATTATTCAAGACCCTGCCAGATTTATATTTACAATTGTTTGCGTTCAGTTTGTTCCCTATTGGAAATGAGACAGGCCTTTCTCAAAGGATATAAAACAATGTAAAAGGGGTAAAAATTTTGAAAAAAAAAAAAAAAAAAAAAGAATCACCCTAATCTTTAGCTCCCTCCACCGATTCTGTATCAGAATCAACATTAATGTAACTTCTAGTCAGATGAAATGTATTGGTAAAATAAAACAAACACTTTCAATCTAAATTTGGGGACGATGCATAAATTTGGGCTTAACTGCATATATACACTGAGGGAGGTAGATTTGAATCTCTTGGTAGGTTTATTACAAACAGATCTGACCCTGAAACAGGAAATAAAACAACTGAAGCAGAGGAGGTAAAACACTATCAAAATAAAACAGAATAAATGATTTCTGAGAAAACTTAAACATTACAACCAATTACCAGTGGAAAGCAATTAATAAACACAACTAATGTCACTCTCAACTAAATATTTTGGAGAAGAACTTGTATCCACTTAGGTTCATCAGGCTGAAAGAAAAAAACAATGAAGGTTTGAATGTTCTTCTGCAGCGGTAATGCCCAAATATAGGTTTAGTTGGTCTGCATGATAACCTGAAATATATTTACTAATGTTTTGCCGTTTAAATAAAAATTTTGAACTAAAATATTTAATGTGATCTGACTGAGTTCATTTAAAGCGTAACATTTCTTATTTTGATTTTAATTGAAAAACTTAAACAAATGTGATGAACACCTGCTAAATGTACATGTAGTTTTTAAGTTGATATGGTTCAACACATTATGCCTTTTGTCATTCTGCACTATAGAGTAACACCCACTATGTAGCCTTATAGTATAGAAAGCTGGTGTTAGGTGGCCCGTGAGTCTGTCTGCTCGGGTAGAGTCCGCACTCCACTGCTTAATAGTGCTTGTAGCTTCCGACCTCAGTTCTAAAACAGTGTTACCCTAATTAGATTCATGGTTTCACAACACAACTTTCTATGTTTTCCTGACTGAAATAATTATTTTGAAACAGCTGGGTTGTAATTATTGTAAGGGAGGGAAAAGTTCAGCAGCCTTCTTTCTGCCAGCTGACAAGCAGAATGCAGTACCAGGTCACGGAGGGCCAGGGCTGTTCTAGGTTCTAAATTTCTTTCACTCTGACACTGTCTGTGGCATCCTAATAAAAGTGTTTTAAACCAAATCAATAGTAGGGTTTGAAGCTAAAAACTACCTTGAGCCTGGCAAATGGCTCATATCTGCTTACTAATCACATATCATGCACTTGATACAGATCAGAGGCACAGCCTCAATAGTGTGTGTGGGCAGAATGGGCTGAAATGAAGTGTATGAAATGAAATATAAGTAGAGTAACTGTATTTGAGGAGTATTCTAAAAACAGATAAGTACAGATGAGTGAATACTAAAGCAACAAACAGAAAAACAAAAGTCCTTGAAAACCAAGAGAGCACAGCAGCTAGAGAAGATGCAGCACTGAATCGTTTATTCACTTTTAATTTTTATGGAAATGTCAATTAATAACAGCCTGGTGCTCCATGAGAGGAGTTGTTTTCTCCTGCATTATATAAGTGCTGTAAAAAATGGCATGCTTCAACTGTTTTGTCTGTTTATTGTTCTCTCAACCCTTCACACCATGTATCTCACATTCAGTTGTTAACCAAGGATCACAAAGGAAGTGTGGCTTGATGTGCTCACTGTGCTATGAAAGCAAATTCATAAAATTAAGCTTGACCTGTGTTTACACAAAACACTAGAAAAGAGAAGAAAAGGCATCCAACGTAATGCAATTTGCCCTGCATTCTAAATATCTATTTCATCTGGGGGAAAATATAAAACATGAACACACATTGTTGTTCTTTGGTTGATTAACACAGTTCAAAAGGAGGCTGAAACTGTTCTCTGTCAGTTTTCTCCTTTTTCCTTTCATTTTTCTTTGCATTTATCACTGCTTCGTGTCTACCTGAAGGTCAGCACTATAACTCAACATACATTCCCTGTCTCTCTCTTTCTTTTCTAGTTCAACAAACTTCCAAGATAACCCATATGATTTTATTCTGACCTTGTCTTATCACCCACAAAATCTATTACAGCTGACCTGTGGTTAATGTTAGATTATGTTCAATCACAGTAACACATTTAGGATTAAGTTAAGATTGTGTTTTTGATTTAAGCGAAGCAAAACACATGTAGGCACATATAAAACCAAAAAACAGTAGCTTTTTGTTGACCTATTTGTTTGCAACAATAAGCACAGAGGGCACTTCTCAATATAGTTAGTGATTTTTAATTGAATTAACAAGTCAGGGCCCCAAATGATTATCAAGAATTAATAGCCAAACAGCTCTCAAGCTCTGTTAGTTATTGTTTTATGAGTACCTGCCTGGTTAGGTGTTGTATTATAGAACAATAGAAGAAAAGTGAATTTGTGCACTAGCATTCTCAAACAGCGAGTACTGCACACTTATACATCCATACATCCATCCATCCATTGTCTTCCACTTATCCAGGGTCGGGTCACGAGGGCAGCAGCTTAAGCAGAGAGACCCAGACTTCCCTCACCCCAGCCACTTGGGCCAGTTTGTCCGGGGGAATCCCAAAGCGTCCCCAGGCCAGCCGAGAAACATAGTCCCTCCAGCGAGTCCTGGGTCTTCCTCTGGGCCTCCTCCCGGTGGGACGTGCCCAGAACATCTCACCAGGGAAGCGTCCAGGAGGCATCCTAACCATATGCCTGAGCCACCTCAACTGGCTCTTCTCGACATGGAGAAGCAGCAGCTCTACTCTGAGTCCCTCCGGATGACCGAGCTTCTCACCCTATCTCCTAGGGTAGAGCCCAGACACCCCGAGGAGGAAACTCATTTTGGCCACTTCTATCCGTGATCGCGTTCTTTTGGCCATGACCCAAAGGTCATAACCATAGATGAGGGTAGAAACGTAGATTGACCGGTAAATCGAGAGCTTCGCTTTTTAACTCAGTTCTCTCTTCACTATGACAGACCAGTACAGCACCCACATCACTGCTGAGGCAGCACCAATCCGTCTATCAATCTCCCGCTCCATTTTTCCCTCATTCGTGAACAAGACCCCAAGATAATTGAACTCCTCCACATGAGGCAGGACCTCCCCCCAACCCGGAGAAGGCACTCTACCCTTTTCAAGTCCATGGCCTCGGACTTGGAGGCACTGATTCTCATCCCGGCTGCGAACTGCTCCACTGAGAGCTGTAGATCACGAGCTGACAAAGCCAATAGGACTACATAATTTGCAAAAAGCAGAGACGCAATCGTAAGGCCACCAAAACTGATCCCCTCAACATATTGGCTGCACCTAGGAATTCTGTCCATAAAAGTTATGGACAGAATCGGTGACATAGGGCAACCTTGGCGGAGTCCAACCCTCCAACCCTCACCAAGGTAAAGTGACAGCCCAGGGAGGGCTATACAGTAAACACAAACATCTCTCCAAACAAAATAATTCATTTACAAAACACTTCAGTCAAGAAACTCCTTTACTAGGATGGTAAAATAAGACTAAACTACTAAGCAAAAGTGGAAAGGAATAATAATAAAACCAATAAACTAAAGAATAATAATGATGAAAAGATTAAATAAAAATAAAACTGAAACAATAATAAGTAATAAAATAAAAATGAAAGGCTATTACAGTTCAGTGTGGTATGAATAGAATAGAATAGAATAGAATAGAATAGAATAGAATAGAATAGAATAGTCTATTGTCATTATATTGGGGAGTACAACGAAATTGAGGGTGCTTGATGCTGGGCTACCATACACCACAGTAGGATTACAAAAAAACAAAAAAACATAACAAGGCATTTAAGAAGGTTCTCTCTTAAAATACAGATACGATAGATGAAGTGTAATACATACTATAATATATATATACACACACACACACACACACATATATATATATATATATATATATATATATATATATATATGTATACATATATTCCCATAATATATATATATATTATGGCAAAGTGAAGTCTGGGTTGGTTATGGTCTGAGTGGCGGGGCTGGGGGGTGGGGTGCTTATGTCTGTGAGTGAGTCTGTTTGTAGGGATGGGGGTTGGTTGTGTATCTGTGCTTAGTAATAGAATCCATGCATGGAATCTATTACTAAGATCATATGTCCTGTCCAGGAAACATTTAGATGCACATTGTTGTGTCTCTGACTTATCAAAGTTCTTTTAATGTCAAAGCAGAAACCAGCTACATTTAACCAGGTTTAGAGCTTGTGAAATTGAATCATCCCCGTCTCCCTCAAACACACATCCTGTCAAAACAATAGAAAAGCTCACAGGAAACATCCATCAAATTCCTCCTTCAGAGGCCTCACTTGCTTTTTAAACCGCCTTCTCTGGATAAGGAATTATTGTTCAGCACCTTTGTCAATTGTTTGGGACAGTTGTAAAAATGATGGAACTTCAGCTAACTGCAGGAACCAGGAAATAAATCCTTGACTAAAAGAACAGACAAAAACCCGTTGGGTATCTTCTTCTGAATGTTTCTGTAGGTGCATCTATATTTACAAAAACATAATGAATTGTGAGTTGCGCTGCCCGAAAAGCACTTTAAACCTTCATATATATTCAATTACCATCCTAACCTGCAGCAATTTCTTTATGTAGCTGTTAAAAATGTAATGCTGCATGCATAAGGGCAACATACTTTGGAGTCATTTCATAAGTTTGGAGGCTTTGCTGTTTTAAGCCCCATAGTTTCTGCTGTGGACTAATATACTCATTGCAAACTCTGGCTTCTTTTTTAGTATTTTTTCTTGGCACAGGTCTTAAAATGTGCAGATGCATCAAAGCAAGAATGCCTATCTGTTCTTGTTAACATGTGAGAAGAACTATGTTGGTTTCATTCTCCAAAGTTTGCAACCCTGGCATACAACCTGTCAGCCTACAAGTTCTGATTAATGTCTGTGCATAGTCTTATCTCCAACTTCCTGCAAACATGTGCAAGGCAGAATTTTCACCCATCTGAAATAAATAAGTAATGAAGAATACGTACAGTGTCTTGGGACGTGGTGGAATGAAAAACAAACCCTCATAAGGCAGAAATGTGAGTGAAATGGGGCCTTTAAACT
The DNA here is from genome assembly GCF_021462225.1 of Girardinichthys multiradiatus. Taxonomy (NCBI): domain Eukaryota; kingdom Metazoa; phylum Chordata; class Actinopteri; order Cyprinodontiformes; family Goodeidae; genus Girardinichthys; species Girardinichthys multiradiatus. The sequence continues at coordinate 43,923,657 of NC_061797.1, read as the reverse complement.
TTTCAGATTTTAAACCCACAGATGTGACAGACTGAATAATTCATAACCTGTTCATGACTCCAGCTGTAAACAGAAAAACAGAGCAGCTATTACAAGTATTTACTGCTTGTACATTTTGTTGAGCACTGAAAGAACAGTTTAAAACTATATATTTGGTTATATGCAATCAAAACGACTGCACAACTTTTTAAAATCTATTTTACAACATTGTGTGTAGGATTTCAGCTTTAAAATCAGCGATTGATTATTCAGCCTCTTCACTGGAGCCTCTACTGTGTCTTACTTTTAATGAGAAAGGTGAGGTTAGGCCACTTAGAAGCCACTTGGGCAGACAAAGCAAATAACAAATGATTACATGCACGTTATTGGAAGATGTCTACCCTTCTCAGCTGATAGACTGACTGCCTTAGCAAAAACTCTAGCACAAAAATCAGAGACCCACATTGTATTGCCCACCATATGATAATGAAAATCAACCACACAGATTTGTTAGCCTTTGACTGCTAATTTTACTGCATACATATGAGGCATACATTTGTGCACATGTTTATCAGGCTTGGATTTCAATCAGCTGTAAAGAAAATATATTCTTTATTGGTATTATTATTATTATTAGAAATTCTATCAATAATGCAGGTGTGCAAAATATATAAAAAGAAACACAATTCACATAAAAGATGGGACACTAGATGTGACCCTCTTTCTCATAATAATAATAGTTATAACGAAATTAAAATAACAAAAATAAACAAAAACATCACAAATAAATCTCATTGAGGTCTGTTATTAAACCGCCACTAAAAGCTGATTTTTCTGCGCTCCAGACTAAATATTTCAGTGTCAATTTTTACTTCATACATTGTTTTTTCCAATATTCAGAAAAAAACAACTCACTGCAGTACCTGGAACCAAAAAAACTATGATTTATTAAATTGATCTCCTTAGCAATACTTTATTCTTAAAACTGAAAGTTGGCGGAAACAGCACACGGAAGTGACTATGACCATATACGGTAATGATAAGGCGGCCCCCAGAGTAATGCAAACGGATTCACTTTTATCGTAGCGCAGGGCGTGCATCTACTACTGATAGGCCGCAAACCCGAAAGCGCAAGTTTCACATCTGTGAGACTTTCTTAAAGGGACAACAGCTTCACGTGGTCAGATCCTAGAAATGCGACTTTCAGAGTCTGAGGGTGAACTAGAGCCGCTCCAGTCTGATGGGGCCAGCGAGAGCAGCCACTGCAGCCTGGACGAGGACTACGTTCCCAGGGGTTTGGGCTCTGGATCAGAAAAGTGAGTTTATTCCCATAAAGAACACACTAAGGGCGGTTTTGCAAAAAAAAAAAAATATATATATATAAAAGCATAAAAAAACAAATAAATAGAATTAAAAATCCTAAAGTGTTGTCCAGCTGGTTTGACATGTGGCACTACAATAAACCGCTGAGGGAATGCCATTGCTTTGTTTTGGGTTTTTTTCCAACAGGGGGGGAGGGAACTCAGCCGTCCAGCAAAAGGGCCAAAGTTGGGCAAAGCGGTTCCGAGATTTAGGTATTTCGTTGTGCTTCTCTCCCGAACCGTGTGTAGCTGGCGCGGACTCATTACGGGAACCTGCAGCCCTCTTTGTCCTGCGCTTATCAGTGCAGGTCATTCTGCAGGAAAAATTCATAGAGGCCCCGCATCGATGTAGACGGTTTAGTTCCTCTTTGTAGACGGGGTCTACCCTCAACTTTTCCGCATAGGTGCACCAAGTGAATTATTTAACAAGACGTGTAACAAATAACGTTTCTTTGAATGACTTAGTTTGACCTTGATGAAATTAAGGGTAAAAATGTGTGCCTATAAAACAGTAGTATGCAAATACTACATCCAACAACTTAGCTTCGTCGTGTTTTTAATCTGGTAATTCAAGAAATTCATAAATAAGATCTCAAAATGAATGCTATTCCATTAGCTGCATGCCCACGGATTACCATATTGATCAGATTAGGCCAGTATGTAGGCTATTATCACGGAAGAGATGATAATGTGAGACTGGGTGAAACAACAGTATGCGATCTCAGCATGTACAACATTTTAAAAGGTGAAAATGTTATGTGTGTATAAGATGGCCTGTGAACAGAATTTTTGGACTTTGATTAAAAAAAAAAAGACCAGGTTCTTATCAGTTCTGGATGTAAGGTAGAGTAATGACACAAATTTTGTTTTAAATTTTTTTTTTATTCTGAGGTGAAAGCCTAAATTTGCATGTAAACCTTGTTATCTTTAGTTTGTTGATTATTTATGGAGATTATCTATGGAGATTGAAAAAAGTGACGTCTTTTAGGATTAGCCCATGCAAATTCCCTTAATAGTGATAAGAGAGGATTTATTATTAACAAATAAAACATATACTGGCATATGTCCTGATTAATACTGAGTAAAATGCAGTAATGAAGTAAATGTAAAACTAGTTGACAAGTTGTGCTGTTCTTGGCCCATCAGCTAAATTAAATAACCAAAAACTGCATATGCCTAACTGACTGGCAATATTGCGTAGAAAGAGAAATCCATGTGTGCTGCATTAGTCCAAAATGCATTCCAAATACTTTATTGGTTCTGACTGTTGGTTTCACTCTTTGCCTCTTTTTAGAGATACGCATTGTTCTTATACAATACTAAAGACCAGTAAACGTTTAACATGGTCTCAAGCAATGTTTGTTTAAGCTTTCCAAAGATCGTCTAGGTTTTTTTTTTTTATATTGAAGGCTCTTTTATGGATTTTATGTTCATTTCCACATCAGTACTTTAGTATTGATTTTGAAAACAGTAATGATGTGGAAAACAGTTATGTTTTAGTATGCATAATTTAGCATTTTAGTTCAATCTGTAAAATTTCCAACACAACACAGTTCAATAAACACAACAGTATTTTAGCACTGGAAAGGTCACTACTTAAAAAAACTACTGGCTAAAACATTGCATATAAAAGATGATCAACTGAAAGAGGATGCATCGGTCCTATGTCAGATCTTTGCTTGATTTATTACATGAACATTACTATGTTTTTTAAACCAGTTTCTTAATATGGCAGATATGACATGTTTATTCTGAATAAAAGTTGATTAGCTGTTTTCAGATTTTTAAGCCTGTGAATTCCTCCTTTGTCCTGTACTTGTCCATTCATTTACTTGCTCTTGGAAGTACTTATTTTCTGCACATAGTAAAACAAGTACTGTTAGGAACTTCACACAACACATTCCTTTGTCAGTTTTTGAGGCCACATCACTGCTGTGTTCTTACATGCAGGAGTGAGTCAGGCTGCAACTGATGGGGATGTGGCTTCACTTTATGCTGCAGATTGAATACTCACCAGAGTACTGTTCATAAACTCTTACAGTTTACAAAAGTAAGAGAGTGGAATGGTCTGGTCAAGGACTGTAAGCAGATACAAATGTCTTTTTACTTTCTTTAAATAATCTTCTTTATTGGATGCTTAATTAAGCTTTTAGTCTTTTTTTTACCTGTCATTTACCATCTGTCATTATACACTATTCACAAAACAACAAAATTAGACACCACAAAAACAAACACAATTTATGCAGTGCTCAGTCTTCATTTAACCTTAAACAGAGAAGACTGATACTACCTGAACTAATATACAAGGACCTTATTATATAACTATCCTAGTTTTATTTAGTTTCACCATCAAGGTAACCAAGAAAGAAAATATAGTTATAAAACCTTTAAAATTGTATGTCAAAAATTAAATGGGCAGTATGGAAAATATATGGAAAGCCATGATGTGGAAACCAAAGGAGGCTCACTAATCCCTCTTTTTTTAATGTAAACCTGATTTAATAGCATAGCTGGCAAGCTAAGGACATTATGTTTGTTAAGCAGCTGATTGTAGGCTCTACCTAAGCAGATACCTGACAAATACCCAGCTATGTTTCTAATTAAATCTGGTTGATACACTTGTGTTATTCTTTAAAGTTAGAGTGGTCAGTTCACATAATATGTAAGTTTTTAAATTTTGAAGAAAGTAGAGGGGAAAACATTCAAACTCCACACAGAAAAGCCCTGGCCAGAATGTGAACTCAGGACATTCTTGGTGCATTGCTGAGGTGTTAACAGAAACCCCACCATGCAGCCCGGTTGTATAATTTATGAGACTTCTTTACAATATTCACAGCATTATGGACTTGAAATACCTGTACTTCTGCTGCCTCATAATTAGATTCTTCCCTGAAGATTAGCTTTTTGAAACTTTCCCTGAAACATATTATTAATTCAGTCAGCTATTCTATACAGCTGTTGGAGCACAAAAAACAACAACCTTGAGCTTTATTTAACAGAGAGACAATGAATCTCACTCATATCATTGGGCCTCAGGGAGACATGTCTTCTACTTCAACTTCATATCAGCTGCTCATTACAGAGTGAACTGCTTCATAAGAACAGGTCTGTGAACTGTCAAAAGTCACTCACTTGGCATTTTCCATGTTTTGTTGCCTCACCCAGTCCCTGCTGCTCAAAAATATCCCTACAGCATGATGCTGCCACCACCATGTTTTACTGTGGGTATGGTGTTCTTGGGGTTAATGGGATGCATTGGGCTTGCGCCAGACATAGTTTTCCTTGGTTGCCAAAAAGTTTAATTTAAGTCTCATCTGACCAGGTCACATTCCTCCGTACATCTAGGGAGTCACCCAATGAGCATTTTGGCAATGCAGAATTATAATTATTAAAATAATTTTTAGCACTAAGTAATGGTTTTTCTCTGGCCACACTTCCAAAAAGCCATGCTCTATGGAGTGCACAGCTTATTGTGGTCCAATGGACAGATACTCCAGTATCTTTCAGGGTTATCGATGGTCTCTGTGTTCTCCTTATTATTGCCCTCCTAGCCTGGTTTGTGAGTTTAGGTGGATGGCAGGTTTGTTGTGGTACCATGTGCTTTACATTTGAAGATGATGGATTTGATGGGCTGCGGTGGAACTTCAAAGATTTGGATATTATTTTATAGCCCCACACTGCCTTGTACTTCCTAACAACTTTGTCCCTGACTTGTCTGGACAGCTCCTTGGTCTTCATGGTGTGATGCCTCCTGCTTAGCGATGCTGCAGCCTCTGAGGCCTTTCAGAAAAGGTGTTTATATTGACAGATCATGTGACACTTAAACTGCACACAGGTGACTTTATATCACTAATTATGGGACTTTTTAGGTCAGTTGGTTGCACAAGCGTGTTTTCAGGGGCTTCATAGCGAAGGGGGTGGATACATGTGCACATGACAACTTACAGTTTTTTTCTTTTTTTCTTCACCAACTTAGACTATTTTGTTCAGAACTTGTACTCGTCGTCTTCTGCTTATCCGGGACTGGGTCGCGGGGGCAGCAGACTCAGCAGAGACACCCAGACATCCCTCTCCCCAGACACCTCCTCCAGCTCTTCCATGGTGAGCCCAAGGCGTTCCCAGTCCAGCCGAGAGACATAGCCTCTCCAGCTTGTCCTGGGCCTCCTCCTGGAACACCTCCCGAGGAAGGCGTCCAGGAGGCATCCGGTATAGATGCCCGAGCCACCTCAACTGGCTCCTCTCGATGTGGAGGAGCAGCGGCTCTACTCCGAGCCCCTCCCGGATGGCCTAGCTCCTCACCCTATCTCTAAAGGAGTGGCCGGCCACCCTACGCAGGAAACTCATTTCAGCCGCTTGTGTCCGGGATCTCGTTCTTTCGGTCATGACCCAAAGTTCATGCCATAGGTGAGAACCATCACATAAAATTATTTAATAACTAATAATAATAATAATAATAAATAGTAATGAAATCTTTGGCAAGGCACTGTACATAATTAAACCCATTTGTCAACTGTAGGCTTACCAACGTTTTCCAAGAAAAATGAAGGACATCAAATGTCACATCCATTTAAGTCTGCTTCATTCAATGTGGCCACTTTAGTTTTAATGGAAAACTTGACAAAGAATGTTTGTTGCATTTTTATGACACACACTGCTAGATCCAGTCCAAGGGACCACATTGAAGAAGATGTTGAAATTAAGAACAGCATAATACGCGTGGGCTGGTATGCTATTCTCATGGTCTGATAAGCTAAAGTAAAAATACAATAGTTTCTTGGTGTCATGGTTATTTACACAAAAAAAAATAATATTAAAAATGTCCAACTGCAAACAGGGTTTGTACACAGTCTTGAAATGTCCAGAAAAGTGTAGAATTTAAAATAGTTTCTTTCTAGGTCTGGATTGTGGAAAAAAAAAAACATTGTCCATTCATCTATCCTTGGTTATAGTTTTAAAAAGGGTCTAAAAAAGGACCGAGAACTCTATAACTTTACCCTGGAAAAGTATGAGTTTTTCACATATGTATAGGAAATATTAGAAGAGTAAAAATGGAAGAAAAAATTAATTCTTTTACTTTTTATTGATTCCAAAAATTTAAAATCTTGGTTCATCGTGTACTGGTAACTGGTCCATGCCTACAACACTGCCAGGGATCTTGGCAAAAATACTGAATGCAAATAAAGATTTGAAAGATGAAATCTGTTCTCTATTTTTCATATTGGTGGGACAGAGCATAATTCTAAACTGTCTGACTACGTTCCAACTTTGTTCAAACAAAAATTACCAGCCATATCATTAACCCTCATCTGTCTACTTCACACACAGGAAAGTCTTCACTGATGAGTGGAATTGCAGCCCTGCAAAGAGAAGAACTTCGAGGAGGAAATGCCGTTCTGTATATGCCGCTCCACTGTTATCACCACTGAATTCTGCATCCAAGATACCGGAGGAGGGCCACACTTGTAAAAAGGCCAACAATGCAACTACACCCAAAAAAGGATCATCCTCCAGAAATTCTTGCAAGAGACTCTTCAGTCCAGGCAGGAACACTCAACGCAGCAAACGGCAAAGGCTAGATGAAGAGTCAGACAAAGATGAAGAGGATACTGAAGACCGTTGGCGAAATATTGATGAGGAAGATCCTGAACCTCCTCAGCCACGGTTTCGACCACAGAGGGATGCAGGTCCTCAGCTGAACAGAACAGCGAGTTACACACCGCTTGAGCTGTTCCAGCTTTTCTTCACTACTACGGTAATTGCTACACTGGTAAAAAACACTAATACATATGGGGAGAAGAAATGCCAAGGCCAGAGGGAAAGCTGGGTGCCAGTTACAGTAGAAGACATGTACTCTTACATCAGCCTTGTCCTCTACATGGGCATAGTACCACTAAAAACTCTAAAAGAATTCTGGAGAGGATCTACGCTATTCAGTCTGCCATTTCCTGCTTCTGTCATGCCTTGCAGACGTTTCCTAGCCATATCCCGTAGCCTGCATATGAATGATCCTGCTAAGGAAGCAGCCAATGACCAAAAGAAGGGAACACTGGGTTATGATAGACTCTTTAAGATAAAGCCACTGTATGAGCAGATTTTGGAGGCCTGTCACACTTACTTTCACCCATACCAGCATATCTCCATAGATGAACGAATGGTGGCGAGCAAAGCAAGGTTCGGATTTAAGCAGTACAGCAGAAATAAGCCAACAAAATGGGGATTTAAGCTCTATGTTTTAGCAGACTCAATATGTGGCTACACCCTAAACTTTTTTGTCTATGTGGGGAAAGATGGGGAACCCACAGGGAAGGGGATAAGCTATGATGCTGTGATGAGACTACTAAACATTCCTTTTCTTGGCCAAGGCTACAAGCTCTATGTCGATAACTTTTACACTAGTCCAACTCTATTCCTTGACCTTCTTAAAAAGAAAATCTGGGCCTGTGGCACTATTCGTTCCAATGTAGCAGGTTATCCCAAGGCAAAAATGAACAACATGCCAGAAAAAACATCCAGAGGAACCATTAGGTGGATCAGAAAAGGAGATCTATTGTTTGTGAAGTGGTTTGACACCCGAGAGGTAACGATGTGCTCCACCATGCACAAAGCTTACAGCCATGATGTGGCAAAGCGAAAAGTGAAAAACGAACAGGGACAGTGGACAGTAAAGCATGTGCCCATTCCAGGCTGTATCAAAGATTACAACAAGCACATGGGAGGTGTTGACTTGTCTGATGCACTTATTGGCTACTACAATGTCCTTCATAAAACACAGAGATGGTACAAAACTCTGTTTTATCACTTTGTTGATATAGCAACAGTAAATGCCTTTATCCTTCACAAAGAAATGTGCAAACTGCAAAATCGGTCTACAGATACACAGAAAATCTTCAGAGAAAAGCTAATTTTGTCCCTGGCTCAGATAGGTTCTACTCCACGCAGGTCAGGCCCACAAAATCTTATGTCTGTTGTTACGTTAAGAATTCCCCCTGTGCCTCCACTGAACGTCAAGCCTGGTGCATTGACCACAGTGCCACCTTCCTCCCCTTCTAATGTGGAGCTTGCTTCAGCTTCTTCCTGCTCTCAGGTCAACCAGAATGTTTCCACTGGTGAAGCAGCTGATCCAGAACCTGATGTCCCAGGTTTAGGGCACCTGCCTGCTTACTTTTTTAGACAAATGACCAATGTGGCCTCCAGAAATCGGGCCACTGCTGGAAGGAGGTCATGTGTGGTCTGCAAAAGAAAATCACCAGTCTACTGCAGCACTTGTCACAAGACACTTTGTTTCACAACTCTAAGAAACTGCTATAGTGAATGGCATAGAAGCAATAACATCTGTGTCTAGTGGAATGGACGAAGCCTACTAACATTTACATCTTTAGCATTGGTTTACCTGTAATGAAGTCACTTTTTCTCTTTTTTGAAAAAAACTAACTGACTGTTATCTCCTAGTATTCTTTTATGGTCATACTTGAAGGATTATTTAGATTGTCTCCTAGCAATTTGCAATATAGATAAAAGATAAAGAATAGGTAAATGGCCTGAACTTGTATAGCGCTTTATTACGTTCTTAGACCCAAAGCGCTTTACACTACAATCAGTCATTCACCCATTAATGCACACATTCACAGTGGTGAGCTACAATGTAGCCACAGCTGCCCTGGGGCAAACTGACAGAAGTGAGGCTGCCATAAAACGGTGCCACCAAGCCCTCTGACCACCAGAGGGTCGCAAGTCAGGTAAAGTGTCTTGCCCAAGGACACAACTACTGAGACGGACAGAGCAGGGATTCAAACCGGCAACCTGCTGATTACAGGACAAACTCCTACCATCTGAGCCACAGCTGCCCCAAGTAAATAGCCTCCTTTACACATTTTGCGATGATAAAGTTTAATCTTTAAACTCTTCAGTATTGATACATAGTGTTAATATTTCAAGTAGCCTAAAATCTGAAAGAAGAGCCAAATAAAGAAAATTATCCAGGTATCCAGGTATTTCTATCAGACAAAAACCACTTGCTCTTCAGGAGAGGATGTGAGATTAAATGATACAAATCTTATTCTGTTATTATGTGTTATTACAAGCTATGCTGTCTTATACTGAAAACTGTAATATTAACACATTTCTGTTATAGGTTAGCTCACATCCAAACTAAGGCTCAACTTTATAAGAATGGTTGTGCATATCATTAGTGCTAGATCTTGATTTTGATAAGTTTTCCATGAAACCTGAAATTACTTCACTACTGCTCACAAATGTGAATTTAAACTTCAAGTGGAAATCCCACACAGCTTTGGATAAGGAATGCTTTTAATATTCACAGTATAACACTACTGGCCTTTTTGGCGCTTTGGTCGTCCATTTTGTATCACAAAGTTTGTGTAATAATGGTCCTTTACTTGTTAACATCTTACTAAATGTGTTTACCTCAGGGGTTACGTATACAGCTACTTTATCAGGTATTATTAATTGTGTACAGATGGACTCTGGCATGCTAACGTTGCGATCTGCTGTAGTTCCTAACAACAACTTGAAACCCACATAAGGTACTTTTAAGCCACAGTACCTCAACACTGTACTGTATAGATATCTCTCTTCAAACATTAAATTTTGATAATGCTGACTTGAAAGATGTACCTACACACTTTTTATTGAATTTTTATTCAATTTCTAGTATGTAAAACATTTTTAAAATTCTTTTTACAACTTTGCCTTAGTTCCAGTAAGGATCTGTGTAATGTAAAAAAAAAAAAAAGGATCTGTGTAATGAGTCCAACCAGAGCATCAGAGGAACCAGGGTTTACAATAGATACCTTTTTGATGCATTTGTAGCCTTAATACTAGCCCTGAAAATGTATGTGTTCTGTATATCCTTCTAAAGAGGATTTTGTTAAGTAACAGTAACAGCCAAAAAAAAAGGTTTCACTTTAAAAATGACTAAATGACACAGCTACATAAAACATTAAAATATATGTCAGGGACTTTCTTTTATAATTGTCACTTCAATTGTCAATTGAAGTACTACCTCTGAAGCAGTGCATTGACTTAGATTTTCTGGAGTATCTGTCTAGAATACACATTGTGACCTGATTTCAAATCTACTTTCAGGTAAGTTGTTCCAGTAGTGTATAGCAAAGTACAGGAAAAAAAAAAAAAAAAAAAAAATACACAAACAAAGAGTAAAAGTGCATAAATAGATCAGACTATATATGGTAAAAAGAAATGAGTTAAAGAAAATAAACTATAAAAATGGTTAGAACAATAGAATTATGAAATACAAATAAAATCAAAGAGAAGAAATGTTTTGAAATGTCTTTAAAAAGTCTCACAAATATGGGGTGTTTAAAGCTTGGTGCAAAGTTTTGTGGTACCGTTACACCAAAGTCCCTAGATCCATGATTGTCTGTTTAAAAAATACAAAACAGTGAGGACAAAGAGTTTTAGATATAAGCTGTTACATTAAAAAAATTCAATTGTTCTATATGAAACAAAAACCCCAAGATCCCCTGGACTGGAGATCCAAACAGGAATAATACATTTCTCTCTGGTGCTAGTTAGGAGTCTACAGGGTTCTTTACCAGCTGCAGACAGAACAGCAATGACTGAATAATACCTTAATGGAAAGAGTTCCAGTAACCTGAACCTTAAGCCTGTGAGCTTGCAAAAATGTGAAAAGTCATGTCCTTGTACATGAGATTTTTATTTTCAATGTGGTTTTCTGTCTCATAATACAAATAAAATCAAATAATAATACTAAAAAGCTAATATGCCCAAAAAGGTTCTATGGTTATTTGGTTATTTCATTAGTGAATGAATCAGTGAATGTTATTTTATTCACTGATTCTCATATGGAACACAAAATGGTAACCAATTAACTTCAGCATACAATTGCCGATTAGTTAATTATTAAGCTTATGCTTGTGCAGTTCATTGGGTGTGGTGGACTTTGGTTGACATGATCAATTTAGCTTCTGTGTCACTAGTTGTACTACAGTGCTTCAACTTGCTGTTGTTTTTGTTAAAGAAGTAGGGAAAGAAAAACCTTTTACATAATAAGGATGCAAATAAATCCTTAACGGACCTTCCAAGTGTGGTTTAGTTGTGTATTTTGAAGGAATTCTCTTTGCTTACAAAATACAGTATTAAAAGAAAATAATTTTCTCATTGAAATAACTAACAGAATTTGAAACGATTTGTTTTAAAATAATCTCAATGTGAAGAAAAACATTTTGAAACATGTTTGTACTGTATGAACCAAACTTGATCTCAGGACTAACTTGAACTTTCAATGTCTTTATTTACACTGTTCTTATGTGTGTGTTTGTATCTAATCTGACTGAATTTGCAGAAGTAGTAAAGTTGCTTTACATGTTTATGCATAAATAGTATTAAATGTTTTGTGCTGGATAAATAATAGCGCAGCTTCACTCGAAAGTTGCTAAGATGATTTTGACACATTGGTAGAAATGCTTTAGAAACATTCTGTGAGACATCATTTCGCACCATTATATTATCATTTTGTCCCTTCCTACATCCATTTTGTACCCCAGCACTTAAAACATACCCAATTGGTAATTGTTTTGTTGTTATTTTCATTAATTGTGGAGATAAATGGTCATTTCCTTTATTTTGGGTCCAAACCAAATTTGGTTCAGTTGACTCTTATAACATATGACCCCTGATCAAACCAGAAAAACTGTAAGCCACCTGTTACTGGTTCATTTTATTTAATGGAGTCATATACATTTACATATAGTATACTATGAGTAGATTCTAGAAAATGACTTTATAATGTTGGCTGTGAAGATGGGTATGCAACATTCCCCTGGCAGGTACAAATTGATACATGATTGGAACCAAACATCTCAAAATAGATGGAACAGTTTTCTACGCGGAAAAGTCGGGTACAAAACAACCAAACCTGCCAAAGTACAGTACAGACCAAATGTTTGGACACACCTTCTCATTCAAAGGGTTTTCTTTATTTTCATGACTATGAATATTGTAGCTTCACACTGAAGGCATCAAAACTATGAATTAACACATGTGGAATTATATACTGAACAAAAACGTGTGAAACAACTGAAAAGTCTTGAAGGAGTTCCCAGAGATGCTTAGCACTTGTTGGCCCTTTTGCCTTCACTCTGCGGTCCAGCTCGCCCCAAACCATCTCGATTGGGTTCAGCTCCGGTGACTGTGGATGTCAGGTCATCTGGCGCAGCACCCCATCACTCTCCTTCTTGGTCAAATAGCCCTTACACAGCCTGGAGGTGTGTTTGGGGTCATTGTCCTGTTGAAAAATAAATGATGGTCCAACTAAACGCAAACCGGATGGAATAGCATGCCGCTGCAAGATGCTCTGGTAGCCATGCTGGTTCAGTATGCCTTCAATTTTGAATAAATCCCCAACAGTGTCACCAGCAAAGCACCCCCACAACATCACACCTCCTCCTCCATGCTTCACGGTGGGAACCAGGCATGTAGAGTCCATCCGTTCACCTCTTCTGCGCCGCACAAAGACACGGTGGTTGGAACCAAAGATCAAAACTTGGACTCATCAGACCAAAGCACAGATTTCCACTGCTCTATTGTCCATTCCTTGTGTTATTTGGCCCAAACAAGTCTCTTCTGCTTGTTGCCTGTCCTCAGCAGTGGTTTCCTAGCAGCTATTTTACCATGAAGACCTGATTCACACAGTCTCCTCTTAACAGTTGTTCTAGAGATGTGTCTGCTGCTAGAACTCTGTGTGGCATTGACCTGTTCTCTAATCTGAGCTGGTGTTAACCTGCGATTTCTGAGGCTGGTGACTCGGATGAACTTATCGTCCGCAGCAGAGGTGACTCTTGATCTTCCTTTCCTGGGGTGGTCCTCATGTGAGCCAGTTTCTTTGTAGCGCTTGATGGTTTTGCGACTGCACTTGGGGACACTTTCAAAGTTTTCACAATTGTTCGGACTGACCATTTCTTAAAGTAATCATGCCCACTCGTTTTCTTTACTTAGCTGCTTTTTTCTTGCCATAATACAAATTCTACCAGTCTATTCAGAAGGACTATCAGCTGTGTACTGTATATACCTCCTGCACAACACAACTGATGGTCCCTACCCCATTTATAAGGCTTGAAATCCCACTTATTAAACCTGACAGGGCACACGTGAAGTGAAAACCATTTCAGGTGACTACCTCTTGAAGCTCATCAACAGAATGCCAAGAGTGTGCGGAGCAGTAATCAAAGCAAAAGGTGGCTACTTTGAAGAACCTAGAATATAAGACATATTTTCAGTTGTTTCACACTTTTTTGTTCAGTATATAATTCCACGTGTGTTAATTTGTAGTTTTGATGCCTTCAGTGTGAATCTACAATATTCATAGTCACGAAAATAAAGAAAACTCTTTGAATGAGAAGGTGTGTCCAAACGTTTGGTCTGTACTGTATATCAAAGGGGTGAAATTGCCCTCACCCCCAGATTTCTGTTGGTAGCATGATAGAACATGCTTGAACTGTGTTTTAGGTTCTCCTTCTGACACTGTTTATACATTTAAAAAGATTAAGTGCATTCTTTATTTTGCATGAGTTAACTTTTCTCTGCCCTTATAGCTGTTATTTTTATATGTTTGCTTTATTGGAAACAACTTTTTTATTTGTGCATATTTCTATAAACTATTTCATTGAAACTTGGATTTTTTTCAGATTCAGCATTTATGATATTAGTAGTCC